>NW_024544601.1:0-1200000 GCF_018167655.1 Microtus oregoni
AACCAGGAATGAGTTCAGTATCAGCCTGGACTACATGAGACCCTGTCTCAGAACAAAACAATTTGGCATGGTGGCACATACCTTTTATCCCATTATCCCAGGACTCAGGAGGCAGAGGCAAGGAGCTCTCATTTCCAGCCAGGGCTACATAATACACAGTAAGACTGTCTCAAAAAAAGAAAAGACATTATGGAGGTAGCTTTGAATCCTGAGAACATTTATTTAATTTTGCATAAAGCTTCATAAAACACAGCCAATACTAAACAACCCATGTTACCACCAACTCCTCACCAAATGAAAAATAAAAAGGTGTCCATGGTAACTGTTATTTGGTGGGGAAGGGGACTCTTATGCCAAAGAGAATTGTCATCCTGATCTGCTGTGAGAGATCTTCAGGCAACAGAGCAGCCACAGCTACAGACGGCTTTGTGGTGTCGGGGCTTCTTCATGCTTGCCTCCACCACCGCCTCCTGGGCCCGCTGAATCTCATGGACAAGCAGAGAAAAGGCTTCCTCTACACCTTGCCGTGTCTTGGCTGAGGTCTTTACGAAGGGGGCTCCCCACTTGTGAGCAAGGACAGCTGCAGCAGCATGAGCATCTCCAGTAGAGGTCACTAGGTCACTCTTGTTGCCCACGAGTACTAGAGGCTGCTTTTGATGAGGGCTCCAGGACGACCAGATCTGCTGTAGCTGATCCAGAGATGAGGGGTCATCCAGAGCAAAGACCCCCAGCACGCCATCACCGGCTGCCAAGCACTGGTCACGAAAGGACCTGTGAATATCTTGCCCCGCTGTGTCCAGCACATTCAGAATGTAGCCCCCGTTGTCCAGGGCTACCTCCTTCCAGTAGGAATCCTGAATAGTGGGGTCATGGTCTTTGACGAAGCAGTGGTGGGTCATCTGGATAGTGAGAGCACTTTTCCCAACACCACTTGCGCCCACCACCACTGCCTTGTACTCCGGAAGCTGCCTACCAGCATCTTTGCATTGTGCCCAAGCTTCGTGGCTTTCCTCTGGTGATCTGGTGTACTGTGTGTTGGAGCTCAGGTCCAAGACACTAGACCTGGTCGGCAATGCCATTTCCTACCAGTCAGCTCAAGGAAGAGATATAAATAGCCGCTGCTGAGAGAAGACAATGACAGGTGAGACTGGTTGGAAGAAAGGAGACCCCCCAGGTGCCATTGAATCAACACAGTTAAGTATACAGGGCCGTTTTCTCCTTATTTGGGGGTGGGGCAGAGTCTTAACCATAGCTCTAGCTAGCTTGGAACTTGTCCTACAAGTCAGGCTGACCTCAAAGTTTCAGCAAGCCTCCTGCCTCTGCTTTCCCAGTGTTAGTGTGCCCCACCATGTCCAGTTTCTTTCTTTTGGAGATAGAAGGCAGTTTTTCTTTTAGCAAGTCTGGGAATCAAACCCAGAGTCTCTATCATTCAGCTACTCCTTCAACACCGAGCAGGGATATTTGTTTTTCATATATATCTCATTTTTAAAATTGCAATTTTTTTGTGCATGGGAGGTATTGGATTGGGATAGATAGAGGGGGACTTAACCCTTGCTTGTGTACATAGCATTTGTGTGGCCGTCTAAGGACAATCTATGGAAACAGGTTTTTTTTCCTTCCCCTGTAGGAGTAAGGTAGTCAGGTTTGGGAGCAAATGCCTTTATCTCTGAGCCACCTGGCCTGCCCTGGGATTTTTCAAGTCTTGCTTCTACTGATATCAGCATGCACTCCATAAAGCCCACCCAGTTAAAATGTGCGGCTCCTGTGGAGCCATCACTATAGCTGAATTTGAGAATGTTGAAAGTTTTGACCATCTTTATCTTGCGGAAAAGAATCTCTGTCCCATAGCAGTCTCTCTCCATTGCACAAGTAGAGTGGGATTTGGTGTGGTTTGGTTGTCTTTGAACCCCAGCTTAGCCACAGTAGTGACTGTCTGGTGATTGAATGGCTGCTTGGAACTTTCCCACCCAAAGAACATCTTACTGCCGAAGTTCAAGATCAGCCTCGGTTACAAAACACATTGGGAGCGGACCCTATCTCAACAACAAAAAAAAAAAAAAAAAAAAAAAAGAAAAGAAAGAAAAGAAAGAAAGAAAAGAAAAGAAAAAGGCAAACCAAATCATGTAGCCTAGTAACCACCTGTGTGAGGCAGGGGCATAGATAGGCACAGAAAGTAAAAAAAAAAACTGGGGATGTGGTTCAGTTGGTAGAAAGCTTGCCTAGCATGCACAAATTTCTGGATTTGATCCTGAGTATAATACAAAATCAGGCAGAGGACCAGCAAGACAGCTCAGGAGGTACTATTAATGCTTGCTGGAAAAGCCCAGCAAGCTGAGTTTTCACTGGAGCCCATGTTAATTGGCGCACAGGTTTATCCCAGCACTTAGAAAGCACAGGCAGGTGAATCTCTGGGAGTTCCAGATGAGCCAGGGTTATAAAGGGAGGCCTTAACTCCAAAAACCAAAGCCACGGCCACCAGCAACAAAAATCTCAAAACAGCAGCACTCCCAACCAAAGCAACCTTAACTGCTGTGAACTAACATTACTTTCTACATTTTATTTTATAATCTACACCGTTGCCTATAATCTCACGTTGTTTGGCACCAGATAAGTTAATTTTAGGTATTTTATTATTTAATATCAATTAAAAAAATCTTCCTGTACGCCAAGCATTGATATGGCACGGAAAACAAAAACAAAAACAAAAAACAGACTCAACTCCTGGGGCCTTGGAACAATGCTACTGAAAAGAGGGACAATAAATATGATAAGTATCTTCCTATGTAAGATAAGGAAATTATCTTACATAGTAGAAGAGGTTAGGCACACAGCAGGTGCTCAATTTGTGTTAGCTACTAATAGCAAGTCATTAGCTCACTGAATGCACCTCCACATCCGGTTGGGGAAGGGCCTTCCGAGAGAGCCCCGGAATGGTGGTTGCCATACAGTTCACTAGAAACTGGGAGGGGTGGCAGTTGGGGGCAGGTGGTGGGTTCCAGGGGTCCCCAGCAGATTCGGCAGCGGTCAGCGGTAGCGTTTGGGGAAGTGAACAGAGATGGGGGTGACAGGGGAAGGTCTTAGGTGGAGGGATCCTTGAAAGGGGCCACTGGAAGTGCTAACCCACAAAGGGATGTAGGGTAAGAAGAAAGGTGGGCAGAGAACGGAGCTTTGGAGTAGGGCAATGTTTAGGGATGCAGAGAGGGAAAAGTCCTTAGAAAGAATCAGGATGGCCTCCGTCACGAGGCCCAAATCGTAGAACCCAGGGCTGGGGTGGTGGGGCTGGGGTGGTGGGGTGGTGGGTGCTGGGGTGGTGGGGTGGTGGGGCTGGGGTGGTGGGGTGGTGGGTGCTGGGGTGGTGGGGTGGTGGGGCTGGGGTGGTGGGGTGGTGGGTGCTGGGGTGGTGGGGTGGTGGGGCTGGGGTGGTGGGGCTGGGGTGGTGGGGTGGTGGGGCTGGGGTGGTGGGGTAGTGGTGCTGGGGTAGTGGTACTGGGGTGGTGGGGCTGGGGTGGTGGGGCTGGGGTGGTGGGGTAGTGGTACTGGGGTGGTGGGGCTGGGGTGGTGGGGTAGTGGTACTGGGGTGGTGGGGCTGGGGTGGTGGTGGGGCTGGGGTGGTGGGGTGGTGGGGCTGGGGTGGTGGGGTAGTGGTGCTGGGGTAGTGGTACTGGGGTGGTGGGGCTGGGGTGGTGGGGCTGGGGTGGTGGGGGTAGTGGTACTGGGGTGGTGGGGCTGGGGTGGTGGGGCTGGGGTGGTGGGGTAGTGGTACTGGGGTGGTGGGGCTGGGGTGGTGGTGGGGCTGGGGTGGTGGGGTGGTGGGGCTGGGGTGGTGGGGCTGGTGGGGCTGGGGTGGTGGGGCTGGGGTGGTGGGGTGGTGGGGCTGGGGTGGCAGTCGAACAAGTGGAAAAGAGAGGTTAGGTTCTGGTGGAAACGAACAGCTTCCTTTCCAGATTAAAAAACGAGGGTCAGGAAAGAATCACTATTAAACTTGGGGCTAGAGCAACTACCAATCTAGGGGTGCTGTGACCAGAGGTGGGGATAAATATGAGACGGGCGCCTCCCCAAGGTGCTAGCGATTAGCACAGTGATGGTAGGAGCTTGGGGGAGGCCGAGTGAGCCCCCAATATGGCCACTCAACCTCATCTTTGTGATACCTCAGGAAGGCTAGGGCTATATAGTCTCCAGGTCTTTTATTCCCAAGAAACAGGGGAAAGAGTGAGGGGACTGGCCCCAGGCTCCTCGGCAGGAACGGTAGATACATCACAGACCGGCGCTTCGGCTCTCCGCTTAACTTACACAGAGCCTCTAAAATGTGGAGTGTTGCTGAAGCATTCCCAGAGAACTCTGTGATCCCTGTGGACACCGGCTTTGAGCCACTTGCACCAGTCTTCTGAACTCGCATCTCCGACCCAGGAAGGCAGGAGCCCCAGGAAGGCGAGCAGAAGCAGGCTGGGCACACGGGGTCAAAGAGGGAAGGGCATCGGGTTGATACAAATAAGAGAGCTCCGTGGTGTCCTTCCCAGGGTAAGCTTGGACAACTCGCCTGATCTCTGCACTTTCCCGTGTCGGAGTCAGGTGAAGTGTAAAGCTCGGAGTTGGGGAAGGGCGACCCTGATCCGCGCTCCTCCACTTCGGACTCAAGTTAGAACGGTGGCAGTAGCGCCCTGGTGCTCCTTTCTTCTCCTCCCATCTTAAGAAACAGCCCTGCTTCCCGCTCAGCGCAGGGCACTTAGGCACTCGACTAAGGTGAAGCTGAAGCGAGTGCAGAGTGTGAGGCTCACTCCACAAGGCAAGGACGGGGAAGGGGCCCTGGAACCCCGCGCCAAAAGAAGTCTGCACCAGGAATGCCAGCGTTCCGCTTACCTGTGTCCCCGGAGTGGCGGTCTGCTGAGGGGCCGCAGGCTGTTCTGGCCGGACAGTCCTGGGGGTTAGGAAGCTCCCTACCCCCAGCAGCGGCAGAGGGCGGGGATGTGGGTTTGCCCCCTCCCACCTGCCCGACCCCTGACCCCCGCCTTCCCCCTCGGCCAGCGCACGAGGTGGAGAGCAAATGTGGGCGGGACCTCCACCTGCCCCTCTCTACACAGCAACCCCCTCTCAGGCCCGCCCCTCCCTCGCCTGGATTGCTTGCTTTAGGGTTGGTTCAGCTTGGGCCATTTGTGTGTGTACAGGATTTGACCTGGAAGACAACATTTTGGAAACCATTTTGTGTTTTTTTTTTTTTGTTGTTGTTGTTGTTGTTTGTTTTTTTGGACCCAGAGAACTTGTATAACTTCAGCTGTGTTTCTAGGTAGCTCTGGGGTAGTTGTGTCTGTCATGAAGGGAAACAGTTACAGAAGAAGTGCTGTTTTATAAGGACAGAAAGAACCTGATCTGAGGCAGAAGTGCAAGTTACAAATCCCTCAGACTCTCTTGCAGCTATGACAATCCTAGGCTAGAATTCTGAGCACGTAAGGTGGGATATCTGTAATGCTTCCCTAAAGGAACTGAACTGGGTTGCAACTTAGCTCAGGTGGTAGTGCTTGCTAAGCAGGCAGGCACTGCATAGAACATATGAAGTAGCATCCTGCTGTCATCCCAACATCAGGGAGGTGGAAGAAGAAGGTTCCAAAGTACAAGGTTAAGGCTGGAGAGATGGCTCAGGAATTAAAAACACTTGGTGCTCTTCCACGACACAGGTTAGATTTTCAGCACCCACACAATGACTCAAAACCATCTCCAGTTCCAGGGGATCTGTCACCCTCTTCTGGCCTCTGTGGCACCAGACATGTACATGGTGCAGAGACTTACATGCAGATGAAACATTCATACAAATAAATTTAAAAAGGATGTCCAGGGCCAGAGTGTGAAATCAGTCTGACTCATAGGAGATACTATCTAAACGGGGTGAGGTGCAGAGCTGCCCTTGTCTTCCTGAGTAGCCCAGTCTCTGGAATCAGAAGGTGGCAATCAACAAAATTCCTAAACACCAGCCAAAGTAATTTTTGGATGTGGAATTAAAGTCCAGAAAAGTCCTTCAGTTATCCAACTCTGGTAAATGGCACAGCCATCTTCCTTCCCCCCGGGATGCCACTTATAACTGCTCCATCTAAGAGTGAATCTTCCCTGGGTGACCAGCAAGTCAATGAGTGATGGGCAAGCACAGTGACACTGACACTACTTTCTGACAGTTTTCAGTCTTCTCACCCTAGAGTTCAGCTGGGACAGGCTGAGACCCTTTAGTTGTCTTCATCTTTAGTAGCTCTGACCTAGAACTCTGCTATGTAGACCAGGCTGGCCTTGAACTCAGAACTCCACCTGCCTCTGACTCCCATTTGGGGATAAAAGGCTTGTGTCACCACCATGCCTGGTGAGACTCCTATTCTGTGGTAGGTAATCATTTTATCATGAATTATATTATTTAATTTCCAATAGAGCCAATCTAGCTGCCTGCTTCAATTTTAGATTTTTTGGGGGGTGATGGATGGACAGTTCGTTTGATGACAATCCCTCCACCCCACCGCTTTCTTCTCCCCTCCCTTTTTTGTCAGCTGTGGTGGCTGGGAATGAGGGGTTTTTCAAAATAAAAAAAAAGCTTTCTTCAGGTTTTGTAACAACTTAAACTTTATTAAATATGCAAGCCTGCTATAACTGCCAGTTGTACCCTTCCATGTCATCCTTGTGATTTCAGCTCCTAAGTTGTCCCTCCTTCCTTCTGGGGTAGAACAGTAATGTTCCTGGAGCAGGCAGTGAGCAGGGGCAGATTTACAACTGAACATTATAAGTCCTTTTAAAAGGATGTGCACTTAAGTAAGCACTGTACAAAGGATATTCAAGGATGGGTTCAAGTGAGGCCACCCTCATCCAAGGTACAGGTTGCAGTGTACTAAGCTGCTGTCTGGGGCCTCAGAAGGCAGCAGCATGTTCTGGGACTTAGTGCGAGTGGGGCATGTCCTGCCCAAACTTGCTCTGGTGAGCAGCGCTCTTCACTTCCTGGAGATCCTGAGGGAAAAGCAGGGACAAGGTAGATGAATGTGAAGGTGGCTCTTCTGTAACCACAAAGAGGCTGTTACCACTGAAGCCCTCAGCTACTGCATCTCACAGACTACGGATTCCTGCCAATACCCACAGGGCAGCCATGCAAAGGGCTCTGTGTTCTCCTCTTACCAAATGACAGAAGGGATATGAGGTAGAGAGGGACAGGGCCCAGTGTCCATGGGCTAACCACCCTTCCCAGGCTCACCTGGTGGTGGACATAAGCCTGGCAGACATAACACCAGGTAGACAGGTCAACACAGCTGAGGACTAACGGGTGCTCAGAGGCTTCGTGGTGGTGGACCATATGGGCACGGACATAGCGACTGCAGTACACCTGCGGTGGAAGGGTGTGTGTGAGAGCCGTACCAGCTCAAGTTCGCTGCTGAGCCAGCTTCTACCCGATCAATTCCCTTCTTTTGCTCCATACCTGATAGCAAGTCAGACACACCCAGTTCTCCTGGAGTGTCCCACAGGTCTTACATGGTTGGGCCGTATCCAGGCCTTCTGCAGGAATGGGGCATACTGCCACCAAGTGGGGACACCAGGATAGTGGGGTCACAGCATAAAAGACATCCTAGAGTGGGTAGGTAAAACCGGGTAAGGAAAAGATTCCACCTCTCCACATACATCACGTGTGTTCCTATCTGGAGGCGTGAATAGACAAGAAACAGCAGCCAGAACCCCAGGCTCTCTCTGAGCTCACCTGGGCATTAAAGTTCCCAAATCCTTGTGTCAGCATCAAGCTGTTCATGTCCTGCCCTCCAGCTGCTTCTCCTAGAAGGTCCGCCTCATAGTCACAGACCTCCTAGAAACAGAAGGAAAAGATGTATTTGAGAATGCCCAGTTCTCACTCCCCCACCCTCTTCCCAGGCGTGGCAGAGTTTACCAGAGCTGCACTGTTTAGTTTCAAAGTGCTGAGACACCCACTGAGACTGCTCACTGGGTCTGGGGACTGCTGGGCTGTGGCTCCCTGCACAGGGGAAGCTTCTGTAGTCTGCTTGTCTGCGCACGAGGCTTGGGGAGTTCGGATTGGCTCAGTTTCTCCCACAGGATCCTCGATGGTGTTCTGGTTAGGCGTATTTTTTATGGTTTCTGCTGAGGCATGCTGGTCCATTGTGGTTCCTCTCACAGAAGTCTCCTTTGAGGTGGCCTGGTCCAGTGAAGCTCCTCTGGCAGCCTGTTCTGAGGACTGGCCCTGAGCAAGCACGGCCTTAGCTGTCTTTGACTTAGTATGGCCTAGCAGAGATTCTTTTGCAGATGCTGCTGCTGCAGTCTTCCTCATGCCTGCTTCTGGACCCTTTCCAGAAGGTGTGGCCATTCCCTTAGCTGACACAGGATTGGTTGCTTTGGGCAGCTTCTTGATGACAGGCTTAGAACTGGGGCATTCTTCCTTGTCTTCCATCTCTGGAATAATGGAAAAGACACCTGAGTGTGAATACCACCCCTCTCCTGCCTTTACTCTCCCTTTTTTGAATTCCCTTATTATTTTCAATTTTCTTTCATTCTTCTTTTTCTTTTTTCTTTCTTTTTTTGTTTTTTTCGAGACAGAGTTTCTTCTGTAGCTTTGGAGCCTGTCCTGGAACTAGCTCTTATAGCCCAGGTTGGCCTTGAACTCACAGAGATCTGCCTGCCTCTGTCTTCCGAGTGCTGGGATTAAAGCACCACCACCACCGCCTGGCTATCATTCATTCTGCTTTTTCTTTTCTTTCCTTTTTTAAGTTTTCCCCCCCTTTTTTTAAGTTTTCCAAGACAGGGTTTCTCTGTGTAGCCTTGGCTGTAGACCAAGCTGGCCTTGAATGCACAGAGATCCGCCTGCCTTTGTCCCCCAAGTGCTGGGATTAAGGGCATGCGCCCCACCATTTGGCCACTCACTCATCATCCGCAAACTGCGCCAGTATCTGCGATGGACTTGGATGGTCTCAGTGATTGAGGCCAGGGCTCCTGGCTGTGGAGGTCGCAGTGAGGTAAGTGCGGGTGGTGGATCTCCAAGGAGGGAATGGGTGCAGGCAGCCATAGATTCAGAGATGGACGCCAAGTTATATCCACCCTTTGTAAAAGAGAGGGAAGGATTCAATGAGGGTTCATCAGGGAATTGAGGGTTAGATATCCTGGCTCTCCAAATTGTTCTCCTCCTTGTTCTAGAGGGTGATACCAGAGAAAAATGAGTGTAACACACATTTGTACACTGGGCAGCACTCACTGTGCGAGGTGGCTGTTGGGGGAATGTAAACTGTGCTGTCAAGTGCAAGACAACAATAGCAATACTAGTAACAGTATTAATAAACAATTGCTTACATTTGTTATTTGCTGTGAGCTAGACCCTATTTTAAATATTTTATGTATATTAATACAATCCTCACAATGACAGATGCTCAATCTATACAGAAGTGCACCCTTATGCCATACCTATCTTCACAGTGTTCAGGAACCTCTGACCTCACATCATAGATAGCAGAGATTTGACCCACACAAACGAACATGGCAGATCCATAATGAGTGCCTGTTGTGACCTGGGACAGGAACAACTAATATTCTATGTGATCCCCTAACTTGAGTTTCTTCCTGCTCGATCGAAACTTCTATTCTTTTTACACATATGGGAAGCAAGGCCCAGCACAGTTAGACGACTTGTTTGTGGTCCCAGCAATTGAAGAAGCAGGGCTGTTATTTGAACCTGGGCTCACCAAAAAGTTTGTGTTGTTGTGGGTGTGACCAAGGAATTGCGCCTAGGCCCTTGGTACATGCCAGACAGCACCAGCTCTTTCTGTTCCTAGCTCTTGTTCCTAACCAACATCCTTAACCTTCCATAAGAAATACTGTGCAAACCTAAGTGGGACATTGCATAAGCCAGTTAGATTCTCTGGGACTTACTGGTCTAATCTACAAAAACGGCACACAACTTTGCTGAGAAGGTTAAGTTAATGTCCGAAAGATGTAACAGTAGATGACAGAGCATCTTTCCAGCACACACTGGATGCCAGGAATGCCACCTTACTTAGACGGCCCCATCTGTAGATCAGGAAACCCAGGAACAAGGCTGGAGGCACCAGTCACTTTAAAAGGTCAGTGAATTTATACTCTGTCTCTCTTAACATGTTAGGAACAATTCATATGTGGGGAACAGCAGCCCCCCCAGAGGCAAATGCTTAAGTCTCAATTCTGCCATTATTAAATGTGTGACCTCAGACTAGTTACTATTCCACTCAATTCTCTGATTTGTTTTTTTTTTTTGGGGGGGGGGGGCTAAGGCTTTTGAAACAGGGTTTTATGGAGCGCAGGCTGGCCTCAAACTTGATATGTACCTGAGGATGACCCCATCCTCCTGCGTCCTCCTCCCAAGTGCTGGGATTATAGGTATGCACCATCATAGCCAGCTAGATCCCCTGACCTTGAGAGGGAAATGAGCTAAACAGACTGCCTCACAGTGCTGTTTTGCCAAGCAAACTTGAAAGACCAACAGAGCCAACTTTTCCAAACTGCCCTCCTACCCTGGAAAGAGGGATCAAGAGAGTTACCTCGAGGATGAGGATAATGCGGCCATTGGCAAGGCCCATCAGTAGGTGAGTAAGGTGGGCATAACCCTCAGGTGTCACTTGGCAGCCACCCAGTGGGTCCCCTTGTGCAGCATCAAAGCCAGCAGAAACCAGTACGAGTTCCGGGTTAAACTGCAGTAATCAGAGAAGAGAAACATGGGCATAAAGCTTAGGTAGGCAGTAAGTGATGAGAATGAGGGCAAATGAAAGCATGAAAATGCAGGTTCGAAACCAGAGGATGTGAGCACAGGAAGACAGAGGACCCAGCAGAAACAGACATGGCCAGCCTGTTAGAGATAAGGGTATACCTGCCAGAAACTCACAATCTTGGGAGACAGAGGCTGGAGAGATGGCTCAGAGGTTAAGAGAGCTGGCTGCTCTTCTAGAGGACTAGGGTTTAATTCCCAGCACCCACATGGCAGCTCACAACTGTCTGTAACTCTGCTGCCCTTTTCTGGCTTCCATGGGTACCAGGCATGCATGTGATACATAAATATATATGCAGGCAAAACATCCAAACACATAATAGAAGTAAAAGTTTTAAAAAAAGATATTGTAAACATTATAAATTGACAGAAGGGGGTATGAGGTAGAGTCATGAGATAGATATGGATCACAGAGACAAAGAAACATGGAAACTCAGATGGCAAGAGATAGTGACAAGAGAAACAGAGACATGTCCTCTCTCACACACATAAGGGTCAAATATGGGACACACAGGCACATGATGCAGGCTTTTCTACAAATAATATTACTAATACAAATGTCATACACCCCCACTTGCAATCTTACAGTCCCACACTGGCAGGGCTGCAAATCATACCAGGTATACACATATACTCGGTTTCTCATGGGGACAATTAAGACACGGCCACCTCTGCATAGGCACAGTGATGTGCAGCACAGTCACTACAGTTAGAATGGTCAGACACACCCTGTTCATGGTCACAGGAAGCAATTACTCACACATAGTTGCACAGACACAAAGGGTAGTCTCTGCTCCCCGAGCACAGCCATATGCATGCAAATCTAAAAGCACACTCCTGCGCCCAGACTTGCAGAGTTGCGTCCTCATGGAGTCAGTCACACATATGCCATTGGTCCTGCCTCCAGTTCACACACAGCTAGGCCACCCCTGAGTCAGAGCACTCAGAGAGACCCAACAGAGACATCCAGACCCAATCCAACAGACAAGGATGATGATCTCTGTCCAGCCTCCCACAGTCAGAGCATCTCTCTCAGGCTAGCAAGCACAATGCAGCAGCATTCAGTGGCATACAGCATCACACATATCACATAAAGATAAGAGTCACTGAGCAACATTACACACGTGTTCATCTCCTGCCTCCCTTGTACACACAGTTCCACAGAGACAGCATCCCTTATGGATGCCCTCACAACCATGCACTCATGATGGCAGACATCCAGAAGGCACACACACATATATATATACATACAGCCAAGACAGCTGCTCACATATAAAATGTCATATAGAGAGAGCACTTACACACAGTCATATGTGCATGGTCAGAAAGATATATAAGGACATCACTGCCACCCCTGTCCCAACAGCCAACATATGATCTGGTAGTCAAACACACATGCTGAGGAGGCAGATAGTGCTGCCACCTACACAGATGTCACATAATGACCAGAGCCTTACTTCATAGGCAATGGGAAGTACCAGACGATGCCAGGCAGTCAGGTAGTCACCATCACCCATGCGGGGTCCATTCCAGGGCACATTGACAGTGAAGCCTGTACCTGCGGCTCGGCCTACTTGGCTGCTGGCACCCTCATCCCCCATGGGGAAGAAAGTGCCACGGTCATACCGGTGCAGGGATATGTATAATACACTGCCAGGGAGAGAATAAAATGAGAAGGCGGCCATGACAAGCTAAGGACTCCAAACAGCCTTGAAAGGATGGTTCAGCACCCTCCCACAGCACCATCCCGCTCATTGTCCCATCCCTCACCTGGGGTCATCCTCAAACATGTGCTGAGTTCCATTACCATGGTGAACATCCCAGTCTACGATCAGGATCCTGGGGAGGGAAACAGCTCCTTTTAGCAGTCTAGGACATTTAGCCCTAGGAGAAGGAGGGCTCTGGCTAGCTAGATTCCTGGGGTCTTCAGAAGCATTTGTTACCAAGTAGCAGGACTATGAGTATCTTGAGAAAACATTGGCCAGCATTTTAAGACTAAAAGCCCAATCTTGGTTTCTAAGGGCTTTTTTTGTTTGTTTGTTTGTTTGTTTGTTTTTCGAGACAGGGTTTCTCTGTGGTTTTGGAGCCTGTCCTGGAACTAGCTCTTGTAGACCAGGCTGGTCTCCAACTCACAGAGATCCGCCTGCCTCTGCCTCCCGAGTGCTGGGATTAAAGGCGTGCGCCACCACCGCCCGGCCATCTAAGGGCTTTACTATGGGCAGAAACAAGTACTTGAGGCTAGGTCCTAGACACTTCTGAGGACTGACTAAGGAATAGAACTCCAGGCCTGGTTGGCTAATGTCACATGCCAAACCCTAAGTCTTTTGGAGTAAGCCCTGGAAGCCTAGGCTTGGGTTCTGTTAGAATGACCTGTCAAGGCTCAGGAATGTTGCTGTAATATCCTGGATCCTAGTCTATTAAGCATCTAAATGAATGAATGGGCTGGTGACACTAACACAAGCCTCCTGTCCCGTCTGTGGTCAAGTGCTACCCAGTGGACCCTTGCTTGTTTCTATGAAAGCTCCTGGGCTGTACATGGATCTGCCAAGTAAGACTGAATGGGAAAGCAGTGTCCAGATTTCTTCCAAGATCAGGCTTTGGGGTCTCTGGAGAGCCCTTACCGCAGGGCACGTCCGGCAATGACTTGGGCATGGCGAGCAGCTACAGCGACAGAGTTGAAAAAGCAGAAACCACAAGCAGCATCCCGCTCTGCATGGTGTCCCGGAGGACGCACTATTGCAATGCCATTCAAAACCTGCAGAGAGAGAGGAGCGAGACTGGATTTCTGGCCCTCACTCTTGTCCTTTCTGTTCCTCCCTTCCCTTTCTCCTGTCTTCTCTACCGGCTACCAGGGTACCCACTCTGGGGTGCACCTCTCCCACTGCCTCTGTCCTCCTAAGCAGGGGTAGGTGGTCCTCTCTATTTCCTCAGGACCTGATCTCAGGACCTCATTTCTTCAGTCCAACAGCACTGGCTCCAGAGAAGACGCACCTCTCCTGAAAGCACAGCTTCCACCAGGCGGCAGGCAGCGCCCGTGGCAAGCTGTGCGCAGGTAAAGGTGCTGGGGCAGATGTAGATGGAGTCAAAGCTGGAACCTTCACGGTGCAGCTCCCGGGTTTTCATCTTTTCTGTGGCCCGAATCCGCTCCACGTACTCGGCACTGGAGAGACAGAGGAACAACTAGCCACAAGCATATCCCCAGATAAGAATTTGGACCTCTCTAGGTGAGCAGTAGCTCTACCCACCTTGGAGGAGAGCCCTAGGCCCTACTCCTAGAACTTCCCTATAGTCCTGCATCTGGTCCACCCCAGCACAGGGTCTGACCTGTGGCAAGTAAGAAGCTCAGCATCCATGGCAGGCCGCACAGGTAGGATGAGGCAGCGTGCTGCAAGGCCCAGCTCCTCCAAGTAGCACATGATCCGTAAGATGCGCTGAGGTGTCTCAGGATGATGACTAGTAGTGGGGGGGCAGGGGTTTAGTGACTGAGGTGAGTGATCCAACCACCACTTAACCCAGGCCTCTGATGACATACTTGTCCCATAGGTTGCAGTGACTCATCATTTTTTCATCATAGACCAGCCCAGTGCGATCCTGCAGCACTGGCCATCTACATGTATCCAGTGGCAGCGTAGCAGCCTCCCAGCGGCCCTCATCTTCCTCTTCTACCTTGTCTTCCTCCACTTCATCTTCCTCCCGGGGCTCGACTAGAAAGAGGGGCTCAGATCACCCTACTTCCTGAATCTGGATCCCATCATATTCCGAGACAAATGTGGCCTAGACAAGGCCTAAAACCCACACAGCCCTCCCCACCAAGGCAACCCAGGAAAGCAAGAGGAAATCTGGAAGAGAATAGCCCCAATAGCTCATTCCATGTCTGATGCTGATGGTGCCCATTCCCCACCTGATCTCACAAGGAACTCCCAGAAGGGTTCATGGGCTTCTAGAGTGCAGGAGATCGAAGTCTGGGCACTGGGGGTGGGAGAGGCAGAAATGTGATTAAATGGTCCCCAGGCAGGCAATAAGGGCTCTCCTTTCCCATTTTCCCAGGCTCACCTTGCACAAGGTACACCAGGGGACTCCAGCATGGGGCAAGGGTCTCCAAGAAGGGTGTGGAGTGATGCACTGACACCCTTAGCCAGGGCATGGAGGTTATAGCCACCCTGGGGAAGGAGTTATTGGGGGAGGCAAGCAGAGGGTCAGATATTACCAGGGAAGGATATTGATAACAGTAACAATATTTGGGCACGTACTATGTGAAGTGACACAAAATTTTAAGGGTAACATCATTTGATTCATGGGACCGCGATGTAAAGTGATTATAGAGACACAAAGACGTATGAAGTAGTAAGGCTGAGCAAGGAACAACTTTACCAAAATAATCCCATTAAATTTTTTTAAAATCAATTATTTGCTTTATGATTATGAATGTGTAGCCTGTATATGTGTATGTGTGTGCCTATTAGATCTCCTGGAACGGGAGTTATGGATAGTTGCAAGCCACCATGCTGGGACTCGAACCCAGGTCCTATGCGAGAACAGCAAGTGCTCTCAACCACTAGGCATCTCTTCGGTCCCCAGGGACTTCTTATATACAAGAAAGTTCTTGTTTTGTTCTTAGTGGTTCTGAGAATGGAACCCCTTGCATATATCAGATAAGCATTCTACCTTTTAACTCTATCCCCAAGGTCCAAAAGATCTGTTCTTAGGCCTTCAAGTGGGCCAGTGAGATGGATCAGAGGATAAGAGGGCTTGCTACCAAACCTGATAACCTGAGTTCAATCCCCAAAAAAAATCTACGTGGTCGAAGGAGAGAACCAACTCCCAAGTTGTCTTCAGACCACCACTCACGGTACCCGTGGCTTAGTGTATATATGTGTATATACAAACAATAAAAAATATAAAAATTCTAAGCCTTTTATCTACAGGGTTAGATAAAAGTGAGTTACTTACTTCCAGGGACAGAATCAACCTGCCTCCTGCCAGACCCATGAGCAAATGGGTCAGGTGGGCAAATCCTGCTGGAGTGGCAGCCATCTCTCCCTACGGGAACATGAAGCTCAGAATACTCTCCTTTGAAACTGAGAATACCCCAGAGAACCTGCCTTACCTTGGGGTCTCCTTGGAGGGCATCATATCCAGCAGCCACCAGGACCAACTGAGGCTGAAACTGAGGGAAAGAACACACTATGTGAGAACGCATGCCTTCATAGAACATCACCCCTCAGTGTTGCCCCTCACCCCCAAATTTCCTGACTCTCCAAGACCTCAAAGGCAACTGGCATCAGGATGTGCAGGAATGCAGCAATGTAGTCAATGTCCCGCATCCCCACCTGCAGACATAGAAACATGCTATGACAGTCGCCTTTCTTGAGCCCGTGGGAGGGCAGCACTAGGCTCACTTTAGGTGGGAAGACACTGACCTGGTTCCAAGGTACATTGATGGTATATCCTTGGCCTTGGCCTAAACCTACTGTGGACCAGTTAGAAGCTTTAAGGTGGGGCCAGAACCGACCTTGTTCATATCGGTGGATGGAGAAATAAAGGACACTAGAGGCAGAGAAAAGAAATGTTGAGGGGTTACATAGCATGTGTTAACTCATCCCCCAGCACAGAAAAAAATAAAGGAATTGAAAAAGACAAACTTAAGGCTCCCAACCTATAGCTGCAGGGATTTATTCAACAAGCTGTTTTTACCAACTACTCCATTCAGTCCCTCTCATAAGTTTTTCCAGTTCCCAATCTATACTCTCAATTCTTCTATTCATTTACCCTTCTATTCATTCACCAATTTATTCACTTTCCCATTCATTAATCCTCCCCCAGTGTTTTGCCCATTTTTTCTACATACTCATTGACCTCCCACCAGAACCCTCCTGTCACTAAATATTGCTGCCTCTCCAGTGTCCACCCAATTTCAGACTCAAGTCCAAGGTCTCAAGAGCTACTGAGTTGACCCAAGAACCTGGGCAATGATGACCCTGTGAGAAACTCTAAGTCATGTCTTCTCATTGCTCCCTCCAGTGTTATTATCCCAAGGTAATAATGGCACTGGAGGTCCATAGGAGTCTTGAGGGAACTTATTTGCAGAAGCCAGCTTGGGCTGTAAAGAGCCTCAAGTCCATGCTGGGGAACCTAGTGATTCCACTGAAAGAATTGGAGAGATGCAGAGGCCAGGAATGAGGGAAGATGGGGCTTGGTTTTGTGTGTGGAGCTAAAGTGAAGGATGCTGTCATGAAGTCAGTGAGGACAGTCCTTTTTCCTTAATATGTCACAAAGCCACCTCTACTACTGCTATTTCTTTTTTCTTTTTTTTTGGATTTTCGAGACAGGGTTTCTCTGTAGCTTTTGGTTCCTGTCCTGGAACTAGTTCTTCTAGACCAGGCTGGCCTCGAACTCACAGAGATCCGCCTGCCTCTGCCTCCCGAGTGCTGGGATTAAAGGCATGTACCACCACCACCCGGCTACTACTGCTATTTCATAGGTGAGAAAGTGCCCAAGGGGCGAGAGGGACCAACACACAAAACTGATGCTGGAAATGTTCTGACTGATAAAACCTGCAGGTGCAAACTGACAAGACACATGTACATGTTCTGGGTAGAAACGCATGATGAGGGGGCTGGACGGATGGCTCAGAGGTAAAGAACACTGGCTGCTCTTCCAGAGGACCTGGGTTCAATTCCCAGCACCCACATGGCAACCTCACACACAGATTTACGTGCAGGCAAAACACCAATGCACATAAAATAAAAATAAATAAAAAGATATGAAGAACAGAGTCTAGCTTAAAAAGGCATGATATTCAGGTTGACACTAAAAGAACATGATGGTCATATTCCAACAGAAAGTACACAGAGGGCGTGAGGGGAAGACAAAATGAGTATCTATCATTTATCTGTCCATCTGTCTGTCCTGTTACCATCTATCTGATCAACTACACCCTGCCTTGTTCTAGGAGTCTGAGGCAGCATCCCCCGCCTTTCTATAGGAAATGAAATAGTGAGCAGAGAATCTAGACTAATTCAAGAAAGACATCTTCATATGCTAATAATATAGCTATGCAATTTAAAAAATAGAAAATGATACTTAAAATTGGAGAAAAGTATCTTGAAATTGAGGAATGAAAGCCTTATAAAAAGCTTTAGTCCTGAGGCAACAATCAGTGAACCTGGCTGCATGGGTCTATGCTTGGTTCTCTGTGGTTGTTTAGCTTGGAGTTTTTGGTAGGACTCTTAACAGGAGGAATAGAGGGTGTCTCTATGTCTCTAACTCTTTTGCCTGCTTATGGGGCCCTTTTCCTCCTATGGGGTTGCCTTGTTCAGCCCTAATCTGAAGGTTTGTGCCTCATCTTACTGTGTTCGGATGACAGCCCTGGGAATCCTGCTCTTTTCCGAAAGGAAACTGAGAAGCAGTGGATCTAGGGGAGGTCTATGGGGAGGATGGAGAGGGGTGGATGGAGGGGAAACTGCAGTAGGGATGTAATGGAGGAGAGAACAAGAACACAAAGCACCTCTGGTCTGAGTGGGTAGAGGAGGATTTTTTGTTTTGGTTTTGATACAGGATCTCTACTATATAGCTCTGGCTGTTTTGCAACTTGCTACACAGACCAGGCTGGTCTTGAACTCATGGAGAACCACCATGCCCAGTCTGGATTATTTGGTTTTGTTTGTTTAATTGTACTATTTTATGTGTTTGGCTTTCTTGTATGTCTGTGTATACCATGTATGTGCCCGGTGCCTGTGGAGATGAAAAAGGCAACTGGTCTCCTCAAATTGAAGTTCCAGACAGGAACCGCCATATGGTACTGGGACTAGAACCTAGGTCCTTAGGAAGAGCAAGCAGTACTCTTAGCCACTGAGCTTCTCTCTAGCCTTTAATTATATTATTTTCAAATTTTTGACACCGACAGGTAAATATTGACTTTAAACATTCAGTGAAGTACTGAGCAGGGAAGAGAACCTACTGGAGAGTAAGTGCCCTCAGGGGTAAATAAGCAAAGACCCGAAGAAACCCAACTCCACAAGAACCCCCCTCAGAGAACAGAAAAACAGCCTTTAATCCCAGCGCCTGGGAAGCAGAGGCAGGCAGATCTCTGTAAATTCAAGGCAAACCTGGTCTACACAGTGAGTGCCAGGACAGCCAAGGCTCATTTTCTCAGACATGATATTGAGGTTAATGCTTTTTTTTTAAAATGCTAGGGATAGAACCCAAATCAAAACTGTGTAAAACCGTTCTACCACTGAGCTATACCTTTTCTAAAAAATAATTGCTAATTAAAAGATGCATTCTAGAATTCATGCAGAAATAAAATAGGAGTAGAGTAGTAGGTGTAGATATGGATGAAAAAATGGCCAATAGGGGGCTGGAGAGATGGCTCAGCGGTTAAGAGCATTGCCTGCTCTTCCAAAGGTCCTGAGTTCAATTCCCAGCAACCACATGGTGGTCCACAACCATCTGTATTGAGGTCTGGTGCCCTCTTCTGGCTAACTTCGTACAAAATAAATAAATAAATATTAAAAAAAAAAGAAAGAAAAAATGGCCAATGAATTTATTAATGTTGAAGCATTTAATCCAGGAAGCCACAAACAAACAAAATAAAGAATACAAAACTTAAGAAGATAAAAACAGGAAAATTAGTTAAGCATTAAAATAGTAGAGATGACAGAAGGAGCCAGAGATTAAATTAGAAAAATAAGTGAGGAGCTAGAGAGATGGCTCAGTGGTTAAGAGCACTGATTGCTCTTCCAGAGGTCCTGAGTTCAGTTCCCAGCAACCACATGGTGGCTCACAACCATCTGTAACTCCAGATCCAGGGGATGTGACACATACCTTTATCAAGGCTGACGGATTAAAAAAAGAGATGTTGCTTAAGAGCACTTACTGCTCTTGTAGAGGACCCTGGTTCAGTTCCAAACACCCACATGGAAGCTCACAACCACCTTTATTAACTCCAGTTCCAGGGGATCTGACTCCCTCTTCTTACATCTGCAGAGTCATGCATACCCATGGCACACATACATGCACTTAGGCATACACATAAAAATAAAATTAAATCAAAGATGTATGCCCTCTTTCCACCCAAAAAAGACATTATTTTTTCCTGGTATTTGCAAACTGCAACCTAGTGCTTGGATCTTTTCCCACAGTCCCTAAACCTGAGATCTGTATCAACAGACATCTTCTGTTTCCATTCTGGGGAAATGCTTTTTAGGAACACAGACCCATAAATAGCACAGAACAGTAATCTCATGATGGCCCCAAGAACAGCCCTTAAATTTGAGGTATAAATAGGTAAAAGTAGACATTTGAGGAAAGGCACTGATATAAAAAAGGACCACGAAGATAATTCAGTTAGCCTCAGAATGAAGAGACATAACAATATGGAATGGAAGGATGTAGAATGTTTAGGGCACTTCTAATTAGTTCTTTCTTTCTCTTTCTTTTCTTTTCTTTTTTTGTTTGCTCGAGACAGGGGTTCTCTTTTGAACAGTCCTAGTGGTCCTGGACCTCACTTTGTAAAACTCACAGAGATCCTCCTGCCTGTGTCTCCTGAGTCCTGGGATTAAAGGCGTGTGCCACCACCACCCAGTTCTAATTCTTATTCTATAAAAACTAGCTCAGCAAAGAGAGGGTATAAGAACAAGTGAGAAACAAAATGCTTGTGCTGATCAAAGGAATGTCTAGCTAGAGAGGTTGGCACATGTCTGCAGTTTTAGCACTTAGTAGGCTGAGAGAGGAGGATCTCAAGTTGGAGGCCAGCCTGGACTATAGAGAATAAGAATCAAAGCCAGTTTGGGCTACACAGTAAGACCCTATCTCAAAAGAAAAAAAAACCAAGAGTACATAATTCAGAGGGAGGATTTACAAACAGAATTGAGGCCATCTCTCAGGACACTGAGCAAAAGTAAAAAGAGATAGAAAACATGAAATAAGCTGGATAGGGGAGGAGGGATGTCAGCAATTAAGAGATTTTTGTTCTTCTAAAGGACCTGCATTTGATTCTCAGCATACATGGCAGCTCATAATGATAAATCAAGTTTCAAGGGATTCAGCGCCCTCTTTTGGCTTCCAAGGGCACTAGACAAACACATGGCGCAGACATACATGCAGGCCAAATAGCCATACACATAAATTACAAAAGATTTATTTTTAAAAAGCTACACAGGGCTGTGGATGTTGGTAGCTCAGTTGGTAGAATGCTTGCCTAACATGCATGAAACCCTAGGTTCAATCTCTAGTGTCATATAAACTAGGCCTGGTGGCACATGGTATAATCCCAGCACTCAGAAGGTGGAGGCAGGAAAATCAAGAGTTCAACGCAATAAAGTCCAGACAATCCCTTAGGATTGAGGGTTTAGAGCCAGAAGTCAGAACTGAAAAGGCAGAGAAATAAAAATTAAGTTACAACTCTAAGAATAAAGTGGATTAGATGAAACTATGTATATGTAGCAGAGACACAAAAGAGATCCATTTAGAGGGGCAGATGTGGCAAAGGTCTTGGGCTCCCTGGCAGCTGTGTGGGAGAGGCAGAGTTGAGACCTGTTGTCAGCATGTAGCCTTCACAGGCAGAGAGGAAGGGACAATTATCCCAGACAGCTACATACTTGCCCTGACTCTGGACTATCAAATGGCTCCTGCCCCCACTTAAAAACAATAGGTCATCCTTAGCTATATACAGAGTTAGAGGCCAGTCTGAGCTAGACCCGTCTCAAAAAAAAAGTCAAATCAAAACAAAACAAAATTCCATAAAGGATCAAGCCAGGAGGTTTAACATCTAATAGGAGTCTGAGAGAACAGAGAAAATAATTATCAAAGATCTAATATAAGAACATGTACAAAGGGCTGGAGAGGTGGCTCAGAGGTTAAGAGCATTGCCTGCTCCTCCAAAGGTCCTGAGTTCAATTCCTAGCAACCACATGGTGGCTCACAACCATCTGTAATGGGTCTGGTGCCCTCTTCTGGCATGCAGATATACATGTAGACAGAATAATGTATATATGATAAATAAATAAATAAATATTTTAAAAAAAAGAACATGTGCAAAGACAGAAGGTGTAAGACTGCAGATGTAAAATACCAACCCACTGCTAAAGAGAAGTTCACAGGACCTAGAGTTCATGTGGAATACCATATGGGAAAAAGAGAAGAACCGAAAGCCTTTCAGAGAACAAAACAGGTAACTCAGAAAGAAGCGAAAAATACAATTACCATCAGCACCAAGTGCTGGAAAATAGTAAAGCAAAAAAGAAAGTAAAGAAAAAAGCATCTAGCCGGGCGGTGGTGGCGCACGCCTTTAATCCCAGCACTCGGGAGGCAGAGGCAGGCGGATCTCTGTGAGTTCGAGACCAGCCTGGTCTACAAGAGCTAGTTCCAGGACAGGCTCGAAAACCACAGAGAAACCCTGTCTCGAAAAACCAAAAAAAAAAAAAAAAAAAAAGAAAGAAAAAAGCATCTAGATACGACCAAGGACCACAAGAGTACAAGTAATGTAATAAGTTGGATGGAAGGACCACATAAAACAACTACTACTTACAATATAATACTCCCTCTAGTGGCAAGGACTTAATTATTTTCTCTAGGAGGATAAACTGGTACCCTTCTGGAGTAAAGTTTGGCAGTATGTACCAGACCTTAAAGCATGTACCAGACCTTAAAGCATGTTGATCTGCCTGACTCAGCAATTCACTATTAGAAATTCATTATGCAGATATACCTAAAGATATAAATTATATATTTTTAATACTATTCATAGTAGAATTGTTTATACTAGCAAAAACTGGGAAGTATCTTGAATGTCCCAGGATTAACTGACCAGAAGTACAACCATGCAATGAAATATTCTACAAAGAATAAGATGCTTTGTAGCACCAACATGGTAAAAGTATCCCCAATAGTTAGATGAAATAAAGTTACCAATGAACATGTGGAGAATTGTCACATTGGTAGTATATTATTAATAAAGGTGACTATTTACATATGCATAAAAATCTATGAGGCTAAAACCTAAAGTGTCAACTTATTTTATGTGTATGTGTGTGTGTGCATGCTATGGTATGTATATGCAGGTCAGAGGTCAATTTGCAGGAGTTGGTTCTCTGTCTTTCCACCATGTGGGTCCTGGGGATCAAACTTAGGTTGTCAGGCAAGCACTTTTACCTGCTGAGCCATCTTGCCAGCCTCCTATTTAACAGTAAAGAACAGTTTGAAGTACTGTCATAATTGAAAACAAATGAAGTATTAATTTGGGGTCCACTCCAGCTTGGGGGTAAATTGTTAAACAAGATCTCCAAATACTTATAATTCAAACCCCACCTCTTTCACTTCTCTGCACGACATTGTAACCTGTAAGGTTCAGTTTCACCATCTGTAAAATGGGAACTCCACAGTTCTTGCTTCAGAGTAAAATTAGGAGATAGCAGACAACCAGAAAGCAGCGCATTTCCTCAGTCCCGGCCAACTAAAGAACATGAATGCCCTTCCCTTCTTCCTAACACCTATGACTGGGCCTAACAAGTAGCCAGGAGTCCAGTATTTAGGGTGGGACTTGGGATATACCTGGGGTCCTGGTCAAAGGTGAACTGCGTTCCTTGACCATGGTGCACATCCCAATCCACGATCAGAACCCTGTGAGCAGGAAAGAGGGGAGTTTTGTACAGGGGATCAAGTGAAATATGGAGGAACAGCCTAGACCATGGTACCCCAATTCCATCTGTCATTTGGTGCTGACCTCTGAATGCGGTGCTTCTTTTGAGCATAGCGGGCAGCCACAGCCACATGGTTGAACATGCAGTACCCATCCATAAGACTGCGCTGGGCATGGTGTCCAGGAGGCCTAAGCAGAAAAGGGAAGGCTACAGGTTTGGGAGTCTTCCTCCCACACTCCCAATTCTTTCAGCATAGATTCTGTGAATCTGCCAGCAACTGAGTAACTGTGGCTTCTGAAGCTTCACAACCCCCAATCCAATGCTCTCACCAAAAAAGATTTAAAAATAACCATTAAAATGTACCCATATGCCAGGCACTGGTGGCACACACCTTTAATCCCAGCACTTTGGAGGCAGAAGCAGGCGGATCTCTGTGAGTTAGAGGCCAGCCTGGTCTACACAGAGCCGGTTCTAGGACAAAGAGAAACCCTACACAGAGAAACCCTGTCTGGAGAACAAAACAATACAGTGAGACTGTCTCAAAAAAAGAGAAAGAAACAAAGAAAATATAGCCATGCACCCATTTGGTATTGTGGCACGTGCTTGTAATACTAGCACTCAAAGACATTGAAGCAAGAAAATATATAGCTCAAACTCCTGTCTCAAAAAATAAAAAATGAAGTTGTCCACACATATTTTCCCATACCCAGCCATTTTGCTACATGGCCTTAGGTGAAACCTATGTAGTAAAAATTGCTATGTTCATAAATGGTCCACTGTTATTTGCTATGGTATTAGTTTGAAGCAGCAAATGACTGAAACCAAAATGCCCACCAGCATGAGAATGCCTAACTTAAAAAGTATATTTCACCACTGGGCAGTGGTTTAATCCCAGCACTTGGGAGGCAGAGGCAGAGGCAGGAGGATCTCTACGTGTTCGAGGCCAGCCTGGTCTACAAAGTAAACTCCAGGACAGCCAAGACTGCTTCACAGAAAAACTGTCTCAACACTCTCCCTCCAACCCCCACAAAAAAGTATATTTCACAATGGCATCTCACTCAGGTATAACACATATTAAGAGAAAGCTTTCAGCCGGGCGGTGGTGGCGCACGTCTTAAATCCCAGCATTCGGGAGGCAGAAACTGGTGGATCTCTGTGAGTTTGAGGCCAGCCTGGTCTACAAGAGCTAGTTCCAGTCTGGAAGGGAGCACACTGTGTGCTTTTTAGCATTGGTGATTTAAAAAAGGAGTGGAAAGCACAAAGGCCATCTTCTGCATTTTATCAGTTCTAGAAAGTCAGCTGTGACAAGATGTTCTATGATTTTCCATGGCAACAACAAAACAGAAAATGCTATTGGCTAAAATCTGAGATGTCACGGTTTGTTGGCTACATTGGATTTCAAGATGTTCCAGATAGAAAAGAAACACATACCTGTGAATCAGTGAACTATGATACTTATTACTTACTCACAAGACTATCTGTGAGAAGACACAGAAGTTACTGGTTATAATGACTATCTTTCAGGAGCACATCCCCAAGGATAGGAGAGAATTTTTATTGAATTCCCCTTCATGTCATTTGACTCTTCGACCATATGAAGACATAGTACCCGAGCTAACACATTTTACATTTGAGAGAAGGACTTTATTTTTTGAGAAAGTAGCTTATGTAGCCCAGGCTGGCCTCAAATTTACAATGTAGTTCAAGCTAGCCTTGAATTCCTGATCCTTCCACCTCAAAAGTATTACCTCCATGCACCATTAGGTAGAAAGATTATTTTTAAATGTGAGTAGCAGCGGTGGTGCACACCTTTAATCCCAGCACTTGGGAGGCAGAGGCAGGCAGATCTCTGAGTTTGAGGTCAGCCTGGTCTACAAAGCCAGGACAGCCAGGGTTAGACATAGGAACCTTGTCTTAAAAAAAAAAAAACAAATAAAATGAAATAAAAATGTAAGAAGTCAAATGCTTGAGAGTCCTACCTGATGACGGCCATGCCATTCCGAATCTCAGCCCCCAGGACCGCATCTACCAGCCTGAGGACAGAGCCTGTGGCCAGACAGGCACATGAGTATGAATTCTAGAGACCAAAGAGAAGAAATGAGAAAGAAGTGGCCTATCAACTTAGCTTTCTTCCCACAGTGAAGTTGGCACAGACATGGGAGACCCCGGAATTGCTGCCCCACCCTGACCTCACAGTTCTCATGCATACCGGATGCAGATAGACGGAATCATAGGTGCCTGCTAGTATGCGAAGTTCTCCTTCATTCATGTACTGGGTTGTTTCCATCAGATCAATGTATTCCAGGCTGGGGACACAAGATAGGGGATAGGTCTGAGAGCCCTGTTTCCTCCCCGGCCATACCTTCTACAAACCAGGTCTCTGGCCAAATAAGACCTCCAGCCCACCTAGGGGATTGGTTGGGATGTAGGCCACGGTTCCTATTTCTCCTCTAGCCCACCTCAGCCCTTATTTTCGTTGGATTCACCCCCATTTTTGCCTCTTGGAGCTCAACTCAGATACTCTCTGCCAAGCTAGTTTTATGTGAACCACACTGTACTAGGCCTCTTCCTTTGAATTCCTACAGCCTCCTAGGAGCCTCCTGATCACTCTGCCAGACATTCACCATCAATTAACTAACCAGATTATAAGAACACTAGCCCATCAGAGGCTTAGGATCTTAGATGCTGTCAGGTACCTGACACACATATTGACCCTCCTGAAAAACTGAGATTTCTTTTCTTTAGGGTGGTTAGAGGCTTTTTCAGACAGGGTCTCATGTAACCCAGATTGAACCTGCTATATAGCTGAGGATTGTCTTGAATTCCTGATTGTCTTGTCTTCACATCCCAGTAATGAGATTATGGGCATGCAGCATCACACCTGGCTGGAAGTTAGGTTTTTGAGCAGTAACAGATTTAGAGAGGCTCAGTGACTTGCCCAAGGCCGACCACAGAGCCTATGGGATTCTGTCCTGGTGAGGGCATCCTCTTCCCACCCTACCAAGCTCCCAAGTTTTCACCTGTGAACCAACATCAGCTCCTCCTTCTCAGCAAACCGGGCCTGGAGAGACATGAGGAATAAAGGGGCTAGAGCATAGGCCATGTCTTGGTGTTGCCAGGTCCCTGCCCACCACCCGCATGCTGGGGGGCTTCACCTGAAAGGACACACAGCGGTCCAGCAGGCTCTCCAGGATCAGCTGCTCTTTGATGGCATGGAGCCGCTCAGGGCATTCAGGGAAACTGGGGAGGTGGAGATGCAGTCATATAACCCACCCAGCCAAGTAAGACACTACGAACTACGTCTGCTTTAGCCATACCTCCCAGCTCGCCTCCCATAGTTGCTCACCTCTTACCTGTGCCATTTAGCCTTTCCTCTTGTCATTTCTGAAGTCTTACACTTTCCTCCCTGCTACTATTCACGCCAGCAGAAGCTCCAGTCTGAGCTGTCTGCCATGTCGCCGTCTCAAGAACCTCCCTACCTCTACACCCCCTCCCCCAACAGCCCCTTCTGTAGATGGCAGTCAGACAGTGGTGAAAAGTCAAAACCCTTTTGTAGCTCCTACTCCATTCCCAGTAGGACCTGAAATCTTTATTAGAGCTGGAAGGCCCTAAAAACCGTGTCCCCATCCTTTTTCTGACCCTGTTTCTTGTCGCAGGCCGCATCCTTCACTTTATTTCACCTGTAATGGTCTCCTTGATCTTCAATTGAACACATACCTTTCAGTCAGGTCTGTAGACGTCAATTTCTTTTGTCTAGAACACTCTTTTCCATAATGACTCCATGGCTCACTCCCTTAATGTCCCTCCCCCAGTATTTTTATTCAAATGTTAGCAGTGCCTTCCCTGGCTGTTGTATTAAAAAAAATGACAACACTCCTTCCCCTCAAACATTCCTCTCCCTCCCAGCTCAGTTATTCTGCACAGCCCTGCTCTGACACTTTTCTTGATGACTTTGAAGGCAGTTTGGTTTACTGCTGTATCCCTCGCTCCTTAACAAATGGAGACCATAAATGAAAGCTTTTGACATCATGAGTTAGTTTTAGGTCAGGATCGGGGAGAGAGCCACTATATTTGTAAATATTAGTGAAATGATTAACAGACCATCACAGAGGCTGGTAAGATATCTAAGATCAGACAGGAGAATCTCAACAGTTGTGAAAATTAAAAGAGGGATCAGTCAAGGGTAAAGACCCATGCCTAGAGGGTGTCTGGCATGCGGAAAGCACAGCAAGAGGACCAGTGTCGGCGAAGTGAACTGAAGCAAATAAGGACTGGCTGACTAGGTCACAAAGGGTGATGTGGAGCCAAATCATGTGGAACCTTAGAGGCCGGGATAAAGAATTCAGACTTTACCTTAAGAGCAATGCTCTGCCCTTGAAGTATTTTAAGGAGGGGAACATCATCTGAAACATTTTTTAGGCTTCAATGTGGAAACTAGAAGCAGGGGACCGATCGATGAGAGTCAGATAGCGAATATGTTTTGAACATAGAGCCAAAAGGAATAAGCAGATTCTTTTGGAAAGTAGAGCAGATGAGAAGTATATTTCAGTATAACTGTCTCTTTCTCAAGGGAGGCTCTGTGACTCTGCATGCTAACTAGTCTAGGGCCCTCTAATAAATACTTCTAGTCAAGTGCGGTAGGTAACTCATGCCTGTCATCTCAGCATTCAGAAGGCTAAGACAGGATTATCACCAAAGATTTAAGGCTAGCTGGGCAGTGGCGGCGCATGCCTTTAATCCCAGCACTTGGGAGGCAGAGGCAGGCGGATCTCTGTGAGTTCGAGGCCAGCCTGGTCTACAGAGAGAATTCCAGGACAGTCAGAAATACACAGAGAAACCCTGTCTCGAAAAGCAAAAAAAAAAAAAAAAAAAAAAAAAAAACCTTAACACTGTTGTTGGCTGTTTAATGACCTCCCCTCATACTCACCAATCAGCTGAGAAGGGATTTTTCTATTTTGTTCACATACATCACCAACTCTTGGCACACAATAGACACATCGATAGATGTGTTAGCTTAAAACAAAACTCTTTCAAGAATGATCCCCACCTCCCTAAATCATCTGCCTCCGGACTATGAGCCAGAATAAGAACAGATTCACTCTTGCTTGGTGGAGGGGAGGCAAATGTGTAAATTTTCTACTGTGGGGACAATCTGGAGGTCCCAGCCTCACCTGTCATCCCAAAGGCAGTGGAAGTCATTTAGTTGCTCATCAAACACCAATCCAGTACCAACCAATACTCTTGTCTCGGGGTCCAGATCCTGCAGGGGCAAAGAAAGAAACACAGATTCATTCAGGTCCCCAATCAGAGAAAACACTGCATACTGTCCAGCATGGGGAAAATCATTGTTTTGTTTGGTAAAGAAGGCTAAACTGCAGCCAGGATTCTCTCACCAGCCCTTGAAGCCCCACGATCAGGTCTTCTTCAACTGTTTGGCTGAGCTTCTTCATTTTCCCTTTCTTCTTTACCTCTGCTAGATTGGGGCTGGAGTGGGATACAGTACCCTTCTTAACACTTCGCTTCTGCCAATCAGAGAGAAAGATCAGAATCTGGACATGGCTGGCTGGCTTTCCCTCCCCCCACTCATCAGGGCCGGGCTGGAGCCTTACCAAGGTGGCGCTGGAGTCCTGAGGGGGCGACTGGGGATTGTGCCTACTCTTTCGCTGCCTGGTAGAAGAATCTTGGCCGGTGGAGGTCATGGCTGAAGGGCCTTCGCTCCTGGAACGGCTCTAGCAGGGGTGTAGGTTGGTGATGAGGTCCTTGGAGTATCCAGAGGACCCCACATCTCTAACCCTTTCCAGGCCCCGCCCCCATTCTAGACCGCATCCTTCGCGCTGTTCCCTACCAGTGCCTTCTAAACCCCGCCCCTCAAGGCCGTCTTCTGCCACAGAGGAAACCTGGTGTCTTCTGTTCTCCTGGACCTCGCTGCTTTTATACGATTCTCCTCCCTCATCTTGCCTTTTCATTAAACAAGGTAATCCCAGGCTCAATCCGGCTCTTCTAAGACCTGCCCTTTCCAATCACCGCCCCCCACCCCTCTACTTCCCAAGCCCTTTCATACCTCTAGTCCTCGCCCAGAACGCTTGGCTTCCGCAACCTGCCCTCTTCAGCCTATCTCCCCGGACAATCACAGACCCTTCTAGACTGCCAGGCCAGGCTGCAGTGGCCTCGGCACCACCCTTAAAGACCCACTCAACTCCACCTCCTATCGGGCCGAACCCGCACCTTCCACACCTTCTGATCACGACCCGATCCTTTCACAGCGTCCCGCTGCTCAGAAGACTGCCCCTTTCGAGCAGAATCCATTAGACCCCACCCCCTTCTCAGAGCCTAACGTTTAACCGAGCTCCCTCCGCCAGTTCCAAGCCACCGCCCCCTTTCCACACGGCCATCAAAGCTGGCCAATCTCCCCCTCCCCCTCCACACCCCCCCCCCGCCCCCATTCCCCGCTACTCACTGAGCGCTGCCCCTTTCTCAAACTCCGCCCTTGGCTCGCACCGCCTAATTCCCGGCGACCTGTGTGGCCCCGGGCACCTGATCCCTTCTTTTCCATTGGGCTGAGTGTTTTAATTTGCCCGCCCACGTCCACCCCACAGCGCGGATCTAGCCCGCCTCCAACGCCTCTGGCGCACACCACACCTCTCGCGAGTTCACCTAATAGACGAGCGCGGATCGTTCTGCGCCTGCGCAAAGCATGACTCACTGGTTCGAGACCCGGATCTGCCCCTAGCGCTGCGCCCTTCCCCCCCCCCCCCCATCCACTGCCGCCATTGTTCTGATTGCGATGACTGCCGTTCTCAGTTCTAGGCCTGTCGTTTTAGGAGCCCTACGGACTGGCATCGGTCGTGCTGTGCACTGATTCGAGAACAAATCAAAGGAGGACGTTCAGAAGGGACATCTTGGGGACTCCTGCGCTGCGCTTGGTGATGACATAGTCGGGTGATTAGTCCGAGATAAAGGCTATGGCTATGGACTAATAAGGCCTGTGGCTGCTGGCAGCCAAAATGACAGTGATGATAAGCGTTGAGAAGTTTCTGAATTAATAGTCACTACCATGGTACGCAAGAAGTATCTCCAAATGCTAGCTATTAACATTCTGCGAAAATGGGTAGGGGCGCAGAAGGACTCGCTAAGTGGCACACATTGCAGAAAGCCACAATTCTGTGATGTTTGCATTGTTACGGCTGCTTTGCAGACAACACACAGACTTAGACCTGCGATCTTGGTCAAGTCACAGCGTTGTCCTCAGTTTCCTTATCTGCAAAATTATGATGCTAGTACCAAGGCCAGAATAGACTTTGGAGGGACGTTTCTCCTGGATAGCAGCTCAACCTACCTGCCCCCTCTGCTGAGTAATCAAACTAATAGCATGTAATGGACTAGGGAGGGAAAATTGTCCCTGTGATTCTTTGGGACGCCCACCCTGTGTCTAACTATCACTCCCACAGGAGCCCAATTTGTCCTCCTGATCTCCCCTTCTCAGTCTCCCCCTCCCATTTCCTACTGGGCTGTACGCTGAAGCCCGAAACAAGCCTGGAGTTCTGCATCACTGACTAGCAAATACATTGACAGTACTGTAACCCAGTAGTTAGATCCACTTGCAAATGCCAGTTTCAGCCTCCTCCATTGCCTTAAGGGCTACAGGTCTAAATCTACACAAACTAAAGAAAATATATAATGATACATAATGAAGAACATTCGGGGGGTGTGATAGCTGCAAAGCAATATAGTAAAGATTCTTACAAACAGCAAAGTCTCATTTCTTGTAGAATCATAAGAGGCTCCTGTACAAAAGGAGTCAGTAAATTTTATAAAGGGCCAGAGCAAATAAAGGCTTTGCAGTCACAGGTAATCATTTTTTTTCTTGGCTTTTCGAGACAGGGTTTTTCTGTATAACAGCCCTGGCTGTCCTGGAACCAGCTCTGTAGATCAGACTGGCCTTGAACTCAGAGATTTGCCTGCCTCTGCCTCCCCAGTGCTAGGACTAAAAGCACATGTCAATGCCCAGCATATTTATTTTGCCTGTGTTTGTGCCAGTGCCTAAGGAAGACAGAAAGGGGCACTGGACTCTCCAGGAGCTGAAGTTACAAGTGTGTAGGAGCCATTTGATGTGAGTGCTAGGATTCAAGCGCTGAGCCATCTCTCTGTCCCAACAACCATTTAAAATACTGGTTCTCAACATGTGGGGCATGATCCCTTTGATCCCTCTATCTCCAAAAATATTTACATTACAACTCATAACTAGCAAAATTACAGTTATGAAGTAACAACAAAAGTAATTTTATGACTAGGGACTCCCACCACCATCCAGCATGCTGAATGGTTTTATGTCAACTTGACACAAGCTAAAGTCATGTGAGAGGTGGGAACCTCAATTAAGAAAATGCCTCCATCAACTGGGTGTGGTAGCACACATCTTTAATCTCAGCACTTGAGAGGCAGAGGCAGTTGGAGCTGTGTGAATCTGAGGCCAACCTGGTCTACAGGCCTGTTAAAATGGTCACACAGAGGCAGGTTACCTTGTCTCAAAAAAACCAAAATCAACAAAAAGACTAGGCACAAACCCTTATATCAAGGCTGGGTAAGTAGCCAGTAGGAGGAAAGGGATCCCAAGAGCAGAAAAAGAGTCAGAGACAGCCCCTGCTCCTGCTGTTAGGAGCCCCACAAGAACACCAAACTACAGAACTGTTACCTGTATGTAGAGTGCTTAGCACAGTCCCATGCAGGTGCCCTGATTATTGCTCCAGTCTCTGTGAGCCTCTTATAAGCCCTGCTTATTTGATTCTGTGGGTTGTGTTCTCCTGGTGTCCTTGATCCCTCTGTCTCCTATAATTCTTCCCTCCCCTCTCCTGCGGGATTCCCTGAGCTCTGCCTAATGTTTGACTGTGGGTCTCTGCATTTGCTTCTATCCATTGCTGGATGAAGCCTCTCTGAGCCCTGTTGGGCTAGACACAGATCTGTTTTTCTAGCTGACCCTAAGGCATTTTCTTAATTAGTGATTGATTCGAAGGGACTGTCCAATGTGGGTGGTGCCACCCCTGGACAGGTGGTCCTGGGTTCTTATAAGAAAGCAGACTGAGCAAGTCACGGGGAGCAAGCCGGTAAGCAGCACTCCTCCATGGCCTCTGCATCAGCTGCCTCTAGGTTCCTGCCCTCACTGCTGTTGATGAAGAACTGTTTTCGAGAACTGTGAGCAAAATGTGAAATAAACTCTCTCCTCCCCAAGTTGCTTTTGGTCATGGTGTTTCATCACAACAATGGTAACCATAACTTGGACAAAAATTGGTACCAGGAATGGTATATTGTTGTGACAAATCTGACCATGTTGTTTTGGGGAGGATTGTAGAAGAACTTTGGAACTTGGGATAAGAAAGCCATTGACTGTTCGGTGCTTATTGAGCTGTTCTGTAGGAGTTGGAAGATAAGAATGTTGTGTTGAGGGCAATGCAGAGATGGAGGCAAGTTTGTAAAGTTTCAGCGAGAAGTTCTGTTGTTGCTGTTGTTTTTGAGACATGGTTTCTCCGTGTAGCCCTGACTGTTCAGAGGGAAATTTAAAGACTTTATTGGGGCCATTTGTTATTTTGAATTAAGAGTCTATGGTCCCAGTTAGCAGGGGCTGAAGAATCAGCTGTGTTTAACAAGATACCAGAACTATTAAAGTGAGGCCTTTGCAGAGATACTCAAGGCTGGTCAGCTGAAGCTGAGAAATTCGTGGTGTGGGAAGTGTTTCTTCAGAGTCAGCAGACAGGGACTGTGTTCCAGAGGTGGTCAAGGTTGTACCTTGTGCTAAGAGTTGAAGGGGGTAGTGTAAGCATCACCCAAGTAGTACTGGTTTTGAAAGCATGAAGGGGTCGTGGAAAGCAGCCAAGGCTTGGCACTGTGAGAGGCCAGGAGAGGCCATTGAAGGTGCAGCCTCAGTGGCAGTTGACACCCAGGACTGATGGGGTCATGCAGAGAAGTTGAGGCTTGGCGCCATGAAAAGAGCCCAAGAGAGGCTATTGGTGAAAGTGTAGCCCAGTTGCAGCAAGGGACCCAGCATTTTGGAGATGGGAGGACCACTAAGGAAAGCAGCAGCAGTGGAGTGGAGTCAGCTGGAGCCTAGAAGACAAGCGCTGCGTGCTACAGAAGGCAGAGCTGGAGAAGTGAGCCAAGCTCCTGGAGGAACGCAGAAGAGCGTGAGTGAACCGCAGGCACTGCACATTGAATTATTTACACTGTTGGAGTTTGCTTTTGCTTTGATTCAATTGTGACCTGGTTCTTCCCCCTTGAATCAAGAAAGTATTTATTTTTTGATTTTACAGGAGTCCACAGTCGAGAGTCTTTGAATTTTAAAAGACTTTAGATTTTAAGAGAGATTGGCTATTTTAAAGACACTGAACTTTAGCCGGGCGATGGTGGCGCACGCCTTTAATCCCAGCACTCGGGAGGCAGAGGCAGGCGGATCTCTGTGAGTTCGAGACCAGCCTGGTCTACAGAGCTAGTTCCAGGACAGGCTCCAAAGCCACAGAGAAACCCTGTCTCGAAAAACCAAAAAAAAAAAAAAAAGACACTGAACTTTTAATGTGTTTGAATTTGGTGTTTTGTTTTGTTTTTGAGACAGGGTTTCTCTGTAGCTTTGGAGCCTGTCCTGGAACTAGCTTTTGTAGACCAGGCTGGCCTCGAACTCAGAGATCCACCTGTCTCTGCCTCCTGAGTGCTGAGATTAAAGACATGCGCCACCACCATCCAGCGTGTTTGAATTTGTAAAGATCATGGAGTTTTAAAAGGATATAAATCTATATCCTGATATAGAAGCTCCATGATGAAACTTCATGATCTTTACAAGTTTAAACTAAATATATATAAAATATATAAATATATATAAGGATATACATGTATATTATACATAGACATATGTATATGTATATGTCTATGTATTTATTCTTTTGGGTTTTTGAGACAGGGTTTTTCTGTGTAACAGTCTTGGCTGTCCTGGAACTTGCTTATAGACCAGGCCAGCCTCAAACTCACAGGCCTCTCTCTACTTCCTGGGTGCTGGGATTAAAGGCATGCAGCACCATGGCCTGCTATTTATATTTTTAATGTGAGATATTGGGGATGGATGAGAAAGAAAAGGTTGTGCCTTAATGGTGATGTGTTTGTGTCAAGTTGACAAGGGATCAATTGTGCTGGCTAGTTTTATATCAACTTGACATAAGCTAAAGTCATCTGAGAGGACGGAGCCTCAGTTGCGATGTCTCCATAAAATCAGGTTGTAGGTAAGCCTGTAGGGCATTATCTTAATTAGTGATTGGTGGAGCGGGTTCAGCCATTGTGCGTGGTACCACCTGGGCAGGTGGTCAGGGGTTCTATAAGAAAGCAGGCTGAGCAAACTATGAGGAGCAGGCCAGTAAGCAGTACCCCTCCATGATCTCTGCATCAGCTCCTGCCTCCTGGTTCTTGCGTGAGTTCCTACCCGCACTGCTGTTGATGAACTGTTGTATGGAACTATGAGAGAAATAAACCCTTTCCTCCCCAAGTTGCTTTTGGTCATGGTGTTTCATCGCAGCAATGGTAACCATAACGAAGATAGTAAGAGTTCCATTTCTCCTTGAGGACAGGTATTCCGTTTGTGACGATAGGGCCACATCAATTCTGCTATTATTTATTTATTTATTTATTTATTGAGAAAGGGTTTCTCTGTGTAACAGTTCTGGCAGTCCTGGAACTTGCTCTGTAGACCAGACTGGCCTCAAAGTCACAGAGATCTGCCCACCTCTCTCTGCCTCTTGAGTGCTAGGATTAAAGACATGTGACACAACACCTGACTAATTCTGCTGTTCTTTATTGAACCAAACAAATGCTACTGGGAAGTACAAGGATAGGGACTCTTCTTGTAGTATTGCAGTTTTAATGAATCAAAGAGGCTTCTATGCAGAACAAGATGGTTTCTAGAAAGTTCTAGATTAGAGATTATAGGTTTCTATGAGAGTTCAAGATGAGATCTCTCTCTCTCTCTCTCTCTCTCTCTCTCTCTCTCTCTCTCTCTGTATGTGTTGATGTGTGTATGCCTGTGTTTGTGTGTGCACATGAAGGCCTGAGGGCAACTTTGAGTATCCTCTTCTCTTCACTTTCCACCTTACTGTTTCCAAACTGCTTTCTTATTTGTCTCTGTGTATCCATGAGTGTGGTTTGTGTGGAGGCCAGAGGAGGTTGTCAGATATTATGTTACTTTCTATCTACCTTATTCCTTTTAGACAGGAGTTTCCCTGAATCTGGAACTCATGTTTTTTTGTTTTTTGTTTTTTGTTTTTTACCTAGGCTAGCATCCAGCAAGCTCCAGGGATCATTCTTCCTTCAACGTCATCCCAGCACTCAGTTTACAGGCATTCATGAAGTCAGACCCAGCTTGTCATATGCGTGCTTGTATCCGAACCCAGGCCCTTACAGTTGGGCAGTAAGCCCTCTTAAACCTTGAAGCTGTCTCTCCAGCCCCCTCCATCTTATTTTTTGAAACAGAGTTGCTTTTATTGGTGGGGGAGGCATTTGAACAGGGTCTCTCTTCTGTAGACCAGGCTAGCCTCAAACTCGAAGATCAGCCCACTTTCATCTCCCGAGTGCTGGGATTAAAGGCGTGCGCCACCACTGAATGTGCCCACTTGAGTCTCATTTGAGCTTTGTGACTTGGCTGGCCAGCAGGCCCCGAGAATCCTGTTCATGTCCCCTTGGTGCTGAAATTGCAGGTACATGCTGCACTTAGCTTTTGAAAATTGCATTTTATTCGTTTTGTTTGTGGATGTGTGTACATTCGTGCAAGCATGAGAGTGCCATATCATGTTTGTGGAGGTCAGAGGACAATTTGGGCAAGTTGGTAGGAGAAAGTCTATCATCTGGGTCTCAGGGATTGAACTCAAAATCCTCAAGGATTTGTGGCTGGCACCCTTACTTGCTGAGCCTTCTCCATAGTCTCTGGCTTTAAAAAAAAAAAATACAATCACAAGCATGGGTTCTGGGGCTCGAACGCCAATTCTCATGCTTTCACTATGAGTACTTTACTGCCTGAGCCATCTCTCTTGCCCTAGGATGAGAAGTCAGGTGATCAATTTCCAGGTCACCTAGGTGCTTTCTGTATAGCTACTATTCTTGTGTTCACAGAGACATTAAGATTGGTATACACTGAGGGCTGGGATGGAAGATGTATCTCAGTTGGTAGAGGGTTGCCTAGCATGCATGGAGTCCTAGCTTTAGACAGCTGTAATCCCAGCACTTGGGAAGTGGAGGCAGAAGATTCGGAAGTTTAAGGTCCTCCTTGGCTACGTAGTAAGATAAAGGCTAGCCTGTGCTTTAAAAAAATGCGGTATTCATACAGTTTCAGATTGAGGGATTGTTATTAATTGACCTAAATATTACATTATGCTAGTTGTTATGAGAAATTCAAGGGCTTAACAAGTAAGTGTTTATTTCTTTTTCATAAAATACCATCAGAATGTTTATGGCCACTCATTCATGGACCTAGAGAAATACCTTTTTATGGCCTAGTTAGTTGCCTCTGTATACTTGGAGTTCTCACTAGTTGGTAGATGGGGAAACAGAGCAGAGGCTTGCATGGAAAGCTTTTGTGGCCTAGACCTAGAAGTCGTAGATGACATTTGCACAGAATTAAAAATAAATCTTGAAAAATAATTCTATTAGCTTAAAATCCCGGGTATTCACACTTGCTTTCTTTGATGCAGTGCTGGGGATGGAATCCAGAAACTCACACACGCTGGACAAGTGCTTTCCCACTAAACTACAACCTCCAGCCTGGCACAGGAGTTCTATTGCAAAGGTAAGAAGTCCTCTGTGGGTTCAAGTTAGTGTCTGCTGTCTGGAGTCAGGAGAATGACTATATTAGCTGGGAAGGCAGGTTTGTAGGAAACTAAGGAGTTGAAGCCATTGTCAAGGGAGAGGGGAGGATGTGACGGCTCTGATTTTCTGTACAGATTTAAGAAAATTCCTTTTAAGGCCTGAAGAGTTAAGGCTTTCTGCAGTTATTCAGGCCAGAGGATTACAGCATAAGAGGCCACGTGTCACGGATGACAACATTAACCCAGAGGGTTACAGTTCAAAGCCCTTTGACAGATAGACGTTCCTCTTGTCTCCTTCTTTGGAGAGTAAGATTTGGGAATGTTTCTGTTAATACCTTTCCCCATTTTTCTGCCTCTCCACACACTGATCTGCAGTATTTGCCTTCAGGGGTCATCCACAGTACCTCAAGACAGACAGTGTTCTTCCTTTATAGCGCCTGCATTTAAAAATCTTTGTTCCCAGCATAAAATAGTTTGCAACATGGGCATTTCTTACACCCCACAGGGACAGGCTAGTGTAAAAATATTCCATAGGTGTGTCAAAAATCCAGGTGTTTCTGTACAGCACTGGAGCTAATGGGAACTGATCGGGATCATGAAATCCTGTATGTATTCAACTAAAGATTCTACGACAGGTTCCAGACAGATGTTTATGGCAATTCAGACTGTGAGTTATAGAACTCATTCGTTCTGGCATGCACGTGTATGTGTTTGTATGTGTGTGCTGCTGTGTGAATGTGTGTATGTGTGTAAAGCCCAGGTGTTGTTCCCCAGGCGGAGTGCAGGTTTATTATTTTGATACAGAGTTTCTCGCTGGCTGGGAACTCCCCAGATAGGCTAAGCGGGTTTGCTAGGAAGTGCTAGGGGTTTGCTTGTCTCCAGTCTCCTCCTGTATTGGGATTATAAGTATGCTCCCCCACAATGATTTGTTGTACCAAGTTCTGGGGATCAAATGAAGGTCCTGGTATTTGGAAGGTAACACTTTACCAACTGAGCATTTTATTTTTGTTTTGTTTTTCGAGGCAGGGTTTCTCTATGTAACAGTCCTGGCTGTCCTGGTAGTCACTCTGTAGACCAGGCTGGCCTCGAACTCAGAGATCCACCTCGCAAGTGCTGGGATTAAAGGTGTGCGCTACCACTTCCCGGCAAACTTTTTTTTTTTTAAAGAAATGAAATCACTATGTTGTCTATGTTGTCCAGACTAGTCTTAAACTCTTAGCCTCAAGGGATCCTTCTGCCTCAGCCTCCTGAGTAGCTAGGACATGTACTAGGGATGTATCTTAGCATATAATTGCTTAGCATATTTGAGAAGGAAGGAAGGAAGGAAAGAAGAGCAAAGATATTCTGTAGCTGGAGATGTAGTTACTTGGTAGAGCATTTTGCCTAGCACATGTGAAACCCCGGATTACATCCCTGGCAATCTAAACAATAACAACAAAACCCAGCAGCCAAACGGTTTGAATTTCAATTGTGTACCATCATGTCCACATTGGAATATGGATTATTTAATGAGACCACCACAGGTTCTCCTACAGGATAGACATTTTTATAGTGATTCACTCCTTAGGTTCTTCTAAAAAGAAGGTTCCTACTGAATTTAATGGCAAAAGCTTTCTGTACCAGCTCAGGGTGGAGGTACCTGCTGGGAGTCATAGTTCTCTGCAGAATTTGGACTGTGGTTACTTACAAGACTTGGGTTCATGTTTCGTCTGTTGGTTCAAGACAGTGGGCCCCTAGGGCAGTGGTAGTGTGCACCTTTAATCCCAGCACTTAGGAGGCAGAGGCAGGTAAATCTGTGAGTTCAAGAGAACTTGAACAGTCAATCTGGTCTACAGAATGTATCAGGACAGCCAGGGCTACACAGAGAAACCCTGTCTCAAAAACAAAAAAACAAAAGAAAACAACAAAAGGTGGGGCTCCATGCAGGTTAAGGCAGGGCTTTCAGGATAACGCCATGGCCAGGGTCGCTCCAGAGGACCCAATCAGATCTTCTGCCAGGTGAAGCCATAGGTCCATAGTTTCATAAATAAGATTGGCAGGGTTCAAAGTAGAAAGTAAACTACAGATGTCCATGCTATTACTTTCTCATAGGATCTTGCTGTTTAGACTAGTCTGGCTTTTTGCAATCAATTAATTAATTTTATGCATATTGTGGTTTGTCTACCTGTATGTTTATACACTATTTGCATGCCCGGTGCCAAAGGAGGCCAGAAGTGGGTATCAAATCCCCTGGAAATGGAGTAAAAGGTGCTTGTGAGTGCTGGGAATTAAATCTGGGTCTTCTGAAAGAGCAGCCAGTGTTCTGGACCATTGAGCCATCTTCCCAGGCCCCCACCTTTTTGTTTTGAGGTAGGGATAGCCCTATCTGGCCTAGACCAGGCTAGTCCTGTATCCCTGCCTGCCTCTGCTACCCGAGTGCTGGGATTACAGTCAAGCATCCCCATGCCCAGCTAACAAAGAACTTTCTCAACAAGTTCCAAACAAAAGTCTGTGTTACAAGGTGGAATCTGGGTTCCTTGGTAAGATGTGATATTTAATAGGATTTTTATACCAGGTAGTGGTCAGGGCTTATTGCCGACAATAAAAGCAAGAGCTTCTACACATGATCAGATTTCCTGAAGGAGTTAAGGATGGAAATTTCTATACAGAAAAAGTCAGATCTGTGGAAGTCATAAATGAGTTTATTACACATGGGTTGTATGGAGGACAGGGAAGTAACCCAGTGGTATGCCAGTGATGTTCTTGCCTGAGGTCCACATAGGACCCACAGAGAGATTGAGACTCACACAGAAGGTCAGGACAGGCATCACCTTTAGGGGTGGGTGGTACAGGGGCTCCTTGCTGTGTGTGGTCTGAGATTCCTAACTAATGTAGGGGCTGGAGCTCATATCCAGAATCAGGATGGATTCCCTGTGGATCGTTAGAGAGGGGTTCCCTTTCAGGTGTGGTCCATGCCTGAAGTCCCAGCATCTTCGAGGCTGAAGCAGGAGGATTGCCATGAGTTCAAAGTCAGTCTGGATACATACTGAGCAGAAAGCCAGCTTGGGTTATGTACAGAGTGAGACCCTGTGTCAGAAAAATTGAGAAAAACAAAACAACTAGATGGACGTGAGACCAGGGAGGAAGAGAGGGCAAGATGAAGGGAAGGAGAGCAGGAGCAGAAAGGTGGAGAGTAGACAGAAGAAGGGGAGAGAGGTAGGGGAGAGGGGGAGAGAGGGAAATAGGGAAATGGAAAAATGGAGGGAGGGAAGGAGGGAGGAAGAGGGAGAGAGTGCTTGCATGCGCGCGCGCGCGCGCACACACACACACACACACACACACACACACACACACACACACACACACACACACGTGAACAAGAGGTCAGGTCTATAGAGTCTCAGAACTGGCCTGTGCTTCCTGCACTCACCCCTAGGAGGGGGTGGACCTGGGATCCCTTAACATAAGACCAGGAACCTACATAGCAGCAGTTCCGTTTAGAGTTGCTGTTCAGATAAGGGGTGTCTGCAAGGTGTGAGAGCTGAGCGCTGAGCTTCTTTTGGGGTCAGGCATACATATGGATTTTATAAGGCCACAGCCATTCTGGACACACTCTGAAAGGAATATAAGTGATTGTGATTTTTTTGAGATAAGATCTCTATATATCGGGCTGGAGAGATGGCTCAGCGATTAAAAGCACTGACTGCTCTTCCAGAGGACCTGGGGTTCAATTCCCAGCACCCACATGACAGTTCACAACTGTCTGTAACTCCAGTTCCACGAGATCTGACACCTTCACACCAATGCACATAAAATAAAGTTAAATAAATCATTAAAAAATTTTAAAAAGTTAAAAAAAATCTCCATATATCTCAAGGCTGGACTTGCATTCACTGTGTAACCCCAGCTGGCCTTGAACGCAGGACAGTACTACTGCTTCAGCTTGCTGAGTGCTGGGATCACAGGTGTCTGTTGCCATACCTGGCTGCACTCAGTGGCACTAACGACAGGGAGTTGGTGAAGAGTTAGGTACCAACTGTGTTTAGTTTCTGTACCTCCATAGCGCTCATGTCTGGGGTTCCAAGGGAAGACATCTCTACTTATGCAAACAAAGCTGATTTGCAGGGCTGGGGGCAGTCACTCCATTCAGAACCTACTCGTTGAACTCAGGGTGGTTGGACAAGATACTTAACAGGTCCAAACCTCACGTTTTTTTGGTAAGATGAGTATGAATAGACTTTCTTCAGGCATTACGAACTAAAGTAGACCTTTGAAAAATAATTTATTTTTATTTCATGTGCATTGGTGTTTTGCCTGCATGTATGTCATGTGAAGGTGTCAGAACCCCTAAAACTGGAGTTACAGGCAGTTATGAGCTAGCATGAGGTTGCTGGGAACTGAACCCCAGTCCTCTGGAAGAGCAGCCAGTGCTTTTAACCACTGAGCCACGTCTCCAGCTCCATATTTTTTGTTTTTGAGATAGGATTTCTCTGTGTGACAGTCCTAGCTACCCTGGAACTCACATTGTAGACCAGGCTGGATTTGAACTCACAGAGAGCCACCTGCCTCTGCCTCCATCCAGCTAAAGTAGACCTTCCTAAACTGTGAGTTAAGACTGAATATGGAAGCCAGGCGGTGGTGGCACACGCCTTTAATCCCAGCACTCGGGAGGCAGAGGCAGGTGGCTCTCTGTGAGTTCGAGACCAGCCTGGTCTACAGAGCTAGTTCCAGGACAGGCTCCAAAGCCACAGAGAAACCCTGTCTCGAAAAACCAAAAAAAAAAAAAAAAAAAAAAAAAGACTGAATATGGAGCTGTGCGTGTGGTAACCCACACTTTTAATTCCAGCGTTGGGGAAACAGATGAGTGAATTTCTCTGAGGCCATCCTTGTCTACATATTGTTTCCAGGCCAGCCTGGGCTACATGATGAGCCCCTGACTCAAGACAAAACAAGAAAATATTGACTGATGAATGTGGGCTTACATAACTGAATGTAGGGGTCATGGAAAGTTTGGCAACAGTAAAGCATTTCTGAATGTTTAATGGTCAAAAATTAACCCAAAAGCATATCCAGCATGTTTATGGTAACACTTGCTTGTGTGGAATCATAGTATTGTGGGGTATCCACCAGAGGAGACTCCTCAGACATGGGTTTAAGCCAAAAGAAAGTCTTTATTAATCAGCCGGCGACTACACTGGGTGTTTGGGATCCTAGTGTAGCCCTGAGCCTTTCTCAAGATGAGCTTTAAAGCACAAAAACCATGCTCTGGACTAACGAGCTTCAGCTAACAAGAACAGTTAGCCAGAAGCAGAACTACAGAAGCCAAAAGCAAGGTTAGTACATTTAGAGACTTCCCAGAACTATGGGCTTTGATAGATTAGGTCTTTGTTTTAGTTTTGGCAGGTGGTGCTGTCTATGTGCTGAGATTTACAAACTGAATGGCACTTCATCATGGAGTCAATTGTGCTAAGATTTGGGGGCCTACTAACATCTGGGACCTTGTTACAATAGGACTTCAAGACAGCTCTGGTTTCTTACTATCATTCTTTAAGATGCAAGTATCAAATTAGTGTGTGCTTCATGGCACAGGCCTGTAATGCCAGGCACTTGAGAAATTGAGATAGGAGTACGACAAATACAAGACTAGTCCAGGTAAATTAGTGCGACTCTATCTCAAAAGGTAAAAAGATGGGAGACAGGTCGGGCGGTGGTGGCACACGCCTTTAATCCCAGCACTCAGGAGGCAGAGGCAGGTGGATCTCTGAGTTTGAGGCCAGCCTGGTCTACAGAGTGAGTGTCAGGATACACTCCAAAATTACAGAGAAACCCTGTCTCGAAAAATTAACAACAAAAAAATAAATGGGAGACAGATAAGAAAGGGTGTGGGTAAACAAGTAATCAGAATTAATTATATTCATGTGTGAGCAGAATTTTAAAAGAAAAAAATGAAAAGCTGGGGTTATAGCTCAGTGGTGGAGTGTCTGCCTCATGAATTAGGCTGAGTTTAATCCCCATTATTATATTGTATTAGAATGTTTGACTTAAAAAATTATAGCTGTCAGCCAGGTGGTGGTGGTGCATGCCTTTAATCCCACACTACTCAGGAGGCAGAGACAGGTGGATCTCTGAGTTCGAGGCCAGCCTGATCTATAGAGCAAGTTCCAGAACAAGCTGCAAAGCTACAGAGAAACACTGTCTAGAAACACAAAACAAACAAACAAACAAACAAACAAAAAACGGTTCTTGGGCTTGGTGGTGCGTGCCTTTAATTCCAACACTTGGGAGACATAGTCAGGTGGGTCTCTGTGAGTTCAAGGCCATCCTGGTCTACTGAGTGAGTTCCAGAATAGCTGTGTAGACAGACCCTGACTAAAAAAAGTGTCTGAGTGAGATTGGAGGGATAGCTCCGTGGTTAAGAGCTCTTCTAGAGGATTCAGTTTCAGTGCCCAGCAAACATGGCTTAGAACCAGAGTAAGTTAGTCCACTTCCAGAGTATCTGACATCCTCTTCCAGTTTCTATGGGCACTAGGCATGCATATGGTTCACAGACCTATGTGCAGACACTCATACACATAAAATAGTAAAATAAATTTTAAATAATTTAAATTACTATTTGAAGTGCTAACTTCATTTTTTAAAGCCGCTAAATAAATTTTGTTTAGGATTAGGACAGAATTTCTAACAACTTCTAAAATAGCCATAAACATACTTTTTTTTTTTTTTTGATTTTTCGAGACAGGGTTTCTCCGTAGCTTTTGGTTCCTGTCCTGGAACTAGCTCTTGTAGACCAGGCTGGCCTCGAACTCACAGAGATCCGCCTGCCTCTGCCTCCCGAGTGCTGGGATTAAAGGCGTGCGCCACCACCGCCCGGCTAAACATACTTTTTTTAAAAAAAATACAATTAGTGTGGGGGGGGGGAGAGGGAGAGGGAGAGAGAGAGAGGACAACTTGCAGGAGTGTTTTCTCCTTTCATTATGTGTGCCCCCCAAACTGAACTCAACATCAGGCTTGGCATCAAGCACCCCTGCCTGTTGAGCCATCTTGCTATCCCAGGCTTAAATATAATTCTCACATTTTGCACTACATACTTATCTGAAGTGGCATTCTCAGTATTGATAATAAAATCAAGATATACTTGTACAGTTTCAAGTATTTAGCCAAGATTTCTTCTGAATGTGTGTGGAGGTCAGAGAACAATCTCTAGTGTCACTCCTCAGTCACCTCCCACCTTTTGTTTGAGACCTGGCATCTTACTAGCCTGGAACTTCACAAAGTAGTCTAGGCTGGCTGACCAGTGAGCACCAGGGGTCCTGTTGTCTTTCCCCTCTGTCTCACCAGTGTTGCGATTACATGTGCAGGCTACAATATCTGGCTTTTTACATGGGTTTGAGGATTTGAACTCAAGTCCTCACATTTGCAAAGCAGATGATTTACTAACTGCTGTCTTTCCCGTTCCAAGATTTAATTCTTTATTGTAGTGATGAGGCGAGCAGGCCTGCTTTTTGTCCTGCCCGGCTCCCACACGGCTAGCTTTACACCTGAAATAACAACACACAAATTGTATTCATTTAAACACTGCCTGGTCCATTAGCTCTAGCCTCTTACTGGCTAAATCTCACATCTTGCTTAACCTGTTTCTATTAACGTGTATCGCCACTTGACTGTGGCTTACCAGCATGAGTCTAACCAGCATCCATCTCGGGTAGGAGAAGCATGGCGTCTACCTGACTCTGCTTTCTTTCTCACAGCATTCTGTTCGGTCTACTCCACCTATCTAAATTCTGCCCTATCAAAAAGCCAAAGCAGTTTCTTTATTAACCAATGAAAGTAACACATAGACAGATGACCCTCCTCCATCACTTTATGAAAAATAAATAAATAGCTTGTTAATCAGGCAGTACTGGTGAGCACCTTAATCCCAGCACTTGGGAGGCAGATGTAGGCAGATCTCTGTGAGTTCAAGGTCAGTCTGATTTACAGAGCAAGTTCCAGGAAAGGCAGGGATACAGGAAGAAGCCCTGTCTCAAAAAACAAAAACAATAAATAAATATCTTGTTAGTATGAAAATTTGCTTTCATTTTCTGATGAATTATAAGATTGTATGTATACTGAAGAATTGTTTTAATTTATATATGTTCATGATTTTATATCAGTAAATTATTTGTTTTTAACTTCTTTATTAATTCTTTGAGAGTTTCGTATCATGCACCCCAATTCCACTCACCCCAGCCCCCCATTTCCTCCCCTCACCCCTGCAGTACCCCCCAACCAAAGAAATCAAAACACAGTAAGAAAGCAAGGAAGCAAACCAACACAAATTAAGAATAAACCAAACCAGCCGGGCGGTGGTGGTGCACACCTTTAAATCCCAGCACTCGGGAGGCAGAGGCAGGCGGATCTCTGTGAATTCGAAGCCATCCTGGTCTACAAGAGCTAGTTCCAGGACAGGCTCCCAAGCTATAGAGAAACCCTGTCTCAAAAAAACAAAACAAAAAACACAAAACAAAACAAAACAAAAAAGAACAAACCAAATCAAAACCCCCAAAACAAAAAAGCTTTTTGCTTCTCCTCCCCTGCCTCTCCAATCTCTCTCTCTCTCTCTCTCTCTCTCTCTCTCTCTCTCTCTCTCTCTCTCTCTCTCTTTTTGGATTTTTGCAATGAGTCACTGAATTGGTTCAAGGCCTCTGGTTTCTGGCACACCATCGTCACCGGATCTTCACCAGAATTCCTCTGGGATATTCTGTATACCTAATTTATTTTGTTTTATTTTTAAGAAAGGGTTCACATGTCCCTGGCTGGCCATGAACTTCCACAGGCAGTCAAAGATGACCTTGAGTTTAGGATCCTCTAGCCTCTACCTTAGAAGGAAAGAGGCCAGACAGTCTTTGACCAGATTACCTGTCCCAGCTCTGTGCTAAACTGTATGGCCTTGGGTAAATCACTTTACCTACTTGTCTTAGAATGTTCCCAACTTAAAAGTACATTAAGTACATCTTCTAAGTGTTTAATTTCCTTAAAAATATTTTTATTGTTTTTGCGTATATGTATGTATGTATGCTGTAAGCCAAAAAGGGCACCAGATCGCCTAGAACTGGAGTTACAGCTGCTTGTGAGCCATTATGTGGGTGTTGGAAACCAAACCTGGGTCCTCTGCAAGAGCAGCAAGTGCTTTGAACTGCTGAGCCATCTCTCTATAGCCATCCTCCCAACTTATGCTTATTAAATTGAATGACATATTTCATTTCAGGGAACAGCTCACCCAGTTTAATAGGAGTGTAAAGAGGTACCCGGCAGTGTGGTACTCCCCACCTTGCAGGTATAAGGTTCACAGGCCATTTTTAATTTTAATTTTATGTGGATGAATGTTTTGCTTACATGTATGTCTGTGCGCCACCTGCATGCCTGGTGGTGCCCTGGGAGGCCAGAGGAGGGGGTATGGTCCCTTGGAACTGGAGTTAGGGAAAATTGTGAGAAACTGTGAATGCTGCGGACCCAGCAATGTCCTCTGGCAGAGTGCTGTGCTTAACTGCTGAATTCTCTCTCCAGCCTCCAGATGCTAGTTTTGTGTTGTCATTTTTTACTCTTAACTTGCCTGTCCCCAGCTTTCCAAACCCTGGAATTACCGATCCAAGCCTTCACACAGAGCTTAGTTTTTTATTTATTTATTTATTTATTTATTTATTTATTTATTTATTTTATATTTATTTATTTATTACATATACAATATTCTGTCTGTGTGTATGTCTGCATGCCAGAAGAGGGCACCAGACCTCATTACAGATGGTTGTGAGCCACCATGTGGTTGCCGGGAATTGAACTCAGGACCTTTGGAAGAGCAGGCAGTGCTCTTAACCACTGAGCCATCTCTCCAGCCCCCCAGAGCTTAGTTTTAAGATGAGGCCTCAAACTAGTGGCAATCCCCCTGTCTCATCGTTCCAAGTGCAGGAATTATAGGCTTGAGCTACCACATCCTGTTTCAGAAGATGTTTTGTCTGTCCGTCCCTTCATTCTTCCCATTCCCTATAGGGCAGCAGGCTTAGTTAAGGACTGGCTGCCTCCAGGAAGGCTCAGGGAACACATTTGAGCTTTCATTGTAATCCACTCTTTCCCACTTTCCTTTCCTGAAGATTGTCTCTTTTCCCATGGAGGAGGGCCCCTAACTCAGTGGGGAAGTATGCATTTGACAGCTCCACTAATGTACACAGAGCTGCTCCCACTGTCAGCCCTAAGACACACAATGCCATGGCACAGTCTACATGGTGCATGCACCCAGACATATTTAGACACTGGCAGAGAAAGAACTGCTGTTTCCAGAGCAACGAAGATGTTCTAGAGAGACGCACATCTTGGTACAGTTTGAAAATGAAATGTCCTACACAAGTTCATATCTTTAAACATTTGGTCCTTAGCTGGTGGCACTATTCTGGGAGGTTGTGAGGCCTGACTGGTTGGGGTGACCTTTGTGGGTCATAACACTTCTTGCTTCCAGTGTCACTTTCTACTTTTCTGTTCTGACTGTCATGAAGAGTCTTGCCGTAGTTCCCACCCCCATGAGAGCTGCCAAAATGCTTTCTCCACCGTGATGTATTGGAATCAATTTGAAACCCTGAGCCAAAATAAATCTTCCTTGTGTAAGTTACTGTCATCGGGTCTTCTGTAACAGCAACAAGAGAATTCACTGTTGCACAATGTCACAGCCATACTATTGGGCCTCGTACATATAGTCCTTGCTCAGTGTCTCAAAGGTGCTTAGTCATCAGATTCTGGGCCCAGTTTGTGATATCACACTGTCTCAGTGATCATCCAGAGTCATGCACAACCATGCAACTCCAACCTCACCTGTCTCATCGCCTGTCATGGTACACGCATTTCTACATGCTGTCCTCCTGCAGCTTGGTGACACCCTTGCCATCTTACACCAACCACCTCACCCACAATTAACCAGTCCTACACCATCTTACAAAGACACATGGAACCACCTGGATGCTGTCCACAAAACTTCATGTATGTGGTTACATTTTTGGATGGTGATTTTCAGTTGTGAAATGTTACACCGCAGACTCCTCCAGGCTCGTGTATTCATACATTTCTGTTAGATTCTGTCGTCAAAGAGCCCAGGTGCCACTCCACAACCCCACTAGACACTGACATTTATTTAGCCAAACACAAACTCATGGCTCCAGTTTCAGGTCTTTGGTGGTTTTATTTTACAAAATCTTTGAAGGTACAGGCAAGGTGATGTCTGCAGCCTGTTGGGTTGGGCTCTAAGAGGAGGAAGAAATGGGCATGGAGGCAGATGCCTGGAATCCCAGCTCGCAGGAACTGAGGCAGGAGGATGTCAAGTTTGAGTCTATCCCAGACTACATAGGGAATTCAAAGCCACCTGGGCTACAGAGTGAGACCCTGTCTCAATACAAAACAAAACAAAACAAAACAAAAAAACAGGAAAAAAATGTCAGACATGGCAATACATGCCTATAATCCCAGTGCTTGGGAGGTAGAGGCAGGAGAATCAGGAATTTGTCATAGTCAGCCTGGGCTACAGAGATCCTGTCTCAAAAATAAAAATAAAAATAAAAAAAGAGGGGACACCTTCTCTGCCACAAGGCTTAGGCCATTTTGTGTACCTTCAAGAACTGAGGGGAGCCACCACAGTGGTACTGGTGGTAGGTGGCACAGGACCTGTGGGGAAAGAGGCTGCGGGCGATCCCAGCAGAGGTCCAGAGAAAGGCATAAGATGACTGACAGGTCCTGATAGCACCACAGGTCCCAGGCCCTGGTAGAGATGGGCAGTACCTGTAGTGCCCAGTGTCAAGCCTGAGGCCACCTCCCCACAATTCCCACCACTACTGCCACCAGCTACCACCATGAAGCCACCAGCTGGCCCTTCAGCTGCTCCTGCTCCTCCCAGACTTGAACCCCGCTTCTTTTTCCCTTTTCCAGAGGCCTTGCGGTTCCTAGTCTGAATTCCATCCTTCCGCATGGTCAATGGTCGGTTTACCTGGAGAAAGGGAGACCACAGGGTTGCCAGCTCCAGCCCTTTGTGTGTATATCTTTGGGCTAGGGACATCCTCTCAACCCCACTGTTTTAAGAATACGGAATTAATTCAATGACTAGGGCGATGTACTCAATGCCGCTGGTGTAGAGAAACATGTGGCCGTGAGGCCCTGAACTTGGAATATCCTCCTAGACTGACAAGAGGTACCCAAGACTTAGTGCATGGGAGGGAAAGGTAGTGGAGGTGGCAAGAAGAGAAAGGGGAGAGAGGGGAAGGACAGAAAGGAGGCCTGAGATGGGAAGAGTGGCTAAGCGTGAGGAGAAGCGAATAGAGAAAGAAATCGCGAGAAGAGAAAGCTGAGAGAAGCGGAAGGGAGGGCAAAGGAGGAAGACTCTGGGTAGGAGAGGGAGTTCAAGGTGTGTGGGGACACCACCGTGGAGGAAGGACGGCAAGCACCATGAAGGAGAGTTGTCACCTGGTGTAGCTTGTAGTAGAGGCCACAGGCATTGCACACGGGATCTCCACTGGCATTTCTGCGCCAGAGGGTTGTGGTGGTCGTTTGGCAGTTAGTACACTGAGTGCCTGCCCGTTTGCTGACAATCTGAGGGACAAAAGGATGTAGATTAGAGCTCTGGGAAAGTAGAAGTTGGGGCCTGAGAAAAGGGGTGGGAGTCCCACTCCCGAAGGCATGTGAGTCCCACTGAATCCAAGTTTTCCTATCAAGGATAAGGAAATTACTTAATTTTAATATTATTGTTATTTTGTTTTTTTTCGAGACAGGGTTTCTTTGTGTAGTCCTGGCTATTCTGGATCTAGCTCTATAGACCAGCCTGGCCTTGATCTCACAGAACTCCTGCTTCTGCCTCCTCTACCACTGTCTGCCAAGGACTTTATTTTATTTTAATCTGTGTGAGACTCCTTCCGTCTCTGGTTTTCAACTTTGGCCACATATCTGAATCTTTTGAAAGAAGCCAGGTGTGGTGACTCATACCTACATTCCTGGCCCTCAGGAAACAGAGGAAAGAGGATCGTGACAAAGTCAAAACCAGTCCGGTGTACATAGTTCCAGGCCAGCCAGGATGACATAACAAAGCCCCATTTCAAGCGAAAAACAAAAAACAAAAAAAAAAGCAAAGCAAAACAAAGAATTTCTTGGGAAGCTATAGAAATCTCGGAGCTGGGGGTGTAATCTTATGGTAGAGTACCTGCCTAGCATGCATGAGGCCTGGGACTCCATCCCCAGTGCAGAAAACAAAATCCTTTTGCCCAGTTCAGTGATGTCCTGCCTTCTGTAAGAAGGCATCCAAGGAGATTACAATGTGAACCATAAGCAATAAGCCCACTTATGGATGTGGTGAAGTTTTTCACACAAATTTGAGAACAGGGTTTCTGTTTGAAGCCTCAAAGGGTAGGTAAAGGATGAGAGTTCTAGATCAGAGTAGGGCTCCTGCATAGGAAAGGGATGGGTGTGTCCCCATGGGGAAAGGATGAGGGTGAGGGCAAGTATACGATGTGTTGGAGACAAACATGAGTTGGGCAGGGGTTCCTGTAGGAGGGAAGAATATGGCCTCTTGTCCTGGGCTGGAACTCATCTGCATAAGTCAGGCTAACCCCTGGTCTTACCAATCGCTTCTTGGGACGGATGAGAGGCCGGTTCTGGCCATTCATCTTGTGATACAGACCGCAGGCGTTGCACAGGTAGTGGCCTGTTCTGTCCCTTCGCCACAGTGGAGTGGCTGTTGCTCCACAGTTCACACACTCTCTGGCCTCTGGTGGGTGAACAGAGAAAAAAGTTAAGCATTAACTCAGCTTAACTTTGCCTTGAGCTACCTAGCCCAACTCATCCTCCCTGTCCTTTTTGAGAGCCTCACCACAAGGGGCCAAGGGGAGGCTTCCGTGAAACTTGGGGGAAGAATAGGCTGCAGAACTGAGAGGGCTCCCCGTGGGAGAAAAGAAAGGACCAGGAAAGTCAGGTCCTGCATAAGCACTGCTGTTGACAGGCAGCGATGCCGGCAATGCAGTCCCCAGGGTCAGGAGGTCTGGACTCAGTCGCTCTGTCTTCAAGGTTTCCAAGAAGGTGGTGCTGCTTTTCCCTTCAGGGTCTTCCAGGGCCTGAGGAGGGCCATCCTCGTGGCTGGGGCACACAGTTGAAGCAGGGTACAGCCCCGTCTTGCTGTAGGCCCAGCTAGCATAAGGTGAGCCTCCTGGAATTCCCTCCATACAGTTGAGAAGCGGGTACACCTGAAAGACTGTTGGAGGGGTACAGGGTGGAGGGGGGAGAAGGAGAGCATTAAACCTAAGGGTAATCAATGTTATGGTGTCCATCAGTCCCAACATGGCAGCTAGGTTTCCAATCTTCCCACAACAATTTGTTTGTTTGTTTATGTTTTTTTCAAGACAGGGTTTCTCTGTAGCTTTGGAGCCTGTCCTGGAACCAGCTCTTGTAGACCAGGCTGGTCTCGAACTTACAGAGATCTGCCTGCCTCTGCCTCCCAAGTGCTGAGAGTGTGCACCTCCACCACGCAGCCACAATAGTTTCCTGGATAACTCCTGGGTTCTAAGTCCCTCTGGTCACTGTAGCAATGACAACACCGTCCTTCCCTTTCTGTCTGGGATTGCAATGACTACTGTCACCAAAGAGAGCTAACACATACTGCCAACCTTGCCTCTTAAAGTGTCCCTCCAGTAGGGCACACAGAAAGGAGTACTGCTGTCGTAGGGGGAAGGGGTCAGTACATTCATACACACGGCTTCTATTTCCAAGATGACCCCCTAGTAGAATTGTGAACTGAATGGTAGAAGAGTAGAATGGTCTCTGTGGCAATCCTACCAGTCCTCAGCCAGTGCCAAGGCAACTACCCAGCAGTTACCTGGGGAATGTCTGTAGGCCTCCGTGTCCCTGTAGTAGGCCAGCGCAGTGGCTGCAGCTGTGCCTGCGCTTGGAGAAGTGGAGGAAGCTGCTGCATCCAAACCCTCAGGCCCTGAGGAGAAGAACCCTCCTGAATCTGGTGGTGATACCAGGGCAGAATCCACAAACTGTGGCAGGGGTTCTGAGGCTCCCAGGGCCCCTAGGCCAGGAAAATCCATGGGGAAACTGGGGTTTAACCTGTGAGGACAAGAAGGGTTGTCAGACACAGAAATCCTTTTTCTCCAAGTCGTCACCTAGGTCTGTTTCTCCTTTTCACCACTCAGATTCGCTTCCTCTTTGCTTCCTCCCTTCTCAGGCCTTTCTCTCTCCTGTCTCGCTTTCCATCTTCACTTCCTACCCATCTTCCTTCCTTTGAGCACTTCCTCATTTCTTCTTACTGCCTCCCTTGTCTTTCTTCCGTCCATCCTCAACTGCTCATCTTCCTACCCTTTCCTCTTCCTCTTATTCCCATCCCTCCTCCTCTCTCTCACCTCCATGTCTTCTCTCTTCCCTCTTTTGTCTTCCCCCTTCCTGTTTCCACTGTCATCTGTCTCATTCCTTTCTCCCTTCCTTGTTCCCTGTCTCATGTGCCATGTTTCTCTTCCTCTTTCTATATCTCCTCCTTCCTTCCTTCTCTTTTACTCTGCTCTCTACCTTCCAACCTTCCTCTTTCTCCTCCTCCCGTGAGCTTTCTCTTCTCTCTTTTCTCCCATCCTTCTATTTCTTCTTTTTATTCTCTCTTCTCCTTCCTTTCTTCTTCTGTGGAGGCAAAGTGTGCAACCAAGGTCCCTTGGACCCCTTGACAGCTCCCTCAGGACCTTGGGGTTCACCCTTCTGTGCTCCCCAACTTCATCCTATCTGTTGTATCTCGCCATCTGACTTTCTCAGAAACCCGTGGTTTCCGGCTTTACCCCCTCCCCCACCTCAGTTGTGTCTGTAGACAGAGGGCCCCATTAGTTCCTCCCTGCTCTATGAGGGGTCAGTACCCCTGCCTCCACACTTCTTATCTCTGCCATCCCCGCCCAACTTTTGAAATCACCCCAAAGCTACTGGCTTCCTCTGAGGAGAGTGACAGGTGGGAGGTGTTCCCACCCTGGTATCCTCCCTCTGGGGGAAAGGGTCTGTTTCAGGAACCTTCAAGTCTCACCACTCTTGCTCGACCTCAGTTTCCCCATCTGCTATAGTGGAGGTGGTACACTAAGAGCTGGGTGGTGACCCGTTGCCTCTGTCTTATATTGTATGTCTATCTCTTTAACTCTCTGGCTCCCTGGGTTTCTCCCTCCATTTCCTTTCAGGGCTGACTGTGTTTTCCCTACATCTTGCTATGCTTCTAGGATGGACCTTTGAAAAAAAAAAGATTTTATCTTTGTGTTTATGTAGTGGGGGGCGGGTACATGAACACACATATGGGAAGGACAGAAAACATGGGTGTCGGTCCTCACTTTCCACCTTTTTAAAGACAGGCGCCCTTCCTATTTTTCTACTGCGTGCATACACCAGGAGAGGCCTGTGAGTTTCCCGAGATTCTCCTCCACCTCCCATTTCCCCATAAGTATGCTGGGGCTATTGATGTGCATGCTACTGCATCAGCATGGATTCTGGGGATTTGAACTCAGGTCCTCACACTTATGCAGCAAATAATTTATTCACTGAATTGTCTCCCCAACCATCTAGGGTGTATCTTGCCCCCCTTTCTATGCTTTTATGAATTTGTGTGTCCTGCCCTTCTTTTATCCATCCATGTATGACCATATCGAATATCTTTTAATTTCTTTGTCTTTGTACCTTTCTCAACTTGCCTTCTGTGTCTGTTACTATTGCTTTCTCCTATACTCATACTGCTTACTGTCTCTTCAGTCTTTCCAAGTCTGAATCTCTTTGCCTCCCAGTGCCTATTCCTCCCATTTCTTTCTCTGACCTTGAACTGTCCCCACAGCTCACAGGGCACTATTCCCACAGCTCACTACGGGCGCGCCTTACTACACACAGCTTGTAAAGGAGTTGCAGAGCCTGCCCCTGCCCCTGCCCCTGTAGGGAGAAGTGGGACACAGACTGAGGACAAGACTACCTTCCCTACCCACTCGGTAGATCAGCAAGAGCTGACCCCAGGGTTGGGGACCTTGCTGGGGATAAGACAGCTCATAATTGTGTCCACCATCACCTTGACCTCAGAATTCCCACATTTTTTTTGGACAGTGTCTCTTCTCCCTCTTGACTACCAGTTTACCTTCCCTCCCTCTGCTTCCTCTACGATTGTTTCTGACTCTCCACGACTTGCTCTCCCTTCATTTTTCCTTCTCTCCTTTCTGTTTCTGCCTCTCTCTTGTTTTCTGTCCACGGTCCTCCTTCTGCCTCTCTTCTGATGGCACTGCTACTCTTTCTGTCTAACTTTTTCACCTTCATGTGTTTTATGCCTCAATGGTCTTTCTCTCAGTGTCTCTGTCTCTTGTTCCCCAGTTCTTTTTGTGCCCCTCCTCTCTGTGTCACTCCATCTCCTGATCTCTTTCTCTGTCACCATCCTCCATCTCTGGCCTCACTGCCCGCCCCTGGACCTCTCACCTTGGTGGGTTCAGAGCTGCCCACCCCTCCTGTAGCAAGGACCCACCCCCCCACCCCAGTTATCACTCTCCCCGACAAGAGATAAAGTTTATCTCAAGGCTGGGGGATATGAGAGCTCCTTATCAGCTGTCTCACTAGAGAAAGTGCTGCCCTAGCCAGGAGACACAGAAGCTGCACCTACAGCTCTCCCTGGGCCCAGCCCCTCACCCCAGGTAACAGCCTTTCCCCAGGCCTCAACAAGGGTCCCTTGGGGCCAAAGGCACTGAGGCAGGATCTGGGGAGCAGATGTAGTACTTTGGGGCTCGAGGGAGAGTTTCAGACTCCAATGTGGAGTTGAAGTCAGAAGTTTGGGTATGGCTATGGAGTTTAGGAAAGGAAATCATGAGTTTGAGAAGTAGAGCCGAGCTTAAAAGTTCAGACACACATTTTGGGTTCAAAGCTGGATTAGGGAAACATGGGGTTAGGGAATCAGGGGTGAAGTTTGCAAAGTTAGAAATGTAGTGTAAAGGAGAGAGAGGTTCTGCTGGTCATGGTAAAATGGGAGAGAGGCAAGGTCTTTTCCTGGGCAGCTGTTAGGTTTAGGAGAGAGGGCAGACCGGACTGTGGCTGGTGTCTAGATGAAGTCTGGGAACACAGAAAGAGTGGGAGAAGCCAACAGGGACTCGGAGTAGAAAAGGTGCGGAAAGAGTGGGATTCAGCGAGCAGTTAGACCTTAGAGCTTATAGAAGACAGCCACAAGGGTCACTGTGACAGAATAGATTTGGGGGAGAGCAAACTTAGTGTCTAAAGTAACGAATGCATTTTGGCCAAGAAGTAGGGGAAGGAGGCCATTTGGGAGGCCAGAGAGAAGACCCAGGGAGCAGGCATAGGGTCTGAAAGGCAAAGATGGGGGTTAAAGCTAGGGTTAGACAGATCAGAGACAGGTGCCGTTAGCCAGAAAGACGTGGGTAGAAACAGAAGTATTCACTTGGGAGTAGAAATGGGAGACCTAGGGAAGCCAAAGTGAATGTTTTTCTTCTTCAGGAGATCGAGAGGCAGAGACAAGTTTCAATTAGTGGAAATACAATTTGGGACAGAGATAAGAGCATGGGGGATGAAGGCATAGTTTTTTGTTTTTTTGCGAGGTAATATCTATGGATGGTAGGCCTGGGAGGAGGAGGAGAGCGCTAAGGGGTTAGAGGACATAGGCATCTTAAAAGGAATGGGGCCAAGTTGGGGCAGACAGAAGAAGGGTTTGTGGGGAGAGATGGAGGCTGAAAGCAGAAGTCTGGGGAGCTGTGGAAGAATTCGGGGATGACCCACATTTTAGGGACAAGATGTGGGTCAGAAAGCCTGGAGCAGGCTTGGGCAGCAGGCTGGGGTTGCCTTGCTGGAGGCTCTTTGGGAATTGAGACTGACCTGGGATGGTTGATGCGAGGGTTCAGCCACCTTAGTGATGTGGTGGAGCTCAGAGATCCCAAGGGGTGTCCTCACTGGCCTTGGCCTTTGAGGCTCCCTTCCTCCCTCCCTCTTGCCAGCCCGCCCTCCCTCCCACCCACCTACCTTCTCCCTCCTCTTTCCTCCCCAAGGAGTGGCTGGTGCCCGAGTGGGTGGGGCGGTGCCGGGGAGGGGGTGTGCCGCCTACTTGTGGGGGACCTCTTAGGCACTGGTACTCCCTCCACCCTTCCTGTCTATCCTGTAGATTGTTGGATCTAGTTCGCCTTTGACTTCTATGGAGTCCAGTGTCTAGTCAAGTGAGCTCTAGTCAAGATACATGGCAATATTAAATATAAGTTTCACGCACCACTAGCAAAGCCCCTACTCTGTGCCAGGCTATGTGTGAACTGGACCTGTATTGTGTGTGAGCCCTCCTGGATTCTGGGAGAGGAGTGGTATAGCTGTACCCATTTTGCAGGTGAGAAGAATGAGGTTTATAGAGATCTGGGAGTGTTTCAACTAGAACCTGTGAGCCACCTTTATAGACCAGCCTCGGAGACTAGACTAGGAGCAGCGGAGCGGAGGTATACTTCTTTAGTGTCTGGGGCTTGTGCTTGGGGCTTACGCCAGCTCTGGCCTGCTCTGGGGCAGCAGATAAGTCTTATCAGATGGAGGCGACTGTGGCTGTTGGTGCCGCAGTAACAGGCTGTCTTGGGGTTGGGGGGCAGGGTGGGGGATGCACACAGGGACTGTGCCTCAACTTGTTGCCCGCCATACGTTAGAGGCGGGAAACTGAGGGGACACCTAGAGTGGACTCCTTTGTGAGTCCCCGAGGATTGGGATAAGATGACCAATGGGACGGATAGTAAGTGAGAGAGAGGCAGAGGCAGGAACAGAGATATACAGGAGATGGCAAAGAAGAGACAGACGGACAGCTGTAAATAAAGGAAAGAGACAGAGAAGTGGAAGGAGGCAAGGGGCACCTAGAGAGATTCAGAGAGCCTGAGATGTTAAACATGTAGGGAGAGTCAAAGAGACAAGATGGGGCAGAGCTGGACAGGAGGCAAACGAAGGAAAAACCTGGAAATGGCAGGGGCCAAGGGCATAGACAGAGAAAGGAAGGGGGAAGTAAAAAATAATGTTGGAGAGAGATGCACAGTGCCAGAGTCTGAGAGTATGACCCCCAGGGGGAACTATCTAGGATATGCCCCATGTTGGTGGCATTGGTGTGAGGATGTGGCTGGTGTGACCTGTGGCTCTGCTGTCAGCTTGCGCTGAGGGGCCAGCTCTCCAGCCCTGGTCACTGGATGCTTACAGTCCACCCTATCTTCTTGTCTCGCTCCACTAGTGCCTCACACCCACACAAACCTCTGTCAGTAGATTCTGAGCACCGTGTCTGCATAAAAATCATCGCGCACGTGCACACACACACACACACACACTCACACTAGGCACTGCATTTGGATTCTCATATGACTTTCTGTCATAGCCCTAGAAATTTCTCACTTGGGGAGACTGAGACCCATCAAGGGGAAAGACAAGGACAAAGCCAAATGAGTCAGTAGGGTCAGTTTAGCCTGCCTACCAGCCTGTTCCAGAGGAGCTGATCTTCTTGTTGTGTTTCTCTGAAAGCCATTGTCCCCATAGGCTTTAAAAATGGCAGGCTTGGGCTGGAGAGATGGCTCAGAGGTTAAGAGCACTGACTGCTCTTCCAGAGGTCCTGAGTTCAATTCCCAGCAACCACATGGTGGCTCACAGCCATCTAGAATGAGATCTGGTGCCCTCTTCTGGCATGTTGTATACATAATAAATAAATCTAAAAAAATAAATAAATAAATAAAAAAAAGAAAAAAAAATGGCAGGCTTGTGTTAAACTGCTGTGTGTCCCTTTCCTTTGGGGAACCCTTGTTTACCAAGGAAGGCCACAGAGTCTGGACCTGGGGCTAGCCCATCATTCTCTTCCAACCCAACCAGCTACTAGATGGGAGACCTAGACAGCGTTAGTTATTCATGAGTCACCGTGCCCTCATCTGTAATGGGGTAACCATGATAACTACTTCCATATAGGGGAGAATAAATGAATTTGAATGTGAAGTGATCCAATTGTCTTTAATCTGAGTTCTCAACATATCAAATATTCCATTTTTTTATTGGGTACTTATGTGACTCTGCAATCTCCAAGTAGAGATTTGTCTCCTGGGTGCTTATTGTATGCAAGTGCTAGTCCCGCTCACTCCCTTCACGACTAGCTCTGCTGTGGATTCTAGCTGCAGCGCCAATAGGAACACTGATACTAACTCTAAATTGATAGGCACTTTAATGCTGGTTTTACTACTAATAGCAGGGGTTGGCTAACAGTATGTTAATTCTTGTTTTATAATCTAGTTCTTTTTATTTTATATGCATTGGTGTTTTGCCTGCATGTATGTCTGAGTGTGGGCATCAGATCTTGGAGTTATAGACAATTGTGAGCTGTCATGTAGGTGCTGAAAATTGAACCTGGGTCCTCTGGAAGAGCAGTCTGTGCTCTTAATTGCTGAACCATCTCTCCAGCCCCACTATTTTAATTCTAATCTAAGATTTATTTATTTATTTATCTATCTATCTTTTGGGGTTTTTTTTTTTTGTTTTGTTTTGTTTTGTTTTTTTGTTTTTTGAGACAGGGTTTCTCTGTGGTTTTTTTGGAGCCTATCCTGGAACTAGCTCTTGTAGATCAGGCTGGTCTCGAACTCACAGAGATCCGCCTGCCTTTGCCTCCTGAATACTGGGATTAAAGGCGTGCTCTACAACTGCCAGCCGACTATTATTTTTGTAGTGCTAGGGATGGAGCCTAATGCATCTCTCATGTTAGGCAAGAGCTTTGCAACTAAACCATACCCACAGCCTTAAAACTAATTATTATCCATTCCAGTTCTAAGAACAACCTCCAGTTCTCACCCCCATCCTATGCTGGGAATATAACTGAGGGCCTTTCATACGCTGGGCATGTGCTTAGCCAACCGCTACATCCCCAGCACCCGATTCAGCTAGAACTTTTACCAGCAGGAACATAGCAATAAACAGACCACCAGGAGCAGCAGCATTGGTTGGCAGAACACATGTACTGTGCTAAGTACTTTTCCTGGATAATTCTATTGCAGTCTTTGTGGTATATCACCACTCTTGCCTGCCAGACTGCAGTGGGGACACAAAAATGACACTTTCCAAGGCCTCTGGTACTCGTCTCAACTCTCACACTGACTGACTGCCTAATTTCTGGGCAAGTCATCCTCTGGGCTTTAGTTGCCTCTCCTGGAAAATGGTTATGGTTGTAGACTTTCCTTTCCCCACACCAAATGTCAGTAGTCTGCATGGCGCCTGCCTGGCACTCCACAAACTGTATGCTACGTAAACAATCATTCTCATCATTATTTAGTATTGTTATTTGCCGAGGTTGAGGCTGGGGTGAAGTCTGTGGGGAAGCCTCATTGGGAGGGGAAGGCTAGAGGCATGTCCCATAAAATGGTGTGGTGCTCAGCGCACATCCCTGGAGGTGACAAAGGGCTCAGTAAAGGAAATGAAGGGTGGGGAGTAGGGTGCCTCTGAGGCCAGGCCTCACCCCATTCCCTCCCCCATCCCTGTGGAGGGGGTGCAGGCCCAGAAGTCTGTGGCCACAGTTCAGCCAGCAGGGAGGCAGCTGGGAAGGCGTAGATAAGGGAATCAGCGGGGGCCAGGCTAGGCTTGGGGGAGCCCAGTGCGGGCGGGGGTGGGGTGTCCGGGTTGAAGCGACTTCTCTGTCAGGCTTCCATTTGAGACCCATGCCAATGTCCTCTCTTCCTGGAATCATTCCTTGACGGTTCCCTCTCCCTCCTGGCATCTTTTGAGGTTCTGGAGCCTCTGTTTGACTCAAGCCATAGCACTAAGGCTATCTGGGTCTCTTTGAGACTGGAGTTCACTGGAGGAGTGGTACAGAAAGTAGCAACCAAAACCTGACTAAGGAGTCATGTGTTTGACTCCAGAGTAAAACTGTTGGTTATTATCTCAAGAATTATTTTTAATCGGGACGTAACGATTATATATATTTATGGCACAGCACGGTCATTTGATACACGCACATAATGCACGATGGTTGAATTGGGGTGATTAGCATATCCACTTCTTTAAACACCAAGTACTGATGGTTTCTTAGAAGGGGAAAAAGTTGATTACATAGAAGGACTAGAATGAGCCGGGCGATGGTGGCGCACGCCTTTAATCCCAGCACTCGGGAGGCAGAGGCAGGCGGATCTCTGTGAGTTCGAGACCAGCCTGGTCTACAGAGCTAGTTCCAGGACAGGCTCCAAAAGCCACAGAGAAACCCTGTCTCGAAAAACCAAAAAAAAAAAAAAAAAAAAAAGAAGGACTAGAATGAAGGTCATTAGAGGCTGGGAAGGGAAGGTTGAGTATGTCTAATGCCTTACAGCCCAGTAGAGTGGCTGGTTTGCAACAGCCAATTAAATGTAGTATTTGTTGTCATTATTTAATGATAAAGAAAATAACACAGAGAAGGACCTCCGGAGTGGCAAATGTAATCTCTGTACTCAGGTTGAACGCAGGAGTATCAGAAGTTTGAGGTCATTTTTAGCTACATGGTGAGTTTGAGAGCAGCCTTGAATATATAAAATTTTGTTTAAAACAAAAAAAAAGTGGGGACCTGGGTTCAATCCCCAACACCCACACAGGGGCTCACAAACAACTGTAACCCCCCTTCCAGGGGATCTGATGCCTATGTCTCACCTTTGTAGGCACCACGTGTTACATACACAGGCAAAGCACTCATATACATGAAAATAAATCTTATTTAAAAGGGCCATAGCAATGAATAAAGTAACTGATACATGAATGTTCTATTTGTCTTTGTATTCTTCCCAGGGTCTACACTGTTTGTTTTCATCTTTTCTAACAGAATACTTCTCTTTGCTGTCAGGTCAAAGCTAACCAACCCTATATACAGTCACCAATGGTTCTTATAGCTCTTGAATTCTTCCTTTTTCTAAGTTTTGTTTTCTTTTGTTGTTGAGACAAGATTTCACTATGTAGCTCTGGCTGGCCTGGAACTTTCTCTGTGGATTAGGCGAGCTTTGAATTCACAGAAATCAGCCTGCCCCTGTGTCCCCCTCTGCTATGATTAAAGGTGTGTGCCGCCTTGCCTGACTCTACTTTATTTAAAGGATTATTTTAGATTTATTTTTATGTTATGTGTACAGGTGTTTTGCACGTATTTCTGGTATCTTCAAATGCCAGAAGAAGACATTGTATCTCCTGGAACTGGGGTTACAGGTGGTTGTGAGCCACCATACGGGTGCTAGGAAAAGAACCTAGGTCCTCTGGAAGAGTAGCCAGTACTCTTAACTGCTGAGCCATCTCTCAGCCCAGATTCTTCCATCTTTGAGCTCATTTCTAATTTTTAATATAAATTACACAAATAAATATGTAGGTTTTTTTTTTTTAAGAAAAATAAAACAATGAAACTACCTGGTTACAAGTAGTAAGTAGAGGACGACTTCATTTCAGATTTTTTTACAAAATTAGGAATGAACATGAGCTGGGTGGTGGTGTCACACACCTTTAATCCCAGCACTTGGAGGCAGAGGCAGTGGATTTCAGTGTGTTTGAGTCCAGCCTGGTCTACAGAACGAGTTTCAGGACAACCAGGGCTGTTACACAGAGAAACCCTGTCTTGGAAAACCAAAAGAATGAGCATGCGTACACAAAACTAGGAGGAGTACGGGTTGTAGCTCAGTGAGAGCTGTGGCTTAGAATTGTTGAGGTTCAAGCCTCAACACTAAAAGCAAAACAGAAATTATATGTTAACATATCAACATTAATTCTGTGCAGTAACCAAATTTTCTTCCCTTTGCTTCTGTGTATTTTTTGAAACAGTTATTTCTGTAAAAAGCAAAGACACTGAAGAGAAGCCATTATGGTTATCACTATTATTATTTTGAGACAAGATCTCAATGGAGTTCAGGATGGCCTCAAGCACAGTCTCCCAAGCACTGGGGCCATAGGTATATGCAAGCACCATACTTTGACTATAATTAGCCTGGCAAGACCTGAGATATCCTAAGGAGAGACGTTTGTGCCCTTCCTTCTACTGGCAGGCTATTGAGAAAATAGAGTCCAAGAAACTACAATTTTCCCAGGATGCTCTCTAGAAGGAAAAGGCTAGAACTCTAGTGCCAGCTAAAGGTGGAGTTTGTCTCCTGGAAAGAGATTCACGTAATTCTGACAGCTTATCAAATCACCTTGCCAGACAGACTAGCGCCAAGATAGTCAGTAAGTCAGTCATGTGTCCGTGGTGGGCAGTACCACACCTTTGACCAGAACTGCTTAGTTATGTATACTCCTGCATTCTGTTTAAACCCAAACCTTTCAGGACCCTGGAAAACAGACTTGGGGGTGGGTAGAAGACTTGGGGATAGAGGATGGAGAGGAGATAAGGTCGCTAGACTGCTTTATTCTTTTACCAACGTGGCCATTTTGAATAAATCACCTTGTCCCTCTTTGACACATTGAAGATGGTGGACTGAACCTGGTTTTTTGGGCTGCCTGGGCCTAAGCTCTGACCCTGGTAATTCTGGGTATTTTATTTATTTTAGATTTTTAAATTTGTGTGTGTGTATGTGTGTGTGTATGCATGTATGTATGTATGTATGTATGTGTACCCTGTGCATACAGGGGCTAGAAGAGGGTGTTGAATCCCCTAATACTGGAATTACAGCCAGTTGTGAGCCACCTGATGTGGATGCTGGCACCTGAACTTTGGTTTTCCACTAAAGTAGCAAGTAAGTGCCTTAACCACTGAGCCATTTCTTTAGCCCCAGGTCTTTATTTTCAATATGCATTTTTGTATCATGAGCCTCCTCTATTCCCTACCTCCAATCTTTGCTAAATTACCAAGTGAAGAAGTACAGAATGTAATACCAATACCGCTTGACACTTGACAATCTCAATCCTGTCCCGCTCTCAAAAGGTCGTCTTCCAGTGTCACCATTCAGGCAAGAATAAAAATTGAGAAAGAGACATCATTGAAAGAATTTCAAATTAGGGATATGTCTGTTAGTCAAAACTTCTTAGCTAGAAATAACTTTGGGAACCGGAGTTCTTCCATCCTTACATTGAAGTGTTTTCAAGAGGGACTACCATTAAGATCAAGAAAGAAGTAAGACAAAAGATAGACAGAGACGTTTTTTGTATTACCATTGTCTGTCTAGTCTAAGTCACTTTTCTGTTTTGAGACAAGGTCTCGTAACACAGACAGACTTGAAATTTGCTCTTCAGCCAAGGCTGGCTTTGAACTCCTGATGCTTTTGCCTGCACTTCCCAGATGCTAGAATTAGAGGTCTACCCCACCCACTATACCTGACACAAATCACCTTTTATAGCAAGTTAGTACAATTCATTTTCCAAAACATTTTTCTTCCTTCCTTCCTTTTTTTTGTTTTTCAAGACAGGGTTTCTGTGTAACAGCACAGCTGTCCTGGAACTCACTCTGTAGACCAGGCTGGCCTCTAACCCAGAGATCTGCCTGCCTCTGCCTCCCAAGAGCTGGGATTAAAGTTATGGTCCACCATACAAGGTTCCAAAACATTTTCTAAACTAGAAAAGTACAAAAAAAAATACATTAAAATAGCTGTTACTAGGCACGGGGCGGGGGTGTCCTTTCAACTTAATGGCAATTAGAATGAAGTGGAGCCAGAGAAAGGGGCACTTCAAGCAAATATGAATTTCACAAGGCAGGGGGCACAGCTTGGGGAAACAGGAATGGAGAGGGAGCAGCGCTGAGTGAGAACTAGGCCAGTTCCGTAAACAAAGAGTCTGTCTTTTACGCCACCCCAACAAGATAGCATTGTAGCCCAAGTGTAGCTGGAACTCCCTATGCCCTTGATAACCACGAACTCAGTCCTGCCCGGTACTCCCAAGTGTTGGGATTAGAGGGATAATTGACACATTTTCCCCTTCTTCTTCTTTTTTTAATTTTTTATTTTTTTGAGACAGATCTCTTTACACAGTCCAGGCTGGCTCTGAACTGAAAATCTTCTTGCCACACCCTCCTTCCTGTTGGAGATTCAGGCCTGTGTCACCACGCCAAACACCCTCTTTTTTCTAGTTCAGGGTTTACTAGAAGGTTGGGGGTCTACTTGTTTTTCATTAGCTATGGGTACCCTTCTTTTTTCCCTTTCTTTCTTTCTTTCTTTCTTTCTTTCTTTCTTTCTTTCTTTTCTTTTCTTTTCTTTCTTTTTTTTTTTTTTGAGACAGGGTCTTGCCATGTAGCCCTGGTAACATGGAACTTACCTCAGATATTGGGCTTTCCTAGAACTTGCAATGATCCTCCTGCCTCTGCCTCCTGAGCGCAAGGATTACAGTTGTTCGACTCTATGTCCAATCTTGAAAGATGTTTTCTCTGCACAACGTTTTGGTACTGGAGGAGTGGGCTGTTCTCCCAGGAGCTGCTGCATTCCTGATTTGAACGGTCTGGCCTTGTGATAAGGGTGGCCCGAGATAACTGTTTAAAAAACCGTGTGAAAAAGGGTAGCAGAGAACACACACTTTTCAAAAAACTAATAACAAGTTCAAAGAGCCCAGTTTGTTATGGGGAAAGTATGTGTGACCATTTCATACACAGTGTGGTCTACACTGGCCTCAGATTTGCTATGTAGCTGAGATGACTGAATTCCTGATTCTCTTGGGTCAACTTTCAGAGTTCGAGGATTGCGGTCTTGTACAACCATGCCTGGTTTTTATGCAGTTCTGAATACTGACTCCAGCCCCCACTGTGTATAAAAAGTACAAACTTTTTACTTTATTTTTTTTAACTTTTTACTTTATTTTTGGTGTTTTTGAGACAGGATTTCACTGTGTGGCCCTGGCTGTCCTGGAATTCAAGCTGTAAACAAGGCTGGCCTTGAAGTCAGAGACCCACCTGCCTCTGCCTCCTGTTGGGATTAAAGGTGCACAGACCGCAGCTGCCTCCACTCAGCAAGTATAAACTTTCACAAATTTTATTTTATGTGTGTTTCGTGTTGATTCTTGGTCCATGGTGTTAGTGTGGAGGCTGGAGGACAGCTTCCAGGAATTGGACCTAGGGCTTGAATTCTGGTAGTCAGGCTTGGTGGGAGGTGCCTTTACTGGCTGAGCTAACTCACTAGCCCTCATTATTAAAGCTGTTATACTGAGGACTGGAGACAGGGCTCAGCAATTAAGGGCACCTACAGCTCTTGCAGAGGAGTTGCATTTGGTTCCCAGATCCAGGGAGTCCTGTAACCTCTTCGATATATACTCTCTTCTGATCTCCATAGGCACTAGAGGAGCACGTGGTGCCCAGACATATATGCAGGTGATACACCCCCACACATAAGATAAATATAAAAATGTGTTTCAAAACCCTTTTACACTAAGCTGGTAGCACACACCCACATATTCACCCCAGGGTAAATTATTCCCCCGCCCAAGGTCACACCCCAGATAAATATGGACACAGGAACACTCAAGAGCTTCATTTTTTTTCTCGATCCCATGTGACAAAAGTGGTGTGGAACAGACCTGAGAAAAATGTCAGTCTTTCACAAACTTCTTTCTTGGCATAGAAGGGGGACACAGAAAGACAGCAAAGCTAGGGACTAAGCCTGTGACTTTGGCATGCCAGCATTCTACCACTGAGCGACGTCCCCAGCATCTGCTGGGCCATTGTGTCTCACCAGTGGCTTGGGGAAACACAGAAAGACAGGTTCCATGCAAGCCCCACAGGTTGCTCTTTTGGCAGCAATCAGTCGTTTTGGTTTTACACCATTCAAAGGTTACAGAGGAAGCACCCCATGGTACAAATGTGTGGACGGTGACAGATCTTTGCTTGGGGCTTCTGGATAAAAGCAAAGCAAGTGTTCTGGAAGTTGAGATCAGGAAGGCAACTTCTAGAAACAAGTAGATTCCCAGGAGCCCATGAAAAGCACTTAAATTTCTGATTTTCAGGAGTCATCCTGGGGCCTCTTTCTTGGCCAGCTTCTTTTTCTGGACTATAGGAGAGGCATGTATGTGTTGATCACCGACCAAGCTGGAGGTGGGGTACAAGGAGCTCCAAGAGAACACCACTAAAAGTAGTCAATTCAACCCAAGATCAATAGTCAGAGGTCAAGAAAGGCAGGTTTCTTGCTCTGGCAATTAAAGTTGAAAGCCAAAGACAAAAGCCAATGGGAAGGCAAAGATCAGGAAAGGGAGGGCAAAGAAGGTGGCATCTTGGGTCTCATACCAACAGAGCCTCTTCTTGGTCCAGTTCTCCTGCTTTTTGCGAAGGGCCTCCCTCCTCCGTCCCTCCCAGAGTGTTCTCTGTAGTGCTCCAGGTGGGAGGCTTCAAAGGCAAACACGGTGAGGAGGATACCAGAAGAGACTCAAGAGCCATTGTGAGCCTGAGGGGTATATGGAGGACACCAGTCCACACAGGGCCTGGTTGCTGAGCAGCCCTCGTCCTACTTGTGATCCATGATGGTATTACTCAGAACCAGCAGCTTCCGGGTAGCACACACCTTTAATGACAGTGGAGGTGGAGGCAGATGGCTCCTTGTGAGTTCCAGGCCAGCCCAGGTTACATAGTGAAGCCCTGTGGCAAAACAAAACAGAAACAAAAGCAAAACCTTTTATATCAGGTTAGGGATATAGCTCAATTGGTGGTTGCTTGTCGGGTATGCATGAAACCCTGAATTTGATTCCCAGCACTGTTTAAACTGCGCTTGTTGGCACAAAAACTGTACTCCCAGCATTCCTTGACTACACAACAAGTCTAAGATCAGCCAGGACAACCGAGCGGTGGTGGCGCACACCTTTAATCCCAGCCCTCGGGAGGCAGAGGCAGTTGGATCTCTGATTTTGAGGTCAGCCTGGTCTACACAGAGAAAATCGTGTCTTGAAAAGCAACAGCAACAAAACAAGCAGCCTGGGCCATGTGAGATCCTGTCTGAAAGGAAGGTGAACAGGAATATACACCATAGAAACACAGCGGGGACATTTTCAGAGAGAACTGCACCCCAAGAGGAAATGGGGTACTTTTCTAACAGCTAAATTTCCTGGCCTTGTGTCCATGGGTCATCATTGGTGGGTAGATTTTATAGCACCATTTGCCCTTCCTGATCCTGGCCAGTTAGGGTAAAGCACCAAGGATCTGTTAGGGTTAGGTGGTGTTTAAGTCATGTCCAGTCAGGGACTGAAAGACCCCAGTGGTGGGCAGTCTTTCAGGCTGAGGAGACCCTCCCAAGGAACAGCGAGTCACTCTTCGGATGCAAATAGCAAGAGGCTTTATTCAGTACACAGGCACCTGGGGCGACTTAGTCTCTCGGAAGACAAGCGCGCCTGCAGACTGGGGGAAGGTCTTTTTATAGGAAAGAGGGCAGCAGAAGCAGATTACAGAAGCAAATGCATCGTTAGTGGTCAGTTGGAATGGGGCAAGGGGCACAGGTGGTTTTTCCTCTCCCAGCACAGATGTATGGGAACAGATATCCTGTTAATTGATGTCCTGTCCTAATCTATGGATATAAAGATCCTGTTTTGCAGCCAGGGACCCTGACCTTACTCTGCACTTACAGTCGTTCGTCAAAAGCTTTGTGAAATGACGTTACAGCAGATAAGCTGGGATCTTTCATAGGGGGAGTTGTCTCTTCTGTGAATTACTGATATTCTAAGTTGGGCACATGTGCTGACTATAGGCATCCTGTTTCCCTAAGCAAACGGGATGTTCTCATTAGAGCAGGCCAGCTGCGGGTTCCTTATCGCTTGGGGCCAGATGGCTGACCGGCTGACCGCAGATATCTTGCCTGGCTTCTCCGCCCTTATTCTCAAGTCGAACTTCCCTGCTCTAATTACTTGCGTTGCTCCAAAGTTTAAGCCTTGCAAAATGGCGTTACTGCTGCTTAGTGAGTGGGGGTCTTTCAGGACTAGAGAGATGGCTCAGGGGTTACTAGCCCTCAATAATGCTTACAGAGGACCTGAATTTGGTTCCCAGCACCTTAATAATTATTTATGTGTATGAGTGCTTTGCCTACATGTAAGTTTGTATACTGTGTTACATTTCTGGTATTCTTAGAAGTCAGAAGTAGTCACTGGATCCCTTAGAACTGGAGTTATAGATGGTTGTGAACCACCATATGGATGGTGGGTCCTTCGCAAGAGCACTCTTAGCTACTGGGTCATCTTTTCTTCCCAATAAATAAAACAAATCTCAAAAAAAAGGTTTCCCATACAAGCCACTGGGTCTGGCTTCAAGCAGCCAGGGTTTTATTAATAAGCAGATTCCCCCTTTTATTTTTATCCCATTTTCTCGAAAATAATGACTTCCCTGAGTTGGCTGGTCCTTTTAGGAGGGGTACTGATGTCCTCCGGACTCTGGCTGAGCAGGGAGAGTAAGGGCCAAAATATTAGCCTTTTATTATTATTTATTTATTTAGAACCTTTTTATCTTTTTTTTTACTTTGATCCTTAAGCCTTGATTGTTGAACACAGAGAAGGTCAATTCCACTATTCCTGTAATGGAAGAATTAGACTTTCCTTTTAACTCTGTAATTCTTTGGGTCAGGGATGCTTTGGGGCCTGAGGACAGTGGCCCCTTTGTTAAGCCCTATTTCCTTTTAGCCCTGTTAGTTCTATACTATAACTCTCATTTTGGAAACACTAATTTTTAGTACAAAAAGTATTCTTTTGAGCAGAATTTATAGGTTGGTGTAATTCCAGCTTTATTAGGGGTTCATTCTAACAGGAAGCAAGGAAAGAGGTGGATGGAGCCTTCTCGCAGCTGAGTTTGGACATTTGACAAATCTTAGCTATACTATTTTACTTTTGGTGGTACTGAAGACTGAACCTAAAATGGCTCTGGCAGAAATGAAACTATTCCAAGGAAAGAGACACTGTGTCTCTCAATCTGATTACCAGACTGTTGAAACAATGGACCCGCTAAAATGGTCATCTCCGCTAGGAATCTCATTCTAAAGGACAGCAGCCAGAAGGGGAACTTGTCTCTCAGAAAGACAACTGGTGGGACCATCTTACAGGAAACATGAAGACAGCTAATGATGGATCAGTGGTGGGCGGGGCCACACCTTGACGTGGACTGCTTAGATGTGCGAATCCTTGGCTCCCTGGTTAAACTTTGATCTCGTTTCAGGAGTCCAAAGACAGACTTGAGAGATTAGTCCATCTTCCCAGTGTGGTCACATTGAATAAATCTCCTTTTACTGTTTTCCACTGTGTGTGGGAGTGACTTTGGGGATAAGGTCTCTGTGTAGTCCTGACTGGTCTGGAATGAGCTATGTAGACCAGGCTGGCCTCAAATTCACAGAGAGCCTCCTGCTCTTACCTCCCTGAGTGTTGGTTGACACCATGCCTGACCTGCTTCCAACTTTTAATTGGCTTATTGCGGATGGGTGGCTGGACCTGACTTGGGGCATAGGTTGTGAAACCCCTGTGTAACAAAACGGCATTCATGAGGGGATAATTTGGGGGTATTTGCCACTCATATTGAACTGACCCTAGGTAGAGAGGAAAGGAAAATTGGAAGTTTCTAGATTCGCTGGAGTCATTTACTCTTTCCACTGCAGTGGTATTAGCCGCTGCTTCCCTCTACCCAATGAAGCAGGAAAATGAGTTTGGATTTTTTTTTTGGATTCTCAGAAAATCTGACCCTTGGTAAGTCTCTCCCTGATCAGCTTTTGCCTTCCTACTTGCCTTTGGGATCTTTTGAGCCATTTGGGGTTCTTTTGAGTCATTAGGAGTTGCCTTTGGTTGATTTTGCCTTTAGCTACTCTTCTTTTGAAGAGTATTGGATTATTACTGTAAAATAGACAATGGTGGTGAAGCAGAGAGCTCTCAAAGGCTTTGGGAACCAGGGCTGACGAAATGGCTCAGTGGTTAAGAGCACTGCCTCTCTTCCCAAAGGGCTCAGGTTCAATTCCCAACATCCACATGGTGACTCACAACTGTGACTCCAGTTCTAGGGCTTCTGACACCCTCACACAGACATACAAGCATGCAGAACACCAATGACCATAAGCTAAAACTTCCTTTTTAAAAAAGGCATTGGGGGGTGATGGCGCACACCTTTAATCCAGCACTTGAGAGGCAGGTGCATCTTTGCGTTTGAGGCCAGCCTGATCTATACAAAGAGTTCCAGGACAGCCAAGACTTACACAGAGAAACCCTGTCTGGAAAAATCTAAATAAATAAATAAATATAAAAGCTGAGAGATGGTGGAGCATGCCTTTAATCCCAGTCAGTACTCTGGAAGCAGAAGCAAGTTAATCTCTGTGAGTTCGAGGCCAGCCTGGTCTACAAAGTGAGTTCCAGGACAGTCACGGCTACACAGAGAAACCATGTCTCAAAAAACCAAAACAACAACAAAAAAAACCCACAAACAAACAACAACAAACAACAGTAACAAAAAGACAGGGGGAGGCATTCTTTGCCATTCCTGCCATAAGAAGCCTCAGGGCTTGGGTTTGCTGTGATCTGTGTTGAAGGGGGTCTGTCAACTCTAGGAGGGAAGTTGGCTTGTCTTCCTAGAGTGACAAGTGTCTTAAAGAGATAGTCCATAAAGTTCTGCTGAACTATCTGGGGCATCACCAAGGGAGAGGAAAGGTTGGGACTCTCTTGAACCTCTGCAGTTTGGTGCCATTCGGAATAGTTATGTCACCTTGAAGATACTGTCTTTACTTGTTTGGTGGACTAGAGAGAACTGAGCTGACTGGTCTTTTGTAAACCATTTCTAATGAAAGACCCCAGTGCTGGGCAGTCTTTCAGGCTGAGGAGACCCTCCCAAGGAACAGCAAGTCACTCTTCGGATGCAAATAGCAAGAGGCTTTATTTAATACACAGGTACCTGGGGCGGCTTAGTCTCTCGGAAGACAAGCGCGCCTGCAGACTGGGGGAAGGTCTTTTTATAGGAAAGAGGGCAGCAGAAGCAGATTACAGAAGCAAATGCATCGTTAGTGGTCAGTTGGAATGGGGCAAGGGGCACAGGTGGTTTTTCCTCTCCCAGCACAGATGTATGGGAACAGACATCCTGTTAATTGATGTCCTGTCCTAATCTATGGATATAAAGATCCTGTTTTGCAGCCAGGGACCCTGACCTTACTCTGCACTTACAGTCGTTCGTCAAAAGCTTTGTGAAATGACGTTACAGCAGATAAGCTGGGATCTTTCATAGGGGGAGTTGTCTTCTTCTGTGAATTACTGACATTCTAAGTTGGGCACATGTGCTGACTATAGGCATCCTGTTTCCCTAAGCAAACGGGATGTTCTCATTAGAGCAGGCCAGCTGCGGGTTCCTTATCGCTTGGGGCCAGGTGGCTGACCGGCTGACCGCAGAATCTCGCCTGGCTTCTCCGCCCTTGCTTTCAAGTCGAACTTCCCTGCTCTAATTACTTGCGTTGCTCCAAAGTTTAAGCCTTGCAAAATGGCATTACTGCTGCTTAGTGAGTGGGGGTCTTTCACTAAGACAGCAGTGGGGGGGCATCTCTGCCCTTGGAACTTCTGAACAGGAAACCCTGGCCTCTTCAGCTTTGTCTTTTCTGTTTGAAATTCATCACGTGCTAATAATCATGATGGACATGCCTCTAAGATGTTTGAATGTTTGTATGTGTAAATATATTTAGGCTCATTTTATACTACATAAGAGCAATTGCTCTGTATTTATTTTTTTTAAGTTAAAATCCAAGGATTCAGAAAGCTAAAAAAGAAACTCATTTCTAGACTTTACCTTGGACAAGCTTATTTAAAATTAATTAAAATGTTAATTTTTTTGTTTTGTTTTTGAGACAGAGACTCACTATGTAGCCCTAGCTGGCCTGGAACTTGCTGTGTAGAACAGGTTAGGCTTGAATTTAAAGAGATCCACCCAATTCTGCCTCCCAAGTACTGGCCTCAAAGGCATTTGCCATCACATCGGGGTGAAATGTTAATTTTTAGCTTCCATTGTAAAATGGTTTGGGGCGGTGCTTTTAACTGTTAATTATGGAAGCGGGTTGAGAAAAAAAATCTGATTACAAAATTTAGGAAAGATAACCTAAAGATAGCTAAACATATTTTTTGTTAAGTGTTCAAAATATCTGAACAGCTTTTGCTAGACAAACTTAAAGTGTACAGTAAAAAGATTAATATCTGGGACCTGTGTCCACAGATACTTCTGCCTGAGTTTGTTTCAAATGGGCACGCATTGACGATGTTGAGAGTTCTGACTTTCACTTTGAAATAATTATTAAGATAATACACTGTGTTGTAAATATGTATTTTAGTATCTAAGTTACTTGCTAGGGTATGATATAGGGATAATGACAAGGCTCAGAGGGAAGCTCCAGGATCTTTTAGTTTGGGGAAAAAAAGAGCTGGGGGCAACCAAGCAGGCTTGTTTATTGTTATTGTTGTTGTTATTAGCACCTGTGGGTAACGCCTGCAGCCGCTACCAAAACAAATTAAAAGTGAGTAATTGGTGGAGGAGATGGTTGTTATTTCCTGCCTTGGGAAACCGGAGTAGAAACCGGAATGAAGCAGCCCCCATTTTTGAAGTGGGAAGTGGTCTCCTGGGTTTTTATGGAGAGAATAGGTTGGGAAATTCTACGTTTCCTTGAGTTCTTTCCTAGTCAGAGTTCCTCAAACAGCTGAGATTTGCTCTGCCTCTCTTGGAACTTCTTTAAACCTACCAAACTCTTGCGTTTCTATTAACATACTAAAGAAAGGCTCATTCAGTCTGAGTTCAAGGCCGGGTCAACAGAATGAGTTCCAGGACAGCCAGGGCTTTTACAAGAGAAACCCTGTCTCAAAAAACAAAAACAAAATAAACAAGAAAAACCTAAAAAAAAAAAAAAAAACAGGAAGAATGTTTCCAAAAGTTAGCACACAGGAAAGGAAGGTTTACTTTGTTCCTCAGGAATGGTAAGCCATGAGTCAGTGGGTGAGCCTGGAGACCTCTCCTTTACAAAGTTATTTTTTGCCTGGAGCATGGTGGCTGCACATGCCTTTAATTCACTGGCAGGCGGATCCCTGTGAGTTCGAGGCCAGCCTGGTCTACAGAGTGAGTTCTAGGATGGCAAGCCAGGGCCCCTCGTTACACAAAGAAACCCAGTCTTGAAAAACTAAACAGCCGGGCAATGGTGGCACACGCCTTTAATCCCAGCACTCGGGAGGCAGAGGCAGGCGGATCTCTGTGAGTTCGAGAGCAGCCTGGTCTACAGAGCTAGTTCCAGGACAGGCTCCAAAGCCACAGAGAAACCCTGTCTCGAAAAACCAAAAAAAAAAAAAAAAACAACAACAACAACAACAAAAAAAAAACACGGGCTGGAGAGATGGCTCAGTGGTTAAGAGCACTGCCTGCTCTTCCAAAGGTCCTGAGTTCAATTCCCAGCAACCACATGGTGGCTCACAACCATCTGTAATTAGGTCTGGTGCCCTCTTCTGGCCTGCAGACATACACACAGACAGAATATTGTATACATAATAAATAAATAAATATTTAAAAAAAAAACACAACAAACAAAATGCCACATGAGCTTTGTCAGAGAAAAACAAGAACAGAAGCAGCCTAAGCTCTGTTTAGTTGATGGTTCTCTCAGGTGGAGTATGCCCCTGATTGATTAAGGTCACAGGAAGCTGCTTTGGAAAAGTAAAGAAATGGGGTACCTGCTGTTTTTGTTTAAAGCATTTATGAGCGAGAGCGAGCCCTCCAGGTGAACAAAGACAAACATGGCCTAATAATCTAGTTCAAATCTAACATAAGCTTTCTTGTAAAACCCAGTTTCTGCAAAGGCTTTCTTTTTTTAATTTTTTAATTGATTTTATTGAACTATACATTTTTTTCCCTCTCCCCTCCCCTTCTACCCACTCCTATGGTCCCCATGCTCCCAATTTACTCAGGAGATCTCATCTTTTTCTACTTCCCATGTAGATTAGATCCATGTATGTCTCTCTTAGGGTCCTCTTTGTTGTCTAGGTTCTCTGGGATTGGGAATTGTAGGCTGGTTTTCTTTTATGTCTAAAAGCCACTTATGAGTGAGTACATATGATAATTGTCTTTCTGAGTCTTAGTTACCTCACTCAATATGATGTTTTCTAGCTCCATCCATTTGCCTGCAAATTTCAAGATGTCATTATTTTTTTTTCTGCTGTGTAGTACTCCATTGTGTAAATAGACCACATTTTCCTTATCCATTCTTTTTGGTAGAGAGGCATTTAGGTTGTTTCCAGGTTCTGGCTATGCCAAACAATGCTGCTATGAACATAGTTGAGCGCATGTCCTTGTGGCACAATTGAGCATCCTTTGGATATATACCCAAGAGTGGTATTACTGGGTCTTGAGGAAGGTTGTTTCCTAATTTTCTAAGAAATTGCCTTTAAAAATGGCGTACAGACCTAAACAGAGAACTCTCAACAGAGGAAGTTAAAATGGCTGAAAGACACTTAAGGAAATGTTCAACATCCTTAGCCATCAGAGAAATGCAAATCAAAATAACTCTGAGATTCTGCAAAGGCTTTCTTTTCTTTTCTTTCTTTCTTTCTTTCTTTTTTTTTTTTTTTTGGTTTTTCAAGACAGGGTTTCTCTGTAGCTTTGGAGTCTGTCCTGGAACTAGCTCTGTAGACCAGGCTGGCCTCGAACTCACAGAGATCCACCTGCCTCTACCTCCCAAGTGCTGGGATTAAAGGCATGCACCACCACCGCCTGGCTCTGCAAAGGTTTTCTATGCCTTCCACTGTCTCCTTTAGCTCACTCTTCTCTAAGACTAGCTAACTCTTGGAGTTTTGAAGAGTTAATTGCTTTGAAAATGTCACCTTGTCTGTGTCTCCCGTTCTCATCTCAGTGGGTGTGTGACTTCAGAGACACTAGGCAAGCAATTTTGAAACCTTTCTTTTTTTCAAACTGTGTAAACTTCGTCTAGTTATTATTATTAAAAGGACAGCTCCTGGGGCTGGAGAGATGGCTCAGAAGTTAAGAACACTGGCTGCTTTTCCAGAGGACCCGGGACCCACCTGGCAGCTCACAACTGCCTATAACTTCAGTTCCAGGGGATCCAACACCCTCACACAGACATACATGCAGGTGAAACACCAATGCACATAAAATAAAAATAAGTAACTTTTTAAAAAAAGGACAGCTCCTTTAACTTTGGCTGCTTAGCTCCTAATGTGCAGTAGATAGACGAGGGTGGCTGTTTTTACAGAAGTCTGCTTTGTGTGGCATTTGTCGCTGGAGACCATATGCCATGTATTGCATGCAAGGCAGCCTACCACCTTCTGACAGGAATTGTTTTGTTCTATGTGGTGAATCTAAGACAAGGTTTTATGTTTTGTTTAAAAAAAAAAGCATTGTTTTCTGTTTGTGTTTCAAACAGTTGGCTGCTTAGGAAATCGTCTTAAAGGCCACCTCCCTTTAGGAATCAGTTTGTGTCATGGTCTTCGGATGATGCCTGTGAGCTGACTGTTTGAACACCTGTTTTGAGTTGACTTTAGTGCGTTTAATACGCTGTGTATCCGACTGGAAACGTGGAGATGTTAGCTAACCGTTACATCCTATACACAGTAACCAGCAAGTGCGCTTACTCAGCCTTTGCAGCAGCCAGCTGTGACTGAAAAGAGGGCAACAGGGCAGAACCAGTCAAAGCCAGCCTGAGCAATGGGCACTGGGGATGAAAAGATGCAAGAAGCCACATGACAGCTCCTGGGTGAGAAAGAGAGCCAACTCAATGAGATTGTGGATTCTGGAGCACTAACAAGGAAAACCCTCCCATCGGCACAGCTGGACCAAACTTTGCCCCTTTAAATGTGCAACTAATACATTTTGTTTTACTAAACCAAAGACATTTAAATATTGCTTTAGAAGTAACATCTAGCCAGGCAGTGGTGACACAGGCCTTTAATTCCAGCATTTGGAAGGCAGAGGCCGTTGGATCTCTGAGTTCAAGGCCAGCCTGGCCTATAAGAGTGAGTTTCCAGGACAGTCAGGGCTACTCAGGAAAATCCTGTCATGAAAAAAAAAAAAACAGAAGGAAAAGCAGCATATATATTCTTCTGTACCATGATGCTAACTGTTGCTCCTTTTACATGTAGATGCCTCTTAAACTCTGCCAGCCTTCTAAAGATTGGCAGACATTAGGTATTTGTAAATTTGTACATGATTTGATTGCTTAATTTTCAAAGTAGCTTTATTATTGTTGATTATGTGTTTTTTGGTTTTTCAAGACAGGGTTTCTCTGTAGCTTTGGTGCCCGTCCCAGAACTAGCTCTTGTCGACCAGGCTGGCCTCGAACTCCCAGAGATCCGCCTGCCTCTGCCTCCCGAGTGCTGGGATTAAAGGCGTGCACCACCACCACCCGGCTGATTATGTGTTTTTTTAAAAAAAATCATGTCAGGTGATGGTGGCACATGCCTTTTTAATCTCAGCACTCGGGAGGCAGAGGCTGGCGGATCTCTGTGGATTTGAGGCCAGCCTGGCTACAGAGTGAGTTCCAGAACAGGCTCCAAAGCTACCGAGAAACCCTGTCTCGAAAAGCAAATAAACAAACAAACAAATACATACATAAGAATCATTTCTTGGGGCTGGAGAGATGGCTCAGAGGTTAAGAGCACTGATTGTTCTTCCAGAGGTCCTGAGTTCAATTCCCAGTAACCACATAGTGGCTCACAAACATCTGTAATGAAATCTGGTGCCTTCTTCTGGCTTGCAGGCACACATGCAGACAGAGCACTGTGAACAAAATAAATAAATAAATCTTTAAAAAAAAAGAATCATTTCTTTTTTGTTTTGCCTGCATGTATGTCTGTGCACCACATTCATCCAGGTGCCCACGGAAATCAGAAGAGGGCATTGGATGCCTTGGGACTGGAGTTACAGACAGGTGTGACCTGAATGTGGGTGCTGGAAACTGCACCTCGGTTCTCTTAACCATTTGAGCTGGCTGTCTAGCCCCTGGGCAGATTTTTGTAAACCGTTTTAGTGAAGTGTTGTGGATTGCCTGATGTATTTTGTACAGCTTGATAACTGACCTGTCTGCTAATGTTCTCCAGAAGTATGGCTTCCTACAAATGAACCTGAACATTTGTGAGGTGCTAGAACTTTAGCCACAGGACAAGTAGAATGGTTTCCAGGTAGGCCTGATCAAAGAGCCATTCCTTTTCCACCTAATTGTTCAATTTAGGCCTGAGGGGTTTGTTAGCACTAGCTTCTTAACATCTGTCATTTACCGCCCCGAGGCAGAGCAAATTGGACCAACCAGGGTGAATCTTGCCCTAGCATCGTGGGCGATGGAGAGCAAAACCACCAGATGGTCAATTAACAATGTCTTCAGAAAATGTTTGTTCAGAGATGGGGGTGGGGTGGTTGTCAGGCCTGAATAAAGTCAAGGTAGGCATGGTAGCACTTGCCTGTAATCCCAGCAACTGGGAAGCCCAAATATTGAGGATCGTAAGTTTGAGGCCAACGTAGGCCTCCTGATGAGAGCCTATCTCAAACCAATGAGATGGAGTTCGCTGTGTCAGCCCTTCCAAAAGTAACTAAAAGCCAGGAAAAATGATTCTTTTGTTTGTTTTTTTTCAAGACAGGGTTTCTCTGTGGCCTTGGCTGTCCGGAAACTCCCTTTGTAGACCAGAACTTGAACTCTGCCTCTCAAGTGCTGTGCTTAAAGGTGTGGGCCACCACAGTAAGAGAGAAATGATTCCTATGTGTGGTACCTGACACTAACTAAATAGGTTCAAACCGTCATCCCTACTGTCACTTTATTTGTCACCTTGTTTTAGACATAGATACGTGCCACCTCAAGACAGTGATATTAAACAGAAAGTAGGGCACTGGGACCAGTCAGGAAGTAATGAAGATATTCTAAAGAGACCCTTGCATTGAGATCTTTGTCCCTCTTCCCTGTGTGGCCTTATTGACTAAATCACCTGCTTTTCACTTTTAATTTGGCTCTTTTAATTAGCTTAGTGAGGACAAGAAGACCAGACCTGGATTGGGGCACAAGTTATGACCCCCAAGTTCGATAACAAATCTAGGGCCTTGTACATGCCAGTCAAGTGATCTACCAACTGAGCTATATATCCCGAGCCCAAACCTTCTTATATTTTATTTCTATTTCCTTTTATTTAATGACAAGAACTCAGCATGTGATCCAAGCTGGCTGGAACTTATTTATTTACTTTTTAAGAGAGGGCCATACATTGCAGCCTAGCCCAAGAGTGGCCTGAACCTCACTATATAACCTACACTAGCCTCCAACTTGTGGTGATCCTCCTGTCTCAGCCTCAGGGGATGCTAGAATAATAGATATAAGCCACCACATCTGGCTGTGGGCCAGCTTTGAAGTGACAGAACTGTCCAAATGGACGAAGAAAAAGATCTGAATGGGGCATGATGACATACTTGGAGGTAGAGGCTGAAGAATCAGTTCAAAGCCAACCTTGGTTATGTTGTAAGGAGTCTTTCTCTGTCCCACCAGCCAGCTTCCAAATAATGACATGAAGATTTCTTATTAATTATTTTTTTTTTGGTTTTTCAAGACAGGGTTTTTTTTTTAATATTTATTTATTATGTATACAGCATTCCTTCCATGTATGTCTGCAGGCAGACCCCATTACAGATGGTTGTGAGCCACCATATGGTTGCTGGGAATTGAACTCAGGACCTTTGGAAGAACAGTCAGTGCTCTTAACCTCTGAGCCATCTCTCCAGCCCCTCAAGACAGGGTTTTATCTGTAGCTTTGGAGCCTGTCCTGGAACTAGCTCTTTCTTTTTTTTTTTTTTAAACATCAGTTTTTTAAATATTTATTTATTTATTTATTATGTATACAATATTCTGTCTGTGTGTATGTCTGCAGGCCAGAAGAGGGCACCAGACCTCATTACAGATGGTTGTGAGCCACCATGTGGGTGCTGGGAATTGAACTCAGGACCTTTGGAAGAGCAGGCAATGCTCTTAACCACTGAGCCATCTCTCCAGCCCCCTGGAACTAGCTCTTGTAGACCAGGCTGGCCTCAAACTCACAGAGATCTGCCGGCCTCTACCTCCCAAGTGCAGGGATTAAAGGCGTGCGCCACCACCACCCGGCCTAACTAGCTCTTATAACTTAAATTAACCCATTTCTATTAATATGCATGATGCTTTTACCTCTCCTCTTGCATGTCCTGCTTCCTCTATATCCAGCTGGTGACTCCTCCTTTCTTCTTCCCAGAGCTCTCTTTGTCTGGAAGTCCCACCTATACCCTATACTCTCCTGCCTAACTATTGACCAATATCTCTTTATTACACCAATCACAGCAATACATCTTCACACAGTGTACAAATACCCCACAACACCATGTAGTGAATTTTAGTCTAGCATGATCTACATAGCAAGTTCTAGGCCAGCCAATATGTAGCATAACCCTGTCTCACAAAATAAAACGGGACTGGAGAGATGGCTTAGCTGTCAAGAGCATGTACTGATCTTATAGACAATCTGAATTTGGTTCCCAGCAACCATGTCAGGCAGCTCACAATGGTCTGTAAGTCCAGCTCCAGAGGGATCAGGCTTCCAAGGCACTTACCCGCACTCGTGTGCACACATCCCTACACAGACACAGAAATGCAAAATAAAATGAAACAAGCAAACAATTCTGAATTTTACTAAATCTACAGCAGAAATGCCAGATACTTTCGTAAGCACTTTATGTGTTTAAGATTTTGATACAGGGCTGGAGAGATGGCTCAGTGGTTAAGAGCATTGCCTGCTCTTCCAAACGTCATGAGTTCAATTCCCAGCAACCACATGGTGGCTCACAACCATCTGTAATGAGGTTTGGTGCCCTCTTCTGGCCTGCACTCACACACACAGACAGAATATTGTATACATAATAAACAAATATTTTTAAAAAAAAAAAGATTTTGATACAATGCATACTGTATAAAGCAGAATATTACTGGTTGTTTTGTTATGTATTAACTTTACATACATTTAACATGCAAACTTTTGTTTAGCATTTATAAAAACTTAGACACATATCTTTTTTTGCCTCAAGATGTGTGTGTGTGTTTAGCAACAGATATGTAGAATTTCAAATATACTAGAGTGCCATAAATTGTTTCTTATTATCTACAGTTGTAAAGGAATTAATTTCAAAACTTTAAAACAATTGTATAGTTAAATAATAAATGTTTTATTGTGGTTTTATTTATTTTTAATTAATTAAATTTTTGGAGTCAGGGTCTCTCTTTGTAGTCCTGACTGTACAATAATAATAATAATAATAATAATAATGGGCCAGGCAGTGGTGGAAGGTACACAATATTGGATCAGGCTGAGTTTATTGATAATGGGCCCAATGAATGGAAATTCTAGATCTAATATTGAAGCTCGCTCAGTTAAAAAAGAAAGAGCGAGTTGTGTAGTAGTAGTGTACAACTTTAATCCCAGCACTTGGAAGGCAGAGGCAGGCAGATCTCTGTGAGTTCGAGGTCAGCCTGGTCTACAGAGCGAGTACCAGAACAGCCAGGGCTACACAGAGAAACCCTGTCTCAAAACAACAACAACATAAAAAGGAAAACATTGAATATTGTAACTTAAAAACATCTAAGAAATTGACCAGTGGAGATGGCTCAGCAAGTAAAGACCTTTGCCCTACAAGACTGACAACATGAGTTCTGTCCCCCAAGATCACATAGAAGTACACACATGTGATACATGCACATACAACAGAAATAGTAAATTATAAAGAAAGCATGTAATAGAAACAGGAACATATGTTAACAATTTAGAGACTTGTTTTATTTTTACCTTACAAAAAATCTGAAATTAAATAATTTATCAATTTTATTTAAACCAGGCTCGGTGGCTCATGTCTGTAACCCCAGTAACTGACAGACTAAGGCAGGATTGTCATGAGTTTCAAGCCAGTAAGAGCTATAGAATGAGACCCTGTCTCTAAAAGGCCAATTTTTTTAACTTAAATATTGCAAACTAAAGGACAGGTGAGTGTAGCGGTGCACTCCTGCAATCCCAGCACTTGGGAAGTAGAGGCAGGAGGATCAGGAGTTTGGGCTTAAGAACCACACACTACAAGAAAAAAAAAAAAAGACTGGAAAGTTCACTGGACTCAAAATTTGTGACACTGGTCATCTTAGTTCCCAAATGCCTCCCTTGCTTTACAAACTTGTGCATTTCTTTCTACAGAAAAAAATTAGAGTCTTAAGTTGTTTTTGAAAATGTTCTGTTTTGTTTTGTTTGAGACAGGATCCATTTTGTAACCCTAGCTGGCCTGGAACTTGTTCTGTAAAGCACATTGGCCTTGAATTAACGGAAATCTGCTCGCTTCCTACTCCTCAGCGCTATTTAGGCCTCTGTACGGGCCTGCCCTTAGGGGCCTGACAGCTGCAGCCATTAAGAGCACTTCTTATGTACATTTGCTACATCCTCCCCCCCTTTTAAAAAGGTGGGCCTTACCCACCTCCCATGTCTTTCTCTCTCTCTTTCCCTCCCATTCTCCCCCCCCTTCCATCGCTCTTATCCCCAGGGACAAATCTCTGCCCTGCTCTCTCTTCTTCCTATATGCCTCTCATGCGATCCTTGTATGGTGTGACATCTCTTTGCAGCGTTTTGTTTTGGTTTGGTTTGCTTTGGTTTTTCCGAGACAGGGTTTCTCTGTGGTTTTGGAGCCTGTCCTGGAACTAGCTCTTGTAGACCAGGCTGGCCTCGAACTCACAGAAATCCACCTGCCTCTGCTTCCTGAGTGCATGCGCCACCATCACCCGGCCTTAGCGGCGTTTTTTAAAATTACAACAGCAACTGCCACCACTACTACAGGCTACTCTTATTTATTTGTTTGTTTGTTTTTCAAGACAGGGTTTCTTTGTAGCTTTGAAGCCTGTCCTGGAACTAGCTCTTGTAGACCAGGCTGGCCTCGAATTCACAGAGATCCGCCTGCCTCTGCCTACCAGAGTGCTGGGATTAAATTAGGCATGTGCCACCACCGCCTGGCTCTTTTTATAATATACTATTTATTTAGGGTATGTGTGTGGCTACATGTATGTATGTGAACCATGTACGTGCAAAAGCCTATGGAGGTCAGAAGAGGGCACTATGCCCTGAAACTGGAATTTTCGATTTTTTGAGACAGGATATCTTTGTGCATCCTTGACTGTCCTAGAATTAGCTCTGTAGAGCAGACTGGCCTAGAACTCACAGAGAAAACTACAATGTGGTCTGGCAGTGGTGGCACACACCTTTAATCTCAGCACCCGGGAGGCAGAGGCAGACACAGAGGCAGGCAGATCTCTGTGAGTTTGAGGCCAGCTTAGACTACAGAGTGAGTTTCAGGATGGCCAGGGCTACACAGAAAAACCCTGTCTTGAAAAAAAAAAAAAGAAAGGAAGGAAGGAAGGAAGGAAAGAAGGAAAAAAGAAAGGTACAGTCTGAGTCAGAAGAGGTGATGCATTCCTATGGCTCCAATTGTTCAGGAGGCTGAGACAAAAGGATTACTTGAGGTCAAGAGTATGGGTCTAGACTAAGCAACATAGTCAATACTTCATCTCAAAAATAAATAAGCATTCCAGGACAGCTAGGACAGAGAACTGTCTCAAGATAGATAGATAGATAGATAGATAGATAGATAGATAGATAGATAGATAGATAGATAGACAGATAAAGAAGCAAGCTGGATGTGGTGGTGCACGCTAAACCCAGCACTCAGGAGGCAGAGGCACATGGATCTCTGTGAGTTCTAGGCCAGTCTGGTTGGTCTACAGAGTGAGTTCCAGGACAGCAAAGCCAATGTAGAAAGACCCTAAGACCCTGTCTCAAAAAACCAAGAGGGCAAACAAAACAAAACGACATGGGCTGATAAAAACATGCAACAAGCTGGATGTGGTGACACATGCCTTTAATTCCAGCATTTGGGAGGCAGAGGCAGGTGGTTCTCTGTGAGTTCAAGGCCAGTCTGGTCTACAGAGCAAGTTCCAGGACAGCCAGAACTACACAGAGAAACCCTGTCTCAGAAAATAAAAGAGAGAGAGAGAGAGAGAGAGAGAGAGAGAAAAGAAAAACAACAGTGTGCAAAACTTTCAACAGACAGAAACCAACTATTTACAGTTAATTATTGTCACTTATACCCTGACGTTACAAGCACCAGCTTCATATACCTATCTCAGATGTTGCCATGACAAGTGCTTTCCTAAGGCATACCTTGCACAACACACCTACATCTTCTTTCTCGATTTCTTTCTTTCTTTTGTTTTGCGAGACAGGGTTTCTCTGTAGCTTTGGTGCCTGTCCTGGAACTAGCTTTGTAGACGAGGCTGGTCTTGAACTCACAGAGATCTGCCTGCCTCTGCCTCCTGAGTGCTGCGAATAAAGTCGTGTGCCACCACCGCCCAGCCCCTTTCTCAGTGTTTTAATCCTCTCACCCTCAACTTCCTCGACAGTCACTGTCCTCTTTCCCCTCTGATGTAAGAGGGGTTTCATTGTGAGATGAACTTGGGCCCAGTGAAAGGGAGATGTGGAGGGCAGAGGGAGGATAATTGATGGGTAAGACTAAAGGTGTTTAGGGGTACATAAACCTCGTGATCAGGGGTAGGGAAGGGTGAAGCTGAGGACTCTGGTGGGCTACCGTGTAACTGAATGAGTGTGTAAGGGCTAGGCAAAGGACTGCTGAGGCAGTTTCAGAATGAGTTGGGAACTCATGGGGGCGGATTAGAAATATAGTTGGGAGACCAGAACACGCCATGATGATAGTAGCTATTTATGGTAGAGTTGTAAGATAATTGGAGTATATATAGTATAGCATCCACCTTCCCAAAGTTACCCTGTCCTAACCCATGAATGGTTCTCTTTTTTTATTTCCTTCCTTCATTTCTTTTTCTTTTCTCTTTCTTTCTTTCTCTCTTGAGATGGGATCTCACTATGTATACCTGGCTGGACTGGAATTTGCTAAGTAGAAAGACTACGAGGCTGGCCTTGAACTCATAAGAAATCAGCTGCCTTTGCCTCTCTGGTGTACAGGATTAGAGGTGTGTGCCATTACTCTGCACCTTTTGAAAAAACATTTTTTTTTTATTATTGTGTGTGTGTTGTTGAATATGTTTGTGTCTGCATCATTTAGAGGTCAGAGGATAACTTGAAGGAGTCAGTTCTCTCTTACCTTTATGTGGGTCTGGGCCATTGAAATCAGGTCTTCAGGCTTGGTGGCAATAGCTGTTATGCACTGAGCCACCCCATTGGCCCTCATGAACGTTATATAACAAATATGAGAGACAGAGAGAGCAAGAGAAAGGGAGAGAGAGAGAATATGAAAGCTAGACCAAAGAGTGGGTATGAGAGCTTCAGAAGGACGTTGCAGATGTAACTAAATCAGGGGGTTATTTTGTTTTGTTTATTTAAGATACGGTCTTAGCTTTGGTTGGAACTCTCTGTGTAGACTAGGCTGGCATCAAACTCACAGAGGTCCACTTACCTCTGCCTCCCAAGTCCTGAGATTGAAGGTGTGCACTCTCACGGCTGGCTTAGAAAAATCAGGGTCAGCTAGGCAGTGGTGGCGCATGCCTTTAATCCCAGCACTCGGGAGGCAGAGGCAGGCGGATCTCTGTGAGTTCGAGGCTAGACCAGACTACAGTGTGAGTTCCAGGACAGCTAGGAATGTTACACAGGGAAACTCCTCTCGAAAAATTAAAATTAAAAAATTTTTAATGTTTTTAAGTTTTTTCAATGTTGAAAACAAAACCTAAAAGTAAATACAAAAACAAAATGAAAAACTTCCAAAAATATCCCCAAAATGCCCTTTAACAATAATGTCACTGATTCCAAGCCACTTTTCAATAATTGTAAACCCCACCTCTAAAATTCCCCCTGGAGCTCCAACTCTGCCTATAAATATGCCCTAACTTCCTTTCCTTAGTATCACAACTACACCCACAAACTGGAACCCCAAACTACACTACTTTTTAAGGATGTTCATTCATGCCTAACTTGTCTGCCTCTCTCTTTTTCCTCTCTCTGTATGAGGGTGTGTCTGTGCTCTGTTTCCCTGAGCTTTACTTCTGACATTTCTTCCTGCTTTCCTTTTTCTTTTCTTTTTCTTCTTTTTTTTGGGGGGTGGGGGCTTTTTTGAGACAATGTTTCTCTGTGTAACAGTTCTGGCTGTCCTGGAACTCGCTCTGTGGATCTGAAACTCAGAGATCCTGATGGATCTACCTCCCAACTGCTGAGGTTAAAGACATGCCTGTTTTTTTTTTTTTTTTTTTTTTTGAGAAAGGGTCTCTCTTTCCCTCCCTCCCTCCCTCCCTCCCTCCCTCCCTCCCTCCCTCCCTCCCTACCTCCATAGCATTGGCTGTCCTGGAACTATGTAGACCAGGTTAAAAGGAAAATAAAATCTGGAAGGATGCTATGGTATAAGCATCATATAAAAGGCTAGGAGGTGGACTAGTGGGCAAGAATCCTTGCTGTACAAGTATGAAGCCCTGAATTCAAATACTCACACCCACATTAAAAGCTGTGCACGGCTGTGCATGGCTGTGCTCAGGTGTACATGGCTGTGCTCAGATGTGCATGGCTGTGCTCGGATGTGCATGGCTGTGCTCGGATGTGCATGGCTGTGCTCGGATGTACATGGATGTGCACAGATGTACATGGCTGTGCACGGATGTACATGGCTGTGCTTGGATGTACATGGCTGTGCACGGATGTGCATGGATGTGCACAGATGTACATGGCTGTGCACGGATGTACATGGATGTAACATGGCTGTGCATCGATGTACATGAATATGCATGGCTGTAATCTCAGCTTTTTTTTCTTTAAATATTTATTTATTTATTATGTGTATAGCATTCCTTCCATGTGTGCCCACAAACCAGGAGGGGGGCACCAGGTCTCATTATAGATGGCTGTGAGCCACCATGTGGTTGCTGGGAATTGAACTCAGGACCTCTGGAAGAGCAGTCAGTGCTCTTAACCACTGAGCCATCTCTCCAGCCCTGTAATCTCAGCTTTGGGAAGATAAAAAAAACAAGTGGATCCTGGGAGCTTGCTGGATTAACCAGCCAAGCCAGAAATGTAAGGGACTCTGTCTCAAGGCAATAAGGTACAACCAATGTCTTCCTGCAGCACCTACATTTGTGCATACGGACTCATGTATCTGCGTGCTCGCATGTATATACCATGCACATATAGTACACAAACACACATTAAAAACAATTTAAAAAAACTACCATATAACATGAATTACCCGAAGGTACTTACCCAAAGGTAAATTTACAAATTAAGATTGTAAAGTTTATGTAAATTCTGGTGAAGCAGCTGCACCTCCTAGCAGATTGGCTTTAAAATGGCCTGCTTTTAGCCTTAAATAGTGTTAACTTGGCATAGCTGAGATAACAACTTTGAGTAAATGGGGTTTTTGTTTGCTTTTTTGTTTTTATTTTATTTTTTTAACAAAAGGGGAAAAAGACAATTCCAGAGGGAGAAAAGAAAGCCTCTATATTAATCCCCCGTTTATAAGAATTATCTTTTTTCATGTCATGTCTAAGATGACCAAGGCTCTTTATATGTGATGTCAGCTTCAATTCCTGGAGCTGTGTGATGCTCCGGCCCCATTATCCCACTGCAGAATCATCTCTCCATGAGGCTGCAAGGGGCCTTTGGTTCAGGTTGCCATGCGGTTGCACCTGACTGGAAAGGTCAGGGCATTCCCATTGCTAATAAACCCCTGTGCGACAAAAGGTGCAGTGACTTGGCTGCACAGCCTGTCGGCAATTCCTAAGCTCTAGTGAAGGCTTTTTCTGGGATAACTTAGAGGGGCAAATAGATTAAGGAAGATAAAACCTGGAATGTTTCAGCCAACCTTTTATCCTGGGGAGCTTCCTCTGTCTTGCCTTTCTCATTGAACACTCCAAAGAGTTCATTAACTGGGCTGTAGGAGTTTAATGCCCCGTCCTAATTTGTAATTTTCTCCTGATGTCTGGGGCCTGTCAGGCAGTAGAATCCAGAGTAATGAGGACTTTCTCATCGGCTGAATTAAGGTCTATATTGTTATGGTTTTTAAGAGCTTCATCAGTCCGCCTAGAAGTATGACGAGATTGCACTCTTGCTGTTGCTGAGTAATTTCTTGGGCTTTGCCATAATTCTTTGGAATGTTTTCAGTGCCTCACATGTTTAGGGGCTGCGTAACTTTGCTGGTCCACGGTGCATTGCCGTCCAGCAGAGTGATATAAAGTTCAGAAACCAGCATGTATGTGAATATGACAGCTCTTGTCCCATGTAGTCCTATGGAGAATCTGACCCAGCAGGGTGTAGGTAGTTTATTAAAGGAAGGGATAGGCTTTCAGGGAATGAATTCAAGGTCTCTGAGTAGTAAGAATTCCCTCTTGCTCTGGACATCATAACACAGCAAAACGTGTCTTAGAAGGACCAGGAAGAGACTGTCAGTGAGGAGGATGGGATGGAGCCCTCCTCATTTGCTAGGCTGTGGAAACAGTAAGAACACGCGGAGCAGCTGAGTTCTTTCTCTGCCGGATTACCTGAGGAGGCCAGGAAACCTTTCCCCAGAGGAAAAACCAGAGGGTGTGTAATAAACCAGGCAGCTAGGAGACTTCTACAACCCCCTTCTACATGGCATGTGATGTGACGTATGAATCACTTGTTTGCCATGATTTTTTACCCAGGATGGCCTGGCCTCCCGAGGACCTTCTGGGCCTCTCAACTTGACAGTGGGGTAGCTATGGAGACCTCACTTCATGGGCTATTTGATGCCTAGATTGCAAAGAGGGTCAAAGTCCTGTTTCCTGACCTGAACTGTGACTAAAGTATTGTTAGAGATGGCAGAGAATGGAGGGGAGAGACAGGAGAGAGGGCTCGGGGGAGGACAGGAGGGGAAGGGAGAAGACAGGGGTCAGCAGCAGAGTAGTGGAGAGAGAGGAACCCTAAACAACCGCAGTCCTCAGCAGAAGTAAAGACCCTGGCAGCTGGCGGTGTTTGGTGTCTCAACTCTCCTGAGTTCAAAATCCACCCTGAGTTTTCCCCTGGTGCCCTGCCAAGTTGCTACGCATTACCAAACACCTAGACTCTTCCAACTTAAAAAAACAATAGCAATGAAATAAAACCAAGGAGGAAGAAGGGGCACTCTGAGAAGTGGACCTGTGCAAGGAGGGAGGAAGTGGGGTCAGGGAGGCGGCAATGAGGAACAGTGCTGAGTGAGACACCAGGTCAGTTTTGTGCAGTAGAGTCAGTTTCGGTTTTGACTTTTGTTTATTTATTCTTATGTGTATGAGTGTTTTCCCGTGTGTTTGTAAGTACACCACATGCATGCCTGGTGTTCATGGACCTAAGAAGGTGCCAGATGCCCTAGAACTAGAGTTACATATGGTTGTGAGCCACCTTGTAGGTGCTGGGGACTGGGCCAGAGTCCTCTGCACAAGCAGCCAGTGCTCTTAACTGCTGGCCTACCTTGTTCCTCCTTCTCCATCTTTTTTTTTTTGAGACAGGGTTTCTCTGTAGCTTTGGAGCCTGTCCTGGAACTAGACCAGGCTGGCCTCGAACTCACAGAGATCTGCCCGCCTCTGCCTCCAGAGTGCTGGGATTAAAGGCCTGTGCCACCAATGCTGGCCTTGGGGAAAAGGTGGCTCTCAGCAGCTGTTGAGGAAATGGACTCAGGCTATGCAGATGGCGGCACATGCCTTTAGTCCCAGAACACTACAGGCAGACACCGGCAGAGATCTGTGAGTTACAGACAAGACCTTGGCTTCACCCTTAGTTCTAGACCAGGCAGGGCCACACAGTGAGACCCTTTCTTTAAAAATGCCTGCAAGCAGTGGGAAGACTCAGCCATTAAGAGCACTTGCTAGGGACTGGAGACATGGCTCAGAGGTTAAGAGCATTGTCTGTTCTTTCAAAGGTCCTGAGTTCAATTCCCAGCAACTGCATGGTGGCTCACAACCATGTGTAATGGGGTCGTGTGCCCGCTTCTGGCCTGCAGGCATATACACAGACAGAATATTGTATACATAATAAATAAGTATTTTTTTTTCTTTTAAAAAAAGAGCACTTGTGACCAGAGAGATGGCTCCTCCGTGAGGAGCTCTCACTGCTCTTCCAGAGGAGCCGAGTTCGGTTCCCAGCACCCACATTGGGTGTGTCACACCTGTTACCCCAGCCCCAGATATTCTGATGCCTTCTTCTGGCCTCCATGGGCACTGCACACATGTGGCTTACATACAAACATACTATACACACATAAAAAAAAGAGCACTTGCTACTCTTGCAGAGGACCTGGGCTTAGTTCCCGGTATAGGGTAGCTCACGACTGCCTGTTACTCCAGTTCCAGGGAATTGGACTCTCTCTTCTGGCCTCGGTGGGCAGTGCTGAAGGACCCGTATGTATTTGCAGCCACACACAGACATGCACACACACACACACACACACACACACACACACACACACAGAGACATGCACACACAGACATGCACACACACACACAGACATGCACACACAGACATGCACACACACACAGACATGCACACACAGACATGCACACACAGACATGCACACACACACACAGACATGCACACACAGACATGCACACACACACAGACATGCACACACACACAGACATGCACACACACACAGACATGCACACACAGACATACACACACACACACACACACACACACACACACACACACCAAAAAGAAACCATTTGAAAGGAAGAGAGTAACAAGATGTCTCAGCAGGTAAAGCGAACTGAGTTTGATCCCTGGAACCCATGTAAATGTGAAAGGAAAGAACACACTCTACACGGTGGCATGCGTGCCCTCCCCCTGTGTGGCATAGGTGCACCCCTTGCAGTATATGTGCACAAAACTAAACAGACAAGTTTACAAGATTTTAAAGAAAGTGTATGAGGAGGAACGCCGGAGGACACACACTGTGCCTTTTCACCAGTAACAAGTTTAAATAGCTCAGTGGGATTTTTGTATATGTATATGTGGTGGCCTGAATAAGAATGGTCCCCACAGGCTCATATATTTGAATGCTTAGGCATCAGGGAGTAGCACTATTTGGGAAGGACTCAGAGGTGTGGCCTTGTTAGAGGAAGTATGTCACTGGGAATGGGCTTTGAGGTTTCAAATGCCCATGCCAGGCCCAGAGTCTCTCTCTGCCCGTGAATGAAGACATAGGATGAGGATGAGCCGTCTTAGATAGTACTCCAACTCCTGTCTGCCTTGTCCCATGTTCCCCACCATAATGATAACAGACTAAGCCTCTGGAATTGTCAGCAAGCCCCCCAATTAAATGCTTTCCTTTAGAACAGTTGCCTTGGTCATGATCTTTTTACAACACAAGTAACTAAAATTGTGTGTGTATGTGTGTGTTTGGTGTGTGCATTTTAATATGAATGTGGACTCACATGTGCCATAGTACATATGTGGAAGTCAAAAGCCAATCCCTATTTAGGTCCTCACCCTCCTTCTGGTGCTGATGGTTGCTGCATATGGTAGGGTAACCTACTCATGAGCTTCTTAGAGTTCTCCTGTCTCCGCTAACCATTTTGCTGTTGGGACACTGGGATTACAGATTCTGGTTACCATGCTTGGCTTCTGTAGGTTCTGGAGATTTGAATTCAAGTCCTCATAAAGTATTTTACCCATAGAGCCATCTCCCTAGCCCCTGTTTGTGGGAGTTCTTTTTTAATTTTGCAAATTAAAAGTCTTGGGGGGGGGGGAAGAGTAATCTTCCTATGTAATGGAAGATTATCTTGAGCCTGTGATCCCTCTGTCTCCACCTCTCAGTTCTGGGATTACAAACATGCAGCCTCATACCCTGTTCGATGTGGAGGCAGAGACTGAATCCAGATCTTTGCGCATGCCGCACAAGCACGCTACCTACTGAACTACACTCCCAGGCTTCTCTCCCGTGGTTTAAGTTGTATGCCTGTACCACCATGATGCACATAGAAAGGTGAAAGGCCACTTTCAGGAGTCACTTCTTGCTATCTCTCCTGCTGAAGTATGAACTATATAATTCAGGCTACCTGGCCCGTGATCTCCCTGATGACATCTTGTCTCTGTCTTCCATTTTACAGTAAGAGAGATGTCATTACAGATGCGTGGCATCACATCTGGCTTTTTACACATGTTCATGAGAATTAACTCTGGCTGTCAGGTTTCCAACGCTAGTGCCTTTACCCACTGTAATTTTCTTTTTGAGACAGAATTTCAAGTGGTCCAGGCTTTGATCCTCCTGATACTGCCTCTTCAGTGTTGCTGCTTCCAAGCCTAACTCACTTGAAGTTGTTTGGTTTTGTTTTAGACATGATCCCACTATTCTCCTCAGGCACTCGATCAACTGAACCACATCCCCAGCCCAATACTCCATAGTTTCCAGGTTAGTTATTTTTAATATTCTTCATGTACACTGATGTATTGTTTTTAAAAATTTTGTTTTGCCATGCCAGGGATCAAACACAGGGTCTCAGGCATATTAGGCGAGTACCCCATTGCTGAGCTGTATCCCCAGTCTCACAGACTATAAATTGAAATCAACAAAAGGGCCTGGGGTTTCCCATGGTTGTGAGTCACCATTAGGGGGCTGGGAACCCAATCTGAGTCCTCTGCAGGAGCAGCAAGAGCTCTTACCTGTTGAGCCATCTCTCTAGCCCTAAATCCCTAACACCTTGATTTCATTTTATAGTTTGTTAATTTCTCATAATAGAATTAACTTTTGCATAATCTTGCATCGCATACAATCTTGCATCTTGCAGCCTTGCTGAATTCATATACCAATGGGACTCTGATGGTTAGAATCTTCTATTGGTTTCTCTCAAAAAATAAAAAACAGGGCTGGAGAGATGGCTCAGCAGTTAAGAGCTCTGGCTGGTCTTCCAGAAGACCCAGGTTCAAATCCCAGCACCCACATGGCAGCTCAACTGTCTATAACCCCAGTTCCAGGGGATCTGATACCTTCATACCAATGCATATAAAATAAAGTTAAATAAATTATTAAAACATTAAAAAAAATAAAAAATAATAACAAACAACAGCAAATCCCCCAAGAAAACAAAACATGAAGTTGGCTGGGAGGAAGGATAAAGAAGATATAGGAGGACTTGAGAGAGTAGAAAGAACATGTTCAAAATATAGCAGGGGTTTTTGTTTGCTTGTTTTGTTTTTGAGACAGAGTTTCTCTGTGTAGCTCTGGCTGTCCTGGAACTAGCTCTGTAGACCAGGCTGACCTCGAATTCATTGAGATCCACCTGCCTCTACCTCCCCAGTGCTGGGATTAAAGGCGTGCACCACCATGCCTGGCTCTCAAAATATATTGTATGAAAAATTTTAAGATAAATATAATAAAAAAGAAAATAAAAAGAATAGTCTATGTACAAAATCAGAGAGAGATTTACTCCTTCCTGTCCAGTGAGGGAAGAATATGGGATGATTATTCTGGGGAATTTAGGTGAGGTCTGCCTCTCTAGTAAAAGTCCGTGGATAGCAAAATGGGCACCAGGTCTTTAACAAAACCCATTCTCAGCTTTCTGGATGCAATGCAGGTATTTTATTTGCATCACCTCCATTGAGGAGACACCCCTGCGTGATTAACGTCCCTCCTTGTCTTAGTGCTTTTCTGTGAGCACAAGGACCGCTGTGCCCCCAACACTCAAGGCCACCCAAATAATACAGGCTATTGTAATTATTGACACTGCTGTCGTTTGTCTACCAGAACTATATGGTAAGATCCTATTGCTTAGGCACTGAGCGCTCGATTGTGGGACATGGAAAATGAAAAACGAGCTTTCTCCCTGCCAGTTAGCTTTCCCAGTGCTAAGAGGTGTTATTCAGGCTGTTGGGGTCCTGTGTACATACTATACACTACTGCTCTGCCAGAAAAGATGTCTCTGGTGGTGCAATAGTGGCAGGGACTGATATAGGTTCAACCAGTTGCTTCCTGATTGGATTTAAGTGAGGAATTCCCATGCTGTTTTTCTAAATGGGCATGATAGGCCTGTCTAGTTGCGTTTTTTTGCCTGCAGCTGAGTGCAGCCGTCAGCTTTAGTCAGGGAGGTTTTGGGCAGTGGGCTCTACTTACTGCAGTTTCTCAAAGTGTATAAAAACAAGTGGCGTTTGAATACTCAGCCCTACGTGGCACGTCTCTAGCACACCTTCCAAGGCTCAGGAAACGTGGGCAGGAAGAGGAGGCGGAAAGAATGTAAAAGCCAGAGGAAGAGGTAGAATGGTGAGACAGCATCCTCAGCTGGGACATGACCATTGCTCTCTGGAAGCCTGAGCAGTTATGATTACCTGCTGGGGACTTGCAATAGCTTTGCCAGTTAGCAGCATATAATGGAGAGAGCAGGGGCTCAAGGGGTCCTCTTTTAGTTAGGTTCCTATTTTTGTGATAAATACCATAACCAATAGCAACTTGGGGAAGAAAGGGTTTATTTCATCTTACAGATGTAGTTCATCATGAGCAGAAGTCAGGACAAGAACCCAAGGCAGGAACCTGGGGCAGGAACTGATACAGAGGCCATGGAGGAGTGCTGTCCTGGCTTATTCCTCCTGTATTGCTCAGTTTGCTTTCTTACATGCCCCATAACCACCTGCCCAGGGCTGGCACTACCCTCACACACCAGTCATTAATCAAGAACATGCCTACAGACCAGTCTTTTTTTCTTTTGTACAGAAGTCAAGATTTTATTTCTCTTATAATCAAATGTCACTAGGCATGGTGACGCACACCTCTAATCCAAGCGCTTGAGAGGCAAAGGCAGGTGAGTCTCTGTGAGTTTGAGACCAGCCTGGACTACAGAGTGAGTTTCAGGACAGCAAGAGCTACCCAGAGAAACCCTGTCTTGAAAAAAACCAAAAAAGAAAAAAATATATAATCAAATGTCCACATTGAGGAACTAATCTCTTTTTTTTTGAAATTGTGATATAATCACACCATTCCCCCTTCCCTTTTCTCCCTCTAACCCATCCCATATACTCCCTACCTTGCCTCTCTCAAATTGATGAACTCTTTAAAACTGGTGTTATTGTTGTTGGGGGAATGGTGGTCGTGGTGGTGTGTGTATGTATTCCTAAATATATAAATACAGTCTACAGTATATAGTACATAAGGATTTTAAAATATATTCTAATATATGTGTATATTATATGCAAAATATATATTAAATAGGATATATTTAGGATAATCAATTGGGGACTTCACCTTTCCATGTTAAGTTGTCTATTGGTGTTGTCATTTTGTCATTGTTCTGTCCTGTTCATTTCTCCATTTAGATCACTGTACTCTGTTACTCCTCTCTCTATTGCTCCCCTGACCCCCATACTTCCCCTTTACTTCCTTGTTTCTGTACTTAATCCAGGTTATAAGTGCACATCTGAAGACAGGGAGGCGGGAACCACAGATGGGAGAAAACCCGCAGTGTTTGTCTTTCTGGACCTGGGTCACGTCACTCATTGTGATCTTTTCTGGTTTCATACATTTATCTGCAAGGTCTTTATTTCATTTTGTTTATAGCTGAATAGTATTAATAGTTTATACGTACCACATTTTTATTATCCATTAGTCAGTTGAAAGATATTTAGGCTGTGCCAGACACTGTTGGTACACACCTTCAACCTCAGCACTCAGGAGGCAGGGGCAAGTGAATCTCTTGAGTTCGAGGTCAGCCTGGTCTACAGAGTGAGTTCCAGGATAGCCAGGGCTGTTACAGAGAAACCAAGTCTTGAAAAACCAAAAAAGAGCCGGGTGGTGGTGGCACATGCCTTTAATCCCAGCACTTGGGAAGCACTCGGGAAGCAGAGGCAGGCGGATCTCTGTGAGTTCGAGGCTAGCCTGGTCTACAAGAGCTAGTTCCAGGACAGGCTCCAAAGCCACAGAGAAACCCTGTCTCAAAAAACAAAACAAAAAAAATCAAATAATGAATAAGTAAATAAATCGAGAGAGAGGAGAGAGAGAAAGAGAGAGAGAAGAGAAAGAGAAAGGAGAATTTTTCTGAAATCTCATGCTGGGAAAAGGACCCCAAAGATAGATGTGGGGGTTCCTGGTTCTCTTTATCCCTCTTTCCACATTGAATAAATCTTTTTATCTGCCTTCAAATCACTTTAATTTGGCTCTTCTAATTGACTTATTGAGGACAGGTAGCAAGACCTGATTTAGGGCATAAGTTGTGATCCGCGAGTTTGATAGCACATGCTCTGTCCTTTCTCCACTGGAAAGGATACAGTGGGGATCACCTGTACCCCTACTACTGTTCACTGCTTTGATGAGCTGCTCTTCCCTTTCAGAGCCTTAGAGAGATTCACAAACACAGCCCTGGCGTTTGATCAGATTTTTCCCCCTCAGAACTCCAGCTCAACACAGATCTTGCCAGACAGACCCAGACAGGCCCTCTTGTCTGCTTTCTTCTCCGCATCCCCCCCCCCAATTGCTTCAGCACTTTCTGATCCCAATTTGCATGCTAGTCTAAATGATTCTCACCTACCAGCCTCTGCTACCTCACAAAGATTGGAAGCCCCGAGGCTCAGCAAAGCTGTTAACACCCATTCTTTCCCAAGGTCCCCAAAGAAATGACTTCTTATCTGTCAGCGAACTGGGCATCAAACCCCACTTCTTTTATTCCCAGTCCTTTCAGTAATGTCTATCCTCATTGTCTTCCAGTCCCTAATGTTCATGGGAACTCCAGCAAGTAATTAGCAAATGGCCCTAATGACTCAAGTGAGCCAGTCAGGAACTGGTTGCCAGAGCCAGCCAGAGCAACAAAACAAAAATCTTTCCTAAGGCCTCCGTGTGCACACTGAATCAGGAATTTCCCTTCTTCTTTCTTGAAGGTCAGACCTGAAGGGTATCTTTTATTACTTGAACCTCACTTTTTTCCTCTACACAGCCCAGGCCCTCATGAGTTTCAAGATTTTTTTTTTAAATTTGTGTGTATGTGTGTGTGTGTGTGTATAACAACTTTTGGGAGTCAGTTCTCTGGTTCCACTGTGAATTCTGTAGATGGAAATTAGGTAGTCAAACTTGAATGGCAAGTGTTTTTTAACCCCCGTGTGTGTGCATGTGTGTATATGTGTGAGCGCATGTTAATGCGTGTTAGTGATTGTTCATGGGGGGGTATGCATGTCACTGCATGTATGAAGGTCAGAAGAACAACCTTCGGGCGTTGGTCCTCACTTTCCTACCTTATTTGAGATGGCATGTCTTCACCATTATTGGCCAGGTGAAGTTGAAGGTCTGGAGATTTCTCTGTCCCGTTCTCCCCCCCCCCCCCCCCCCCCACGTAGGGACACACAGGGATTCCAAACAGATTTTCTACAGTGCCCTACTTTTACATGTGTCCTGAGGCTCTGGCCTTAGGTTGGTAGACTTGTGTGGTGAGTGCTTGTACCTCCTGAGCCATTTTTCCAGCCCAGGAGGGGATTTTCGATGCATATTCTACTTCACACTCTTTTTTTTTATTTAAATATTTTTATGGTTTATTTAACTTTATTTTATGTGCATTGGTGTGAAGTGTCAGATCCCCTGGAACTGATCTTCAGACAGTTGTGAGCTGCCATGTGGGTGCTGGGAATTGAACCCGGGTCCTCTGGAAGAGCAGTCAGTGCTCTTAACCACTGAGCCATCTCTCCAGCCCCTCTACTTCACACTCTTGCCTAACACCTTGCCAGCTGTAAGAAAATTGCAAGAGGGCTGGAGGGATGGCACAGAGGTTAAGAGCACTGGTTGCTCTTCCAGAGGTCCTGAGTTCAGTTCCCAGCAACCACATGGTGGCTCACAGCCATTTGTAACGAGATCTGGTACCCTCTCCAGGTCTGCAGGCATACATGCAGGCAGAGTACTGTATACATAATAAATAAATAACATCTTTTTAAAAAGGGGGGGCGGAATTTCAAAATTGCTGGGCAGTGGTGGTGCACTCCTCTAATCCCAGCACTCGGGAGGCAGAGGCAGGCGGATCTCTGTGAGTTTGTGGCCAGCCTGGTCTACAAGAGCTAGTTCCAGGACAGGCTCCAAAGCTACAGAGAAACCTTGTCTCGAAAAAGAAAACAAAACAAAACAGAAAAAAGAAATTGCAAGATAACACCCCTATTTCATTATTATTTCCACCTTTTCTCCCCAATTAGAGACTAACGTGCAGGATGGCATCCACATATCCCTTTCTTGAGGCCCGTTTCCTTCAGGAAGACAGCTCAGCCTCAGTTGCATGTCTTGCCACCTATAGTGGGAATTATGCAGCTTCCACCACAGCTTTCTCACACTCCTGGCCCGTCTGTGTTGTTCTCAGGGGCTGCAGTATGTTCTTTATTCACCAGCTGAATCCAGGTCATCATCGCATTTATGTGATAGGCCACATTGGCCAGGGAGGAAGATGGTCATCCAAGACTCTTTGTGGACTCTCCGCTCATTTCTGCTTCAGTCAATGTTCCTGTTCTGTTTGGTCACATTTTGTGACATTTCTGGATAGATGTGAAAGAAATGCCTTTTTACCCCAAATAGGGAAGGAGCTGACAGATCAAAGACAGATCGTCAAGTCCAGCTTGGTGACTAAATAGGTTTTAGCAAGTCCTTCTAAGAGTGCGGATGACTTAGGAACAACTACACCACTAAAATGTCCCACTGCGCCATCAATTTTCACCTCTCAGTGCATCAGCATTTCTGGGAGTACTTGTAGCTGGGGCAGGAGGGAGAGAGCAGAAACTGGAGTCCCAGGGAAGGGTCTTACGAACAACTCTAGCCCTTCCTCTCCCCCATCTCTCCCCCAAGAGGGAATATTACTGCAGATCTAGTGGTTTTGTTTTGTTGGGTTTTTTTGTTTTGTTTTTTGAGACAGGGTTTCTCTGTGAAACAGTCCTGGCTGTCCTGGAACTAGCTCTGTAGACCAGGCTGGCCTCGAACTCACAGAGATCCACCTGCCTCTTCCTCCTGAGTGCTGAGATTAAAGGCATGCACCACCACCACCCAGCAAGACTAGTTATTTGTTGTATAATTCTGTTTACTTCATTGGGCAAGATCTCCTGTAGTTTACCATAACTTTTCTGCTTTATAATGGCGATGGTTATGCCAAACTCAGTGGAAGCAGCTTTATTACTTGCCCCTGTTCTAATCTTATTCATTCTCTAGCATTTACTTGAGTACCAGCTCCATATATAAAAATAAGATTTTGTTTTGTTTTGAGGCAAGATCTCATTATGTAGCCCTAGCTGGCCTGGAACTTGCTATGTAGATCAGACTGGCTTAGAACATATTATGTTCCTACTTCTACCTTCCAAGTGCTTGGCTTAGAACAGTACCACCATGCCTGGCTAGATAAGCTTATCTGTTGTTCAACACTGCCTCTCCAATGCCTGAAACAGGGCCTAGCACACAATATGTGTTTAAGATAATGCTTTTCAGTCAACAAATGAGAGAATGGCATAGCAATGATGGAAGGGACAGAAGCAGAAGAAACTTGCCAGCTGTGGTTGTGACTCACACACATAATGAGGCAAAGACAGGAGGATTGCCTTGAGTTTGAAGCCAATCTGACTTAAATATCCCTGTCTAGAAGAAAAAGAAGGAAACATAAAGAAAGAGTGGGAAGAAAGAGAGAGGGAGAGGAAGGGAAGGAGGGAAGGAAGGGGGCTAGTTGACTTTATTCTATTTTGGGAACTGAACTTCAATTAAGATTTGAAGAGATCTGGGCAGTGGTGGCAACACACCTTTTTTTCCCAGCACTTGGGAGGCAGAAGCAGGCGGATTTCTGTGAGTTCGAGGCCAGCCTGGTCTACAAGAGTGAGTTCCAGGACAGGCACCAAAGCTACACAGAGAAACCCTGTCTCAAAAAACAAAAACAAACAAACAAACAAAAAGATCTAAAGAGAGAAAGCCCTCCAGAAGGAGGTGGCATTGTTTGCTGTGACTCTGGGTAGCCTGATAGGAACTGTAGAGATCCTGAAGCTCAATGAGGCTCATGGGGTGAAGGAAACACCAGGAAGCAGCTAGAGAAATGGGATGGATTAAAAAGCTGGGAGAGGGATGATGGATCACTGACAAGCAGAAATCTGTCATGGGCCTTGAATCTCAGAAGGACACCAAACTCTAGCCCAGCCCTCCAAAAACCTCAGAGAACTCATGCCCTAGACAAGCCTCCAGATGCAGGACCGAGAATGACGCACTTATGTGGAGAGAGTAATCATTTATTGGAGTAGCTTTAGGTGGAGGCGCTCTATACACAAAAGTTTGGACATAAACCTGTCTTAGGTCTCCTTTGCAGGATCGGTGATGTGCCAACCTTCTCAGTTCTTGGAGGTCTCTGGGATTTGCAGGAAATGAGGGATAAGATGACATCTTGTGGAACAGAATGAAGGAAGGTCGGTGTCAATCATGAGGTGACATAGTTGGACACCTCAATGAGATTTCTGTCAGGATCGCGGAAGTAGATGGACATAATTGGCCCTTTTGCTCCTGTTCTGGGGACTGGGCCCTCCTCAATGGGGATATCGAAAGCCTGAATAGAGTGTGCAGAAAAGACCAAAGTCATGTGTCACAGATACGTGAGACCAAAACTTAAGGAATTCCTTAAGAATCCCGTCTTCTTCCTTCCCTGCCCCAGCGCTCTAGGGGTTGAACTTACACACGCTACAACCATAGCCAGAGTTTAATTCCTAATAGTGTCCAGAATGCCTGGTTTCTGACCCCATCTACTGGCATTTTCCCTCCCTCATTCTACTCAAGATATATGGCCTTGGGCAGACTATGTAATTGCCTTGAACCTCAATTTCCTCAATTCATAAATTGGGGGTGACAGTAGTATCAGTAAGCAAGAATTTAAGTGCAGTACCTGAATGAAAGTCTGTATTCATTGGTTTTTTTTTTTTCTAAACAGCGCTGGAAATTGAACCCACAGCTTCCTGTGGGACCAGCAAGCATTCTACCACCAAGCTATGTTCCCAGACCGGTTACTGTTGGTTTTAATTGCTTTCTCTTTATGACAAGATAAAATGTTTGTTTGTTTGGTTTGGTTTGGTTTTTCGAGACAGGGTTTCTCTGTGTTACAGCCCTGGCTGTCCTGGAAGTTGCTCTGTAAGCCAGGCTGGCCTCGAACTCACAGAAATCCACCTGCCTTGGCCTCCTAAGTGCTGGGATTAAAGGTGTGTGCCACCATAACCTGGCTCTGATCAAATTTTAATGTAGCTTTTCTTACTTAAACTTGACATGACAAAAGACTGAGTATGTCAGAACATTATTTACACATATTCTTCTTTAAATTTTATATAATTTACTATATTAAAAGTCTTGCAAGCCAGGCAGTGCTGGTGCACGCCCTTAATCCTCGAAAGGCAGAGACAGGTGGATCTCTATGAGTTCGAGGCCAGCCTGGGCTACAAGAGCTAGTTCCAGGACAGGAACCAAAAAGCTACAGAGAAACCCTGTCTCTGAAAAAAAAGTCTTGCAAATAAACAAAACTTCAAACACCAAAATTAACCAGACCCAGTTGTTTTTCTGCTTCTAATTCTATATTGAATTTTGTTTGGTGGGTAAGTGTATAAACTATATTCAATACTGACCTGTATGTAAAATGTAATATAAAGCTCCACAGTTCTGAATGCTTATTCTAAGTGTATGAATGTTCATTGAGTTGTAGTATCTCCTTCTAATTAATTTTGGTTCTGTGACATTGACATCAATCAAAGGAGCAAGTAGATAACTGCACAGGCAGGACATGGATGCGATGGGATCTCTTGTGTCTGAGGTTTGAGAAAGACTTATCTCTTTGGGTCACAATTTTGTCTTGGCAGTATCTACCTCCATCCTCCCCTCCCAGTCCCCGATTCCCCCCCATCCCAAATCCCCTCCTGTTCCTCTTTTTGTTAAGGTTGGACTTGGTTTATGCGAATGGCATTGCACTTACCTTGAGGCGTCGGATCACCTCCTCCAAAGGTGCTTCTGTGATCAGACAAAGATCCAGGGAGCCCGGAATTGGGTGAGCTGCTTTGGGTTCAAATTCCTTTCCCACCTCATGTAAGTTAAATTTTTGATCTCCAAAACACAATGCCTTCCGGTCTCCCTGTTTAGGAGCGAGAAAACAGTGTAGAACTGAGCTGCCAAGATGAGTTTGAACTTACTGCAAAAAATAAGGAGAAAGGGCTGCTACACAATGACCCTTGATCCATCTAGCATACTGCAAATTAGTGTCTGTGCATGCCTGTGTGCACACGCAGAGGCCAAAAGAAGGTTCTGATTCCTCAGGGCTGGAGTTCAAGGTATTTGTGAAATGCCTGGCTTGTTATTTGAGTCCTAGGACCTGAACCATCCAATCTTTGAGATTGAGCAGCCAGTGCTTTTAATCTCCAAGCCATCTCTCCAGCCCAACAGTGTTTAAATTTTTCTTAAATTTTTTTTTTTGGCTAGGTGTGGTGGGACATACCTTTATTATTATTATTATTATTATTATTATTATTTTGGTTTTTTGAGACAGGGTTTCTCTGTGGTTTTGGAGCCTGTCCTGGAACTAGCTCTTGTAGACCAGGCTGGTCTCGAACTCACAGTGGGACATACCTTTAATCCCAGCACTTTGAAGGCAGAAACTGGCAGATCTCTATGAATTGCGAGCCAGCCTGGTCTACAGAGCAAGTCCCAGGTCATCTAGGACTACACAGAAGTCTCAAAGTGTACTTGTTGACAACAGTGCCCAGTTGTCAACAAATAAGTTTGCACACTTATTTGTGTGGAGGTGGATGCTGTGTGCTGAAGCCAGAGGGCAACTTTTAGGACCCATTCTCTCCTTCCACAATGCTGGTTCCAAGGATCAAACTAGTTCAAGTAGTCAGGCTTGCTGGTGAGTGCCTTACATTTAACCTCCTTACCACACACCACGTTCACCACCATTTTCTTCAGGGACAAAAATCTCCTGTGGTCCAGGCTGGTCTTGAACCCACTATGAATCAAGGGCTGGCTTTAAACTCCTTATCCTCCTTTTTTTTTTTTTCTTTTTAGCTTTTCGATACAGGGTTTTTCTGTGTAGCCCTAGCTATCTTGAAACTCACTCTGTAGACCAGGCTGGCCTCTCAGAGATCCACCAGCCTCTGCCTCCCAAGTACTGGGATTAAAGGTATGTGCCACCACTGCCTGGCCACTCCTGATCCTCTTGCCCCCAACTCCATGTGCTTACATCACCATTATGGCCAGCTTTTCTTTTTATGTTTTTTTTTGTTTTTAAGATTTATTTATTTGTTGAATGTGTGCATATGTCTAAGTGTATGTGTGTACACGTGTGTGCAGCACTCACAAAGGCCAGAAGATGTCAAGTACCTCCTGGAACTGGAGTGACAGGCAGGTGTGTGTTCCCAGTGTGAGAGCTGTAGCTGGAATCTGGGTCCACTAGAGGAATAGCAAGCTCTCTTAACTGCTATACCAGAACTCCCAACTTCTTTTTCTTTTTCTTATTCTTTTTCTTTTCCTGAGACAGCATCTTACTATGTAGCCTGGCCTCACACTCTCAAAATTCATTATTTTCCTGCCTTATGCTCCTGATGTTGGTCTTGCAAGTGTGCCTCACCGCGTTTGTTTCAGGCATCTGCTCTTAGTGAGTGCTCCATGGGTGGGCAGCCTTGTGTGTTTCTTGTTAGAATGTCCATTTCGCCAAGTGTTTAAAACCCACGCATGGGCTGGGCAGTGGTGGCCTTTAATCACAGCACTCAGGGAGGCAGAGACAGGCGAATCTCTGTGAGTTCAAGGCCAGCTAGGTCTACAGAGTGAGTTCCAGGACAGCCAGGGTTACAGATAAACTGTGTCTTGGGAAAAAAAAATCCATGGCAGAGATAGCATTTTGTCTACCTAGGGTTTCTTCCTCCTCCCTCCCTCTCCCTCCTCTCTCTCTCTCTCTCTCTCTCTCTCTCTCTCTCTCTCTCTCTCTCTCCCCCTCCCTCCCTTCCTCCCTTCCTCCCTTCCTGTCTCTCTGTCTTTGTATCTCTTTCCTTTCTTTGGGATCTTATTATGTTGTCTAGATTAGCCTGAAACAAAGTAATCCTGCTTCAATCTACTGCATATCTTCCCCACCCTTTTATTATTTTTCCTTATAAGAACAACTCAAATTTCTGTACGGTCATTGGTTTGTTCCCAAGCTTTCTAAAAACAAGTCCATCTTAAGTCAGGAGTGGTGACATACTTATAATCCCAGCATTTAGGACCTCTAGTCAGGAGGATAAAGTCTGATTTAACCTTGTGCTCCCTTGCTCAAAAACAAAACAAAATCAAAAGGAACCAAGCAAACAAACCTCACTTCTGTTCCCCGCATTCCTGGCTAAGAGGCCATTGTGTGAGGGAGACCTTCTGAGATGTGCTCAGCAGGGAGTGGTTGCTGGTGGGGTTTCTAGGAATCTCCCTGCCCACTGAGCCAGTGCTTTGTGCCTATTCATTTCCTCCTAATGACACTTTCATCTGACTGCTTGTTCAATTGAGAGAAAAAGACAACTGTCTCATTTAGTCCATGGTAGTTCTCTCCTTTGCCCCTCCAAACAGTCCATAATTGATGCATATTCTTTTTTTAAAGATATATTTTTTATATGTGTAGGTGTTTTGTCTACATGTATATATGCGTACCACATGCATGCTTCGTACCCATGGAGATCAGAAGATGTTGGGTTCCCTGGAAATGGAGTTATTTATGATTGTGAGCTGCCATGTGGGTGCTAAAAACTGAGCCCAGATCCTCTGCAAGAGCAGCAGTGCTCTTAATTGCTGAGCCATCACTGTAGCCACTACCTGTTTCTTGATTTATCACCTTTGTGTATTTTGTCCTCTCACTGCCAAGGAAAGTTTAGCTCAATAGTATTACTTCCCCCAGTAATCATCTATCGTAATTTTAGTTCCTCTGCTGGCTTTGGTTTAAACAACTGATTCCAGCCAGGCGGTGGTGGCGCACCCCTTCAACTGCAACACTCGGGAGGCAGAAACAGGCGGATCTCTGTGAGTTCAAGGCCAGCCTGGTCTACAGAGTGAGTTCCAGGACAGCCAGGGCTTCACAGAGAAACCCTGTCTCAAAAAACCAAAAATAAATAGCTGATTCCGTATATATTTTTTCAGATGCTAGGGAATAATGCTTACTTTTTATAAATAACCACTGTCACCTTGTCATCTCCTGTCTCTTCCTTCTTTATACCCCTTAGCACTTGCCATTTCTGTTATGATTTCATGATCTCTTTCTTCATCCCCGCAATTGAGACTCCATTGCACTCCTACAGCAAAGGACAGTTTGGCCCAGTGTACAGTTCTGTAAAAGCTGTTTGCTCAAAGCCTTTTACATATCTGCTCCCAGACTGGGGGGTTCCCTGTGATGCAGCACTCACCTAGCAGGCATGATACCCCAGATTCCATTTTCTAGACTGTTAAGACCGCCTTTAATCCCAGCACTCAGGAGGCAGAGGCAGGCAGATCTCTGTGAGTTAGTTCAAAGCCAGCCTGGTCTACAGAGTGAGTTCCAGGACAGCCAGAGATGTTACACAGAGAAATTCTGTTTTAAAAGACTAAAAAGAAAGAAAGATAAATGCATTGCTGATTATCTTCCCTAGATCTGGTGTTGCTGATATTGGGGACTGCAGAGATACTCACTGGCTAACAGTACTTGCTACTCTAGCAGAGGACCTGGGTTCAGTTCCCAGCTTCCACATGGTGGCTCACAACCATCTATAACTCCAGTTATAGGGGATCCAACGACTGTTTCTGACCTCTGTGGGCAGTGCACACAATGTGCAAAACACTCATAAACAAGAACTTTTTTGGTATTTTTTATTGATATTTATTGAGCACTACATCTTTCTCTGCTCCCCTCCCCTTCAACCCTCTCCCAAGGTCCCCATGCTCCCAATTTACTCAGGAGATCTTGTCTTTTTCTACTTTCTACTTCCCATGTAGATTAGATCTATGTAAGTCTCTCTTAGTGTCTGCACTGTTGTCTAAGTTCTCTGGAATTGTGATTTGTAGGCTGGTTTTCTTTGCTTTATGTTTAAAAACCACCTATGAGTGAGTACATGTGATAATTGTCTTTCTGAGTCTGGGTTACCTCACTCAAAATAATGTTTTCTAGCTCCATCCATTTTCCTGCAAAATTCAAGATGTCGTTATTTTTTTCTGATGTGTGGTACTCCATTATGTAAATGTACCACATTTTTTTTATCCATTCTTCAATCAAGGGACATTTAGGTTGTTTCCAGGCTCTGGTTATGGCAAACAGAACTGCTATGAACATAGTTGAGCACATGTCCTTGTGGCACAATTGAGCATTCTTTGGATATATACCCAACAGTGGTATTGCTGGATCTTGAGGAAGGTTGTTTCCTAATTTTCTGAGAAATTGCCACACTGACATCCAAAGGGGTTCTACCAGCTTGCATTCCTACCAGCAGTGCAGAAGTGTCTTCTTTTCCAAGAACTCTTTTTTTTTAACCAGGTGTGGGGTGGCACACCTTTAATACCAGCTCTTGGAAGGCAGAGGCAGGTAGATCTCTGTGAACAGAGTAAGTTCCAGGACAGCCAGAGCTACATAGTGAAATCAGGTCTCACCAGGCAGTGGTGGAGCACGCCTTTAATCCCAGCACTCGGGGAGGCAGAGGCAGGAGGATCTCTGTGAATTTGAGGCCGGCCTGGTCTACAAGAGCTAGTTCCAGGACAAGAACCAAAAACTATGGAGAAACCCTGTCTCGAAAAATCAAAAAAAAAAAAAAAAAAAAGAAGAAGAAGAAATCAGGTCTCAATCTCCCTCTACCTCCAAATAAATACTAAATAAATGAAAATGATGTTAATTGTCTTCATCCTTTTTATTTTATATGTTACAGTTTTAGTGTGTGTGTGTGTGTGTGTGTGTGTGTGGTATATGTATATACATGTATGTACAGGGGCCAAAGATGTGTGTGTGTGCATTCACATGTGAGTGTGTATGTGTGTGGTGTATGTGTAAACGTGTACAGGGGCCAAAGGTGGTCAGCTGGTCTGTGCTATCACACTCTACTTATTTCCTGAAGGCAGCCTCTGAACTTCAAGCTAGTCTGGCACTCAGCAAGCCCCAGCATTTCTCCTGACTCCACACACATGCTTCACAGCCCTGGGATTATAAACATGTCCACACATGCTGGACTTTTGACGCATGTGCTGGGGATTTGAACTCAGTCCTCATGGCTATTCGGCAAGTGCTCTTAGCTGCTGAGCTGTCTTCCCCAGTCCCTTGGTTTGTACTCTTCAGTTGGTAATACAGCCAGCCACCTTTCATCCTGAAAGCTTACAAGTTTTTCTCGACCTTAGATGCTCTGACAGTTCACTTCAGCATGTCTAAGTATGGGCAATGGAGGCATTATATTTATCACTGATCCATGCAAAGCCAATCTTGTTTTATTGATGCATTTTTCTCCTTTTTTCTATCCTCTCTATTCCTATCCCCACCTTAGATACCATGATATTTTTTCTCATTGAATCATTGGTTGGGTCTTTATTCAAATAAGCTGCCTCTATTTGCTCTTTATGCAATAAAACAGACTTTAATAGTGTATGCCCCAAACCATAATGTGTTTTGCGTGCATCTTCTTGGTTGTAAAAGATCTGTTGTTGCTATTGGCATTTTAAGTGGCATTATGCTGTAGTTTTTTGTTTGTTTTCAATTTTTTACTCCATGTTCTTTTTTTAGGACCTGAAGAACATCCAACCTGCTTTGGCATAATACTCTTTTCTGCATGGTGTCCCCTTTCGATTTAAATTTTTTATGTTGCCGGGCGGTGGTGGCGCACGCCTTTAATCCCAGCACTCAGGAGGCAGAGGCAGGCGGATCTTTGTGAGTTCGAGGCCAGCCTGGTCTACAAGAGCTAGTTCCAGGACAGGAACCAAAAAGCTACAGAGAAACCCTGTCTCGAAAATCAAAAAAAAAAAAAAAAAAAAAAAAAAAAGATTTAAATTTTTTATGGTCTGAGGATCCAACACTCTCACACCAATGCACATAAAATAAACTTTTTAAATTTTTAGGAAATTTACAATCTGCCACTTCATGACCTTTTTAAGTTTTTATACTAATTTTTAGAGAAGTTTAACGTTCACAGCAAAACTGTGAAGAAGGCACAAAGATTTCCCACACGCCTAGATTTCCACAAAGTTCAGCACTTGCTATTTCTTGGACGATTTCATGCTCTTTCTTCATCCCTGGGACTGGGGTACTATTGCACCGCTGTCAGCATCCCAGCAGTGGGACACAAGCGTTGCCATTCCTGTAACTCCATTCGACAGATCATCAATCAACCCACTGTTCCTTTCCCAGGGCACTCCTATCACTCTGTGGGCTTGGACAGTGTCAAGGTCCTAAAATTCCTCATGCTCTGTTCAGCCCTCTCACCCTTTAATGCCCGGCACCCACCTGTCATTTTGTCTTCATCGTTTTGTCTTTGCTTGAACATTATATTGAATGCTGCAATACTCACCTTTTTTAGATTGGCTTCTTTTCACTTAGTGATATACCTAAGATTTTCCAGGCTTCTTATAGCTTGACACTCACTCTCTCTCTCTCTCTCTCTCTCTCTCTCTCTCTCTCTCTCTCTCTCTCCTCCCCCATCTCTCTCTCTGCCCCCCTCTCTCTCCTGTCCCTACAAGAAGTAGTGTAAAAAATATTTGATTTAAAACAAAACAACAAAGCTGGGCAGTGGTGGCACACACCTTTAATCCCAGCACTCTCTGTGAGTTCGAGGCCAGCCTGGTCTACAAAGCGACTTATAAAATAGCCAGGGCTACACAGAGAAGCCCTGTCTCAAAAAAAAAAAAAAAAAAAAAAGCAAAAACAAACAACAGAACAGGGCATGTACACTATCAGGAGTGACAATAGACGATAGACTACACCAGTGAGAACCTGCTCAAGGCCTTATTTCTCGTTAACGCTGTAACCCCTGATCTGGGCATAGCAGACATATCTCTTCGTCTGTTGCAGGACATCTTCATAAGGTTTTTCTTTCTTTCTCTGCCTTTATAATTTTGAAGTTGTTCCATATTCTCAAGATAGTGTTAAATCTGTGGAAACCTCCTTTCCCTTACATCTCTTCCCTGGAACTCTTTTCCTTAATCCAAGCTTACTTGACTTTTTTCCAGATATATGGGGTTTTCTTCTTGAGAACCAACTCCATCTCAACTTCCATGTATTTATTTTTCCGAGCTAGCTGAATTTATCTTTGGGAAGGTAGGGGGCAGAGGAAGACATCCGGTATCTTTCTCCATTGCTCCCCACTGCTTTTACTGTAAAAATGATGGATAGCTAGATTGTATGTGTATGTTTCTCTCTCTCTCTCTCTCTCTCTCTCTCTCTCTCTCTCTCTCTCTCTCTCTCTCTCTCTCTGTGTGTGTGTGTGTGTGTGTGAGAGAGAGAGAGAGAGAGAGTGGGGGGGCATGTATGTGGAGGTCAAAAGTCAGTTCTTCAGAATTGGTTTTCTCCTTTCTCCATGCAGACATGTGAGTTCCAGAAACCTAACTCAGGACCTCAGACTTGGCAACAGATATTTTTATCCACTGAGCCATCTTGTCAGCCCTTAATGACTCATTTTCTTTGTGTATTGCAGTGCTGGGAGTGACACCTAGACTCTTGCATGCTGGGTAAGTCCTCTGTTAACTGAGCTGCACCTCCAGCCCCTCAGGTCTTTGTGCTAACAATGCTTTGTTCTACACTGACCTTTGATTTGCCGTTCAGCTGGACACAGACTTTCAGGTTGCATTTTTCCCCCCAGAATCATTTTTCAATTAATTACATTTGTGTTTAGACAATTTCCATTTCACAATGCATACCAACCACTCTCCCCCCTACCTCCCTGCCACCCCTTCAGTCCCTCCTCCTCTTTACAAATCGCTCCTGCACTTTCATGACCGCTTTGTTTAGCGCCCCACTGAGATTAACCAGGGTGTCTCTATAATCATGGCTTTAGAGCTATCCATTTGGAGCCTGGTGGGCTCAGCAGTGGGTACACAATTAAAGACAATGGTCCCTTCCCCCCAGAGTCTATCAGTAGCCAATAGTTCAGAGGTAGCAGGTAGGGCCCCACGAATCCCTCCCCCTTCCTCTACTTCCTGTTGATAGGGTCAGTCTTGTATGGGCCCAGGTAACTACAGTTGTGAGTTAATAATTGCACTAATTGTATAGAGTCTATAGAATGGAATTCCATAGCCCTTCACCCTATCTCCTGGCTCTTACATATTTGCTATCCCCTTTTTCACAATGTTCCTGAGCCTGAGATGGGGTGGCTGGAATATCTTGTGTAGGGCTGGGTCCAAAACCCTTGCTATTCTCTGCATCTTAGGCAGCCTGAGTGTCTGTATTCATCGCCTTTCTTTGTAGGGAGAGGCTTCTCTGATTAAGGCTGGGAACAGCTTTTGTTCTGGGAGTAGGGACCACATGGAGAGATGCTGAGGCAGAACGGGAGGCGGGGTGGGAGTGCTTTTCCCAGAGTCTTAAGAGTATAGTCCTATTGTTTTCTGGCCTCTGGTGTGACTCAAGAATTCTGACATTTGCATGTTTCTTTTTCTTTTGTAGATGAACTACTTTTTAATCTCTTGGCAAAGTCTTAAGATGGACTTTTTCAGAGGGATGTTCTGTAATTCCCACAGCGCATATCTGAGTGTCCCTGGGCTGGGCACACAGTTAACTCTTTGTATATAAAGGTTGCAAAGTTCTTTTGCACTTTTTTTTTTTGAGACCAGGGACCTCGAACTAACAAAGCCTCTTGCTTTATGTCTTTCAAAGTTTCCCCCTTCCATTTCTTTACCCTCTTTCCAAATATCTCCCTGCTCGTAGTTTGCAATCTCTTACCTTTTCTCTCATAGTTCTCATTTTTCCCTGTGTTTAGGGGTTTGGACTTAAGCTATGTTTTATCTTTAAAAAAATTTCTTTGGCAGGGCTTAGGATTGCTATCTGGGTTTAATGCATGCTAGGCAAATGATCACAGAGCTGTACCCTCAGCCGTAAGCTACGTTTAAAGTATTATCAGTTATTTTAAGATAGTATCTCACCAGGACAGCCAGGGCTACCTGGAGAAACTGTGTCTCAAAAAAAAAAAAAAAAAAAGACAGCATTTCATGTATCCTAGGCTGGTCCCACACTTGCTTAGTAGCCAAGGATGATCTTAGATTTCATTCTCCTGCATCCACCTCTTCAGTCTCTCCAGCTAGGATTACTATGTGCAGAACCATACTTGGTTTATGTGGTACTGGGGACTGACCCAAGGCTTTTGTGTGTATAAGGTGTTCTACTAACTGAGCTTCATCGCCTGCCGTAAAATGTTAGCAAATTTTGGGGCTGGAGAAATGGCTCAGCGGTTAAGAGCACTGGCTGCCAGTCCAGAGGAAACATTCCTAGCACCCACATGGCCCCTCACAACCGTCTGTATCTCAGTTCCTGGTGGTCTGACACCATCACAACAATGTGCACAAAATTAATTATAAAAAAATGTTAACAATTTTAATGGAGGAAGCTAGGGAGATGACTCAGCAAAATGCTTGCTACACAAGCCTTAGCACCCGAGTTTGGATCCTCAGCATCTATGTTTTAAAAAAAAGCCAGGGGGGGCAGTACACACCCATTATCTCAGGAGGCCGAAACAGCAGTCTCCCTGGGGTTGGTAGCCATCTGGTCTAGCTAAGTTAGACCTCCGGCCTAACCTGTACCTGCACAGGACGGACACACACACACACACACACTTCACCTGCATATGCACGGGTGCATACACACACATACACACATTTTAACAGACTTGAAGTTTTAAATATGGGGACACAATTACCTTGAAGGTAGTGACCTCCATGCCCAGGATCTTGGAATAGAACGTGATAGTGTCTTCAATGCTCCTTACGGTCATCACAACATGGTCAAGTCTATGGATAAGACCCGGGGAAGGGGTCTGGCTGCTGTTCCTCTGTAACTAAAATGTAAAAAAAAAAACCAAAAACAAATAAAAAACCCACCCAAACTCAGATAAAGCCAAAATGCCACGAGACAGTTCTTGTTTTCTTCTACTCGTTTCCCATCACCTCCCCAAACACTGTGATCCCTCTCGCCCGCCCGCATTTCAAGAGAAAACTCCTGCAGAAAATCTCTGTAAAGTCCATTGCTCCTGTATGGAGTCATACAAGACGCCACATGTCACCGCTTCCCTGTTTTCTTCTTTGTTTCCTACTAGAAGGGCAAAGGTGAAGACTAGGGAAGTTGAAATTGACACAAACATGCCCTTGTTTTCCCCAAGTTGGAATTTCTTTTTGAAGATGTTACAAGATTCAGACCAGGCCATCAAAGCCTCCAGTAGCCAATTTCCCCTCGCTTCCTCCCTTCCTGAACTGCAGCTCTAATTGTTGGGGGCATGGCAAGGAGGAACCTGGGGTGGGTAGGATTGCAGAGATGATTCAGTGGTTAAGAACACTGGCTGCTCTTGCGAAGGACTTGGGTTCGATTCCCAGCACCCACATGGTGGCTGGCAGCTGTGTCTGTGGTTCCAGGGACTCTGATGTCTTCTTTTGGCCCCCACAAAAAGGAGTGTCTGAGATGAACTAAAGGTGTCTGAAGCCCAGGGTGCTGCTATACACCTGTAACCTCAGCCCTTGGGAAGCTGAGGCTGAAGTCACAGATTAAAGGTCAACTAGGGACTGCCCAGAGACCACGTCTCAAAAATGAAACAAAATCACAGAAAGAGGGGGCTAGAGAAATGGCCCAGCAAAGTTAAGGGTATTTACTGGACCTGGTTGGTTTCCAGCTCCCACAGGGTGGCACTAACTTAGTAGCTACTGTCTGTAACTTAGTAGCAAGGGCTCTAACACCCTTTCTGGCCTCCCCAGTCACTCACACACATAGTACACATGAATACATACAAGCAAAACATGCATACACAAAAACAAGTTATTATTATTTTTTTTAAAGAAAAGTTTCTGGGAATGTGTGTGTTTACAGAGTCAGTTCTGAAACTGTCTCAAAAACCCAAACCAGCTGGGTGGTGGCGCATGCCTTTAATCCCAGCACTTGGGAGGCAGAGGCAGGAGGATCTCTGTGAGTTAGAGGCCAGCCTGGTCTACAGAGCGAGTTCCAGGACAGCCAGAGCTACTACACAGAGAAACCCTGTCTGGACCCTCCCCCCGCCCCCCCCAAAAAAAACAAAACTCAAAACCAACCAACTAACCAAAGAAGTAAATTGCTGCCACTTAGGCCCCACTGAAGAGAAAGCCGTATATTTTGTTTTATTTTTTTCAATCCTACTTGGGATCTGAGCAGTGACTTGGCTTGAGCGCTTACTGCTCTCCCAAAGAGCTCACAAATGCTTGGAACCCCAAGTCAGGGGATTTGGTGCCCTCTTCTGGCCTCCGTGGGTATGTACTAACATACACGTGATTTTTTAAAAAAAAAAATCCAAAATGTCTTATTCACCCTTTTATTATTATTATTATTTTTTTTGGTTTTTCGAGACAGGGTTTCTCTGTGGTTTTGGAGCCTGTCCTGGAACTAGCTCTTGTAGACCAGGCTGGTCTCGAACTCACAGAGATCCGCCTGCCTCTGCCTCCCGAGTGCTGGGATTAAAGGCGTGCGCCACCACGGCCCGGCTCTTATTCACCCTTTTAAAATGTCTGTAGAATTTGTATGAGCGCCCTGTTTTGTTCCTGATATCACTAATTTATGTTTTTCTTCTAATTTCTAGGGTGTAAACAGAAATTACTAGTATTTTCTGAATCTGTTTGAAGAACCAGCCTTGGACATTGCCGATCTTTATTGAATGTTTGCTTTCTCTTTCCCTAGCTCTGCTCTTATCTTTTTCCCTCCTCCTGTGTTTTTTATGGTTTAAGAAAAGCTGTGTTTCCCAGCTTCTTGACTTGGGCGCTTTGGTAACTGACTTTTAGTTTCTTCTTTTCCAGTCTATGCCTGGCTCCCACTCAGCACCGCTTCAGTAGCAACTGTGGTGGTGGTGGCCGACTTAGTAGTCAATTCCCTGAACACCACACCTTCCCTCCTTTGGTCTGTCCTCTTCAAGGTTTCCTTCTGGCTCTCAGGAACTTCTGACAGGCTTCAAGGTCAAGGTTTCCGGGGCCTTCTCTTGCTCTATCAGGACAGCCCCAGAGCATTCCCTGGAGGACAGCTTGGGCTATCTCCACAAGTCTGAGACTGAACTGACCCCCAGTTGAACAACCCCTAGAGAGCAGCCAGCCCTCAGCCTAGGCTCGCTCAAGTATGCCACACATGACTGGACTCCATGGGCCTAAGCTGGGCCTCTGCTGCCCTCTGATGATCTTTGAGAGAGGAGGCCCAGGGAAGCTGGTGAAAGGATGGGAAGACCACAAAAGTGTTCCTGAGAAGAGAAGCAAGTCAGCAGACCCAGGTTGGGTACCCCAAGCCTCGCCAACACCCATGCCCAAAGCCTCCAGGGCCCCCACACTCACCTGAGTCTCGGACGTTGGACCTGACATCCTGACTGGAGAGCAGACAGTGCTACCTGGCAGGTAGGTTGGGGCTGGGGCTGGCTCTGTGCCTGGAGATCAAGGGGCAGGAATGGGAGGTGCTGGCTGAGGACATTGGGTGGGGACAGAGGCAGGAGGTGCAAAGCATCAAGACTCTAATTTAAAACTCAGGGTGTAGCTCAGTGGGGGGACAGTGTGCTTCTGAAGAGTCCCTGGGTTCCATTCCAGGCACTGCAAAAGCTAAACCAACCCCGAAGGCCTTGAAAGTAACAGCACAAATATAAAGGCTTCCTCTTGAGATGAGGGCCTTCTTTGCTCGTCAGGCTGCCTCTAATGCTCCTTCTCGGCCAGCTTCCAGATGTGTCGAATCCAGCAGCTCACAGAAAGCCACCCATCCCGAGTGTCCGTCCGGAGACTAGCATGACCACGTGAGAAAGCTTTGATCTTGGAGTCTGGGACCAGGGTGGGAAGCATTCCAATGTCTGAGTTAGAGAATATGACCATTCTCATTTATTGTGGATCTGTTTCTGAGCTAAGATTTCTCTATAAGGGATATGGGTGTTTTGCCCGATTGTATGTCTGCACCACCTGCCTGCTTCCTGTTCACAGAGACCAGAAAAGGGCGTTGGATCCCCTGGAATGGGAGAATGGGAGTTACCGACAGGCCTGAGTTGCTACGCGAGTACTGGGAATCGAACCTGGCCTCCCTAGAAGAGCAGCAGGTTCTCTTAACTGCTGATGCATCTCTCTACCCAGAGGCAAGGTGTTTTTTTTTTTTTTTTTTTGAAGCAGGGTCTGACTATACCTAGTTCCTACCCACTCTCAGTCCCCTCCCCCTCTACTGTTTGCCCCACTCTAAGTCAAGCTCCCTTCTCTCTACTGGGTTATCTATCTGGACCAGGGATAGGTGAATTTGAGATTTTTGCTTCTAGATACACCCTAACCAGGTCTAACCTGGTCTCCTCAGATACCAGGCATACAAGTAACTCACCAACATACACACTAGCAAAACATGCATACACCTAAAATAAAAATGTGTGTTTTTTAAGTTTCAGGCCAACCAGGGCAAGTTATCAAAATAAAAGGTGAAAAGAGGGTTGGAGATGCAGCTTAGTGGTTCTAAGGTTAGTTCCCAGCACAGTAGAGAAAGTGTCTTGTAGAACCAGGCTGGCGGGACAGCTCTTCAGGGGGCCAAGGCAGGAAAATTGTGGTTTCCAGATCAGCCTGGGCCACAGAGTGAATTCCATAGTGAAACCCTGCCTCAAAAAAAGGGTTGAGGATGTGACTTAGTGACTCAGGCCTTGACAGTACCAGGCTGTGTGTGGGTTTGATTGCCAGCACTGAAAACTAAAGATGCACGTGAATGCCACCTGTTATTACTGTATGGACCACACAGGCCATCCCTGTGCCATCCGCAAAATGACCATGGGCAGAGGCACCTCCAGGTGTTTCATCTGTTAGATACTTTGCTGTGTGTTTGTGAGCATGTCTAGGCATGCAGTCTGGGTTACCGCAAGTGGCTTGCCTTTGCTTGTCTTGTAAAGGGCACCTTACTCTGCAAGTACACACAGAGCGTATGTATTCTGCTCTGTACTTAATGGTCAGTCTGTATACAATAGGAAGCCCCCACCCCATCATCTGAATCACTCAGCAATAGTCATTGGCTAGGAATGACCTTTTCCTGTTGTTCTTTTTTAGAGAATTTTTTTATGTAGTGGCCCAAGATGGGCTTAACTGCGGAGTGATTGACTCTGCCTCAGCTTTCTGAGTGCTGGAATTCCAGGGTGTATACCTGAGTTATAAGTGAATATTTATAAGATTGTTCCTATGGCTCAGTGGTTAAGAGCACTGGCTGCTCTTCCAGAGGACCTGAGTTCAATTCTCAGCAACCACATGGTGGCTCACAGCCATCTGTGCTGAGATCTGGCGCCCTCTTCTGGTGTGTGGGCATATATGGAGGCAGAATGTTGTATACATAATAAATATAAATAAATCTAAAAAAGGATTGTTCCACTCATGTTTCTCTTCATTATTACGCTTTTTAAAAATTAATTTTAAAATGGATGTGTATGTATTAAATGCCACGCGTGTGCAGGTGCCCATGGAGACTAGAAGAAGGCATCATGTCCCCTGGAGCGGGAGTTACAGGCAGTTGTGAGCTGCCAGGCATGGGTACTGGGACCTGAATGTGGGTTCTCTGAAAGAGCAGCAAGTGCAAATCTTTTGCCTTTTACAAAGTTTCCTCTCAGACTTGTGTCCACTGCTTCATGTACTTACATTAGTGTTAGGGGCATAAGTAAAATTATTTGGGTGTATTACTAAGGCTTCTTCCAAGAAACCAATATGTGATTTATTTAAAGGAACTAACACATATTGTTATGGAAGCTGAGAGGTCCCGTAATAAGTCACCTGAAAACGGGGGACCTATAGCAACCAGGAGGACAATTATAGAAGTTCAGTTGTGGGACAAAGAGGAAATCCCCCTTCCTCTGCCTCTTGTTCTATTTAGACCCCCAGTGGGTTGGATGAAGCCTGTTCACAAGAGGGAAGGAGGGCCTTCTGTATTGTTCAGTCCAGCACTCAGTGAAGTGTGTCACTTCATCTGACACACCCAGAAAAATGTTCAACTGGGGCACCTCACATCACAGTCAGCCCAACACATAGAATTATCCAGCAAAGCTCACCTGTGGTGGTTTGAATAAGAATAGTCCCCTAGCCAGGCTTGGTGGTACAGTCCTTTAATTCCAGCATTTGGGAGGCAGAGGCAGGAGGATCTCTGTAAATTCAAGACTAGCCTGATCTACAGAGCAAGTTCCAGGACAGCCAGAGCTACACAGAGAAACCCTCTCTCAAAACCCAGATGAGATGGCTCAGAGGTTAAGAGCACTGACTGCTCTTCCAGAGGTCCTGAGTTCAATTCCCAGCAACTACATAGTGGCTCACAACCATCAGTAATGAGATCTGGTGCCCTCTTCTGGCCAGAAGGCATACATCCAGGAAAAAACCTGTATACATAATAAATAAAGCAAAAAGAGTGCCCCCCCATAGGCTCATATATTTGCTTAGTCATCAGAGACTGGTACTACTTGAGAGAGATTAGGAGCATGGCGTTGTTGGAGAAAGTGTATCACTGGGGTGGACTTTGAGCTTTCAAAAGCCCTTATAGGCCCAGCCCCACTTCAGCCCCTGCCTGTGGATCAAAATGTAACTCTCAGCTACTTCTCCAGCACCATGCCTGCCACTCCTGCAGCCTGCACTCTGCTCTTCCCCTGTGATGATTGTGGACTAAAGCACCAATTAAATGCTTTCTCTGGTAATAGTTGTCAAGGTCATGCTGTCTCTTTACAGCAATAGACCAGTGACTAAGATATACCCTTTGTCAACTTGGCACTGACATGCATTTTATAAAGCCACGCTAATCACCAGATGACTACAGTAAATAGGGCAGCTGTTCCCCTAACCTGACACAGCAGTCTCTGCCCAGAAGAGGTAAAATGCTTGAGCCTGCTGATATCCCACAACTTAACAGTCAGGTCAGTAATATTTTTTTTTAAAGATTTCTTTTTTTATTATGTACACAGTGTTCAGCCTCCATGTATGTCTGCAGGCCAGAAGAGGGCACCAGATCTCATTACAGATGGTTGTGAGCCACCATGTGGTTGCTGGGAATTGAACTCAGGACCTCTGGAAGAGCAGCCAGTGCTCCTAACCTCTGAGCCATCTCTCCAGCCCTCAGCAATATTTAAATACTGATAGAGGGCCGGAAGCTCAAGTCTTGCTGACTTGGTTGGAGCTTGCTAAGTCAACTATGTTGGTCTCAAATTCACAGAGATCCACCTGGCTCTGCCTTTTGAGTGCTGAAAATATATTTTTAGGTTTGTTTATTTTACGTGTATGTTACGTGTCTCTGTGTACACCACATGCATGCCTGGTATCCACGCAAGTCAGAAGAAGGGGACCAATCCCATGGAACTGTAGTTGTAACTGGCCGTGAGCCACCATGTGGGTGCTGGGAACTGAACCCGGGTCCTCTTAATCGCTCATCTATCTCTCCAGCCCCTGCAAAAAAAAAATATTTTCAGCTTTAGGAACTTTATTTTCCTTTCACCTTTTCCTTTCTTTGCGCAGGTGTCTGCAGAGCAGCTCGGGATCACTCATTGGTGACTCCAATCCATCGGTGGCCTGCACTGTGGGAGCTGCTGACCAATCCTCAGGCTGGCTGGGCACTCAAGTCTTCAGTGGGAAACTGTTGGCTGGGTACAGAGGGCACCTGCATACCCTCAGAACAGGCTGTCACCTCTGGTTGAGCAACAGTGACCTCAGGAGCCCTAAAATTCCTCCTTTGTCCCAGTCTTCTCAGCAGCAGCCTGATCCTCCTCCTCAGTCTCCTCTGGGTCAGTCATAACATCCCATGGGTGCTCACTCATGCCAAGTACTTCCGGGGCCAGCATCCGCTTCAGACCCACCGAGTGAGTACCCTCGTTGTTGCATGGGCTGGCAATGTCCACATACTACAGAGGCGAGTCTGCACTCCAGAGTCAGTGGTAGGCAGGTGGGTGTAAGATGCCTCTGTGAGGGGCTGGCCGGGAGGTCAGTCCTGGAATCAGTCACCACTAGATGTAGTGACTTCTAGTGATTTCCTGGAGGCTGCTTGGATTTGGTTACTGAAGACCCATGATGTAAAGTGGTCAGCAATTTGAGTAGCTCCAGCAGTGGCAGCAAACTTCAGCATGGCTCGCTGGCCAATGTCCCTGGAGGAGATAATGCTGACATCAGCAGGGATCTCAATGGCAACAAGAGCCCAAGCTGCCAGCAACAGCTTCTCCCAGGTCCTCTCCAGATTTATGGTGTAGATACCATCAGTTTTCCTTTTGTAGATGAACTGCTCCATCTGAAGGTCAAGGTTAGCCTGGTGGTGGTGGCGTATGCCTTTAATCCCAGCACTAGGGAGACAGAGGCAGGTGGATCTCAGTGAGTTGGAAGCCAGCCTGGTCTACAAGAGCTAGTCCCAGGACAGGCTTCAAAGCTACAGAGAAACCCTGTCTCAAAACCAAAAAAAAAAAAAGAAAGTCGAGGGTCGAGGTTGGTGCCACCTAAGTGGGTTCCTATGACAAGGAATTTGAGGGCATCCTTCTTCATCTTTAGGACATCAAGAGCTCTGAACATTGTGTAAGTGTCCCTTTAAGTTACAGTGGGAATCAAGAACAACGCCATAGGGACCTGTGCTTTCGTAGTGTGGAAAAGGCGGGAAAAAAATAAGCAAATGTATGTATGTGTATTCCTTGTCTATTTCTAGAAAAAAAAAAAAAGAACAGTGCATAGGGACCTGTCCCTGGGCAATGTAGGAAAGGTGGGGGAAAAAAAGAAAAATGTCTACATTTGTGCTCTGAGCCATCTCTCCAGCTCCTCCTTGTCCGTTTCTTTTTAAAAAGTTTTCAAATTTTATTTTAATGTGTGTGTATATGTAGGTGTGCTCATGTGTGCACACACATGTAGAGGCCAGAGGACAAGCTCAGTTGTTCCCTCCAGCAATGCTTCTCATGCCTGGAGCTCACCAGTTACTCTTCCCTGCCACTGGGAGCACAGCGTGTTTTGAGCTGCAATACCAGCCAGCATTCTAACGACAGTTGCTGGCCCTAGAACTCAGGTCCTCAGGCTTGTGAGAAAGTACTCCACTGCCTGAGCACCTCCCCAGTCCCCTTTGCCCAGTTCTACATTGGTTGGTTTTTTTGTGTGTGTGGGGGGGTATTGAGTTTCTGGGATTCTCTATCTACTCTGGATTTATATCCCTCACCAGGTATGATTTGCAGATAGATAGTTTCTTCCATTCTATGGGTTGCCTTTCTATTAAAGAGTGTTTTTCTACCCTACAAAAAAAGTGCTTGTTTTTCTTATCTTCCTTTTTTTCAAGACAGGGTTTCTCTGTATAACAGGCCTGGCTGTCCTGGAACTCATGAGTGCTAGGATTAAAGGCATGTGACACCATGCCTGGCACCATTTCCTTTTTAATTTTTTTTTTATTGCTAGCTGGTAGTGACGCACACCTTTAGTTCCAGCACTCGGGAGGTAGAGGCAGGTGAATCTCTGAGTTCGAGGCCAGCCTGGTCTACAGAGTGCGTTCCAGGACAACCAAGGCTACACAGAGAAACCCTGTTTCAAAATAAAAGAAGGAAGGAAAGAGGGAGGGAAGGAAAGAGGGAGGGAGGGAGGGAAGGAAGAAGGAAAGAAGAAAGGAAGGAAGGAAGGAAGGAAAATGAAAGAAAAAGAAAGAAAAGGTCACTGTGACTATGTACAAGGGAGACAGGTCCATTTCTGGAAACCCATGCCTTAGCTTCATTGCTGTTGTCATGATGGATGATCTTGAACAGGTTCCTGGGCCTCTTGGTGTCCCTGTTTCTCCAGTTGATTAATGAAGGAATCAGGCAGGGTCTTGAATTTAGCTCCTAGATGCTGGGGGCCAAGTGGCTCAAGGACAGAAAAGTAAGGTCTGTGCTCTTGGGGTCGTGAGGGGCCCGCTGTGAGGGATGAGAGGAGCAGGCAGAGAAAGGAAGCAGAACCTTTCTTGTCCAGGGAGCAAGGGCTGCCTTCCAGGCTGATGTTTTAAGTTCGGCTGTTTAGAAATCCCACCCCTCCTGCCCTGGAGGAAAAAGTAGCCTTTCTGTCTCTCTGTCTATGCTTTTGCTGCCACCTGCAGGCCGAGCCCTGTAGCAACCACCGTCTTGAGTCCCTTCAGCAAGCCAACCCACTGTACAGACAGCACTCCCATTCAGCTGCTCAAGAGGATCTGGACTTGTGGACACAAGTGATGCTTCCGACTCAGCCTCCCAGATAGCTGGGGCTTCAGGTGTGCACCACCCTGCCTGGCTTCTTCCTGTTTAAACATTATTTATTGACAATCTTTTGTGTGCACAGATTGGGGCCAGATGGTACTGGGAAAACATCAGAAAGCTGTTCTCTCCCAGTTAGTGGTTGGGGGAGGGTGGGAGACACAGATGCAAAAGGCAGATAGCGGGACTGCTGTTCCCCAGCTTTACGGGAGACTTCATTCCCTGCTTCTTCCAGCTTCTGATGGTTGCCAACCTTTCTTGATATGTGGCCTCGCTATTGCCACCTCTGCCTCCATGATCCTGCTGCCGAGATCTCTGGGTGATGCTCTGGGTGTGTCGTCTAGTGTTCTGTCACTGTACCTTCATCTTTTGGTTTGTTTCTTGTTTTGTTTTGTTGTTTGTTGTGTTTTTGAGTCAGGGTTTCTCTGTGAAACAGTCTTGGCTGTCCTGGAACTTACTCTGTAGACCAGGCTGGCCTCGAACTCACAGAGATCTACTGGTCTCTGCCTCCCGAGTGCTGGGATTAAAGGCGTGCGCCACCACCACCACCTGGCCTACCTTCCTCTTGTAAGAACACTGTGGTGGGGAGACTGGACAGGTGGCTCAATGGTTAAGAGAATTTGCTGCTCCTACAGAGGACCTGGGGTCAGCACCTACGTGGCTGCTCTCAACTGTCTATAACTCCAGTTCCAGGGGAGCCAGTGCCCTCTTCTGACTTCTGTAGGCATGTATGTAGCATAACATGTGGTGTAACACATCCATGCAGGCAAACGCTTATACACATAAAATATATATTTTTTTCGAGACAGGGTTTCTTTGTGGCTTTGGAGCCTGTCCTGGAACTACCTCTTGTAGACCAGGCTGGCCTCGAATTCACAGAAATACGCCTGCCTCTGCCTCCCGAGTGCTGGGATTAAAGGTGTGTGCCACCACCATACCGCTTCACATAAAATAAATTTTAAAATTAAAAAAGAAAACACTGTAGGGGCTGGTTCTGAAGCTCAGTGCTAGAGTGCATGCATAGCATACTGAAGGCCCTGGGTGTCGCCCCTGCCCCAGACACATGCAGAATAAAACAAAAGAATAATTATGATTCCATTTAGGACCCATCCAGATGATAGTTCCAGATACTGAATTTCCAAAAAATGAATATGTATGAGTGTTTTGCCTACATGTGTGCCTGTACACCACATGCATGTCTGATACCTGTAGAGGCCAGAAAGTGGCTAAGTAGGAGGGTCATGCATTGAAGGACAGCCTGTGATAGCAAGAGAGAGCTCTAAATTAGATAGCCTGAATCATAGAGAATCTGTCTTGAGAACGAAACAAAATATCTCTTATAGGGTACATTGTGAACTTTAGCTACACCATGCAGTGTGTATAGTGTGATACTCTAGACAGTGATTGTGGGGGAGGGTAGGGAGCATGCCTAGCATCCGTTCAATTCCTTGCACTGCCCAAAATTCATTTGTCATTAACATATGACTTGCATGTGTTTATTAGGATACTATTGATGTGCTATTCAGCTATGAAGAAGAATGAAATGGAATACTAATCAACTATAAAAAGAGTGAACCTATGTCCCTTGCAGCAAAATGGATGGACCTGGAGGTCATTATGCCAGGGAAAGAAAGGTAAGTGCTACATGCTCTTTCTCATATGAGAAAACTGGAGCTAATGCATGCTTTATTTGAAAATTCTTTTTTAAAAAAATGTATTTATTATGTATACAACATTCTGCCTCAATGTATGCCCGCACGCCAGAGGAGGGTGCCAGATCTCAGTACAGATGGCTGTGAGCCACCATGTGGTTGCTAGGAATTGAACTCAGGTCCTCTGGAAGAGCAGTCAGTGCTCTTAACCTCTGAGTCATCTCTCCATTTACTTAAATTTATTATTATGCTGGGTGGTGGTGGTGCACACCTTTAATCCCAGCACTCGGGAGGCAGAGGCAGGCAGATCTCTGTGAGTTCGAGTCCAGCTTGGTCCTGGAGCAAGTTCCAGGACAGGCTCCAAAGCTACAGAGAAACCCTGTCTCGAAAAAGCAGAAAAAATTATTATTATTATGTCCATATGTGGGTATGGGCACATGTGCCATGACACATATGTGACAGTCAGAGGGCAACTCTGTGGAGTGGGTTCTTCTCCCCTTCCACATTTACGTGGGTTCTGGAAATAGAAGTCAGGTTCTGAGGCTTTCATAGCAGGAGTTTGGACCTCTGCCTTACCGTTCAGAGTGCTAAGGTGAGGAAATAGTCACCAGTCATATGCAGGCTGTACAGTTAGGGAAGGTCAGGTGGCAGCTAGGGCTCTGGGTGTCAAGGCAGTACGAAGTCGCTGGGGGCTTGTGGGTGGGGGAGACACTTGCCAAAGAGCCACTAGGCTATAGCCAGCATTGAAGACGAGGGGTGTGACTTCTGAGCCTCTGGGTGGAATTAGACATGGACCCACACTCCTTTGAGCTTCCCATCCTTGCAGAGAGATCAGCTGATAGAAGATGAAGAGCCAGGGACCCTCGGGGTGCCTGCAGAGTCCCGTGCAGTGGACTCGGGCATTGTAGGAGAGCCCATGACCTATTCAGAGGGGCAGCCATGCTACATGCTGACCAGTGCCATTGTCCAGGTGCAGAGATGTAGGAGCAAAGCAGAAGCCACTGAAATCTAAGACTCTTTTACTATTTTTCTTAAGGCACTAGAGACTGAACCTAGGGCCTCAAACATGCTAGTAAGTGGAGAAAACATTTTCTCTTCGGTTTTTATTTATTTATTTATTTATTTATTTATTTTTTTATTTTGAGACAGAGTTTCTCTGTGCGGCCCTGGCAGTCCTGGAACTCACTCTACCCCCATACCCAATTTTAGGAAGTGCTGGGTATCAAACTCAGGGCTTCCTACACACTAGGCAAGCATTCTGCCAACTGAGCTGCATCCCAGGTCTTGTTTTTTTTTTATATTTATTTATTATGTATACAATGTTGTGTCTGTGTGTATGCCTGCCGGCCAGAAGAGAACACCAAACCCCATTACAGATGGTTGTGAGCCACCATGTGGGAATTGAACTCAGGACCTTTGGAAGAGCAGGCAAGGCTCTTAACTGCTGAGCCATCTCTCCAGCCTCCCCCAGGAATTGTTTTAAGGCCGGCCTTGGTCCTCCTGCTCCTGCCTCAGCCTCCTGAGTGCTGTGGTTACAGATCCCAGGCTGCTAATTAAATGCCTTGGAAAACTTTTTTTGCAGCCAGTAGACAAGAGAGCACAGCATAGAAGAGCATCTATCTCCAGTAAACAGGTGAGAGATCTTCACCTTGAGTCCTCATCAAGGAAAAGAGGAGCCACATTACAAAGGAGAAACTGCACGTAATACTAGATGGGTAAAACAATAATCAGATTATTATTTTAAAATGCACACTTTCATCAGTAGCCTCAGGAAAGAATCAGTCTCAATGTGTTGGATGCTCTCAAGAGCCCCCTGGTGGACAGGTGTGGTGGTGCATGCCTTGTAATCCTAGTAATCAGGAAGCGGAGGATGGAGGATCAAGAGTTCGAGGCCAGTCTGGACAATACCACAGGGCCTTCTAAAAAAATACCCTCCACCGCTGGGCTGGGTAGTGGTGGCACACACCTTTAATTCCAGAACTCGGGAGGCAGAGGCAAGTGGATCTCTGTGGGTTCAAGGCCAGCCAGGTCTACAGAGAGAGTTCCAGGACTGACTCCATAGCTACTGAGAACCATCTCAAAAAAAATAAAAATAATAAGCCAGTTCTGGTGGTGCAGGCCGGTAGGATTTGCTGAAGGAGGCAGAGGCAGGTGGATCTGGAGTTCGAGGCCAGCTGGACTACACATTTGCCGGGTGATGGTGGTGCACGCCTTTAATCCCAGCACTCGGGAGGCAGAGGCAGGTGGATCTCTGTGAGTTCGAGACCTGCCTGATCTACAGAGCTAGTTCCAGGACAGGCTCCAAAACCACAGAGAAACCCTGTCTCGAAAAAACCAAAATAAATAAATAAATAAATAATAAAACCAAAAAATACCCTCCCCCCCCCAAAGATCATCTCAAGCTGGTAGGGAAGGCAGGGGGTGGGGCGAGCGTGAAGATTACATAAAAGTTTGTGTTTGAACCATAAACAGAATTAATCACATGATACTGCCCAATAATTTCTTTTTTTATTTTAAAAAAAGAAAACAAACTTAAACTGGGAGCATGGGGACCTGGGGGGGGGCTGAAGGGGGGAGAGGAGAGGCCGGGAGGGGAGCAGAGAAAAATGTAGACCTCAGTATATATCATGAAAAAAACCCAATAATCACAACTGAAGCAGGGGATTTCCTTGCATTTAAGGTCAGCCTGAGCTACATAGTGAGATGGCTCTATAGATAAAAGTACCCATGCTGTGTCTGTCTCTGACTCCTGGCACTCCAGCTCCAAGGGATCTGATGCCTCCATCTGGCCATCCTGGACATACTACACTCATAAATTAAATCAAACCTTTTAAAGTGAAAAAAAAGAAAACAAACTATCTTTTTTCATATATATACCAATCCAAGTTCCCACTCCCTCCCCTCCTCTCAATGTCCAGTCATTTCTAGCTAACAGGCACCGAGAAAGCACGTGAGTGGAAATGACTGTATAATGTGGATGCAGAAGCTTCCACTGGCGAGAGGTCATATGTGGTGGAAGATGTCAACGTGGCACGGAGAGCCACAGATGAGATGGCATTGCATGGACTCCTGGGACCAGGGCTGACCCCACCATCCATCTGCCTGGAACCTCAAGCTGCCTGGAAGCCGCTGTCACCATGACTTCATAGACGCTTGCCAGGGGACCTTGGCTTGGACTTTAATTGGCAGTGTTTTGGCAGGGTGGAAACAAACAGGGTGAGTTCTCATTCGCCACCCTGAGATTACCTACCGCAAACTCTTCCTAGGTGGTACTCTAAATGGCTAAGACCTCCAGCTAGTGCTCCTATTGACTGCTGGTTCTGCGCCCATGCAGAGGCCCTACGGTTGACAGTCAGTGCTGTCATTGCTGTTGGTGAAAGTAGGTTCGAATCCCATCTAGCAAACCCAATTTGCAGCCCTGTTAAAGAAACTGGCATTACTGGCTTGTAGTCAAGGCTTGCTATGCAGTGCATCCAGTAATCTTTTTCATTCTCTTATATCTGTGCCCTTTCATTTTAAATAAGGTGTATTGTATTAAAGACACACAATTCTCAATATTAAGAAAACCCTCAGACTAGACATGGTAGCTCATTTTTCTGGGGTGGGGGAGGTTCAGGACAGAATTTCTTTGTGTAGTTCTGACTGTCCTGGAACTACCTTTGTAGACCAGGCTGGCCTTGTCTCAGGCTGCCTCCTGAGTGCTGGGATTAAAGGTGTGTGCCATCACTGCCCAACAGAGAACAACTTTTCAAAGCAGCTTTTCTCCTTTCACTGAGATCAAACTCAGGTCCAGCTTGCAGGACAAGCAGTTTTCCCTGGCCCACCTCACTTGCCCAAGACTACACTTTTAGAATTGCTTACTAATTTCATGTAACTGGTGCCACAAGAAGGCACTGAATCCCTTGGGACTGGAGGTACCAGTGGCTATGAGCCACCATGTGGGTGCTGGGAATTGAACCAGAGTCCTATGGGAGAGCAGCCAGTCCTCTTAAGCACAGAGCCCTCTCTCCAGCCCACGATTGCAGTAGTTAATAACCAAAGTTTGAGCGTAGGGTGTTTGGCTAAAAGGAAAGTAGTTGTCAAACCAACTCATAATGTAATTAGTACACTAACTCAGGACTGTGTTCAGGGTGTTGTATAGAGTCTACCTCAAGTGGGGATGGACCCTTGACTCCTCTCAAGGGCGACTCAATCGAGTGGAACAGGTCAGGGACCTGGCTAAGGTAGCACCCCTAGGAAGGAAGGTTCACTTTAGGATTCTCTACTTTTCCTTCCTGGAATCACCCCCGCCCATTAGTTCAGTCCCTATACCACACCGTGACATTCAGCTGGGTCTGCCTGCCTTTGGCATTAACTATTTCTTTTTCTTTTAGATGCTGGCTACAGTCCAAATCTGTTTTTAAACTCCCTTAACTTATGCTTTGGGCTTCCTTGCTCTTTTTCTGAAGCTCTTCTTCTAGCCTTGCGTGTATGTGTAAGTGCACCACATACGTGCAGACTGTGCTCAAAGAGGCCTCAAGAGGATGTCAGATCCTTGAACTGGAGTTATGGTTGTCAGAGCCAACACATGGGTGCTGGGAATCGAGCCCGAGTCCTCTGGAAGAGCAGTCAGTGCTCTTAAGTGCTAAGCCATCTTTCCAACCCCGAGTCCTTTCTTAATTATTTTATTAGTGAAACTGAGAAGTCCATTTCCCTGATAGCGTATGATGGCATCATAAGATGGCTCTGCAGGGACTCTCCAAGATTTCCAGGAACACTTTTTTCCTTCCTTTCAATTCTGTAATTGGCAGAGAAAACAAAGCCCATCCCTGCACCCTATATGGCCTCAATGTGAAAAGTCAGTTTGGGTTATGAAGTTTGTTAAGTGTCTTCAAACTTTAGGTCTTTGGGGCTGGAGCAGTAGCTCAACTTGCTCTAGCAGAGGACCCAGGTTCATTTCCCAGCACCCATATGGAGCCTCACAACCCTCCGTAACTCCGGCTCTAGGGGATTCAGCATCCTCTTCTGGTCCCCATGCATATACACGATACACAGGCATACAAGCAAGCTAAATACTCAACACTTTCAAGTGAATTTTTGCAAGACTGATTAACTTCTTTTTAAACTTAAATCTCTGATATATTATTGGTGGGTCTTTGTCCCTGGATATGAAAAATTTTAAGATATTTATTTAGGGGTCTTTACCCCTAGATGTCCTCTTCTTTTACTTTTTATTACATTTATTTACTTATTCTCTCTCTCTCTCTCTCTCTCTCTCTCTCTCTCTCTCTGTAGGGCAACTTGCTGGTTCTCTCCCTCTACCATGTGGGTCCTGGGGATTGAATCAGGTTGTCAGTCCAGGCGGCAAAAACCTGAACCACGTCACCAGCACTCCCTTCCCAGTTTTTTCTTTTATCTTAGATTTATTTATTTTATGTGTATAGGTGTTTTGCCGACATGTATGTCTATACGCCACATACGTGCAGTACCAATACAAGTCAGAAGACAGTGTCTTCTGGTACTCCATTTCCAGACAGATCCACTGGAACAGGAGTTAACAGACTCAGACAGAGCCAACATATGGATTCTAGGAATTAAACCTGGGTCTTCTGCAAGAACAGCCAGTGCTCTTAACCAAGGAACCATCTCTCCGGCTTCTCTTTTTTGAGACTAACCTGGAAATTATTGGCAGACCATCCTGGCCCTGGACAATCTTCCAGCCTCAGCCCACTGAAGGCGTAAGTCACAAACAATGCCACACCAATTTGGGATTATGATTAATAGGGTGGTATTTATTTAAAGGGGAAAAAACTTACAGATCACTGTCCCAGGCAACAGCCCTCTACGCAACCAGAAAAGGAGTCTAGTCACCGGCGGAGCAGGAAGTGAAGAGAGAGAGGAGAGGGAAGTGGCCGCTGTTTTAAAGGGAGAGAGACCACGCCCCATGGGCTGGTATCTCAGCGGTGATAGGCTGGAGGAGTGGGAGGACCTCCCGCAACACCTCCCCCTTTTGTTTAAATAAGAGAGTTCTAAACCTACTATGAAAATATATACAATAAGTACAAATATCCTATTCTAACTAGCTTAGGTCTTGTATAATAAATAACTTGGCCAAGTCATGAGAGAAAGTAACTACATTTATATAGTCTTCAACCCCATCAAAGATCTGAGAAGGGAAATAATGTTACCTGGGTAATTAGGAAGTTCAGTAAAGCAACTTCCAAAACATGCAACAAATCACAGAGACAACTGGCTACCTGGGCAATCACCCAAAATCACGTTAGCAGCGTTGAAGCAACCAACTTTGGCTAAGGCCTAACATAACTGACATACCATATTCAAAGGCAAGCAACTTTTCAAAACTATCTTACCCTGTCTTGGCAGGATATGACAGCCCTGTTTTATCCATTGATGCATGCTCTGTATCTCTGTCAGTGGTTGAGGTATGGGCATTTCTTTGCCCAAAGGCCAGTTCTGCCAAAAATAAAAGCTCCAGGTGGAGTGTCTTTGGTGCTCAACATTCTCTCGGGAATAGAGCGGTGTTGCCAGGAACAATTGTGTCTCACTACCACAAAACTCTGAGTTAGATTAAAGGCCATTTTCTACAGCTCCTTGAAGAAGTTGAAGATTATCTATCTATACTGAGTATAATCTCTATATATCTAAAGAACCTGATTAGTCTAATTATAAATAACAAACTTAGATGACTATTAATCTATATAATTCTCAATATCTATCTAACTTAAAGACTAAGAAAATAAACTACTGTGAAACAAATGAGGACAATGACCTCCAAAAATAAACAATGTACAAATATACATTGCAGTAGGTAAATATATATCAATACACAATCATTATATAAGTATCTTAATCAGAGGTAGAAATGTACACTGCAATATGGTAAATATATACAATATATATATATCAATACAATACATGTCAATACATAAAAAATGTTTTAAACAGAGGTAGAAACATGCATGCGTACAATAGTCAATATAATTTAACTTTGTATCAATATACAAGAATCTATACCAACGTATTTGTCTAAAGACAGTAACTCACAATTACAAATCTATTATCCCATCATCCCTCTTTTTTTTTTTCAAAATGATCCCTGAGCATATAAAATTCCTCCCCCAACCCTCAATCACATACTAATTATAATCAACCCCTAAATGATGTCCCTAAACCCAAGGGCAAACTTTACTGGGAGAGGGGACGTCGTCCTCTAGAATTACTTCCAGCTGTCATAGGGGCGACGTTCTTTCTGGGGGATCCTGTGAAAGTGAAATGATGGTTAAATTTCAAGATCAATGTCTTTTAAAATTGCCAATAGTCTCTGAGTATTTTGTGCAGGTCTGGCCAAAATGTTGTATAAGATGTGCACCATTTCAGCTAACCAAGTTGGAACTGTCTTGTGCAGCTGGTACCCAAAGCAGGTCTTGTAGTAGTGCTATCAGTATCATGACGTCATATCATCCAGGTGGAGTTGTTGTTATGGGGCCCCATCTTCTTCCTGGAAACTTCAAATGTCACTTCAGCAAAAACTCATTGTTCATTGTGAAAAACTTAAACATTAATCATATAGACATATATAGACATATATATACATATTCACTGAAAGGCATGATAGATATGTTCAATGAAAAGTATGATAGATATGAAGAAAAGCAAAGATGTTTTCTAAACTCATATTTCTTTCTGTCCCATATCATGGCTCTTGACATGAGACAGAAACTCCAGAAACTCTGGGTTTTTCTCTTACTAACAGGCTTGGAATTGGAGAGGGACTGAGCCAGAGTCCAACTTCAAAACCAGCTTTATAAATTTAGAAATATGGTTTAATATTACTTACAAAACCCATCCAGTTTTCTTGATATTTCCTATTGGGCAGGTATTTTTCCATCTGTCAGTATCCAAACATCCAGGGTCCCTTGAATTTCTCAAAGATGAGTGTTTTCCTGTGGAGATAAGAACAGAACCCTGCCCCCATTCTATATGTTTTTCTTACCACCTGTATGAATATCATCATTGTGGATGAGTTGTCATTTCTCCTTTCCAAGAGGTTTCTCCTCTTCAAATCGAAACTTTATTAATTTTGATGATATCCACAATTTTTCTTCTCCTGTGGAAACAAGAGCAAAACCCCTTCCCCAACGTAGCACATCTCCTGGCTTCCATTGAGAGGTCAGCACATCTTTGAAATAAATCGGTTGATTTAGTTCAGCAGACTTTTCCATTATCCAATGTCTCTCTGCTGCTGTCGTTCCTTTCTCATTAGCGTTAAGAAAATTCAAGGTTAATAAAGCATTATGTAATCTATTTCTGGGGGTATTTTCGGTCCCTTTCTGTTTGTTCAGCATATCCTTTATAGTACGATTTGATCTTTCTATAACTGCCTGACCTGTAGGATTATTTGGTATACCTGTAATGTGTTTTATATTATAATAATCAAAAAAGCGTTTCATTTTCTTAGATACATATGCTGGACCATTATCTGTCTTTATTTGCGCAGGTATACCCATGATGGCCATAACTTCCAATAAATGTGTGATTACTGAATCAGCCTTTTCTGAGCTCAGGGCAGTAGCCCATTGAAAGCCTGAATACGTGTCTATGGTGTGGTGTACATATTTTAATTTACCAAATTCCATAAAGTGGAACACATCCATCTGCCAGATTTCATTTCTCTTAGTACCCTTTGGGTTACTCCCTGCAGGCAACGGTGTTTGATTATAGAAAGAACAAGTAGGACATCTCTTTATAATGTCCTTAGCTTGTTGCCAAGTAATGGAAAATTCTTTCTTTAGGCCTTTACTATTGACATGATGCTTCTTATGAAATTCCGAGGCCTGCAACACACTTCCAATCAATAATTGATCAATCTCAGCGTTGCCTTGGGCTAGAGGACCAGGCAGACCTGTATGGGACCGGATGTGTGTTATGTACATCAGACAAAGCCTGTTCCTGATTATGTCTTGTACCTGGATAAACAATGAAGTCAACTCTGTGTCATCTGGTATAAATTCAGCGGTTTCAATATGCAAGATAACTCTTTCTGCATATTGTGAATCTGTAACTATATTAAGAGGTTCTTTAAAATCCCTTAGCACCATAAGAATGGCATATAATTCTGCCTTCTGGACAGAATTATAAGGGCTTTGTTCCACCTTACTCAATTCATCTGACTTGTAACCTGCCTTCCCTGATTTATTTGCATCAGTATAGAACGTACGGGCTCCAGTTATTGGAGCATCACGTACAATTCTAGGAAGAATCCAAGAAGTTCTTTTTATGAGGTTAAGTCTACCACTTTTGGGATAGTTGCTATTAATTTCTCCCAAAAAGTTAGCACAAGCTCTTTGCCACGGTTCATTGTCTTCCCATAACTTTTTTATTTCTTCAGTAGTAAAAGGCACTATAATTTCTGCTGGGTCTATACCTGCTAGTTGACGAAGTCTCAGCTTACCTTTTATAATTAATTCAGAGACTTTTTCCACATAAGTTTTTAATTTTTTACTTGGTTTATTAGGTATAAATATCCACTCTAAAATAATATCTTCCCTCTGCATTAGAATCCCTGGAAGGCAATATGACTAGGATGCAGCTAAGATTTGGGTTCACCCTATCCACATGTGCCTCCTGTAATTTTTCCTCAATCATTGTCAGTTCCTTTTCTGCTTCAGCTGTCAGTTCTCTTGGACTATTCAAATCTTTATCACCATCTAAGGTTTTGTTTAAATGAACTATTAGATCAGGTGTTATCCCAACAGCTGGTCGTAGACTGGAAATGTCTCCTAACAATCTTTGGAAGTCATTAAGAGTCTTTAAGCGGTCTCTCCTAATTTGTGCCTTTTGCGTTTTAATTTTCTCTAACCCTATTCTGTAACCTAGGTAATTAAAAGAATTTCCTCTTTGAATCTTTTCAGGGGCAATTTGTAATCCCCACCTAGGCAAGACTTTTTTTACTTCTTCAAACATCCTTTCTAAAGTATCTTTATTTGAATCAGATAACAAGATGTCATCCATGTAATGATGGACTTGGGGAATTGTTTACGAAATATTTCCAATGGCTTACTTACAAAATATTGGCACAGTGTAGGACTATTGAGCATACCCTGTGGGAGGACAGTCCATTGATATCTCCTATTAGGCTGAGAATTATTATAAGTAGGCACTGTGAAGGCAAATTTTTCTCTATCCTTTTCTTGTAACGGTATAGTGAAAAAACAATCTTTCAAATCAATAACTATAAGAGGCCATCCTTTTGGTAACAGAGAAGGCAAAGGAATTCCAGATTGTAGTGGGCCCATAGGTTGAATTACTTTGTTGACAGCTCTTAGATCTGTCACCATTCTCCATTTACCAGATTTCTTTTTCACAACAAATACAGGAGAATTCCAAGGGCTGGTTGATTCTTCAATATGGTGAGCATCTAGTTGCTCTTGCACCAGCTGTTCCAATGCCTGTAGTTTATCTTCAGCTAGAGGCCATTGTTTGGTCCATATTGGCTTCTCAGTTAGCCATTTTAAAGGTAGGGCTGTTGGTACCTCTAAAGGTTTGGTATTTGCTGTATGTTCTTGTACAGCCTGAATGGCTAGTGACCTTTTTCCATAATACCTCATCATATCCTTCCCAGAATTATGAGTTCCTGGAAATACAGGAATGTTAATCTGGGTATTCCATTGCTGTAGCAGGTCACGGCCCCATAAATTTATGGCAATATTGGCTATATATGGCCTTAGTCTTCCTATTTGCCCTTCGGGCCCTATGCATTCAACCCATCTTGTGCTTTGTTTTACACGAGATAGGGTTCCAATTCCTAGGAACTGAACATCTACCTCTTGAAGAGGCCAATTCGGATGCCAAGATTCTGGGGTAATGATACTTACATCCGCACCTGTGTCTAATAACCCTTCAATAAAAGTGCCATTTATACAGACTCTTAGCTTTGGTCTTTGATAATTAATAGAAGTCTGCCAAAATATACGTTTACTCTGTCCTACTGGTTTTTTTGACTCATCCTCCACACGTAATTCATCATTTAGACCAGTATTACTTTTTACAGCAGAAATTGGAGCTTTTAATTTTCTTGGTGAGGCATGTTCTCCACTGTGACTGGGAATGACTGGGCCACTGTTGGCTTGGGGGCCTGCGAGAGGCCCCCCAAGGAGTTTCCCGATGATATCGGATTGCCCCGTCTGTCTGTTGTTGACCTACATTCGTTGGACCAATGCCTGCCTTTACCGCATCTCCTACATATACCTGAAGGCTGCTACTGTTCTCCACCCTGCCTCACAACCTTTTCAGATGGAAGCTGCTAATTCCTCATTCTCAAGCAAGCTTCCGGAGCCAGAGTCTTGTTCAACACTTTTCCCTTTTTTCTCTGACATGCCTGTTACCAGGTATTGTGCGGGCACAGCAAGTTTTGGCTTACTTGCTTGATTTTTTCTTTGATGCCCTCGGTGCTGAAACGAGTTTTCTCTGGCACCCCGAACTCCTGGCGTCACTGTAGGCTTCAGCAATGGCTCCACTGATGCCCCGCATATCTCTTCTTTTTTTTTTAAAAAAAAATTATTTATTTATTAAGGATTTCTGCCTCCTCCCCGCCACCGCTTCCCATTTCCCTCCCCCTCCCCCGATCAAGTCCCCCTCCCTCATCAGCTCGAAGAGCAATCAGGGTTCCCTGACCTGTGGGAAGTCCAAGGACCTCCCACCTCCATCCAGGTCTAGTAAGGTGAGCATCCGCATATCTCTTCTTGACTTCCAGTCATGTGACCTTCGTTTTTCCTTTGCTCAAGCAACCTCTTCATTTGGTCACAGTGATGAATCATGTCACCATGTGGAACTGTTCCCCATCTGTTGTTCCCTTTCCCAGACCATCTGAGCACGTTAGCTCTTCTAGTCCATTTTCCTTTCTTCCTTGACTTCCAGCCTCTAATCCCATGCCCTTTCCCACCCAACAAGCATTCCTACTTTCATTTGGCTCCACCAGCCATTGGGTAGTAATTCCCACAGTATCCTCAATTCCCTCATGTTCCTCTTGTTCCGCTGCACCTGCCCTGCCAATCCCCAAACCTAAGTGGATTTTAGCATCTGTTTTCTTCTGTCCGGTTCCCAGGCTTCTGAGTAAATACTAGGGAAAATTGCCTCACCATGCTCATTATATCCATGACCAAACTATGATTTCTAACCACAGCTGGATCCTGAACAGCCGCTTACTAATCCTTTTACACATTCCTAGTTGGGTTCTTTTTCAACTGCCCACAGCAGCTGTTCCATTTTCTTACCATACCTTCCCACCCTTTAATTTAGCTCTCTCTTCCCCCAGCCCCAATCAGCACATAATCTAGTTACATACCTCCTTGGGAAGAGAGACCTTATTGGTCACAGATGCTCTTGTCTTCCAAACATAGAGATCCAGGGCTGCTTTGTTTTTGTGTTATCTTTCCCAAGACTGACAATGCTTTTCATTTGGTCTACCCTCTGATGACACCTCTAAGATATTTTGTTCTGCTGATAATCTCCCTTCTTTCTTGTATTTGCTGTATTTTGTAAAATGGCTCATCTTTTGATTGCAAACATCAAAGACTCTCTCTTGCACTCCCTCCACATCGTTTTGGTTTTCCCAGTGTCAGAGACAGATGGGCTGTTTGTTCCCTTTGCTTTATCTTAAGCTACGTTCAAAGACTCATCAGTATTTCCTCACCTCTCCGTCTTCACTTCACTCCAATGAACCATTATGCAGTACGGTTCTCCATTAGTCTCTCTGCTAAGAATTAATCTCTCTCAGGTTGTCATGGCTCACAAATTCAGAGTAGGTGTCACAGGATACAGAGAGCACAGGTGGGAAGATGTGTGCACGCATGTGCCACATGAGGTTGCCTGTTCCTGTTTAGAAAGGAAGAGAAGTAGGGGAGGGGCAGACTTCAATACTATACTTTTTTTTCTGTTTCGAGGATGTTCATAATGTGCTTCAGTAATCACAGTACTTCTTTCTCTTTGCTTTTCATTCTCAACCAAACGTGGTTCCAACCTTTGCTTTGGTGAATCCCATAAGAACTACCTTTTTTACTACAGATGATGCTGTGATTGGTAGTGATAATGATGATAGTGTCTATGTTTTTTATTGGATCTTTGAGAGTTTTGTACAATGTGTATTGATTATATTCACCTCCCCACTCCTCCAAGACTCACTCACCCTTCCTTCCCTACCCAACTTTGTGGTCCTTTTTGTTTCTAAACCCATCAAGTCTGATTTTGCTGTCCAAGTACTCTTGGCTGTGTGGTTTTCTACTGGAGTATGGTCAGCCTATCAGGGACCACACCTTTAAAGAAAACTGACTTTTCCTCTCCCAACATTGATAGATTACTAATAGCTCTTTAACTAGGGGTGGGACTTCGTGTCCACCTTCTCTCTCCATGCTGGGGTTTTGTCTGGCTTGTGCTATCATAAGTCCTGTATTGAATGCCTCCCGCAGCGGATGTTTGAATGCATGGTATGACCTTTACTTTCCATGAACAGCTTAGTAAAGCAAGTACTCTAATACACACATTATGGATGTACCAATTAAGGTTCAGAGAAGGCAGGTGTCTCGACTAAGATTACATGACAATTATGAAGGTACACAGGAGTTGAATCCTGGTCAGTGTCTCTCCAAAGCACTATTATCTAATTAATATACTACTTCCTTCCATGACCAAGTGTTAGATGCCACCTCAGCAATTCTTGATAGCTGTGAGGTCACCTTTGCTTTCTTTTGGAAAAAGAATTATTTTTGATTATGTTTATATGTATCTACCTGTGTACGGGTATGTACATATGAGTGCAGGAACCTGTGGAGGCAAAAGGCATTGTATACCCCTGGAGTTGGATTAGACCATTGTGAGCCAGCAAGCCTGGGTGTTGGGAACTGAACAAATGTTTTCTGCAAGAGTCATACGCACTCTTTACTGAGGAGCCATCATCTCCCCATCCCTCTTTTGCTTTCTTGTAATCCAGGCAGGTATTCTAGTGACCTTGTTACCAGTTCGTTGTTGTACCATATATAGCCTTCTCCAGGCCTATGCTTGCGTTTTAGATCTGTGGTCTCATTTGCACTTGAGAAACCATGCATATTCTTCTACTATGGGTTTTCTTTATATTTACAGTTGGTGTTCTTTCTCTCCACATTTTCATTTAAGTCCATATTTTCACCATTAAAATGTGATTTTGTAGCGTAATGATTTCTTCCTGGGGGTTTTGAAATTAATACCCACCCCTTACCAGAAATTCATAATTTTAAAATATTAGTCATCATCCAGAAAATCACATCTTGTTCTTCAACGTCATCAAAGTACTAAAGTGTTCATTTCCCCACCCTCTCTTCTGGTCACAAGTTATGACTTTCAGCATCCAAAAGAGAAAATCTTGGGAAAATCAGTTCTCCTCAGTGAATTGACACTATTATCCAATTCCAGGGCAGTTCTTCTGCTGAGGAGTAGTCCTAGTTAACCCACAAAATTGGACTCCATGTTGTTTGCTTTTCAAGAGGGACAGAACATGGAATTGGGTGGGTAGGGAATTAGGGGAGGATGTAGGAGGAGTTGGGAGAAGCAAAAAGATATGACCAAATATATTGTATGAAATTATTGAACAACAAATAACTAACTATCTTAACTAGCTAAGTAAATAAATAAAAGAAGTGAAAATCTTCCACATGCCCCTGAAGTCTTCAGTCACCTACCTAAGATTTCTAAGTCAGTAGGAATAAAGTTGAAATATTTACTTATGTAACTTTGTCTCAGATCTTAACATGTACATGACCAAAGAGAAACTAGAAGAGTTTCAGCATCCATGCCTATGCCACTGAAAGAATTAAAAAAAAGTGTCTGAGCTATGAGAATCAGCTGAGACCAAGAAAGGAGAAGGCAGTTCTTCTATTGATTGAGCTGACACAGTGCAAAGTCAATGGAAATGTCATTTCTCTCAAGGCATGCGGTAGCTGTAGAATGCCAGAAAGATCCCTTTCTTTCAGGGACTGTTCTTGTCTCTCTTTATGGTGTCTTCAGATCTGACTTGCTTTTCTATTTGTCTTGGGGATTCCCAATTCCTGAGTTGCCCTTGGCTCATAATGGACCCAGTCTCCAGTGGATGACAGCTTTTTCTGACCTTCAACCAGTGGCCAATCCAGGATGGAGTCCTCTTTCCTTATGCTCTTCATATAGTCCTTCAACAGGAAACCACTGAAGTGCCCTCTACTCTGGTTAAATGGCACTCCTTGGGCGTGGTCCTTTATGCCGAGCAAACAAATCTGACCCTGTCAGACTGCAGGTCTGTCCTTGCTGATCTTTGGATGGATGAGTCAGCCTTTTTTTTTCTTTTTAAAAACTGTCTTGCTATCTAGATCAGGTTGGTTTCAAACTTATTAGTAACTTAGGGTAGTTACAAACTCATAGCATTCTTCCTGTCTTAGCAGGAAGTGGGACATTTGTCACTCTGAATCTTGCTTATTTTGCTTAACATAATGATCTTAGTATTCTCCCCCACAAAGAAGACTTAGTGGTGAATTAATGTCAGAATTATTCTGAAGCCCTGTTGCATTTTTAATGAGGCAATTTAGAATATAGTACCTTCTTCATGTTTGTCTTTATCTGCTAAGGAAGATCTGTATTCCTTACCATGTTGATAGAAGTTAAAGCTATAAGTCTGCAAAGTAAAGCACTAATATTATCTTGGGCAAATTTATTAAACTTGGTTAACTGGTTACGTGGCAACTACCTCATATGAAGCCTTTATTCCCAATTTGAAATTTTAACTGACTGTATAAATGACAACAATGAGTATGCTAAGTTTTACTTTGGCTTGGGAAAATGTTCGATGAACAGACGTTTATTGAACTCCACGTATGTGTCAGAAAATGTCAACCAATTGGTTCTTAAAAATAAATTGCTTTCTAAGCGCCAGGCCTTGAGCCTGGTCTTAGTTTGGTGTGGGGGTGGGGTGGGATGGGAGTGTGTTGTTATCAGTTCCAAACAGCAGCAAACTACTTCCTGGATAATGTTCTTTAGGAAGAATCACCATATGAGAAGTAGGTAAGAGGTTAGGTTTTGACTGGAAACCTCATTAATCCAATTTGGTTTTCAGTAAACAGAGTGTATTTTAGTGAAAAGCCCAGCTTGGATAAATGCTTGGCAGCTGATGCTTTAATGAGCAAGTAGCAATATGTTTATTCTCGTTTTGCTTAAGCACTATGAACTATGTTCGAGACTTCGAAGCACCATATAAATATTAAGTCATTAATCTTCACGACAGCTTTATGAAATGCAGTATTTTGCCCTCACTCATATTTTTCTGTCATAATAGGGATTGCATCCATGGTCTTAAACATACATGTTAGGCAAGTGTTCTACTGCTGTGCTATATCCCCAGAGCTTTTTTATTTTTACTTATTTGGATATAGGCTCTCATTTATATTTCCAGGTAGGTCTTGAACTTACTATCCTGGTGCCTCACAGCGTTCTGAGTATCTGGGTTTGGAGGCATGGGCCACCATGCTTAGCTCACTCCTGCCCTCCATTTTTATATGTGAAGCAAGTGAGTCGCACAGAGAGTCAGTATCTTGCTGAGATTTACATGCCTATTAAATTTTGATACTGGGGTTTGAATTCAGATGGTCTGTTTCCATAGTCTCTGCTGCCGGGAGTAAACTGCAGTGAGTTCCTCCCTGAGGGCCCTGTAAGGTTAATTTGCTTAAAGAGATTTATTTTGTCCCTTGAAATCTTGCTTCTACTATTGAGGAATTTATCAAACTCCTTTATCCCCATATAAAGATTATTTGGCACTCGACTCTAGTTTGGAGGATGACAAATTCTTTATTAGTGGTATGTGATTAAATTAGATTATTTTATTAAATTATTTAAGCTAGATTTTGGGGGGAAGGTGCACTTACTAGGTGCCAGGCGCATGTCTCCCAGTTTGCTTCTTTCAAGGCAAGCTTATTAGTCACTTGCCCCGGCCCTGTCTTTTCCATGGCTCTTGCGACAGCAGACTCCCACAGATCTTCCCTTTATCAGGTATAGCCAGTGACTGAGTAGTGTGTCACCTACAAGTATCTGTGCTCCTAAGGTGTTCAGCAAGACTGAACTAGGTCAGTCAACCATTTTGTGTTGCTCGTTTCACTTGGAATGGAAACACACCATGGCATACTCATCCTGTTCAAGACCAGGAACATTGAAGTCACCACTAGAGGATCTGTCTAGTGTTGGTTTGTTGATTTCTTTTTTTTTCCGTTTATTTATTTATTAAAGATTTCTGTCTCTTCCCCGCCACCTCCTCCCATTTCCCTCCCCCTCCCCCAATCAAGTTCCCCTCCCTTGTCAGCCCATAGAGCTATCAGGGTTCCCTGCCCAGTGGGAAGTCCAGGGACCACCCTCCTCCATCCAGGTCTAGTAAGGTGAGCATCCAAACTGCCTAGGCTCCCACAAAGCCAGTACGTGCAGTAGGATCAAAAACCCACTGCCATTGTTCTTGAGTTCTCAGTAGTCCTCATTGTCCGCTATGTTCAGCAAGTCCGGTTTTATCCTATGCTTTTTCAGACCCAGGCCAGCTGGCCTAGGTGAGTTCCCGATAGAACATCCCCATTGTCTCAGTGTGTGGGTGCACCCCTCGCAGTCCTGAGTTCCTTGCTCGTGCTCCCTCTCCTTCTGCTCCTGATTTGGACTGAGTGAGGTAAGCCAGACCCAAAAAGAGGAACATGGGATGTACTCACTCATATTTGGTTTCTAGCCATATATAAAGGACATTGAGCTTATAATTCGCGATCCTAGAGAAGCTAAATAAGAAGGTGAATCCAAAGGCAAACATATAGGCATCCTCCTGAATATTAACCTTCATCAGGCGATGAAAGGAGACAGAGACAGAGACCCACATTGGAGCACCGGACAGAAATCTCATGGTTTGTTGATTTCTGAGAGTTTGGTCTTGATAATACGCAAGTCTTATCTGCTCTTATCAGCTTTATTGATATTTAATAGCACACAATAAACCTAGGTATCACCACGTAGGTATTGCTTCATTTCCCAGCAATATTTTGTGGTTTTTAGTGTATATATATGGGTATTAAATGCCTCTTTTGTTTTCAGGTTTATCACTAGGTATTTTATGGTTTTGGTGCTATTTAAAATGGTATTTTTATTTCAGATTTTATGGTTTACTTGTAGTATGTTAAAGCAGAATTGATTTGTAGACACTACGCTAGCTAACTTTTAATGTAACAGGCTAGAGTCATTCAGAATGAGGGTACCTCCCTTGAGAAAATGCTCCCACCAGATTGAGTTGTGGACAAGCTGGTGGGACATTTTCCTGATTAATGATTGCTGTAGGTGGAACTCTCCCACAGTAGGCTGTGCTACTCCTGAGTGAGTGGTCCTGGATGGTAGGCAAAGGAGGCAGGCTGAGCAAACCACAGGGAAGGAGCTAGGAAGCAGCAGAGCTCCATGGCCTCTGCATCAGCTCCAGCATTCAGCCCCTTCCCCTTCCCTCAGCAATGGAGTGTGTCCCGAGAGTTGTAAGTCAAAAGAAACCTTTTCTCCCCAAGTTGCTTTTGTTGATGATATTTTTTATTTATTTATTTATTTATCAAAGATTTCTGTCTCTTCCCCGCCACCGCCTCCCATTTCCCTCCTCCTCCCCCAATTAAGTCCCCCCCCTCAGCCCGAAAAGCAATCAGGGTTCCCTGTCCTGTGGGAAGTCCAAGGAACCCCCACCTCCATCCAGGTCTAGTAAGTTGAGCATCCAAACTGCCTAGGCTCCCACAAAGCCAGTGCGTTGATGATATTTTTATCTCAGCAGTAGAAACCGTAATGAAGACAGTCGTTAACTTTGTATGCTGCGGCATTACTGAGCTCACTCGGTTTTAGTAGCTGTTTTATAGATTCTTCATAAAATTCTTACTTGCCTCCCGCAAATAAGATTTTTTTTATCTTTCTTTCTCATCCTCATGCTTTTATTTCTTTGTCTTACCTGATTGTCCTGGCTGGAACCACCAGTACAGTGTTGCGAAGTGGTGAGTGGGTTCATCCGGGCTTTGTTTCTGATCCGTATAAAGAAGGAGATAGTTTTTTTTTGTCCTTTGTTCTTTTTCAGGTTGGAGAAGTTCCATGTGTCAGGTAAAGGTTTTCATCTGTTCCGAGTTTGTTGAGGGCTTTTGTTTAAGTATGAGAAACACATGGTAGATTTTTCAAATGGATTTTCTGTATCTGTTTGTATGATCATACACTTTATTAAAAATCTTTTAATCTGTTGAATTAAATTGATTTTTCATGTGTTATCAATCTTACATTCCTGAGGTGACCCCTACTGGATCTTTATCAGTTTTTCATAATGTTGTATTTAAAAGTAGTCTATTAGGAATTTTGGCATGTATGTTTATGAAAAATGCTATTGGCCTTTAGTTTTCTTAAAACGTGTTTCCTAGGTATCGATCGATATCTGGTTAATACTGGCCTCATGGAGCAGGTAGGAAAAAAACTGTCATCTTCAGTTTTGTGAAAGTTAGTTTAGTTGGTGTTTGCTCTGTTGTAATTATTTAGGGAAATTCCCCAGTGAGGCGAGCTGGATTTCGAGTGTGATGGAAAGGGGTATATTTTTAAGTGTAGACCCAAATTCTTTAGTAGGCATATTGTATTAAGATTATTTCTTATTTATTCTTGTTTTTAATCTGTGTTTTTAATAGAATCTGTCCATTTTGTCTGTTTTCAAATCTATTATAATAAAAATTTGTCTTAGTATTTTCCTACATCTAAAAATTTTGTGGACTCTGTAATGATTTTTCCTTGTTCTCTCCCAGTAGTACTACCTTGTCTTCTCTTAGTTTTCCGTGTTCTGTCTAAGGTTAGACTAAGATGATACATTTAGTTTATAGTCTCAGAGAATGACCTTATCATTTCCTTTGTTTCGATGCTTGCCTTTTCACCGATTTCCTCTATGCTTTTCTAATACTGTCGCTTTTCCTTTTATCTCGGATTTCACTTGCTGTTGAATTTGGATTTCACTTTCTCTGTTAGTTTTGTGTCCCCCTTCCCTCCCCTCTGATCCCCTTCCTTGATAGAGTTTCATGTAGCCCAGGCTTATGTAGTGGAGGATGACTCTGTTCATCATCCTCAAGCCTCCACTTGCTGACAGGTATGTGTCACTGTGCTGGCCTCGGTTTCTAATGTGTTGAGTAGAGCCACTGAAGGCAGGTAGAAACGTTCCTTCATGTATTATTGAAGTTGCATCCTCAACTTTTAATTTTCCTAGTGTTTATTATTGGTGTTTTGTTCTTTTTGAAAGCTGTAGCTTAGACTGGCCTAAAGTTAACTTCAAAGTTGAGGCAGTTCTCCTGCCTCAGCTTCCCAAATGCTGGGATTAATAATGTGAAGTCTTATGACAGTAGCCTGTTAATGGTTTCTAAATATTTGGAGTTTTAGCACTTGTCTTTTATGCTTTTTACTTCATATTTAATGTTATTTTGGGTTGAGACTATACTATGTATGCTTTAGATTCTTTTAAACCCATTCAGACAAAAATGAACAATTTCTATTTGCTTTTGCTACATTTTCCATGTACATTTGAAGGGAATATATATTATCCTATTATCGAGTAGAGTGTTCTTTAAATGTCAGTAGGATCCAATTGTTTTCTAGAATTTTTCAGAAAAATTTTCCAATTTTTCTATTTGTTCTTCAATTTTTGAAAAAGTGGGGTTGAAATCTCCAACCGTAATTATGTTAGGAAGTTATTCATCTGTGTCCATAGTTTCTAGCTGCAAATATTTGAAGCTCAGCCGTTAGGTTCCTACAAATTTATCATTTCATCTGATGCAATTATTTTTATGACTGCTTGTAGTGTTTGTTACGGAAGTCTACCTTTTCGCATTCTTTTGATTAGTGTTCACCTGCTGTATCCTTTCTCAGCCTTTTATTTTTAATTATTTGTGTTATTATATTTCAGATACCTTTTTGCAGACAGTATATAGTCAGTACATTCTTGCTTTTTCAATCCAGTCTTGAGATTTCTACCTTGAATTTCTGTGTTTGGAACGTTTACCCTTTGAAATAACTTTACTTAGATGTAATTTACATACTATACAATTTACCCATTTAAAGTGTACAATAGATTTGTTTGAGACAAGACTTTTTATGTGGCCGAGAACTGCAGCCCAGGCTGGGCTCAAACAAAGCAGTTTTTTTGCCTCTCTTTCTAGGGTCTAGGATTATAGGTATATGTCACCATGCCCAAATGAAGGTGTACAATTTAATAGTTAAAAATACATTTATAGTTGAAAAACCACCACAAAATATAACTTACTACCATTTTCTTTATTGCAAAAGAAACTTTGTACTGATTAGCGGTGAATTTCTACTTCTCCAACCCCATTGTAGGCAACCAGTAATCAACTTCTTGTCTAAAGACCTGCCTACTCTAGAAATGTCCTGTAAATGGAATCATATAATATATGGTCATTTGTGACTGGCTTCTTTTACTGAGCACATTTATTTGCAAGGTTTCTCCATGCTGCAGCAGGCAAAGTACTTCATTTTATGGCCGAATAATCCCCCACTGAGCAGCAGCGCCACACATTGGCTGCCCATTCATCACTCGCTGGATGTTTGATTTGCTTCATTTCTTGGCTATTATGAATGATGTTACTGTGAACATTCCCCTATAAAGTTTTGGGTGGACATAGGTTTTCATTATTCTTGGCCATACGTCTAGGAGAGGAATTTCTAGGTCATGTGGTAACTATGTTTAGGATTTCTGAGAAATTAGCTAAGCGTTTGGTAGAGCAGCTGCACAGTTTGCATCCCCAGCAGCCTTGGATACAGCTCCACTTTCTCCTCCTTGCTCACACTTGGTACTGTCGATCATGCTATTGTTCCACTCGAGGAGACATTCTTTAATTTCTTTTAACAATGATTTGGAGTTTTTCCAATACAAACTTTGTACTTTTTCTATTACGTTTAGTACTACTTAGTGATAGAAATAGAAAAGTACTACGTTTCGATTAAATTATTGCTATTACTTATTCATTTCCATGAAATTCTTAAATACAGTTGTTTTCTTAATACAGTTTCAGATTCTCCATAGCTAGTGTATAAAATTGCATGGATTTTTTTCCCCTGGCCTACTGACCTAGTAACTTGCAATCCTAATGAACTCATTTATCTGTTCAAATAGCTTTTTGAAAATTGAATTTCTGAGAACTTTCTGTATATTAGGATCATGCCTGCTTCAGTATGGTGGCTCTCATTCCAGCACTTGGGATGTGAAAGTAAGAGGTTCAGGAGTTCAATGTCATTTTCAGCTGCATAGCAAATTTGAGGTCTGTCTGGGTTGCCTAGTAAGACTCCATTTCTAAGCAAACATAACCAACAACAAAAATTTGAAAAGTACAGATAGAGATGCTTTCATTATCCCTCCTACCTAATGGGCTTCACTAGAACATGTCGCACTGTATTAAAAAGCTCTGGGCTGGTAATACTGCCTTATTTCTGATGCTAGCGTTTGGTCCTTTACCACCGATTATGATGCTAGCTCTAGGCTTCTCAGAGTTAGTCTTTAATTGAGTGGTTTTGTGACGTGAAAGTGTGCTGCAGCCTTGAGTAGGGGCTGAGTGAGTGTTATTAGGGCTCAGTGGTCTTAGCCTGTGGCACCTGTGTGGAGTTTCTGCCCTGCAAGTGGAAGCTGGGAGGAAGGGAGATCTGGTCTTCTTTTGCTCCCTGCCCACAATGCAACTCTGTTGCTCTGGGGTGTGGGGAAAGACCAGAAGCAATAGCAACCCATACCTCTTGTCATTTAGCTATGACCCCTGAATGGGAGCTGGGAGAAAGAAGCATCCCAATCTTCTTGGCTGCTTAGGTTGGCATCTTTATAACCCAGAAATGAGGAGAGATGGTAGAAAACAAAAGGAGGTTAGAATCAGATTCCAGCCATGTTCACTGTTCATGTCAAGAGCTACTAGATTTCCTGGAATGTGTGCTTCTCTAGTGTCTGAATACACTTAGGAAAATCTCCAAGAAAACTAGTGATTGCCTTTAAATTACCTTTTTTTTTTAAAAAAAAAAAAAACAAACCTGTTAACTGTTGCTCTTCTAGCAAGATAGTCTGCTATTGTCCAAGGTCCAGGCAAGGCTTTGAGCTCAGAATTTTACAAATGGAAATTACCTAAAAATCTGGCCAAAATGAACAAAGAACACCCTTATATCCTTTCCCTAGGTTCATGTATTTTATTTTTGCCCATTTGCTTTATGGTCTCTATGACCTGGTCTCTACGTTTTCTGTTATATATACATAGTTATTGAACTACTAAAGATAAAGGTACACAGTTCATGGCTAATTTACCTTCAAATAATTGCATCATTATATATTACTTGGGAATAAAAGCTCTTTTTTTACACTATAGTAACATTATGGTTTTCAATAAGTCAGCATTGACTCATTTCATCTATCATAAAAATTTAACTAAGAAGTGAGAATTTCACGCCTTCATACTGTTTACTCCTTTGTTTTTTGTTTTATTTTGTCCATACTGTAAATATAGTGATACACACATGTAAATATAGTGATATACACATACTCAGATGTTTTTCTGCTGATAAACATGTTCAGTAAAAACCCTATGACTCAACCAACCCAAAGGTTGACAAAAATGCTGTCACCATAATCAGCTCAGCAGATCCTGCCAACATCATCTTGTGACAAAGGCAAAATACATTTCCCCCACTCATCTCAAATATGAAGAAACACTGAGGAATTTACTAAAGATAAAAAGCTTAGGAAATACATCTGGGCCTCCACCCAAGAATTTTTAATCCTCAAGTCTAAACTTTTCCGGTCACAATTCTTGCTGAATAAGCTCTCAGCTGTCTACATGTGACTTTTTTTTTAATTTTGTTGATTTGTAAGGCAAAATCAAAACAAAACAAAAAAGGAAAAAAAAAAACCCTAACTCCCTATATATTAGCAGTCAGTTCCTAGCCATGGCCAACCACTTCCAGTCTTCAGAAATTTACCTGCTCTGGATGGTTCACGTAGACGAGTAATGCAATATGTGACCTTTCGTGTCTGTTTTTTTTTCACTTAACATAATGTCTTCAAGGTAATCTGTGCTGTAATATGTTTCATGCGCGTCATTCTTTTTATTGAATATTCCTTTTTATGGCTAGATCATATTTTGTTCATAAGTGTTTTGTTTGCATTTTTTAAAAAAAACAACTATTTTCTATGATTATTTGTATGCAAGTTTTTTGGTGGACAAATGTTTTTTATTTCTCTGGTGTAGTACTTTGTTCCTTGATTAACTAAGTACCATGTTACATTTCGAGAGAAATAGCAATGGAGAAGTAAGTAAACTCTGGGAGAGTGTGAAATTTTGCAATTCTCGGTTTTTCAATATTTTTCTCAATCTGCTCCATTTTATTGGTCATCTTTGACTTGGTCTTTATGTTTTCCTGTTCACTTCTTACCCTGTGAGAGATGCTTTGAGGAAAAGAAACATTCGTGGGTAAGAAGTGCTAAGTGCTACATGTATAAAGAGTTTTACAATCTAATACACTTGCTCTTACTAAACACACTTAAGGATGGAGAAATAAAGGCTCTGAGAGAACTTGTTCAATGTCACCCACAAATCAGACATCTGTCTGATTCCATATTTAATAGTATTTGTGTAGACTGTGTTCCAAATGAGATGTTTATGAAGTGTTCAAAGGACAGATCTTACTTGAGACAACGAAAAAGGGTGTATGAAGGAAGAAAAGGGAACTGCCACTGGACGCCAAGATTCTGAGGAGCACATGGGAATCGAGTAGACAGGAGGTGGAAGGGGTAGTAGGAAGCAGATTTGTGCTGTTGAATCCAGAATATAACTGAGAGAAGGAATGAGTTGGTGAGTGTTCAGTTTGATACATATGAAACTTGAGAGCTCCATTTATTTAGTTAATATTCAAGGCATTTCCTTGTGGCAGGGACAGTACAGGATGCTGGCAGTACATTGAAGAACACAATTGCCATGGTTCTTGCCACAGTGGAACATGTGCCTTTAGTAAGGCAGACAGATATAAACAATTATAATCAAATGGAACGAGTTCTTTGCTAGGAGCAGAGAAGATGGAGATTTAAGTCAGGGTTCTGAAAACTGATTCCCTGAGGGTCAGGTCGATTAGAGAAATTCAGTGGCAGTGATTTAAGGCCCAAGCGGAGGCATCAGATTATTAAAAGTGAGGAACTGGAAATAAAAAGATTTATGAATCATTCATAAGAAGGAATAACTGCTAATGCTACTTTCTTCTATATTTCCTCTTCCTACAAGGAAAGAGGTAGGGATTGCCTTCAGCCACATGGAAGAAGTGATAGTTCTTGAGTCTTATTTTGTTTGCACTTGCGGTTTTAAATATGTCCGACCTACTGCCTCACATCACTCTTACATTGTGGACTTCTATCCATCTTTATTATCATCATTCCCAAACTGTACCATGAATCCCAGCTCCATGTCCCTACAGACTGCTGGACTCGTTGAGCACACTGTGTCTTCAATTAATTGCGACTATTCTAAGAAAAGAGATGTGTTCATCAACCAGAGTATCTTCATCGTGCCTGATGCATAGTAGTATGGAGCATAGACAAATTAAAAAGGATCAGATTGGGAGAAAGAAAGATTTCAATCTTTGGTGCAAGAGGAGGGACCATCATTGCTTCATTGAAAGAAAGCTAGGTTGCTAGTATAACTAGTTTCTTCTTAAAGGGATGATTTTGCAGGGAACTCCCCCCCCCCTTTTATTGAAAATAGATTTTCCGCCTCACATAATATATCCTGATGACACTTCCCATCCCTCTAGTCCTCCCAGCTCCTCCCCAACTCCTCTCCCATATGGATCCATCTTCTTTCTGTATTTCATTAGAAAACAAACAGGTTTTTATGGGATAATAATAAAATAATATAAAACAAAAACTAGCACATTGGAACTGGAGAAAACAAACCAACAGAAGGAAAAGAGCCCAAGAAATAGACCTACTCATTTGCACACCCAAGAATCTCCAGTGACCTTTTGACAGTGTCTGGTTGTCAGATAGCTAGGGACATATAATGGCATCTTGTCCAAGATCATCTTCCGAATCAAACATTATTCAGCAGAGGTTGTGAAATCTGCTTTGGAATCTATTTTTCTCTCTTTTCCTTAAAGTAGTGGTTCTTAAAGTATGGCCCTCAGCAGTGGCAGCATCACCGAGGAAGTATTCAAAAATAAAATTCTCTGGCCAAACCCCGGACTAGTGAGGGATAAGGTTGGGAATGGGGCCCAGTGCTGTTTTGACAAGCTCTCTAGAAGGTTAGGATGCATGTTGACCTGTGAGAACCATGTGGAAAGTGAGAAACAGAACCCCAGGGAAGCTAGCCAGCATCAGAAAGTCAAAGGTGGTATATTAGGAAAATCCACAGGAAGGAATGGTTTGCAGGTTGAAGTGGTAATTGTTGTTCATTGTTCCTGGAGGTTTGCTAAACTAGAAAGGATCAAAGGAGGGGAGACAGTCCTAGTTAAGACTGCTGGAAAGGAAGGATGATGTTATTATGAAGTGATAGGTTCAAGCAGGGAGGGGCCCCAAGGCTTTTAGTTTGCAGTCATATGCAGACATATATGCCAGAAAATGTACTTTAAGAATTATATTTAATATTAGTCATGTAACTCGCCAGTATGATCATCCCTTCAAAACTGCTGGTGTTAATATTTTTGTGTTTTCTTCCAGGCTTTGTCTTTGTGTATAAGTATTTCCAGACAGCACATATCAAGGTATCCTCAGAGCTTAGGGCAGAGAAGTGGGCGGTAGAGCAGTAGGCTAGGTATTCTGCTGTGGCAGTAAGGGTGTACTTGACCTTGTTGTCAGTTTGTTCTGCATCGTGATATGTTTTTTCTTAAACATAATGTACTAGGATAAAGCAAGGCAAGTACACCTTGGCTAATTTTGTCATCTGAAAGGAATGTAGGAAAAAAAACCCTCTGTTTTAAAAAATAATTTTTTCCTAAGCTCTATTAAGGAAGCTGAGAACATAGATTAAGATTGTGAATCAGTAGGTCTCCTTTAGGAAGGGAAACACACATCATAAATAGTAACTGCACACCTATACTTCATTAAGATTATCCATTTGGATCATTTTCTCAAGTTTTTAATTGAGTGGGGCTTAGGGAATAGGGGAGGGGTTTAGAATATGTCTGTTGGTGAAGAGGGTAAAGCGAGCGCACAGGGAAGGATTTTAGAGTGTTTTTTATGGGGGAGGCTCAGAAGTGGAGCACTTGAAGGAAAGTACTAGCTGTGCACAGAGGATCCTTTCTCTCCTTTAAAGCTTTGAGTTCGGCAAGAGTGCAGTGGATCTAAGTGTTCTTCAGAACCAGGGAAACTGACAGCACCTACTTAGTTTCGAGATGTGCGAAACTGATGTTCACTGGAGTGTAATGGTGTGGCTGGCGTCTGGCAGCAAGGAGTCGTCAGTGTGCGTTTCTCCCCGAGCCTAGTGTAATTTCCATGCTTGTGCAGTTGTGTGGTAACATTCCTAGAGTATATGAGACGCCACCATTTTTCACTTATGAGACTAAATCACTGGTCCTTCTATAATTCTGTGTATCAGGACAAGAGAACCTTTGCAAGTTAATCCTGTGTCCTCGTGGATTCATTGCATCTGTATAGGGATCCAGGAATGGAGGGAGGGAGAAGAAGAGATGGTAGGTGGATGGATGGATGGATGGATGGATGGATGGATGGAGAAGAGGAGAAGGGGGCCACCCCTCCCATGCCTCTTCTCTTTCCCAGAAGTCTAGGATGCTAGGAAGCCAATTCTAAAGTTGTAGAGCAGGTGGCAGACTGGGCTGGGCCAGCATCAGTAAGCCGGTTCAGCTGTGACGGTGACAGCGGCTCTGCTCTGATTGCCCATAACCGACTGATCCTAGTGACTTGGAAGAAGGACAGAGTGCAAAAGATTCTTTTGTGTCCACCGGCAACTGGAGTCAAGCATCTTACATTCAGATTCTATCTCTGCAGCAGACCAATGGTATGACTTTGGGTAAGCTGGTCCCTTAAGTTCTCCAATGAGACAGGATATGTAGTGAGTACACTCCTAGGACCTTTGTGGTCTGAGGAAAGTGGGTTCATTGCAGCCCTACAGTAACTCTCTACCCAGTGTTCACTTTTCAGTCATTTGACCTCTGCTGCAGCTAGAGGCCTGTCACTCAGGAAGGCCTTGTATGGTTTGAAGCTCTGCTCTTCTTAGTTCTTAATAATTTTGGAATGGGATATTATAGATCCATTTTACATTGGGTTCCTCAAATTATGTAGCTTGTCTTGTGCCAATTTTTGGGAAGTGCTTAACTATTCTGAGTATTTCAACTGTGAAATGAGAATTGCGTCGAAGCATCTGAGAGAGTGTAAGCTGAAGGTCGTTCAAAGGGACTACACTCTTAGCTTCTACACGGTTGAAATTTCATTCATTAGAGCACTGTTGCCTCGCGGACAGGTGAAGTATTGTAAATTCAGACCCCTTTCAATTTCCTTGTGAAAGGGCTTCCCTCCTTCCATTCCTACCTTTCCTGCTGTGGTCAGAGCCTGGGATCAGACCCAGGGCTTGGTGCATGCTATGTAAATGCTTTACTATTGGCCTATGTCAATGCCCTTCCTCGCCTGTCTATAGGCTGCCTACCCGATTACCTACGTTCTCCTTGGAACAGTAAAAGGTCTGTACAATTTTTTTTACAGATGGAGAACTATACCTTTCCTGTGCTCGTGTTGTTAACTTGAGTGTTTCCAGGTTCATGTTGGCTATCAATATGATACTTTCTTGTTTTAGATTTTTCTTTTCCTCCTTGGTAGCTACGCAAGTACTCTATCAACCATCTACCTACCACTCTTGTTTGCCTTTAAAAACATTTGAGACAGGGACTCACTAGTTGCCTGGCTGGCCTTGAACTTACCTCCCAACCTAGGTAGGTGTTGAGCTTGCAGTCCTATTGCTACAGCTCTGAGTTGCTGGAATTGCAGGACTATGTCCCCACACTCAGCTTTTCCTTCTTTTTTTTTTCAATACTTTTGGTAAGAGAAGCATTAAAGTATATATTTGGTGTAAGGTGTGACTGTTAGCTATTGCTAACAGAAATTCTTGACCTTCAATGCCTGTATCTTCAAAATGTGTGCTAGATTAGCTGATGGCTAAGACTTTCTTTACAATATAATCTACTTAGTTTTTCTTGTATGCTAACTGATAGGAAAACACTTTGAAAACTGTAATGGCTACTTTTTGTCTTCTTGTTTCTGTGGTGCTGTGATGGAGTTAAAATTCCGCATCAGTGCTCTACTGAGGAACGACACTATAGCTCCGCTCTTTAAATATAAGTGCTCATTTCCTTTCCTTCCAGCATTAATTAATTTTGGTGTTGGGGATTGAACCTGGGGCCAGTCTTGACTTTTAAAAAACATGTTCACATTAATTGCTTCTACTTATAGCCTCTTATCTGCCTGACTTGAAACCTGCTTTGAAAATTCTTACATCAAAATTCTAACCCTATTTAATGGAAGTGTACCCTTTGTTTAGGCACTGTCATGTATTGAAAAGAGAGGTTTGGCCTGTTGACTCCCTCCAAATGGCAGAGCTTCCCCTCTCTTTGGGAGAGAACATCTTTCTATGTAGCCCGGCTAATCTGAACTCACATTCTTCCTGCTTCACCTACCTGAATGTCCAGGTTCTGACCTGGTTGTGTTCTGCCACACCAGGCCTACAAATTTTTCTTTAATGTTTATTTTTAACACACTCTCTCCTTCTCTCCTAGTCCCTCCCTCTCTCTCTCTCCCCCTTCCTTCCCTCTGTGTGTGTGTGTGTGTGTGTGTGTACACAAATACAGGTGTGTATGTGTGTGTGCATGAATGCAGGTGTGTATGTGTATACTGTGTGTGTATGTGTGTGTGTACATGAATGCAGGTGTGTATGTGTGTGTGTATGTGTGTGTGTACATGAATGCAGGTTTGTATGTGTGTGTGCATGAATGCAGGTGTGTATGTGTATGCTGTGTGTGTGCGTGTGTATATGTGTGTGTGTACATGAATGCAGGTGTGTATGTGTGTGTGTATGTGTGTGTGTACATGAATGCAGGTGTGTATGTGTGTGTGTGTGTATGTGTGTGTGTACATGAATGCAGGTGTGTATGTGTGTGTGTGTGTGTGCGTGAATGCAGGTATGTGTGTGTGTGTGTGTGTGTACATGAATGCAGGTGTCCATGGGGGCCAGAAGAAAATGTTGCATCCCCCAGACCTGGACTTAGAGACAACTGTGAGCTGCCCAATGTGGGTTCTAGAAATCAGACTTCAGAGTCTTTGCAAGATCAGTATACACTCTTAAGCTCTGAGGCATCTCTCTAGCTCCCAAACCTAGATATTTTTAAAACCAATATGGATAGTCAAGCCAAGAGCAAAGTGTTTGTGGAAAGGCAGTGGATTTCCAGAGAGGCTGGCATGATTAGAGTGTACTGTCGCGGGCATGCGACACTAATGGGAACAGTTGAAACAGAAGCTTCTGTGGTGGTTTGAACAAAAATGTCCCCCATAGTCTCATATTGGAATGCTAGTCCTTAGGGAGTGGCACTATTTAGAAGGAGATGTGGCCTTATTGGGGTAGGTGTGGCCTTCGTAGGGGAACCACGTCACAGAGGGTGGGCTTTAAGGTCTTAGATGCCCAAGTCAGGCCCACTGACTGTCTTCTCCTTGCTGCCTGTGCATCCACATGTAGAACTCCCAGCTCCTTCTCCAGCACCGTGTCTATCTGTGTGCCGCCATGCTCCCCACCACGAGGATAATGGACTAAATCTCTGAAACCATAAGCCAGCCCCAGTAAACACTTCCTTTTGTAAGAGTTGCTTTGGTCATGGTGTCTCTTCATCTCTTCACAGCAAGAGAACACTGACTAAACTTCTCAAGCAAGAGGAAGATGCTAACAAAACACAGCTTGAAAAGAAGTGTATCTCCTACCTTATAGTAAAGACTCTCTGCAGTCCATCCCTTACAGCAGCCAACCATGAACATTCACTTTGTATCCAGACAGGGTTCCTTGTATCCCCAACTGCTCTGTCTATCTGAGTTCATTATGTGATGTCTGATCCTTTCACCCCACCTCCTAAATGCTGGCATTATAGGCATGTGCCATACTTGGTTTATGCAGTATTGGGACTTGGCTGCTAAGCAAGCTCTCTACAAACTGAGCTACATTCCCAGCCATGAAACAAAACAATTTTCAAAGCCTAAAAGGCTTTTATAAAATATGATTTAGATGCCAATGAGATGGCTCAGTGGGTAGAGATACTTGTTTACCAAGCCTGACAACCTGAGTTGGCTCTGCAGAGCCAGCATGGTGGACGGAGAGAGCCACCTCTTGCAAGCCATCCTCTGACTTCCACATGTGCGCCACGGAGCACACAATATACATACACACAAATAATTTAAAGATGTGTTTTAGAGGAAATTATCAGCTTATCAACTATGAGACTATATCAAAACTTTTTTATCTTCTGTATCAGATTAATTTTTATCATAATCATGGCTACTTTTATGTGTATTGTTTAAACATTCTAATTTACTGTCCTTTATTTTTAATTGTATTTTCTTTTTAAATTAAGATACATCTTTTATTTTTTCATTTAATTTTAATTTTCAGAGTAAAGTCTCTTAAAATAATCCAGACTGGCCTTGGGATCTCAGTCCTCCAGTTCCAGGTTCCTAAATAGCTAGGTTGCAGGCATCTGCCACTCTATGCCTGGCTAATATATTTTGATTTTATTTGGTCATATTGGTCCTGTATGGGTGATCATTTCTTCTTTTGATAAAATTCTTTTACATATCGAATATAAATGCATTATTCCATTTAAGAAAATTTTCTTTATTTTTAGTTAACATGTATGAGTGTTTGCTTGCATGTATGTCTGTGCACTACATATGTGCGTGGTGCCCTCAAGGGCCAGAACACAATGCTGGGCCTCCAGGGACTGAAGTTACAGAAGGTTGTGAACTACCATATGGATACTGGGAAGTGAACCTGGGTTCTCTGCAGAAACAGCAAGTGCTCTTAACTACTAGGCTTATCTCTTTAGCTTCTTATTCCACTTTGATAGGCTTTCTTCATTATAAATTTGAATCCTTGACTTATTTGAATCAGTGAATTTTAATCATTTTTTCAATAGCAGTTATTAAAAATTCCTTTCCCTGATGAACCATTATTCCTCTACGTGTGATTCAAAGGCATGGTATGAACTTGATTTTCACTATCCAGTCTTCCATATAGTTGAAGTTACTTGTATAGCATTCTAATTTCTACTTTCATGCTTAATGCATTGCACTGTCTCTGGACCTTATCCACATCTTGTTCCATTTTTTATTCTGGAAGCTGAATCCTTATACTATATCCTAACCAAAAAAAAAAAAGTAATTATCAAATGAACAAATCCCAAAGTGGCGTTGAAATTGCATCAAAAGCCACCATGGTATTCAATTTTTCCTTACTCAGTTTTAATGCTTTGGTCTTAGAAGGTCTTCATTCTGTTTACATATTTGTTAAATGAAATTTTAAAGTGTGTAAGTTGTGTCTTTTGAAATCCAAATATTCACAGATGTATTCCATTCTCTTAGGAGCACCATGGAAATAGCAGCAGTTGACCTTTGGACAGAATAACCAAAGGCTCCTGAGAGGGATGCTTTGCGCTATAGTTACCTGTATCGAAACTAAACATGGAGCCTCAGTAGCATGACTGTTCCCACTTTCCATTTCACCAAGTTCTTGGTTTAAGGGAGTTAGTCTAGGTCCTTGGGCCCAGTATGCTTTGACCTCCAATCTCCTGGCTTTGAGATGCTTGGACCCAGTAGGCCAGGTACTAGTGGGAATGGGAATGATCGTTCTGTTTCGGTGGACATTCCCCTTTTCTTTCTTCTACCATAATTACCCTTGCTCATTGCTTTCTGGTTTGCTCTTCTAAATTTGGACTGTTCTTTTTTTTTTTCTTTTCAGAGTGATGTGCTAAAAACTGCCTTTAATAAGATAGTCTTTCGGGAAATAATGGAAATTTTCAGAATAAACATTTTCAAAATCCCTTTGAATGTCTTAAAGGGTCACAAGGAGCATAGATGAGAAGGAGCCCCTTTCTCCTAATGGGAGACTGTGGGTGTCTGCTTTCAGGATTTCTTTTTAATTTCCAACAAATACAATAATATGAAACAGAGTGGGAGAAGTATTTATTCCTATCCAGGGCTGCTGACCACTGAAAGAATTCAAAGAAGGGTCATGGGGAGGAGCGGCAGGGAGCAACCTTTAGAAAGTAAAGGCATAGAACGTGTTTCATTCATCTATTTCCTAAATTAGGAAAAGAGAAAAAAATTGAAAAAAGGGAAAGAGAACAGAAAGCCCTCTTTTCAATAAATACAGCAAGGGATTTGCAAGAAGTACTTCATTTTTATGCTCCTGGCAATTATGAGAGGAGAGGAAAACAGCGACATACTGAATGACTTTGCATAAAGGCTGCTCTCCTGGGAAGGGCAGGTTTAGAATGCATGCAGCTAAATAATACCGGAGCTTTCTCGTCAAAGCAGCCTCAAAGTTGTAATGCAAGCGTGTGTGCACATATAGAAGACTATTGGACACGTTTGAAATTCCAGCTATTTATATTATTATGTCCATTGCTACAAATTCTTCCTTTGTTTCCAATTGTGTGTGTGCGCCAAGTGAGGAAGTCTGCTTGTTACTTTTTTTATCACTTGTTACGTGTTTTTTTTTTTCTTTTATTATTGGCACTTTTTCCCATTCTTTTGAAACAGGGTCTCATATCCTAGACTGCCATTGAACTTGCTATGTAACTAAGGATAAATTTGAGTTCCTGATTCTCCTGCCTCTGTTTTCCAAATGCTGGAATTATAAGTATACACCACAATTCTGGGTCTAGACTTTTTCTTTCTTTGTTGGTGTTTGTTTGTTCTGAGGGCCTTACTGCATTGACCTGGAATCTACTATGTAGCCTTGGCTGACCTTGAACTCCAAGTGATCCTTTGCCTCATCCTCCAGAGTGCTGTAATTACAGGTGAGGGCCACCATTGTGGGAAGCCTTTTGCAACTAGCATTTTATTTATTAATTCCTTTGCATCAATGGGATAGAAATATTATTTTGGTGGCTGAATTAAAAGATTGCATAACTTCCTTACGATAAGGAATAAGATAGCTTTACTGTGGTATAATTGGAACAGAAAACAACTATAACTAGCTAGCGTAGATAATTTGAGCTACAGATTTGTGTATTTGGTTCATGTGCAAGTACCTCAAATTAAGGCATCAATGAGTAATAAATGGAAGTAATGACTTAATCACATTTTGGGGATAAAAAATGTGAATACAGTCGTGAGAAATGTGTTTGGTACAAAGTACATTTAATAAAGGAAAAGGTCTATCTTTAGGCAGGCGTGTTCTCTGACTTGGGAATGCCGCATCACAACAGTTGATATATGTTACGTTTATTGGATTTTGCCTTTTTTTCTACCTAACACTGTACGTTTTGGGTATACTTCATAATCATTTACTTGTGCTTTATTCGTTCTTGATTAAAAAAAAAATATCTGTTTGAGCTAGGTGTTGGTGGCGCACGCCTTTAATCCCAGCACTCAGGAGTCAGAGGCAAATGGATCTCTGTGAGTTTGAGGCCAGTCTGGTCTGTTACAGAGTGAGTTCTGTGACAGCTAGGGCTGTTACACAGAGAAACCTTGTCTTGGAAAAAAAAGCGGATCTCTGAGTTCGAGACCAGCCTGGTCTACAAGAGCTAGTTCCAGGACAGGCTCCAAAACCACAGAGAAACCCTGTCTCGAAAAATCACACACAAAAAAAAAAAAGCCATTTGTAACCTTTTGTTCTGAGATGTTAACTTTATATTTAGAAGCCAAGCTTTTGGGGTATCATACTGTTGTTAGGGAATGGTGACAGGATTTGAAAACTATCAAAGTAAAATATAAGACCTAAATTTATTTTTATCTTTGCCATATTTAGTCCTCGCATACACACACACACACACACACACACACACACACACACACACACATACTCATGAGTGTGTGTGTCGATGGGGTAAATGGGATTTCTGCCCCTTTTCAGTTTATTATAGGAACAGGAATGTAATTTATTTTTGTAATTTTCTTCATTCTTTGAACATATTATTTTTAATTTTGGTTCTAGAATATGTCAGCCTTTTGGGTTATATATGATTTTATAGTGTGAGAATAATGCTCTTTCCAGCTTCTTATATTACTCATTATTTTTCATACTTGATTATCGTGATCACATTTTCTATTGTGGGTAATTAGCAATTGTGATTAGATAATTTTCTTCTTTGTTTGAGATGAATACCTTTAATGACTGTCTTCAAAAGAATTTTGACCTCCTTTAGTTCTATCTTCCTGTATAATATTAAAAGAAAGTGCTTCTATATTTTGTTCTTTTTGAGGAAGGATCTTATGTAGCCCAAGTGGGATTTAAATTCACTGTGTAACTGACGATGACCTTCTTCAGCCTCCTAAATGCCAGTATTACAGGTTTATGCCACCAAGACCAGCTGAAAAGGACTTCTATTAAAAAAAAGCAGAATTGAATGCTGAACTTTCAGGTTTTAAAAATTGTATTTATTCAGCTATTATTTTTGACTACTTGTGTTTATTTTAAATCAACTTTTCAACCTCAGGCTAAAATCTAAGTAGACAAGATGAATAAAGAACCCCTTTAAAATTGGTGTATACCTTACTAAGGTTTTGGTTAGAATTTTGCACCTTTGTTCACAAAGACAGCAGCAAATCTGTAGTTTTCCTTTTGAGGTTTTAGCCACATTTTGGGTTTAATAACAAAGCTGACATACATCTCATGAAATTAACTTGATAGAACCATTTGTATAATGAGTTCATTGTTCACTTCATTTCCTTTTGAAATACTTAAGTAGCTTTTATTTTCTTTTGACATTTGTTAATAATGAATATTTCTTTTTTTTTATTAGATTCTTCTTTTTCCTTTTTGTGTATCTGCTTTTCTTTTGAGAAAGTTATTTTCATGATTTTAGCATTTTTGCATGTAGGATGCTCTAATTTAAGTACTTTTTTTTTTTTTGAATTTTTTCGAGACAGGGTTTCTTTGTAGCTTTTTTGGTTCCTGTCCTGGAACTAGCTCTTGTAGACCAGGCTGGCCTCGAACTCACAGAGATCCACCTGCCTCTGCCTCCCGAGTGCAGGGATTAAAGGCATGCGCCACCACCGCCTGGCCTGTATCTTTTATTCAGTTTGTAAGGAACACATGTTTTTTTTTTCACTTTGTGTGTGTGTGTGTGTATATATATATATATATATATATATATATATATTACCAATTTTATCCTAACAAAACATTAATAATGTAGTGTCACATTCTTGTGAAGTTGTTCATCTTAATCTATTGGGTTCTCTTGTTTTATTTTATAGTATCTTTTTTGTGTGTGGTGCATGTGTGTTTGGTGTGTGCGCAAGTTTGTATATGTATATGGGGTACTCCACCCCTGCATATGAGTGCAGACATCAGAGGCATATTAAATGCCCCATTCTATCACTCTCCTTTATTCCTTTTTGAAAGCATCTGTCACTGCATCGAAAGTTAGACTGGTGGCCAGGAAGCCCCAGTGATCCCCCTGTCTCTACACCCTACAGGCTTGCTTATGGCTATCCCAAACTCAAGTCGTCATGCTCTCTCAGCATGCACTCTTACCCTGAGCCATCTCTCCAGCCCTGGGATTTTGTATTATCTTCTTAAAAATACATTTATTTATTTATTTATTTATTTATTTATTTATTTATTTGTGTGTTTGTGCGCGCGTGCGAGCGTGTGTGTGTGTGTGTGTGTGTGTGTGTGTGTGTGTGTGCGCGAGAGAGAGAGAGTGCATGTGTGTGTATGTGTACATGTGCCTGTTCTAGAGGAGGTCAGCGGAAAACTTAGGAATTTTTTTCCCTGCCACCCTGTGGCCCTAAGGTATTAAACTCCAGTTGGCAGACTTGACTGCAAGTACCTTTATCCACTGAGCCCTCTCCCTAGCCTCATTTTATGTGATATTTAAAACATTCTTCTTTAGTGTACTTATATTTTATGTGGACTAGCAATAGCTAACTCCCCCAAATCCAACTTTACATTTTCTCCAGTACAAGTCTTTAATGGTCATTTGTAAAATAACATCAAGTTCGCTGAGCTGTTCCTGGGAAGGGTGACCATTCCAGAGGTTTCTAAGGATAAAATAAGAAGCCATTGCTAATTGCTCTGAAACAGTAGACACAAAGCTGCATTGTCCTGGCCGTGTGCTGAGCTTGGCCAATTTGCCTTCTTCAGCTCATAGTCCGCCTTTCACAAATAATCCCTAAACTCCTGGCTGAACCCTGCCCTCTCTATGGAAAGCTATTATATATTTAACATTTACATTTACTTGTCTTAAAACTGTCGTAATCGTCTCACTCAGGGGAATAAGATTTCATTTTTAAAAATCTAAAACAAATTTGCGCTGACTTTCCTGGATGAACGTATTGCTACTATCTTGATTGTTGTGACTTCACCTCACCTGCTTGTAGAATTAGAAAACTTTTTGGACCTTGTCTTCTTTTTAAATAGGCATTTCCATTGTATCCTATCTTGATTATTTTTAAATTAGCAATACTTGTTATTCTTCTAGATAAGAAAAAAACTTGTGCCTAATTTCAAAGGACCTGTTGCTTTGCTGTCTCTGTCTGCCCAAGATGTCTGTTTAGTCTTTTCTTCTATTTACTAGCCCAATATTGGCATTGTTTAAAAACCAACTATAGTTCATTTTTAAGACACGAAAATACATTGTTCTTTTCTTAGCTAAACATATGTAGGAATTTGTGTATTGGTTTAAAATTTTGAAAGTCTTTTGAGCCTTTCATTATGTTAGTAAATAAGCTAGTTAGCTTTTTTATATGTAGTAAGTCTTTAGCAATTTTTACATTTGTGTGTGCGCGCATGCGCATGTGTAGGAGAGGCCATGAGTGATACAGCACGCATGTGGAGGTCAGGGGTAACTTACAGGAGTTGGGTCTCTCCTTCAGCCATGTGGGTTTTTGAGATTGAACTCAGTTGCCAGCAGGCCCTGACAAATCTTTAAGGAAACAGTTTCTTTTTGTAACTATAGTTTGATTCCATCCTTTTTTCATTTTTAATTCATAAAAAGAATTCATAAAATGAGGTTAGCTATAGGATAAATTAAGAATTTACCTTTCTGTCTCTTGTAGTAGATTGTTTCCAAAATGAGTTAATCGAAAATTCAGTGTTTCTTTTTGATATGTTTTTAAAAGGCTCTAATTATGTATCCCTGGTGGGCCTGAAGCTTGCTATATAGACAAGACTGGCCTTGAACTCACAGAGATCCACTTGCCTCTACTTTCTGAGTGCTGAGATATGAAAGGTGTATGCCTCCATTCCTGTCTAAATATGTTTCTTTACTGCTAGATTTCTTGGAGGTTTTAATACATTACTATGTATTATTCAGTTAGTTACTGTTCTCTTTGCTCGGACAAAAGCAACTTAAGGAAGGATTTATTTTGACTTAGGATTTGCGGGACCATAGTCCATCAAGATGGGAAAGGCGTGGCGGAGGGAGCATACAGTAGATGGTGATACTGTATCTGAAGTCAAGAAGCAGAGAGATGAATGCCGGGCTCAACTTCTTTCTCCTATTCCCTCTAGTGATCTCAAAGCCAGTCTGAATGACAATGAAGATTAATTATTTTAGTATGTCTCCCCTTTCCTCTATGGAACAATCACATTTTAAGGGGGAAAAGGTGAAACTACGTAGAAATGTGTCTTATACAAGTGTTCCATAACTTAATTTGAAAACAAGCTGGCCTAAAGAATATAGCTTATCAGTCAAGACTGATGGACTTGGTAGTCGTCCAGAACAGAAGATTGCATCATAAGGAAAAGTTGGAGATAGGATCCCGAAAAGTTAACATAGACACGGAAGGAGTGGAATACTGATGAGGGAAACAGCTGATATTGCCAACACACTTTGGAAATGATATACTGTCATATGACCCTGCCCTTTGTACCTAAACTATCTCATTGACCAAAATCCATTACTATCATCTGCTTATTGAAATTTCATGAAGGTAACCTGTTAGAAACTGATGCTACATCATTGTAGCTAAGTTTGTCAACAGCTGCTTATAGTCTCTTTATACATAGGCCCTTTCTTCTGTAGCCATAACTTTTGGGGATTAGATAGTGAGGTTTTTAGATAGATAGTATCTTATCTGCTAAGACCATGTCTTAACTAGATTCAGGGAGTTTAGCTGTGTTTACCTTTGAGTTACTAACAGCTAAGCACTGTTAAAGAAGTCCATGATAATTAGAATATTTACACATGTATAAAATTGTCAGAACAAACTCAATAAAAGTTAAAAAGCAATCTATTAAATGCTGCTTATTAAATCTAGCCCTGTTAGGTACAAGTTTTGCAAGGGGAAAAAAATCACTGCCTTCACATAGGATACCTTTGACAAGATCCACATAACACTGATTGAATGCTTCCAGACCACCACTGTTACTTTATGTGACAGGGTTATCTTCAGATACTCTTCCTGGAAGTTCTCATACAAAGGGGCAACCTTAACTGTGCTCTGTTAAGAAAATCTCAAATGCCATTCAGACGTGCATGTCTGAGAAGGAGGGCCAGGGAGCTAGGGCTCAGGGCTGTTTTAACATGCGCTCAAGTATGGAAGGATCTCAGGGAAGGAACTATGCAGAGGGGCGTTTACAGATGACTTAGCTGTCATGAGTTTTCATGTTTAAAGTGTTGCTTTCCTAACTCTTTTTGCTTCCTGTGTTTACATGTCCGATCGACCTCGCCTTGCAGAAAATTATGTCCATCCTGCAAGCCAACCTTTGTCATCTCCTACATTTCTTGCTAGCCTGCCTCTACTTGTTATTCTTTTGTTAGGACTTAGCTTTTTCTTTTAGAGAAACAGGGTCCTTTTTGGTTCAGCAAGAAACCTTGGGTTCCTATTATGCTTTTTTATCCCCATATAGCCAGCAAATCTAAGCACTACCTCACTAATGTATTGTCCGCCACCCTGGCCCAGAAATGTTTCAGGTTTGGATGGCTCCTCGCATTTCCAAATTTGAATCCCATTAGGTCCTATGGGATTTTTTCTCTCTTTCCTTTTTTCTTCCTCCCCTCCCCCCCACTTTTTTTTTGAGACAGAAGAACAGGGCTGGGAACAGCCCTGACTGTCCTGGAACTCATTCTATAGACCATGCTGGCCTTAAACTCACAGAGATCCGCCTGCCTCTGCCTTCCAAGTACTGAGATTAAAGGCGTGTGCCACCATCGCCTGGCTTCCCCTCCCCGCCACTTCAACCAAGCCCAACAAACCTGTTATACAAAATAACTGTTTTTCTCGTGTTACTTCCTTATTCATGAGGCTTTATTGTCCAGACTAGAAATTGTTGTAATTTCCTTAACTTTTAAGGCTTTTGTTATCTCCTGTCACTGTTTTTTTTGTTTCATACTCTTTTTTAAAATTAATTAATTTCTTTTTAAAAAAAAATCTTTTTCATTTTGTATACCAATCCCAGTTTCCCACTCTCTCCCCTCCTCCCATTCCCTCCTGCTTCCCCTTACCCCACCCTGTCCACTCCTCAGAGAGGGTAAGGCTTCCCATGCGGAGTCAACAAAGTCTAGCACATCACTTTGAGGCAGGACCAAGGCCCTCCCCCCCCCCATGTCTAGGCTGAGCAAGGTATCCCTCCAAAGAGAATGGGTTCCAAAAAGTCAGTTCAAGCAGTATTCAATTCCATTCGTCCACCTGTCTGTTTTTAGGCCCATACCAGGCTGTTTTCATTATTGTAGCTCTATAATAGAGTCAGGGATGGTGATGCCTCTGGAAGTTCCTTTATTGTACAGAATTGTTTTGGCTATCCTGGGTTTTTTGTTTTTTCCATATGAAGTTGAGTATTGTTCTTTCAAAGTCTATGAAGAATTGTGTTGGGATTTTGATGGGGCTGGCATTAGAATCTATTGATTGCTTTTGGTAGGATTGCCATTTTTACTATGTTGATCCTACCTATCTAAGAACATGGGGGATCTTTTCATTTTCTGATACCTTCTTCAATTTCTTTTTTCAAAGACTTAAGGTTCTTGTCATACAGGTCTTTCACTTCTTTGGTTAGTGTTACCCCAAGATATTTTATGTTATTTATGGCTATTGTAAATGGTGATGTTTTCCTGATTTCTTTCTCATTCCCTTTTTCATTTTTATGTAGGAGGGCTACTGATTTTTTGGGTTGATCTTGAATCCTGCCACATTACTGAAGGTGTATATCAGCTGTAGGAGTGCCCTCGTAGAATTTTAGGGGTCACTTATGTATACTATCATTTATACTATCATATCAACTGCAAATAGCAAAAGTTTGACTTCTTCCTTTCCAATTTGTATCCCCTTGATCTCCTTTTGTATGTGAACATACATTTTTTAAAGGCTAGAGAAAACAGTCAACCAAGAGAGTATTGCTTTAGAGAGTGCTGAATTAGCCTATGTTTCCTTTTTGCCTTAGTTGTAAAGTCAGGGTTTTTTTGTTCATGTCCCATTGGTCCTTCTCAACCAATAAATTCTACTATGCCATTTAAACATTTGTGTATCAAGGCATTTCATAATGCTCCCACTTTCGACAAAGGATACTGAAAAATTTTTAAAACTTGTCAATTAAACTATAACACACATGCACTGTAGTGGGCAAATTCAACATTACATTGAAGTAGTTTACCACAAAGTGAACACAGGTGTGTAACCAAAAGTGGTGAGCCTTCGCTTGGGAACTTTGTTTACTTTATTCCGTAGCTGCAGCGATGGTTTCTTAAACACATGGCTTTAGCGAGGGTATGTATTCTGAACTGTAAATAGTCATATGTAGAGGCCCTGCTGCTCAGTTGAAGGAATCAAGCCTTTGACTTGTTTCTTTGTCCTAAGAGCATTGGTGCCATCTGTCTGGCAGCATAAATTCTGACAACTGCCCGGGTCTGTAGACTCTTTTCAGTTCATTTATTTTTTTTTCCTTAAAAAAGACTTCCAGGTGTTTTGAATTATATTTAGTTGTGGTTAGCAGTAAATTTATGAGCTGGCTGGCTCCATCTTGACTTGTGCCATGGAATCTACAAAAGGTTCTCAGTGTGTCTCTTTCTTCTTCTTTTCTCTCATATCTATATACACATGCATGAAATATTCAGATAGACAGGACCTCTGCACATAGATTACTATTTACACTTAATAATAAATAATATAATAATATATATTATTATAATATAATAAATAATATACTTGTGTACAAATATTTTTGCCTCTCAAATTTTAATCTGAAAAAAATAGCAAAATTACTCCCGTTTTCCAACTCCTTGAGATGGTGAGTTTTCAGATGCTGTTCATGCTAGAATTAGACTCAGCCCTCATAAGGTACCTGTGCCTCTGGAAGCTTCCTGTTTCCTTTGGGAAGACCTTGCATGGCAGTTAGGGTTGGCATTTTAGTCAGCACACAGTAAAATTCTTGGTGATCAGCTGGCTGTACATGCCCGTCACCTCAGCACTTGGGAAATAAAACATGATCCGGAATTGAATAGCATTCTTTGCTAGCTGAGCTACTTTAGAACCTGCTCCAACAAACAAACAAAACCTTACTTAGATAAGGATTGAGACTGCATTAAATCTTAAAAAGAAGAAAAATTCTGGCGATGTTGTGAGTACATCACTGGTAGAACACCAAGGTCTCTGTTTTGGAATAAGAAAGACATACCTAAATGTCATTCTTTGTGTTTGACCCAAGAAGAAATTTTTTTTTCTGCTAGCCTGACACGGTCAGGCTGACACACTGACAGCCTGACATAGCTTGAGCACTTTGCTGGGTCAGTTTGCCGAGTATTTGCTTCTTGTTTTCTTCAGCAACCCCCAGCAATAATTTCTTTTTCTTTCTTTCTTTTTTTTTGTAATAAATAAGGTTTAATCAGCATAATACAAACATGTTTGGAACTTATCTCCATCCCCCTTACAACAAGGTAGAGAGGAGTTTGTATCTCCTCTGTGGGGTAAGCTTTTCAAGGCATAACTACAAAGAGAATCTCTGAAGATGTTTGGCACGGGTACAAGGACATTTGCTCCCTCCCATTCTTTTCCTTGTTTTTAGAGCAAGGCCACTGTTCTTGAGTTGGGCCATCTTTATCAGCCTGTACCAGGTGGCTGGCTGGGCTGAGCTAAGTGACCTTGTGCTCAGAATCTCCCGGGTGGGAGAGGGGAAGGCCACTATCTTCCTGGGAAAACATTCTGCTGGGAAATTTCTTCTTGCTCCTTTGAGAATAAGGGGTGAGGGTCCCACACAAACAACTTTAAAAAGACTTTTTTTTAAAAAAATGTATTTATTTTTATCTACATGTATGTGAGTGGGAGGTGGGGGTACATGAGTGTAGGTGACATAGGAGGACAGAGAGCATCAGATAAAAAAAAAAAGAAAACATCCAGTAAAAGGGTTGACACACATGTTGGGCTGGAGAGCTAGCTGATTGGTTAAAAATACCTTCTGTCCCTGTAAAGGACTCAAATTCAGATCCTAGCACCTATGTTGGGTGGCTCACAACTCCCTGTAATTCCAGATCCAGCAATAATTTCTTAACTAAATGTTCCATTAACCTTGAGGTAAACACTAGCAGCTTCTGAGGTTGGCTGCCTATATGATTTATTAAGGAATGTATTATAATCACAAAGGTTTGCATATGTGGGCTTATAACTTTTCCTTGTTTTCATAAGTAGTTAATTACGTTCTGTTGGCCCATGAAAAGGCCAGCTCATGAGGTTACGCGAACTAGAGGACAGTCAGGGTGTGTGGCTGCTCTGCTCTTGTTTCCTTGAACTAACGATGGAGGACTTGTTATTTGGTAGCTGAGTGGTATTAAGCAATAGGATAGTTTAAACAGACTCAAGAATCCAGCAAGACAAGTTAGAAAATGAGACTGCTGTGAACTTGTGGCCTTTGAGAGAGATGTGCTGGGCTCCAGTACATTTGGGTCTCTTCCTCCCTTGATTTGAGCTCTCAAGTTTAAGGTTTCTCCCCCACACCCACCTCTCTACTATCAGGGTCAGTTTTAGAACAGTGCTCTCCAGAGATCTGGAGAAGGAAGGATTTCCGGTTTTCCTTGTCTTTTAATTTAAGGCCTTTCTTTAAACCAGAATGCGGTGGGGGAGCAGCAGTCTTTCCACGTGTAAGGGGAGTATCTAGTTACTTTTTGTGGCTTTTTCTTCCAGAGATTCTACGGTTGTCCATGTTTAACATTGTGTGGTGTGTATGTTTCATGTGTTAAATTCCATGGCAACAAGAGAAGTGGGAGGGGAATGAGTGTAATAACTCCCATGGGCTCTTTCAGAGTCAGTACGTGATCATTGAGGAGAGAAATAAGAGCAGAAGTTTTTTTTTTGTGTGTGTGTGTGTGTTTTAAATTAAGTGGCATGGATAGGTATAGTGACTTATGTATGTAATCTTAATACTTTCCAGGCCAGCCTGGCACGATGTAATGAGGTCTAGGCCAGCCCAGGATATGTAGTACAGCAAGACAGTGTCTAAAAAATTAATTTAGTTTGAACAGTCGTTATCATATGATCCAAGAGCTTTTCTTGAGCGCCCACTGAATGTAGTACTGTGGAGGACACTGGACACCAGAGAACTCTACTTGGAATCCTGCTATCATTCACAAAGTAGCAGAGGGACGCTGATGTAGCTATAGTGTAGTGGCTGCTATGCTCCAAAGAGAGCTTAGGAAAGGAAAAGAAGAGTATCAAAGAATAAATGAGTTTTGGGCTGACATTTATTTGTCTGTTTGTTTATTTGGTTGGTTGGTTTTTCAAGACAGGGTTTCCTCTGTGTAACAGTCCTGGCTGTCCTGGAACTCGCTCTATAGACCAGGCTGGCCTCGAACTCACTGAGATTTGCCTGCCTCTGCTCCCAAGTGCTGGGATTAAAGGCTTGTGCCACCATTGCCCAGCTGGCCTGATCTTTAATTAACACTTACTGTTTAGACACCTGGAAGGAGGAGAGGAGAATTCACTGTGGCCACGAAATACAAGTCTGATTGGAGATTGATGGTGAGAATGACCAAGGAAGGAGGCTTGACTAGAGCAAAAGGCTGTGGAGACCTGCCAGGCAGGGAAGGAATTCAGCTAATAACAGGGAATGACCTTGTGGAAGAATAACCGAGAAAAAGGTGTAAAACAATCCAGTCCTAGGCATCTGAAGGGAAAGTGGGAGTGGAAAGAGGCAGGGGCTGGAGAGATGACTCAGCAGTTAAGAGCACTGGCTGTTATTCCGGAGGACCCGGGTTCATTTTCCAGCACTCACATGGTAGCTCACAGTCATGTGTAACTCCAGTCTCATGGGGTCCCATACCCTCTTTTGTCCTCCCGACGTGCAGGCAGCAGACATGCACAAGGTGCATAAATTGCAGGCTAAATACTAATACATACAATAAATACATTTAAAAAAAGGAAGGGGATAAGTTGAAAATCCAGGGCTCAAGAAAGTTCAGACTTAGTGTCAAATTAGGTATATGGGGCTGAAAGAGAAGGGAGCAAGAGAAAAGTGACCTTCTAAGTAATAACATTAGCAATAGCGATTGCAGGGGACTTTGAGAGAAAAGGAAGTGTAATGACTTAGTATGTGCTTCAGTCCTCAAGCTTGTTATTTGGTGATAACTGGTTTGAAATATGCTGTGGCATGAATGAGAGAGCAGGGATTATTTAGAATTTGGAATTCACTAGAGAATAATGATGGATGAAACTCATAACAGAATTTGAGTTGATTAGAAAGATGTATTCTTAGCACAGACTGGGCATATTAACAATCTTGAGGGCGAGATGGCAGCAAAGATGGAAAGGAAAGACAGGTGCACAGGAAACCCTGTACTCCTGCAGGGTTGTAAAAATAAAGACGAGAGTGTTTCAAGAATTAGGGAGCCACCTTATGTCAGAGTCTAAAGAAGTTAAGGAGAATAGCAAGTTTTTTTTTTAAATCCTTGTAGCTTATTTTAGTGCCTTATTAAATGCTCTTTGTAAAATTATAATCTTATTATAACACACCATATAATAGTGTAGCATTTGGTACAGCCCTGTTCATTCTTATATTTCATTCCGAGAGGGTAGGTATTCCTAGAAATACCCTATCTATGATTATTTCTGCTGAAGAATCTCTGTAAACAACATATTTCCCCTTTAATTTTTTATTGTTTTAGATTTTATTTTGTTTTTTGAGAATTTTATGAGTACCATATTTACATTATTCTCTCCCTTCAATTTCCCCCATGTCCTCTCATTCCTTCTCAAATCACTGCCTCTTATTCTTTAGTTGTTCTTGTTGGTGGTGATGGTGGTAGTGGTGGTGGTGGTGGTGGTGGTGGTGGTGTGTGTGTGTGTGTGTGTGTGTCTGTTTATAAGTAAACCTGGGGAGATCATTTAGTGCTGCTCCTATGTATTTAGGGCTGACTTCTTGGGATTGACTACCCTATCAGGCTCATCCCTAGAGAAGACTCAATTCTCCTCTCCGCACACATGAATTGCCTGTAGCTCTTCATGTAGGGATGAACCCTTCTGAGAATTTCCTCGTCCACTTTGGTACGTCAGTTGGTATTGTCATTTTTTTGGTCTTGTTTCGGGAACTATACTTTTGAGATTTCCTGGGTATAGTTTCCCTGCCATTTATAGAAGGCTGGTATCTTGAGTCTGCTTTGGGGCAAACAATATCTGACAGATGCCTGTATATGTTCTCTCAAAGTGTATAACACTAAAGTTAAGCAAAATTGGAATTCTTAAATAGTTTCAGCAGGTTTTCTCCCCCACTGAAAATATTTATTTCTACTAATTGTTTTACTAGGGTGCTGGGGATGGAACGTGGAACCTCATAGATGTGAGTAAGTCCTTCATGGGCACTGAGCCACACCCCTAGTCCTTAATGTCAACTTTGGTAAGAAAGAATTAAGATGTACAAGTGTCAGCCACATGTTCTTCTCAAATCAGACAGGGTTAGAAAGAGAATCTAGTTCTCAGAATTATTTAATATGTTTTTTTTCTTCTCTAGGTAATTGGGAGAATGAAGACTAACCTTTAAGTCAGCATATTTTATCTGTTGGACTTTATTTCAGATCAAGACTTATTCATAAACTTGTAGCATTACAGAGTAATATGTAGGTGGCATTTGTCATGCTAGCAATCACCATACCTTGGGTGGGTGGCTGGAACTGAGACTGAAGGATGGAGTCTGTGTCATTCAGCATGACGCACTCTAAAGCACTCTTGAATTAGTAAACCACTTTATCCACATATTGTGCAATGTGGATAAAGAGAAGTGATTTGAATAGTTGTTGATAAGACCTTTTGGGGCCCTTGAAATGGAAATACTTAGAACAAAATGGGAATCGAATGGATTTATTTCCTAACTAGTTAGGGACATCCTACCTGTATCTGATTCCTGGAGCAATGGTAAGCAGTCTCTTCCCTTGGGGAGAGATAAGGCACACTGCTAATAACTCAGATGCAAAGCAGGACGTGTGTAAAGGCTATATGAGAACTTCATAACAGAGACATACCCAGGTCGGGATTCTGGAGGAAATGGAGAGGGCTAGGGCAGATAGCTCTCAAGAAAAGCCCAAGCAAAGAGATAATGAGTCTACTTATTCTGCCCGTCAGCCAAGTGGCAAGATGTAATAAACTTATGTACCAAATGAATGGTGTAACTGTCTCTATTTTTAGAGGAGACTTGACCTCATGAGTAAGCTCCTTCCAAGTTGTCAGGATTTTTTGTTTGAATTTCCCTTGAGCAATAAAAATGAAAGTCAGTCAGCTGCCATTTTTATCATGTATTATGTCTTGGCTCTAGAATTATTGGGATTAAGAAATGAGGGAAAGATTAGTGTTTCATATACTTTTTTGGGATCACCAGCACAGCATAGGTAGTCTGCCCCGACCAAGGGCAGCAAAACTACATTGGTGTGTCTCCAGCATACAGTATTCTGTTGTTTATTCATTACAGTGCAGCACAACCAGTTTAGTGAAGGTTGCTAAGACCATCCCAACCCCCGCTGATGATCTAATTAATTCTCGGCTTGATTCATTTTTTGTGTTAATGCTGGAGTCCATGGCATTTCCTCTTTTCTTGTATTTTCATTTGTATGTGTGTGTTCTGTGTGCATGTGTGTGTGTGTGTGTGTGTGTGTGTGTGTGTGTGCAGGTGCCTGCATCAATACATGTGAGAAGGTTAGAGGAGTTCACCATCCTCTCTTACTCTCCACCTATTATTTTGAGGCAGGATCTCTCACTGAATGGGGATCTTGCATAATGCACCTAGACCGGCAACCAGCAAGCTCCAGAATTCCTTCTGTTTCTGTTTCCTTCAGTGCTTGAGTCACAGGCCTTTGTGAGAGCATCCATTTAGATGGATTTGGGACCCAGACTCTGGTTGTCATGTTTGTGTGGTAAGTGCTCTTAACTGCTGAGCCATCTCTTCAGCCCTATCTTTGACATTTTCTTCTGTAATCATGCTCAAGTTTGAACGACCATTCAAGGTCTGTAGATCATTGGAAGTATACCTCACACTTATCTCAGTTATATTGGTTTGACTATAGTCTTTATTCTGGCCTTACTCGAAAGACTATTGCAAAATTTATCTTTATCTTCATAAAACTGGGCAGAATGGGCTACCAGTTCAGAAACGAGTTTCTGAAATCTCCCGAATCATTCTTGAACTCTCTTATCAGTAGATTGTGAGAACTGTTTTCAAGTCTTCCTAGTGCATGTTTGTATTTCTACTGGCTGCTAGATTAAACTTCCTGAAGGAGCAATTTCTTCTCCAATTTAAGAAACTTTGGTGCTGCCCATTGCCTGCCTCTCTCTCGGTCTCTGTCTCTCTCTCTCTCTGTCCCTCTCTCTCTGTCTCTGTCTCTGTCTCTCTCTCTCTCTCCCCCAACATAGTTACTTGCATACTGTCATCAGAATCCTCTTCCCCACCTGGACTAGGTGCCTTGCTTGATTTTAAGTCAGTCATTTAAAAGTCTTACTATTGATTTTAGTCCTATCCAAGCAGTAAACACCATAGATGTGTGAATGGAGGTTAGTTTTGTAGTATTTCTTTTCACATTCAAATGGACCCATCCATTCAGAGAAATAACAGACCACTTAAAACTCCTTCTCTTAAGTGCTTGCTCGTAGTGGTGATAGTCCAGCTCCTTACCCTATCATGGCACCTAAGGAATGCAACATGGCCTTGACCAGCTTCACTTTCTCCCTGGAAGAACATTCTGCTGTTGGCAAACTCGATTTTTACTGTCTTTGCATTTGCTGTATGCCCTGCCTTACCCTCTGGCATTCCATCTCTGTCTCTTGACGTATGGTCTTTCCCATGATTTGGTTGTTCTTTACTCCAACACATTTGGTTTATAGCAGGCAGTTCTAAATTCTTGTATTTTTTTTTACCCACTGCTTTGTGTGAGTAGTTCTAGTTCAGCATATCCTTTATCTGGGCTAATTCTGTCCTCGTATTAGAAGGAAGTCTTCAAATTGGGCTGGATCTTCGCTTTTCATAGGATGCTTGCTTGAGGAGATGCTTTAGGCTCTTTGAGGATAGCGATTATATTATGCATACCAAGTCCCAAATGTGTATCTATCTTTTAGCGTATTCCTGATTCTGGGTGCATCATTATCTCAAGAGGATTTTTAAGAATTTTTATTTATTTTTTTAAATTTCCTTTTACATTCCAACCATTGTTCTCCCTCCCACCCCTCCTCCTGCCCTCCCTCGCCTCCCCCTGCCTATCCCCAATTCTTCCCTAGCGAAGGGTAAGGGATCCCATAGGGAGTCAACAAAGCCTAGCCCATTAACTTGAGGTAGGACCAAGCCCCCCCCCCCCCCCGCCTTAAGGCTGAGCATGGCATCCCACCATAGGGAATAGACTCTGAAAAACTAGCTAACGCAGCAGGGATAGCTACTGGCCTCTATTTTCTCTGTTTTTCTCCCCACTGCTCCATGGCCTTTCTTTTTTTAAATTGTTTTTATTGCGCCACTGGCATTTATTTTCTATTCCTCTATAACTACTCTGATCTTGATCTTAGGCAAAATCAGTTCCTCTTGGCATGCCTCACACTCTTGTGTCTGTTAACTATTCTGTGACCTTTTCTCCTTGGTTCTAATCCTGAACTCCTCCAAACTGTTTCACCATTAATGCCCTTTTAGTATTAAGTATTGAAATTCTGGATGAATATTCTTTGGCTCAATCTTGAATCTAGGTCTCTGGTTAATACCCCACCACCTCTGACCCTTTGCTCCAGCTGGGCCTTTGTGAATTCTAGCACTATGAAGATATCTCTGGTCTGACCTTTGGAGGGCTGGAGAGATGGCTCAGTGGTTAAGAGCATTGCCTGCCCTTCCAAAGGTCCTGAGTTCAATTCCTGGCCAAGCAGTTTCTTTTTATTTAACCAATGACCTTCCTCCATCAATCATCCTCTGTAGATGGAGGGGAAGGACAATTACTCTGTCCTGTTGTTTGACATAAGACTGGGATACAGTTGCAGCACAAAGTGTTTGTGGATAGAATAAATTTAGATTATATGGCCGGGCGGTGGTAGCGCACGCCTTTAATCCCAGCACTCGGGAGGCAGAGGCAGGTGGATCTCTGTGAGTTCGAGACCAGCCTGGTCTACAAGAGCTAGTTCCAGGACAGGCTCCAAAACCACAGAGAAACCCTGTCTCGAAAAACCAAAAAAAAAAAATTTAGATTATATGGATGTAATCCATTCCATAATTTGTGCAAGTGTTTCCCTCTTGCTCAGGGTCGATCGTAGGTTCTTATATGATCTCTTCATTAATATAGGATTAATATAGGATATTTGGCTGTTGAAGGTCCACATTTCACTTGCCAAATCATTCCACACTATTAGTACTCTTCTCTTGAGGATCCTGAACATGGTTCTATGTTGCACACAAACAGGCCCTGTGTGTGTGTGTATGTGTGTGTGTGTACTGTAGACACATATTTGTCTGTCAGAGGAAGGTCATACAAAGCTCGTACAACTGGCAAAAGTCTTCCGGCTCATTTGATCTGGAGATTCGTTCAGCTTGGTTCATCTTTCTGCCTGCAAGATAGAGGCATCTTTCAATTTCCTGTTAAAGTTAAGTTTCTATAAAAATGAGAACTGTTGTCGGAAGGTGGTGGTGCACACCTTTAATCCCAGCACTCAGGAGGCAGAGGCAGGCGGATCTCTGTAAGTCTGAGGCCGGCTTGGGCCAGCCTGGTCTACAGAGCTAGTTCCAGGACTGCCAGAACTGTTACACAGGGAAACCCTGCCTTGGAAAAAAAATGTAAGTTTCTTTGTAAGAGGAGAGATGGCCCGGCCACTCAGTACCAGCAAGCCGCTGAGGCAGATTTTCTTTTTACATTAGTAGCATTAGTATTAGTAGTGTATGTGCATGTGTGCGTGTGTGTGTGCGTGTGCACTCATGTATTTATGCTGCTGGGACCAGTCTGAAGAGCCTCATGATGCTAGAAAAGCATCCTACCAGTCACATTCCCAGCCTCTCCAATTGATTTCACATGTTTTATGTTTATTCATTTATTTTCATGTACTTATGTGTGTGCACATGGAGTGTGTGAGTGCATGTGCCAAAGTGTGTGTGGAGCTGAGAGAAGAACTTCCAGGAGTTGGGTGCTTCCATCACATGTGTTCCAGAGATTGAAGTCAGCTCATCAAACTTGGCAAAAAGCACCTGTACCTACTGAACTATATTGCTGGACCTAATTTTAATATTATGAGCCTGGTTCTGAAACCAACTGAAATTTTTAACTGCTCTTTGGAGTTTATAATAGAATGGACGAATATATTAAAATAGGCAGCTATTTTTTAAACTTTTCTTTTATGTGAATTGGTGTTTTGTCTACATGTGTGCTGGGAGCTTAATAGTAAGTGCCAATTCCACTCAGCTCTAGTTTTTATTCTTTGTTTGGTACGTTGGTTTATTTAAAAAATTATTATTTTTTCTAAAAATATTTATTTATTTATTATGTATACAATATTCTTTCTACATGTATGCCTGCAGGCCAGAAGAGGGCACCAGACCTCATTACAGATGGTTGTGAGCCACCATGTGGTTGCTGGGAATTGAACTCAGGACCTTTGGAAGAGCAGGCAATGCTCTTAACCTCTGAGCCATCTCTCCAGCCCTTAAAAAATTATTTTAATTTTTTTTCAAGACAGGTTTTCTCTGTGTCCTAGAACTGGAGGTACAGATGGTTGTGAGGCACCATGTGGATCCTGGGCATTGAACCTGGGTTCTCTGAAAGAGAAGCTGGTATGTCATCTTTCCATCCCCTAAATCGGCAGGTTTTAGGTTTCTTATGTTCTGTTGTTGTTGTTGTTGTTGTTGTTTTTCGAGACAAGGTTTCTCTGTAGCTTTGGAGCCTGTCTTGGAACTAGCCACCAGGCTGGCCTTGAACTCACACAGACCCCCTGCCTCCACCACCCAAGTGCTGGGTTTAAAGGTGTGCGCCACCACCACTCTGCTAGTTTTTTTTAATTGATAAATGTAAATTTTATTAGTTATGTGTGTGAGAGATGTATGGCATATCACATATGTGTGAGCATCAGAGGACAGCTCGTCAGTTCTCTCTTTCCATCTTGTGATCCAGGAATTGAGTCCTGGTCATCAAGTTTACATGGCAAGTGCTGAACCATCTCACTAGCTCCACACAGGCAATTGTAATTGCCATTTTCCTCCCTGCACCATGAAGGATGCTGTTTGTATCTTTTAAATTAGACAGCACCTTCAATTTGGTTGTTCAGACCAATAATTAGGTTTTTAAATTATATGCCATGTCTTGCCTTAGTATGTCTTCCAGATACTCCTTTTAAATTTTTTTTTATTTATTATGGATACAGTGTTCTGCCTGCATGTACCCTTGCAGGCCAGAAGAGGGCACCAGATCTCATTACAGATGGTAGTGAGCTACCATGTGGTAGCTAAGAATTGAACTCTGGCAGACAAGCCAGGGTTAACCTCCCAGCCATCTCTCCAGCCCTGTAGATAGATATTCCTTTAGTGAAAGTTTGTATTTGCTTTTCCTTTTTTTTTTCGGGTGTTAGGGATCGAACCAGGGCATTGTGAATTCAGTATACTGACCCACATCCATATCCCTTTGATCTCCTTTAAAACTCTCTTTTGAGATTGCGTGGTCATGGCACACTCCTTTAATTCAACAGTACTCAGGAGGCAGAGACAGGCAAATCTCTGAGTTTGAGGCCAGCCTGGTCTACAGAGTGAGTTCCAGGTCAGCCAGGACTACATAGAGAAACCCTGTGTCAAAAAAAAAAAAAAAACTGAAAAAAATGGCAAAAGGGGCTGGAGAGATGGCTCAGTGGTTAAGAGCATTGCCTGCTCTTCCAAAGGTCCTGAGTTCAATTCCCAGCAACCACATGGTGGCTCACAACCATCTGTAATGGGGTCTGGTGCCCTCTTCTGGCCTGCAGGCATACACACAGACAGGATATTGTATACATAATAAATAAATAAATATTTTTTAAAAAATGGCAAAAGTAGGCCACAGGATGTACCAAGGTGGCAGCCTGCTCTTCTAGCATGCATGAGGTCCTAGGTTCAATCTCTAATACTTAAAGAAAACATAGAAAAAAAAAACCAATAAATCAGTCAGAAATCAAAGAAAATTTACAAGTAGAGGTATTTCAAAATGTTTTATATTGCCAGTTTTTGTGGCACACACTTTCAATCTCAGCACAGTAGGCAGAAGCAGGTGGATTTTTGTGAGTTCAAGGTCAACTTGGTTTAGGTAGTTCCAGACAAGTGGGGACTACGGAGAACTTGTATCAAAAACAAACAACAAGATGAAAATTGTGTTGGCTGTAAAAGAAGACAACTGTCGACAATAAACTTTTAGCAATTTCTACAGGAAATATTTTTTAAATAATTATTTTTTATATTTAATGCATTGGTGTTTTTGGTGCATGTATGTCTGTATGGAGGCATCAGATCTTGGAGTTAGAGACAGTTGTGAGCTGCCATGTGGGTGCTGGGATTTGAACCCAGGTCCTCTGGAAGGGCAGTCAGTGCTCTTAACTGCCAAGCCATCTCTCCAGCCCCTAAAATGCTTTTCTTACTTTTTTTTTTTTTTGGTTTTTCGAGACAAGGTTTCTCTGTAGCTTTGGAGCCTGTCCTGGAACTAGCTCTTGTAGACCAGGCTGGCCTCAAACTCACAGAGATCCACCTGTCTCTACCTCCCGGGTGCTGGGATTAAAGGTGTGCACCACCACGGCCTGGCTTGCTTTTCTTACTTTTTTTTTATTACATTTCTATGTTCGTTTTGGTTTTTATTTTGTTTTGCTTTTGGGGGGGGGGATTTTTGAGACAGGGTATTTCTGTAGCTTTGGAGCCTGTCCTGGAACTAGCTCTTGTAGACCAAGCTGGCCTCGAACTCACAGAGATCTGCCTGCTTCTGCCTCCCGAGTGCTGGGATTAAAGGCATGCGCCACCACTGCCCGGCCATTTCTATGTATTTGGAGGGAAAAAGTTTACTAAATTTTGTTTCAGAAATTGTACCAGATAATTCTTATTTTCAAAGTCCAAAGAGAAGACATTTTTAATTTTTTTTTTGTTTTTTTAAGAAATGGTTTCTCAATAGCTATGTATGGAGCCAGTCCTGGAACTCACTCTGTAGACCAGGCTGGCCTCGAACTCACAGAGATCCTCCTTCCTCTGCCTGCCAAATGCTGGGATTAAAGGCTTGTGCCACCACTGCCTGGCAAGATAAAACGTTTCTGAAGTCCACATTTTAATTCTTTTCAGATTCATCCTGCCTAAGCAATATTTTAAGGGCCTGTCCTGGAACTAGCTCTTGTAGACCAGGCTGTTGTTTTTTTTCTAGACAGAGTTTCTCAGTGTAGCCTGACTGTCCTCAAACTCTTGTAGATTAGAATGGCTTCGAACTCAAGAGATCCTCTTGCCTGCGTCACCCACCAACGTCCTGCCTCTCCAGCTAGTTTTACAAGAGATCAGGGATTGAAGTCGGGCGGTGGTGGCACAAGCGTTTAATTCCAGCACTTGCTGTGCCTGCGAGACCAGCGTGGTCTACAAGAGCGAGTTCCAGGGCAGGCACCAAAACCACAGAGAAACCCTGACTCGAAAAAGTAATCAGGGCTCACTGACAGATTTACAGTGTTTGAGGAACAAAACTTATACTGAACCTGTTCTCAGAAGAACCAAGCAATACTTGTTTTTGTTTGTTTTTTCGAGACAGGGTTTCTCTGTAGTTTTGGAGCCTGTCCTGGAACTTGCTCTGTAGACCAGGGTGGTCTCAAACTCACAGAGATCCGTCTACCTCTGCCTCCCGAGCGCCATTTAAAAAAAAAAAAAAAAAAAAAAAAAGAAGCCGGGCGGTGGTGGCGCACGCGTGTAATCCCAGCACTTGGGAGGCAGAGGCAGGCAGATCTCTGTGAGTTCGAGGCCAGCCTGGTCTACAAGAGCTAGTTCCAGGACAGGCTCCAAAACCACAGAGAAACCCCGTCTCGAAAGACCAAAAAAAAAAAAAAAAAAAAAAAAAGGAGGAGGAGGAGGAGGAGGAGGAGGAGGAGGAGGAGGAGGAGGGAAGAGGAAGAGGAAGAAGAAGAAAGAAGTTGACTTGTTTGTGCAAGGCTGGCTGTGAATTTGTGTGCCCTAACAGGTTTAGAGAACAAAGCCTTAGGTGGGCGTACTAAAACAGTCATCAGCAAAACTCTAAGCCCTGGTGTGCAATCTTATAACCATGACTGATTTTACACACTGAGGTGGTATTTGAACCCACGATCCCAGGTCCTTAAAGCCCGGCTTTCCTATGGTGCCTAGCTACGGGTCACAACCACCGCGCATGTCTAGAAGCAGTTCCCGGCGCAAGGGTGGGGGTGGAGCTACGTTATTCCCAGGACCCCGCAGCCGCCTCAGCCAATGGCCTGAGCGAGGGCCTTGGGAGCGGGTTCCAAATGGTTCGAGGGGTCGCAGGAAATCTGCGAACGTGACCGGCGACCAATCAGAGCCAAGCGGGGCAGCGCCTCAGCCAATGGCCTGAGCGAGGGCCTTGGGAGCGGGTTCCAAATGGTTCGAGGGGTCGCAGGAAATCTGCGAACGTGACCGGCGACCAATCAGAGCCAAGCGGGGCAGCGCCTCAGCCAATGGCCTGAGCGAGGGCCTTGGGAGCGGGTTCCAAATGGTTCGAGGGGTCGCAGGAAATCTGCGAACGTGACCGGCGACCAATCAGAGCCAAGCGGGGCAGCGCCTCAGTCAATGGCCTGCGCGAGGGCCTTAGGAGCGGGTTCCAAATGGTTCGAGGGGTCGCAGGAAAGCGGGCGAACGTGCCGGGTGGGATAGCGGCGTCCCGCTGGCCCGATAGTTCCATCCGCCAGCGCAGCGTGGCGGGAAGCACGCCCGGACGGGGTTTTGGGGTGAGCGGATGGTGGCCGTCTGCGGCCGAGACGCCGCTTCCCCGTTTGCCCCGCTCCTCCGCCATGGACAAGTGGAACGTCCCAAGATGGCCGCGCCCTGCAGGGGCTCGAGCCGGGCAGCGGCTCCCGAGTTTCCCCCACGCCCGACATCCATGTGGTTCAGCCCAGGCCGCCGCGATCCTCGGCTCAGATGGTCCCCTCCGGTCACACGCAGTGGTTTGGGCCGAGCTAGCGTCACAGGGCTTGGGAGTGGCTACTTCCCTGAGCACCAGGTCTTAGGGTGGGTGCGGTCCTGAGACTGCAAATATTTGAAAGGGAACACGTTGTGGAGTGACCTGGTTTTCACTTTTGAGATAGAGTCGTACACTCTATATTGTCCACACTGGCTTCTAACATCCCGTGTTGGCCAGTTTGACCTAAAACTCAAGGAGACCCTCCTGCTACCCTACTGAGCACTGCGGTTTTAGGAGTGATTGACAGGGTGGGGAGGGGCTTGGGAAAATACTGAACGTTACCAGATAGTTCATAAAAATAACAATAACCCACCTGAGCTACGTACACTTGATCCCAACATATAGCAAGTTTGAAACCAGTCTGGATTACATAAGCCTGCCTCAAATAATGATGATGATTTATAATTATATAATTATTATTTTAAAAATAATTATAACCTGCCAGACTTAGCCCACATCTTCATTACATTACATTCACCTCAGTGACCTTAGCTATAATTATTTTCTTTCCTGTGGAAGAGGGAACTGAAGGACTCAGCTCACTAATGACTTGAGCTGGAGCTGAACCTGGAGCCATGTTGGATGGCCACATTTTGGCCAGATTTTGCTTCTAGCTCACTAGCTATCGAGCTGTGTGTGTGTGGTGCTCAAGGACCGTGAGGCCCCTGAAACGTTAGGCAATCACTCTACCACAGCATTCCATCCTCAGCCCAGCACCAAATTATCCTTATCCCTACATATGTTTTCAGTCTCCTGTCACCCTGAAGGGACTCTAGCCAGCCTGGGCCTGTCAAACATGGCTCTGGCAGGCCTTGCCCTTCTCCCCTATTCCCTCTGCTTTGCTAAAACCCAGTAGATGACATTCCTAAAGCTAGCCACCAAGGTCTATTGCCTTATTCGGTCAGTTCCTACTTCTGAAGCTGACTACCAAGGTCCAGCATTCAAAGTATTAAGTTCAGCAACTAAAGGCCCCCTTATTATTAACCTATTAATTAACATGCTCAATTAAAATTAAACACCTCATCCTTACACAGGTTTCCTCTTTTACCTTTATAACCACCATTTGCCTGTGTGCCACATCTGTCTCCCCTCTGTCGAGAGGCAGTCCTTTGTCCCTCTGAAACCAATACCCTTGCTCCCTTTCTCTTGAGTCCCCTTCCCCTTCTCCTGTGTCCTTTCTCCTGTCTTTGTCTCTCATTCCCTGCCCTCTGTTCCTCTGGGGCAAATAAATCTCTTTTGTGCTGAGAACTTGGTGTAGGGTTCCTGAATGATGCTTTTCCTTTCACAGCCCACCGGGACTCGACTTTGGAAACACCTTCTTGCTGGTGGCCTCAGACAACACTTTAGTAGTAAATTTTGCCATTCCAGCCTCAGCTGCTTCTTAAGTACCTACTCAGGGTTTGAGGTATGGCAATCGGGACCTTTTGGGCAACATCTTTCCAAAATACAATCATTCTTTGTTTTTAATTTTTTTCCTTTTGACACAAACTCTCACTATGTAGCCTTGGCTTGTCTGAAACTCACTGTATAGAACAATGTGGCCTCAAGCTCCTGGCAATCCCCCTGCTTCAACCTCCTGAATGCTAGCATTACATTCATGTACCACCATACTTGACTCCTCTCTTGGTATTTGTCAATGGTGTAGTTTCACGCCTCCACTTCAGCAGATTCCCCAACTCCTCAAATGCTGGTCTCTTTTTCTATAAAATGGTATAGCGCTTCCATATGCCTGTCTCACGTCCTGCAGATTGCCTATAATATCAGATACAATGTAAATAGTTGATAAAGTGTTCTTTTTCTTTTGGAGAAATGTCAATAAAATATCTGCCCATTATCATCAAGAAAAATCACAGGTCTCTTCTTAAAGAATGTAGGAATAGTTTGTTCGGGAGCCATTTTGAATGGTTATGGCCTGGGAACACAGATTTAGGTAGTTCAACGTACATGTTCCAATGTGGAAGCAGTTTCACGAAATTTAAACTTTTTGGGGAATCCAGACAGGGTTTCCCTGTGTAGCGTTGGAGCCTATCCTGGAACTCACTCTGTAGACCAGGCTGGTTTCGAACTCACAGAGATCCATCTACCTCTGCCTCCCAAGTGCTGGGATTAAAGGCCTACATCACCAAATTTTATAATTTTATAGAACAGACAGTCATAAATCAAGACAAGTTTCAAATACATTGCCGAGTACATCAGAAAGGCAGGTGCAGCTAGAGAAGCTTTTCTTTTACTTTTTTTTTTTTTTTTTTGGTTTTTCGAGATAGGGTTTCTCTGTGGCTTTGGAGCCTGTCCTGGAACTAGCTCTGTAGACCAGGCTGGTCTCGAACTCACAGAGATCCGCCTGCCTCTGCCTCCTGAGTGCTGGGATTAAAGGCGTGCGCCACCATCGCCCGGCTTAGAGAAGCTTTTCTATAGGCCCAAGATGCTATCTGGTGGCATTCCTAGATTTTAGCTTGGGGAAAACTATCAGGCTGCTATATCAGTAGATTCCAATTTTTTGTTGTTTTGACAGGGTTTCTCTGTAGCTTTGGAGCCTGTCCTGGAACTACCTCTTGTAGACCAGGCTGGCCTTGAACTCACAGAGATCCAACTGCCTCTGCCTCCCGAGTGCTGGGATTAAAGGCGTGCGCCACCACTGCCCGGCGTCCAAAGGTTTTTTTTTTTTATCTTTTAATCACAGTATGTGAGTTCTGACACAAAGAGGGGTAAGGAATACCAGCCCAAGGGAAGGTATTCCAACCTCTTCACATCACTGCAGCTTCATCCAATCAAGCAGTCTCTGGAGACACGGTTTCTTTTAGGAATTCTTATTTACATCATAATTAACATGGAAGCAGGCTTTTTTTTTGTTTTGCTTTCATTTACTTTATTTATTTTTCACATATTTTAGACCCTTGATTGGTTAAATTCACAGATTTGGAAGGCCAATTGTAAAAGAAACTAAGTACAACCTATTACTAGAAACAGGGAAAAAAGCCAGGCGGTGGTGGTGCACGCCTTTAATCCCAGCACTTGAGAAGCAGAGGCAGGCAGATCTCTGTGAGTTTGAGGCCAGTCTGGTCTATAAGAGCTAGTTCGTGAACAGGATCCAAAGCCACAGAGAAACCCTGTCTCGAACCCCCCCCGCCCCCCCCCCAAAAAAAAAAGAAAAAGGAAAAGAAAACAGAAAAGCTGGAAATGGTGCACCTGTCATCCCAGCAACTAGGAGGCTGAGGGAGAAGGATCATTGGGAGTTTGAGGGCAGTCTGAGCTGTAGAGTAGGAAGATTCTATTTCAAAAACCAAAACCAAAACAACAGCAAAATCAAACCTTGAATCCCAGCACTCAGGTGGCAGAGGCAGGCAGATCTCTGTGAGTTCTTGGCCAGCCTGTCTACAGAGTGAGTTCCAGGACAGCCAGAGCTACACAAAGAAACCCTGTTTTGAAAAACCAAAACCCAGGGCTGGAGATATGGCTCAGTGGTTAAGAGCACTGGCTGCTCTTCCAGAGGTCCTGAGTTCAATTCCCAGTGACTACATGGTGGCTCACAACTATCTGTAATGAGATCTGGCGCCCTCTTCTGGCATGCGGGCATACATGGAGGCAGAATGTTGTATACATAATAAATAGATCTTAACAAAAAAAAAAAAAAACCCAAACCCAAACCAAACAGAAAATCCCAGCAAAATAAAACAGGAAGCAGTTCTCCACCTGGAGGCCCTGGGGCTGGGAGCCAGAGGTCATGCTGGAGCACCAGGTGCTATATCCAGTTCTTGGGGGTTTCTGGTATTCACTATATTGCTAAGGAGTGCCGGGTGTGATGGACTTGCGTTAATCCAGCCGCCCAGTCCAGAACAACCAGAAAAGTTGGACTAAGGTTTCTGTTTTTTCCACCCTTGAGGGCACCATCTCCTGCAGTTTTGACAGCCAATACAGAAGAATAATCGTCAACAGGGACCAGATATTAAAAGAAAGTAGTTTTGAAGTATTAGTGCAAGTCAGTGGAAGAACTCAATAATGTGGACAGTATGATAAATGATATTAAAAGAATTAATGAATTATTATATTCCAGAGAGTGCATTCTGTTGGGGCCTGAAAATAAAAAATGATTTTGGTTTGTTTTTTGTAGAGAAAAAGTATAAATTTTAATTCTATCTGCTACTTACACATAAAACAAAAACACAACCATGGTTAGTTTTCTGTTTTTTTGAGACAGGGCTTCACTGTATAGCCATAAATTGGCCTGGCCTTGAACTCACTGAGATCTTCTTGCCTCTGCCTCCCAATTAAAGGTTTGTGCCAACACACACAGACAGAAACACAACTATCAAATGCCAATTTAAAAAATACCAAGTAGTCGGACGGTGGTAGTGCACGCCTTTAATCCCAGCACTCGGGAGGCAGAGGCAGGCGGATCTCTGTGAGTTCGAGACCAGCCTGGTCTACAAGAGCTAGTTCCGGGTCTGGAGAAATGGCTCAGAGGTTAAGAGCATTGCCTGCTCTTTCAAACGTCCTGAGTTCAATTCCCAGCAACCACATGGTGGCTCACAACCATCTGTAATGGGGTCTGGTGCCCTCTTCTGGCCTGCAGGCATACACACAGAATATTGTATACATAATAAATAAATAAATAAATAAATAAATAAATAGATAGATAGATAGATAGATAGATAGATAAATAGATAAATAGATAAATAAATAGAGCTAGTTCCAGGATAGGAACCAAAAACTACGGAGAAACCCTGTCTCGAAAAATCCAAAAAGAAAAAAAAAAGAAAAAAAAATACCAAGTGGCAGAAGTATAGAGATTTAACATGCTAGTGTAAAGGGGGCAGCTCTTGGGGCTTCCTATTACCTCTGGCATGACAGAAAACAGAGGAGGAGCAGAAGTGCATGTTTTGCCTGCATCTATGTCTATGCATTATGTGTGTGCCTAGTGTCCGTGGAGGACAGATCCTCCACGATTGGATCCTCTAGAGTTGGAGTTCCAGAAGCTTGTGAGCTGCCAGCTGGAAGCTGGAAGAGCAGCCAAAGGAGAATTGTATCTTGGCCTGTGAGTGGTTCCTCAGATTTAGGAACCATTTCTCACAGAGAACATATTCTCATAGCCCACCCCACCCAACTTTGTAAGTTCAAGCTGTTTGTGCTGCAATCTCCCTATCAACTGTGCCTTTCCCAAGGGGTTGCCTGTCAATATTGAGTGAGTTAACCACACACTGTATTTTTCAAAGGTTCCAGAAAAGCAAAGCAAAACAAAACCTGGGACAAGTTTCTCTCGGACCTAACACATGTCATCAAATTAAACATTATTAATCCTCCCGTATATTCCTTCAACATATTTTCTTTTTGAGACAGGGTTTCAAGTAACCCAGGTCATCCTTTAATTCACTAAGTAGCTGTGGTTGACCTTGAACCCCTGATCCTACCTCTCTTTTCCAAATTTTTGGATTGTATGTGTGTGCCACAGTGCCCAGCAAACATATTTCTTTTTCTTTTTTTTTTTTTTTTTTTTTTGGTTTTTCGAGACAGGGTTTCTCTGTGGCTTTGGAGCCTGTCCTGGAACTTGCTCTGTAGACCAGGCTGGTCTCGAACTCACAGAGATCCGCCTGCCTCTGCCTCCCGAGTGCTGGGATTAAAGGCGTGCGCCACCATCGCCCGGCCAGCAAACATATTTCTTGAGTTTCTAGTTTGTGCCAGTTTCTAGAAATATGCTTACTAGAGAAATTCAGTGTGTATTATTAAGATTGTTTTGTTGCTATTCATGGGAGACCCTGCCCTTTCCTAAACAGAAATGGAGGAGTAGATTGAGGGTCAGGGGAAGGCTGGCAGGAGAGGAGGGGGGGGAACTGTGTCTGGGAGGTTAAAGAAAGAAAGAAAGAAAGAAAGAAAGAAAGAAAGAAAGAAACCAGGTGGTGGTGGCACACACCTTTGATCCTGGCACTCTGGAGGCAGAGGCAGGAGGATCTCTGTGAATTCAAGGCCAGCCTGGTCTACAGAGCGAGTTCCAGGACAGGCTCCAAAGCTACAGAGAAACCCTGTCTCGCAAAACCAAAAAGAAAGAAGAAAAAAGGAGGAAAGGAAGGAAGAAAAAGACAAGAGAGCTCTGGTAAGTAGAATGCTTGCTTGTGAGCTGGAGAGATGGCTCAGCGGTTAAGAGAACTGACTGCTCTTCCCGAGGACCCGGGTTCAATTCCCAGCACCCACATGGCAGCTCACAACTGTCTGAAAATGCAGTTCCATGAGATCTGACACCTTCACACCAATGAACATAAAGTCATTAAAAAAATTAAAAAAAAAGAATGCTTGCTTGTCACAGAAGCCAACTGCATAAGACATAGTGGCACATGCTTAATTTCATCTCAGCTCTTGGGAAGAAGGGGCTTTAGGATCAGAAGTTCAAGGCTGGCCTCAGCTACGTCAGAAACTAGTCTGTAAAGCATTTCTTGTATGGAGTTCAATTAATTGAAATGTACACACACACACATACACACACACACACACACACACACACACACACACACACTCTACTGGGAATGTACACAATCCTGGGAATGGAAACCAGAGACTCTAATACACTGGGACACTCACAGCTTGCAATGTCATTTTTTGTTGTTGTTTGTTTAAGAAAGGGTCTCAGTGTGTAGCTCTGCCTATTTTGGAATTTACTATGTAGACCAAGTTGTCCTCAAACTCAAAGTGATCTTCCTGCCTCTGTCTCCCAAGTTCTGGGGTTAACAGCAGTGCATCACCATACCCAACATACTACAATGGCTTTTTTAAAACCCAAATACGAACTTTCCCTTCTCATTATGTTGGAAAATCCAGGTATGGTGGCATTTATAATCCCAGCATATGGGAGGCGAAGACAGGAGGGTCTGAAGTTGTTTTTTTTTTTTTATTGCGAAAAGAAGAAAAAAAACCATAAACAAAAAACAAGTGTCCACTTCCTCCCAGCCTCCCATTTCCCTTCCCCTCCTCCCATCCTTCTCCCCCTCCTCCCACCCTTCTCCCCCTCCTCCCACCCTTCTCCCCCTCCCCCCACTCCTCTCCCCCTCCCTCTCCAGTCCACAGAGCAGTCCGGGTTCCCTGCCCTGTGGTAAGTCCTAGGTCCTCCCCCCTCCGTCCATATCTAGGAAGGTGAACATCCAAACTGGCTAGGCTCCCACAAAGCCAGCACATTAAGTAGGATCAAAACCCCCTGCCATTGTCCTTGGTGTCTCATCAGCCCTCATTGTTCGCCATGTTCAGAGAGTCCGGTTTTATCCCATGCTTTTTCGGTCACAGTCCAGCTGGCCTTGGTGAGCTCCCCGTAGATCAGCTCCACTGTCTCAGTGGGTGGATGCACGCCTCGTGGTCCCGAATTCTTTGCTCATGTTCTCCCTCCTTCTGCTCCTCCTTGGGACCTTGGGAGCTCAGTCCAGTGCTCCTGTGTGGGTCTCTGTCTCTATCTCTATCCATCACCAGATGAAGCAAAGGACATGGTCACTAAGACACAAAGGCAACCTACTGACTGGGAGAAGATCTTCACCAACCCCGCAACAGACAAAGGTCTGATCTCCAAAATATATAGAGAACTCAAGAAACTAGACTTTAAAATGCTAATTAACCCAATTAAAAAATGGGGCACTGAACTGAACAGAGAATTCTCAACAGAAGAAGTTCAAATGGCCAAAAGACACTTAAGGTCATGCTCAACTTCCTTAGCAATCAAGGAAATGCAAATCAAAACAACTTTGAGATATCATCTTACATCTGTCAGAATGGCTAAAGTCAAAAACACCAAGGATAACCTTTGCTGGAGAGGCTGTGGAGGAACGGGTACCCTCATCCATTGCTGGTGGGAATGCAATCTTGTGCAACCACTGTGGAAGTCAGTGTTTCGGTTTCTCGGGTCTGAAGTTTAATATCATTCTCGGTTACATAGTAAGTTCAAGGTCATCCTAGACTAAGAGAGACTATCACACCTGCTCCCTCTCCCCCCAAATGAAAGGAGATAAAACCGGTTGTAAGGGTCTTCAGGCCTGGAGGTGTCAATAGCTCTGTGTGCTGTGGGCACCAGAAACTCTATGAAGAAGAGAACCTACAGTTTAGAGGAAGTTGGATGAGCCATCTCAAAAGGCATTTGGAGCCTGAGTTCAAGGAGCCTGCAGGCATGGAGAGGCAAGGGATTTCCAGGCAGGCCTGAGGATCTCCAATTCAGAGACTTTACCCATACCTATAACCTGCTCGGCATCCCAAACTGGTGTCCTACACCTGAGGACCCCCCTAACTGGTCTGTCCCATCCAAGAGGCAATAGAATTAGAGGGCATGAGGGTACAGCTCAATGGTACAGGATGTGCTTACCTCTAGCCAATCCATTATCACCAGAAGTAGAGAAAATCAAGCCTTCAAAGGTTATGTAATTTTGAAAAGTCCCAACATAGTAAAAATCAATCAAGATGTTTTAGAATTTATTTATACTGTGAAGTCCTTCCTTCCAGAATGAGGTTGAAAAGAAGAAAGTAATTAGGGAGCTACAGGAGGCAAGAGTAAAGGATGAGGAAATGAGTCGTGGGCTTATATGTTGTTGGCAATGTTCAGTGCTGGAGATGGGTTCACCATGCCACGGAAAGGGAAAGCTGTAATGCAATGACCCTTTCGCACCTGGAGCCTTGGACTCAACCCCAGGTCAACCTGGTGCTTTGGGGAGGAAGGAGGCCTTGTGACTATGCTCGCTCTGTGCAGCCAGCCCTGTAGGAGTGCTCCAGATGGCTTAGCTCTCAGTACCACCTAGAGCAAGTCAGATCTGAACCTGTCAGAAGAAGATGGAGAGAGAGAGAGAGAGAGAGAGAGAGAGAGAGAGAGAGAGAGAGAGAGAGAGAGAGAGAGAGAGAGAGAAGGAAAGAAGAAGAAAGAAGCCTTGAGCTAATTACAAACATAGTTCTAGTCAGGCAAATGGAGGATGACCCAAACCAGTCCTAGGGAGGAGGATAGGCCCTCTGGGGGCCCCTGGAGGACTTGTTTCCCTTGTGGTTTATTGCACTTCCTGTTCCCTTGCTCACTGCGGAAGTTCCTCTTCTTACCCTGCACCCAGAGCTTAGCAGAAGAGGACTGGGGCAGAAGGCACCATGAGTGGTGGCCCCGTAGGAGGCAGGCCTGGGGGTCGAGGGGGACCAGCAGTTCAGCAAAACATTCCTTCCAACCTCCTCCAGGACCATGAGAACCAGCGACTCTTTGAGCTGCTTGGCCGAAAATGCTGGGTGAGTTGAGGATCTCCTGGTCCTCCCTTTCCTCCTCTTCCTCTCTACCTCTTTTTCCCCCTTCTGCCTCCTCCTCTTACCCATACTTCCCTGCTCCTTCTTCTTCCCATCATCCCTCTTTTCCCTTTACCCCATCTCCTCCCCCAGAATTCACTTACCATAGTTTGTGGATCCCAGGACTATCATGATATCTACTCACCTCCCTCCTGGCTATAACTTTTCCCCACAAGCTCATGACAGCCTTGGGCAAGCAGGGACCAGGCCTGGTTACCCATGAACAGAATGTGCTGACCACTGCTCTCCCATCCTAGACACTGGCCACTGCAGTTGTTCAGCTGTACCTGGCACTGCCCCCTGGAGCTGAGCACTGGACCATGGAACACTGTGGGGCTGTGTGCTTCGTGAAAGACAACCCTCAGAAGTCCTACTTCATCCGCCTTTATGGTCTTCAGGTGACTCCAGGCCCCACTGGATAGGAAAGCTAGTTTCCAACCTGCAAAACCAGTTTTTGGCCATAGCCCCAAGCCCTTGTTCATATCAGAGCTCCAGAACCAAAGACCAATACAGTCCCGAGTAGTGTTTTCTCATTCCAGGTGAGGTGACTGAGCTTAGAAGGTCCATATCAAGATCCTGATCTGCTCCACAAATTCCCCAGAGCACCATATTCTATCTGAGCCTTAGCCTCAATCTCTTCTAAATCCAACATGTTGAATTTGCTTAGGCCTAGATTCTTAAAGTTGATCCCTCAACTCCTACAAATAGGCCTCAGATTCCAGACCTTAATCTCTCAGGTCAATGTCCGCATCTAAGACTCTACCCCAATCCTCCATAGCAGACACCTAGACCCCAGACTCTGCTACTGAGCTGGAGATCTCTGACTAAGACTCTAGGACACCAAATCTGGACACTAGACTTCCTGATCAGCAAACAAAGGTCTGCCACCCAGGGTGCCTGGATGCCAGCATGTCCCCAACCCTGCCTCTCTACAGGCTGGTCGGCTGCTCTGGGAACAGGAGCTGTACTCACAGCTGGTCTACTTCACTCCCACCCCCTTCTTCCACACCTTTGCTGGAGATGTAAGTGACCAGCCTAGTCCTGGGTTGCAGCTGGGGTGTGGGGAGGTGATGAGAAAGTCTGGGGGGTGGGGAGTGCTACAAGGTTGCTGACCCCAAGGCATATATAGGACTGCCAAGTAGGACTGAACTTTGCGGATGAGAGTGAAGCCCAGGCCTTCCGGTCCTTGGTGCAGGAGAAGATACAAAAAAGGAATCAGAGGCAAAGTGGAGGTAAGAAGGCCTTGCTGGGGGTTGAGAAGATAGCTTAGGCAGAAGTGAGTACATGGCCGGGAGGCTCGAAAAGCCCCTCTCATGGATCTGGCTCTCAGTCTGCCCATTTAACCACAGAAAGACGCCAGCTGCCACCACCACCAGCACCGACCAATGAAGGTGAGTCCTCTAGTTCAAGTAGAGGTTATAAGGAACTACCCCAGAAACCTGTGGCAAGACTATGAGATCTTAACTCATCCTATTTTCCCCAGAGAGAAGAGGAGGGCTCCCACCTCTGCCCCCGCATCCAGGTGGAGACCATGGGGGTGAGTGGTGATTCTCATGTCTCTGGAGAGATAGTGGGAAGTTAGTTCATGGATGAGTAGATATGTAAAGCGGTGGCTGGCTGGCTGGGTGGATGAGTGGAGAGATGAGAACATTGATGGAGGCGGCAGGCAGATGAACTGATGATAGATTAGAGATGAAAAGGTGAGTGGGTATTTGGGTAAGTGGGTGAATACTTACTTGCATTCAAGTAATGAATGAATGCTCAGTGAATTAATGAATGGGTATGTAAATGGATGAATAGTGAAAAATGAAATAAATGAGAGCTGGTAAGATGGCTCAGCACCTGTCACTGAGCCTGGAGACCTGAGCTCTATCCCCAGGTCTTCAGGTTCTATATAAAGATGACCTTTGACCTCCACACATGTGCCATGCATGCATACAATACACATTCATACCAAATACCCATACTCACACAAACATGAGATTAAATGACATAATATTCTATCCAAGAAAGATTAGGTGATTAGATGAATGAATAATTTAATAAGCCATTTATCCAACCAGCCAGAGAATGAACAAGCAAGTGCTTGAACGATAAGCATACATGAATCGTGACTGAATGATTTTGGGGATCCATCCACCTCTCCCTGGGCCTTGCTTAGACCCCTGTCATCCATTTCCTCCATGACCATCAAACATATATAATAATTCCTCAATAGTCTTTCTAGTTCTTTTTCTTTCTTTTCTTCCTCTTCCTCCTCCTTCTCCACTTCCATTTTTCGAGACAGGGTTTCTCTGTGTATCTTTGGTTGTTCTGAAACTTACTCTGTAGACCAGGCCGGCCTTGAACTCACAGAGATCCGCCTGCCTCTGCCTTCCTAAATGCTGGCATTAAAAGTGTGCACTACCTCCGCCTGGCACTAGTTCTTGCCCCTGTGCTTTGGCTGTAGGTAAATTGATCAGTGGTTCATTCCCATTATTTTTTCCACAGGCCCATCAGGTCCACTATCTCTAGGACTTGTGACAGTCGACATTCAGAACCCTGACATCACAAGTTCACGATACCGTGGGCTCCCTGCTCCGGGCCCTGGCCCAGCTGATAAGAAACGCTCAGGGAAAAAGAAGATCAGTAAAGCTGATATTGGGGCGCCGAGTGGATTCAAGTGAGAACTTTTCCCTCTGTGAGCCCAAAGACCCCAGTGGGTGGGAGAACACATGAACAGGGGCACAGCTAAGCAAATGGAAGGATGGACAGATGTGTATGGGTGGATGAATGGATAGGTTAATCAATTAATGGGCTGAAGAATGAATGGGTAGGTGATTGGTTGGAGGAACAGATGAGTCAGTGGTAAGTGGGCAGGTGCATGAGGATATAGGCAGGATATTGATATGGAGGTCGGCTCACAGACAAAGTGGATAGGGCTAGATAAATAGTTAAGTGGATGAGTAGATAGTTTATAAATAAAGACAAATGTGTGGGCGGTGGTGGCGCACATCTTTAATCCCAGAACTCAGGAGGCAGAGACAGGTAGATCTCTGTGAGTTTGAGGCCAGCCTGGTCTACAAGAGCTAGTTCCAGGACAGGCTCCAAAGCTACGGAGAAACCCTGTCTCGAAAAAACAACAACAACAACAAAAAATCAACCAAACAAAACAAAACAAAAAATCTCAGACAAGAGAGAGAGTAATGAAGGGGAAAGAGGAGCAGGAAGGAAGGGCAGAAGGGAGGCAGGAAGAAAGAAAACAGTAAATACATGAGTAGATGGGTAAACAAATATGAAGAAAGAGAAAGGGGTGGGCAAATTTGTACACGTATGTATGTGAGCAGATGGGTGGAGGGATAGAAACACCGTCAACTCAATGGTCTGATGGATGAACGTGAACCGAGGTAGACACAGGACCAGGGGGTGGATGGCGAAAGGATGACCAAGTGAGCACATGGGCATCACAGACTGTGGACCTTTCTAAGCTTGCAAACTCCGGCTTCACATTTGCTCGCTTGTTCTGGCCCCTCAGACCCCTCTGGGAAGGTGAGGGTAAGAGAGCTTTGCCAAGAGAAGGGGGCTTCACTGACACCCCCTTCCCTTCCCTAGACATGTCAGCCACGTGGGCTGGGATCCCCAGAATGGATTTGACGTGAGTAGATCAAAGGCCCTGGACCCAACTTCCATACACTCTTTTGTAGGCCAGGGCTCAGACTCCACTCCCAGACCTTCTCACAGTCTTCTCGGATCCCTCCTTGTCATGGATTTGGTGACAATCTGTGCCCCTTCCTAATTCCCTTTACTCTTGCAACCCTGCTCTGCCCTTTTTTCCATTGGGGCAGGTGAACAACCTTGACCCAGATCTGCGGAGCCTGTTCTCCAGGGCAGGAATCAGCGAGGCCCAACTCACTGATGCGGAGACTTCCAAGCTAATCTATGACTTCATTGAGAATCAGGGTGGGATAGAGGCTGTCCGGCAGGAGATGAGGCGCCAGGGTGAGCTCCCTTTTTTCTGTCCTGGGGGTTGTTAGCCTAGAAAAACACTCAAGTCACTCCGTTTTTTCATGGAAAAGAATCAAGGGTCTATTGGTTGGGATGCGTAGTTTATGAATAAACAAAAAAATGAACCCGGCGGCGGTGGTACACTCCCTTAATCCCAGAACTCGGGGGGAGGCAGAGGCAGGCGGATCTCTGTGAGTTCGAGACCAGCCTGGTCTACAAGAGCTAGTACCAGGACAGGCTCCAAAGCTACAGAGAAACCCTGTCTCGTAAACAAACCAAAAGGAAAGAAAGAAAAGAAAAAGAAAAAAAACAAAGCCGGCGCACGCCTGAGTTCAATTCTAGCTTGGTCTACAGAGCGAGTGCCAGGACAGCAAGAACTATGCGGAGAAACTTGGTCTTAAAGCCCAAAAGAAAAAAAAAATGAAGTTCAGGAAACGAGTAAAAATTATTAGACTTACTATAATTTTTCCCCTCTGCAGAGCCACTCCCCCCACCGCCGCCACCTTGCAGAGGAGGAGGGAGCCAACCTCTGCGACCTCCTACTGTGGGGAATAATAAGGGTCGTTGTGGTCCACTGCCCCCTGTACCTGTGGGGGGTACCCCCTCCCCACCAACACCCCGGGGGCCACCACCCCCAGGCCGAGGGGGCCCTCCACCACCACCCCCTCCAGCCACAGGACGATCTGGACCGCCACCTCCTCCACTCCCTGGAGCTGGGGGACCACCAGTGCCACCACCACCACCGCCGCCGCCACCACCACCTCCACCCAGTACTGGGAGTGGGCCAGCCCCTCCCCCGCTCCCACCTACTCCGCCGTCTGCGGGAGGGCCCGCACCTGGTGGGGGCCGGGGCGCACTTTTGGATCAAATTCGGCAGGGAATTCAGCTCAACAAGGTAAAGAGGGGCAGGATAGCTGCTTGGGGGCCATGGTTGAGGTTGTTGAGCATGCCAGGCGTTGGGGATCCAGTGATAATTTGGAGATTGGTGTGGTCCCCTGAAAGGGACTGGAGTGTGTGAGAGAAGAAAGGAAGAAGGGGCAGGAAAAATGCTCTTCTCACAGTCCTGAACTTTCTGTGCCCCAATTTCTCGGTGCAGACCCCTGGAGCTCTAGAGAACTCCGTCCAGCAACCTCCACCTCAGAGGTCAGAGGGCCTCGTGGGTGCCCTGATGCACGTGATGCAGAAGAGGAGTAGGGTCATCCATTCCTCAGGTGAGCCCACTTTGCCAGAACTGGGACCCAACTCCCAGGGCTAGCTAGAACTGGCCTGAAAACAGCTTCAGATATCACTCTTTTTTTTTATTTTCTTTTGTTTTTTTGAGACAGGGTTTCTCTGTGTCACAAGGCACTAACTCTTGTAGACCAGGCTGGCCCCAAACTCACAGAAATCCGCCTGCCTCTGCTCCCCAAGTGCTGTGATTAAAGGTGTGTCCCCCGCCCCAGGCTCCTGGTGTCACTCTTAATGGCGACACCAGAGGCCCATGTGGTGGGATATGCCTGTAATTCCAGTGCGGGAAAAGTTGAAGAAGATCTCGAATTGAAGGGCAGCCCGAGTCAGGAAACCCTAACAGTCGACAGAAGAGGCTGGGGAGGTAGCTTGGTGGCAGTGCACCTGCCTAGCATGCTTTTAAGGCCTTAGGTCCCATGTGCAGCAATGAAAACAAAACCCAGCATTCACCCATCTGTGGATAGCAGTATTCCCATGAAAGCTAGGGTGGGGCTGGTGCCATCTTCAGCCTGTTACTATCAAGTCATCAAGCAACAGGAAGACAATGAAGTGTATCTTTGGCAATAACAGTAACATATGCCAGGGTATTCCACAATATGAACATTAGCCACATATATTCAGTGATATTAACATTAGTTGAGTGACAAGACTTTTCTTGGGGAAACATACAATGTCTACTCACCCTAGATAGGGAGCCCATTACAGACCAAAGTACAGATACCACCAAAGCCCAACGTGGTGAACCAAATGAGTTTTATTGGGGTTACTTACTGGAATATGGGTGAAGGGTTACGTACAGGCACAGAAATGACTCAAAGACAGCAACATGATCAAAGCCCACCCCAGCATGGGGGACAGCTCACAAAAGCTGGGAGCCTGGAGCGCACTGCACAACAAATTGGATTATCTTTTCCAAGTGACTCAATTGGTCTAAACCTCTTCCAGGCAGCTCAGCTGGCTTCTGCTTCCAGACAGCTGGTCTGGTCTCAGAGTCTCCTTTGAGGCTGGCTTGTCTGAGAGTGACTCACAATAGTCTTGATATTGATTATTCTAGAAGAAGGGGCCTAGTGAATCTGGTCAGTTTCAGGGACTCCTTGAAGCTATTTTGAATTGTTTATCTTCTGGCTTAAGGAGCTTCCATGCCAGATGGGATGTTTCAGTCTCCAGCTCCGTATGTGAAGATACTATTATAAAGAACTCCATCTTTGGTTAAGAGCACTGATTGCTCTTTCAGAGGACATGGGGTCAACTCCCAGCACCCAGATGGCAGCCCACAAATATCTATAACTCTAGTTCCAAGGGATCCAACAACCTCCTCTGGAACTCCACAGACACCAGGCACATACTTGATGCACAAACGTCCATGCAGGCAAACACTCATACATAAATAATAGAATTAAACAAATAAGAAATCTATCTTTGCTGGGATGGTGGCTCAGCACTTGGAGAAGCAGAGGCAGGCAAATTTCTGTGAGTTTGAGGCCAGCCTGGTCTACATAGGGTTCAAGGCTAGCTAGGGCTCAGTAGACCCAACTTCAACAAACAAACAAACAAAACAAGAGGCTGGAAGGATGGTTCAGTGGTGAAGGCACCTGCTGCCAAGCCTGATGACCTGAGTTTCACCGACAGCCAGCATTCATGTGGTAGGAGCAGAGAACCAATTCTTGCAAGTTATTCTCTGATGTCTATTTTTGTACATGGGCCCACACACAAATAAATAAAGACATAATCTAAAGAAGAGAAACCTCCTTCCTTGGCAATAATATTAAGTCCAATCAGTCACAGACTCACATCAACTCATTGTGTGATAATATCATAACCTGACCATTTTTTTGCAAAACTATGGAACTCCTCATGAATTTTCATGTCATTATTGTACAGGGGCCATGCTAATTTTCTCTGTACGAGTCCATATGTTCTATTGGGCACTAACCTAGCCTTTCTACAGTTAAGAACTGAATGTGCCACTTACACTGTCATTAACCCAGTATGTGGTGCTAATACTAGTTTTGGCCTATTTCCAATAGATTGAGAACAGGTTAGCAATAATGTCATTAATTCTGACTTCACAATATTAATATTAACCTGAGTATGAATCCATTATGTGATAATATTTTAAGAAATCTCATCATCTGACCATATTCTGATTTGCTTCATTCATAATCAACAATATTAGTATTACTTCAGTAAGAAACAATAATAAAATGCCCCACTTTTGCTAATGTTTAAACCTGCCATATTAAGTAACATAGGGGTTATCATGAATATCCAGACTAACGACATGTGGTGGTGGTTATTTGTGGCAAGGTCTCTTGTACTATAAGCCACATACTTGATATAGAGCTCCGATCGTCCCAGGGCTGCTGGGATAACAGCTAAACAGGTGGGCACCACCACTCACAGTTTACGTGGTGCTGGGAATCAAATCCAATACTACTACTACTACTACTACTACTACTACTACTACTACTACTTCTTCTTCTTCTTCTTCTTCTTCTTCTTCTTCTTCTTCTTCTTCTTCTTCTTCTTCTTCTTCTTCTTCTTTCTCCTCCTCCTCCTCCTCCTCCTCCTCCTCCTCCTCCTCCTCCTTCTCCTCCTCCTTTTTTTTTTTTTCAAAACAGGGTTTCTCTGCATAGCCCTGGCTGTCCTGGAACTTGCTATGTCCAAGCAAGCCTGGTCTCAAATTCATGATTCTCTACTTCAACCTCCCAAGTGCTAAAGTTATATGCACGCATCACGATGTGCAGCTCCATTAATATATTTGTTGTTTTTAAGACAGGGTCTCAGTTGGGCAGTGGTGGCACACACCTTTAATCCCAGCACTAAGGAGGCAGAAGCAAGTGGATCTCTGTGAGTTCGAGGCCAACCTGGTCTGCAGAGCGAGTTCCAGGACAAGCTCAAAAGCTACAGAGAAACCCTGTCAAAGACAGGGTCTCACTGTTAATGTAGCCCTTGCCATCCTGGAACTCTTTGTGTAGATCAGGCTCGGCTCAAACTTACAGAGATCCACTTGCCTCTGCCTCCTGAGTGCTGGGATTAAAGACCTGTGCCACCACACCCAGCCTAACATTTACTTTTTTAAAAAAATACTGCATGGACTTGGACTCCAGCTAGAACACCCCTTACCCAAATCCCTGTTTTACCCAAGGTGTGCCTCTAGCAGAAAACGTCAGTCCCCCAGGGCTGGAGCTTTACTTCCTAGGCCATAGGTAATTCCTCGGGGCCTTGAACGTACTTTCTTGTCTTGAGTCACACTGTGAATCTTTCTTCCTCCAGACGAAGGAGAGGATCAGACCGGCGAGGATGAAGAGGATGACGAGTGGGATGACTAAGGCCACCGTGCTCCTTCCTGAAGGCCGGTCCCTCTAACTCTTCCATCACTCTGCCTGCTCTACTATCCAGATCCCTATCCACTGACTGTTAGCTTCCAGATTCAGCTGCGGCTGAGCCTCATAGCCCCTCTAAACTCAGCATCCCTTCTTAGACAAAAGATTTCAGTTCTCATCACTCAGGGATTAAAAAGAATAGAATACATCTTTGCGTAGCCAAGTGTGCGTTTGTTTGGTGTCCTAAATGTGTGATTTGGGCTTCTTTCCCCCACAGTTCCTTTTGTACACTGATCTCATTTTTATTTAGCCTCTCATGTGTATGTTCATTTATTCCTTTAAGCTTTCAGTCACTTAGCCTGTATTTCTTTTCTTTTCCCTTCCCCGATTTATAAAACAGGCTTTACAATTTGGGAGCTAAACTAGAGGCCTTTTCGACAACAGTATGCATTTTTATCTGCCAAGCCATCTCTCCAGCTTCATCATCCACCTTTACATTTATTTTTAAGACAGGATCTCTCACTGAACCTGAAGCTCACCAATTCATTTAGCCTGGTTGATTAGCAAGCCTCAGGGACTCTCCTCGCCCTGCCTTCCCTAAGTACTGGCATAGGTGTGACCACAGAACATGGCCCCCCTTTTTATTTAAATATTTATTTTTTAAGTATTTATTTATTTATTTTTGTTTTTCGAGACAGGGTTTCTCTGTGGCTTTGGAGCCTGTCCTGGAACTAGCTCTTGGAGACCAGGCTGGCCTCGAACTCACAGAGATCCGCCTGCCTCTGCCTCCCGAGTGCTGGGATTTTTTTTTTAAGATTTATTTATTTATTATGTATACAACATTCTGCCTCCATGTATGCCCGCACGCCAGAGGAGGGCACCAGATCTCAGTACAGATGGTTGTGAGCCACCATGTGGTTGCTGGGAATTGAACTCAGGACCTTTGGAAGAGCAGCCAGTGCTCTTAACCTCTGAGCCATCTCTCCAGCCCCACGAGTGCTGGGATTAAAGGTGTGCACCACCACCGCCCGGCTTCTCTTTCTTTCTTTCTTTCTTTCTTTCTTTCTTTCTTTCTTTCTTTCTTTCTTTCTTTCTTTCTTTCTTTCTTTCTTCTTTTCTTTCTTTAGGATTTAAATGTATTTTTTTTATTTAAATGTATTTTTAAGTTAAAATGTCATCACATCATTTCCTTCTTCCCTTCCTTCTGTCCAACCGTTCTATGTGCTTACAATCCATGGCCTCTTTTTCTTTCTTATTGTTACCATGTCTCCTCGAAATGACAGGGAAGCTACAGTCAAGGTAGCTCAACGATATTATTTAGATGCCTAAACAACAACAAAAGACATGCTGTTATGGAAGGGAGTAATCTCACAGGGTTCCATCTCTAGACAAAGAATTATGAAGTTGGCTTTTTATTTATTTATTTATTTATTATGTATACAATATTCTGTGTGTATTCCTGAAGGCCAGAAGAGGGCGCCAGACCTCTTTACAGATGGTTGTGAGCCACCATGTGGTTGCTGGGAATCGAACTCAGGACCTCTGGAAGAGCAGGCAATGCTCTTAACCACTGAGCCATCTCTCCAGCCCCCTATGAAGTTGGCTTTTTACGCTGATGCTTGGACCAAAGTCAGGCCCTCACGTTTCTATGGGAGACACTTGACTGTTGAGCCATCTCCCCAGCCACTAGCCTGTGTTTAATTCTTTCTGCCTTTTTGTCTTGAAACAAACATTAACTACCAGATATTAATACAGGGACCTGGAGATGAAAGACAAAGAATAAGAAAGTTAATTACCAGTTGTGGTCAGTGCTGTGGAACGCTGAGTCATTGATAAAAGACCACATTCCAAAGGAGCCAGCTGGGACGTCCAGTTTGGAAGAGCTGACAGGTGTGCCGGATCTGAACGAAGACAAGGATAGAGAGATAGGGGAAATGTAGGGGAAAGAGCATTCCAGGCAGGGGAGCAGTCCATGCGAAAGTCCTAAGGCGAGAAGCCTGCCGTGAGGATGAGGGTAGAAACGAGCGGGAAAGTCCTTTGTTTATGCACTTAGTCCTCCGCACGTCCTCTATCTCCTTGCTGGGGTTATAGGTATAAGCCACCATGCCTAGCGTTTAATTATTTTTCAGACTCATAGAATGTGAGTTGAAGCACACAATTAGCAGTTTCTCTCTCTCTCTCTCTCTCTCTCTCTCTCTCTCTCTCTCACACACACACACACACACACACACACACACACACAACCATTATTCTCACAGGACTACCCTCTCACCTGTAGAATTTTAACTCTGTTCAGTTGACAGAATACACAAAGCTCAATCTTCTTTGGACTCCAGGCAAGATGCCTCCTCCCAGCCTGTGTCCTGGCCTATTCATTGACAATAGCAGGTTACTAACTGAGATCCCACTGTCCCCTGCTTTGGGAACCTCTTTCCAGAAAGAAAAACCAATGTAATCCAGAACTGTCATTAGTGTTTAAACTATTAAAACTATTTCCAGGGAGCAATTAGAGGTGTTTGCCTACTGAGACCTAGAACCGAAGTCCCTGCCTGCCGCGCCAACCTGGATGCCGAGTCCGAGCAAAGGACGTCAGGATTAATGAAACACGCACTCTGGATGGTACAGAATCAGAAGCCCTTTGTTGTACATCACCAAGGGGGTTTTATACCTAACCCAGACAGGTGGATCAACAGGATGGAGACCTCATCGCTGGATCCTCGGGTTAGGGCCAAGGCAATGGGTACTCAGGAAGCAGGGGTGGTAAACAACTCCGAGAGTAAAGAACTTTTAAGTTTCTCAGAAACCCAGAACAACAAGGGCAAGAATGGTCACCAACAGGGGAGGTGAGTAGGAAGGCCAGGACTCCATTAGGTCCCAACACCTGTCCCTTCTCATTTCTGAACTCTACCTTTGTTACCTACCTGAAGAGGAAGAGAGGAGGAGGCAGGAGGATAGTGCTGAGGAAAAAGAAGCCTAGAAAGGTCAGGGGACTTGCTCAGAATCATTTGTTCTGTGTGGCGCTGGAGATTAAACACAGAAATCCATCCATGCTAGCCAAGTCCTCGACCCCTGAACGATAAGCACAGTTCCTCATAGTCTGTTTTTTTCACTCCAAGTAAAAGAATTTTCTTGAGAGGAAGAATCCAGAAATGGCAGGTTTCTTCCATCAGTGAGATCAGTAGAACAATGGAATGGAAGGAGGGATAAGAGAGGACCGGAGCCGGGTGGTGGTGGTGCACGCCTTTAATCTCAGCACTACGGAGGCAGAGGCAGGTAGATCTCTGTGAGTTCAAGGCCAGCCTGGTCTACAAGAGCTAGTTCCAGGATAGGCTCTAAAGCTACAGAGAAACTCTGTTTCGAAAAACAAACAAACAAAAAAAGAATTGATCTAGGAGCTGGTAGCTCAGTGGTCCAGTGCTTATCAAGTATACATGAAGCCCTGAGTTTGATCTCAAAACAGAGAAAGAGAAAGCTACAGAGAGAAACAAAAGAAAAGATAAATTGCCCAGCACTTGGGAGGCAGAGGCAGGCGGATCTCTGTGAATTCGAGACCAGCCTGGTCTACAGAGCTAGTTCCAGGACAGGCTCCAAAGCCACAGAGAAACCCTGTCTCGAAAAACCAAAAAAAAAAAAAAAAAAAAAAAAGAAAAGAAAAGATAAATTGAACAAGTGCATTTTTCATCTCTGAGCATCAGTTTCCTTAGGGCTTTTTTGTTTTTGTTTTTCAAGACAGGGTTTCTTTGTGTAACAACTCTGGCTGTCCTGGAACTCACTTGGTAGACCAGGTTGGCCTCAAATTCAGAGACCTGCCTGTTGCTGCCTCCCAAGTGCTGGGATTAAAGGTGTGCGACACCACCACCCTGCTATCCTCAGTTTTTATTTTATTTTAATTTTTCCCCCTTCCCTAATTCTCAGTTTTTCAAGACAAGAGTTTCTCTGTAAAACAGCCCCGGTTGTCCTGAAACTCCCTCTGTAGACCAGGTTGGTCTCTGGCATGGAGATCTACCTGCCTCTCCCTGGTGCTGAGATTAAAGGTGTGTACCAGCACTGCCCGGGCCCTTCTTTTTTTTTTTTTTTTTTTTTAAACATTTATTTATTTATTTATTATGTATACAGTATTCTGTGTATATGCCTGAAGGCCAGAAGAGGGCGCCAGACCTCTTTATAGATGGTTTTGAGCCACCATGTGGTTGCTGGGAATTGAACTCAGGACCTTTGGAAGAGCAGGCAATGCTCTTAACCACTGAGCCATCTCTCCAGCTCCCGGGCCCTTCTTTTTTTAAAGAAAAAATAACTTATTTATTTTTATTTTATGTGCATTGGTATTTTGTAGGTTTGTGTGAGGATGCTTGATTCCCCTGGAACTGGAGTTACAGACAGTTCTGAGCCACCATGTGGATGCAGGGAATTGAACCCAGTTCCTCTGGAAGAGCAGCCAGTGCTCTTAACCTCTGAGCCATCTCTGTTGCTGCTCCCAGATGAGTCTTCTTTTGAGTTCTCCTAAAAGAGTAGTTTACTGGAAACCTCCATTTTCCAGATGAGCAGAAGATGACCATGACTACAACCTACTACTGCTCTAGCTGCCCACTGACTTTAACCACAGGACATGGTAGCACCAGGAGATGCCCTATAGGCTCTCTTGCGCTCTGGATATAATCTCTTTTTTTCAATATTTATTTATTATGTATACAATATTCTGTCTGTGTGTATGCCTGCAGGCCAAAAGAGGGCACCAGACCCCATTACAGATGGTTGTGAGTCACCATGTGGGAATTGAACTCAGGACCTTTGGAAGAGCAGGCAAGGCTCTTAACCTCTGAGCCATCTCTCCAGCCTAATCTCTTTCTTTCTTTCTTTCTTTCTTTCTTTCTTTCTTTCTTTCTTCCTTCCTTCCTTCCTTCCTTCCTTCCTTCCTTCCTTCCTTCCTTCCTTCTTTCTTTCTTTCTTTCTTTTTTTTGTTTTTTTTCTTTTCTCACCACTATACAAACGAGGATTGTTTTGTTTTTGAGTCAGGGTATCTTTATATAATAGCCTTGGCTGTCATGGAACTCACTCTGTAGACCAGGCTGGCCTCAAACTCATAGAGATCTGGTTGCCTCTGCATCCACTTCCCGAGTGCTGGGATTAAAGATTTGCTCCACCACTGCCCAGCACTCTGGGAATAATCTTTCTTACCTCCATTGTGGAAAAGCAATCCAGTTTCCCCTTGGTAATCTGGATCAATCACCCCACCTAACACTGCTATTCTTTTCTTAGCCTGTTAACTTAAGGGCGTCAAAGGGGCCAGCGGGAAGTCTGAGATTTCAGTTCCATGGAATGTTCTTGTGACTCCCAGCAGAAGTGCTCTCCTTTCTGGAACCAACACTTTTAGACCAGAGGGAGAATAGCTGTCTGTAGATGATGGCAGAATCTTGCTCCAAAAGCTCAACTATAAGAACCTGCCAGAGACCCCAAACAGCATCCCAATCTGCCACTTGACACCTCAAGCCCCATCGGGTCTGCTGGATCATATGACCCAGTGGTAGAGCAGCCTGTACAACAGCCTGGATCTGTTGAAGAGCTAGCTTCTACTGCAGCTTTCTGAGTTACCTGGTATATGGGCCAGAGTAACACACCCATGTGAGAATCCAAATAGGCCCACTAAACGTGTACTTCCTTCTTGGTGGTTGGGGGAGCCAGGTCAATAACTTATCCTTCACCTTAGAAGGACTATCTCTGCATGCCCCATACTGCTGCACTCCTAAGACTTTCACTGACATAGAAGGTCCTCGAATTTTGGTTGGATTTATTTCCCAACCTCTGGAGTACATATGTGTTACCAAGGAGTCCGAAGTTGTCGTTGCCTCCTGCTCACTTGGTCCAATCAACCCAATGTCATCAATATAGTGCACCAGTGTGATACTTTGGGGAAGAGACAGGGGATCAAGATCCCTTCAATCTGCCGGGCAGTGGTGGTGCACGCCTTTAATCCCAGCACTGGGAGGCAAAGGCAGGCGGATCTTTGTGAGTTTGAGGCCAGCCTGGTCTACAAGGGCTAGTTCCAGGACAGGTACCAAAGCTACAGAGAAACCTTGTCTCGAAAAACCAAAAAACAACAACAACAACAACAAAAATCCCTTCAGTCTAAGTTGTGACATAGGGATGGAGAGTTAATATATATTCTTGAGGTAAAACTTTGCAGTTTTATACTGCTGGTCTTGCTGACTGAAAGCAGATTGCCTCTGGTGGTCCTTATGAACATGTACCAGAAAAGAGCATTTCTTTTTTTTCCTTTTTTTTAATATTTATTTATTTATTATGTATACAATATTCTGTCTGTGTGTATGTCTGCAGGCCAGAAGAGAGCACCAGACCTCATTCCAGATGGTTGTGAGCCACCATGTGGTTGCCGGGAATTGAACTCAGGACCTTTGGAAGAGCAGGCAATGCTCTTAACCACTGAGCCATCTCTCCAGCCCAAAAGAGCATTTCTTGATGAATAGCTACATACTGTGTACCAGGACATGTGTTAATCTGCTCAGGTAAGGACACCACATCTGGTACAGCAGCTGCAATTGGAGTCACTACCTGATTGAGTTTTCAACAATCAACTGTCATTCTCCATGATCCATCTGTCTTCTGCACTGGCCAGATAGGAGAGTTAAAGGGAGATGTGGGTGGAACCACCACCCCTGCATCTTTCAAGTCCTTGACGGTGGCACTGATCTCTGCAGTTCCTCCAGGGATGCAACACTGTTTTTTTTGTTTTGTTTTGTTTTTTTGTTATTTTGTTTTTCGAGAGAGGGTTTCTCTGTGGCTTTGTAGCCTGTCCTGGAACTAGCTCTGTAGACCAGGCTGGTCTCGAACTCACAGAGATCCACCTGCCTCTGCCTGCGACACTGTTTTTGATTCACTATTTTCCCCGGCAGAGGCAATTCTGATAGCTTCCATCCCTTTCTTTCCTTTCCTATCCTTTCCTTTCCTATCCTTTCCTTTCCTATCCTTTCCTTTCCTTTCTTTCCCTTCCCTTCCCTTCCCTTCCCTTCCCTTCCCTTCCCTTCCCTTCCCTTCCCTTCCCTTCCCTTCCCTTCCCTTCCCTTCCCTTCCCTTCCCTTCCCTTCCCTTCCCTTCCCTTCCCTTCCCTTCCCTTCCCTTCCCTTCCCTTCCCTTCCCTTCCCTTCCCTTCCCTTCCCTTCCCTTCCTTCCCTTCCCTTCCCTTCCCTTCCCTTCCCTTCCCTTCCCTTCCCTTCCCTTCCCTTCCCTTCCCTTCCCTTCCCTTCCCTTCCCTTCCCTTCCCTTCCCTTCCCTTCCCTTCCCTTCCCTTCCCTTCCCTTCCCTTCCCTTCCCTTCCCTTCCCTTCCCTTCCCTTCCCTTCCCTTCCCTTCCCTTCCCTTCCCTTCCCTTCCCTTCCCTTCCCTTCCCTTCCCTTCCCTTCCCTTCCCTTCCCTTCCCTTCCCTTCCCTTCCCTTCCCTTCCCTTCCCTTCCTTCCCTTCCCTTCCCTTCCCTTCCCTTCCCTTCCCTTCCCTTCCCTTCCCTTCCCTTCCCTTCCCTTCCCTTCCCTTCCCTTCCCTTCCCTTCCCTTCCCTTCCCTTCCCTTCCCTTCCCTTCCCTTCCCTTTCCCTTCCCTTCCCTTCCCTTCCCTTCCCTTCCCTTCCCTTCCCTTCCCTTCCCTTCCCTTCCCTTCCCTTCCCTTCCCTTCCCTTCCCTTCCCTTCCCTTCCCTTCCCTTCCCTTCCCTTCCCTTCCCTTCCCTTCCCTTCCCTTCCCTTCCCTTCCCTTCCCTTCCCTTCCCTTCCCTTCCCTTCCCTTCCCTTCCCTTCCTTCCCTTCCCTTCCCTTCCCTTCCCTTCCCTTCCCTTCCTTCCCTTCCCTTCCCTTCCCTTCCCTTCCCTTCCCTTCCCTTCCCTTCCCTTCCCTTCCCTTCCTTCCCTTCCCTTCCCTTCCCTTCCCTTCCCTTCCCTTCCCTTCCCTTCCCTTCCCTTCCCTTCCCTTCCCTTCCTTCCCTTCCCTTCCCTTCCCTTCCCTTCCCTTCCTTCCCTTCCCTTCCCTTCCCTTCCCTTCCCTTCCCTTCCTTCCCTTCCCTTCCCTTCCCTTCCCTTCCCTTCCCTTCCCTTCCCTTCCCTTCCCTTCCCTTCCCTTCCCTTCCCTTCCCTTCCCTTCCCTTCCCTTCCCTTCCCTTCCCTTCCCTTCCCTTCCCTTCCCTTCCCTTCCCTTCCCTTCCCTTCCCTTCCCTTCCCTTCCCTTCCCTTCCCTTCCCTTCCCTTCCCTTCCCTTCCCTTCCCTTCCCTTCCCTTCCCTTCCCTTCCCTTCCCTTCCCTTCCCTTCCCTTCCCTTCCCTTCCCTTCCCTTCCCTTCCCTTCCCTTCCCTTCCCTTCCCTTCCTTCCCTTCCCTTCCCTTCCTTCCCTTCCCTTCCCTTCCCTTCCCTTCCTTCCCTTCCCTTCCCTTCCCTTCCCTTCCCTTCCCTTCCCTTCCCTTCCCTTCCCTTCCCTTCCCTTCCCTTCCCTTCCCTTCCCTTCCCTTCCCTTCCCTTCCCTTCCCTTCCCTTCCCTTCCCTTCCCTTCCCTTCCCTTCCCTTCCCTTCCCTTCCCTTCCCTTCCCTTCCCTTCCCTTCCCTTCCCTTCCCTTCCCTTCCCTTCCCTTCCCTTCCCTTCCCTTCCCTTCCCTTCCCTTCCCTTCCCTTCCCTTCCCTTCCCTTCCCTTCCCTTCCCTTCCCTTCCCTTCCCTTCCCTTCCCTTCCCTTCCCTTCCCTTCCCTTCCCTTCCCTTCCCTTCCCTTCCCTTCCCTTCCCTTCCCTTCCCTTCCCTTCCCTTCCCTTCCCTTCCCTTCCCTTCCCATACCATTCCTTTCTAACCATAATGGCCCTCACTCTGCAGATCAGGGAACCCATGTGGGAATTCTGTCAGCTTCTAAGTGTATCTATCCCAATTATACATTCTGAGACTGGGGAAATAACCACAGGAAGAGTTCTGGAAACCTTTGAACCTTCTATAAGATTGACTTCAGCCAACTCTTCATTAATCAATCACCTGACCTCCACAATCCCTTACTTTAAGTGGAGGGCCACAGTGCTTCTTTTGGGGTTTCCTGGAATCTGTGTTAATTCTGAACTAGTATCTAATAGATCCTAGAAAGTCTGTTTCCTGTCAGGCGGTGGTGGTGCATACCTATAATCCTGCACTCCGAAGGCAGAGGCAGGCAGATCTCTATGAGTTCAAGGCCAGCCTGGTCTACAGAGAGTTCTAGAACAGTCAGGGCTACACAGAGAAACCTTGTCTTGAAAAAAAAAAGACTGTTTCCTTTCCCCCAGTGTACAGTTACCCTTGTAAAAAGGCCATAGATCCTTGCCAGGCTGTGGTGGCACACGTCTTTAATCCCAGCACTTGGGAGGCAGAAGCAGGCAGATCTTTGTGAATTCTAGACCAGCCTAGTCTACAAGATCTAGTTCCAGGACAGGCTCCAAAGCTACAGAGAAACCCTGTCTCGAAAAACCAAAAACCAGGCCTGGAGGGATGGCTCAGCCGTTATAAGGCTAGGCTCACAACCAAAAATATAAGAGTTCGGTTCCCAGCACCCAAGGCTGTCCCTCCAGGTACCATAGAAAAAAAATAAATGCCGGGCGATGGTGGCACACGCCTTTAATCCCAGCACTCGGGAGGCAGAGGCAGGCGGATCTCTGTGAGTTCGAGACCAGCCTGGTCTACAGAGCTAGCTCCAGGACAGGCTCCAAAACCACAGAGAAACCCTGTCTCGAAAAACAACAACACAAAAAAAGCCATGTAGGATATAGGTCCCTCTGGGCAAGGACTGGGGAAAGGGTAACAGCAAAACTCTTAGGTATTTTATCAAGGGCCTTCCTCAAGGGAATCTGGTCATCCCTTCATTCAAGCGGTACTGGTGCCAAAGGTTCATACGAATCATGCCACCACAGAATTTACTTTGCCTGTGCTGCCTATTACTGGTTAGACCATTATGGACACGGCTTTGTCCGTGCTGCCCATTATAACTACAGCCACCTTGTCTCTGGTGATTTGGTCCTGACACTTGGCCCTGCTACTTTGGGGCCCAAGTGAACCCATTAATTGTGTTTCACACAGCGTATCCACTCTAGCCTTGCAATTTCCCTGAGCCTTCCAATCCCTTCATCAACACCAAGCTGAGGGATATCAGCCATCTCCAACTCCTTTTCAGCAGGCCAGCTTTCGACAAATACTTCAGCCAACCATTCAAATAAATTTTGATACTTTTTTGTTGGGGAATATTATTTTCAGGTGTGTGACTTTGCGCCATATTTGCTTAACTCTGTGAAGCTGTGTTACTGTGTCTGTCTAAAACACCTGATGGTCCTAATAAAGAGCTGAATGGCCAATAGCGAGGCAGGAGCAAGGATAGGTGGGGCTGGCAGGCAGAGAGGATAAATAGAAGGAGAACTCTGGGAGGAGAGAAGAAGAGCAACAGAGAACAAGAAGAGGAGGACGTCAGGGGCCAGCCAGTCACCCAGCCACTCTGCCACCCAGCCAGGCACGGAGAAAGCAGTAAAGAAAGGTATACAGAAATAGAGAAAGATAAAAACCCAGAGGCAAAAGGTCGTTGGAATAATATAAACTAAGAAAAGCTGGCAAGAAGCAAGCCAAGCTAAGGTCGGACATTCATAACTAAGAATAATAAGCCTCTGTATAATTTATTTGGGAGCTGGGTGGTGGAACTCCCAGAAAAGTCAAAAGAGTAAAATATCACACAACACCCTTTTGTTCTGAGTCAGGGTTTCTCTGTGTAGGTCAGGCTGTCCTGGAACTTGCTCTGTAGACCATGCTTACCACTGCCTGCCTCTACCTTTAAGTACTGGGATGAGAGGTGTGTGCCAGCGCCAACTGGTAACACCATTCTTTCTCTTTATGTTTTTTCCCCCAAGGCAGGGTTTCTCTGTGGCTTTGGAGCCTGTCCTGGAACTCTCTGTAGACCAGGCCTTGAATTTAGAGATCCGCCTGCCTCTGCCTCCTGAGTACAGGGATTAAAGGTGTGCACCACCACCGCCCATCTCTTTCCTTTTTAACTGAGCGAGCTTCCATAGACCTAGACTCTTCATTCAGTTTATATCAATAAACTCAGCCTGATCCAGTATTATGTTCCTTCCATCGTTATACTATACCAATCCATTCCTACACATATTCCCCAGACTTCTGCTTGAATGAATTAGCAAGCTCATTAAGCTCTTTAGTAGCGTAGCTTTATCTCCTCCTGGACCACACTTTCTACCTCTTCTCCAGGAGCCTGCTTTGCCTTGCATCTGGTTATAAGTCTAGAGGCAACTTTCTGGGCCCCGAGGAACAACAGTATTGTTTTGCTTGGCATCACCTTCAAAGAAATTCACTGCTGATTTAGCGGACAACTCGGGATTGATTTCCTCAATCAAAGCAGAAAGGGCAGTATTTCAGGGGGTGGCCTGAGGGTGCATCTGCTGAGAGACTACTTCCTTGGGTGGGATAAACCTTGAGAATCTGAGGGTTCGGAGTTCTCAGCATCAGTAGGGTCCTCCCACACATCCCCATCCCTAGGTACAGAATCCCATTCTTTACCAACTGATGCCTTACTTTAACCTCTGACACCCTCTAAGACTGGGACTTGAATTTTCATTGTAATTCAAATCTTTTGAGAGCTTCAGTTTGATTTTCCACAACTTGAGCTCTGGCTGCTGGAGAGAAGATTCTCTTCCAGGGCACACTTAGAAACCTCTAGACTGTTTATGTGCATCTGGAGCCGGTCGGTTTTATCACTGAGTTCATTGTTGTCCTTCTCTGTATTCTGAGATCTTAGAAGTGCATTTTTTCCATTGTCAGTTTATCCAGAGATGGTAGGAGCAAACAGCCAACATCTTTATTTTCCTCAAGTGTTTTCCCCACCAATTGTCAAAAGTCACCAAATCCATCGTCTCTCACAAGTGGTGAATCAAGATAATCAAATGCATTTGTCTCCTTCAGTTTGTAAAATAGTTCACCCCATGGATGCTCAGTACTCTCTGAGCTCCCAGGAGAGGCTTCAGTAACTGGAGAGGATTCGATAACTGTAGGTGTCAGCAAATTAGAAACCCTATTCCAGATACTTAAAATATTCAACCCTATACTTCTGTTGCTCTATAACCACTCCTGGTACTAAAATTTGTGTTAGGGTTCTCTAGAGGAATAGAACTTATAGAATGTGGGATTTATTAGAATGGCTTACAGGTTGTGGTCCTGCTAGTTCAACAATGGCTGTCTTCCAACAGAAGGTCCAAGAATCCAGTAGCTGTTCAGTCCACGAGGCTGGAGGTCTCAGCTGGTTTTTAGTGTAAGCTGGAATCCTGAAGAAGTAGGCTCTAATGCCAGTGAAGGAAAGGACTTGTCAGTGAGAGTGAGGGCAAGCAGGCAGGGAGCAAGTGTCTCTCTTCCATGGACTTATTTAGGCTGCCAGCAGAAGGTGGCCCAGAGTACAGGTGGATCGTCCCACCTCAAAAGACCTGGATTAAATAAAAGTGGATCTTCCCACTTCAAAAGATCTGGATTAATAGTGTGTCTTCCTACTTCAGATGATTTAACTAAGAAAAAAATCCCACCTTTAAACCTAGCACTTGGAAGGCAGAGGCAGTTAGATCTCTGAGTTGGAGGCCAGCCTAGTCTAGGGTTAGTTCCAGGATGGCCAACGCTACACAGAGAAAAGCTGTCTCAAAAAACAATCCAAAGTTTTGGAGGTCACGAAAGCAAGCAATTTATTATTAGTGTCCCACGAGCTTTGCTGCAGATAACTCCTGAGTGGGGCTTCTTAATGGCTTCAATTGTTCTCTGGCCAAAGTTGCTTTGTGCCCCCTGCCCTATTCAGTATCTTTAAGTTGCAAGGTAAAGCAACTTCCTGACGTTAAAAAAAAAATTCAGCAAACTTGCTAATCAGTAACTTTTCTCTAGATTTACGGACTCTGGAACATCCAGTGACCTTCAGACCACAGCTTCTGTTTCAGAAAAGCAGGCCTCTGTGGAATTTATGACCAGCCCAGCCGTCCTCAAACTCAAACTAGAAAGATAGTTTCCTCAAATCCTTTGGTCACTTTCTACCTGCAGACCCTAAGCAAGATGGTCTTTGTTGGTGACAGTCTCCTATCTTATGTTTTCTGACTTTCCAAATTAATCTTTTTCTTTGGTCCCAACCTGTCCTTGAGTCACTGGCCTTTTCCAGAGTAAATGAAGTTGGGCGCTCTAGCAGAGCTAACATGGGCAATTTCAGGCTGGCGGATCAAGCCTGTCGCTTCCTGCTAGGAAGCTCTTTCTGGTGGCTGGTTGTCTACCTTGGTGGAATCATGCGATATTGAGGGTTCTGACTGATCACTCACAGGTAGTATATAGTTAGTGGGATGCTGAGACTGACTCCCTGGTTGTCTGACAGCACGAGAGGAAGAATGACTAAGTCACAGGCCAACTGATTAACGGCTGTCAGTGAACCTCCCCAACTCCTTGGATGCATGTAGTTGCAAACTCTGTCCGGATAGAATCCAAGTCTCTCTGAGGGACCTAACACATCACAAGATATTGATGGGTTGACTCATACTGGGAATGAGAAATGTTAGACTCATTGTAGGAAACCAGCTTGACATGACCACAGTCATTTTAGTTATAACCTTGGGTGGTGAGGCATATGACCCCAGCACTTTCGAAACCTATAGGATGAACAAAGTCATTAAGTCAGGTGAACCAGATGGTGGTGGCAGCGGTGCACGCCTTTATTCCCAGCACTTGAGTGGCAGAGGCAGGCAGGTCTCTGGGTTCAAGGACAGCCTGGTCTAGAAAGCAAGTTCCAGCATACCCAGGGCTGTTACAGAGAAACTCTGTCTCAAGAAGGTCAGGTGAACATTTCATGCTAACTACTTATGGCCAAATTGTTTTGAATAGATATTTAATGAAATAAGCTTAATAAAATATCTGACTGGCCACATTCATCAAAACATTAGAGATACTCTTTAAGTCTGCAAATCTGTAACAAATTGCACTTTGTGAAATTCTGGATTTTTCTGACGTTTCTGGAATATGTACATACTCCTGTGGGCTAGTGGTCAATGTTGGGTATCTTCCTTGATTGCTAGCCACTTGATTTTTAACTTTTTGTTGTTGTTGTTTTTCGAGACAGGGTTTCTCTGTAGCTTTGGAGCCTGTCCCATAACTAGCTCTTGTAGACCAGGCTGGCCTCGAACTCACAGAGATCTGCCTGCCTCCCCAGTGCTGGGATTAAAGGCATGTGCCACCATCACCCGGCTGATTTTTAATTTTTTAATGTTTTTCCTATTTTGTAAATAATTTGTTTGACTTTTATTTTATGTACATTGGTATGAGGGTGTAGGATCCCCTGGAACTGGAGTTACAGACAGTTGTGAGCTGCCATGGAGGTGCTGGATCACAACACTGTACACCAGGCTGGCCTCAAACTCACCCAGCTCCTCCTGTTTCTGCCTCCCGAGTGCTGGGATTAAAGGCCTGTGCCACCACCTGGTAAATGTAGGTTTCTTTTTTTCTTTCTTTGAAATTTTCAAGAAAGGGTTTCTCACTGGGCGCTGGTGGCGCACGCCTTTAATCCCAGCACTCCGGGAGGCAGAGGCAGGCGGAGCTCTATGAGTTCAAGGCCAGCCTGGTGTACAAGAACAAGTTCCAGGACAGGCTCTAAAGCTACAGAGAAACCCTGTCTAGAAAACAAAAACAAAAAAACAAAAAAGAAAGAAAGAAAAGAAAAGAAAAGAAAGGATTTCTCAGAGTCTCCTGCCTTTAGCAATCGATTGTCACCCATGGAGTTTCCCCTTTAAACCAGGGAATCCACTGACAGGTGACACCGAGGTTTCATCGCAGCCCTCCCTGTTGTGAGGGCTTAGCTAGGTGCTGTAGCCACTGAGCAGTCCCGAGGTAAATGAGGAGCAACCAGAATGATCCACAGTGACCACATGGCAGTGTGACTGTCCAGAGCGCTTTTGGGAGCTGACAATGACTAGCTGGGCTAATCCCAGGCTACTTCAGGCCATAGGTGCACGCTGTAGTTTATGAGAAGTCCCTTTCTGGGGTCCTCTCAGCCGGTCCCATGCCACCTGCACATGAGAAAAGAGCTGACAGGGTGATGGGGACAGTCCGAGAGAATGGTAGGCTGTCTAACAGCAATAGGCGGTGCTTCAGGGGACTCAGGGCTGGTGGGTATAGATGGACGCTACTATTGACTGATGCACAGTGTGGATGAGGAGGCGAGCGATAGGAATCTGACGGTGGCAACCGACTTATTATTTATTTGAACCAGGTGACCGACAGAGTACCTATATATGGCGCTAGGTCTACCCTGGAAGAGAAAGCCTGCTTGAGGACATATGATGACGGACATAATTGGAATCTGACAAAAACAGTCCCTTTCTGAATGGCCGGCGACGTGATTGGCTAGCATTGTGACGGACGGACGGACGGGGCAGGGCCTTAAGCAACTTCAACCACTTCTACTGCCCAGACGCACTCTGGGAAAGAGCAGCAAGCACGGGACTCCAGACCGCTCGTGCTGGCGGGAGGGGTTGGCTCCCATTTCTCCGATTGGTCCGCGCGGGGGCTGTGGGCGGCGAGGGACGGCCAATAGACTGCGCGTTCACGGCCACGCCCGCGCGCGCTCTCTTCTCGCGAGGCCTGCTAGGCCCGAATGTCGTTAGCTGTGGAGAAAGATGGCGGAAAATTTAAAAGGTGAAGCTGTGATGGCTGAGGCGCAGGCTACTGGCCCGGTCGAGTAGAATGGAGGGAAGGTGTGGAGGGCTCCGGCTCAGGCGTCCGGAGCCACGAAGCCTGGAGCTAGAAGACCGGCGCCGAAAAGATGGGGCTGAAGAGCGCGGGCCCGGCGCGCGGGCTGGGCGGGGCTGAGGGGAGGGGGCGCGTGCTTCGGCCGCGGGGGGCGCGGGGGCTGCGCAGACTGCGCGCAGGGGTTCTCGGTCGCGCGCTGCTGGCCGGCGCGCCCACGCACGCGCCAGAGTCCTGAGGAGAAGGTTGCGATCACACGCGGGAAAAGCGGCTCCCGGTGACCATTACTCTTTCGCTTTCCACGGGAGACGCCGGAAGGGGAGGAAGAAAGGGAATTGACCCCCTTCTCAAAATGGGGGAACCGGCGTCTCTAGGTGGGAAGTTATCTCGGCGCGCTGGGGACAAGGTTTCGGGGTGAAGATTCTTCTCGGGAGAGGGAGCGGGGGGCTTGGTGATAGGAGGGCTGGACTCCTCCATGTGCGGGGAGAGAGGGGTGACCGCGTCGGGCAGGCTTGGCGGCGGCTAGGGCTGGGAGGAGAGATTCCACAAGTGGGAGCCGGGCTGCCGCGGCGGGGAGCGCGCCGGGCGGCGCGGGGCGTGGGGCGCGGGGTCGGGGCGGCCCGGGGGGGGGGGGGGTGCGCGACCGCAGGTGGCACGCAGGCTCGAGGAGGGACGGGCCCGGAGCGGGGACGAGGCGCCGGAGTCGTGCCGGGCCTTGGCTCGGGAAAGTGCTTGCCCGGGTTTCGGCGGACGCCCCTGCGCCCAGGAGGACCGCGTTCTGATGGCTTTAGGTTTTAGCCTTTTTTTTTTTTTTTTTTTGAGACAGGGTTTCTCTGTGGCTTTGGAGCCTGTCCTGGAACTCGCTCTGTAGACCAGGCTGGTCTCGAACTCACAGAGATCCGCCTGCCTCTGCCTCCCGAGTGCTGGGATTAAAGGCGTGCGCCACCATCGCCCGGCGGTTTTAGCCTTTTTTTTCTTTCTTTTTTTCTTTTTTTTTTTTTTTTTTTTGGTTTTTCGAGACAGGGTTTCTCTGTGGTTTTGGAGCCTGTCCTGGAACTAGCTCTTATAGACCAGGCTGGTCTCGAACTCACAGAGATCCGCCTGCCTCTGCCTCCCGAGTGCTGGGATTAAAGGCGTGCGCCACCACCGCCCAGCGGTTTTAGCCTTTTCTAAAGATGGCAGTGGGTCGCTTCAGCAGACAGCCTCAAGTGTCTTCTGACAGGGTTGGGTTACAAACATGGCTTCGGGAGCGCACTCGAGGGTGCGTTTTGAAGCAGGGGTGTGTACGTGAAAGCCGCTTGGCGACCCCGTATGTGTCAGTGACTTGCCGCATGGACTGTTTACATGTTCGCGAATTGAGAGCACAGCCCTTTGGAGTCACAGGAACGTGGAATGAGAAAGCAAGGGATAATGCAGCCTGAAAAAACAGACCAGACTAAGTCGAGGAAGCCCCCCCCCCCCCCAGACTGGGTCTCACTGTGGGATTTAGTATTTTGACCAGGCTGGCCTCGAACTCACAGAGATCTTGAGATTTGCCTGCTTCTGCCTCCCGAGTGCTAGTACCTCTACTCCCCGCTTAATGTGACACCTTTCCACAATCTTTATAATTCCAAAATCTAAAAAGCCCCAAAAGTAGAAGTCTTTTTCTTAGATTTGTCACTAATCGTGGCAGATGGTGAATTTTTTGTTTTGTTTGGCTTTTCAAAGCAGGGTTTCTCTGTAGCCTTGGCTGTCTTGGAACTCACTCTGTAGACCAGGCTGGCTTTGAACTCGTATCTGCTTTCCTCTGCCTCCTGAGTGCTGGCGCCTCCACTGACTGGCACTAAAGGGGATCTTTAAAAGTGGGATTATTCAGTGAGGTTATTTAATGTGGAAAATTCAGGCTTTCGGTGTAGATGTGTTTGCTGTTAATGTGTTTGATTATGGATGACTTGATATGTTAGATCCTGTTATGACTGTGTCTAAAGTTGCATTTTTTAAATCCCCAAATTTTTTAATTCCAAAATATGTGGTCCAGGTGTTTCAGCTAAGTGGTTAAAGGCCTTTCTTTACAGATAACACCTCGTGCCCTAGGGATTTTCATCCTAACCCCCCCACCCCCACCCCTTAGGCAATGCACCCTACTGAGCTAGGGAGCTGTTTCCTTCTTTTGCAAAGTGGGAAGAGGGGTGATTAGATCTTGAACCTAAGGCAAGTTTGCAGGCAGTTTTTGGATCTTGGGAGTTCTGGCAGTAGATCCTTTTACAGACAGTTCATGCTGCAAGCTGCTCCGTTTTCTGCCTTGCTGTTCCAGGGTTAGGGGCCAGGGTTTGGAGTAGATTCTCCCAGAAGAGGGGATGGGTCCTTTCTCGAAGAACTGGATTCCTCCGTGTACAGGGAAAGAAAGGTGGGTGACTCTCTGTGTGGGGGGGGCAGGTTTCTCTCCAGGAATTTTCCCTGGGCACTGAGCATTAGGGTTCAAGGAACTGGCATGTTCCTGTTGCAGAGGGCCTTGGTTAAGTTGCAGGGCGGTGGTTAATCCTGGCAGTCGGGAGGCAGAGGCAGGCGGATCTCTGAGTTTGAGGCCCAACCAGGTCTATAGAACTAGTTCTAGGACAGGCTCCAAAGCTACTCAGAGAAACTGTGTCTCGTAAAACCAAAAATTAAAGAAAAAAGTTTGGTTAAGGTCTGTGGAATCTATTTGTTGTGACTCCTGTGCTTTCTCATTCCAGGCTGCCGTGTATGTTGCAAATCGTCCTGGAATCAGCTTCAGGATCTGTGCCGACTAGCCAAGCTTTCTTGTCCTGCCCTTGGCATTTCTAAGAAGAATCTTTATGACTTTGAAGTCGAGTACCTGTGTGATTATAAGAAGATCCGTGTAAGTCTGGTGGGGGTGTGTGCTACTGCTCTGGCAGGGAACCCTCTTCCCCACCCAACCTTCACATCTCTTCACAAAGAGAATTTTCACTTGTGGAAAAATGGCATGATAGACGGTCCTATTTCCATTTTACAGGTGGGGAAATCAAGTGCCTTTCTCAAATAATAGGCAGAATGAATCCTCAAATGTCTTTTTCCACTTGAAAATATAAATATTGAAGTTCTTTTTTATGTATTTTTGTTTTTTTTTGAGACAGGGTTTTTCTTTATAACAGTCCTAGCTGTCTTGGAACTTGCTCTTGTTGACCAGACTGGCCTAGAACTCACAGAGATCCGCCTTCCTCTGCCTCCTAAGTGCTGGGATTAAAGGTGTGTGCCACCACTGCCCAGTTTACACCAGGAACTTTTTAAAACTCTGATAATACAGGATGAAGTGGCAACAGTTAACTGCCAGAGAAAGTAATAGTTACTAGAGCCCACTGAAAGCAGCATGCTTAGCTGAAATGTAGACTTTATTTTCCCTTTCTGTAAAATGGGGAGGACTAGAGTTCTGAGAATTAGTTCTAGGGTGTGTCAGTTGCTCAGGATAATACCTGCTGCATTAGGGAATGATGAAAAAAGGGTTAACTGTTTTTCCTTTCCTCTTTTTATTTTTAGACAGGCTTTTGCTATGTTGCAAAGACTGGCCCCAAACTCAGAATCCTTTTGCCTCGGGTTTATTGAGTGATAGGATTATAGATATGTGTATGTTATATGTATATAATCCTCTCTCCACTTATATTTTCTTTACAGGTGAGGTAACAGACGTGATATAATTTATTTGCCTAAGGCAACATAGCCAGGAAGCTACAGATTGACATTTAAACTCTATCCTATGGCTGACTCCCAACAATTAAAGCTCCCCCACCCCTGGCACTTTACAGAAAACTGCCTGAAAGAGTAGGGGTAAAAACGGGATCAATGGAGAGTCGACTACCAGAGAATTGGCTGGTTGTAGTGGCAGTGTTTTGATGTGGTGGAAGGGATGAGATCTAAATGTATTTAATGGGGAGTATGAGCTCAAGAGGAACCAAAAAAAAAAAAAAAAACCTAGGAGTTTGGGCCTGAACAGATCATTGGAATATAGGAGGAAGTGATCTGGGGGGTTGAAAAAGTAGGAATTTCAACAGCTAGTAATAAGAGAGTGGAAGTAGAATTTATTAATTCTTACTCCAAAAGAGGCACTGCATGGACCCATTCTAGAAAAAGAGTAGTGTGGGGTGAGTGTTCTCCGTTGCCACAAGGATCTCACATTTATGGCATTCTCCTGTTCCTGTCCTAACAGGATCAGGAGTACTACCTGGTTAAATGGCGTGGATATCCTGAGTCAGAGAATACCTGGGAGCCACGGCAGAATCTCAAATGCGTGCGCATTCTCAAGCAGTTCCACAAGGACTTAGAAAGAGAGCTGCTCCGCCAGCATCGCCCGTCAAAGCCACCCAGGCACCTGGACCCAAACTTAGCCAACTACCTGGTGCAGAAGGCCAAGCAGAGGCGGGCACTGCAGCGCTGGGAGCAAGAGCTCAATGCCAAGCGCAGCCACCTGGGACGCATCACTGTGGAGAATGAGGTAGACCTGGATGGCCCTCCACGGTCCTTTGTCTATATCAATGAGTATCGTGTTGGTGAGGGCATCACCCTCAACCAGGTGGCTGTTGGCTGTGAGTGCCAAGACTGTCTGTTGGCACCCACTGGAGGCTGTTGCCCTGGAGCATCCCTGCACAAGTTTGCCTACAATGACCAAGGCCAGGTGCGGCTGAAAGCTGGTCAGCCCATCTACGAGTGCAACTCCCGATGTTGCTGTGGCTATGATTGCCCTAACCGTGTAGTCCAGAAAGGCATCCGCTACGACCTCTGCATCTTCCGCACTAATGATGGGCGAGGCTGGGGTGTCCGCACGCTGGAAAAGATCCGCAAAAATAGCTTTGTTATGGAGTATGTGGGAGAGGTGAGGAGATGGGTCTGGTTATGTGTGTAGCCTTTCCTGCTATATGTTTGTAGTGTGCGTGCCTGAACCATGTGCCTAAAACTCTCCTGCTTTCCTTTGGTGCCTAAGGCATTGGTCTGAGTATTATAGGGACATTGTAGCAGGGGTCAGTGCTTTTACCTGACACATCAACAGGATCATGCTGGTAGAAAAAGAACACTGAAGTACTTCTGACCTCAAATGGCTTCATAAGGGTAATAGCAAAGAAAGTGGGAACTAAGCTTCAGGCAGTAAACCTTTGCAAAGCTATGTGGTCTGGTCATACAGGGTTGCATCACCTAGTAAGGCAAGTTCTCTCATTTTGTGATAAGGGTTATTGTATCACAAACAAACTAAAGTAGCATGTAGGCTTGTCTTGAATGGAGATTTGGCAAGAGCCTCTAGACCAGTGGTTCTCAACCTTGTGCGTTGCAACCCCTGGGATTCTCAGGGGTCACCTAAGACCATCGAAAAACATAAGATATTTATTTTACATTATGTTTCATAACAGCAAAAATACAGTTATGAAGTAGCAATGAAAATAATTTTACATTTGGAGATCACCACAGCATGGAACTGGATTAAAGGGTAGCACCATTAGGAAGGTTGAGAACCACTGAACCAGACTTTCAGGTTACCCTGGGGAAAAGCTGGGTGGTACATGATGCATGCTAGCTTTTTAAAAATCACTAATCCCCAGATCTTTGTGGCTTAACACATTAGGAGTTGGTTTGCATTGTTTGAGGCAGAGTCTACCTCTATAGCTCAGGTTGGCTTTGAGCTCATGGTCCTCCTGAGTGCTGGGATTACAAACATGTGCCACTATGCCTGGTCTAGGAGGTTTGTGAACCCAGTTTGTGAACACTCTAGTGTTGGTGTTTTGGTGAAGGATAGCCTGTTCACATACTGACTCTAGTCCCCTAGGATTTTATTCCCCTTTTTGCCTTTCTTGTACCTTAGGCCCTTTAGGTCACCATCAGATTCTCAGCATTTTGTAGTGGGGGACTGAAGCGGAAGGTACTAATGAGTCAGGCCTGGAAGCAATACATGCTACTCGTACCCACTATGTTGGCTGGAAATGAGTCACTAGCTTACCTCTGTACCAGAGAGGTGTGGGGGTGTGTGATTTAATTTTGTGACCAGTTGTAAAACAAAAGGGTCTAGGTGAGCAACTAGCAGGTGTGTACAGCAGAAAGTAAAGTAAGACATGGTAGGCATTTGGGGTTGAGCAGCTTTTTTTTTTTTTTTTTTTTTTTTTTTACATAGACAAATCTCAGTGCTTGGGAGATTTAGCTTCCCTGGATCTTGACTGTCTAAATGTGACTTCATGTGTTTTCATATCATAGGTCCCTCCTAGATATTTACTTGGAAAGTGATAGTAATTGGCCAGAGGATACATCTGAGGGTGTCCACTGTATCTGTGACACTGACTAGGAGAGGAACTTCCACCCCCCCCTCCTTTTTTTTTTTCCTTTTTTGGTTTTTCGAGACAGGGTTTTACTGTGTATATTTGGCTGGCCTCAGACTTACCTGCCTCTGCTTCCTGAGTGCTGGGATTATGGGTGTATGCAAGCTTCTACTCTTACAACCTGGAAGAAGCTTGAACTTTCCATAATCCAGAAATGTCTTCATCGCAGGGTGATATGGATAGTCTTGGATATAGACATCCTTCTAGAAGAGATGCCCTTAGCCTGGGATATCTGTCAGTCTGGAGAAGTGTCCAGACCCTCCAAGATTTCAGCATTTCTAGAGTCATCCCAAGCAGGAAGCTGGTTAGTGTAATTATATTGACCAGGGTAAAGGAAAAACCCTCTCTATACACAGGATCTTATATAGAAAACAGCACCTACACCCCACAGGAAGGCTCAGTCCTCTGGGTGTAGTGTCTTGCTCCTCCACTCTGGAAATAGTAGGGTTTCCAGGAGCCCTTTCGTCTCTTTCTTACTTTTCCCTCTCTAATTCAATCTTTTTTTTTTTTTTTTTTTGGTTTTTTGAGACAGGGTTTCTTTGCAGCTTTGGAGCCTGTCCTGGAACTAGCTGGCCTCGAACTCACAGAGATCCACCTGCCTCTGCCTCCTGAGTGTTGGGGTTAAAGGCGTGCGCCACCACCGCACGGCTCTAATCCATTCTTACCATGTTGTTTCTTGAGCTCTTTCTTGCCATGGTCTGTCTTTAGGTTCAGGCCTTCTAGTACCCTCAGACCTGTGGAACCTTCTGACGGTGTCATTCTATCAAAACTGCCAGAGGTAAACTTTTCTTCTTATGTGGCTTCTGAAGAAGCAGTAAATACAGCAATGGGTAGAAGGTGGTGTCTGCAGCCTGCCCGAGGTTGCATTCCTGCCCTACCGCTCAGCAGCAGTCACTTCATGTCTCTCTCAGTTTCTGGTAAAGAGGAGAAGCAGCATTTAGTTAGTTCCTCCCTGTGAAGGACTTGGAAGAAGCACTTCAACAGAACTTGTGCTAGTGCTTTAGTGTAAAACTCAGACAATCACATGTTCAAAATGTGAAAGGTGTTCTTATTTTTAATAACTTGACCTGATGTATTGTTTTTGTACTGGTGAAGTCATATGTTTAATCATAGAAATATTAATTATGGGGCACTGTCTAGATGCTCCTGAGGGAGGTAGTATATTATTGTAACCTATTCCTGTAGAATGGGGAACCTCCCATATGCTAGGTAGTATTCTGCCACTAAGCCACATTCTAACCTGCAAGGTACTGTGTAATTAATTCAGAGTATCATCTCAAACATGGATGCAAATCTTTCAGGGAACTGGCAGTTTGTAACAGTTTCTGCTCCTATGGATCTTTCTGTCTTTGTTCCAGATTTTCATGTTTCCACAGATTATTTCTAGCCTAATCAAGCAGAGAATACTAGCAGTTTATTTTTCTAAAACATGTATTCTCTCTATATTTTATCATCTCTGGAATGGAGGTGAGTTTTAATTGATTAAATGATAGTAATTTGGCACATAAAGGGTGAACCTTAGGTTTCAACAAGGTAACGCTACTACTCAACTAGTCATTGCAAAACCAACACAAAATATTTTTCATACACATGCACTTGTGTTGTAAAACAGCCCCTAAGATGAGACTTTGTTGCTGACATTCCCATTCTATTGACTAGTAAAGTGAAGTAGATAGGAAATCCTTATTTAAACCAGGTGTTCTGGCAAGCCTGCTTACCTTTTTTTTTTTCTGAGAAAATGTCCACAGAGATTTAGGATCTCACAGGAGAAGGCTGAGTAGCCACTGACTCAGTTTTCTATTTCTCATCCATATTTGTAGCCTTTTTAAGCTGCTAATTCCTAGGCTGCCTGTTTTCCTTGACAGTCTGGAGAACTGATAGAGAGTAGGGATGGAAACAGGAATGAATTTTCAGGGTGGGACATCACAGGAGATAGAAAGGGAGAGGAGCTGTTTAGGCCTGGAGGCTATGACTCATCCTGGTGAGATTGGGGCAACAGGTAGGAGCAGAACAGGCAGAAAGATAGAGTGGGGGAAGATATGGGTATTCCTTCTGGTTTGAAAGATTTCAACTAGAAAGGTGGTTTTGAGACGAGCAAGTATGCTGGTGAGTTAGAACGTCTATCCTTAGTTCCCATAAGGTTCTCAGGGAGATAGGCCTACCTCGGCATACTTTGCTTTAAGTGAATACTCGCATGGCTATTGCTGCATCCTTCAGGAGAGAGGCTTTACTGTTTATGATGGTGATACCCCGTTATGACCTGGAGTCTGCTTTAGAGGATGAATCTTTTTTTTTTAGTTTTTCAAAACAGGGAAAAAGTCTTCTCTTTTTCTTTTTCTGTGTAGTCCTGGCTGTCCTGGAACTCACTCTGTAGACCACGTTGGCCTCGAACTCAAGAGTTCCAAAGTTCTCAGAGAATTCCAACTGCCTCTGCCTCCAAAGTGTTGGGATTAAAGGTGTGTACCACCACTGCCTGGCTGAATCTCATTCTTTTTTTTTTTTTTTTAGATTTATTTTACTTTGTGTGGGTGCATGTGTACATGCACTCATTTACAGTGTTCATGTAGCCCAGAAGGAGAGGTGGTATTGGATCCCTTGAACTTGAGTTAAGGGTATTTGGGTTGTGTTTGTTTTTTGAGATAGGGTTTCTCTGTGTAGACCAGGCTGCTTCAGACTCAGATTTGCCTACTTCTTTCTCCCAAATGCTGGGATTAAAGGTGTGTACTGCCACACACATACACCTCAACCCACAATGCACTAAGTATGCTTAACCAGCTCTATCCCTAGGCCATATTTCTTACATTCCCCCCCACCGCACACACACACTACCTGAGTTTTTCCTGAATAGTGTCTTACAGTATGTGTGTTTGATTCCATCTTTGTTGCATCTGTGGCCCGAGGGTCAGATCTAGGCCTGTATTCTTCACCAGCCAGACTGATCAGCCTCATGAGAAGGATGTAGGCCCAGTTCCCAGTGAAAAAAAACCTGGTGGGGTGAGGGTATATATATCTTAAGAGTGGCTAGTGTGTGCAAGACCCTGAATTTGCTTACACCATCAAAAAAGCCCCCCAAAACAAAAGATCACTGAATGAATGAAATAAATTGTAAATGGGGAAGTCGGGTCTTTCAGGAATGGTAGTGGTATGAAGTGTGGTTGGTAGGTAAATCTAGGTTTTAGAGATTAGAGAAGCAGCTGTTGATCAGGACTTGGCACAGGACATAGGTGATGGCAGAAGAGGCAGGTAGCAAACAGGACACCAATGTGGTGCCTTCCTTGCTAGAGAACATAGGGTGGTTAGGCCCAGAAGGGGGTAGATTTGAAACACAGGAGGAGCATGGTCAGTGTCATTAGGGAAGTGTAGAGTGTTTCTGAAGAAGAGGGAAGAAGACAGGTGGGAAGGGAGTGTTGAAACTACCTAGAAGATTGCCTCTTGGGCCAGATGGATTGGGTCAGAAGAAAAAAATAGCAGTTGGCATGTATCTGCTGTGGGTTGTGCTCTGTCTGTGCACTTACAGTAGGCAGATGAAGGGAAGCCAGAAGTGAGGGTACCCTGGGCTGAGGAGATGGCATTCTTTGGTACAGTAAGACACCCAGAAAGACAATAGCACTTAAGGGCTGCTAGAGGCTATAGTTGGGGTTACCAGGGAAGGCATGGAGGTGAGAAATGTCAAGTGAGGGTTGGGAGAGCAGGTCAGAACTGGAATGGTAAAGTAACTTCATGCTTATTAGGATGGGGATACTGGAGAGGAAATGTGGGAGGAGGTGCCTTCCAGCTTCAGGTGTTGGCACCAGAGTTCAGGGTTAGGACCTTCTCAGATCTGTTTTGCTTTTCCTTGTCTCATATTTTCTCCCATCCTTACTCTCCCTTTATCTCTGTCATTTTATCGTGAAGTTTTATTCTCAGCCTTTTTCTGGTCCTCTCAGGATTTGAGGATTGTGGCCTTGGTCTTCTTTCTCTCTGACCTGAATCTTTCATACTATGATTCTGTGTTTTTGTCTCTGACTCTAGCTTTCTTGTCTGAGTCCCTTTCCCATCTATTCAAACCTTCGTCCCCACTGTCTAGGGTCTCTTTATTTCCCACGTCCTCTGTGTTCTTGCCATCTGCATGGCCTACACTGGTTCTCATTCCCTTGTTGTTGCCTTGTACTATGTCTCTTGCTGTCCTGCCCTGGGTCAGTTAGTTTCTCCTTGCACCCTGGCTCTCACTTTCTTGCCTGTGCTCTGGGTCTTTCTGTCTCTGTGTTTCTGTCCCATCTTGCTTTGCCCCAACTATACATGAGGCTCTGGGACATCTCACTGGGAACAGAAAGTGGACGTCCTCTTCCTTGCACTCTAACTGCACCTTGCAGCCACCACCACTCTCCACACCATTGTAAGACACCTGCCTTCCAGAGGTTGGAGAATGGGTGGGTGGTGGGTAACCCTCTGAGAACTGGTAGACTTCACTCCTGCTCACTGTTCTTCTCTTCCCAGGGGCCAGATCAGAATCAAGCTGGGGCTGGCTTTCTTGAACCTTCATGACCAATCTTACCCCCTTCCCCCAGATTATTACCTCAGAGGAGGCAGAGCGGCGGGGCCAGATCTACGACCGCCAGGGCGCCACCTACCTCTTTGACCTGGACTACGTGGAAGACGTATATACCGTGGATGCCGCCTATTATGGCAACATCTCTCATTTTGTCAACCATAGTGTGGGTGCCTCCAGCAGGCGGGCAGAGGGTTGGGAGGGGCAGGCCAGGGCCTCTCCTCACTTTCCCACTGTTCTTTCTTGTCCAGTGTGATCCCAACCTACAGGTGTACAACGTATTCATAGACAACCTTGATGAGCGACTACCCCGCATCGCTTTCTTTGCCACAAGAACCATCTGGGCGGGCGAGGAGCTCACCTTTGATTACAACATGCAAGGTGGGGGTGGCAAGGGCCCCAGGGGCAGGGACACATAACATGGGATATAAGGACCCTACCCCAAGGCATATATGGGTTATTAGCGGACCAAGGGAAATTCTCTTGCTGGAGTTTTAAGATGTTCTTCCTGACTCCCAGCCTCCTACCTGAACCCTGCCCAAGGCAAGTGGGTTCCCATGTTTCTACCCCCTGAACCTCAACCCTGATAGACTTACAATACCACCTTCTCTCAAGACTTGTGGGAGAGGATGTTCGGCTGGAGAGTTAAGGCACAGGTACTTCCATCTTGAATGAACTGCCCCTGCCCCTCCTGACTTTAATCCTCTTTCACCTTCCTTGTTCTGTACCAAGAGATACCCTTGTGCTCTCCAGCCAATCCTCTTCTTGATAAACTAGTCATCTCTGGAAACACTTGGCAAGATAATGGACAAGGTGCTCAGGTTGCCCTTCATTCCTGAACCCTACCTGACATGACCCTTCGGTTTCCCTGTCAGCCATCTTCCTCCCGAAACATTCCTCAACCCGTCCTGAACAGTTCCTCTAGTGTTGTGCTCCAGTTCTAATCCCAAACCACTCTCCCAAAGATCCTCTCCTGACTCCCAACTCAAGATCCCTGGGTCTTCTGGTATAAGGGGTAGTAGCAGGACGCTTCATGCATGCAGGCCTTCTAACAAATCCCCCCTCCCTCCTTCCCTGACTGTGACTTCACAGTGGACCCCGTGGACATGGAAAGTACCAGAATGGACTCCAACTTTGGCCTGGCTGGGCTCCCTGGCTCCCCCAAGAAACGGGTCCGTATTGAATGCAAATGTGGGACAACAGCTTGCCGAAAATACCTCTTCTAAGCCCCGAGAAGTTTGAGGCCACACTAATTGAAGGGGCCCGAAGCCACCTTCCTCTACTGCTGCCCTCTTGTCAAGAATGACCATCAGAGCCTTGTCTGCCTCTACTTGTCCTCATCTGCCCTGACCTATTGCCCACCTGCTCTGCTCCAAGGTCAGGGCTGTGGTGAGGACTGACTCTGGGTACCCTTTCTCTGCTCCTTTCCCTTGTCCCAGGCCCATCAGGCATTGCACTTAAACCTCCCAGCCCCATTTTCAGGAGTATATTTTTCACGTCAGGATTTCCTGAAGTTGGAATTCATGTTATGTCATGGAAGTCTAAAGAGTGAGGAACTCAGCCCCAGAAATGATTTTTTTGGACAGCATTTCTGTAACTCTATGTAGTTCAGGCTGGTGTTAGACTCTTAATCCTCCTGTCTCAGCTTTCTACATGCTGTGCATATAGGTGTATACCCAGCTAAGATTTTTCTTTTAATTGCTTCTGCTTGGAGCCTTTGTTTTTTTTTTTTTTTTTTTTTGGTTTTTCGAGACAGGGTTTCTCTGTAGCTTTGGAGCCTGTCCTGGAACTCCCTTGGTAGACCAGGCTGGCCTCGAACTCACAGAGATCCGCCTGTCTCTGCTTCCCAAGTGCTGGGATTACAGGCGTGCGCCACCACCGCCCGGCCTACTTGGAGCCTTTGTGACGTGTTGGAGGCCTCTTCACTGTTCTTAAGTTTGAGGAAGCAACCCCCAGGCAGACAAACATCAGAGCTCAGAGAGATGCCAGACTAACTGTATCAACAACCACAGAGCCTTTGTAGTTGTGAAAGAAAAGGGCATCTCTAGGGCTAGTGGATTAGACTGGTTCTGCTCATCATGCTTTTGATGCTGGGTAGTATTGACCACAGGGTCTCAGAGTTACAAGTCTGAGAAGTAGTTGCCCAAGTGCTACCAAAATGGGGGTGGGGTGAATACCTCTTTGAAAGCTCCATAGGAAGGTTAGGACTGAGTTTTACCATCAGGGAGTTAAAGAGTTTTAGATGTGCTGGAAACCCTGCCTTGGCATGTAATACCACTGGAACTACTAGAAGCAGAAACCAAGATATAGATAGTCTGTAGATAGCACTTAAGACAATAATGTGCATTGACCAGAAGTTGATGAGGTGCCAGGCACTGGGTCCATATGGATTGTCTCAGGGATGCCTTGAAAACCACAGCAGTGGAGCCCAGGACTAGGCCAAAAATGATTGGGGAGAACTTATTACTAGAATATGGCAAGACGAGAGCTAAGCCCCCTTTTACTTGTCAGCTTCAAGTATTTACCTGGGTCCACTAGTCTCAAAAGTTAAACTGCCTAGAAATGTGCAAAAGGCAAAGATTCTGATGGCTGCCTTGCCCCCTGCTCTCCCCATTTTCTTCAGGAAGCCTTTCCTGACTTCCTGTGCCCAGAGTGTCCCTATGTGAGACTGTGCACCCTGGTACCGGATCTCTGTGTCTGTATGTGTCCTGCCCACACCTCCAAGGCTAACCTTCAGGCATGGACTGAATCTGGTTCTCTTGTGTACCCCTCAGCCCTCCCCAGCCTGGAGTGTGCATCAATAAATTGCGTTGTTGAAAACTAGAAACTGAAGCTGGGGCTACCCTAGAATGTAGTATAAAAAGGTTAAGTCATCTGACTAATCTTCCTATTTGGGGCCCCTAAAGTGGTCTTGCTACATAACTTCCATTTTCAAAATACACTTAAGAACGAACAGTCCAACCCTGTCTAAATGGATTAATCACTATTAGTTGCCACAAACAAATATAACTAGCTGAGGAAGATTAAAACTAGCTGAAGAAGATTAAGGGCTCAGCTTGAATTTTAAGCACATTTATCTTAACATATTTGTTCTGAAGTTTTCAACTTATAGGCTATCTGGTATATTGGAAAATGCCTCAGGGAACTATTTTTTGCAAATCCTTGAGTGTATGTGCTAAAGACAATCACCTCACATGCTTGTTTGTGATCCACTGCTTTTCTGTTTTGCTCAAAGATTGCTGTATAGGTGATAATCTCAAATAGGCTCATTGATACTCAAGTCCAGAGAGCTAGGCACCTAAGGACACAGCATAGACCTTTTGAGTCTGCATTCATGCTCTGAGATAACACAGTTCTGTATATAACTCATAACTCCAGGTAGAAGTTTTGTGGCCACTCAGATACTGTCTGAGATTTGGTCCTCAAACAGAACTACTGTCTTCTGTGAGAAATTGCGTAGTATCTCAAGGATTTGAGAACTTAACATGTCAGGAGCCTTTACAGTTAAATAAGGCAGTATAGCAACTAAGGTTATCTGTTGTGATAGGGGGCACAAACTCAAAATGTAAACCTCTGAGCAGTGGACCCTCCTATGGCACACATACAATGTGTAAATACGAGTTGACAAACAATCCCGGAACACAGATCCTCAAACACTCCAGAATTTGGGAAAAAATTTCAGACTGGTCAGAAACCCCAGTCCCTAGAAACAGACCTCTAATAAATTATATACTCTGGGACCAAGATTCCCTCAAAGTATTTTACTTTGGAGACAGTCCAACAGCCAGGGTTATAGTAAGCTGTTACCAAGTTCCAGAAACATCCTGAAACTTCAGAAAAATCAAACCAATCCATATCACCATGAAAAGAGTTGTTCACTGTGCTATTAGCTCAAAACTTCAAGTGAGTGGGGCTAGGAGTAGTGGTCCACGTTTAATCCCAGTACTGGGGAGGCAGAGGCAGGTGATTCTCAAGTTTGAAGCCAGTATTTACAAAGCAAGTTCCAAGACAACTAGGGCTGTTACACAGAAAAACACTGTCTTGGAAAACCAAAACAAAATGTTGCAAGGAATGCCCCATGCTCCAAATCACAAATGCAAAGAAATCATTTTGAAAATCTGATACCTCACCTAACGGGACCTTATTTTTGGTTTTTTGAGATACAGTTTCTCTATGTAACAGTCCTAGCTGTCCTGGAACTTGTTCTGTTGTTGTAGGAGCTGTGGGCTGTGTTCCCGCCACCCCAGCTCCTGGTCGTTTATACCCTGAAATAACAACACACAAATTGTATTCTTTTAAACACTGCCTGGCCCATTAGTTTCAGCCTCTTAACACATATCTAATAATCTATGTAGCACCACGAGGTGCGCTTACCAGGAAAGATTCAGCATGTCTGACCTGGTGGCTGGCTGCATTGCCTCTGTCTAAGGCGTCTTACCTCACTTCCTCTTCCTCCCAGCATTCTGTTCTGTTTACTCCACCGAACTATGTTCTAAGCTATCAGGGCCAAGCAGTTTCTTTATTTTTTAACCAATGACCATCATTTCCCCTTTTTCTGTTTAAACAAAAAAAAAGGAAAGGCTTTAACTTTAACATAGCAAAATCACATATAACAAAACAGTTATCAAGTAAAAATTACAATATTTACATCTATTTTATCTTTATCATAACTAAAAAAACTATAACTATTCTTCAACTCCATCAAAGACTCCAGAAAGATACAATATTACCTAAGCAAACAAGAAATAAGCAACTTTCAAACTCTAGAAATGACAGAGATACCTCGCTGCCTTGACAGTCACCCAAAGTTTCTCTGTACTGTTGGGGCATCCATCTTCGGCCTTCAGGCCCATAGTTTCCAGCAGATATTTCCATGAAGCAGGAAATTTCAAAGTCAGTTCAGTCACTATCTGCTGTGTCCTGCAGAATGTCTTGCAGACTCTTTCATGAATCAGGAACCCCGAAAGATCATCTCACCTTAAGGCAAGTTCAGTAGTCCTCTCTCTGCGGGTTCTCTGTGTCCAGTTTATGCAATAGTCCAGGCAAGAGGAGTTTCTTGCCCAAATAGCTATCAAACTCCATAAGGTGCCTCTTCGATGCCCATCTTCTTAAAGTAGATTGGTGCTGCCAGGAGCAGACATGTCTCATTGTCATGAAAAGTCCTAAGTTATTAAAACATTTAAAATGCCATATTCTCTAGCCTTTGAAAGATATGAAGAATGCCTATCTGAAATATATCCATGCACATCTAGAAAATCTAATATGACTACAAACTTGACTATTATAGATGATTATTAACAACCTATATACATTACATTTTTACATGAACTACACAATCACAATATCTTAATATCAGAAATACATATACCTATAACAAAATTGACCTTAAATCTCTAACAATAAAGCAAAATCTATACTAATGCAAATTATTCATATCTATATCATATCCCCCTTTAAATGTAAAAGGACATTTATAAACCATATTTGGGAATATGGGTGCAGTTATTTCTCTCCAAACTGCTTACTGCTGAATGGGGGTGCTGTTATTTAGGTCTTTTATGGTATAACCTGTCTGCTAGGTTCATCTCAGTTGGCAGTTGAATGAAGTAATTTTCTGAAGGTATTCACAGCAACCCTTCAGGAGGGCGTGGTCCATCATACCATATTGGAATAGAAACAATCCACAGGGTCTCATCGTCTGTGAAAACAAAAGAAGAATCTCTTCTCCAAAGTATTGTATCCTTAGATCCAAATTCTGAAGTCAAGGTATTTTCAAAATAAATATGTTGGATTAGTTCAGCAGCATTTATAAACAAATATCTTTTGGCATCTGTTGCTCCTTCCTCAGCATTCAAACAATTCAAAGAGAGCATAATAGCATACAGTATCAAGATTCTCTGTGTGTTTTCCATCTTTGTGTGGTTTTATTTTAACCTCTATTTTATTTATTTTTACTTTTATTTTTTGCTTTTTTTTAAAAGATTTATTTATTTATTATGTATACAACATTCTGCCTCCATGTATGCCCACACACCAGAGGAGGGCGCCAGATCTCATTACAGATGGTTGTGAACCACCATGTGGTTGCTGGGAATTGAACTCAGGACCTCTGGAAGAGCAGACAGTGCTCTTAACCACTGAGCCATCTCTCCAGCCCTATTTTTTGCTTTTTGAGACAGGTTCTCTGTATCTTTGACCTGGAATAACTCTGTAAACCAGGATGTCCTTGAACTCACAGAGATCTGTTTGTCTCTGCCTTCTAGGCATTGGGATTAAAGGCGTGTGCTACCACACCTAGAAGTCACAGAGGTCAATCTCCTTCTGCCTCCCAAGTGTTGGGAATAAAGGTGTATACTACAACACCCAACAACTCTCTTCCTATTTTTTGTTTTTTTACTTTAAGAACTTCAACTTTTAGCCTGCACATGTTTTTTGTTTGTTTGTTTGTTTGTTTTTCGAGACAGAGTTTCTCTGTAGTTTTGGAGCCTGTCCTGGAACTAGCTCTTGTAGACGAGGCTGGTCTTAGCTCTTGTAGACGAGGCTGGTCTTGAACTCACAGAGATCTGCCTGCCTCTGCCTCCCAAGTGCTAGGATTAAAGGCATGCGCCACAACCACCTGGCGCATGCACTTTTTTTTTTTTTGGTTTTTCGAGACAGGGTTTCTCTGTAGCTTTGGTGCCCGTCCCGGAACTAGCTCTTGTAGACCAGGCTGGCCTCGAACTCCCAGAGATCTGCCTGCCTCTGCCTCCCAAGTGCTGGGATTAAAGGCGTGCACCACCACCGCCTGGCTTGCCTGCACATATTTTTAACACACTATAAATCATATAAAAGTTTTCTTTTTTCTTTGAATTTTTCTTTTACTGTATATGTCTCTTTTTTGACCACATGAGTCTTTAATTTACCAAGCAATATCAGTAGGACTAAAGCCGTGGCTTTGACGTCTAGATCCAGCCCATTCCTTAGCTTTCCAGCCTTATGGCTGAGGTACTGGCTGTAGCCATGTTTACTGCCACAACTCTATGGCATTTCAAGGTCCCTGACAGCAAGTAAGTTGCAGCATTATGTCCACAGACAACACTCAAGTCCTCTCTCTGTAGTCGGCCCTCCTGCCTCAAACAGTCAAGAGTTTTCCCTGGCAGGATGCCCCAGAAAGCCGGCATTTTAAAACAGCACAACATTTTCCTGCTACGGCTGAAAACAAACAAGCATACAGTCTGCTTTTCAATATTATTTAAGTGTTTCGTGGCAGGACCTCTTAATGAGCTGCAAGGTTTTGCAGCTAAAGCGGAGTCAGGAAGCCTCTCTTAGATGAGAGCGCTTGCTTGCCTCTAGCAAGCAGAGTAGACCCGAGAAATTGTTGCTACCAAAAAAACATGCTTTACTCTTTCTCAAGCTTTCTCAGGCTTTCAGTGGATTCATTTGTCCGCACGTCTGGGCACCATTCTGTTGTAGGAGCCGTGGGCTGTGTTCCCGCCACCCCAGCTCTTGGTCGCTTGGCTAGCTTATACCCCGAATTAACAACACACAAATTGTATCCTTTTAAACACTGCCTGGCCCATTAGTTTCAGCCTCTTAACCCATTTCTAATAATCTATGTAGCACCACGAGGTGCACTTACCAGGAAAGATTCAGCATGTCTGACCTGGTGGCTGGCTACATGGCGTCTGTCTAAGGCGTCTTACCTCACTTCCTCTTCCTCCCAGCATTCTGTTCTGTTTACTCCATGCACCTATGTTCTAAGCTATCAGGGCCAAGCAGTTTCTTTATTTTTTAACCAATGACCTTCCTCCATCATTGTAGACCAGGTTGGCCTCAGTCTCACAGAAATTTGCCTGACTCTGCCTCCCAAGTGCTGGGATTAAAGGCATGTACCGCCACTTAGTGGTTTTTGAGTAGCTGATGGAAACCCAATCCAGAGACTATCGCAGAATTAAGACATTTTATATACTAAATGCAGAGCTGCAAACAGTCCAGAAAATGTGCCTTTTGTTGCCTTCGTACCCATTAGAAGCTCAGGGATGTTGATCTCGTTTGAAATCCCTAGTAGGTCAAGTATATCACTATGGGACTCAGACCACCCAAAAGACAGATATCACACCTGGCAGCCTGGCATCATATCTAGACTGGCCAGGGAATTCTGGAACCAACAAGTTTAGGGGCATGCTGGTGATCAAATAGTTTATATACCTCAATATTTTTTTTTTCGGTTTTTCGAGACAGGGTTTCTCTGTGGTTTTGGAGCCTGTCCTGGAACTAGCTCTTGTAGACCAGGCTGGCCCCGAACTCACAGAGATCCGCCTGCCTCTTCCTCCCGAGTGCTGGGATTAAAGGCGTGCGCCACCACCGCCCGGCATTTTGTTTGTTTTTGACACAGGGTTTTACTGTATAGTCTTCCTACTCCCACCCCTCAAGTGCTGGGAATAAAGGTGTGCACCATTACGGCCTGGCTGAGATTCTAAGTTTAATATTGAAGCTCAAATGGTTTTAAGAGGTACCAAGAGTTAAGCCTGACAGTGGTAGCTCATGCCTTTAATCCCAGCACTTGGGGGAGGCAGAGGCAGGCCAATCTCTGTGAATTCTATGCCAGCCTGGTCTACAGAGTGAGTTCCAGGACAGCCACAGCAACACAGAGAAAGGCTGTCTCAAAAAAAGAGGAGAAAGGAGGAGAGGAGGAGGAAGAAGAAAAAGAAAAGGTGTTTGTTTGATTGGTTGGTCTACTGAGGAGAAGCTAGAGATGTCTGGAATAACTTGGCTTAGTATTGATGAAGGGATTCTAAGGCTCAGATAAATTGGAGTGATGGGTGGATTTGCTGTTTAAAACCTGATCCTTCACAAGGAAGGACCCTGAAGACACACTCTTCTCTACTATCATAAGACTTCTCCAGGAGGTGGTGGCGCACGCCTTTAATCCCAGCACTGTGGAGGGAGAGGCAGGCAGATCTCTCTGAGTTTGAGGCCAGCCTGTTCTACAGAGTGAGTTCCAGGACAGCCAGAGCTGTTACATGGAGAAATCCTATCTTGAAAAAAAGGTATAAATTGAGGGGAGAGGGGGAGAAGTACTTTTTTTGCCTTTTTTCTTTTGTTAAATTTTATATATTTAACATTTCCACCTCCTCCCATCCTCCCCTTTCCCTCCCCCTCCCCCTCCCTGCACTCCCCCTCCCTGCACTCCCCCTCCCCCTCACTCTCCAGTCCTAAGAGAAGTCAGGGTGCCCTGCCTTGTGGGAAGTCCAAGGTCCCCCCTCCATCCAGGTCTAGGAAGGTGTGCATCCAAACAGCTCCCAAAAAGCCAGTACATGCAGTAGAATCGAAGCCATTTTAGGGTTGGCTAGAGTCTTGGCTCTAGAGTGGTTCCCAGGTGTCCAAGGGGATTTCCCCAACTAGGTCCATGGGCAGCAGAGGAGAGGGTGCCTGAACTGGCCTTCTCCCATAGACACACTGATGAATATCTTGCATATCACCATAGAACCTTCATCTGGTGATGGATGGAGATAGAGACACAGACCCACATTGGAGCACTGGACTGAGCTCCCAAAGCCCAGATGAAGAGCAGAACGGGGAAGAAATACTTTATCTTTACTTTTTTCCTTGTGCCAGACCAGGATCTAATTAGATTCCTGGTGTAGCTGGGGCCAAGGAACGTCATTGAATCACTAAAGGCAAGGTGAGCAGTTACCATAATGGGCAGTACAAGTATTGTCTATAATGTGTTGCATGAGTTCTAATTGGTCTTAATAAAAACCCGGAGCCAGATATCAGGGTAAATGCTGAAAGATCAGAGAGAGAAGGAGCAAACCACAGTCAACTCTTACCTTGCTAACTCTTCAGCCAAAAAAGGGCCAAACTACTGTCTCCTCCCATTTTATATTCCTCTCTCTGCCCAGCCATATCACTTCCTGTCTGTCTGTACAGACCTTCAGACCCCTATGGTTAATTAGTGTCTAACTCTACCCTCTGATCATCAGGCAAGCTTTATTTGTTAGAATATAAACAAAATATCAACATAATAGTGGTCTGACTGCTGTAAAACTCTGGCACCGGCTCATTAATATAGTGTGTCCAAGAAGGAAATAGAGAAGAAGCCTACTAAAAGTTTCAATCTGTATAAGCAGGAAAACCCTAGATCAAACGATAGACTTACCTTGATCATAATGATAGGGAATCATGGCCCATCCACTCTTTTCCAGATTTGAGTCAGTTCACAGCCCAGAACCCCCTAAATGAAATATAGACCAGGTCCCCTTGAGAAAGGATCATATTATAATACTTCTAAAGAGTTTTATTGTTGGTCTTTCTCCCATCCTTCCCTAGAAAGTTCTACAGTCTTTTACTAGGATTAAGTGTACACTGGGGGAAAGGAAATAGTTAGACTTTCTAGGACCTACTGGATGCTGACTCTGCATTGACCTTGATTCCATGAGATTCCCCCACCCCCCAGAGGCTTCAATCACACCTTTAATTTTTGGAATTAAAGTTCATTTGGGAGGAGGCAGGTGGATCTCCTCGAGTGATTAGCCAAGGCTACATAGTAAAACTCTACCTGAAAAAAAAAACAAAATAAAATATAGACTTGTGAAGGTCAGATGATTGATGGAGTTTTGGCTGGAGTCCAATTTATAGTAGACCCAGTGGGCCCCCAAATCATCCTGTATTTATTTCCTAGTCCCAGAAGGTATAACTGGGATAGGAACCCCACATTGGTTCCCTGACCTGTGAAGTTAGAACCAACATGGTTAGAAAAGCCAAATAGAGATGCCTCTACCGAGGAAAGCAGTGAACCCTCCGGTAGTGCTATTTCACTTGTATTTTAATAAATAAAGCTTGCCTGAAGTTCAGAGAGTAAAATAGCTGCACTGATCAGCCTTGCAGACCAGGCAGTGATGACTCAAACCTTTAATCCCAACCCTAGAGAGGAATACAAAAAAAGGAGGAGTCACCGTGCGTTGATAGCGCACACCCTTAATCCCAGCACTCGGGAGGCAGAGGCAGGTGAATTTCTGTGAGTTCGAGGCCAGCCTGGTCTACAAGAGCTACTTCCAGGAAAGGCTCGAAAGCTACAGAGAAACCCTGTCTCGAAAAACTAAAGAAAAAAAAAAAGGAGACAGACAGCTCTCACTCAGTCTCATTCTGAGAATCTTGGAGGCAGGATCGCCATTTCAGACTGAGGTCAAGGTAAGAGCCAGTGCCTGGCTGTTTTGCTTTTCTGACCTCCAGGTTGAACCCTAATTTCTGACTCAGGGTTTTAATTAATCGAGTTACAGAACCCAAAACAAATTAGTGCCATCATCAAGGACTATATTGATGGCATTATTTGATTGGACCAAGCGAGCAGGAGGCAATGACAACTTTGAACTTGATGGCAACACATATGCATATCAGAGGATGGGAACTAAAACTAACCAAAATTCAAGAGCCTTCTATCTAACTTGGTGAACTTTCTAGGAGTCTAAAGGTATGGGACGCGCAGAGAGATATTCCTTCTAAGGTATACCAGGCCTCTCCTGTCACTAAGAAAGAAGCATAATGCCTAGTGGGTCTATTTGGACTTTGGAGATAGCACATTTTCACTTGGGTGTGTTGTTTCCAACCATAAAACAGAACAGGTCCAGGCTGCTGTGCAGGCTGCTCTAACACTTGGACCATAGGATCCAGCAGACCCAATAGTACTTGAGGTGTCAGTGGCAGATTGGGATGCTCTTTGGGGTCTTTGGCATAGCCCTCTAGCTGAACCACAGTGGAAATTAAACATTTGATAATAAGGTGCCAGTTTATATCATGTGACCTGAGCTGCTCACCATGAACTGGGTATTACTTGATCCACAAAGCCATGAAGTGGGATGGTGCATAGAAACAATCCATCACCAAATAGCTACATACGTGATGAGGCCCAATCTGGTCCTGAGGGTATAAGTAAGCAGTTACAGGAAGAAGTGCCCTAACGAGTATGGTTTCTTTTTTTTTTTAGGTCATTTTATTATTGATATTTATTGAGCTCTACATTTTTCTCTGCTCCCCTCCCCCTTTCAACGCTCCCCCTTCAATCCTCCCCCAAGGTCCCCATGCTCCCAATTTACTCAGGAGATCTTGTCTTTTTCTACTTTCTACTTCCCATGTAGATTATATCTATGTAAGTCTCTCTTAGTGTCCGCATTGTTGTCTAAGTTCTCTGGGATTGTGGTTTGTAGGCTGGCTTTCTTTGCTTTATGTTTAAAAACCACCTATGACTGAGTACATGTGATAATTGTCTTTCTGGATCTGGGTTATCTCACTCAAAATAATGTTTTCTAGATCCATCCATTTTCCTACAAAAGTCAAGCTGTTGTTATTTTTTTCTGCTGTGTAGTACTCCATTGTGTAAATATACCATATTGTTCTTATCCATTCTTCAATTGAGGGGCATTCCAGGTTCTGGCTATGACAAACAAAGCTGCTATGAACATTGTTGAACACATGTCCTTGTGGCACGATTGAGCATCCTTTGGGTATATACCCAAAAGAGGTATTACTGGGTCTTTTTTTTTTTTTTTGCTTTTTCGAGACAGGGTTTCTCTGTGGCTTTGGAGCCTGTCCTGGAACTAGCTCTGTAGACCAGGCTGGTCTCGAACTCACAGAGATCCACCTGCCTCTGCCTCCCGAGTGCTGGGATTAAAGGCGTGCGCCACCATCGCCCGGCTTACTGGGTCTTGAGGAAGGTTGTTTCCTAATTTTCTGAGAAATTGCCACACTGACATCCAAAGGGGCTGTACCAGCTTGCATCCCCACCAGCAATGCAGAAGTGTTCCCCTTTCCCCACAACCTCTCCAGCATAAGTTATCATCAGTGTTTTTGATCTTGGCCATTCTTACAGGTGTAAGATGGAATCTCAGAGTTGTTTTGATTTGCATTTCTCTGATGACTAAGGATGCTGAACATTTCCTTAAGTGTCTTTCAGCCATTTTAGATTCTTCTGATGAGAGTTCTTTGTTTAGGTCTGTACTCCATTTTTTTAAATTGGATTATGTGATCTTTTGGTGACCAATTTCTTGAGTTCTTTGTATATTTTGGAGATCATACCTCTGTCTGATATAGGGTTAGTGAAGATCTTTTCCCATTCTGTAGGCTGTTGTTTTGCCTTGTTGACCGTGTCCTTTGCTTTACAGAAGCTTTTTAGTCTCAGGAGGTCCCATTTATTTTTTCTCTCAGTGTCTGTGCTGCTGGGGTTATATTTAGGAAGTGGTTCCCTGTGCCAATGCGTTCAAGTGTACTTCCCACTTTCTCTTCTGTAAGGTTCAGAGTGGCTGGCTTTATGTTGAGGTCTTTAATCCATTTGGACTTGAGTTTTGTGCATGGTGATAGATATGGGTCTATTTTCATTCTTCTACATGTTGATATCTGTAGTAATATGAGCGGCGGGGCTGCATCCCTGGCACCCCAGCTGCCTAGCTAGCTTATGCCCCGAAATAATAACACACAAACTGTATTCATTTAAACACTGCTTGGTCCTTTAGCTCTAGCCCTTACAGGCTAATTCTCACATCCCGATCAACCCATCTCTAATAATCTGTGAGCACCGGTCTTACCGGGAAAGATTCAGCATGTCTAACCTGGCGGCTTGCTTCATCGCGTGCGTCTGCCCGGGAGAGCGGAGCATGGCATCTCTCTGAGGCGTCTGCTCCCGAGAGGAGAGCTGTGGAGTCTGAGCTCACTTCCTCTTCCCCCAGCGTTCTGTTCTGTTTACTCCTCCCACCTATCTTCTAACCAATGAGGGCCAAGCAGTTTCTTTTTATTTAACCAATGACCTTCCTCCATCATTTCCCCTTTTTCGATATAAACAAAAAAAAAAGGCTTTAACTTTAACATAGCAAAATTACATATAACGAAACAGTTATCAAGTAAAAGTTACAATAATCTTTATCATAACTAAGGAAAACTGTAACTATAACTAACTATTCTGAACTCCATCAAAGACTCCAGAAGAATACAATACTACCTAAGCAAACAAGAAAACAGCAACTTTTAAAACTCTAGAAATGACAGAGACATCTCACTGCCTGGACAGTCACCCAAAGTTCCTCTGTACCGTTGGGGCATCCACCTTCGGCCTACAGGCCCATAGTTTCCAGCAGACATTTCATTTCCACAAAGCAGGAAATTTCAAAGTCAGTTCCGTCACTATCTGCTGTGTCCTGCAGAATGTCTCGCAGACTCTTTCATGAATCAGGAACCCCGAAAGATCATCTCACCTTAGGCAAGTTCAGTAGTCCTCTCTCTGTGGGTTCTCTGTGTCCAGTTTATGCAACAGTCCAGGCAAGAGGAGTTTCTTGCCCAAATGGCTATCAAACTCCATAAGGATCCTCTTCTATGCCCATCTTCCTCTTGAAGTAGATTGGTGCTGCCAGGAGCAGAGTGTCTCATTGTCATGAAAAGTCCTAAGTTATTAAAACATTTAAAATGCCATATTCTATAATCTTTGAAAAATATGAAGAATGCCTATCTAAAATATATCTACGCACATCTAGAAAATATTAACATGACTACAAACTTGACTATTATTTATGATTATCCATCAACAACCTATATTTCCTAATTATATATTACATTTTAATAATGAACTACACAATCACAATACCTTAATCAATACCAGAAATACATATACATATAACAAAATTGACCGTTAATCTCTATCAATAAAGCAAAATCTATACTAATGCAAATTATTCATACCTATATCATATCCCCTTTAAATGTAAAAGAACATTTATAAACATTTTTTGGCAATATGGGCTCAGTTATTTCTCTCCAAACTGCTTCCTGCTGAATGGGGGCATCGTTAATTAGGTCTTTCATGGTATAACCTGTGTGCTAGTTTCATCTCAGTTGGCAGTTGAGCGAAGCAATTTTCTGAAGGTGTTCACAGCAACCCTTCAGGAGGGCGTGGTCCATCATACCAAATCGGAATAGAAGAAATGAACAGGGTCTCATCCTCTGTGAAAACAAAATAAGAAACTCCTTTCCAAAGCATCATGTCCTTAGATCCAAATTTCAAAGTCAAGGCATCAAAATATCTATGCTGGATTAGTTCAGCAGCATTTATAAATATCTTTTAGCAGCCGTTGCTCCGTCCTCAGCATTCAAACAATTCAAACAGAGCATAATAGCATACAGTATCAAAATTCTCTGTGTATTTTCCATCTTTGTGCAGCTTTGTATTAACCTCTATTTCGTTTATTTTTACTTTTAACTTTTTGCTTTTTGAGCGTATATTTTGACCTGGAATAACTCTGTAGACTAGGCTGTTTTTGAACTCTCAGAGATCTGCCTGTCTCCGCCTCCCAGGCATTGGGATTAAAGGTGTGCGCTACTACACCTTGAACTCACAGAGATCTGTTTGTCTCTGCCTTCTAGGCACTGGGATTAAAGGCGTATGCTACCACACCTTGAAGTCACAGAGGTCAATCTCCCTCTGCCTCCCAAGTGTTGGGATTAATGGTGTGTACTACCACACACAACAACTCTCTTCCTTTTTTTGTATTTTACTTTAATAACTTCAACTTTTAGTCTGAATATATTTTTAACACACTTTAAACCATTCAGAAATTTTCTCTGTCTTTGAATCTCTCTTTACTGTATATCTCTCTTTTTCTGACTACATGAGTCTTTAATTTACCAAGCAATCTCAGTAGGACTAAAGCCGTGGCTTTGATGGCTGGATCCAGACCATTCCTTAGCTTTCCAGCCTCATGGCTGAGGTACTGGCTGTAGCCATGTTTACTGCCACAACTCTATGGCATTTCAAGGTCCCTACCAGCAAGCGAGCTTCAGCAGCCTGTGCTTGCAAACCGCACGAACCGCCTGCGAAAAAGAGTCAGAGTTTGCCCTGGCAGGACAGCCCAGAAAGCTGGCATTTTTAAACGGCACAGCTTTTTTCCTGCTACGGCTGAAAACCGAAAAGCATGCGTTCAGCCTTTCGTCAATACCATTTAAGTGTTTCGTGGCAGGACCTCTTAATGAGCTGCAGGGTTTTGCAGCTAAAGCTGAGTCAGGAAGCCTCTATTAAATTGCAGCTACCAAGAAAACATGCTCTTCTCTTTCCCAAGCTTTCTCAGGCTTTCAGTGGATTCAGTTGTCCACACGTCTGGGAGCCAATCTGTAGTAATATGAGCGGTGGGGCTGCATCCCTGGCACCCCAGCCGCCTGGCTAGCTTATGCCCCGAAATAACAACACACAAACTGTATTCATTTAAACACTGCTTGGTCCTTTAGCTCTAGCCCTTACAGGCTAATTCTCACATCCCGATCAACCCATCTCTAATAATCTGTGAGCACCGGTCTTACCGGGAAAGATTCAGCATGTCTAACCTGGCGGCTTGCTTCATCGCGTGCATCTGCCCGGGAGAGCGGAGCATGGCATCTCTCTGAGGCGTCTGCTCCCGAGAGGAGAGCTGTGGAGTCTGAGCTCACTTCCTCTTCCTCCCAGCGTTCTGTTCTGTTTACTCCTCCCACCTATCTTCTAACCAATGAAGGCCAAGCAGTTTCTTTTTATTTAACCAATGACCTTCCTCCATCAGATATCCAGTTATGCCAGCACCACTTATTAAATATGCTTTCTTTTTCCATTTGATATTTTTTTGCTTCTTTATCAAAGATCAGGTGTTCGAAGATATGTGGATTGATATTCGGGTCTTCTATTCGGTTCCATTGGTCCTCCTGTCTGTTCTTAGGCCAATACCAGACTGTTTTCGGTACTGTAGCTCTGTAGTAGAGTTTGAAGTCAGGGATTGTGATGCCTCCAGAAATTCTCTTATTGCATAGGATTGTTTTGACTATCCTGGGGTTTTTGCTTTTTCAAATGAAGTTGAGTACCGTTCTTTCGAGGTCTTTGAAGAATTTTGCTGGGATTTTGATGGGCATTGCGTTGAATCTGTAGATTGCTTTTGGTAACGAGTATGGTTTCTACTCCCATTACAATGCCTTCTGTCCCCACGTACACACCTATGACCTCATGGAGTGTGCCCTATGATGGATTAAGGAAAAGAAGACCAAGGTCTGGTTTAAGCATGGTCCTTGCTGGGTAGTGACGGTGCACACCTTTAATTCCAGCACTTGAGAGGCAGAGGCCAGTAGATCTCTGTGCATTCAAGACCAGTGAGGTTTACAAGAGCTAGTTCCAGGACAGCTAGGACTGTTACACAGAGAATCCATAACTTAAAAAGCAAAGAATGGTCCTGGGGGTGGTGGGGCTGAAGAGATGGTTCAAAGGCTAAAAGTATCTACTGCTCTTGCAGAGGACCTGGGTTTGGTTCCCAGTACTCCACATGGTGGTACAGTTCTGACCTCAAGGGTACCAGGCATGCACATGGCGCATATATGGAATACACACATTCAATCATTTACACATGCACATAAAATAAAAATAAATAAAAACTTAAAAAGGAGAGTGGTCCTGTATGGTATGCAAGTACTGCCCAGAAATGGACAACTACCATTTCAGCCCTTTTGGAAACAGCCCTGCAGGACACTAAAGAAGGAGACCTTCATAGTGGGCAATTCCAGTTCCTACATTTTGTGTGGAAGGAGAAATGGCCAGATGTGTAATTTTTCACTGATTCATAGGCTGTAGCCAATGGACAGACTGGATGATCAGGGACTTAGAAGCATGATTGGAGCCAGGTGGTGGTGGTGCACACCTTTAATCCCAGCACTTGGCAGGCAGAGGCAAGCAGAACTCTGTGAGTTCGAGGCCAGCCTGGTCTACAAGAGCAAGTTCCAGGACAGGCTCCAAAGCTACAGAGAAACCTTGTCTAGAAAAAAAAAGCATGATTGGAAAATTGATGAGAAAGACATCTGAGGAAGAAGTATGTGGAGAGATCTCTCTGAATGGGCAAAGGTTGGGAAGATAATTGCATCCCATGTAAGTGCTCATCCAAAGGTGACTTCAGCTGAGCAGGAGTTCAGTAATCAAGTAGACAGGACAACCCATTCTGTGGACAGTCAGCCTCTGTCCCCAGCCATTCCTCTCATTGCCTGATGGGCCCATGAACAAAGCAGCTATGGTGGCAGAGATGATGCTTATGCATGGGCTAAACAACATGGATTTCTACTCACCAAGGCTGACCTGGTTACAGCTGCTGCTGATGCCAAGTCTACCAGCAGCAGAGATCAACAATGAGTTCAATATCCAAGTCAGGAGGCCTTAAGTTGGTAGAGCAGAGATGTATACACACAATGACTCAGCATCGTATAACATGCCTCCATAAAGCTCAGAGACCTAAAATGCTGGACATAAATATAGAAAGAGCTCAAGAGCCTCTCCTGGGTTCAAGTGATGAGAAACCTTCCATCTGAATGTACATCTAAAGAGACCTGAGACATCTGCGTCATCAGGACACGTGCCTGAAAACAGAACATGCTTCATGCCCTCAAAAAGTGCTTTTTTTGTCTTGAGGGGGTATTTTGTTTTGTTTTATAGTTTTAGGGATTATCTTAGTTAGCTGTGAAGAGACACCATGACCACAGAAACTCTTATATCTATACAATATTCTGTCTGTGTGTATGCTCGAAGGCCAGAAGAGGGCACCAGACCCCATTACAGATGGTTGTGAGCCACCATGTGGTTGCTGGGAATTGAACTCAGGACCTTTGGAAAAGCAGGCAATGCTCTTAACCTCTGAGCCATCTCTCCAGCCCCCAACCACAGAAACTCTTATAAAGGAAAACATTTAATTGGGGTGGCTTACAGTTTCGGAGGTTCAGTCCATTCTCATCATGGCAGGGAGCATGGTGGGAAGCCTGGCAGCATATGGGCAGACACAGTGCTGGAAAAGTAGCTGAAGTTCTACATCTTGATCTGTAGGCAGCAAGAAAAGACAGAAACACTGGGTCTGGCTTAGTATCTGAGACCTCAAAGCCCACCCCCCAGTGACACACTTATTCCAACAAAGCCATACCTACTTCACAGCTCCCAATAGTGCTGCTCCCTATGGACTGGGGGCATTTTTATTCAAACCACCAAAGGGATGAACCCCAGAGCCTACACCCCTAGCTCATAAATTTTTAACAAGCCTCAAGTCCTATGGTACGAGTAGATTAGACACCTTATTATCATGAAACAAAACCCCACACCATATTAGAGGCCTCACATCTTGATAAATACACACAGAATCATTAAAGCAACTTAAAATCTTGGGATATGACAGGTGGTGGTGGCTCACACCTTCAATCCGAGCACTTGAGATTCAGAGGTAGGCAGATCTTTGTGATTTCAAGGCCAGCTAGTTCCAGGACAGTCAGGGTTACAAAGAGAAACCTTATTTTGTAAAACAAAACAAAAAATCCTGAGATCCATACCCACGAGGAGGTGAGAGTAGCAGTTCTAGGATGCTGTCTTACTTAGGGTTTCTATCGCTGTGATGAAACACCAGGACCAAAAGCAATTTGGGGAGGAAAGTACTTGGCTGACACTTCCACATCACTGAAGGAAGTCAGGACAGGAACCTAGAGGCAGGAGCTAATGCAGAGGCCATGGAGGGGAGCTGCTTACTGGCTTGATTCCATATGACTTGCTCAGCCTGTTTTGTTATAGAACCCAGGACCACCTACAATGGGCTGGGCGCTCCCTCATCAGTCACTAAGAAAAATGCCTTACAGCCTGATCTCACGGGGGCATCTTTTTCAAATGAGGCTCCCCCACCCCAGTGACTCTACCGTACATCAAGCTGACATAAAGCTAGCCATCACAGGAATATACTTGTAAACAGATCATGGGCCTTCATTCTGGCATAGTCACATACAGAGAACTCAGAAATCTCCTAACTGGGATATACATGTCTTACCAAATAATGTTGTAAGAGAGAGGAGTGGGCCTGCTTTTCCTCCTGGCTGTCCAGCTAGCTTACATCTGAAATAATTACACAGAAACTGTATTCATTTAAACACTGCCTGGCCCATTATTTCTAGCCTCTTATTGGCTAAGGCTCACATCTTGATTCAATCCATTTCTAATAACCTGTATGTCACCATGAGGTCGTGGCTTACCAGGAAAGATTCTAACCTACGTTCATCTCAGGCCAGATAGCCATGGCATCTGCCACACTTCCCTTCTTCCCAGCATCCTGTTCTGTCTACTTCACCCACTTAAGGGCTGCCCTATCAAAAGGCCAAGGCAGTTTCTTTATTCAACCAATGAAAGCAACATACAAACAGAAGACCATCCCACACCAAAATAATCTCATAACTGGGATATACATGTCTTATGAAATAATAAACCAGGCAATTATACATGTAAGCATAAAAATAAAAATCCCATATGCTTGTGAAAAACAATGTAATAAAAGATATTCTGATTGAATGTTTCAGGGTTTCAGTTCACCATGGTAAAGAGGGAATGGCACAGCATCTTATCTACGAGTAGACAGGAAGCACAGAGAAAGAAAGGGACTAGAGACTAGTCCCTTTAAAGCCATGCCTTAGTGACCTACTAACTCCAGCTAGGATCCAGCTGCCAAGTCCATCTCTCCCCCAGAGCCCCCCCCCCCAAATACTGATACCAACTGGAGACCAAGGGTTTAGTACATGAGCCTGTGTGAAATAATTCATATTTAAACCATAACAAGTGTGTAGCTGCCAGCGATCCAGGGCTAAAATCTGGGATGTATATCACAGACAGCTGTGATACATCTTCAGAAACAGCAGAGAACCCACATTCTGGGAAAACTCAAACATATCAGAGCCCTCGTTTACCAGGAAACATCATATTCACACTGCTAACCACCAAAGACAAAGAATTTCCATTTTGGATATAGCTCCATTTCAGATCATAGCCCCAGAGACTACAGATATCACCCAAGGAAGAGACCTTACACTCTGAGACCCACATCAGCAAACAGATTGGGGCTTTCATCATGTGAGATGTCCTTCAGAACACATCAGCATCCATATAAACCAGGGAAACCCACATATAGATCAGAGATCTCAAGTCCTATGATATAGATAGATATAGATATAGATATAGATATAGATATAGATATAGATATAGATATAGATATAGATATAGATATAGATATAGATATAGATATAGATATAGATATAGATATAGATATAGATATAGATATAGATATAGATATATCCCAGGATGAAGCCCAGAGGGGCCTGGGGTATAGCTCAGTACTTGCCTAGGATGTTTGAGGCCCTTGGTTCAATTCCCAGCAGAACTAAGATGTGCCACTTGCTGCCCAAGCAGACCAGAGATCTGAATGCCTGGAATATCCAGACATAGACCCCTTCTAACCCTCACTCACTCCCTGAGATGAACACATAAACTGTAACAGTCAACACCAAACAGAATCCTCCTGTGATGGAGGAAGGTCATTGGCTAATAAAGGCACTGCCCTGGCCCATTTTATTGGTTAGAGGATAGGTGGGAGGAGTAAACAGAACAGAACGCTAGGAGGAAGAGGAAGTGAGGTCAGACGCCACAGCTCTCCTCTCAGGAGCAGACGCCTCAGAGAGACGCCATGCCCTGCTCCCGGGATGAAGCTCCGACCCAGGATGGACTAGGCTAGAATCTCCCCGGTAAGCGCACCTTGGGGTGCTACACACAGATGATTAGAAATGGGCTAAATTAATATGTGAGAATTAGCCTAGAAGATAAAGGGCCAAGCAGTGCTTAAAAGAATACAGTGTCTGTGTAATTATTTTGGGGCATAAGCTAGCCGCCGAGCAGGCAGCCGGGGTGCTGGGGACGCAGCCCCGCTGCCCTTATTACTTCATATGGCGCCCACGTGGACAACTGCTTCCACATAAAGCCTGAGACAGCTTGGGAAATAATTCTAGAACAAAATGAAAGCATTGTGCCTGGTTTCTTGGTAGCAGCAATTTCTCGGTTCTACTCTGCCTGCTAGAGGCAAGCAAGCACCTCATCTAAGAGAGGCTTCCTGACTCAGCTTTAGCTGCAAAGCCTGCAGCTCATTAAGAGGTCCTGCCACGAAACACTTAAAAGGTGTTGACGAAAAGCTGAACGCATGCTTTTCGGTTTTCAGCCGTAGCAGGAAAAAAGCTACGCCGTTTAAAAATGCCAGCTTTCTGGGCTGTCCTGCCAGGACAAACTCTGACTCTTTTTCGCAGGCGGTTTGTGCGGTTTGCAAGCACAGGCTGCTGAAGCTCGCTTGCTGGCTACAGCCAGTACCTCAGCCATGAGGCTGGAAAGCTAAGGAATGGGCTGGATCCAGACGGCAAAGCCACGCCTTTAATCCTACTGATATTGCTTGGTAAATGAAAGACTCTTGTGGTCAGAAAAAGAGAGAGATACAGTAAAGAGAGATTCAAAGACAAAGAAAATTTCTAAATGGTTTTAAATGTGTTAAAAATATATGCAGACTAAAAGTTGAAGTTCTTTTTTTTTAAATATTTATTTACTTATTATGTATACAATATTCAGTTTGTGTGTATACCTGCAGGCCAGAAGAGGGCACCAGACCTCATTACAGATGGTTGTGAGCCACCATGTGGTTGCTGGGAATTGAACTCAGGACCTTTGGAAGAGCAGGCAGTGCTCTTAACCGCTGAGCCATCTCTCCAGCCCAAAGTTGAAGTTCTTAAAGTAAAAAAAAAAAAAGGAAGAGAGTTGTTGTGTGTGGTAGCACACGCCTTTAATTCCAGTGCCTAGAAGGCAGAGGCAGGCAGATCTCTGTGAGTTCAAGGTGTAGTAGTGTACACCTTTAATCCCAAATGCCTGGGAGGCAGAGACAGGCGGATCTCTGAGAGTTCAAAGACAGCCTGGTCTACAGAGTTACTTCAGGTCAAAGATACAGAGAACCTGTCTCAAAAAGCAAAGAGTTAAAAGTAAAAATAAAATAGAGGTTAAAATAAAACGAACAAAGATGGAAAATACACAGAGAATTTTGATACTGTATGCTATTATGCTCTCTTTAAATTATTTAAATGCTGAGGAAGGAGCAACAGATGCTAAAAGATATTTATTTATAAATGCTGCTAAACTAATCCAACATAGATATTATGAATTTGGATCTAAGGATATGATACTTTGGAAAAGAGATTCTTCTTTTGTTTTCACAGAGGGTCAGACCTTGTGGATTGCATTTATCCCGATTTGGTATGATGGATCACGCCCTCCTGAAGGGTTGCTGTGAGCATCTTCAGAAAATTGCTTCGCTCAACTGCCAACTGAGATGAAACTAGCACACAGGTTATACCATGAAAGACCTAATTAACGACGCCCCCATTCAGCAGGAAGCAGTTTGGAGAGAAAAAACTGCACCCATGTTCCCAAATATGGTTTATAAACGTTCTTTTTACATTTAAAGGGGATATGATATAGGTATGAATAATTTGCATTAGTATAGATTTTGCTTTATTGATAGAGATTTAAGGTCAATTTTGTTATATATATAAGTGTTTCTGATTTTGATTAAGGTATTGTGATTGTGTAGTTCATTTAAATATGTACTGTATAATTAAGAAATATATGTTGTTAATGGATAATCATAAATAATAGTCAAGTTTGTAGTCATGTTAATATTTTCTAGATGTGCGTACATATATTTTAGATAGGCATTCTTCATATTTTTCAAAGATTATAGAATATGGCATTTTAAATGTTTTAATAACTTAGGACTTTTCATGACAATGAGACACTCTGCTCCTGGCAGCACCAATCTACTTCAAGAGGAAGATGGGCATCGAAGAGGCTCGTTATGGAGTTTTGATAGCCATTTGGGCAAGAAACTGCTCTTGCCTGGACTATTGCATAAACTGGACACAGAGAACCCACAGAGAGAGGACTACTGAACTTGCCTAAGGTGAGATGATCTTTCGGGGTTCCTGATTCATGAAAGAGTCTGCGAGACATTCTGCAGGACACAACAGATAGTGACTGAACTGACCTTGAATTTTCCTGCTTTATGGAAATGTGTGCTGGATACCATGGGCCTGAAGGCATGAAGATGGATGCCCCAACGGTACAGAGGAACTTTGGGTGACTGTCCAGGCAGCGAGATGTCGCTGTCATTTCTAGAGTTTTAAAAGTTGCTTTTTTCTTGTTTGCTTAGATAGTATTGTATCTTTCTGGAGTCTTTGATGGAGTTAAGAATAGTTAGTTATAGTTATAGTTTTCCTTAGTTATGATAAAGATTATTGTAACTTTTACTTGATAACTGTTTTGTTATATGTAATTTTGCTATGTTAAAGCCTTTTTTTTGTTTAAACCGAAAAAGGGGAAATGATGGAGGAAGGTCATTGGCTAATAAAGGCACTGCCCTGGCCCATTTTATTGGTTAGAGGATAGGTGGGAGGAGTAAACAGAACAGAACGCTAGGAGGAAGAGGAAGTGAGGTCAGACGCCACAGCTCTCCTCTCAGGAGCAGACGCCTCAGAGAGACGCCATGCCCTGCTCCCGGGATGAAGCTCCGACCCAGGATGGACTAGGCTAGAATCTCCCCGGTACGCGCACCTTGGGGTGCTACACACAGATGATTAGAAATGGGCTAAATTAATATGTGAGAATTAGCCTAGAAGATAAAGGGCCAAGCAGTGCTTAAAAGAATACAGTGTCTGTGTAATTATTTTGGGGCATAAGCTAGCCGCCGAGCAGGCAGCCGGGGTGCTGGGGACGCAGCCCCGCTGCCCTTATTACTTCACTCCTGGCTTGAAATATACAAATATAGGTAAGAGAACTTATGTTCCTGACAAAATTCACAAACATAGATATCATATTCAGAAATACAACAGCAATGGACAGTCATAAAACGTGGGCTCATCCTGCTCCAGGTTCCTTAGTGCTAGGAATACGAGTGTGTGCCAATCCCACCCATCACTTCCCTCTTGTGTGCTCTTGGGATCACTCCTTCTCTCCCTGCCCGCCTCCTGGTCTCCCTACATAGCCCAGTCTGGACCTCACCAGAATGGCCCCAAATGCACAGTCCTTCTGCCTCCACCTCTCAAGTACTGGGATGAGAAGCCCCACGCCTGGGACATATTTTTGTACTTCTCTTTGTGCCGCTGAAGATCAAACCCAAGATTTGTGCACTTTAGGCAAGCACTGAAGCACCTAATTACGTAGCCAGCAGTTCGCTTTTTATAACCATGGTTACCAGACAAGAGCCCCATCTGTGAGACAGCACTCAATAGGCTATGCACGAGGGTGGAGCTCCAAGGCCTAAGTACCTTCCTTCCATTAGGCTTCAGATCCTTGTTTGTTTTTCAAGACAGGGTTTCTCTGTGTAGCCTTGGCTGACCTAAAACTCAATTTGTACACCCACCAGTCTGGCCTTGAGTCAGAGATCCTTGCCTCTACTGCCTGGCTAGGCTTCAGATCTAAAAGTTCCATTACTTCATGTGAACTTTTGGGGGATACACCACATCCAAACCATAATAGGCACATCAACAGGTAGATTATAGCGTAGTTTACTGACTCTAAACTGGATAACACAAACTCAGACAAAGATTCCCAGACTGTTCCAACACTTCAATACCCTAAACCAGTGGTTCTTAGCCACAGGCACTGTATGAGCCTGCATGTGTGCGTGCGTACATGTGTGTGTGCGTGCATGTGCATGCATGTACATGCACACATATAGAAACCAGAGAAGGATGTTGAGTGTCCTGTCCTATTACTTTCCACTTTATTCCCTTGAGACAGAGTCTCTCAGTGTATTTGGAACTAGGCTGGCAGACCTCAAACTCCAGAGATCCGCCTGCCTCTGCCTCTCAAGTGCTGACTTGGATTAAAGGCATACGCCACCACTGTCTGGCTAATGCAAGTTTTTATATTTAAAATATTTAGAAAAAATATGAAATTAAAATATAATTACATTGTTCCCTCCTTTCCTCTCTTCAACTCCTCCTATGTACCTCCTCCCCTTTCCCTTTGTTCTGTCTAATTTATGGCCTTTTTTTTTTTTTTTTTGGTTTTTCGAGACAGGGTTTCTCTGTAGCTTTGGAGCCTGTCCTGGAACTAGCTCTTGTAGCCCAGGCTGGTCTCGAACTCACAGAGATCTTTTTCTTAATTTGTTCATGCTTTTAAAAGATGAGATACTCCAGGCACTGATGGCACACACCTTTAATGCCAGCACTCGGGAGGCAGAGCCAGGCGGATCTCTGTGAGTTCAAGGCCTGCCTGGTCTACAGAGCTAGTTCCAGGACAGGCTCCAAAGCTACAGGAAAACCCTGTTTTGAAAAGCCAAAAATGAATGAATGAATGAATGAATAAAAGACGAGATACAGATAATTATACAGTTTTGGTCACAATGTTATCTTCGTGATTCCCATCTCAATTTTGGTTCCACTTCAAGGTTCCTATTTGCTTGAGGGTAAAAATTAATTTAGAGAGATGATTACTCTGCTCCAGAGTGCCATTTTTCAAATCAGATAATTAAGGCACTAATTTTTTTAATTTTATTTTGTATGCATTAGTGTTTTTGCCTTCATGTAAGTCTGTGTGAGTGTGTTGGATCCTCTGGAACTGGAGTTACAGATGGTTGTGAGCTGTCAGGTGAGTACTGGGAATTGAACCCTGGACCTCTGGAAGAACAGTCAGTGTTCCTAACTACTGAACCATCTCTCCAGCCCCCAAGAAGCTAAATTCTTTATTCTGAAGATTCAGAGGGTGACTTACCTGTGTTTTCAGGTATGTTTTCTATGTATACATGCATATAAACATAAATATTCTGTGGACTTTTAAGATACATTTTGACCACTACTACTCCCTAAAAACAAACTTAAAACTCAGGTTTTTCAAGTTTTATAGTTTAGCCAATTGTAAAATACAATTCTAAGCCCCTGCGGTGGTGGCGCACGCCTTTAATCCCAGCACTTGGGAGCAGAGGCAGGTGGATCTCTGAGTTTGAGGCCAGCCTGGTCTACAGAGCTAGTTCCAGGACAGCCAGGGCTGTTACACAGAGAAACCCTGTCTTGAAAAACAAAACAAAATAAAAAAAAAAGAAAGAAAAATTAGCTATGTCTTCCATTCCTATAAAATTCTGATTTTTAGCCAGTCTGATCTCTGTTTCTCACCAGTTATTAATATTACTAATATTTGGTACCTAAAGAAGACAATCTAGTTTTTAAAAGTTTTTTTTTTTTTTTGGTTTTTTGAGACAGGGTTTCTCTGTGGTTTTGGAGCCTGTCCTGGAACTAGCTCTTGTAGACCAGGCTGGCCCCGAACTCACAGAGATCCGCCTGCCTCTGCCTCCCGAGTGCTGGGATTAAAGGCGTGCGCCACCACGGCCCGGCTGTTTTTAAAAAGTTTAAAGGATGGGGCTGGAGAGATGGCTAAGCGGTTGGGAACACTGACTGCTCTTCCAGAGGATCGGGGTTCGATTCCCAGCACCCACATGGCAGCTCACAACTGTCTGAAAACGCAGTTCCACGAGATCTGACACCTTCACACCAACGAACGTAATAAAGTTAAATAATTTTTTTTTAAAAAAGGAATACTGTATTGTTATCTAATTTCTTCTATAATGTGGTTTCCCATTGACTTGTCCAAACCAAAGCTGGTATAAAGTCAATATGATAAAATAGGCCAGGTAAGCATCATCTCTATATAAAAGAGCTATGGTAACTGGGATACTGAGGATCATTGTTTCCTAGGATTAGAGTTAGCACTTCACATGAGGTTATGGAACCAAGCCGACCAAAAGAAAACCTTAAAAGGGATTTGTTTAAATATTCCAAATATAAGTAAGACAGTTCAGAGTGCATATAACTAGAATATAGGGGGAACACATTTAGTCGAGTTTTGTTGTTGTTGTTTTGTTTTTGTTTTTTGGGACAGGGTTTCTCTGTGTAGCCTGTCCTAGCACTCACTCTGTAGGTCATGCTGGCCTTGAACTCACAGAGATCCACCAACCTCTGCCTCTCAAGTGCTGGGATTAAGACATGCAACACCACTACCCGGCTCAGTTGAGTTTTAAAAAATGTATAAACGAACAACACTCAGAGATGCCATAGATCATTATCTTGCTTCAACAGTGTTTGGATGGAACAGACCCAGGTACCATCCGTTAGCTTCTGCTTCCAGTCTCCAGCCGCAGCCTCCTGGACCATCTCCTTGCCATCTTCAGCTCCCAAGACCAGCCATTCCTTCTGTGGTTAGCTCCATACTGATCATCAGCCTTGGCCTCCCACACTCATCAGGATTATCCCACTGACGTGGATGGAAGCTGCTATCGACTACCTGGTCAGCTTGCACCTGCAGGCCCTCCACCCACCTCACTCTGGGTTTTGGAGGGCACTTATCCCGAAAATGGACTGAGAAGTGCGAGGGCACTGAGCCCCAAACGAGAGTGAGTCCTCTTCCAGAGTGTGCAGAAGTCATCTCAAGATGAGTGATGAGTGGAGTCAAATTCAGGAAGCCATGGGAGCTGCTTGGTCCTAGAGAAGATCCTGAACTAGACCCTCCTGGATCTTCTCACTCCAGTTTCTTGCCTGCACAGATCCTCATCTCTGTGACTTCCTGGAGAACCACTTCCTGGATGAGGAGAAGTGCATCAAGAAGATGGGTGGCCATCTGACCAACTTCCACAGGCTGGCAGGGCCACAGTCACTGCAGATGGTTGTGTCCCAGTCATCTCTGGTGGGCACCTCCTCAAGGAGCTCACACTCAGGCATGACTATAAGGTCCCCTGGCCTCCCAAGGGGCTTCCGCGTCTGCTCTGCAGCAGCCTCAGGGCTGAACCTCTCCGGCCAGTACACAGCTTTGTAACCACCTCAGAGCCCAAGTAAAAATAAAGCTTTTTGAAACAGAAAAAAGTATAAATTTTGGTCAGGTATGGTGTCCCACACCTTTAATCCCAGATCTCAGGAGGTACAGGCAGGCAGATTTCTGACTTTGAGGCCAGCCTGATCTACAAAGAGAGTTCCAGGACAGTCAGGGCTATGCAGAGAAACCCTGTCTTGAAAACAAAGAAAAAGAAAAAAATTTCATAACTGAGTCAGTGGTGGTGGTGGTACACGCCTTTAATTCTAGCACTTGGGAGTCAAGAGGCAGATGGATCTCTGAGTTCGAGGACAGCCTGGTCTACAAAGTAAGTTCCAGGACAGTCAAGGCTACAAACGAGTAACCTTGTCTCGAAAAAACAAAAAAAAAAAAATCAGATCTAGAGCATAAAGAGTAGTAAACGCCAACAGGAGAACTGTGGACAAATGGCAACTTCAACAGCACCTGAGGCCAGGCGGATTAACTGGTTTGAACTTCAATGACTGAAGATGTTGGATGTTCTAAATCTGGGGCTTAATTGCAATTTATCTTGGGCTAGCTTTAGCCCCCTAAATAGCCATTTCTTGCCCACCTCTGTGTCTAACCTAACATTCTGTGACTGACAGATATAAACTTTTTGATATGTCTTATATACATAATTTGAATTTGAGACCAATTTGATCTACATAGTGAGTTCCAGGCTAACCAGAGCCACACAGTGAGACCCTGTCTCAAAACAACAAAACAGCAAAACAGAACTCCATGATGCGGTGTCTTAGGGTTTCTATTGCTGTGAAGAGACACCATGACCAGGGCAATTTTTATAATGGAAAACATTTAGTTGGAGCTGGCTTCCAGTTCAGAGGTTTAGTCCATTATCATCATGGCAGGAAGCAGGGCAGCATGAAGACAGACATGGTACTGAAGTGGTAGCTGGGATTTCTACATCTGGATCCCCAGGCAACAGGAAGTGAAGTGTCTACCACACTGGGCCTATCTTGAGCATGTGAAACCTTCAGGACCACCCCCCAAAGTGATACATTTCCTTCAACAAGGCCACACCTACTTCAAGCAGGCCATACCTCCAAATAGTGCCACTCACTGTAGGCAAACACATGCGACTATGGGTGCCATATGTATTTAAAGCACCACATGCCGCTTCCATGAGGCAGCCACCCATTAAGTGGAACTTTGCTGTGACGCTCCTGACTTGCTGGAGTCAGCCACACTCCAGCAAGCCCCCACCCATGCTCTGTAAGTAAGTCCAACAAACTCATTGGTCTCCCCAAGTTGGACTTCAGGGGAAATAGCCAGGTGGTGGCGGCGGCGGCATACACCTTTAATCCCAGTACTTGGGAGGCAGAGGCAGATGGAGCTCTTGTGAGTTGAAGGCCAGCCTGGTCTACAAGCAAGTTCCAGGATAGCTAGGACTGTCACACAGAGAAACCCTGTCTCCGAAAAAAAAAAAAAAAAAGGACTTTGGAGAAATCATACTTTAGTTTGTCTTCAGGGAAAGCTAGTGCAACACTCTACCAAGTGACTCTAAGCTCCACACACACTCACAGGCACACAATTAAAATAAGTTTCGCCTGGAGTATATGCCTATAGAAGATGTAGTTCATAGAGGAGTACCTGCTGTGCATTCAGAAGGCTCTGGCTCCAACCACAGCACTGTAAGAAATAAAACTATAGCCGGGTGATGGTGGCGCACGCCTTTAATCCCAGCACTCAGGAGGCAGAGGCAGGCGGATCTCTGTGAGTTCGAGACCAGCCTGGTCTACAGAGCTAGTTCCAGGACAGGCTCCAAAGCCACGGAGAAACCCTGTCTCAAAAAACAAACAAACAAAAGAAAAAAAGAAATGAAACTATACCTCATATATGAACATGTCATAGCATCATAGCATGGTATTTTAGCATATTTGTATGCTAAATTTTAAAAAGTTAAAAAGTGAAAAGTAAGACCAGACATGACAATGCACACCTTTAATCCCAGCACCTGGAAGGCAGAGGCAGGCAGATGTCCATGAGTTCAAAGCCAACTTGGTCTACAAAGTGAGTTTCAGGCTAACCAGGACTACATAGTGAGACTGCATCTCAAACAGAGAAAGTAAAGGCTAGAGAGATAGCGCAGTTGATAAAGTATTTTCCCAGCAAGCAAGAGGACCCGGGTAGAAGTCCCAGAAGCCATGGAAAAATAGGGCTATAGGAGCATGCATGTGCTATCCGAGTGCTGGGGAGGCAGACAGGATGGTCCCTGAGGCCTGTCAGCTAGCCAGTCCAACTTAATTGATGAGCTCCAAGCTAGTGAGAGACCCTGCCTAAAAGGAAGTGGATGATGTTCCTGTGAGCTGTGGTGGCGCATGCCTTTAATCCCAGTACTCAGGAGGCAGAGGTAGGCGAATGTCTGTGAGTTCAAGGCCAGCCTGGTCTATAGAGCAAGTTCCAGAACTAGTCCATAGCTACTGAGAAACCCTGTCTTGGGAGGAAAGAAAAAAAGATGACACCTGTGGCCCCTACATGCATGTGCACCCATTAAAATATAACAAAAGCAAGTCATTTATAACATAAAAAATACAACAAATGCTGAGAGATACCATATCATAACTGATACCATATCATAAGCCACCTTTGTGGCTCAAGAGTACAATATTTCACACACTGGGCACAGACACTAAACAAGTGGCCAAGAGCTCTTGAACATCCAGGCCTGGTTCTGAAAATTGCACTATCACTATATAAATTCCTACTGAAATATTAAATGAGTTGTGTGTGATGGTGCATGCCTTTAATCCCAGCATTTGGGATTAAATCCCTGTAAATTAAATCCCTTTAATCCCAACAGGCAGATCCCTGTGAGTTCAAGGCCAGCCTGGTCTAAAAAGGGCATTTCAGGACAGCCATGGCTATTACACCAGAAATAGAGAACCTTTCCCCCGCCCCCCAAAAAAAGAAAAAAGAAAAGAAATATTGAATGAAAGGTATAAGAAGATTCTGAGCCAGGCAGAGTGTTGTACATCTCTTATCCGAGCACACAGAAGGCTCAGAAGTATAAGGCTACGTAATAAGACCCTGCAGAGAGATGGAGGGTTCTTTGTGCTAGTTCTGTACACTTTAAGCCTAAAAAGATATTTAATCATTTTTTGTTTGTTTTTTTGAGGCAGGGTTTCTTTTGAGGCAGGGTTTCTGTGTGTAGCCTTGGCTGTCCTGGAACTTGCTTTGTAGACCAGACTGGCCTCAAACTCAGAGATCCACCTGCCTCTTCCGCCCGAGAGCTGGGATTAAAGGTGTGCACCACCTAGCTGATTTTTAGTTTTTTATTATTGTTTTTAATTATGCACAGGTGTGTGTGGACATGTGCACGTGAGTGTGGATGCCTCAGGAGACTAGGGCCACAGGATTCTCTAGAGATGGTGTTATATGTTGCTGTTAACCACCCAACATGGATGCGGGGAACTGAATTTGGGCCCTCTGCAAGAATAGTACATGCTCTTAACTGTTCAGCTATCCCTTCAGTCCTGATTTTTAATTTTTTGACAAAGGAATGATGACCAGAGGACACTGAAATTAATTTTTTTGGGTGGGGGGTGTTTCAAGACAGGGTTTCTCTGTCACTTTGGAGCCTGTCCTGGAACTAGCTATGTAGACCAGGCTGGTCTCAAACTCACAGAGATCCGCCTGCCTCTGCCTCCCGAGTGCTGGGATTAAAGGCATGCGCCACCACTGCCCGGCAAAATTAATTTGTTAAACAAATATAATACACCTTGTTTGCAAGCACAGGGAACAATGTTAAGTCTCTGTAGCAGTCAGAAACTGTCTTAGTGTTCTATTGCTGTGTAGAAACACCATGACTACGACAACTCTTAAAAAGAAAAAGATTTAATTGGGGTGGCTTATAGTTTAGAGGTTTAGTCCATTATCATCATGGCGGGGAGAATGGCGGCAACAGGAAGTAGACTCAATGTCACACTGAGAGAAACTTGAACAAAAACTTGATCTCAAAACCTGCCCCCAGGGGGCTGGAGAGATGGCTCAGTGGTTAAGAGCATTGCCCGCTCTTCCAAAGGCTCTTCCAAAGGTCCTGAGTTCAATTCCCAGCAACCGCATGGTGGCTGGCTCACAACCATCTGTCTGATGTCCTCTTCTGGCCTGCAGACATACATGCAGACAGAATACTGTATACATATAAGCAAATAAATAAATATTAAAAAAAAAATTAAGTGACACACTTCCTCCAACAAAGCCATACCTCCTAATAGTGCCACTCGCTTTGGTCATTTTCTTTCAAACCACCACAGAAATGAAATTCAATTTTGAGAAAAGAGAAGCCCAGCCAGGTGGTGGAGGCACACACCTTTAATCCCAGCACTTGGGAGGCAGAGGCAGGCAGATCTCTGAGTTTGAGGCCAGCCTGGTCTACAAGAGCTAGTTCCAGGACAGGCTCCAAAGCTACACAGAGAAACCCTGCCTCGAAAAACAAAACAAAAGAACAAGAAAAGAAAGGCCCTCCCAAGACCTTAGGGAAAGATTGAATGGGGAAGGGGAGAGGCGGGGAGGGGAGAGCCAAGGAGGGGAGCAGAGAAAAATGTAGAGCTCAATAAATATCAAAAAAAAGAGGCCCCCAAAAAAGTTTTTTAAAAAAAATTTTAAAAAGAAAGAAAGAGAGGGCTGGAGAGATGGCTCAGAGGTTAAGAGCACTGACTGCTCTTCCAGAGGTCCTGAGTTCAATTCCCAGCACCCACATGGTGGCTCACAACCATCTGTACTGAGATCTGGCGCCCTCCTCTGGCCTTCAGATGTACATGCAGGCAGAACACTGTATACATAATAAATAAAATCTTTTTAAAAAAAAAAAGAAAGCAAAGAGGCCCATAGTGGGCTGTTGCGGGAGGTCCTCCCACTCCTCCAGCCTATCACCGCTGAGATACCAGCCCATGGGGCGTGGTCTCTCTCCCTTTAAAAAAGCGGCCACTTCCCTCTCCTCTCTCTCTTCACTTCCTGCTCCGCCGGTGACTAGACTCCTTTCCTGGTTGCGTAGAGGGCTGTTGCCTGGGACAGTGATCTGTAAGTTTTTTCCCCTTTAAATAAATACCACCCGGGGCTGGAGAGATGGCTCAGAGGTTAAGAGCATTGCCTGCTCTTCCAAAGGTCCTGAGTTCAATTCCCAGCAACCACATGGTAGCTCACAACCATCTATAATGGGGTCTGGTGTCCTCTTCTGGCCTGCAGGCATACACACAGACAGAATATTGTATACGTAATAAATAAATAAATATTTAAAAATAAATAAATAAATAAATACCACCCTATTAATCATAATCCCAAATTGGTGTGGCATTGTTTGTGACTTACGCCTTCATTTTGGCACCCAACGTTTGGTTTCAGAACCTCTCCTTTCCCCGCTCGCAGCCGCTAGTTCGGCTTGGCGGCCACAAGTTCGGCTTGGCGGCCACAAGTTTGGCTTGGCTGCTGCGAGTTCGGCTTGGCGGGCGCTAGTTCGGCTTGGCGGGAGGTCCCACGTGGATTTAAACTCCACAGGCCCGCATAGTCTCTGGCCGCGTGGTTTGCTCTTTTCTGAGTCATTTTTAAATCTCCCTTGCAAGCACAGCTCTTAAGTGGTGCGAACCAGAACACGTGGTTGCTGAAAGCTGCAATCCCTCAGCGTGGAGGCATAAGCGGCTTCCAGATTGCTCTTCTCTACCCCTGGATTCTGGGTTTCTGGTTCCGTCTCTGGAATTGATTTAATTACATTTACTTTGTTGAGAAACTTGCATTTTCCAGTTTTTAACATCTACTAAGGCACTGAAACAGGACCATGTTTTCACCGCGACTCTGCAACAGCGCCACCTGCTGGATAATAGGTAATATTGCAGTTTTCGTTTCTAACGCAAATTTTACTGCTTTGTTTTCACTAATACAATGGATTAGTAAATTTATATTTACTAATACAATGAATTACATCATACAAGGTTTATATGATTATGGGGATACCTTAATTTGCTTGTTACTAGGCTTCAGTTTTCTTTTCCATATTCTATCATTAAGGAAGAATATGGCACTCCTAAGAATGATTGAATCTTTACGTACTAATAATGAACAGAAGAATATGGCACTCCTAAGAACGATTGAATCTTTACGTACTAATAATGAACAGAAGAATATGGCACTCCTAAAAACGATAGAATCTTTACAAACTAATAATGAACAGAAGAATATGGCACTCCTAAGAATGATAGAATCTTTACGAACTAATAATGAACAACTAATTGACAGGATTAAAATTATTGAAAATCAGAGGTTATCTGAACAAGTGTATACTATGACAGACAAAATTGATTCCATATCCAAGGGTATTAGAAAGTTACCTGAAAGGGTTCAGGCTGTTGAATTTGACCTTCAGACTTTATCACAAAGTTTTGATAAGGTAACAGACAGAATGTACCTCCAAGATGGGAATCTACATGATATACAAGAAAAGTTTAAGGAGGACATGTTATCTTTGAAGGAAAAAATTAAAGCTTTGGAATCACAGGTGCAGAATGGGGACCAAAAAATTGATACCTCAGTGAAATCACTGGAAATATATACAGGTCAGGAGATTCAGGATTTAAGAGAGACAATGATAAAAAGATTTGAAAAGATTGGGGAAATTATTGCAGCTGGTGAACAGAGTAAGGAGGCACAAGGACAGGATACAATGCCTCCACCAGCTATTAGAACTGGCTTACCCAGGGTTCTAGCGACATACCCTATACTTAATTCTGAAAAAGCATCAACTTCTAAAGGCTCAAAGGGAGTCAGAGAAGCTAGATGGACGCCAATAGCAATGAATGATCTGAAAGAAATTAAGCAAGCTGTTGTTAATTTTGGCTTGCACAATGCATATGTAAAGGAAATGATAAGGACTTGGGCTTCTAATGCTAGAGCTACACCCCATGATTTCCATCAGTTAGTGTCTGCAGTTTTAGATAATGGACCTTCCTTGATGTTTGGAATTTATTTCAGAGAAGAATCCAAACATATGGAACAGCAAGGAAGAGCAAAAGGTATTGAGGTTTCCCAAGATCAAATTCTTGGTGCAGGAGAATATGCTGATCCACAGGTCCAAGCTCTTTATGACGATGAAGTACTGTGTCTATGTCACCAAGCAGCTTTAAATGCTTGGAATAGGATACAAGATCCAGCAAAAAGGGTTGAATCATATACCAGAATTAGGCAGGGACAGAGAGAACCCTTTATTGACTTTTTGCAAAGATTAATTAAGGCTCTGGACATAGGGGTAACAGACCCAGAAGCTAGACGAATACTTCTTGAATCTCTAGCTTTTGAGAATGCAAACATAGAATGAAAAAAGATAATTGGGCCTTTAAAGTCTAGATCAGCACCTATGGATGAATGGATTCAGCATACGATGAATGTTGAGACATTTAGCTATAATGATGAATCTTGGGTAGGAGAAGCGATTTCCAAAGCAATGAGGAGACATCAAACTGCCAGGTGTTTTAATTGTGGTAAATTAGGACATTTGCAAAGGGATTGCAGGCAAAGAATTTCTAGGAATAATATCTCTTCTGGTGCCCTCTTCTGGCCTGCAGGCATACATGTAGAAAGAATATTGTATACATAATAAATAAATAAATATTTTTAGAAAAAATAATAATTTTTTAAAAAAACCAACGTACCAAACAAAGAATAAAAACTAGAGCTGAGTGGAATTGGCACTTACTATTAAGCTCCCAGCACACATGTAGACAAAACACCAATTCACATAAAAGAAAAGTTTAAAAAATAGCTGCCTATTTTAATATATTCGTCCATTCTATTATAAACTCCAAAGAGCAGTTAAAAATTTCAGTTGGTTTCAGAACCAGGCTCATAATATTAAAATTAGGTCCAGCAATATAGTTCAGTAGGTACAGGTGCTTTTTGCCAAGTTTGATGAGCTGACTTCAATCTCTGGAACACATGTGATGGAAGCACCCAACTCCTGGAAGTTCTTCTCTCAGCTCCACACACACTTTGGCACATGCACTCACACACTCCATGTGCACACACATAAGTACATGAAAATAAATGAATAAACATAAAACATGTGAAATCAATTGGAGAGGCTGGGAATGTGACTGGTAGGATGCTTTTCTAGCATCATGAGGCTCTTCAGACTGGTCCCAGCAGCATAAATACATGAGTGCACACGCACACACACACGCACACATGCACATACACTACTAATACTAATGCTACTAATGTAAAAAGAAAATCTGCCTCAGCGGCTTGCTGGTACTGAGTGGCCGGGCCATCTCTCCTCTTACAAAGAAACTTACATTTTTTTTCCAAGGCAGGGTTTCCCTGTGTAACAGTTCTGGCAGTCCTGGAACTAGCTCTGTAGACCAGGCTGGCCCAAGCCGGCCTCAGACTTACAGAGATCCTCCTGAGTGCTGGGATTAAAGGTGTGCACCACCACCTTCCGACAACAGTTCTCATTTTTATAGAAACTTAACTTTAACAGGAAATTGAAAGATGCCTCTATCTTGCAGGCAGAAAGATGAACCAAGCTGAACGAATCTCCAGATCAAATGAGCCGGAAGACTTTTGCCAGTTGTACGAGCTTTGTATGACCTTCCTCTGACAGACAAATATGTGTCTACAGTACACACACACACATACACACACACACAGGGCCTGTTTGTGTGCAACATAGAACCATGTTCAGGATCCTCAAGAGAAGAGTACTAATAGTGTGGAATGATTTGGCAAGTGAAATGTGGACCTTCAACAGCCAAATATCCTATATTAATCCTATATTAATGAAGAGATCATATAAGAACCTACGATCGACCCTGAGCAAGAGGGAAACACTTGCACAAATTATGGAATGGATTACATCCATATAATCTAAATTTTTTTTTTTTTTTGGTTTTTCGAGACAGGGTTTCTCTGTGGTTTTGGAGCCTGTCCTGGAACTAGCTCTTGTAGACCAGGCTGGTCTCGAACTCACAGAGATCCACCTGCCTCTGCCTCCCGAGTGCTGGGATTAAAGGCGTGCGCTACCACCGCCCGGCCATATAATCTAAATTTATTCTATCCACAAACACTTTGTGCTGCAACTGTATCCCAGTCTTATGTCAAACAACAGGACAGAGTAATTGTCCTTCCCCTCCATCTACAGAGGATGATTGATGGAGGAAGGTCATTGGTTAAATAAAAAGAAACTGCTTGGCCGGGCGGTGGTGGCGCACGCCTTTAATCCCTGCACTCGGGAGGCAGAGGTAGGCGGATCTCTGTGAGTTCGAGACCAGCCTGGTCTACAAGAGCTAGTTCCAGGACAGGCTCCAAAACCACAGAGAAACCCTGTCTCGAAAAACCAAAAATAAATAAATAAATAAATAAATAAATAAATAAAATAAACTCTGTTTCTGAACAGCAATGCCATATTTAAAAAAAAAAAGAAACTGCTTGGCCCTCATTGGTTAGAAGATAGGTGGGAGGAGTAAACAGAACAGAACGCTGGGAGGAAGAGGAAGTGAGGTCAGACTTGACAGCTCTCCTGTCGGGAGCAGACGCCTGAGAGAGACGCCATGCTCCTGGCTCCTGGGCAGACGCACGCTATGAAGCTCCGACCCAGGATCGACATAGGCTAGAATCTTCCCGGTAAGCGCACCTAGGGGCGCTACACGGATGATTAGAAATGGGCTAAATTAATATGTGAGAATTAGCCTAGAAGAGGATAGATAGAAATGGGCCAAGTAGTGATTAAATGAATACAGTTTGTGTGTTGTTATTTCGGGCATAAGCTAGCCAGGCAGGCGGGGTGCTGGGGACACAGCCCCACCGCCCTTATTACTACAGATGATGGGCAGATCACCAGAAAAATTATTGATGACTTAGCTCTCTAGTTATTAATTTAGGAAGAAGAAACCAATTCTAAAGACATCATTTTTCCTAAAGGGTTTTAGAAGCTATGATGATGACATTAATGATGATGATGATAAGGGGGTGTGACGATAACACTTGAGGTACACACACCTTTGATTCCAGCCCTTGGGAGTCAGAGGGACTTAGTTTGAGGCCAGCCTGATCTACATAGGAAGTTCCAGGCCAGCTAGGGCTACATAAGGAGGCAGGCCCTGTCTCTAAAAAGGCACTTCACACTTAATTATTTATTTGTGTGAGTGTGTGTGTGTGCATGTGGAAGAGTGCGTGCATTTATGGTCATAGGACAGCTTGTGGGGGATGATGTTCCCCTTCTAACATGTAGGTCCTGGAGATTGAACTCAAGCGGTCAGGCTTGGCAGCAGGCAACTTTACCCATGGAGCTATCTTACCAGCCCAGATCTTGTTAATTTTCAAGGAGTGAAGAATACATCTTACTCGAAGACAAAGACACAGAAAATCTCAAAAAGAAGGACTTTATTCCCCCATACATAGTAGCAGCAGCTAAAACAGAGTGCCCCTCAGGAGGGTCAAAAATGGTCAAGTCATTATTGTGGGTAACAGTTAACTATGGTTTCTCAACATTAGTAGTATGATTTAGTTGTTTTTTTAATTATTTATTTCAGTTTTTCTTTTTTTTTAAAATTATTATCTGATGACCCTGCAGGAGTCTTTTTTTAAAATATTTATTTATTATGTATACAATATTCTTTCTACATGTATGCCTGCAGGCCAGAAGAGGGCGCCAGACCTCATTACAGATGGTTGTGAGCCACCATGTGGTTGCTGGGAATTGAACTCAGGACCTTTGGAAGAGCAGGCAATGCTCTTAACTGGTGAGCCATCTCTCCAGCCCCCTTATTTCAGTTTTTCAAGACAGGGTTTCTCTGTAGTTTTGGAGCCTGTCCCGGAACTAGCTCTTGTAGACCAGGCTGGCCTCGAACTCACAGGCTGCCTCTGCCTCCCGAGGGCTGGGGTTAAAGGCGTGTGCCACCACCGCCCCGCTAGCTTGATTTCGTTTTCGGTAGAGTTGAGCATTTCCCTTTTTTGTTCTGATTTGCTCATCTTCACATGCATTTTTAGCATCCTAAACACCCAAATCTGTCCTCTTAGTGTACTGTGAGCCTGCCAGTGGCAGCAGGAGATGATAACTGACCTGGCCAGAGCACTGTCAGTCACCTGTTTCCCAGGCCTCCTGAGTTCTTACAGCCACAATTTGGAACTTTTGGTGTCAATTTCCCATTGGGCCTACTGTATAGGATTATTTAGAACTCATCGTGTCCTGTTGCCGTAGTTGTATCAACTATGAAGACACTGCCAGCATTCAAAGGGTATCTTCCCACTTCAGTGGCTGATGCTTGCCTTGCGTGTGTAAAGCCCTGGGAATACTACACGCACGGGGGTGGGAGGGTGGGGGGGTGGAGAATTGGGTTTCTATGTGTCCTTTGTTTAAGATGTAGGCTTTGTTTTTCAGTTCTGGGTTTGAAACAGGGCCTGATGCATCCTGAGTTCTGAATTTACCTGTTGAGTTATATTCCCAGGGCAAGTTTTCTTCCCTAAAATACTTGAAGGAGGGGTTTGGTGACACATGCCATTAATTCCAGCACTCAAGAGGTAGAGGCAGGAGGATCTTTCTGAGTTCAAGGCCAGTCTGGTCTACATATTAAGTTCCTGGACAGCCAGGACTACAGAGAGAGAGTCCTTGTCTCAAAAAGAGTAACAAAAACTAAAACTACCCAACTTGAAGGTGGCATGGATTACTTTCTTCTCCCCAGGACAGGGTTTCTGTATATAGTCCTGGCTGTTCTGGAACTCTCTCTAAAAATCGAACTCAGAGATCTACCTGCTCTGTCTCCCAAATGCTGGGCTTAAAGGTGTGTGCCATCACTGCCCTGTTATGGATGACTTTTCTAAGGAGACAAGACACTATATTTGAAAAAAAGAAAAGTAAGGGAAATAGGAAACAACAGAAGAGTATTTAACAGTAGGGTAAAGGGCTTTCTTCCCAATGGTGACAAGTATCCCTCAGGTCCCTCCCACTGGACTACATGTGCAGCACACAGGCACAGGTTGGCATGGGAGATAAACTCACACACACTCTTCCTGGACGTGTGCATGTCTGTGTGAACAGTGTTTGGAACAGTATGGGCGCTATGAGGACTTGAGATTATTTAACTTTACCAGTGCTAGCACAGTGGTCTTCAAACTTTAGCACCCATCGGAGTCCCTTGGGTGGGCAGTGTCCATCCATATATTGTCTATTTAGAGAGTAGAAGCTAGCCGCCTTTAATCCCAGCACTTGGAGGCAGAGGCAGGTGGATCTCTGTGAGTTCGAGACCAGCCTGGTCTACAGAGTGAGTTCCAGGACAGGAACCAAAGCTACACAGAGAAACCCTGTCTGGAAACCAAATCCAAACTAAAACAAAACCTTCCCCCAATAATGCAGGTGCAGTCTGCCTGAGGACCCCACTTTGAGGACCACTGGCCTAATGTCTGGAATCATCAAATAGCAGTGGACACTTGAAAATTGGGAGGCACGGAGGCCCTGGACCTTGTGGCTGAATGGCCAGTGATGACTTCTTACAGGCCTTGGGGTCCCAGTATTCATGGTTTTCTGCTTTGAGACTGGTCTCCTTAATCTGACCACCTGATCACAGGGACACCTACTGGGCTCGAACAAAGGGCAATGCAACTCTACAAAAGACAACCTAGGAGGCTCTGCAGCTGGGATCTGTAATGATTTCAAATTTAAAGGAACAAAGCTGCTATCCACAGGAGCTGCCCTCTTACTGACTCCCAATCCCTACAGCCTGCCTGCTTTCCTGGCATTTTTTTCATACCCGGAGGGTGGGAAGAGAGAACGCCAATTTGAGGAGTGGGTGAAGGATTGCAAAGCTTTTCCCATTTCTAGGGCAACACTGCCACCAAGAGTAATCCATGAGGCATCTCAAGCAATGAGGTCAAACAAGAAGAAAGCTTCAAAACTGTGTTGTCAAGGCATTTCCAGAGCCATGAAAAGGAGCCAGAAAGGACAAAAAGGGATGCAGAAGCCACAGCAGAAGAATCAAACCGGGAGCAGTGGCTGGAGCCTGTAACCTCAGCCACTCACGAGACTGATACCTGAGGACTGGTGGAGCCCAGGACTAAAAAGCAAGGCTGGACTACATGGAGAGCTCTTTGTTAAAAAGGGAAGGAATGAAAAGAAGGACATGAAGGAAGGGAGGAAGAAGGGAAGAAGGCCGGCTCTCAAAAGTCAATTTGAAGATTAAAGATGGTACAGAGGGACCAGCCAGATGTTACAGCAGTTGTCAATCCCCAGAACTCAAGTGGGCCATCTTTATGTCAAAACGACCAAGTAACTACACCCTAGGTCAGGATGTGTAGACACAATTGTTGTCAGCAACTGTGAACAAGGTAAAACTCTCTGACCTTCAGACAAGGTGGAAATAGGCTCACACATTTAGGCCTCCACAGACCATTATCTACAGACTACCTAGTGGATCCTGCATCCTTGTAATGATGTAACTCAAAATGAATAAAAGGGTTGCCTGGGTGGTAGTGGTGCACGGCTTTTAACGGCTTTTATCTGATAATAAAAGATCTTCGTGAGTTCAAGGCCAGCCTGGTCTACAGAGTTAGTTCCAGGACAGCCAGGGCTACACAGAGAAAACCTGTACCAAGAAACAAACAAACAAATAAGCAAGTAAACAAACAAATAAATGGTACAAGGGATGCACAGAAGCAAGAAGATCTATATATATTTTTAATACAAACATTCCAAGAAGCAACAGCACTGCTACATGCTTGTGGAAAGATATATAAAGATAGCCAGGAAATACAGCTCTTGGGAGCCTAGCATGGTGGCACAGGGCTATAATTCCAGATACTCGGGGGCTATGGCAGAAGGATCACAGGAGCAGAGAGGTTTGAGACCAGCCTGGGCAATGCAGTAAGGATCTGTTTTAAAAAACAACCAATTGTGCTGGGTGGTGGTGGCGCACACCTTTAATGGCAGCACTCGGGAGGCAGAGGCAGGTAGATCTCTGTGAGTTTGAGGCCAACATGGTCTACAAGAGCTAGTTCTAGGACAGGCTCCAAAGCTACTCCAAATCAAAAACAAAAAACAAAAAACAAAAATCAACAACCAACCTTCAGGCAGCGGTGGTGCACACAGTTAATCCCAGAGTTTGGGAGGCAGAGGCTGGCGGATCTCTGTGAGTTCAAGGCCAGCCTGGTCAACAGAGCCAGTTCTAGGACAGCTAGGCTTGTCGTACAGAGAAACCCTGTCTCAAAAAAACAACTAAACAAAATAATAAATAAATAAATAAATCAACCAACAAACATCTACAACGGACCTGGAATCCTATCACTCAGAAAGTTGAAGCAAGCAGATCATAAATTTGAGATCATCTTTAGCTACATAGTAAGTGTTTTATTTGTTTTCATTTTTATTTTTTGAGACGGGTTTTTCTGTGTAGACTTGGCTGTCCTGGAACTTGCCCTGTAGATCAGGCCAGCCTCTGCCTCCCAAGTGCTGGAATTAAAGGTGTGTACCGCCACCAACTGGCTGCTATATATATAGCAAGTTTGAGGCCAGCCTCATCTTAATAAAAAAAATATATGGGTTGGACCCTGTAGGGGTTGGTGGGAGGAAAGAGAAGGAGTTGAATGATGTAATTATATTTTAATTAAAATAATAATATGTCCCCCACCTCTAGCTGAGGAGCAGTTACTAACAATTAGTGGCTTCTGGGGGAGGGAGAACCAGTTTCCTTTAAGGGTGTGGCCCCTGGTCTGTTGGCCATGCTCCAGTGCATAGTACCCACATCACTAAGTTTATGGGTAACACAAATTGGACTTGGTGAACTATTTAAAAAGGAAGGAAGGGATTGGAGAAACAGTTCAGTTTAGAACCCTTCCTGCTCCTCCAGAGGACCCCAGTTTAGTTCAGTGGATAGCTCACAACCTCCTGTAACTCTGATTCCAGGAGATAATACATAATATCTGAGCTATTTTATTTAGCATAGTGATCTTTAGCTGCTGCAAATGACATGGTTTTATTCTTCTCTATGGTTGAGAAAACCCAATTCTATTGTGTATGTACCACATTTTTTATTTGTTCATTTGTTCATTGGTTTTATATCTCAGCTACTGCAAATAGTGCCACAATAAACACACTTTGCGGTATGCTTATTTGGGTTCCTTTAAGTATACACCATACCCAAGAGTCCTATACCTGGGTCACAAGGTAGATCTGCTTTTAGTTTTGAGGGACCTCTATAGTGTCTACTTTACATTTCCACTAGCATTGAGTAAAGACTGTATACCCCTTGCAAGGTGGTGCTGGCACACACCTTTAATCCCACTCATAATGCAGGTGGGTATCTGTGAGTCTGGTCTACAGAGTGAGTTTCAGATGTGTTACACAGAGACCCCTCATTTCAAAACCAAAACAAAAAAAAACAGAAAGAAGAAAAGAGAATAGAAAAAGAAAATAGAGCAGGTCAGTGGTGGTACACACCTTCACATCTCAGCACTCTAGAGGCAGAGGGCTACCTCATCTACAAAACAAGTTTCAGGGGCTGGAGAGATGGCTCAGAGGTTAAGAGCATTGCCTGCTCTTCCAAAGGTCCTGAGTTCAATTCCCAGCAACCACATGGTGGCTCACAACCATCTGTAATGGGGTCTGGTGCCCTCTTCTGGCCTGCAGGCATACACACAGAATATTGTATACATAATAAATAAATAAATATTTAAAAAAAACAAGTTTCAGGACGACCAGAGCGTTACCCTGAAAAACTCTTGTCTCAAAATACTGAAAAAAAAAAAAACTCCCTTTTGCCAACATTAATTGTAATTTTTGTTTGCTTGATAGGTCACCATTCCAACTGGAGTAAGATGTAATCTCAACATACTTTCCCCCTCTCCCCCTCTTCTCTGTGCAGCCCTGGCTGGCCTCGAACTCAGTCTGTACACCAGGCTATCCTCAGACTCACAGAGATCCGCCTACCTTTGCCTCCCGAATGCTGGCATGCACCATCACTGCCTGGCTTTCTATTGTTCTTTTTAATTCCTCTCTGTAATGTTTTGAAGTTTTAATTGTACTATCTTTCACTACATAATTAAGATTTATTCCTAAGTACTTTATTAGTTTTTGAAGCTATTATCAATGGGGATTTTTTTTCTGAATCTTTTCTTTTTTTTCTGTGTGGAGGCAGAGGGGGCGGGATTAAGTTTTCTATGGTGGAGTATCACTGGGTGTATCAGCCACACCCCAGGGCAGCCCCATGCTCAGCAATGGCTGGCCAACACAAAATGAACTCCATGGGTTTTTATTGTTGCTGAATCTTTTCTAAACATGTTAGTTATTGATATATAGAAAAGCTACTGGCTTTTATGTTATGTTTGTCCTTAGTTTGTATCTATAACCATAAGCTTAACTCTGCATTCCAGCTAGACTTGGTGGTAAATAGCAAAAATTGGACCCCAAGGGACGGCAGTTAGAATATCAAGATTATGGGATGTCGTGAGATGGGGCAAAGGTGCTCTCCTGGAATAAGGTTGAAATTGTCTGGCAGTTAAGATGCATGTAACTCAAAAGCATTAGAGCAGTCCACGGTCGACAGTGGTGGTCTTCTTCCTGGACCCACAGTGCCCCAAGGCTTTCACCATGCTCATGCCTTCTTTCTTCCCAAAGAGCACATGTCTGCCATCCAACCACTCAGTCTTTGCAGTGCAGATGAAAAAAAAAGCAGAAGCCATTTGTGCATTCATGCGTGCAGATGCCCTAAGAGACCAGAAGAAGGCATCGAATTTCCTGGAACTGGAGTTACAGGTGGTTGTGAGCCACCATGTGGGTGCTGAGACTTGAACCTGGGTCCTCTGCCAGAGCAACAAGTGCTTTTAACCACTGAACTATCTCTCTAGCCCCAATCACTGATCACTTTTGAATTCGTTGGCCTCAACAGATACACTGCTTTTGGATCTGGCAATTGAATTCTGTTCTGGTGGTGTCCGGCCACCTTGTGTTTTCACGGCTGTGTTTGGGAGTTGCACTTCGTACATCTATTGGTATGGATAGTTCGTCTAGTTTTATTTGGGAAATTGCCTTAGAAGTCTTTTACTTTTTTATTTGTTTGGTCGCGGCTTTTGAGACTCCACTTTTAAAAAAAATTACCTTAGAAGTTCTATATTTTTGGGGGAGGGGGGTCTCACTGTGTAACAGAGTTCTAGCTGTCCTGGAACTCACCAGCATAGACCAGGCTGGCCTTGAACTCACAGAGATTTGCCTGCCTCTGCCTCCGGAGTGCTGGGTGTCTGTCACCAAATGCTCAGATGTTTTCTTTTTAAAAATGTCTTTATAAAGTGTGTGTGTGTGTGTGTGTGTGTGTGTGTGTGTGTGTGTGTGTGTGTGTGTACAGTACCTGTGGGGATCAGAGGACAACTTTTGAGACCTGGTTCTCTTTACTGTGGGTTCCAGGGATTGAATTCAAGTCGTCATCAGGTTTTCATGGCAAGTGCTTTTACTCCTTAGCTATAATATTAAAAGTTACTTGGGACCCAGGTGGTGGTAGTGTATGCCTTTTAATCCCAGCCCTGACCAGGAAGGCAGAGACAGGTGGGATCTCTGTGAGTTCAAGCCCAGACTGGTTTACAGAGCAAGTTCCAGGACAGCCATGGCTACACAAGGAAACCCTGTCTCAAAAAAAAAAAAAAAAATCGAAAAAAGAAAAAAGTTACTTGGGGTAAAAGTAGTAAATGAATGAAATAAAGGAAGGAGGCAGGAAAAGGCGCGGGGGCTGGGAGCAAGGTTAAATAAAAATAATGTAATGAATATAGAGAAAAAAGAGTAAGAGATTAAAGAACATGATAGCAGTCAGACCTGGCAGCACAGGCCTGTAACCCATCCCTTTCAGCCTTAAGTACCCTGAGACAGGAATGAGGATGCTGAAATCAAGTGCTCTGCAGGAAGATTACAAGTTCAAGGCCTGCCAAACCCAGAGAGTGAATTCAAGTCCAGCCTGTGCAAGTTAACAAGACCCTGTCTCAAAAGAAAAGCACAAATGTCTGACTAGGGCTGGAGAGATGGCTCAGCCGTTAAGAGCACTGGCTGCTCTTCCAGAGGATCTGAGTTCAATCCTAGCAATCACATGGTGGGTTCTAACCATCTGTAACGAGATCTGGTGCCCTCTTCTGGCCTGCAGGCATATATGCAGGCAGAACAGTATATATAATAAATAAATCTTAAAAAGTCTGGCTATATAGCTTAGTAGTGGAGGGCTAACCAAGCATGTGAGAAGCCCAGAGTTCAATCTCCAGTGCCAAAAAAAAAAAATCGCATAACAAAGGAAAAATATGCAAACAAATTAGACATTAGAGGATGAATACAAATAAAAACATCAGACTGAAATATGAAATAAAAATAATATAAAAGTCACAGGAAAAGGGAAAATAAAAGAAGCAAAAAATGTTGGATGTTGGGTAAAAGAAGAGAAAGCATCTCTCTGGGTCCTCTAATGGAGTCTGCAGGTGGAGAGGTGGGTGGTTGATGTTTTGGAAGTTTCCTGACTTTCATACTATTTAGGTTGGTACCAAGTCTACACTGGCAAAGTATCAGATGTTGACATCTGTCTTCTCCTTAGAAGCTATCTCTTTGTGCATAGCAAGCGCCTCTGATGGCCACACTTGGCTTTGCAACCTGTGGACAGAACAGGTTCTCTCATGGTTCAGAGACTTTCCAGTTTGTTGGGAACTGGGGAAGCAAATGCAGCACTGAGATCTGCTTTTAAATACCATGTAGCCTGCCTAGGGCACCATGCCGATCTGAGTGACCTGCACTGACATCTGGGGCCACTGTGAACCCCTGAGCCTGGGATGCTGATGAGGGCCACATCTGAATCCATGGTCCTACCACAGCTGGGGTCTGTGTTGATGTCCATGTCCTGCAGTGCCATCAAAGGCCACATGGATGCCCAGAGTCTGGGTCATGTCCTCTGGCCATGTTGACATCCAGGTGCTTGCTTTGCCACTGCCAGGGCCATGTCAATCTGAGCGGTCTGAGCTGTCTCCTGGGGCCATGGTACTGTCTGGACCTGGGATGCTGCTGAGGGCCATGTCAGGGTCTGTGTTGATGTCCATGGCTCCTGGTGCATTCAAGGACAGTGCTGATGCTGAGGGTCTGGGCCACCACTCGGGTTGATGTCTGTGGCTTCTGTTGTCACTGAGAGATGTGGATGCTTGGAGTCTGGACAACCACATGAGACGATGTTGGTGTCTGAGAGCCTTGTTGCCATCAAGGCCATACTGATCTGGGTGACCTGTGCTGCCACCAGGGCCACGGTGAGACCTGGGCCCAAACTGCTACCGAGGGCCATATCTGAATCCGTGGTCCTGCTGTAGTTGGGGTCTGTGATGGGATATTTGCCATAGGGGGTCATAGGAACCATGCACGTTGAAATCTGAGGGCCTTGCTGGGCTGGCTCTGCCCCTCACTGTCCCTGGTATAGTTGCCAGGTACTGTTGGACACTGCAGCAGGGGAGCTGGCCCCTATGGCATGGGCCTAGGAGAGCTATCTCTACACCTTGTCTGAGAGGGGTGGTCCCACCAGCCTGGACTGACCAGTCAGCTACCACCCAGACAGATCCACATCCTGGGCCTTCTATTGTTCCACCCTATCATCTGTGACATCTATGACCTGCTGGAGTGTGTCCTGCTAAATTTATGTTTAAAGCTGGGCGGTGGTGGCGCACACCTTTAATCCCAGCATTCGGGAGGCAGAGGCAGATGGATCTCTGTGAGTTTGAGGCCAGCCTGGCCTACAACAGCTAGTTCCAGGGCAAGCTCCAAAATTACAGAGAAACCCTGTCTTAAAAAACCAAATAAAAATGTTTAAAATAAATAAAGCCGCGTGGTGGTGGCACACTCCTTTAATCCCAGCACTTGGGAGGCAGAGGCCGGAGGATCTCTGTGAGTTCGAGGCCAGCCTGGCCTACAGTGAGTACCAGGACAGCCAGAGCTGTTACACAGAGAGGCCCTGTCTTGAAAAAATAAAAAATAGATAATATGAAGCCTTAAATATTTCTATGGAGGGAGCGAGGCCGCAGAAGGCAAGTCTGCTGGAGTTTCAGAGTTCAGTCCCACTAGCAGTGAACTGTGTGTCAGATAGATGGGTCTGGAAGTCGGGCTATGTGCTGACCCTTTGGAATTATCAGTCTCTGAAGTTACCCTAAGGTAACAGGGTCTGTCCCCAATTACAGAGAATAGGGCTGCTGATGGTGACCAGTATACCCTTCAATGCCTGAGCCAAATTTCCTGCCATCCAAATTTTATTTATTTATTTATGTTGCATTTTCGAGGCAGGGTTTCTCTGTAGCTTTGGAGCCTGTCCTGGAACTAGCTCTTGTAGACCAGGCTGGCCCCAAACTCACAGAAATCCGCCTGCCTCTGCCTCCCGAATGCTGGGATTAAAGGCATGTGCCACCACTGCCCAGCCCATTTAAAAAAAAAAGATTTTTTTATTATTTAAAGGTGTGTGTATGTGTGTGGGCACACTGTGCACTCATGAGTACTGGTGGCCTTGGAAGTCACAGGTGTGAGTTTCCTGTGGGAACAGGAGTTATAGGCAGTGAGCTGTCTGATGTAGTGCTGCGAACCAAACTTAGATCCTCTACAAGAGCAGTGTGCACTTTTTTTCCTGACAGAAAAGGGCATCAGATTCCATTACAGGTGGTTATGAGCCACTACGTGGGTGCTGGGAATTGAACTCAGGTCCTCTGGAAGAGCAGCCAGTGCTCTTAACCTCTGAGCCATCTCTCCAGCCTTGCCATCTGAACTTTTGGGTAAGCATGAGTCAGGACTCCCCTCCTTCTATGGTTGACCTTCACAGCTGTCCCCATCCACAGGCTGTGGCAGGTTGTCCCCCAGGGTTTCCTGTCTTGTTTTCTCGACCTCAGAGTAGCTCCGTTTTAATCAACATGCTCCCTCTGGAGAAGGCACCTGGCCATGGCCCTTTGGGTTATGATGAAGATAGAATGGACATCTTCTCAAATGCTGACCATCATATCATGCAGAAGGAACTACTACATCACCAAATCCTCCAACTGGAGGCTTTGAAGGGTGTGGGCTCATGGGTAGGACTACCAGGCTTCTTTTAACCGGAACCCACCTAGCTTATCTCTTGCCTTAGGCTTGTTTCCCCTTCCAGTAGCAGGAGCTACAGCTGGGGTTGTGTGCTGCCCAGCCCTTTCCACAGTCTTGCTTTATGACTGCCACGGCATGTATAGGCTGGGATAGAGTCTGTTCTTCACCATTCTGATTCCATACATCCCCGGCATCACAGGGAAGCAACTTAAACGATTTTTAAACATTATTTGTTTTTATGTGCATTGGTGTTTTGCCTGCATTTATGTGTATAGGTGGGTGCTAGATTCCTGGAACTGGAGACACAAACTGTTTTGAGCTGTCATGTGCTGAAATTAAACCCAGGTCCTCCAGAAGAGCAGCCAGTGCTCTTAACTGCTAAGTCATCTCTCCAGCCCACAACATTTGTTTTTTAAGATTTTTTTTTTTGAGACAAGGTCTCCCTATGTAGTCCTGGGTGGCCTGGAACTCACTATGTAGACCAGGCTGGCTTCAAACTCAGAGATCCGCCTGCCTTTGCCTCTCAAGTGCTGGAATTAAAGGCATGTGCTTGACCAAAAGGTAACTTTTAATTTGCCACCTTCTGTAGTTTCATCTCTACATTTGAATTCATATCAGAAAGTTACTAACATTTGGGATATTTGCCATAAGCTCAGGTTTGAATCACCACATAATAAAACTCAGAAAGTAAGATTAGTTAACATATGCCAGGATTTGTGCTCTACAATAAAAAGGAGGCCAACCTGGGCTATGCATAGTGAGAGCCAGTTGGGGATATGGCTTCCGTTAGTAGAGTGGTTGCCTGGCACACATAAAAGCCCTGGGTTCCATTCCTAGCACTGCATAAAGATGAATGTGGGGGCACACGCTAGCAATCCCAGTACTTAGGAGGTAGTGGAAGGAGAATCAGAAGTTCAAGGTCATGCTTGGCTATACCAGCCCAGCCTGCAGTATATGAGAGATCCTGTTTCAAAAATAAAAAAACAATTGGTGGAGTAATGGTGTCATAACCTTTAATCCCAAGCATTTGGGAGGCAAAGGCAGGTACATCTCTGTGAGTTCAAGGCCAGCCTGGTCTACAAGAGCTAATTCCAGGACAGCCAGGGCAACATGGAGAAACCCTGTCTTGAAAACCCAAAAGAAAAAAATATTTACCCCTGTTATAGAATATAGTATTAAGAAGTGTTACCTTGCCGGGCGATGGTGGCGCACGCCTTTAATCCCAGCACTTGGGAGGCAGAGACAGGTGGATCTCTGTGAGTTCGAGACCAGCCTGGTCTACAGAGCTAGTTCCAGGACAGGCTCCAAAGCCACAGAGAAACCCTGTCTCGAAAAACCAAAAAAAAAAAAAAGAAGTGTTACCTTTGTTTATGCTGTGGAGCATTTGTTTAATGATGCAGGGATATAGTGCATTCTTTTGTATTGATTTATATAATTCTGTGAAGCTGTGATACTTTGCCTGCCTAAAACACCTGATGGTTTAATAAGAACTGAACGGCCAATAGCTAGGCAGGAAAAAGGATAGGAAAGGCTGGTGGGCAGGAAAAATAAATAGAAGGAAAAACCTATGGGACAGGAGAGACAAACAAATGGAATAAAATGCTCCAATTTGAGGTTGGATGACCAGACTGGCCTTGAACTCATAGAGATCTGCTTGCCTCTACTTCCTAAGTGCTAGGATTGAATACATGTGTCACCATTCCCAGAAGAGGCAGGATTTTTAATTAGTTAACAACTGTTCTGTTTGAATAGCTAGATGAGATGCAGGTGCAGATACTGGACTAGTTGGTACATCTTTACATTGAAACTAAAGAGCTAATCATGGAACAGTAGTTAGCAGGGACCATGGCTTGGGACCAGACCACAGAAGAAGGGGTGGAGATAACTCAATAAACATTTGGGTGTAAGTAAGGTTAATCAAGAAGGCATTAGATTCCAGAGTAGGAAAACAGCTTGGACTTTGAATTTAGACTATGTACGGGCATTGGTGTGAGAATTAAGAACAATATACCAGGCATGGTGGTTCACACTTGCAATCCCAGCAGTCAAAATGTGAAGGCAGAAGAGCCACCATAAGGGGCTGGAGAGATAGCTCAGCAGTTAAGAGCACTGGTTGATCTTCCAGAGGTCCCGAGTTCAATTCCCAGCACCCTTATGCTCACAGCTACCTGTAATGAGATCTGGTGCCCTCTTCTGGCCTTCAGGCATACAGGCAGAACACTATATACATAATAAATAAGTTTTTTAAAAAAGGACAAATTCAGGCCAGTCTGAAAAAAGAAAAAAGTAACTGCATAAGTTTAACAAGAAGTCCAAACCAGAGCTGGTTTAAGTACAAGCCTGCAGTGGAAGGATTTTAGAATAGTTAAATGGCTGTGTTAGAAAAAAAAAAATGGCTGTGTTAGTTTACTAGACCAGCTCTTTGCGTAAACAAATCTTGACTAAGGAATCAGAAGAAAGAGCAAGAAAGACTCTGAATAGGAACCAAAATGACACTGATGGTGAAATGACTTTAAAAGAGAGCCCTCGCCAGGCTGGTGGCACACACCTTTAATCCCAGCACTCGGGAGGCAGGGGCAGGTGAATCTCTGTGAGTTCGAGGCCAGCCTGGTCTACAGAGCTAGTTCCAGGACAGGCTCCAAAACCACAGAGAAACCCTGTCTTGAAAAAAAAAAAAAAACACAAAAAAACCAAAGGGGTGGGGAGAGAGAGAGAGAGAGAGAGAGAGAGAGAGAGAGAGAGAGAGAGAGAGAGAGAGAGAACCTGTGTTTGAGAACAGACTGGGAATATTGATGCTTTAATGGTCTAGATTTCAAGGTCAGGTGTGAGTTTTTCATTTGTTTTTAATTTTTTGATTTTATTTATGTGTAGGGTGTTCTGTCTGCATGTGTCTGTGCATGCACAGTGCCCATGTGGGTCAGAGGAGGGGGTCAGATAACTTGGAACTGGAGTTACAGACATGTAGGTTCTGAGACTTGAACCTAGGTCCTCTGGAAGAGCACCCAGTGCTCTTAACCACTGAGCCATCTCTCCGACCCCGGATTTCCTTCTTGCCTCACAAGAATCATTACTCTGTCAACCCCAGTGTCTAATTAAACTAGATTATTTAATGAAAGCCTGAGTTCAAGTCTATGTCAGAGGAGCAGTAGCTGTATAGTTAGTTAGCAAGACCTTTGCTCTTGCAACGAACCCAGGTTTGAGTCCCAGAACCCATATGGTGGTTCACAATCATCTGTAACTGTTGTTCCAGCGACTCTGATGCTCTCTTGTGGCCTCCATTGGCACCAGTCACCCATGTGCAGACAAAACATTCATATACATAAAATAAAAATGAAAAACATAAACAAAAATTTTTAAATACTTCTTTAAAAAGATTTTATGAGGTGGGCAGTGATGGTGTATGCCTTTAGACCCAGCACTTGGAAGGCAGAGGCAGGCGGATCTCTGAGTTTGAGGCCAGCCTGGTCTACAAAGTAAGTTCCAGGACAACCAGGCTACATAGAGAAACCATGTCTCAGAAAGCCAAAACCAAACCAAAATAAAACAAAAAGATTTTACTTTTGTAAATGTGTGTATGTCTATGTATGTATATGCTATGTGTGAGTGTCTGCAGAAGTCAAAAGGACTGACTTCTGACTGTCCACTGGAGAGAGAGGTTACAGGTGGTTATGAGCCAACTGATGTGGATGCTGGGAACCAAACTTGGGTCCTCTGGAAGAGCAGCAAGGGCTTTTAACCTCTGAGCAGTCTTTCCAGCCTCCAAAGGAGCTTTTTTTTTTTTTTAATATTTATTTATTTAGTATACAATGTTCTGTCTGTATGCCTACAGGCCAGAAGAGGGCGCCAGGCCTCAGTACAGATGGTTGTGAGCCACCATGTGGTTGCTGGGAATTGAACTCAGGACCTTTGGAAGGGCAGGCAATGCTCTTAACCACTGAGCCATCTCTCCAGCCCTCCAAAGGAGCTTTGTGTGGAGTCTGATTCAAGGTCAGACCAGAGATATCTTCATAGTGCTAGAATTCACAAAGGCCCAGCTGGAGCAAAGGGTCAGAGGTGGTGGGGTATTAACCAGAGACCTAGATTCAAGATTGAGCCAAAGAATATTCATCCAGAATTTCAATACTAAAAGGGCATTAATGGTGAAACAGTTTGGAGGAGTTCAGGATTAGAACCAAGGAGAAAAGGTCACAGAATAGTTAACAGACACAAGAGTGTGAGGCATGCCAAGAGGAACTGATTTTGCCTAAGATCAAGATCAGAGTAGTTATAGAGGAATAGAAAATAAATGCCAGTGGCGCAATAAAAACAATTTAAAAAAAGAAAGGCCATGGAGCAGTGGGGAGAAAAACAGAGAAAATAGAGGCCAGAGTTGGAGGGAAGATCTGAAAAGAATCAACAGGGGACTACTTTCCCAAGCTTCCAGAAGCACTGAGTATGGAAAAACTAAGAGGCTCGAGTTTTCAGGTTTTAGACCTGAAGACCATTGCTCATGAGTTAACCCAGCTCTGGATTCAGTGGTCTTGGAAAGATGTATTGAGAGTGGACCCACAGCGTTCCAAGTTGGAGTCTAGAATACCATGACACTGATGGGAACTGAAGCTAAAGGTAGAGGTCCCGATGGTGGAGGCATTAACAGAGGTCCAGGTCTCAGAGCAGGCCATACGGACATCAACAGTAGTAGAATGTAAAAGTATCTGATGGCTGGAGAGATGGCTCACTGGCTATGAACACTAGGACCCAGGTTTGGTTCCCAGCACCAACACAGTGGCCTAGAAATGTGTCTGCAATTCCAGTTCCAGGAGATCTGACATCGTCTTCTGGCCTCTGTGGATACCAGATATTAATGGCACACATACATACATACAGGCAAAACAACCATACACATAAAGTAAAAAATATTTTAAATTGAAACAAAAAATAATCTAAACTATCTGACTAGGCCTGGTGGTGCACGCCTGTAATCCAGCACTTGGGAGCCTGAAGCAAGAAGATAGTCGTTAGTTAGAGGGTAGTCTGGGCTACACAGAGACTATCTCAAAACAGTGTTTGAGTCTGAGGCCATAGTAGATAGGAATCGGTGAAGGAAACAGTAGGAAATGCCCAGGAACAGGTGTATGCTTCAGGGGTATAACTTTTGCTAAGCATGCAGGTCTGGGCTCCTTCCCTAGAAACAAAACTAAACAAATGCCCAGATCTGAGGCCAGACCAAAGACATAGTAATGGCGGAATAGTTGACAGAGGCCTGGGCTTAAGATTGGAGCACATGATCATTTACTGTTAGTATAGAGGTTGAAATGAATAACATTAAGGGAACTGATGGTACAATAATAGAGTTCCGGATATATGGTTAAGATTGATAATAATCAGAGCACAAAATTAACAGGAGTCCATATTCAAGTTCAGATTCAGACCAATAGACAATTAGTGGTAGCTCAGGTTTCAGATTTGACTAGTGGCACACATCAGTGGGGTGATAATTAAAGAAATGCTTGGCTCCAGGCTTAGCCCCGAGTTGCTCTTGCTAGTGTAGCAGTTGACAAACACCCAGGGTCAAAATCAGACAAAGGGTGTAGACCAGGACTAGATCTGAAAAGAAAGTAAAGCAGCATTGATGATGGAATGATGAACAGAATTCTGATGTCAAGCCAGAGGCACAGTGATGAGAGACAAATGAAGAGAGGCCCAAGTTTGACCAATAACATTATTTTTATTCTTCCTTGTTTACTCAGTGCTTAGTTTCCTTTAGATTGTGAGTCAAAAGTGCCACCAAGAGGACTTTAAAGTGGAATGTCAACTCTGCCACCTCAAAAATTTTACAAGGAGGAAACCCCCAAAATCATGCAAACAAAATTCATCATTAATCACCCGGAAACCAGACTCATTAAAGGAAATGAAGAGCATGAAGAAACAGAAGTTAGAGAAAACTGGTATTTCCCCCAATTATCTTGCTACCTATAGAGCTTGGTTGGTTGAAGCCGTGAATCTGTCTGGTACAGGAAAGAGCTAGCACAGTTCTGAACTGCTTGTCTTGGGAGGGTCCCTTTAAAGATCAGCATTTAATTGGTGCCTGCTACACTTCCCTTTATCTTTCAGCTGTACTGTACAGTCCTCATAGGAAATCACTGACCCTGAAGCTGGATTAGGAATGTTGGCACACTTCCACGACTTTGACACAACACGGCCAGTCCAGCTCACTTAGATATCCTTATCTCATAACCATTTGCCTAAGATCTGCCTGATGGAGCCAGACATGCTTTTGGCTACAAGTGATCACACTAATAAACAGATTAAACAAACAAGGAATTATCTCCTTCCATCAAAGATCTGCTGCTAGTTCCACAGCTCAGCAACACTGTGCTACTAGATTGGTGACTGAGGTCCCAAGATGTTAGCCGTAGTTCCACCTGATGCAAAAGTAGCAGCATATGAATCTGGGAGGATGAACTAGCTCTAAGAGCTCCTAGTGATTCTTCAAACTGAAAATTCTTCATGATTCTAATCATGGACAATAAGTCTGGAACTTATTTCCTTGCTAATACCCAATATTAGAGATTAGCATTTGGTCTCTGACCTGGTCCAGGGCTTAAATTGGGGCCCTGGAGGGACATTGGAGGAGATAGGGGTGAACTTACAGATTTTCTATTTCTTCCTCACCACAGCAGAGGCTGTAGCTCAGCCCGAGTCCATGGCTGCCTGCGTGCCAACCTAGAACTCAAAGAACTCAACACTTCTACTCCCTGTTTGTGGGCCACAGATAAGTGTGGGGTCCATCCACACAGAAGCTGTCATCTTGGGAAGTTTTACAACCTAATCTGATGAAGCCGCTGGGGTTGAACTCAACATTCCTCTCCTAATTTCTCTATGGCTGTCTGATTCCTCACTCCAACCTCCCTCACTCAGGATCAGGAAAAGTCAAGCTCCTCACCACGGTCCAAGAAGCCCTAAAGCCCTGTCTAATGTCACCTATCATACTCGGCTTGGTCATCCTCTGACATTCCAGTCTCGGTGCCTCTTTCTGTTGAGGATATTCTGTTACCTCCCTCATTTCATTCAGATCTTTAAAACACCATCCTGTCAGGAACATTTTTCCTGATGGCATTGCTGAAAGAAGCTCCCACTCCTCCCATTCCTGCAACCTCATCTCCTTCCCTCCCTTTGTTTTTCTTCACGCCACTCATCTTTAACTATCCTCGTTTATACAGATGCTTCTTGATGAATCTGTCTTAATTGAAAACGCATTAACGTGCCTAACCTACCAAACACCCTAGCTTAGCCCACCTGCCTTCAATGCGCTCAGAACACTGACATTATTCTACAGGTAGGCAAACTTACCTAATGTAAAGTCTAATTTATAACAAAATGTTGACTAGCTCATGTAATTTACTGAACACCACACTGAAAGTAGAAAACAAGACTGGGTATATGTGTGTGATTCTGTAGCAATGTAAGATCAAAAAGTTGAAAAATTATAAAGCAAATTATACTCCGAGGAATGGCCGTACTTTGTCTACCGAATGCTTGCCTCTCCTAGGATGCAAGCCCACAAGGGCAGGATTTCTGTTGGTTGAGGCCACAGCTGTATCCTTCCTTTTCAGAACAGTTCCTGACATCACAGTTGGTACTCTCATTCCTGTCTACTGACTGCACAACTACGTGACACATCACAGCAAATACTCAGGGCTTGTTGAATGGATGAACACATTACTGCACAACTGAGGAAGCTGTCCCCAATCCACTGGAGGGCGAAGTACTCCCTAGTGCCTCCTTGTGGGAGACCTGGGAGTTGCCCCTCAACACAACCACAGAAATTTTATTTACAACACAAGACTAGAGAGGAGGGAACAGTGAGCTGTGCAGGGCTGGCAGAACCCTACTTTTGCTCTCGTCTCCAGACGATGACCATGCCACTGGCGTCACTGGAAGCCAGCAGACTCTCGTCGCAGTTGAAGCTGACGTCAAGCACAGGCGCACTGTGGCCCTGCAGCTTGTTGACAGCAGCTTTGGCCGCCCGCTCCACATCAAAGAAGTGAACGCACATATCCTCACTGCCTGTCACTGTCCAGATGAGAGGGAGAGAGCATCAGAAGGCTACTGTGGTGTCCTCAGTAGGAGGGCCTTGAGGTTCTATGAGGTGTGAGGGCCTCATGTAGCTTTGGGTAGTCTAAAAGGAACTACCTGTTAGTCTAAATGGGAGCTCATCTGCCTCCTTTGCTTCTGTGGGTAGTATGTGAGGTTTTAGGAAGTGTGGGGTCTGTGTCTCAGCTATGAAGTTCCCAAGCTGTCTGTGGCTCCATGTCTAAAGTGTTTAGGTATAAGGCTGTTAGGGCACAAGACCCAGGAAGTCATGGCATCAGGATGTCATGCCAGCTACACTGGTCTCTGCTTCTTCCCAGTTACCCAGGTCCCCTGCTCCTGAGCACTCACCCACACAGGCCCCCTGGCGGAAGGACATGAGGGGGCAGAAGATACTGCGCACGGGATGTGAGCTCTGCTCAATGGGGAAGCTTCTCTTCAATTGCAGGGTACCTTCATTGTCCACCACTCTGAAGAGAAGGCAAAAGAAAGGGTCAGGGCACAGCCTAAGCTCCAGGAGATGACTAGTGGTGGGCAGTTTATGGTCTGAATCCTGTATTCGAGATATTTACAATGTTCATGAATTATTTTTGCATTTGGAGAGAGTCTTACTATGTTGGACAAGTCATCTCTAAACTCAAGCATTCAAGTGATCCCCTGCTTCAGCCCTTAGAGTTGCTGGCACCATAGGTGTCTATCATCACCCCTAGCATTTTTTTCATTTTATTTATTTTCATTTTATGTATATGGGTGTTCTGCCTGCATGTATGTGTGTGCACTGTGAATGTATAGTACTAGAGCAGACCAGAAGAAGGTGCTGGATCCCCTGGAACTGGAATTACAGACAGTTGTGAATGCTGAGAACTGAACCTCAGTCATCTATAAGATCAACATCTGATAATGCTGCTGAGCCATCTCCCAGCCCCTTGGAGTTTTTTTTCTTTGTTTTTTTTGATACAGGGTTTCTCTGTAGTTTTTGGTGCCTGTACTGGAACTTGCTCTGTAGACCAGGCTGGCCTCGAACTCACAGAGGTCCGACTGCCTCTGCCTCCCGAGTGTTGGGATTAAAGACATGTGCCACCATGCCTGGTAGGGCATGAGTTTATGTCCAGCTTTAAAAAAGCATCATTTTTGAAAGATGGGTGGGAAGAATGAACTCTGTTCCCAAATCAAAATAACAAAATAATATAGGTTGTGGGTGAATCTCAGTGGTAGAGTTTTATTAGCATGTACAAAGTTCTGGATTCAATTCCCAGCACCAAATGAAGAAAAAGAAAGGGAACTGGAGAGGACTCAAGTGGGAAAAGACATTTGCTGCCAGGTCTGACAACTTGAGTTTGTTTCCTGGAACCTGCATGGAAGGACAGAACAGGCTTTCACACGCTGTCCTCTGACCTCCATATATGCTCCATGATATGTGAGCACTCACATACACACACAAATAAATAAATGTGAAAAAATTCAAAACAAAGAGCTGGTATTTTTTCTTTAATTATAGTATTGGGAGTGGAATCCATAGTCTCATACATGCTAGGCTAGGCAAGTGCTCTACCACTGAGCCACTTTCGCAGTCCTTTATGTATTTTGTCTTAGTTTGCTTAACTATACAATGGAGACAATAACGGTAACTACTTCCCAGACTGTTGTGAGGATTAAATACAGTGATATGTATGGAGTGCCTTGAACAGGGTCTGGCCATAGCAATGTTCATATAGGGGCTTGTTACTGTTATTCCTATTTATGTTGCTATTGATATGATTATGTTGTACACTATGTACATTGTAGGCCATGTATCACCATACTATGTATTATGTGTGTGTGTGTCTGTTTCTGGGGATAGACAAGCACTCTGCCACTAAGCTACGTCCCCACCTCTACTCTCATCATATTATGAGGCCAGAGCCCCAGCCTTGGTGAAATGAATGTGCTGGAGATGGGCCTTTCTCCTCCACTCCGATGGAAGGATGGGCTCTGCAGGCCCAGATGGCCCCAGTTGGGGAGGAACCCACCTGTAGAGCAGCAGTTTGTTGAGGCAGGCATTGATGAGCAGTGAGGGGTCCCGCGCTTCCCGGCTGACCCAGGATCGGGCAGAGATGCTGGTGACAGGGCTGCCCTCGTGCACCACTAGTCGCTTGGCTTTGGTCAGCTTCCCTGAATCAGTGGAGGCAAAGGTGAGGACAAGGACCAAGTCCGTGGAGAATACAAAAAAGGGCACCAAAACATAGGTCTATGGCCTGCCTACCTGTGGCCATGTCAAAGAGAAAGGAGAAGACACTACCGCGGTCATCACCTGCCCAGAGAAGCCGGCCAGGGGCATCAAAGGACAGGGCAAGGACACGGCCTGTCAGTTTGCTGGAGCCACCCTTCACTTTCTTGCCTGTGGAGATGTTCATGACATGCACATTGTGCTTGGCATTCCCCACCTGTGAGTGGAATACATACACCATCATTCTGACCCATCTAGTCCTTCCTTGACTTTAAGACAGTGGGACTGTGGCAGGCACACTGGAAGGTGACCCAGGCCTAACTCCTACTTCCTAGCTAACCCCTCAATATGTCCACAATAGGCCAGTTGCTCATGAGACGAAGGTAGTCTCAGAGCCAAAATGCTGCCCTTTGGCCAGTCTGAAAATTTGGGCTTATAATACCCTTCCATCTTTTCCTTGCACCCTGTCCTGCTTCCTCTTGGAGCCCAAAGCTGCTACCATTGAAATGAGCCAGAGAACCCCAAGCACTAGCTTACTCATAGCCTGTTGTTACCCTATATCGCAACTCCCTACCCCCAGGCCATGCCAGACTTTCCATGTCCTTCCTCTGCCCTCTGCCCAGTCTGTCCTGGAGTCTGACCACAGTAGGGCTGCCCCTGATAGATTAGATGAGTGTTCAGTCCCATCATCCTGCTCCCTAGCAGCAGCTTCTATAGACAGAAAACTGTAAGACTGTGGTGATGAGACCCTAGGAATCCCAGGGCCATGACCCCCCGCCTAGCCCAGAAGTCTATCTACTACAGCAAGGCCTTCCCTGACCATGAACTATGCTTTTGTTGGTCTGTTTCCCTTTGAGTCTGACCACAGGACTGCTGTGATAGGACTTGGGGGTATTAAACTTTATACTCTGGTGCCCCCAAACAGCTCTCCAGACCCAGCATGCCCGCCCTTGGTGAGCAGGTGTTCTGGAGCCTGACCACAGTGAGGTTGTTGTTGACGGGCTGGAAGGTGCAGCACAGCAGTTCAGCGCCATCAGGGTCAGGGATCTCACGGATGCAGCGGCCGTCCTCGGAGGCCCAGATGCGCATGGTGGCATCGAGGGAGGTGGACACGAGGATGTCATTGGAGAGGGACCAGGCGAAGTCAGAGACACCACGCGTGTGGCCCCGTAGCACATGGAGCACAGTGGGTGGGGCAGGCACCAGCTGGCACAGTGAGATGCTGCCGTCCAGTGAACAGCAGGCCAAGCGGTGTCGGTCATCATTGGCGAAGCGCACCCTTGGGACTGCAAATGCCAAGGAGCCATTTGAGGGAGTCAGCATACTCACTGAGCACAAGGAATGGTAGCCTCCACAAAAGGCTTTCCTTGGCCGTCAAAGGCAGTTGTAAACTTAGAACACCTACTACCAACATGCTCTCTAAATCTTAATGGCACTTTGAACAATGCAATAAGCTCGCACTACATTACTGAGTACTTTACAATAATCAAGCTCTCATGGGTTTGAAAACCTTCACAGTGTAGTCCACTATGCCCTCTGCAAGGAAGTTATCATCAGCAAAGGCTCTGAACTCTTCCAAGTGACTCATGAGCTCAGGCAGTCTGCTAAAGAGGGCTCTCTTGAGTTTCTGTGGCTCTCTTTGCAGTACCTAATATAACAACTTTGCAGAGCACTTTGCAGAGGGCTTTTGCATTTGCTAATGGTTTTATGAGAGGTTAATTTCTCCTTCTGAGGTGTGGTGCCAGGTGCCTTGGGTAGTAGCTGTTCGAACAAATGTTTGGTTTGGTCCCACCACCCATTAGCTTACCTGCCTCATCCACGTGCTGGTCAAAAACATGGTACATGCCTGCAAAGGCATAGTTTTCACTCAACGATGTGTCCCCGGCCATGGCCCGGCTTGCCTCTGCCACCGATGTGGGTACCACACTGCCGGGAGGCCTGAGCCCCAACAGGAAGTAGGGGGTGATAGGAGGTAGGTGTGGGTGTTTAGACTGCCATATCCCAGGGCCCCTCTCTTCCTTAGGAACCTCCACCCTCTGCCTGCCTCTGGTATGTACCTGTCCTCATAGACTGCACGATTCATTTGTGCCTGGAGCTGGTAGGAGCCTCGGCTGACAGATCGGCGGTGTCCTCGGGCCCCCAGGGCTCGAGGGTCATCTTCAAAGTCCTGAAATCAAGACAGGGTCAGGGATGGTGCATACCTCTAATTTCAGTGCTTGGGAAACTGAGGCAGAAAGATCACTGAGCTCAAGGCCTGCCTTGGCTACATGGTGAATCTGAGGCCAGCCTGGGCTACATGGTGAGATCCTGTCTCAAAAAGAAGAGAAATTAGTCTCTGAGAACCACCAATGTCTGGAGCCTTCAAAATATGACCAGACCTGATCCCTTCTCACCACACATGGCACCTGCCACCACTATCACTGCTCACTTGCTTCAAAAGTTTCTTCACGAGCACCTGTTTCTGTCCTTGTCCTGCTCAACACATCCTTAGTACAGACATGTTTTCCGCACAAAGAAGAACTATTTTCCTTCAGGAAACCACTTGAATTAGTCTCTCACTTCAGTCAGGTTTCACTGTTACCTCCTCAGAGAAGTCTTCCCTATTAAACATAGCTTCCGGGGGTTGGTGGGATGGCTCAGTGGTTAAGAGCACTGACTACTCCTCCAGAGGACCCGGGGTTCAATTCCCAGCAACCACATGGCAGCTCGCAGCTGTCTGTAACTCTAGTTCAAGAGAATCTGACATGGTTATACCAATGCGCATGAAATAAAGTTAAGTAAAGTTTAAAAAAAATAAACATAGCTTCCTCCATTAGCTCAAAGTAGTGACTTATTTATTTATTTATCTATTTATTACATATACAGTGTTCTGCTTGCATATATACTTGCAGGCCAGAAGAAGGCACCAGATCTCATTACAGATGGTAGTGAGCCACCATGTGGTTGCTGAGAATTGAACTCAGGACCTCTGGAAGAGCAGTCAGTGCTCTTAACCTCTGAGCCATCTCTCCAGCCCGTGGCTTTTCACATTCTTCTTTGCTGGGAATAGAACCATCAGCCTCAGACATACTAGACAAGCCCTCTATCACTGAACTACATCCCTGCACCAAACTCTCTTTTGTGTCTCCTAAGTCCATTTTATGTGATTATCATAGCATTCCCTGCTATACCATGGTAATTATCAACTCATTAATCTGACTTGCTCCGTGTTTTTCTAATTCACTACCTGTCTATCATGCTTATTTATTTTTTAAAATTCTTTAAGTTTTATTTATTTATTTTGCATACAACATTCTGCCTCCATGTATGCCTGCATGCCAGAAGAGGGCACCAGATCTCATTATGGTGGCTGTGAGTCACCATGTGGTTGCTGAGAATTAAACTCAGGACCTCTGGACGAGCAGCCAGAGCTCTTAACCTCTGAGCCATCTCTCCAGCCCCCTTATTTTTATTGACTTAGTTGCTATATTATCTTTTAGTCCTCTACGGACAATGGAACAATACTTTTGTACATCACCGTGTTTGACAAAAGGCCGTGGTAACTATGGATGTTGAGGAGATATGTGGCAGGTGGTGCAGCCAGGAGCTCACCTCCATTCGGTCAAGGGTAGTGCGGCTGCTGCGGACAATGCTGTTGCTATAGGCACGAGCACTGCCTGGCTCAGAGAGTGGCCCGTAGCGCTGGCCCAATAGCTGGCCCCGTAGTCTCAGGTACTGCCGCCGCAGTGCTGGGGGGTGCCCAGCCTTGGCATTCTCCCGCAGCAGCTGGCTGCGCCGGCGGATATACTGGGTCCGAAACTGTGGAAACGTTGGTGTGCGGTAGGCGTTGTACCTGTAGGGTCCAGGAGGCAGGGCAGGCAGCAGGCACAGGACAGAGGGAATAAATCAGCTCAAGGCATAGGGTAGTGCAATGAGGTGTTAGGCAGTGATTGGGATGGTAAGAGTGATCGTACTGTGATGGGGGCGATTCTGATTAATAACGGGTATGATGAAAAGGTCAATCTGGAGATAATATAGTCAATCTGCAGCTCTGCTGTGGTCAGTCGGAGCCAACTATATTATCAGTCTAGCATGATGACAAACGTCAGATTGGGAAAGTACAGCAATGGAGGTTAGGGTCATGTAGTATGGGGTAGCAATTGGGTAATAATAGTAGGGTAGTGGTATCAAGAAAAGTTGGGGAAGAGGACAGGCAATAAGAGCTAGATAGGAAGTCACCGGTCTGACTTCCACTACCCACGCAAAAAGTCTCTTTGCGCATGTCCGTATCTAACAGCATTTCCCAGCATGCTCTTTAGAACCTTCTCTGGCCCGGCCACTTCACCGCGGGAATCAGATACCAAGCTAACTGCGCATGCTCACGCAGCCTCACCAGCCAAGTTCTCCGCCCAGCCTCACTGATCGCCATTGCTCATGCACCACAGTAGGTTCCGCTCCCATGGGCTCCAACCCCACGCCTCACCTCGCGTCCACTGCTAAGACTTGCTGCCACACCGCGGCCATTCCCTGGCTTCCTTCTATGATGCGTCTGCCTGCGGGAGCCTGCAGGACAAGTGCTTGGAATGCCGGCGTCGCAGGCAGAGGAAATCTAGTTCCGCCCCTTCCACCAGGTGACAGCTGCCATAGACACGAAGTCCCTCCACACAGGTGATGTCGCGAAATCCCACTGGGTCTTTAGCATGGTCATCACCCCAGCCCTGCCTTTCCTGGGCAGCACTCCGGTGACTCACAGCAGCAATTCAGACATGACCCCGCCCTCTCCAGTTGCCTCAGCAACGTCCCTCCCCCACCCAGCAAATCTTGTTTGATTCCCCACCCATCAAGCCCTCTGTCCTCTGCCCCTCCCTTTTGTGACCCTAGAGCATAGCCCAGGACCCAGGACCACCTCCGGGGCTGCCCCTGGCTCCCGAGGCCCCCGGGGCGGCCCTGAGCCCGGTGTCACCAATTCCTTCTCTCTTCCCTGTCTCAAGCTCCAGGCAAGATGGCTGCCTGCAGCCAGAAAGAGCTGCGGAGCACAGAGCAAATCGATAGGAACCTTTCCCAGGGCGTGGGAGCCTCGCAGGCGCATTAAAGGATTGTAGTTTCCTGTAAAAGGATAGAGGCTCCACCCCTTGAGTTCTAGTCATTTCCCCCGACACCTTTTTTATACACAGGGGTAAAGCACTGGGGTCAGAGGAACAGAGTGAGTATGTATGTCAAACACTTGCTAAAAATCAGAAATAATGACTTTCTTGTGAAAGTGGTTTAGGCTGCTTCTCAGCAGCACAAATTTGGCCAGGTAAAACTTGAATAAAGTATATGCAGAACCTGACCATACATGCAGGGACTGACTCCTAGAGTATTTACTAGTTCTTAGAGCAGTGATGAATCCTGGAAACCGATGTGATGAGAAGAATCCGCGTGTGTGTGTTCACGGGGAGTAACTAACTGGACTTGGAATGGTCGCCCCTAGGAAACTTTGAAACTTGAGGGTTTTAAATAACAAGATGCAATCAGGAAAAACAAGCCTTGGGGGGTTTGACCCAAGGGAACTACCCCACTTCTCTGTAATTCACTTTAAGCTAGAATCTGTACCGCAAATATTCATCTCGGGGTCTAGCATAATGGTCATCCTATAAAGAGGAAGGGGGGGGGGAAGTGTAGCAGGAGGATCATGAGTGTGAATCCAGCCTGGCCTCCCTTCCAGGCCACCCTGGGTTATGTAGTGAGAGCCTGTATCAAAAAGCAAGCAAGCAGGGTGGAGATGTTGCACAAGCCTTTCGCTAGATCCCATGTAAAGGTGGAAGGAAAGAACCCAGTCCCTGAAGTTGTCTTCTGACGTCCACAGGTGTGCTGTGGCATACACGTTAAGTTTTTTTAAAAGCAAGCAAAGAAACTCTAGGTGTAATACAGTTTCTTACTATACTATAGCAGCTGACCCAATTTTCACAACTGACTTTCAGAATAAATACAATCACCTGTCTTAGTTTGGTTTTCTATTGCTGTGTTAAAACACTGACCAAAAGCAGCTTGGGATAGGAAAAAGTTTATTTCACTTTAAAATTCCCAGGTCACTAAGGGAAGTCAGGGCTGAAAAATCAAGCCAGGAACTGAAGCAGAGATCATGAAGGAAGACTTGCTCCCCAAGGCTTGTTGTAGCCTGCTTCTTTATACAACCCAGGCCCACTTGCCCACAGGTAGCACTGCCCAAATCAATCACTAATCAAGAAAATGCCCTACAGGCCAATCTGATGAAAGCATTTTCTCATTTGAGATTCCCTCTTTTCAAATGACTCTAACTTGTGTCAAGAAGACAAAACAAGAGCCGGACGTTGGTGGCGCACGCCTTTAATCCCAGCACTCGGGAGGCAGAGGCAGGTCTCTGTGAGTTATAGACCAGCCTGGTCTACAAGAGCTAGTTGCAGGACAGGCTCCAAAACCACAGAGAAACCCTGTCTCGAACCCCCCCCCCCCAAAAAAAAGACAAAGCAAACAAAAAACTAGCCATCATCTAAGGTTGCCTGTGTGAGGAATAAAAATAGGTGAACCCAGGAAAAATGGGTAACTCAGATAAAATTTAAAAATAGGTGAATCCTATTGACAATATCTCCTTTGTCACTGTATCAGTGTTGTAAAATATCCACTGTAATATAACTACTAAAATACAGCTTTAACAATACTAGAGATATTTCTTGGACAAAGTGCCGGACAATGTTTAAGTAGTTTACATGTATTAATCTAATATTTTTACAGCTCAGGAGATAGGACCTAGGCTGAGCTAGGCGGTGGTGGCAGTGCCCGCCTTTAGCCCCAGCACTCGGGAGGCAGAGACTTGAGGGGGGGAGGGGCTGGCAATCTGAGTCCAAGGCCAGTATGGTCTACACTACAGAGCGAATTCCAGGACATACTCCAAAGCTACAAGGAAACCTTGTCTCAAAAAACCAAAAAACAAACAAGCGAACAAAAGATTGGCATTATTTTAGGTTGGTTGGTGTTGGCTCAAGCCTTTAATCCCAGTACTTAGGAGGCAGAGGCAGGTGAATTTCAGGGCCAGCCTGGTGTACAGAGCAAGTTTTAGGACAGTCAGGGCTACACAGAGAAATCCTGTTGCTAAAAAAGAAAAATAACCAACCAAACACAGAAACAAAAAGTAGTCCAGGCTGGCCTTCAACTGAGTATGTCCTTGAACTTCCGATCCTACTGATGGGATTAAAGACTTGTGCCACCGTGCCCCAAATCTTTTTTTTCTGAGTCTTAGTCGTGCTAAATTTCTCAGGCTGGTCTGAACCTTGCAATCTTCCTAAGTATCCAAGATTACATTATTCATCACCACACCCAGCCAATTAAACCTTAATAGAAATGCTGTGAATTGTTACCATTCCTAGTCTATAGAGCAAATATAAAGCATCAGAGAATTAGTGGGTGACATTCTGCTTAACTGCTCCTCACCTGTGATCCACACTATATTTTCATGTTCTTTTTGTCATAAAGAATGCTATCTATGATGTGTTTTAAATTTCACATTTATTGATTTGGGAGGGGATACCCATACCACAGTGCATGTGTGGATGTCTGGATGACAGAGTTGTCAGCTCTGAGTTTCGGGGACGAAGCTCTCATCCTCAGCTTTGACTACAAGGGCCTTTCCCCACCGAGCCACCTTGTTGGCTTTTCGCTTTTTGAGAGTGTCTCTCAGGAAGCTCCAGATTAGATACCACAATCTAATGATAGGATCGGGTGTGACTTGGTCATTAATGCAAAAGGTTTGTTAGCTTTTGTGTGAACATTTGCTATTGTTTTAAGCAGCAGTGTAGTTTTTCAAAAGACAGTATAACGTGGGCACTAGGAGAGGCTCTTCTGATCATCTCAGGCAAGTCATACAACCTGTTCGTGACTCAGTCTCTCCATCTGAAGAAAACCTGTCTCACAGGTATGAGGGTTAGATGAGTCAATACATGTAAAGCTTTGGCTAATATTCGGAATAGATGCTAAATTGACTATCATGGTTAGGCTAATTAAAAAATTTAAAATTAGCATAAAATATATTAAGCTTTATTATAACACTTTCAAATATAATTTTTCCCTTGGGGGCTAGGAAGATGGCTCAGTGATCAAGAGTACTGTTGTTCTTGTAGAGTACCTGAGTTCAAATCCCAGCACCCAAATCATGTGGCTCAGAACTGTCTATAACTCCAGTTCCAAAGGAGCCATTGTCACTTCTGGTCTCTCAGGGCATCTGCACACATGTGGTATTCACACCCATAAAGTTAATATAAATTTTCTTGACTCCTCCTTTTGGCTTCTCCCCAATACCTGCTTCCTCCTGTACCCTTCCTTGCCCAGTAACCCTTTTCCTTAACAACTCTTCTCCCTCACCCATAGTCCTTTCAGTTTTATCACCTTTATTCACATTTGTTTTTTTTCAATTAAGGGTTTCTGTGTGAACAGCCCTAGCTATCCTGGAACTATCTTTGTAGGCCAGGCTGGCCTCAAACTCATAGAAACCCACCTGCTCTTTGACCCCCCCGAGTTCTTGGATTAAAGGCATGTGTCACCACTGCGCTTCTGTTGTTTTTAATGAAACTTAACTGCACATGTGTCAAGGTATTTCAGGTTCAGAGGTTGTATCAATAACAACCACCTCTTACACTTACTCTGCAATATTCAGTTTTTAGGGATTAGAGAGATGGCTGAGCATTTAAGAGTGGGTTTGCTGCTTTTATTTACCAAATTAAACTCATGCCAGGCAGCCTATAATTCCCTGGACTCCAGCTCTAGGGAAGCTAATGCCCTCTTATGGTCTCTACAGGAACTCACACACACTTCCTTTCCATTTTTTTCTTCCTTCATTAATTCATTCATTTATTGGTTTTTTTTTTTTTTTGAGGCAGAATTTCTCTGTGCAGCCTTGGCTACCCTAGAAGTCACTTTTTAAACCTAACTGCCTCTGCATCCCTAGTAATGGGATTAAAGGCATGCCCCCCCCCATCTTTTTTTTTTTTTTGAGACAGGGTCTATTATGTAGCTCTTGCTATACTGGAAGGCATTGTATGGACCAGGCTGGCCTCCACAGAGATCAGAGATCCCCTGCCTCTGCCTCCTGAATGTTAGTACTAAAGGTGTGAGCCACCACATCTTTTTTTTTAATATTTATTTATTATGTACACAATATTCTGAGTGTATGCCTGCAGGCCAGAAGGGGGCACCAGACCTCATTAAAGATGGTTGTGAGCCATCATGTGGTTGCTGGGAATTGAACTCAGGACCTTTGGAAGAGCAGGCAGTGCTCTTAACCACTGAGACATCTCTCCAGGCCCCTGACTTTAAGCAGGATCCAGGACAGTTTTACTGTAAGATGAGTTAAGATCACAGGCAAAGTAGATCGAAGACAGGTAAGCCACAACTCTTTTTGAAGATAATGCTCACGACAATAACACTCACTCCACTGGTGCAAGAGGTCATTTATCGTCCAGATTCACCTTCCCTTCATCTCCCTTCATCTTTCCTGCCTTTTTGACCTGCAAAGCTTAAGAATGCAAAGAAAAGCATAGGACTGCACTAGAAGAGGGGAGTGACTGCGTAGTTTTCATGACAATCACTGGCTGAAATTTACTAACTTTAGGGGACAGAGTGGTACATTTGAAGGCAAGCCTACCTAGGTGGCTTGAGAACCATGGAATGGTCCCAAACTGGAAAGAGCAATAGAACTGTGGTGTAATTAGAGGAGATACTTAATTCTTTGTTTTTTTGAGACAGTTTCTGTCTAGCCCTGGCTATTTTAGAACTTGCTGTGTAGACTAGGCTGGCCCTAAACTCAGATTCACCTGCTTTTGCCTCCCAGATCTTGGGATTAAAGGTGTGTGCCACTACATCCCACCTAGAGAATTATTCTCATTCACTAGTTCAGAAGGATTGTTTGGGACACTTTACAAATGTTAGCACATTTTCCTATGATAGGCACCACTCAGTTGTCATCAGTCCAAGCCTTATTTTTTTTTTTGTAGACACATTCTGTGTAGCCGTCTCTGGCCTCAAACTCTATTTACTCTGCATACCACGTCCCTATCTAAGATTAAAGGACCTGACCAGCTTGAGCCCTCACTACATTTCTCTTATGTATCTATCACAGCCTTAAGGAGACAAGCATTTAACATAACTCCATCTAGTTATTTGGTTGTGGTGCATGCCTTTAGTCCCAACACCTGGGAGATAGAATAGAGGCAGGTGGCTCTTTTGAGTTCGAGGCCCGAATGGTCTACAGAGCTAGTGCCAGGTCAGCTAGGGCTGTTACACAGAGAAACCGTCTCCAAAAATCAAAAAAGGTTTATATAGACCTGTATACGGCATTTTGCTTGTATGCATGCCATATGCATGAGTGGTGCCTATGAAGTTCAGAAGAGGGCGCAAAAAATTTGGAAATGAACTCAGTATCTCTACCAGAGCAACAAATGCCTTTAACTCCTTTCACACAAACTTTTGCTGCATAATCCAAGATGGCTCCAATGAATACTGTTGCCTCTCTAGCAGCTGATATTACACAGTGCACTATCACTCAACTGTGCTGCACTTTAAAGATGAGAAAACTGAAGCCTGAAAAGGTTCACTGCTCACAGTCACAGATGCAGACCAACGAATCAGTACTCAACCAAATTAGGCAGTTCCTTATTCTGGACCATCAAAGTTAAGGGCCTCTGGTAGCCAGCTAGCGGTGCTCTCCCTCTGCATATCCCCAGCCCCCTTACATTTGTCTCATCTGATCTCAGATGCTTGCTCAGTAGTTTAGGATGTACTTGATTTTGTAAGAAACCAATGTCCTAGGGCTTTCTTCACACTCCTCTTAGGCATTACCCTGGCCTACTTCAGGCTTCCTACTCCTAAACGGTATATTATGTAGCCTGTCATCACAGATTACTGGGATTGAAGAGTGGATGGTAGGACTTCTGTCATTTTCCTAAAGAAAACAGATGAACATATACGTTCATAACCATTTATGTGCAGAGGCAAAAAAAATCTAGTAATTTCATCATACACCATCCCTTAAATTTTATTTTTCGCCCTTTTCCAAATCAAGTGTGCATGTTACTCACATGCATATATTTTAGGGCTGACAACATTACTCCTGTACTTTAGGATCAGGTTTTTTGAGACAGGTGCTCTCATCAAATTCGTGGGCTTAATTTAGCAAGAAAGCAGAATTGTTTCTACCTCCCCAGTGTTAGGATTAGGTGTGTGCCCAGCTATGCCTTGTTTATGTCACCCAAACTCAGTTATGATTATACAGTGAACCTTTCCAGAAGGAAGCATTTTCCCATCCCCTTGAGAGCTTTAGGGGACACATGTGAAAATGGGAGAAATACGAGTTATCCATCACATTCCACTGTGGTAGATAAATGCTATTCCTTAATACTTTTCATTAGCTTGTTTTAAACCTAGGGATTTTACTGCTTCAGCCCCCAAAGTCCTGGGGATACTTTATGGAAATTTTTAAACTTACATATACCACTTGACTAGGATGAGTAAAATCCTGTTTTCTAACCCCACCATAGCAACCACCACAAGGGAAATTTCTAAAGTTTTGAGGTTTAAAAGGCCTGTGAGTTCCCTGGGTAAAAGGATTTCCTAGGACCTGTGAGTCTAGGAAGCCACGTGGTGCAAGGTAAACTGATTAAATTACTCTACCCTCCATATGTGTATGTTGGCATGGGTGTCCCATCCCCATACAGAAAAGTTACAGACCAGTGAGATGGCCAAGCAGGCAAAAGAACTACCTACTTCATGCTTTCCAACCTTCATATACATGTCACAGGACACACATACACAAGATAATCAATAAAGGTTCATGTGAACAAATCTGAACCACATAAAGAACTCACAGGGGAGCCAGGCAGTGGTGGCACATGCCTTTCAGCACTCGGGAGGCAGGCGGATCTCTGAGTTCGAGGCCAGCCTGGTATACAATAACAATTTCCAGGACAGGCTCCAAAAGCTAAGGAGAAACTGTCTCAAAAAATAAATAAAAAAAAAAAAAAAAACAGGGGCTGGAGAGATGGCTCAGCGGTTAAGAGCATTGCCTGCTCTTCCAAAGGTTCTGAGTTCAATTCCCAGCAACCACATGGTGGCTCACAACCATCTGAAATGAGGTCTGGTGCCCTCTTCTGGCCTTCAGGCATACACACAGGAAGAATATTGTATACATAATAAATAAATAGATTTAAAAAAAAAACAAAACAAAAAAAACCCAAACAACTCATAGGAATGTACACAGAACCTGCCCCAACAATGCATGTCTTTGCCATTGTTCTTGGTAAGACCTTTTTGCTGAAGATACCAGGACAGGGAGGAATCTAGTTGGTACTGATCAGAAGGTTCCTCCCTGCTGGTTACTACTAGAAAGTTTTACACAGGCAGTGGTGGAACAGGCCTTTTATCCCAGGACTTGGGAGGCAGTGATCAGCCTCTACAGAGTGAGTTCCAAGACAGGAACCAAACAAAGCTACAGAGAAACGGTGTCTCAAAAAAAAAAAAAAACCCAAAAACACCTCGGGCTGGAGAGGTGCCTGCTCTTCCAAAGGTCCTGAGTTCAATTCCCAGCAACCACATGGTGGCTCACAACCATCTGTAATGAGGCCTGGTGCCCTCTTCTGGCCTGCAGAAAGAATATTGTATACATAATAAACAAAAAAAACTATGATCATAGCCTGAAAACACATTAAAAAAAACCTCTAAATTATTCATATATTAATTAGTGCAGCCCTCATTACCATTTCTTCATGGGCAGCAAATGCTGGTTAACACAAAAACTAGTCAAAGTACAGAGAATAAATTTCTTTATAGTCTAGGGGGAAAAATCCTCCTCCAAAGAAAAGGCATAAAGATTTTAAGAGCCAAGTCTGTAGGACTGAACTCTGTAGTCTAGACAGAATAGAACCACTAATCAACTTATAGCTCTTTATCTGCATTCACTTAAATTGATCAATTCCAGCACGGTGAAGGGCTCAAGAGCTCCAATCCTTAGCTGAAGAGTGAGTGTGGCTCCTGGTCTAGAAAGCAGAGGCAGACCCATCTCTAAATTCAAGGTCAGCCTGTGCTACAGAGCTCCAGAATAGGTAAGAGTGCTAACAGAGAAACCCTATCCCAAACACCAGAAACATTATTTCAATCAGGTGGTGGTGGCACATGCGTTTAATTCCAGCACTTGGGAGGCAGGGGCAGGCAAATCTGAGTTCGAAGTCAGCCTGGTCTACAGAGCTAGTTCCAGGACAGGCTCCAAAGCTACAGAGAAACCCGGTCTCAAAATACAAAAACAAACAAAAAAACATTGCAATATCTTGCATGAAAAATTCTCAAGTATTGGGGGCTGGAGAGATGGCTCAGTGGTTAAGAGCATTGCCTGCTCTTCCAAAGGTCCTGAGTTCAATTCCCAGCAACCACATGGTGGCTCACAACCATCTGTAAAAGAGGTCTGGCGCCCTCTTCTGGCCTTCAGGCATACAGACAGAATATTGTATACATAATAAATATTAAAAAAAAAAAATTCTCAAGTATTTTCTTGACATGGTAAATTGTCTTGATGCTTAAGTCCCAGGGCACTCTGGGAAGTAACACTCTTAGGCTGGTGTTCCTGAATACTATAATGAAGCAGGCTGAACAGCTAGCTATAAAGAGCAATTAATTTAGTAAGGACTTACTCTTCTATTGTTAATAGTTCCTAACTATCTATGCACCTGTCAATCAAATCAGAGCAGCGCTGGGTTTAAAATGTTCACCACCACAGCCAGCTCAAAGTGCTTTTCTAAACCCCATTTTCTTTCTTTCTTTTGGTTTTTCGAGACAGGGTTTCTCTGTGGTTTTGGAGCCTGTCCTGGAACTAGCTCTGTAGACCAGGCTGGTCTCGAACTCACAGAGATCCGCCTGCCTCTGCCTCCCAAGTGCTGGGATTAAAGGTGTGTGCCACCACCGCCTGTCTTAAAATCCCATTTTCTAAAGTGTCCTCTTCTCCTTTCCCAGTGTGTTCAAACATAACTTCTTTTTGGGAATTCCCAAAGGGGACTAAACCAAAGTAAATATAGCCCACAAGTTTTAGATTTCAATGCACATTAATGTTGTATTCTTCCTTTACCAAATGGTTTCTCAAGGACATGCTAATTTACTGTTAAATAACAAATTCGTGGGTTGGAGAGATGGCTCAGAGGTGTTAAGTTCAATTTAAGTACCCACCATGGTGGCTCAAAACCATTCATAATGAGATTTGGTGCCCTCTTCTGTCCTGCAGGCATACATGCAGGCAGAACACTGTATACATAGTAAATAAAAACCACACAGAAACCCAATTCCTGATTATTTTCCACTCATACAGTACAAGATTAGTAAAATGACAGGTTTCACACATACCAAGGCCTTGCCTTGAATTCAACCTCGAGCAAAACCGTCCCCCAAATGAAAAACACCAATATATTAAGAAAGCTTTATTTGGGATTTCACTATTTAACAAGGTAAAGTCCCGCCTTTTAATCTACAGGATCTAGGGCAGTTCCTCAAAAAACCATCATTAAGAGCCTTACTGTAATCATGCTAAGTGGGTAATGGTTACAAACACCCTTGTCCGGTCTTACCTCCTGAAGTATATTTTAGATCTTTGTGAACCATGAATTGAAAATAAGGGATAGCCTTCGCTGAAGAAGGGGAGAGGCTTGCAGCTGAGAAGGGCCTAGGAGGCTTCATTTTGATAAACAGGCAAAAATCAGGGTATCAGTTGTCATCAAATGTTTTCACATGCCTTAAGTAATCACAGAACTTACTTTCATTCAATGCCTTAAGAAAAATAGAATACATTCTACATCCCCTCAATGTAAAATGTGGGCAAGGGGCATGTCCATTTTAGACACTTTTCCATTTAAACCCAACCTACTGATATAAGCAGTTTCCATTTTAAATGCTGAAAACTGAGAAGCAGGGCCTAGAAATACTATTTTTTGGAAGCTGGAAGGATATAGCTCAGTTCATAGAACGCAGCTATCCTAGTGTGCAGCAAGCCATAGGCTCAGTCCCCAGAATGGTATATTACATTACTATAATTCCAGCACCGAGGTGCTTTGACTATGGCATTTGCTACTTTGACTCTAGGTCTAAGCCCTTACACAGGGGGGATTTGAGTTTTGAACCTCAAATCTGAGTTTTATCAAACTCTGTTCTGCAGTGGGCCTTCTGGGCCCTTTGTTTCCCATCAATTAGCACTGAGACATAGACTTTCCACAGCTAAATTATTACAATACAGTTCACTATGTGGAAAGTGGAGCAACTGTTATATAGAATCAGAGGCTTATTTTATTTATGGCCTTTGTTGATCATATATAGACACCTTCCCACAGAAAAATCACTCAGTTGAAGTCATTTTATGGCTGATTATTTAATACTACCCCAGGTGACACTGAGTGCATTTCCTTCCCATCCCCCCACCTTCAAGGCAGTTCCAACCACCTTTCTTCCCCAAAGGCCCAGCATAGAAAATGCTTCCTCGGACCAAGTACCCACCTGGTGGGGGTTAGCCACAATGCCCCATAATCTGGGCCTGGCTCAGTGGGTAAGGCAGAATTCTGGGAAGTTCCTGAGTCTTCATCCACCTGCCAAAGCAAATTCATGACCATTTGTGTGGGTGAAAGAAGCATCTTTGAGGCCTGTCCTGTTAGTTGAGCGAGACCGAGGCGATGCCTCCAGGCCAAGGATGAAGCAATGTTTAGAATAACGTTCTGGAGTCTGCAACCTATTTGGCTTGGTATTAACCAGGTGAAACCATGGATAAAACTAATTTTCCCATCCTAACTTTGAATAGAGGACTAACACTCATGGGATCCAAAAGAACCTTCACTAAACATTAGAGGCAGAACTATGTGGCTAATGTTAGACACCCCCTCCAAAAAAATTATAAAGAGCCACAAATGGCTTGTCATTCAAGACAACCTCTGTGACTGTATTCAGTGGCCTTATATACTTAAGTCATTTGAGTTTCCTCCCCAGATGTGGAACACTCTATGCTATGGAAAACAGGAGTCAAATGACTCACCAAAAGCAGGGAGTAGTAGAGCCCACACGTTAACTCAGGACTCTGAAACCACCCTGAACTTCCTTTAATCCGTTTTCTAACCAGGTTTCCCTTATGCCTGACATAAAGTTGTTCAGTATACCTCTATCCCTACAGCCCCCATCATATAAGGAACATGCACTATTTCGTGTATCCCACATCATGAGATAATCGTGCTTATGCTCTCAGGACAATTCTGCAAGTAGGGTACACCTTGTGCTAGGAAAGTAAACTTAAGGAAACAACAGTTGTGAAAGGACTACTTCAGAAAACCCAGTTCTAGTCATAAGAGAACTGACTTATCTGTATCCAATCTTCATCTCACCAAACACCCAGAATCTAAACTTTACTTTCCTGCCTGAACCACTACATTTCCAAGCTTCTACCCACCTGCCTTGCCTCTAGTTCTAAAATGTAAGGAAAATAAGGAAAAACCATTATCAGTATTGATTTGTGTTCAGGTTTCATGTTTTAATTAGCTCCATAAAGGACATCCTAAACACATCAAACACAACAGAATATCTTTTCTTCCAGTATTAAAAAAATGACATTCACAAACATTTTAAAGAAGCTCTTCTATAACCAGGACAGTGCTTGAATAAAAAAACATGTCTAGGTAGTCATGATCTTGATTCAGATTGCTCATAGGTACATTCAGAAATCACTTTCTGTCCATAATAAACATTGTGTACAACTATTTTAAAAAGTCCCTAAATACATATTAATTTTCAAAGCATTAGCTTGACTACCTTTCTGGCCAGAAATAAACAACTTTTTTTGGGCATAAAGGAATATTGGTACCATAACCAATGTCTTAAAATTTGTCTTTAAAAGGAAAAATATGTTTAAACACATGGAGCTTTCTAAGAGGTCTTTATCAAACTACGTTGGGAGCTCAATTCAAAAATAGAACTTGATGTACTAAATAGATGTTTCAGCGCAGCTCCAAAAATCTTTATAAATACAGCAATTTGGAAGGACGATCCTGGATCAGAAGTGCTATTCCTTGTGTATCTGAGAATAGTAAGAAGGGGTAGAATTTTGATGTCAGGAAGAAAACAGGTTGATAACATGCTCATCTCCCGAGTTTCTATAGATGCTGCACACCACCTCTTTATTTCTACCATGCCCCACAGAGCAGATTACTTTAAGGACACCCCCAGCCCCCACCCCACAACTAGCTCTGGCATGCACCAAACAGCAAGAGCAGTCAAATGGTGTCGATAGACAGGTTAAGATACCAAGGTAAAGGGTAGTGTGGCCAGAAGACAAACAAAAGGGTCAGGACAGGAGGGTTTGAAGAACAGTTTGACTCAGTACAAATATTTAGGTCTCACCTACATTATGTGTGCATGCCCCATCTCAGTTGTCATAATTGTCTCTGTAATTTCCTCCTGAATAGCGCTCATAACCACCCTGGCTTCTGGGAAAAAGCGGGATTGATTTACAGGAATGTATTCTACATGGCAGAAAGTAACATTAAAAACTATACATGTCCATTTCATAATAGAAACTTTTAATAGAAGCTTTTTTGCGGTGATGGAAGGTTAAACTAGGCCCTGGAACAAGCAGGGTGATTATCTTTGTTACATCTGAGGAACACAATACTTTTAAAAAAGTATGATCAGAACACATGAAATATATGAACACTAGTGAAAAGTACCATTTTCAGCATAAGCTGGGTATGAATATTAGGCTACAGAATTATTAAGAATTCCAGTACCAGCAGTATCCCAATCTCTCAGTACCCACCTGCCACTGTAGTCTCTAGACCGGCCATACCCGTACCCATATCCTCCAGGTCTACTGTCGTATCTTCCACTTCCATAGCCCTGGTCTCCACCACCTACACGCAAAGATTTAGGAGCAGTTGTTCAGATACAGGCTAACAAATAGCTTTCTACCTCATCTCATAATCAAGTCACCACAGCACTTACCTCTAGAGTAGCTGCGACCGCGCCCATGGGCCCCAAAGGCACCCCCTCTAGTTCCCCGGGCAGACTTGCCTGCATGGTCCACACGGATCTGGCGCCCATCCAGAGACTAGGTGTGGGAAGGAGACAGACAAGGAGGGCCTGTCAGTCAGTCAGAGTAGAGACAAAGAAGAATGGGCACAGGCAGGTGGACAAGAGTCCAGAATTTCCTGCTGGGCACCAAATTCTGGGTGCCACGTTCCAAACAAAGCTCCTCTGACCAGAGTAGCTTCACCAGGAGCTACAGAATCCCACAAACGACCTGAATCCACCGTGCTCCCCTGCTACTACTTACATCTTGACTGAATCAGGCTGAGTTCTCCTCCCCACTCCTCTAAGCTGCCCGACTATTAGGGCTAGACACCTCTCTTGGTTTGAGGCTTCAGAGTCCATCCCAGAAGACTCACGAGGTCCTCTCCGGGCCAGGCCCACAGGTCTGCAGACTCTACTACCTAAGCCCAGGGCAGGTCAACCATCCACAGGTGGCTTCTCGGCCTCATGCAGGACCAGTCGTCGCCTCCCAGGCAGCCCGGCTCTGTGTGCCGCTGCCCTCCACCCCCTAGAACAGAAGGCATGTCATGCTCCTGTGAGTGGACACTGCGGGGCTTCGTGGCCACGCTGCCCCTGGCAGACAGAGGGAAAACAGAAAGAACGAAGAAAGTGGCAGACAGGGAGAAGGCTTCTCTGCAGGCAGGAGGCCTCACCTCTCCATTCATGGCTCTCATGGCGTCTGAGGCATGTTCTGGGTTGGTGAAGGTGATGAAGCCAAAACCCCGGGATCTTTGAGTCTCCCGGTCCTTGACAACAACCACTGGGAGAAGGGACAGAAATGTAAATGTTAACGCCCTAACACTTAAGTGTCAAGCAAGACGGCCAAGTCCCGTATGCAATTAGATTTTTTCTCAGCCTAAATTTACCTTAGGAACATGGGAAGTTAAGGTTATAATTATAATCCCCAGACTATACTAGCTCTTATCCGGCAACCCTCAACCCGTGACCACGGCTCACCCTCAGAGATAGGCCCAAAGCTGCTGAAGTGGTCTTCGAGTGCCTGCTCATCGGTGTTGAAGTTGAGCCCTCCCACGAAGAGTTTCCCCTCTTCAGAAGACATGGCAGAATGTAAATCCTATAGGGCGAACATGTGGAATATTGGGGAAATAGTGAAATGTCAAACGCCGGAAGACTGAAAATTACAGCAAACACAGAAAGCGGGTTAAGAGGAAGAGCAATAAATCAAATGGAAAGACTCGGGAACAGAAAAGGCGGGAACTAATAAGCAGAACGAACCCGTCCGCCATTTGACGACCGCTACGGCGCGTGCCCACATCCCATGCCACCACACCCGTCATTTTGTACGGTCGCGCAGGCCTACAACAGCATTGCATTTCCTCTTTCCCCGCAGAACAAGATGGCGGAGGTCACGTGGGAAACGCCAGCCGGCAGATTGTCGGCATAGACTGTCGCGTGGTCACTGCCGCCACCAACCCAGCCTCCCATTCGGAGGCAGCACGCCAGTCTCCCAATTGGGAGTTTGGTTTTTTTTTTCCTCCCTCGAGCCTGGGACTCGCCCTCCTTGGAGAAGCTCAAGCCTACTCGTCAGCCTCTAGTCTTCCTACTCTCGCCTCCCGCCCCTGCCGACAAGGAAATTGAGGCGAGGGACGACCACTATGCGCGAGACAAACGGTGCTTACCTGGAAAAATTAAAAGCCAAAAGGCCGGAGACACAGCGAGCTCTGAGGAACGGGGAGAACAGAGAGGCACTCGCGCGGGAAGACGCCTGATAAAGCGTGCGTAGCCGGCTCGTCACGGAACGTGCCCCAGCGCGCCCTGGCGTGTGTGCTCATTGGTTAAGGCCAGCGGGGGGTTGGGTAAAGGGAGAGGAAGGCGGGGGAAGCAAATCGCCTTGCCACTTCCGGGAATAGAGACGAACTTTCTGACATGCGCAGTGCATCCTAAGTAAGCGCCTGCATACTAGCTTAGACTTGCCCCCCGCCCCCCACCCCCGTTTCCTTCCACAAACGGTTTGATCCATATAGCCTTTTCCTTCCCGACGTCATGTCTCTCCTTTGATAGGAAGTCTTAGTTGACAGTAAATCAGTGCCAATGAACAGCAATCAATCTTTTTTTTTTTTTTTTTTTTTTTTTTGGTTTTTTGAGACTTGTGGCTTTGGAGCCTGTCCTGGAACTAGCTCTGTAGACCAGGCTGGTCTCGAACTCACAGAGATCCCCGTCTCTGCCTCCGAGTGTTGGGATTAAAGGCGTGCGCCACCATCGCCCGGCCAGCAATCAATCTTAATTAAATTCTTTTCTTTTTTTTTTCTATTTTAGATTTTAATGATAACCTGCGCTCGGGGCCCTAGCTTTCTTCTCAGAACCTCTCCTGGCTCCAGACAGCAAGATCCCCAATTAAATTCTTTTCTACTTCTTTAACCTCGGATCCCTCAAGGGCCCAATGTTTTATCCCTCCATGTCCCTAAAGTTATCACCTTCAGAGTTCTTGAAGTCAGACCGTACATTTCTGAGGGCTTAACCTCTATTACCCCTTTATCATCTGCCCATCACCCAGCCATGTTATGGGACCCTTTCCCTTGATGTCCTTCTCAACTCTGACTTCAGCTCACATCATTATCTGATAGCCTCTTTAAGCCTGATAGAGCTTCAGCAAAACAGGTATTTTGTCGTCAAAGGCTGCATGCAAATGCAACCCACTGAATCAATTTTGCTCTCTATTCAGGGTAATACTCTTGATCCAAAAGACTGAGTTTTGCAATGCGTAGTGAAATCCAAAGCATGTAGTGTCTGAGTCCACTGCCTAACAATTTGGTCTTTCCTGGCCTTCAAGTGTCTAATAATAACTTGCTTGCCTTCAGGGACTCTACATTTTTCACTCCTAGAATGAATTTGTTCAACATTGTAAAGTCCTGTCCCCACTCCACCACCAACCCCAACACAAATAGATCTGTTCACCTTCAGATGCTATTCACCTATGGTTCCTGTTAGGCTTATTCCTTATTTCTCAGGGATTTTCACGGATTATAGTGTTATTAAATTTTAAGTAGTATCCTTACTTAAATACATTTAATTTTTGATTTAATCATTTCTCACCCTATAAGCTACACCTCACTGCTCAGGACAGCTTGAAACTCATAAAGCTCTTGCTTCAGCTTCTCCAGTGCTAGAATCACAACCAACTTCTCTGTTTTTTTTTTTTTTTAAAGAAGTCCTTTCCCCGCCAAGACTGAAAGATACTCATCTACACCTTATTCTGTTAGCTTTTAGTTTCCTGTTTTGCTTTTAGTTTAAGGTCCTCGACCCTTGTATAGGGTTTAGCTCAGTGGTAGAGTGCTTTCCTAGTATGTGAAAGTTCCTTGACTTATATCACAGCAGAAGGGAGAATTGTGTCTGGTTTTTACTGTGCCATTGAGCCAGGAAACTGAGGCAGGATTGTGAAGTTGAGGCTTTTAACAGGTTCCAAAATAACTTTGGCTACATAGTGAGACCCTGTACTGAAACAAGCAAACAGAAATTGGGCGGGTTTTTTGGGGGATTGCATTTTATGTAAAGATCCTGGGTATAATACCATGACATTATCTGTGGTTTTAAGCTATCTGCACACTGATGCTGCTCCTTGGCACCTTGGGTAAGGTGGTGGTGGTGCACGTCTTTAATCCCAGCACTTGGGAGGCAGAGGCAGGCGGATCTCTGTGAGTTCGAGGCCAGCCTGGTCTACAGAGCTAGTTTCAGGACAGGCTCCAAAGCCACAGAGAAACCCTGTCTCGAAAAACAAAAAATAAAATAAAATAAAAATAAAATAGGGCATAAAATTAAAAATGTATTTATTTTTATGTGTATGGGTGTCTTGCTTGCATCCATGTCTGTGCATCATATGTATCTGGTGTTTATAGGGACCAGAAGAGGGCATTGGATCCCCTGGAACTGGAGTTATAGACGCTTGTGAGCCATCATGTGGGTGCTGGGAATTAAATTCTGGAGGAGCAGCCATTGCTCTTAACCACTGAGCAATCTTTCCAGCCCCTCCTTTCTTTCTTTTTTCTTTTTTTTTGTTTTTTCGAGACAGGGTTTCTCTGTGGCTTTTTGGAGCCTGTCCTAGAACTAGCTCTGTAGACCAGGCTGGTCTCGAACTCACAGAGATCCGCCTGCCTCTGCCTCCAGAGTGCTGGGATTAAAGGCGTGAACCACCATCGCCCGGCCCCTCCTTTCTTTATGAATGTGTTTAAAACTATATAAATTTTCTTTACTCCACAAATTTTGTATGCAATACTTTTATTATCTTAAATATTTATTTTTGTCTTTCATCTAAGGATTAGTGTCTCAAAACTGGGAGTTATTTTTTTCTAGTGTCTTGTTATTGCTAGTTTTATTATATATGGTTAGAGAATACACACACACATACACAACTTTTCGTAGTGCTGAGGCTCTAATTGGGCTTGTACATTCTAAGCAAATATTCTAACACTTAGCCACACCTGCAACCTTTAATATTGATGCTCTTTGTGCCCTAAAAACTTGGTATCTAAGTTTTAAACTGTTAATATAAAAGGCACATTTTCCATTCAAGTTATATATTGGGTTTTTTTGTTTTTTGTTTTTGTTTTTTGTTTTGTTTTGTTTTGGTCAAGTTGACAAGTCGTCTGGGCAGAGGGCACCCCATATGAGAAAATGCTTCCATTTGATTGGCCTGTAAGCAAGCCATTTTTCTTGTAAAATGATTGATGGAAAGAGGGCCCAGTTCACAGTGGGCAGTGCCATCCCTGGGCAGATGGTTCTAGGTTGTATGAGCTGAACAAGGCATAGAGAGCAAGCCAGTAAAAGCTGTGATGGCTATTCTTGGTTGACAATGTGAACACATCTGGAATGAACTAAATACAAAATGGAGGGCACACCAGTAGGGGAAGTTTTGCTTAATTTGAAGTAGGAAGGTCCACTTCTAATCTAGATCTTGAGGCTGGAAGATACATGTCTGGGTCTTGAGGTGGGAAGACACTCCTTTAATCTGGGCCATGCCTTCTGCTGGAAGCCTGTATAAGGACGTGGAAGAAGGAAGTTTTTGTTCTCTGTTTACCTTCACCTTGCAAGCAAGACCATCCATTCCTTTACTAACATTAGGGCCTACTTCTTCAGGACCCCAGTATATGCTGAAGACCAGCTAAGACTGGCAGCTTTGCGGACTGAGCAACTACTGGGTTCTTGAACTTTCCATTCCCAGCCGGTTGGGCTGCAGCCTGTAAACCATTCTAATCCTTCTTTATATAGAGAGAGTAATCCCTAAATTCTGTGACTTCAGGGAACCCTGACTAATAAAGCAGCTTCCTCTCGAGAAGCGCTGCGTCAGTCCCTGCTCCAGGTGCCTGCTCTGATTTTCCTTCATGATGAAAGCTATAAGGTGAAATAAACCCTTTCCTCCTCAGTTGCTTTTGCCCATCGTCTTTATCAATATAGCAATAGAAAGCAAATTAAGATAGATCTGATACACATATATCAATATTACTGTATCTATAGCTCTCTATATCTCAAGCTTAAAATGTGTTTGTGGTAGACATACCTTCCTTATCTGTATGAATCTTCACTGTCTTGTAATTTTGTGTGTGTGTATGAGAGATGAAGAGAGATATAGGGAGTGTGGGAGAGAGGGAGGGAGTGAGAGAGAGAGAGAACACATGTTGACATCAGAGGACAACTTTCAGGAAGTAATGTTCTCTCCTACCTTGTGCGTCCTGGGTTTAGAATTCTGGTCCTCCAGCAAGAGCCTTTATCCACTAGATTTCTTCAGTAAGAGAGAACAGGCAAAAACTTCTCCAACGCAACACGGAGAAAGGGTAGGAGCCATAATAACTTGCATTTCCCCCTAACATAGACTGTATTTGCTGCCTCCAGCCACCTGTCTCCCAAAACATACCAGTTCAAGACTGCCTCCTATGGAACTAAAGAGATGGCTCAGCAGTTAAGAGCACTGGCTTCTCTTCCAAACGACCCAGGTTCAATTTTCAGCACCCACATGGTAGCTCACAATTGTCTGTAACTCTGGTTCTAGTAACTCCAACACTCTCACACAGACATGCTGGCAAAACACCACTGTATTAAAAGCAAATAATTTTTAAAAGTTGAATAAAAGAAAGATTGCTATTAAAAAGAAAAAAGACTGCTTTTTATGTCCTCATGGGTCTCAGAGCTGTGCTACAATTTCTGGAACCCATGTTTTCTTAAAAAAAAAAAACTGGCCGAGCGGTGGTGGCACATGCCTTTAATCCCAGCACTCAGGAAGCAGAGGCAGGAGGATCTCTGTGAGTTCGAGGCCAGCCTGGTCTACAAGAGCTAGTTCCAAGACAGGAAACAAACAAACAAAAAAAAAAGCTACGGAGAAACCCTGTCTCAAAAATCCAAAAAAACAAAACAAAAAAGACTGGGTGGTAGTGGTCCATACCTTTAATCCCACTACTCAGGAGGCAGAGGCAGGCAGATCTCTATGAGTTTGAGGCCAGCCTGGTCTACAAGGTGAATATATATAATGTGTGTGTGTATAAATATAAAATATATTTGTATTTTATGCATGTGTATATTTATATATTATATACACACAAATATCAAACACATATGTATAATATACATAAAAATATATACGTGCACATTTTTGGTTTTCTGAGACAGAATTTCTCTGCATAGCCCTGGCTGTCCTGATACTTGCTCTGTAGACCAGGGTGGACTCAGAGAGCCACCTGCCTCTGCCTCCCGAGTGCTGGGATTAAAGTTTATGCGTCTGCCTGGCTCTAAAAAAACCTCTTTTTTTATTAGATTATGCAATTTTGTGTAATGGGGGGGGGTACATGTGGAGGTCAGAGGAAACGTGCAGGAGTCAGTTCTCTCTTTTCACCATGTGACTCCTGGGCATCAAACTCAGCTTATCAGGCTGGGTGGCAAACCTGGACCCACTGAGCCACCTTGTCAGCTCTGGAACCTGTTTTCCTCTGTTGTTTCTCTAGTAGTGGTTTTAGTCGCTTATATCACTTGCTATCTTGGAATGGACCAGAAAGTCTAAGTATACTAGAGAAAGAATAGAGGTTTCTGCCTGTCAGAGCCCAAGCCTCCTGCTCACAGGATGGATTCTAAGGCATTCTAAGGTCCAAGCTGTCATATACAGAATTGGCTTGTATGACCCTTTAAATATCAGTACTTGGAGCTGTAGAGATGGCTCACTGTTTTAAGAGTACCGGCTACTCTTCCAGAAGACCTGGATTTGGTTCCCAGCAGCCAAATGGGAGCTCCAACCATCTGTAACTCCAGTTCCAGGGAATCTGACACCATTTTCTGGCCTCTGCAAGCATCTGGCACATAAATGGTACAGAGACATACATGCAGGCAACCATACACATAAGATTAAAGCTAATCATGGTGGCACATAACTTTAATCCCAGCACTCAGGAGGCAGAGGCAGGCAGACAGCTGAGTTTGAGGCCAGTCTACATAAGCAAGTTCCAGGACAGCCAGGGCTAGAGATCCTGTCTCAAAACAAAAACCGGAATTCATTAATAATAGAACATACTCCATAGGGAGTTGGCTAGTTACTGCGGAAAGGAATATATAGAGTCCCCAGAAAGTCCTTACATTCTTATTATTATGGATAGCCCCATGGGGTCCAAGCCCCTTATTCGGTGCATACTTGGTAGATCCACTGTTTGAATACCCTGCACACAAAAAGATAGCCTTGTCCTGGTCTTCAAGTGACTACTCCTTCCCCACCAATACTAGGGGATAAGAACCTTTTAAGGGTCACCCTCACCCACATGGCAATGTGGTAGGGGACAAGCAGCTAAGATATTTTTCTTGATGTTCCATCATCTCTGGCAGCATAACTTCTAGTCAGACCTGGCATAGCTAGGTCATAATGTGGGGACCCCAGTTAGCTCATCCACCATCTATCATATCCTTAGTACAGGACAGTTTCCTTGAGAGAAAGCTCCTCCACATTCTGATTAGGTAAGTAGGGAAGAGGGGTTGCCTTTTATGAGACACATTTTTCACTCTGTAGCCCAGGCTAGACTTGAACTTGTGATTATCCTATCATCTCCCAAGTAGCTGGGGATTATGTGCATACCACTGCAGCCTGAGCAAGGACCTGACCTTTTTTTTAGATTTATCTTATTACACAAATGAGTGTTTTGCTTGCATGCATGTATATATTCCATGTGCACGCTTGGTGACCACAGAGGTCCTAAGAGAATTGGATCTTTTGGAACTGGAGTTACAGATGGTTGTGAACCACCATGTTAGTGCTCAGAACTGAATGCAGGTCTCTGCAAGAGTAATGAGTATTCTTAGAAACTGAGCCATCACTCAGTCCCAAGGACCTGATTTTTATCATTATCTTGCAAAGACTTAGGCAAACTGTTTTAGGGCTCAAGTTTTATCAGTGCTTGGTTTTTCTGATCCATGTTAGTGGCAATATGCTGAAATGGTTAGGATAGGCATCCATCTGCTGGAAACATAGCTTAGAGCTCTAAGCATGGCATAGCAGTCCCTCAAGCTGGTTTCAAAGCACGTAGAAGGCTTAGACCTCTGCCCAGGGCTGCCAGCATCATGTACTGGACAAGCCCCCAGAAAAGAGTTGGATTCTAGAAATGATGAGTGGCCGAAATGTTTCTTTTTTTAGGCCACAAATTCCCAGTTTTTGTAGTAAATCTTGCCTCTTTTCTTTGTGTGTGTGTGGTTTTCTTGGGTTTTTGTTTTTTTGAGACAGGGTTTCTGTGTATAATAGCTCTAGCTGTCCTGGAACTCTCTGTAGACCAGGTTGGCCTTGAACTCAGAGATTCACCTGTCTCTGCCTCCTGAGTGCTGGGGTTAAAGGAGTGTGTCACCATGTCTAGCACGAACCCTGCCCCCCCCCCTTTTTTGAAAAAATATTTATTTGCTTATTTATTATGTATACAATATTCTGTCTGTGTGTATGCCTGCAGGCCAGAGGAGGGCACTAGACCCCATTACAGATGGTTGTGAGCCACCACGTGGTTGCTGGGAATTGAACTCAGGAGCAGGCAATGCTCTTAACCTCTGAGCCATCTCTCAGCACGAACCTCTAGCAGGAACCCTGCCCCCCCCCCTTTTTTTAAACCTTGCCTCTTTTTAAGCTAGAAACTCTCTCTTCCTCATCTTTTTGTGCCTGGTCCTGAAATAACATTCACAGATATCAAATCGACCTTTATATTCTAGATAGGCAGATATACCCCCAAAACCAACCAAGCAATCAAACAAACATAGATTTAGCCTTTTCTAGAGCAGTCCCTGGGCCAGGTTCACCAATACCTGGTTTTCACTAGCTACTCCCCTGTGCCAGAGAAAGCAGGAGCCGCTCTAAATCAATTGAGTTATTTCAGTCCCATCAACCAAAGAGCCCACAGTAACTTCTATAATATCCAGGAAGTAGAAAAATACACGTGCCACAGTGATCTTTGTGTGTGTAGAGTTTAGAAACAACAACAAATGCAGAAGAGGCCATAGCCTCCGTGGGCAGTGCCAACACTGAGCCACACACACTCAAACCCAGTGAGAGGGCCCCAGGCTCCAACATGTCTGGGGATGGTAGGCAGGGAATAATTCCCTGTGTAGACCCTCATGACAAAAGAATGGAGTACCATTGGGGTTGGAAAGCTGGAAGGATTACAATCAAGATGGAGCTGTGGCCTCAGCCCCCTCTTCAGAGTCCCACACTTCAGACTGCAAATAATCAGCAAAGAGAGCCTTGGCCCTGCGCAAGACACGCCCTAGATGGTGTTTCCGCACCAGGCGGTCAAAATGCATGGCTAGCTCATTGTAATCTAGCCCATTGCGCATGATGTGGTCACGGTGCTCCAGCAAGATAGCCAGGCAGAGGAAGAGCATGAATGGGTTCCCTCGGCCAAACTCCTGGGGTGGGGGAAGGCCCATTGGAGGTGGGGGTGGTGGGGATTTCCCAGGATCTCTGAGAGATCCTACATCTTGCATCAAGGGGGATCCTACAGCTATGTCACCAGAAGGAGAAGCCTCCTGTGTAGATGGAGGAGATGAAGAAGATGGGGAATCAGGCCGAGAAGAAGAGGAGAGGAGTGGGTCTGGGGAGTTTAACAAGGGCTCAGAGAGGGACTTAGAGCTAATGAGGGTAGCTGGGTGGGCTAGTTGGACTAGAAAGTCCTTCCTGGGGCCCATGTTATCCCTGAGTTGCTGGAGACCATCCAGACTGGCTTGTCTCAGGAGACGTCCCCCACCACTCGGTCCCTGGCTAGATGTGGCTAAGTGGACAACAGCATCTTCAAAAGCACTGCTTCCTCCACCAGCAGGCCTCAGCATGTGCCTCTGACGTACTGGCCGTCCCCTGTGGCTACCAAAGCCAGTGTCTGCCACTTGGCTTGGAGGTCCAACAAGTTCGACTTCATGTTCAGGAGGGTCAGGGGGCAGTGAACTCCAGGTGACCTCTAGCATTCGGAGAGCATCATCAAAGGCAAATTCGCGCTTAAGCTCCAGCAGCAACCAGCGGTAACAGAAAAAAAGGTCATCAGCTCCTGCTTCTTGTAGGTACTGGTAGAAGTCTGGGTCAGCATGTCTCAATAGCAGCTTGAGGTGGGCAAACTTGGTGGCCATGGCACGACCATCAGGATGGAAGTTGGCAGCCAGGCGCTTCATGATGCCACAAAAGCATACAAAAGCATGCCCTTCATGGTCCATGACAGCAAGGATGGGTGATGCCAGGTCACTCATGCCCTGGCAGTATGATACCTGTGGATGGGTAACAGCATAGGTAGTAAGCAGGTCATGTAGGGCCCGTAGGTGTGGGCCATCCTCAGGCCCTGCATAGTAGGGATGGGCTCTGTCTGTGCGAAGCACGTCCTTGAGGACTGTGCTGCGGATGAATTCCAGGTCCTCAGGGTTCACTCGCTGGGCCCACTCGCTTTTGAGCTGCTCGTACTCGCGACTCTTCCGTTTCATGTAGTCCATCCTCTCACGGCCTGTCAGTCCATCTGGGTACACATTCAGGAGGTACCGCCACACCACCTAGCCAGAAACAAAAGGAGATGAGGCTGAGCTTCAACTAGGGATCTGCCATACCCATGTCTTTAGTCACCATCCACCCTGTCTCTCATGGCCTCTGTCCTTGTGGTAGTCTGTCTTCCTGCCACTGACCTACCTGAAATAGAACCTCTGTCCTTGGACTCTCTCTACCCTACCTATGACAGTGTGTTCCACTGAATGTCTCTCATGAGCCACCACAGAGTGATGAGTGACCAAGGGGGCTCACTTTTCGAAGGGAAGGCTCCACACCACCATGATAGATCCGCAAACGCAATTCTTCAGGACGGGAGAGCTGGCCTTCGTGATTCAGGTATGTGTGAAACTCAGCATCGCTCAGAGGGGGCTTGAAAGGCTTGACATCTTCCCCATATGACCAACTCAGCACCTGCTGGACCTTAGACAATGTACGGCCCACCTGGCAAGGAAGGAAGAAAAGAAGCTACAGGTCTCTGTGCAGGTTAGGGCAAATGCCAACCAGCACACTCTGGAATAGGAGTCCCAGATGGGCTTTTCCCTCCAACCCCAGCTGGGGCCCCCCAGTCTCCTGAAATCACCTGAGACAGGATGGATTGTGTAAAAGGCAAGGCAGCTGTCGTCAGTGAGGAACGCTTCTCAGCCAGTAGGATATCGGATCCAATGACATCTTTGGGGCTAATTATGTCCCAGTCCTCCAGCAATGGGCCTGAGCACACAGAGTGAAGCACTATAAGAACAGGTATGTGAACCCAGATCACAGGGCTGGGTTCCTCTAAAGCCTAGCTACATGCCGGCTAATAAACGATGTCTATTCCCTCTTCTCTGTATCATCCAAATAATGTTAAAAAAATCAGCTATGAATAGTTCTTACATGAGAAATGTTTCACAAAATGGCAGGGAAGCCTTTAATATTTCAATGATTTGAGTAATATTTATTGCAAGGCACTGAAGCAACAGATTAACCTTAAGAAAAAATAATATCTATTGAGCCTGGGAGTGCAGGTCTGTAATCTCGGTTACTCTGGAGGCTGAGGTAGGAAGATGGAGAGTTCAAGGCCAGTGCTTGGGCTAGGAGATTCTATCTCATTTTTAAAAAATACTTGACAGCCTGGTGGTGCATGCCTTTAATCCCAGCACTTGGAAGGTGGATCTCTGTGAGTTTGAGGCCAGCCTGGTCTACAAAGCACATTCCAGGACAGCCAGAGCTACATAGTAAGACCTTGTCTCAAAACAAAATAAATAAATAAACCTGGTGGTCAGTGAGAGGGCTCAGTGAGTAAAGGCACATGCCACCAAGTCTGATAACCCAAGTTCAATGCCATGATGGAGGTTGTCCTCTGACCTTCAGATACTCAGTTCTATGGAAATACTAGCTAGTATTCTTTTTAAAATATATTTATTTGTGCGTGTGGATGGGATAGTCCTGGAAAATCAAACCCAGGGCATCACATGTTCTATGCAGTGCTCTACTGCTGAGCTACATCATGAGACCTCTTTAAAAAACCTTTTTTTGAAACAGTATCTCATTAAGTTACCCAGGCTGTTCCTGAACTTATTCTAGTCCAGGCAGGCCTTGAACCAACTTATGCCTTAGCTTCCCCAATACCTAGAATTAAAGGACTATAGGTGTGGCCACCCCTCTTGGATTTATTTATTTTTGATGAGGAAATAGGTCTATAGATACTTGTTCAAGGTCCCATACCTAGTGAAAGAAAGAAGTGGAATATGAAGCCCAGGCCCAAAGTAATGTGGGATTCCCCTCTGTATGCTGTGAATACCATTGCTTAATAAAGAATCTGTCTTGGACCTCGCAGGGCAGAATAGCTGGGAGAAAGAAGGCAGAGTCAGAGAGAAGCCTTGTAGCCCCACCAGAGACAGACGCCAGATAGAACCTTGCGAGTAAGTCACAGTCATGTGGTAATACACAGATGAATAGAAATGGGTTAAATTAAGATGTAAGAGCTAACCAATAAAAAGCAAGAGCTAATAGGCCAAGCAGTGACTTATTAATACAGTTTCTGTGTGGTTATTTTGGGGCTGAGCAGCTGGGAACAAACAAGCAGTCTCCTTACAACACCAAAGTCTGAGAGCATACACTCCAGATCTTATATCAATGATAGTTCTCGCCACCAAAATGATAGAAGGTGCTATTACCATTCCAGTTTAACAGAAAATGACCAAAAAGGTTTGGAACAACTAGTGATCAAGATTCTATAGCTGGGAAATGGTAGGTTCCTATTTCTAGGATCATAGCCTCATTAACCTTACCCCATAGCCTAGACATATCTTAGAAAAAGTGTTAGTGGAGAAGGATGTTGTATATGTTTGACAAAGGAAACCATTCTATGCTTGACCGTAGCCACTCCTGGTCCATGACATCAGCAGAGATTTCTTACTTTTCTGTTTCTATCTTTATTTCCCCTTGCAGTTTTGTTCACTGTAGTTTCCTTTCTTATCTTCTAATATTTTTTACAGTTTCATATGGAATATTTTAAATTTTATTTATTTATTTAATGTGCATTGGTGTTTTGCCGTGGGTGTCAGGTCCCCTGGAACTGGAATTACAGACAGTTGTGAGCTGCCATCTAGGCGCTGGGAATCGAACCTGAGTCTTTTGGAAGAACAGCAGTGTTCTTAACCTCTGAGCCATCTCTACATTAGGCCCCCTTTTCCTTTTCTTTCTTTCTTTCTTTCTTTTTTTTTTTTTTTTTTTTTTTTTTGGTTTTTCGAGACAGGGTTTCTCTGTGGCTTTGGAGCCTGTCCTGGAACTAGCTCTTGTAGACCAGGCTAGTCTCGAACTCAAAGAGATCCGCCTGCCTCTGCTTCCCAAGTGCTGGGATCCCCTTTTTCTTTTTTAAATTAAGTTTTCTAAGTTAACACACAAAGTAATGGGCTTCATTATGACATTTCCATAAACAGATTATGAAAATACTTTCTTCTTATTCCTCCCCCTTCCCGCTGCCCTCCCCTATCCCCAGCCTCCTCTTGCTGGTCTCCTGTTTCCATGTCACATGTATTCTATTATCCTCCCCATTCCCTTAAGAGCTCTTCCTCATCTCTCTGCTCACTTCAGATACGATGTGGCTACAGCAGCAATTGTCACCTGTGGGCTAAGTTCAAGAATCCTTTTTTTTTTTTTGGGCTGGAGAGATGGCTCAGAGGTTAAGAGCATTGCCTGCTCTTCCAAAGGTCCTGAGTTCAATTCCCAGCAACCACATGGTGGCTCACAACCATCTGTAATGGGGTCTGGTGCCCTCTTCTGGCCTGCAGACATACACACAGACAGAATATTGTATACATAATAAATAAATAAATAAATAAATATTAAAAAAAACCCTGTGTCATCAAGCCTGACCTTTTAAAAAAAAAAAGAATCCTTTTTTTTGTTTTGTTTTTTCGAGACAGGGTTTCTCTATATAGCTTTGGATCCTGTCCTGGAACTCGCTCTGCAGACTGACCAGGCTGGCCTCGAACTCACAGAGATCTATCTGCTTCTGCTTCCCAAGTACTGGGATTAAAGGCATGTGCCACCACCACCTGGCTCAAAAATCCTTTTTTAAATTTAAAATTAAAAACAGTATTTTTATGTGTATGGGTTTTTGCCTGCATGTATATCTGTGTACCATATGCATGCCTGGTGCCCAGGAAGGCCAGAAGAGGGCATCAAGATCTCTTGGAAAAAAAATAAAAATAAAAAAATAAATAAAATAAAAAGATCTCTTGGAACTAGAGTTACAGACAGTTGTGAGCTGCCACATGGATGCTTAGAATTGAACCTGTGTCTTCTGGAAGAGCAGCCAGCACTCTTAAACTGCTTTAGCGCCATAGAAGGCAGTCTTCAGCCCAGCAAGATTTTCTTTCACTTTTCCTTTGAATTATGTGTCTCTTTGGAGTATGTATCTTTTTGGAGGTATACACACATAAGTGTAGGTGCTTGCAGAATCAGAAGTCTTGGGGTCCCCTGGGGCTAGAGGTGGTGAGCCACTATATGTGGGTGCTGGGAACTGAACGCAGGAAGAAAAGCAAGCACTTTTTTTATTTTTTTGGTTTTTCGAGACAGGGTTTCTCTGTAGCTTTGGTGCCTGTCCTGGAACTAGCTCTTGTAGACCAGGCTGGCCTCGAACTCACAGAGATCCGCCTGCCTCTGCCTCCCGAGTGCTGGGATTAAAGGCGTGCGCCACCACCGCCCGGCGCAAGCACTCTTTTTAAAAAGGATTTATTTTCTTTTGAATTCTATATATGTATGTGTACTTGCATTGGGGTATGTGCATGTAAAGTGGAGATACCCAAGGAATTCAGGAGGTCTCCTATCCCTTGGAGCTGGAATTATCAGTTGTGAGTCATCTGACAAGGGTGCTGGGAAACAAACTTGGGGCCTCTGGAAGAGCAATATGTTGGTCTTAACCAGTTAGTCATCTCTCTAGCCGCATTTTTAAAATTTAAAATTACGTTTATTGCCCAATGTGGTGGTGCATGCCTATATTCCCAGAACTCAGAAGGCAGAGGCATGTGGACCTCCAAGTTCAAGGCCAGCCTGGTCTACAGAGTGAGTTCCAGGACAGCCAGGGCTACATAAAGAAACCCTGTCTCAAAAACCAAAGGACAAAAAAGAATTGTACTAGCTATCAACTGACAGCACAGTATTGCAAAAGCTAACAACATCCAATGGTCAATTCCGTTATATGGATAATTCTATGAAGCATATAACTACATGAAACAAATCAACTACTATGTGTTTTTGTCACTGCCGTTTGCAGGTCAGTGGCACCCCTAAGTAGCATTTTCATGACTCATAGTCCTTTCTTCCACAGAGCTAAAGGAAAAAGTCACATCTAAAGCCACTGTCTCTGCATAAGTATCTCTGAGGGTACAAAACTAAGGGGCCACAAAGGAGAGGCAGAGAGCCCTTCCCAGTACAGCCATTCCCTTTTCCTTCAACTGTTCAATTGCCAGTAACCTTGACCTATCCCTGGCCCCTCCCATTCCCTCAGTCCCTAAGTCCCCAAGACCTGTGGCTTATATATGTAAAACACATTTCAACACCAACTCATTGTTCGTCCACCTTGTGACCCTCTGTGAGCCACCTACCCCAGACACCTCAGACTGCTACTTCCTAACCAGCTCCTTTTGTGTGCCTCACACCCCAACAGCTGCCAGGGTGGTCTTGCTAAAACATTAAAACACTTTCCAGGGCTGGAGAGATGGCTCAGCAGTTAAGGGCATTGCCTGCTCTTCCAAAGGTCCTGAGTTCAATTCCCAGCAACCACATGATGGCTCACAACCATCTGTAATGAGATCTGGTGCCCTCTTCTGGCATACACACACACAGAATATTGTATACATAATAAATAAGTAAATAAATATTTTTTAAAAAAAAGGGGGGGGCAGGGTTCGTGCTAGACATGGTGACACACGCCTTTAACACTTTCCAGGTGAGATGAAGGCTATACTACTTACCAAGTTAAGAAACTACTGTAAAATAGAATTAAGGTTACAGGCCAGGTAGTGGTGGTGCACGCCTTTAATCCCAGCACTTGGGAGGCAAAGGCAGGTGGATCTCTGTGAGTTCGAGGACAGCCTGGTCTACAGAGTGAGTTCCAGGACAGGCTCCAAAGCTACAGAGAAACCCTGCCTTGGAAAACAAACAAACAAACAAAGAATTAAGGTTACACGATTTTGGCAAAAATGTAAAAAGACCTGGAACTCAAGCTTGGGAGATCCAATATGCAAATACCAAAAAAATGAAGAGAATAAAAGATCAGGTGAAGATCTTAGAATTAAACAGGCAACAAGTATAATGTAAATTTTCTGAAGTAAAGAAATGACTCAGCCGGGCGGTGGTGGCGCATGCCTTTAATCCCAGCACTCGGGAGGCAGAGGCAGGCGGATCTCTGTGAGTTCGAGACCAGCCTGGTCTACAAGAGCTAGTTCCAGGACAGGCCCCAGAACCACAGAGAAACCCTGTCTCGAAAAACCAAAAAAAAAAAAAAAAAAAAAGACTCACCAAGGGGCTGGAGAGATGGCTCAGTGGTTAAGAGCACTAGCTGCCATTCCAGAGGACCGGGGTTCAATTCCCAGCACCCATATGGCAATTCACAACCATCTGTAACTCCAATTCCAAGTAATCGGATCCCTTCTTCTGGTTTCTTTTTTCTTTTTTTCTTTCTTTTTTTTTTTTTTTTTTTTTTGGTTTTTTGAGACAGGGTTTCTCTGTGGCTTTGGAGCCTGTCCTGGAACTAGCTCTCTAGACCAGGCTGGTCTCGAACTCACAGAGATCCGCCTACCTCTGCCTCACGAGTGCTGGGATTAAAGGCGTACGCCACCATCGCCCGGCCCTTCTTCTGGTTTCTACAGGCACTGTACACATATGGTGCACAGATATATGCAGTCAAAACACCCATACACATAAAATAAATCTCAAAAAAGTTAAACAAAACTTCAGATCATTTTAGGCTAGGTGTGGTGGCATATACCTTTAATCTCTGCACTTAGGAGACAGAGGCAGGCAGATTGCCGAGTTTGAGGCCAGTCTGGTCTACATAGTGAGGACAACCAGGGCTGCGGCCCTGGCTGGTTTCAAACTTGCTATATACACTAGGCTGGCCTCAAACTCACAAAGGCTGCCTGGTTCTGCCTCCTCAGTGCTGGGATTATAGACATGTACCATCAAGCCAGGCATATTATACTATACTTATCATTAAAGTGTACTTCTATTTATTTAAAAATCAAAGTTTAGCAACCACCATGCATGATAGCACATATCTATAATCACAATACTCAGGAGATTGAAGCCAGATGACTGCTTTGAGTTTGAGGTTAGCCTGGCTACACAGTGAATTAAAAGCCAGTCGGCCTAAGATATGGCAAAACCCTGTTTCAAAACAACAAATAGAAATTCACTGTCAAACATCTAAAAATGCATAAATATTGGGGCTGGAGAGATGGCTCAGTGGTTAAGAGCACTTGTAAAGGACCTAGGATTCAGTTCTCTGCCTCCATGTGGTGGTTTACACCTGCCTAAAACTTTAGTTTTAGAGAATCCAATGTCCTCTTCTGGCTTCCTTGGATGCCAGGCATGTGCATGGTTCACATACATACATGTAAGAATACATGCACGGGCTGGGCAGTGGTGGTGCACACTTTTAATCCCAGCACTCAGAATGCAGAGGCAGACGGATCTCTGTGAGTTCGAGGCCAGCTTGGTCTTCAAGAGCTAGTTCCAGGACAGGCTCCAAAGCTACAGAGAAACCCTGTCTTGAAAAACCTTAAAAAAACCCACATGCATGTAAAATTAAAACAAATCTTTAAAAATGCATCCATTAAGATGGGTGTAGTGCCGGGCGGTGGTGGTGCACACCTTTAATCCCAGCACTCAGGAAGCAGAGGCCAGCAGAGGCCAGCAGAGGCCAGCAGTTCTCTGTGGGTTTGAGGCCAGCCTGGTCTACAGAGTGAGTTCCAGGATAGTCAGGGCTACACAGAGAAACCCTGTCTCAAAAAAACAAACAAAAAAAAAAGATGGGAATAATAGTGGCCGCCTTTAATCCCAGCATTTGATAGGGGGCAGAGCCAGGTGTATCTCAGTGAGTCTTGGGCCAGCCTGGTCTATATAGTGAAGCCAGCCAGGAATACATAAAGAGACCCTGTCTCAAAAACAAACAAAACCAAAATGTGAGTCTTTTTTTTAAATATCCATTGATGTTTTTTCCCTTTTTTATTGATATTTATTGAGCTCTACATTTTTCTCTGCTCCCCTTCCTGCCTCTCCCCTCCTCCCTTCAACCCTCCCCACCTTGATGTTTTTCCATGGGTATTAGGTACCCTGGAACTGAAGTTGTGAGCTGCCATGTGGTTGCTGGGAATTGAACCAAGATCCTCTGGAAGAGCAGCCAGTGCTCTTAACTGCAGAGCCATCTCTACAGACTCTTAATACTTTCCTTTTTAAGTTACCTTAGTTATGGCATCTTATCACAATAACAGAAAAATGACTCATAGAGACCCTAAAAAAAAGTGGTGGATAGGTGGCTCAGAAGTAGAGTGCTTGCCTAGCATATACAAAGCCCTGGGTTCAACGCTTTAAAAAAGTTATACCTAAAACCAACTAAGAAAGCTGACAATTCTGGAGAGACAGCTCAGTGGTTAATAGAACTTGGTGCTCTTGCAGAGAACCTGGGTTCAGGTCCCAGCACCCACATTAGGCGGCTTATAACCACCTATAATTCCAGTTCCAGGGTCATGTTCCAGTCATCCCAGATACCTGCATGCACATGGTATACATACACACATACACTCAAGCACATATACAGTCACATAAAATAATAAATATTTTGGAGGGTTTTTTTTTTCAGACAGGGTTTCTTTGTGTAGTCCTGGTAGTCCTAGAACTCACTCTGTAGACTAGGCTGGCCTCAAACTCACAGAGATTCGCCTGCCTCTGCCTCCTGAGTGCTGGGATTAAAGAGATGCACTACCACCACCTGACTTATAAAATAATAAATATTTTAAAATATTATATATTATATATTTTTAAATATTTAAAAATAAAAGACTTAAAATTAAGCTGGTTGCAAAACTCAAGTCCAAGTTGATCAAAGACCTCAACATAAATCCAGATACACTGAAACTGATAGAAGTAGGAATAGCCTTGAACACACTGGCATGGGAGACAACATCCTGAACAGAGCATCAATAGCACAGGCACTAAAACTAACAATTAATAAATGGACATCCTGAAACTGAGAAGCTTCTGTAAAGCAAAGGACACAGTCATAAGACAAAAACGACAGCCTACAGAATGGGAAAAAAATCTTCACCAACCCCACATCCGACAGAGGGCTGAGCTCCAAAATATATAAAGAACTCAGGAAACTAGACATCAACAAATCAAATAATCCAATTAAAAATGGGGTACAGATCTAAACAGAATTCTCAACAGAAGATTCTCAATTGTCCCCTTCCTTTTACCTCCCACCCCCATGCTCCCAATTTTGTCAGGTGATCTTGTCTGCTTCCAATTTTTAGGTGGATCTATATAAGTTTTTCTTTGGGTTCACCTTATTACTTAGCTTCTCTAGGATCAAGAACTATAGGCTCAATGTCCTTTGTTTATGGCTAGAATTCACTAATGAGTGAGTACATACCAGATTCATATTTTTGGGTCTGGGTTATCTCACTCAGGATAGTGTTTTCTATTTCCATCCATTTGCATGCAAAATTCAAGATATCATTGTTTTTTACCGCTGAGTAGTACTCTAATGTGTAGATGTGCCACACTTTCTTTATCCATTCTTCCATTGAGGGACATCTAGGTTGTTTCCAGGTTCTGGCTATTACAAATAATGCTGCTATGAACATAGTTGAACAAAGGCTTTTGTAGTATGATTGAGCATCTTTTGGGTATATTCCCAAGAGTGGTATGGCTGGATCCTGAGGTAGGTTGACTCCCAATTTTCTGAGAAACCACCACACTGATTTCCAAAGTAGTTACACGTTTGCATTCCCACCAGCAATGGATGAGTGTTCCCCTTACTCCATATCCTCTCCAGCATAAACTATCATTAGTGTTTTTGATCTTAGTCATTCTGACAGGTGTAAGATGGTATTTCAAAGTTGTTTTGGGGCTGGAGAGATGGCTCAGAAGTTAAGAGCATTGCTCGCTCTTCCAAAGGTCCTGAGTTCAATTCCCAGCAACCACATCGTGGCTCACAACCATCTGTAATGGGGTCTGGTGCCCTCTTCTGGCCTGCAGGCATACACACAGACAGAACATTGTATACATAATAAATGAATAAATAAAATGAATAAGGTTTTTAAAAATAAGTTATTAATCATAAAAAAAGGAAAAAAAAGTTGTTTTGATTTGCATTTCCCTGATAGCAAGGAAGTTGAACATGTCCTTAAGTATCTTTGGCCATTTGAAATTCTTCTGTTGAGAATTCTCTGTTTAGTTCAGTACCCTATTTTTTAATATTTATTTATTTATTATATATACAATATTCTGTCTGTATGTCTGCAGGCCAGAAGAGGGCACCAGACCTCCTTACAGATGGTTGTGAGCCACCATGTGGTTGCTGGGAATTGAACTCAGGACCTTTGGAAGAGCAGGCAATGCTCTTAACCACTGAGCCATCTCTCCAGCCCTCCATACCCCAATTTTTAATTGGGTTATTTAGAATTTTAATGTCTAATTTCTTGAGTTCTTTATATATTTTGGAGCACAATCCTTTGTCTGATGTGGGACTGGTGAAGATTTTCTCCCATTCAGTTGGTTGTCTTTTTGTCTTATTGACAGTGTCCTTTGCTTTACAGAAGCTTCTCAGTTTCAGGAGGAGAAAGGGAAGAGGAGAGGAGAAGGGGAGGGTTGGGGAGAGCTTGAGGGAATGGGATAGTTGAGGAGATGGAGGAAGGACAGATATGAGAGCAAGGAAAGAGATATTTTGATTGAGGAAGCCATTTGCAGTTAGCAAGAAACCTGGCTCTAGAAGAATTCCCAGAATCCACAAGAATGACCCCAGTGTTCTGCCTGCATGTATCCCTGCAGGCCAGAAGAGGGCACCAAATCTCATTACAGATGGTTGTAAGCCACCATGTGGTTGCTGGGAATTGAACTCAGTACCTTTGGAAGAACAGCAAAGCTCTTAGACACTGAACCATTTCTCCAGCCCATCTTAAATATCTTAATATCTTAAATATCACCATAGAACCTTTGTCTAACAACAGATGGAAACAGAGACAGAAACCCTCATAGGAGCACTGGACTGAGTTCCCAAGGTCCAGATAAAGAGGGGAAGGAGGGAGAGTATGAGCAAGGAAGTCAAGACCATGAGGGGTTGTTTCACCCACTGAGACAATGTGCCTGAGCTAATGGGAGCTCACCAACTCCAACTGGACTGGGAATGAACGAGCATGGGATCAAACTAGTCCCTCTGAATGTGGCTGACAGTTGGGGCAGACTGAGGGGCCAATGACAATGACACTGGGATTTGTCTCTACTGCATGTACTGGCTTTTTGGGACCCTATTCTCTTTGGATGAGTACCTTGCTCAACCTAGATGTAGTGGGGAGGGCCTTGGATTTTCCACAGGGCAGGGTGCCTTGCCTTCTCTTAAGATTGGACAGGGGTTGGGGGAAGGGTGTGTGGAGGGAGTGGAAGGGGAGTGGGAGGAGGGGAGGAACTGGGAATTTGCATTGGTATTTTTTAAAGCAATAAAATAATAATAATAATAATAATAATAATATTCTCAAATGGCCAAGAAATACGTAAAATGTTGAACATCCTTAGCTATCAGGGAAATGCAAATCAAAACAACTCAGATTCCATCTTACATCTATCAGAATGGCTAAGATCAAAAACACTGATGACAACTTATGCTGGAGAGGTTGTGGGGCAAGGGGAACACTCCTCCATTGCTGATAGAAGTGCAAATTTGTACAGCCCCTTTGGAAGTCAGAATGGCAGTTTCTCAGAAAACTGTTGAATCAATCTACCCCAAGACCTCGCTATACCACTCTTGGGCATATATCCAAAGGATGTTCAGTCATTCCACAAGGACACTTGCTTAATTGTGTTCACAGCAGCTTTATCTGTAATAAACAGAACCTGGAAACAACCTACATGTTTCCCAATCGAGGAATGGATAAGGAAAATGTGATACATTTACACAATGGAATATTACTCGGCTGTTAAAAACAATGACATCAGGAAATCTAAAGGGAAATGGAGGGAACTGGAAAAAAATCATCCTGAGTGAGGTAACCCAGACCCAGAAAGAAAAACATGGCATGTACTCACTCATAAGTGGATATCAGCTGTAAAGGATAACCTTGCTACAATCCACAGACCCAGAAAGGCTAGGAACAAGGAGGGCTCAATGGGGGACACCTGGATCTCCCTGGGAAGGGGAAATAGAAGAGATTTTGTGAGTGGACTGAGGGCAGGTGGGGATGGGAACATGAGTGATAGTGGGGGGTAGAGTACTGAAAGACACTACTGGAAAGGGGGTGCACTTCGGAGTCAGGTAAAAATCTGATACCAGGGAATCTCCCATGAAGCTACAAGGATAACACCAGCTTAGACTCCTAGCAATAGTGGGTAAGTAGCATGAACTGGCCATCTCCTGTGATCAGATTGGTGCCTAGCCTAATTGCCATCAGCGAAGCTTCATCCGGCAACGGATGGAAACAGAAGCCGATCTACAACCAAACATTAGGTGGAGTTCAGGAAAAATCCTGCAGAAGAGGGGGAGAAAGAATTGTAGGAGCTAGAGGGGTCAAGGACACCACAAGAAAACCCACAGAACCAACTAACCTGGGCTCATGGGGGCTCACAGAGAATGAACTAACAACCAGGGAGCCTGCATAGGACTGACCTAGGCCCTCTACATGCATGTTACAGTTGTGTAGCTTGGTCCTCTTGTGGGACTCCTAACAGCGGAAACAGGGGCTGTCTCTGACTCTTTTACAGGCTCTTGGAACCTTACTTCTCATACTGGGTGGCTTTGCCCAGCCTTAATACACGGAGAGGTGCTTAGCTTTACTACAACTTGATATGCCATGTTTTATTGATACTCATGGGAGACCTGTCTTTTCCTAAACAGCAACAGAGGAGGAGTGGATTGGCGGAACAAAGAGGGGTGGGAGCGAAGGGACTGGGAGGAGAGGAGGGAGGGAAAACTCAAGCTGGGACGTAAAACAAATAAACTCATATAAAAAATTAAGCTGTGTGGAGTGGCTCATGCTTGTGATCCTGGAACTTGGCAGGATGAAGTTAGGAAGACTATCACAAGTTTGAGGCCAGCATGGGGAACACATGGAATCCAAAGCTGGCAAAAGGTTTATAGTGAGAGCCCCCCTCAAATATCAAGCGGCTAGGGGTGGTGGTATACCTGACAAACAAACAGAAGGGCACAGCAACAACATGAATGGCACAGAGAGTCCACTCAGCCCAGTGTTGTGGCACACACCTATAATCCTGGTACTTGGCAGGTAGAGAAAAGAGAATCAGAAGTTCGAAGCCAGCTTAGGCTATTTGAGACCAAGAGAGGGAGCAGGGAAGGGGGGAAAAGAGAAAAGGAGAGGACAAAGAGGGGAGGGAGAGAAAGGAGCCAAGAAGGGAGAGGAAAACATATGAGCTATCAAGGCTAAAAGTAGTTGACAGGAAAAATATTCTATTATATACAGATAAACAATAGGAAAATTGAAAACACATTTAGAAACAGGCAAAGGATTTCTGTAAACACAAAACCTGACATGGACCAACATGAGGCTAGAAATAGTTTTTACATAATCCACCTTGGGTGAATGCACACACATTTCCTGCAGACACATCCAAGCTTTTCATTATGGGCTTCTGTCTGTGGTATTATATATGATACATACTACATTCTTCATTATAAAGTTGTCAAATTTGCCAAACCTTAAAGTAATATATACATCCAGTGCAATCCAACCTAATGTTCTAATGTTTTTCTCCTGAAACTGGATGAACTTATTTTAAGGTTCACAAGAACCAATTCATGTTTAAGAATAGCTAAGAAAAAGAACATCAGGAACTTGGCAAAAGCTTTTTTAAAATTAAAACTAACCACAAAATCACTGTCATTAAAAATAATAGTATTATCCCTGTGTGGTAGTACATGCTTTAAATTGCAGCTCTTGGGAGGAAGAGGCTGGTGGACCTCTGAGTTTGAGGCCAGCCAGGGCTACACAGTGAGACCTCATCTCAAATATATATATGGCTGGAGAGATGGCTCAATGGCTAAGACCACTTGCTTCTCCTTCTAGAGATCCTGGCTTCTATTCCCAGTGACCACACGGTGGTTCACAACCATCTGTAACTCCAATTCTAGGGGATCCCGATAACCTTTTCTGGCCTCCAAGGACACCAGGCATGTACACAATACACAGATATACATACAAAGACAAAATCCCCATTCCATACACATAAAAAATGAAAACATACACACGTAGTGTTAAATGTAGCACAAATGGAGTCAGCAGAATGCAAGAGGAAGTCCAGGACTAAATTTAAGTATATATGGGAACCCAATCTGTAAAAACAGTGGCATTTCAAATCAGTGTTGCTTTTTTTTATTTATTTAAAAATTATATATTTTTTTTCTTTTTTCGAGACAGGGTTTCTCTGTGGTTTTGGAGCCTGTCCTGGAACTAGCTCTTGTAGACCAGGCTGGTCTCGAACTCACAGAAATCCGCCTGCCTCTGCCTCCCGAGTGCTGGGATTAAAGGCGTGCGCCACCACCGCTCGGCAGTAAAAATTATATTTTATGTGTATGAGTGTTTGTGAACCACTTGCTTGCCTGGTGCCTGTGGAGGTCAGAAGAGAGCAATTGGAGCCCCTAGAACTGGAGTTATATAGATTGTTATGAGTGCTAGAACTGAACCCAGATTCTCTGCAACATCAGCAAATGCTCTTATCTGCTGAACTATCTCAGCGTGATTTTTTTTTAAAACAAGTGATGTTGGCATAATTGACTAAATTATTATTACTGATATTGTTATTATTTTATTGGCCATTCTACAGCTTGAACCTAGGGCATCAATATACTAAAAAAGCCCTCTACCACTGGGCATTATTTCTCCAACCTCTTTTTCATTTTCTGTTTTTTTAAAATTTATTTTATTATATTTATTTATGTGTGTGTTTGTGTGTATATATATGTGTGTGCATGCATGCGCACACAGAGCCAAGGAGGCTGGAAGAGAGCATCAACCCTTTGGAGCTGGAGTTACAGGCAGTTGTGAGCTGCTAGATTGGGGGTGCTGGGAACCAAACTCAGATCCTTCAAAAAAGATCAGTCTGAGTTCTTAACTGCTGAACCATCTTTCACAACCACACCTTTTCTTTCTTTTTAAAAAAATATTTATTTGCCAGGCAGTGGTGGTGCACGCCTTTTATCCTAGCACTCAGGAAGCAGAGGCAGGTGGATCTCTGTGAGTTTGAGGCCAGCCTGGTCTACAAGAGCTAGTTCCAGGACAGGCTCCAAAGCTATAGAAACCCTGTCTCATAACCTTGGCTATCCTGGAATTCTCTATGTAGATTAGGCTAGCCTCAGACTAATAGAGATCTGCCTGCCTTTGCCTCTTGAGTTCTGCAGTTAAAATTATGTCTCACCAGGCCTGGCCCTTGCCAGTCTAAACAAGTCTAAAAAAATCACAGAGTCAAATTGTTTGGGGAAAAAAAATCTCTGGAGCCAGATCATCAACTGCCCAAGTTTAAATCTTGGTCTTCCACCATCTATGTGACATGCCCAAATCTTATACCCTCCTAGGCGTGTTTCTTCATCTATTTTATGGAAAACTAATAATTTCTCTTTTTAAGAGACCAAGCTGGCCTTGAACTCACACACATCTGCCTTCTCTATTTCCCAAGTGCTGGGATTAAAGGCATGCGCCACCACCACCTAGCTAAGATTATCATGACAATTAAGTATATTCATTAAATGGCCCATTTAGCTATTTATGATTATTATGGTGTGAATAAAATGCCTCAGTCATCCCAAATGGGTACAAAAGTTCTCTAAGGCTACAAACTATATGACTTCATAACATTTTTATGACAAAAAAAACCTTGCTGAGTTGGCAAGATGGTACAGTGGGCAAAGGCTCCTGCTGCTAAGCCTAATGACCTGAGTGTGATCCCCAGGATTCACATGATAGGAGAGAACTGACTACCACAAGTTGTTCTCTGGCCAGGCGGTGGTGGCGCATGCCTTTAATCCCAGCACTCGGGAGACAGAGACAGGAGGATCTCTGTGAGTTTGAGGCCAGCCTGGTCTACAAGAGCTAGTTCCAGGACAGGAACCAAAAGCTATGGAGAAACCCTGTCTCGAAAAATCAAAAAACAAAAAAACAAGTTGTTCTCTGACCTCCACATATGTGCAAGTGTGCACATGCATAGACACATAGACACACACACACATCAAAATGTGATTTAAAAAGTTGCTGAGAAGCCGGGCGGTGGTGGCGCACGCCTTTAATCCCAGCACTCGGGAGGCAGAGGCAGGCGGATCTCTGTGAGTTCGAGGCCAGCCTGGTCTACAAGAGCTAGTTCCAGGACAGGAACCAAAAGCTATGGAGAAACCCTGTCTCGGAAAAAAAAAAAAAAAAAAAAAAAAAAACACTTGCTGAGTGTTGAATGTCGTTGGGTGTGGTGGCACACGCTTGTATTCCCAGTTATTAATAAGGCTGAGGTGGAAGAACTGGTAAGTTTTAGGTCAGCCTAGGAAACTTACTGAAACCTATTTTAAAATAAAAAAAGGTAATGTGCAGTTTGGTGGTATAACACCTGCCTAGCAAACATGGCCTGGCATTCAATTCTTAGTAACAAAAGAAACTAACAGCTGGGTGGTGGTGGCGCACACCTTTAATCCCAGCACTCAGGAGGCAGAGGCAGGCGGATCTCTGTGAGTTCTAGGCCAGCCTGGTCTACAAGAGCTAGTGCCAGGATTGGCTCCATAGCTACTGAGAAACCCTGTCTCGAAAAACCAAAAAAAAAAAAAAAAAAAAAAGAAAGAAAGAAAGAAAGAAAGAAAGAAAGAAAGACAAACTAACAACATGGCAACACAGGCAGGTCCTTTGGAAAAGCAGAGATGGGAGGATCGCTGTAAGTTTGATGCCAGCCACGGCCACATTTACATGGCAAGTTCTAGGCTATCCAGGGCTATATTCCATAATTAATTCAAAAAATTTCAAAACCAAAGCCAAATTCAAACCCATAATAATGTTAAAGACAGAATACACTGAGTGGTGCTGTAGAGATGGCTCAGAAGTAACTGGCTGCTTTTCTAGAGGACCAGGGTTTGATTTCCAGCATGCAGAAGGTGGCTCACAACCATCTGTAATTCCAGTTCAGGGGATCCTATGCCCTCTTGTGGCCTTCTCGGGTACCAACCATGCATGCAGTGCATAGACATATATGCAGGCAAAATATCCTATATGTAAACAAAACAAACAGACAACCCCCCCCCCCCACTACTAGCACCAAAAGACTACCAGAATGCACTGGAGCTGAAGTGTGGCTTCACGGCATCCATGGCACAGGGTTTGCCTAACGTGAGTGAGCAGGGCCTGTCTTTCATGTCTAGCACTGCAAAAAAGACAAGACTGCACAACACCCTGCACCTGCAGCCCCTCATCCAAAACCCATTAACTTTTTTTAAAATCACATTTGCTTTATTTCATTTCTTTTACATATAAACACATTTTTGTAAAATTATTTGGAGACACCATGCACTTCACTACTTCCTACTTAAATGGGATTTTCCCCAAGAGCATGAATATTTTTCTTCAACAGCCCTGAAAACATTACTGTGCCACCATGTTTTCAAATTAATTGCCAATATGATAATATAGGCTGAATATTCCTAATCTTCAAAACCCAAAACTTGAATTATTTTGTAGTAGTTTTGTTTTGAGATAGGGTTGCTTTTGTAGCTAAGGCTAGCCTTGAACTTGAGTTTTAAAATATCTAACTACCATCATTATAACAAACTTTTTGGGGTGTTAGTAATGATTGAACCCAGGTTTTCAGACATAATTTAAAAGAAATGAGTCCCTGTGGCCTGCCAGGAGTGTACTATAAGGGGTAGGATTATTATCTATGGGAAAAGCTGGATCTCAAGGTAGTAGTCCTCTGGCACTGGGTACTCACTGTCCTCTGAGGGCCGAATGTCTACGCGCAACTGCAGGTAAGGTTTGGAGGCAGTGGCGAAAGCTGTGCTGAGGTCCCAATCAGAAAGGAGAGAGAGGAAAGCTTCCTGTCCTAGCCGGTCACGCGCCAGGTAGCTGATGCCAAAGTTCTTCTTCCTGGACAAAGGATATGAAGGCTTGGGATCCCCAGTTCCCCAGCAACTTCAGGAACAGTTTACAAAACAAGGAAGGTAGTGTGAAAGGTACCGAAAACAGCTTCCTTCTATTTGCTGGGAACTATGCCAAGGGTTACAGGCAGCCTGAGGTTGTTAGGCCATTTCTACCCACTTTGTTACATGAACACAGAAACAGATCCGCACCTGCTTATATCTGGAGGGCACATTGAACACTGGTAAGATGCTGGTCCCCTCTGGGGATGCTAACAGTGCAGCTGGGGGTTAGAAGTGGGAAGAAAGCAGCCTTCTTACTACATTTAAAAAAAAGCAGTCTATATGTTTCTTATTTTTCACAACAGAATGTTAATGCACAAATGTACAATAAAACTAAGAATTTATTCTTCAGATACACCTGTGCAAATACAAAGAAGTATTTTGTGTGATGATCACTGTAAACCCAGAATCATCCTAAATATCCATCAACTTCATACTTTTTTTTCTTTTTTGATGTTTTGAGACATGGTTTCTCTGTGTAATGGCCGTGGCTGTCCTGGATCTTGATTTGTAGACTAGTCTGGCCTCAAATTCGCAGAGACCTGCCTGCCTCTGCTTCCTAGTGCTGGGATTAAAGGCATGGGCTACCATGCCCAGCTGAATTTCTTTTTTTTTAAAGATTTTTATTTATTATGTATACAGTGTTCTGTCTTCATATATGCCTACTTGCCAGAGAGGGCACCAGATCTCATTACAGATGGTTGTGAGCCACCATGTGGTTGCTGGGAATTGAACTCAGGACCTCAGGAAGAGCAGTCAGTGCCCTTAACCTCTGAGCCATCTCTCCAGCCCCCCTGAATTTCATACTATTTAAATTTGTTACCACAGGGCTGGAGAGATGGCTTAGTGGTAAAGAACACTGGCTGCTCTTCCAGAGGACCCAGGTTCAATTCCCAGCATCCGCAAGGCAGCTCATAGCTGCCTGTAACTCCAGGTCCAGGGGATCCGACACCCTCACACCAATGCACATAAAATAAATAAGTTAAATAAATTTTAAAAATTGTTAGCACAATCATATATTCCTCCAGAATAACCTACCACAACAAAATAAACATCACATCTGCTCCTATGAGATACGAACTCTCAGCTACCAGACTGACAAATTTTATAATGTCTTATAATAACCACTGTTTGGGAGGGCATGAAGAAAACAACTTTATTATTTTCTTTCTTCCTTTTGAGATAGTTTCATTATGTAGCCTAGACTGGCCTTGATTCTCCTGTCTCAGCCTTCAGAGTACTGTGATCACAGGTACGTATCACCATGGTTGGTGAAACAAACCTTACTTTTTTTTTTGAGAGAATGTCTCTCTGTGTATCCCTGGCTGTCTTGGAACTCACCACGTATAGCAGGCTGGTCTTGAATTGTCAGAGATCTGCCTGTCTTTGCCTCCAGAGTGCTAGGACTAAAGGTGTGGACCACCACATTTAGGAAAAATATTTTCTATACTGCTGCTGAGGCTGAACTGGTAAAACGTGTCTGGAGAACCATTTTGGAAACATTCCCTGAAAGTTTTAAAAACACACGCCCTGTAGCCCAAAATACTTCCGCTAGTTTATCTTATGACATTTCCCCAATACTCCCAGCAAGATACATATACTCATCGTGGAATTATTTGAAAAAAACCAAACCCACAAAAGACAGACAGTTGCCGTTGAGATGAGCAGCCTGCTTCATCTGCCCACTCACCCGTTCAAGTCAAAGGCGCGGATGAGGATGTGCTGCAGCACGTCCAGTGAGGTGATCTGAGGATCTACAGCAAAAGAGCGGAACTCAGGTGACAAGAAGCTCTCACATTTCTGGGGAAAGAAGACAAGGAAGGGGTAGGCCATGAGGGGCCACAGCACCATTCAGAAGAGTGGGTGAGGTACAGAGTGGCAGAAAACAGGGACCAAATTTAGATGGGATGCTCTTGGCCATAGTGGAGACTCTTGTTTTTGTTCTTAAGGGGAAGGCACAGGCAGTTTCTGGGCAAAGAAAGAATGGATGTGTCCTTAGAATTTTAAGGCAGTGGTGGCACACACCTTTAATCCCAGCACTCAGGAGGCAGAGACAGGTGAATCTCTGTGAGTTCGAGGCCAGCCTGGTCTACAGAGTGAGTTCCAGGACAGGCTCCAAAGCTACAAAGAAACCCTGTCTCAAAATTCCCCCATCCCCAAAAAAGACAGGAACAGACAAGCAGGAACAAAGCTCCCGCAATAGTCCAGGTGTCCAATCCTTCAAGAGTCCCTTAACTATGGTTGCCAGAATCACCATGTCCAGTCTCACCACAACAAAATCAGTCTCCTATACTGCAATCAATCTAGCAAATCTACCTCTAACACCCCCATGGTTAAATGTTTTTCAAGAGCTTCCAGGCAGTGGTAGCGCACACCTTTAATCCAAGCACCCAGGGAGGCAGAGGCAGGCTGATCTCTGTGAGTTCAAGGCCAGGCTGGTCTACAGAGTGAGTTCCAGAACAGCCAGGGATATACAGAGAAACCCTGTCTCGAAAAACAAAAACAGAAACAAAAGTTTTCAACAGCAAACCTGGGGTCCCAACATAGTCCTCTCTCCACTCAGATTTATTTTGAACTTTATGCTCTAGTAGTAGCAAACTGTTGGGAGTTACCTTGACTACATTCTTCCTCCAGCCCTTTGTGTGTGCTTATCTCCCTTGCTGTGAACATCCTTCCCACTACTTCATCTGGCTCACTCACTACATCTTTGCCTATTATGCGGAAGTGATCTGTTGACTTTTTCATCACTGCCAGTGCCACCACTCCAGTGTGAGCTTGCTCGAATTATTGCAACAAGTTCCTTCCTCAGAGTATGCTGTCCACCTACCTGCCCTTCTCTCTCCCGACTGTCCTATCACTTTGCCCTCAGTCCTCCTTCTCCAACAATATGGGAACCCACAGGAACAGACCAAACTAGTCTCCACCTCCTAGCCTTTTCTCTTACTGTCTCTTCTACCTAGAACTCTTCACCCACTTTAAATATACATAGGTGACTCTTTTATTCAGGTCTCTGTGACTTCAATCCCTTTTGAGGAATTTTCCTACACGACTTTGTGTAAAGAACTCCCTAGAATCTAACTTTTCCTATTATGTTCTCAAGATACTCACCAGTGTCCAAAACATATCACTGAACTGTTTTTGCCCCCCCCCCCCCCAGCACGTGGGCTCAGGGGTGGGGACATGCACGAAAGTGCACTGTCCAAAATGTTGACTGACTTTAGGACTCCCTCTTCTGACAGCAACAGCACCTCCTTCATTCCTCTGGACTCCAGAGGCCCCTCCTCGAACCCTCCAACCAACCTCTCTACCGTAGACTCCACCCCTCCACTTAGCAGCCCTTTCCCCTCTATTTCCAGTTACACACCCAAGGATATGTCCCCAAGACCCATGTCTTCATTCTCCCATTATTCTGCTCTCAAACCTCCCCCCTCCCCCCCCCCCCCCCCGTCTCCCAGTAACGCCCCAGATTTCAGGTCCTGCCCTCTATCCTATGGCAGCCACCATCTTTTCGCCTATTGGGTGCCCCGGGCAGGCTGGCCGACCAGCCACCAGCCTCACCTTGACTCGGACCCGTACCACCTCTCGCTCCTCCTCCTCTGCCGCCGCTGCCGCCTGGGCACCCCCGACGGGCGAGGGCGCTGCAGAGCAAGCCAAGTCCGAGGCTGCGGAAGGTGTTGCCATCCCGCCGGTAACTGTCGTCTCTGTCTCCGTGACAGTTGACAGTTGCCCCCTACCCTAACGAACACCCTACAGTGCGGGCGCCCGCGGCCCCACCTTGCACCAGAGCGCAGGCGCACAGGGTTCTGAACCCTGCCCCTCCTCCTGGCCTGGAGGTCGCCTCTGAGCATGCGCCTAGAGGGCTCCTGCCAGGAACCCCGCCCCCCAAAGTCGTGAATTTAGCGTTTTTTTGCCTGTGAGGTAGTGCCTGCTTAGGTCCCGCCTGTCCTGGTCCCGTGGCGCTGTTGTTTTGGCAGTCTACTTCCGGATTCACGAACCGGCGACGGGTTCAAGAAAGAAAAGAGGGCGGGGAGGAAGCCACAGCGTGGTGATGTCAACGCTCCAGAACCCGCTTAGAGTTGCCACGTGCCTCGGGTAACAGATGATGTCATCGGTTTCAAAAACTTCCCTTCAAATGGATCCCCTGAAAAGTGTGTGTGTGTGGGGATCTTCAAGATTTTTGTATTTAGTTCTTTTGTTTGTTTTTACTGAATCTTGCTCATTTTCCCGGGTTAATTCGAACTTAAGGGTTTTTCTTTATTTTGTTTTCTTTTAACCTCAGACTTCCAGGGGCTTACTGGTGTGAACCACCTTCCAGTGCCCACCTTCCAGAGTCTCTTAATAAATAATCTTCACTTAAATTCAAGGAACTGGCATAACTTTAATCCTAGCAGTCCGGAGGCAAAGGCAGGCGAATCTAAGTTCGAGGCTAACTTGAGCTACAGAGTGAGTTCCAGGACAGCCAGGGTTACACAGAGAAACCCTGTCTCAAAAAACAAAACAAAACAAACATCCACTTCGGGCGGTGGTGGCGCACGCCTTTAATCCCAGCACTCGGGAGGCAGAGGTAGGCGGATCTCTGTGAGTTCGAGACCAGCCTGGTCTACAGAGCTAGTTCCAGGACAGGCTCCAAAGCCACAGAGAAACCCTGTCTCGAAAAACCAAAAAAAAAAAAACATCCAAGAAACTGTCCATAAAGAGTTTTACACATTCTGAGCTCTTGCTATATTGCATTAAGTAATTTTCCCAATGCAAACATATGATGCTTTCTGGAGGTCCTACTTTTCTCCAGAAATTTTTTTCCAGGTTTAATTTCATTTTTGAGACATATTCATGTAGCCCAGGCTGTTTTGACTCTTCAGACTTAATCTCGAAATTGCTGGCTCTACACTGTCTTTGTTTTATTTAATCCTTACAACTTACTGAGGTCAGGCCTGTTATGAGCTCTGTCTGTCTGGGGTGTACCTCATTGGTAGATCATATAGTCTAGCATACAGGAGACCCACAGCATACAATCACAGTAAAAACATGTGTCTATTAAATATGGGTTGAATGCTTGGACACATCTTTTTTGTTTTGTTTTGTTTTATGAGAGAGGGTTTCTCTGTAGCTTTGGAGCCTGCCCTAGAGCTACCTCGTGTAGACCAGGCTGGCCTCGAACTCATAGAGATCTGCCTGTCTCTGCTTTCTGAGTGCTGGGATTAAAGACGTGCGCCACCACTGCCCTGCTACTTGAAAACATCTTAGGCACTTTTTCCCCCTTGTATTTTCTAGACAGAGTTTCTCTTAGTAGTCCTGGCTGTCCTGGAACTCATTTTGTAGACCAGGCTTGAACTCAGATCCACCAGCCCTTGCCTCCCAAGTGCAGGGATTAAAGGCATGTGCCACCACTGCCTGGCATTTTAGCCTCTGAGAAAAAAATAGGTTTTCACTATATAGCCCTGATAGTCCTGAAACTCTCCATGTAGACCAAACTAGCCTGGAATTCATAGAGATCTACCTGTCTGTACCTCCTGAGTGCTGAAATTAAAGGTGTGTACCACCATGTACAGCAGAAAAATTAAAAAATATATTACATTTTATTGTGTGTTATTACATTTTATTGTGTATGTGTGTGCATGTACCACAGTGTGCATGTGCTACTCAGAGGTGAACTTGCAAGAGTCAGTTCTCTCCCTCCCCCATATTGATACTGTGGGTCAAACTCAGGTCATCAGTCTTGACAGCAAGCACTTTTACGCATGGAGCCATCTCATGGGGCCTTAAATTTTTTTCTTTTTTGAGATGGTCTCACGTAGCTCAGGCTGGCGTTGAACTTGCTATATAGCTGGAGAAAACCTTGAGCTTCTGAAACGGCGTTTTTACAGGTTGTGCCACCATGCCTGGCTTCCTGGGTTCATCAGACTCGGGGCTTTGTGCACGCTAGCCGTCACTCAATCACACAACCACGTCTGGCTCACTACTGTTTTTTTCTGCTGGGAAAGAATCCGGGTCTCCTTCTCATTTCAGTTATGTTAGAGAGGAATGATCAACTAACCCATTAGCATTGAAGGCATTGGGGCACCTTTTTGACAAGGAAGATGTCTCTTCTTGGGTGTGCAGAGGGCTTAGACAGAAAGATACTGGAAACAAGGAGATAAAAAAGGAGGCCCTTGCTAATATTATGTCTATTCATTCTTCTAGTCAACAAATAATAGTGTACATGCTAGACAGACTTCCTACATCAATCCTTTTTAACCATATTCAAAACGCAATGATGTAGATGCTATTAACAGTAGTATTTATTTTACCTATCACTCACCACTGAGAAGTATTAGTATTGAAGGCTGTGAAGAAATAAGTTCAAGGTCAAAAGGCAAAATAACACCAACAGTAGGGAGTACAGAGGTACTGTGTCTAGTGTGTGAGATGGAGCATGTCTTCAAATAGTGCAAGGCATTAAGTGACAGCATATGAAATGAAAAAATTGGGGTGAAATTATGCAGGACTCTGGTCTTAACATTTGGCTGGCCAGGCATTATTTTGACTGCTGGTGGAATTCTTGTTGCTGCCATGCCTGCTGCCTCTTGAAATGTACTTATTTAGAAAGACATTTCTCCAAAATTTTTAAAAAGGTTTATTATGTATAGTATTCTGCCTGCAAGTATGCTTGCAGGCCAGAAGAGGGCGCCAGATCTCATTACGATGGTTATGAGCCACCACGTGGTTGCAAGGAATTGAGCTCAGGACCTCTGGAAGAGCAGCCAGTGCTCTTAATCTCTGAGCCATCTCCCCAACCCCATTTCTCCAAATTTACAGTGAAAGCCTGAATAAAGGCAGGACTTGAACTGAAGTCCCACTTTCCACACACAGGGCATAACAAGCGTCTGTGGGGGTCAAGTGTTAGATGTGATCAAGAGACGGGAAGCTGGGTGATGGGGTAGTGATGGATAAGTTCATTGGTGGAGAGTCTTTGCAGCGAAGCCAATGCCGGGCGTTGAAATGTAAGGGACAGAGTTAGTGATGCCTATGGGGCAAATAATGCATGAGTCTGTAGAGAACTGTAGTTGATTTTTAGCGTGAGTGGTTAGGAATCTGTAGGTGACTGATGAGGTGGCGTCAGGTGCCAGGGGCTGTGTAGACTAATGGGGATCTGCAGACACTGTTGTGCTGGCCTGTAAGGTGAGTGGTGGGGTATTCTGTTGAGAGAGCAGGGCTTGGGGAATAACGGTACAGCTGAGTGAACTATGGCAGAAAAGTGAACTATGACAGGGTCTCTGTGGTGAATGGAAAGGCCCATGGAGTGAGAGTTTTATAGGGTTCATGATGGGTGAGTCTGTGGAATGAATGATTAGGGGCCAGGAAGCTAAATGATTCAGGGAAAGGTCTGTGAGGTGAATAGGATATGTAATTAGTGATAGGGCCCATGGGGCTGTGATGAGGTAGGTCTGTGAGTGAGGGATTCTGTAGGGCTAGAGATTGGGGATATTTAGACTTTGTGGTGGGGAATTTTACAGTGGTTCTTTGGCTCTGTGTAGTAGTGCTGAGGATATAGGCTGAGTAATCAGGGTAATGCAGGTCCAAGCAAATTCATGTTGAAAACCAGGCGGTGGTGGCACACACCTTTAATCCCAGCACTTGAGAGGCAGAGGCCGGCCTGGTCTACAGAATGAGTTCCAGGACAGCCAGGGCTGTTATACAGAAAAACGCTGTCTTGAAAAGAAAAACTAAAATAAAAATGATTCCCAGTAACTTATTTTGTAAGTATATTTGGAGGTAGGGCCTGTAAAGAGGTGATTAAGTTAAAATGAGGCCAATAGGTTGAGAGCTAATGAAAATCTGACTGGTGTCTTGATAAGAAGCAGTTAGGACATAGACATGGTTTACAAGGAGGGCCAACCCTATGAAGACACAGTGAGACATAACTATGTGCAAGCCAAGGAGAGCAACTTCACAACCATCAAACCTGACGAAATGAACGTGACCCATCAGCCTCTAGAGCTGAGAAAACATGGTTTTTGCTGTTTGTACTATGGATTAAACAGAGGACCTTGCACAAACTAGCTCAGTACTCTACCATGGATTTGTATCCAATCCCTCATTTTTTGCTTGTTTTTGTTTTGCAAGATAGGATCCATCCATAAAGCCCTGACTGTTCTGGAACTTGCTATGCAGATCAGGCTGGCCTCAAAACCCAAAGATTTGCTTACCTCTGCCTCTTGAGTGTAGGACATACCTGGCTCTCTTTTTACTTTTTGAGATAGGGTCTCACCAAGTTGCCAAGGCTGACCTTAAACTTGAGATTCTCTTGCCTTAGCCTATCAAGTAGCTTACTCCACCAGCCCCAGGAAATTCCTGTTGTCTTAACCACTTGGAAGCCAGGAACAACACCTGTAACCCTAGTACTTAAAAAAAAAAAGATATGCAGGTTAAAAGTTAAAGTTCTTAAAGTAACAAAAAAAAAAGGAAGAGAGTAGTTGGGTGTGGTAGTACACAATTTTAATCCCAACACTTGGGAGGAAGAGGGAGATTGATCTCTGAGACTTCAAGGTGTGGTAGCAGAAGCCTTTAATCCCTATGCCTGGGAGGCAGAGACAGGCGGATCTCTAAGAGTTCAAGGACAGCCTGGTCTACAGAGTTATTCCAGGATAAAGATGATAAAGATATATAGAAAACCTGTCTCAAAAAGTAAAAATAAACCAAATAGAGTTAAAATAAAGTCGTACAAAGATGGAAAATAAACAGAGAATTTTGATACTGTAAAAAAAAAAAAAAAAGAAATGGAGATATGCCGGGCAGTGGTGGCGTGTGCCTTTAATCCCAGCACTTGGGAGGCAGAGGCAGGTGGATCTCTGTGAGTTTGAGGCCAGCCTGGTCTACAAGAGCTAGTTCTAGGACAGGCTCCAAATCTACAGAGAAACCCTGTCTCGAAAGAAAAAAGAAATGGAGACAGCCGGGCAGTGGTGGCACAGACCTTTAATCCCAGAACTCAGGAAGCAGAGGCAGGTGGATCTCTGTGAATTCGAAGCCAGCCTGCTCTACACAGCAAGTGCCAGGACAGGCTCCAAAGCTACACAGAGAAACCCTGTCTCCAAAAACAAAAACACAAAGAAATGGAGGCAAGAGATCAGGAGTTGAAGGTCAGTATCAGTTATATGAACAACTATCTACATATACCCCTCCATCCCACAGCCTCTCTATCTATGGCATATTGTTAGTACAGAGTTGATACTGAGAAGGATGGAGGTACTGTAAGTGACATCTAAAGATGTGGAGGGAGTTTTCTAACTGGATAATGGGTAGAGAAAAGGTTTTGACGTATATGCTTTAAAAAACCTTGATTTTTATAGTTTCAACATTGTGTCACCCCATTACTAAACTGAAATCTAATCTTCAGTGTGACAAGGAGGTGGTTATAGGATTTAGTGGCCAAATAAGAAGAGACCAGAGAGCCGGGCAGTGGTGGCGCACGCCTTTAATTCCAGCACGTGGGAGGCAGAGGCAGGTGGATCTCTGTGAGTTCGAGGCCAGCCTGATGGTCTACAAAGACAGTTCCAGGATGACCAGTACTGTTACACAGAGAAACCCTGTCCCCCCCCCCTAAAAAAAAAGACAGAGAGAGAGAGAGAGAGAGAGAGAGAGAGAGACCGACCAGAGAAGCTGGGTAGTGCTGGCACACACCTTTAGACCTTTAACCTTTAATCCTAGTATTTGGGAGGCAGAGAGAGGCAGGCAGCTCTCTGAGTTCGAGGCCAGTTTGGTTTATAGAGGTTGTTCGAGGCTAGCCAGAGCTGTTAAACAGAGAAACCCGAAACCCTGTCTCGAAAGATTAAAAGAAAGAAAGAGACCAGAGTTCTAAAGCTTCAACTATGTAAGGACACAGTGAAAAAGTGAAAAGTGGCCCTCACTTGTTAGCACTAGCTTCTAGAACTGTGTTAAAGAAGTTTCTGGAGCTGGGCGGTGGTGGCTCACACCTTTAATCCCATTACTCAGGAGCCAGAGGCAGGCAGATATCTGTGAGTTCGAGGCCAGCCTGGTCTACAAGAGCTAGTTCCAGGGCAGGCACCAAAGCTAGAAACCTTGTTTCGAAAAACCAAAAAAAAAAAGTTTCTGTTGTTTGTAAGACACCCAGTTTACACTGTATTGGAAGACCAAGACAACTGCCTTAAGAGACTGTCTGTTGGGGGAAGAGAGAGGGCTCTTCCAGAGGACCCAGGTTCAATTCCCAGCTACACAGCACAGTTCAATTCACATGGCAGCTCACATCTGTCTCTAACTCCATTTCCAGGGGATGGAATGCTTTCTTCTCACCTCAGTGGGCCCTACATGAACATGTACACAGACATACATGCAAGCAAAAATACCATGTACATAAAACAGTAAAAACTAATTTAAAAAGAATAAAAAGACAGTAATAATATGGATATCCTAGGTGCATCTGTTGAGATCTTACATGGAAATAAGGAACACAAGGAAACCGGAAGGCAAAAAAAAAAAAATAAACTTGAGGGGCTGGAGAGATGGCTCAGTGGTTAAGAGCATTCATTGCCTGCTCTTCCAGAGGTCCTGAGTTCAATTCCCAGCAACCACATGGTGGCTCACAACCATCTGTAATGAGATCTGGCGCCCTCTTCTGGGGTGCGGGCATACATGGAGGCAGAATGTTGTATACATAATAAATAAATAAGAAATCTTTAAATAAATAAATAAACTTGATTGAATTTATTCTAGTAAAGGGAGAACTTTGTGAGAGGTAAACTTTGATTTTTAGTTAAGATCTCTGAGAAATGCATTGAAGATTACTGGGAGTGATGGCTCATACCTGTAATCGCACCGTGACTCAAGAGGCTGAAGCAGGAGGACTGCCCTGAGTTTTAGGCAATTCTGGCTACGTAATTAGTTTCAGGCCAGCCTGGACTACAGCATAAAAACCTATCTGAAAAACAAAAGGAAACAAGCAAGCAAGCAAGCAAACAAAGTGTTGTAACCCGATTTTCTTCTTGCTCCTTAACAGAAAAGTATGATCAGGAATAGAGCAGTTGAAAAAGAATTGACTGAGCAGTGGTGGCACACACTTTTAACCCCAGCACTCAGGAGGCAGTACTCTGAGATCTCTATGAGTTCAAGGCCAGCCTGGTCTACAGAGTGAGTTCCAGGACAGCCAGGACTATGAAGAGAAACCCTGCCTCGAATAACAAAATACAAATAAATTTTAAAAAAAAAGAAGTATTTGAAAGAAAGGAACAAGGAGGTTTAGAACATTTGCAGCTTATCTTCAGAGTGCAAGAAAGTGTTATGGAAGCCGGGCGGTGGTGGCGCACGCCTTTAATCCCAGCACTTGGGAGGCAGAGGCAGGCGGATCTTTGTGAGTTCAAGACCAGCCTGGTCTACAAGAGCTAGTTCCAGGACAGGCTCCAAAAACCACAGAGAAACCCTGTCTCGAAAAAAAACAAAAAAACAAAAAAAAAAACAAAAAAAAAAACAAAAAAAAAACAAAAAAGAAAGTGTTATGGAGGAAACAGCAAGGGCATGGCTGGATGGCTGGACAATCTATAAAAATCACCGCTGGCTGGGTATACTTCGTTGATCTCACCAGCCATTTTATCAGAATCCGGGAGCGGGTGGGGCGACACCAGCACAGACACTGCCAGCTGAGACTGAGGGGGACAAGGAAAGGGTAAAATAAAGGTATGTTGTCCCACTTCAATTGTTTAGGACAGAACAATAGGTCTCTCAGGCTGTGATGTGCCTCTTAGTTCTGAGAAGGCTATTCCTTGGTTAGTGGGGAAAGCTGCCATCCAGGGCTGAGCAGATTCAGAGGCTAGACCCCTATCTGGAAGACAGAGCATCAAGCCAAGGGAATGTAACTCTGAATGGAATTTTAACTTACTTGGATCCTGTGATCCCATTCCACAAGTTGTCCATTGTGGAATGGGATCCACCAGCCCTGCCACTGCGGTTTTTTTTCAAGGCAGGGTCTCACTATGTAGCTCTGGCTGCTCTGGAATTCACTATGCAGAACGAGTTGGCCTCTGCCCTCCTCGTGCTAGGATTAAAGGCATGCCCCAATTCTCAGCTTTGCCACTGCATTTTGTAAACAGAAAACTCATCTGGTTTCACAGGTTCACAGCAAGTAGGAGTTCTTGCCTAAGAATGAATCATACCTCAAGTCTTATCCTTATATTTATTTATTTATTTTTTTTATAATATTTATATGCTTAAAATGTTTTTCTGATAGAAATAACAGGAACAGTACTCTAGATAACACAGAACATAAAATACTTCCTTAATAATACTTAACACATATAGCAGCAAAAATACTGTCTTCTGGACATCTGTTTTCAGGGCAGTGTTATTTTGGATTTTGTTCTTTGTACGATTTGGATGATGATAAATGCATTACATCATTTTTTAAAATGTTTTATCACTATTTTAAATTAAGTATCACACAGAAGGCCAAGATCATAAAACATCACTCTAAAAGCATAAAGATTTCATTGGTGTAAGAGGTTATCCTTATATTAGTTGAAATTTAGTATTAAAAATTCATGCCAAGGGAGAGATGGCTCAGGGGTTAAGAGCACTGACTGCTTAGCACCTACATGGTGGCTCACAACCATCTCTAACTCCAGTGCCAGGGGATCTGATGCCTCCTTCTGGCCTGTACAGTACACACACATAGTGTACAGAAAATAGCCATACTCAATAAGATAAAGGTAATTTTTTTAAAAAAAAATCTATGCACAGGGCAGTGGTGGCCCACACCTTTAACCCCAGCATTTAGGAGGCAGAGAGAGGCGTTTCTCTGTGAGTTCAAGGCCAGCCTGATCTACAAGAGCTAGTTCCAGGACAGCCAGGGCCCTTACACAAAGAAACCCTGTCTTGAAAAAAAAATCCATGCAAAGAGCTGAGCATGAGAGCACATGCTTGCACTTTCGCCACTGGAGAGGCTGAGCCAGAGGCGTCGGGATTACCAGTTCAACTTCAGCCTAGCCTTCATGGTAAAACCACCTTGGAATACATAGTAATTTCTTGTCTCCAAATCAATCAATAAATCAAAAAAGCTAGGTTTGGCGGCACAAACCTACAATCCTAGCATTTGAAATGCTGCCAGCCTGAACTACACAGTGAGTTCCAGGCTAGCTTGGGTTATATAATGAGACCGTGACTCAAAAAACAAAACAGAATTAAAAAAACAAAAAGAAATGCCTTTAATCCCAGCAATTGGGAGGCGGAGGTAGGTGGATCTCTGTGAGTTCAAGGCCAGCCTCATCTATAGAGTGAGTTCCAGGATAGCCAGGACTACACAGAGAAATCCTGTCTCGAAGGAAAAAAAAAAAACAACAAAAAACCAAAGTTCATTCATGAGTGATGAATGTGGCTTAGGGGTGGAGCCTTATTTAAGATTTTGGATTCTCTTTGATCTCCAGCAATCCAACTTCACCCCAGAAAAAGTTAATTTCAGAATGAGTGAAGGATTTGAGGATGACGGATGGGGATAAACAAAGTTTGCATGCAAGAAGGACATGAATTTAGGGAGACCAGAGGGCAGGAATGTTAGGGACTGAACTGTGTCCTCTTCAAGTTCATATATTGAAGTCCTTACTCCCAGAAATGTAGAAAGTGGCCAGTTTGGATGAAGTTGAAAATGAGGCTGGTATGATGGGCCCTAATCCAATGCAAATGGTGCGCCAGGAAAAGGCAAACAGCAGATGCTCGGCACCTAGGGAGATGTGAGGACACAGAATGCAGTGCTAGGAAAGAGGCTTCAGAAAGAGAAAGCCAAACCTTCTGACACTCGACTGACCAGCTCCAGTACTAAGAACTTCCATGTCTGCTGTTTAGATAGCATTTGGTTATGGCAGCCCAAGCTAATAAGGGAACTACAGGGTTATGGGCAGGATTTATGAGATAAGTCACAGGGTGATCATGGAGGGAACGTGTAGTGAGTTCAAGGTTCTATAGGGTAAATCACGGGAGTGTGTGGAGTCAGTGTTAAGGGTTTGTAAGGCCAGACATGGGCTATTTCTGCAATGATGGAAGCTATGAATGACCAAGGGACGGGAGAGGTCTATGGGGTTAGTTACATGGCATCGCTAGGATTAGGAATTAAATGTCTCTCAGTGTTATAATTAAAGATATTTTATTTTTTGGTTTTGAAAATTGCCACCATCACGGACCCCCTCCCCCTTACATCTTTTCCCCAATGGTTCCCGGCAGTAGCTCCACACATTCTCTACCTTTCCTGACTGCCTCTTTTTGTGCTTACTCCTCAGCTGGAGTGTGACTAATCAGATAGTTCTGACCCTCCAACCTGTGGGAGGAGGACTTGGGTCTTCTGGGAGGTGGGCAGAACGCCTCAGCAACGGTGTTCCGGCCCACTCTACTGCTCTTTAGTTATGCTTGCTTTTAGTTTTCATGACCTTGCTGTCCAGCATGCTCTGGGCATGAGTGAGATGCTTTATGGAATCAAGCACGAGGACTCCAGGTACCACCAGCCATATGCCATTCATGATAACAAAGTAAAACCAGAAATAAAGGGGGTGGCCTAGCTCCCCATGCTGGAAGCCATCGCGCTGCTCTGTCAGGAAGTACAGCACATCCCCGTATATCTGGCCTGTGGGAGGCAAGAGAAGGAAAAGCCCTTGTGAGGACAAGGAAGCTAAGCCAGACTCTCTTCCATGGCATCTGCCAGGACTCAGAGGGCAAAACAAATTCTGAAACTGAAGCTGCAAATCTGAGATAACAAAGTACAAATTTCAAAAGTCAGAGTTTGGGTAATTTTTTCTTCCTTTCGGAATTCCCTTCAACCCTCCCCCCACTGTGTGTGTGTGTGTGTGTGTGTGTGTGTGTGTGTGTGTGTGTGTGTGAGAGAGAGAGAGAGAGAGAGAGAGAGAGAGAGAGAGAGAGAGTTGGTATGTAGCCTAGGTTGACCTCAAACTCACAATTCTCTTGCCTCAGTCTTCTGAATGCTAGGACTACAAGCATGTACCTCCACACCAAGCAATAGCATAGAGAATTCAAGCCGGGTGGTGGTGGCGCATGCCTTTAATCCCAACACTCGGGAGGCAGAGGCAGGTGGATCTCTGTGAGTTCAAGGCCAGCCTGGTCTACAAGAGCTAGTTCCAGGACAGGCTCCAAAGGTACAGAGAAACCCTGTCTCGAAAACCACCCCCCCCCAAAAAAAAAGAAAGAGCATAGAGAATACAACTCAGGAGACCTTAGAGATCTAGAACTGAAGGCAAGTTTAAAAACCTAGAATTCATGACAACTTGGCATTTCAGGACCAAAGAGTCTAAAGAGAGCTCATATATGCAAACGAAAGAAAAGCTAACACTTTAGGTCCTGATCCTGGAGGACCCAGAGATCCTGGGCAGTATTAACTTTATCAAGTAACCTTCATAGGAGATGCTGATGGAAAAAGAAGAGAAATACACATTCCTCCTGGAGAGGTAAGCTCAGAGAGAGAGAGATTTGGATGTTCCAGAATACCAAGGAGATTATAATTCAGCATGTCTACCCCTTACTGGATATGTATGCAGTCTCACCCACAGGGATGTGCCTGTATCTAGAGATTCCCCCATAACCCTTGTAGTGCCAGGTGTAAATTTTCTCCTCACCCACAGAGACCACAAGCTGTAGGACAAAGCGGAAGGGCTGCTGGCGGAGAAAGGCAATCACTACCCACAGGCTGAGTGGTCCCCAGAGAAAAGCTGTGATAGTCTCCATAGAGACGATGAAGTCATCATTACTGCAAGAGAAAAGATGAACACTGGCATCATTGTGCTCTGCCCACAGAATAGCTTGTTAGTGCCCCAACTCACCACTGCCCCAAACCAGTACAGGTTTCCACTGACAGAGGCAAAATACTTACAGGATATATCGGCTGTCTCCCTTGGAATACTCTTTCCCTGAGGCAAACAGATACATGAAGAATCAAGTCAGGAAAAGGAACTCATATTTGTGATAATCACTGTACGACAACAATCGTTATAATATCCCCATGCCTCAGTTTGTTCAGCTGGATGATGGAGGGAAAAGTTTTGATTCTAAGGTCTGTGTGTGTATGTAACATGTGTAAAGACTGACACACGATGGTGCTAGGATTGCATGGCACTCGAGGCACATGGTATAACAGGGGGCAGAGATGATGAGGAGTGGGAGAGTCAGGTGTGATGCTGCATGTTTGTAACCCCGGCACTTGAGAGGCAGAAGCAGAGGCAGGAGAATCAGAAGTTCAAGTTCATCTTTTAATTACATAGATATTTAGAAGCCAGCACAGACTGCATGAGATACTGTCTGGAAAAAACTAGAAGATGGCTGCCAGGCAGTGGTGGCGCACACCTTTAATCCCAGCACTTGGGAGGCAGAGGCAGGAGAATTTCTGTGAGTTCAAGACCAGCCTGGTCAACAGAGATAGTTCCAGGCCAGCCAAAACTATGCAGTGAGATCTGTCTCAAAACAAACAAACAACCTGTGGAGGTGGAGAGATGGCTCAGTGGAGGATAAAACACTTGCTGCTCTTGCAGAGGACCTGGGCTCAGTGTCCATATAGCGGTTTACAACTGCCCCTAAATAGGTGGGGCATGGTATCATACCCTTTAATGCAAGCTCTCCGGGAGGCAGAAGCAGTCGACCTGTGTGAGTTCAAGGCCAGCCTAATCTACATAGCAAGTTCCAAGCCAGCCAGGTCTACATGAGACTAAAAAAAAAAAAAGTCTATAATAAGCAGTGAATGTCATGTGTGCATTTTGGGCTGGAGAGACGGTTCAGCTCTTCTGGAAGACAGGGCACTCACATGGTGGCTCAAAATCCTCTTTTAACTCCAAGCCGGGCAGTGATGGTGCACACCTTTAGTCCCAGGACTTGGAAGGCAGAGGCGGGCAGATCTCTGTGAGTTCGAGACCAGCCTGGTCTACAAGAGCTAGTTCCAGGACAGGCTCCAAAGCTACAGAGAAACCCTGTCTCGAAAAACAAAGCAAACAAAAAATTCTTTAACTCCAGTCCTGGGGTTCCAATTGCATACAGGTAGGTAAAACACCTTTGCACATAAAAATTACATTTAAAATTATTAATTAAAAAAAGATTTAAAAAAGAACAGCTATCCCTATCTTCAGTTTCAAGGGATCTGGTGCCTTTTCCCTGCCTCCACAGGCATGCAAACAGTGCACACACACACATGTTCAGGAAGAGCACTCATATGAATAAATGAAAATTATTGTATTTTTTAACTTATTTATTTCTATCTAAGGCTGTGTGTGTGTGTGTGTGTGTGTGTGTGTGCGCGCATGTGTGTATCACATGTATACAGGTGTTTGGAGGCCAGAGAGGTGTCAGATTCCCTGGAGCTAGTTATAGTCATTTGTGAAATGCCTGATATGGGCGCTGGGAATTGAACTCAGATCCTCTGGAAGGAAGGCAGTAAATGTTCTTAACCATTGAGCCATCTCTACAACCCTATTTTATTTATTTTTAAATCTCTCTATGTATGTATATATGTGCAGTGAGCTCAGAGGCCACAAGAGAGTGTTAGTTCCCCTGGAACAGGAGTTACAGATGGTTGTGAGCCACCATATGGATGCTGATAATTGAACCCAGGTCCTCTGCAAGAACAGCCAGTGTTCTTAACCACTGAGCCCCAAATTAATAAATCTTTTAAAAAAACCAAAAAACAAAAAAGAATCTCAGCACAGATAACAACTGCTTAGGCTTTGAAAAGAAGTTAACAGAACTAAAAAAGAAAGAAAGGAAGGAAGAAAGAAAAAAGTAAGCAAGCATGGGGGGTGGTGCTTAAATATCAAAGCCAATCTCTACCCAGAAAAATTCCCTCCCACAGTACAAGAACTCGGGACTCACAGAGTTGGGATAAGAAGGCTTGGTCTTCAAGAAGGATGTCATGGTAGAAAGAGAACCAGCCCTCGATCACAAGGTGAATGAATGTACAAACAGTAAACCAGCACAGGGCCAGTCGACGCCAAGTTCCAAGTGGGACAACGGAAGTTCGAGCAGACAACAGCCACGTGATCACAATTAGGACCCCAGAGACGGAGAATAGGCCAGCCAAAATATGCCAGGTCGGGAGGTCATTAGGCACAAAGTTGTCCAGCCTCAGGTGCCTGGGCCAGTATGGGTGTAAGGGGCCCATATTGGTGGTCATGCTGCTATGGGCCACTGGCTGCTTGGAGATAAACAGGGAGAAAAAAGGAACAGAAAAACCTGGGCAAACAGAAAGTACATGGTGAGATAATTAAACCAAATCCAAATAGTTTGCAATAAGAAATGTAAATGAGCCGGGCGGTGGTGGTGGTGCAGGCCTTTCATCCTATCTGAAGGCCGAGGCAGGCGTATTTCTGTGAGTTCGAGGCTAGCCTGGTCTACAGAGCGAGTTCCAGGACAGCTAGGGCTGTTAAACGGAGAAACCCTGTCCTGTTACACGGAAAAAACAAACAAAAAAATGTTAAATAATGGATCCATTATTTAACAGAATTACTATAAGACTGGAGGATTAAAAACAGACCAATTTTAGCGGGACCTGGTACCACAGGCATTTAGAGTCCCAGCACTTGAAGGCAGGTGGATCTCTGTTGACTTTGAGGCCAGCCTGGTTTACATAGTGAGTTCAAGGTCAGCCAGGGCTACGACGCTCGGTCTCAGAGGGAGGGATGGGAAGGAGAAAGAGGGAAAAAAAAAAACAAGAAAAAAAACTCTAATTTTGAGCCATTTCAAAGAATATAACTAGGGCTGGAGAGATGTACTTGTTCTTGCAGAGACCTGGGTTCAATTCCCAGCACTCACACAGTGGCTCACAACCATCTGTAACTCTAGTTCCAGGGGATCCAACACCTTCTTCTGGCTTCTCTGGATACATACAAATATATGCAGGCAAAATAATCATACATATAAAATAAAATTAATCTTTAAAAAGACTGTAACTAAAATACGAATCTACATAAATAATAAAGGCTTGTCCCAAGTCTCTGGGAGGCCTTGCAATAAGAAATGGGCCTGGCTCGAGACTGGTAAGACTGGAGAGCTAGCTAGGAAAAAACGGGGGCATGAGAAGGTAAAAGGTCCTCCTCGCTCTCTTGGTAATGGTGTCAGGGATTTTGACATACTTAACCAGTCCACCTGTAAGAGAACTATACCGTTTCTGGGAAACAGCAAAAACAAAACTGTCAAAACTGACTAATAAACTTAAGTCCAGTGTCCTTGCCAAATGTGTGTAGTTATAACAGTGTGTGGTTAACACATGCCTGAAATCCCAACATTCTGGAAACTGAGGCTGAAGGATTGCCATGAGTTCCAGGCTAGCCTGGTCTACATAAAAAGTTCCAGAGTAGCCAGAGCTACATAGCAAGATCCTATATTCAAACAAACATACAAACAAACTTCGAGACTAAACAGCTTCCCCAGCCCCCTAAATTAGATATATAGCTTCTGCTGGGCACCTAGGTGCATTCCTCTCTGAACACTCTTCCAAGTGCAGCTTTCTGCTGGAGTAAACTCACTAACTAGCTTCATGGTGATACATCCTAGCATTTTCTTACACCAGGCAGGTTTCAAGGCCTCCTGAGCCTAAGTAGAGGCCCCCAGGCTCCAAGGGATCCTCAGGCTGCACTGCTAAGCTACACTGAGTTGTATTTCCTGTTTGTTATTAGTCAGACTCAGCCCTCAAGGGGGGTCACAACATGGCAAAGGACACACATACAAGTCCTGGTCCTAGTCCTCTTGGTCACCTCTGGTGGAGGTGACAAGAACCAAAGGCCTTAGCCGGGCGATGGTGGCACACACCTTTAATCCCAGCACTCGGGAGGCAGAGGCAGGCGGATCTCTGTGAGTTAGAGACCTGCCTGGTCTACAGAGCTAGTTCCAGGACAGGCTCCAAAGCCACAGAGAAACCCTGTCTCGAAAAACAAAACAAAACAAAAGAACCAAAGGCCTTGATCTCAGCCCTCAGGGGTCACAATCTAGTGTAGGACACACAGCGATCAGTCCTGACCACGGCCCGCATTGGTCACACTCTGGTGGGAGAGTCACTGTCAGCAAGCCAGGTCCCAGCACTTGGGGCTCAGTTTCGTAGACAGACACAGGAACATAGATAGCCTGGGTTCGCTGCGGGAGACAATGGCAAGGATCATTCAATTGGAAGCTACTCCTACCCGCACGGTCCAGGAAAAGCAGTTGGGAGGCTGCAGAGATGACCAATCAGAGCTACAGCCCTATGCACCACGCTCCAAAAGCCAGACTCCAGGAAATTAGTGTACCGTGCCGCCAACAAGTCTGAAGGAGTAGGAAAGGCAGGTCTCACGGGTGGTGCTAAACAGTAAAAAGGGGAACCGAGCCCAGAGATCACCAATCACAACCAGAACCTTCCACTGCCGCTGCCCAACGAGAGGGCGAGTCTTCCGTCGTCTGGACAATGGCTTTAGGGCCCAGGTCCCACGCAGGCGCTGGGTAGGGCAGGGCTCCCAGGCAGGCGGCTGTCGTGGAGGGCCTGGGCACAAGTCGGGGACTCGGGCAGGCTGGCAGGCAGAGAGCACTCACCTTGGCAGCACGATCGCAGGGCCTCTTCTTAGTACAGGCTTGCGACTTTCCAGGCAGACCTGAGCGCTCCCAAATAGCCCCAGTTCCGCCCTCGCTACTCCCCGCCTAATGGAGCGAACCAATAGTGAAGTGGAGGAGGTGACTTCTGCCAATAGGAGTCCTCCGTACGTCTCAGGCCCTGTCCTCGCCCGTGGTGCCATCTTCCCTGTTGGCTGAGACTAAGTCAGGAGTGGGGTGGAGACCAGGATCCTCCAAGGTCGGTGGGCATTTTCTGCCAATAGGAAATCTACGCTAGTCTGGGCTTCAATTTCTCCGCCCCTTTATCAATCGCGGAAGCTAACGAAGCGGTAAATCTTGAACATTTGCTAATGAATAGGCATTGCGTGGCCCTCTATCTCTTAATTTTCTAGGCAGCATCAGTTCCCAGGCCCATCCTCAGTCCGAATGCAAAGAAAATATGACAGGTAGATCGCATTCCGCACAAACCTAGCGCCCACCTGAGCTCAGAACTCCCCAGCCCTGACAGCAGCGGCCACGCTCACCAGTCCCTAATTCAAATCGAAACTATTCAAAACCCTCACTCCTGCTGAGCAATTGATGTGGAGACTCTCAGCCGTGCCAGTTCTTAAGAGCCAAACAGAACATGGCGCCAAACCAGTGGGCAATCACACCTCATCAGCATTCAGTCAGAAAGCACCCATTTCAGAATCAGCATAATTATAACCTGCAACACTCAGTCCTACTGACCTATAGGCATCAACCCTTCGTCTGTCCTAATTTGAGCAACCAATCAGAATAAGGGTCACTCAATTCTTTATCATTCACTATTAGTGCTCCTCTCCCCCACCCCACCCCACCTCCACATCTATTCCTGCTCCACACAAGCAGGACCAGTATCAGCCAATCATGAGCAATCTTAAATTCACCGCAAACAGATCATAATCTGCTCCCGCTTGTGAGTTTCAGTTTCCAAACCCTTATCTGTGGTCCTCCTTCTTTGCTCTCTCCTCTTCCCCTCTGAGCAGTGAAGAATGAGCCTGTTCCATATTTCTACTTTTATTTGACAATAACAAACTGCATATAAAAAGGGAGAAGGCAGGCGGGGAGGCCCTAGATCAGCTCCTCTCTGCATCCCCAAGTATCCACTTCTAGGCCCTAATGAGGACCACCCCCTTCCCGCCTGGTAGTGGGGTGGGGATTGACAGGCAAGGGAAGGTTGTGTGTGTTTGCGTGTTATGTATAGGGGTGTTGGGGCTCAAGAATGGAGAGGGTCAAGGAGTAGAGAAAGGGCCTTCCCTCATCCCCCCATGGGGGCTGGTACCCTAAGGAGGGGTCTTGAAGGGAATTATGAGGGTCATATGCTTCAACCTATGAGACGGTAGAAGATCCAGCATCCAAAAGTGACCCAGTGACTGGCCCAGCTGAGCTCTGACCACTTGTGGACAGTGTATGCCATGCCGTAGCCCTGTAGGAGAGAAAGAGGTCGTGGTTCTGAAATTCAAGGACAGAGTCTCTCAGGAAAAGCCATCTTTTGCCCAGGGATATTTGGTATGTCCTCGTATACCTAAGTGACAGACGGGTCTAGGTACTTATGAAGGGTAACCAGGTAATGTTTTTCATTCCTTAAAGATCATTTCAAGGGGATGAGTGTATAGCTTGATGTAGGGTGTGTGTTTTTATGCAGGAGACCCTGGGTTTTGATTTCTAGCTGCAACAAAAAGGCCATTTTAAAAACAAGATGAGGGGCTGGAGAGATGGCTCAGTGGTTAAGAGCATTGCCTGCTCTTCCAAAGGTCCTGAGTTCAATTCCCAGCAACCACATGGTGGCTCATAACCATCTGTAATGAGGTCTGGTGCCCTCTTCTGGCCTTCAGGCATACACAGAGACAGAACATTGTATACATAATAAATAAATATTTTAAAAAAATAAAAACAAGGGGCTGGAGAGATGGCTCAGTGGTTAAGAGCATTGCCTGCTCTTCCAAAGGTCCTGAGTTCAATTCCCAGCAACCACATGGTGGCTCACAACCATCTGTGGTGAGGTCTGGCGCCCTCTTCTGGCCTGTAGGCATACAGACAGAACATTGTATACTAAATAAATAAATAAATAAATAAATAAATAAATAAATAAAAACAAGATGATGTGCTGGATGCAATATGAAATCATTGGAAATCTGAGCGTCTACCAATAAGGAACAAAATAAACCATGTTGAACTCTTGCAATGGAAAAAATGAAGATGCTATGTGCTTAAAAAACTGGGGTGAGCAAGGTGTGGAGGCCCATGCCTTTAATCCCAGCACTTGGGAGGCAGAGGCAGGCCCATCTCTGTGAGTGTGAGGCCAGCCTGATCTATGGAGCTAGTTCCAGGACAGTCAGGACTGTTACACAGAGAAACCTTGTCTTAGGGAAAAAACCTGGAGGAAAGAAACTAAACTAATTAAATATATTGTGTGTATGTTTGACATGCTTTGAGGAAGACAGTTAATAAATGAATTAAAATGTTTGTTTGTGCATTTTGCAGTGACTATCTCCAATGGTTACTTTGTGTTTGTTTTGGGTGCTAAGGATCACATTTCAACCATGGTAGACAAGGGCTCTACCACTGTGGGCTCTACAGTCCCACCTCTAATGTATTTTTTGTTTGGTTGTTATTTTTTTTTTTTTTGAGATGGGTTCTCTCTCCATAGCCCTGGCTGGCCTTGAACTCACTGTAGACTAGGCTGACCTCAGATTCACAAAAATTATCTGCTTCTGCCTCCCTGAGCGCTGGGACTAGCAGCATTCATCACCACACCCATTCCTAAAATGCTTTGAAAAATGTTAAAGAAGGGCTGGAGAAATGGTTTAGTGGTTAAGAGCACTGATTATTCTTCCAGAGGTCCTGAGTTCAATTCCCAGCAACGACATGTTGGCTCACAACCACCTGTAATAAGATCTGGTGCCCTCTTCTGGCCTGCAGGGACACATGCAGGCAGAACATTTACATAATAAATAAATAAATCTCAAAAAAAATGTTAAAGAAAGCCTGGCATAGTGGTGTATGCCTTGTAATCTCATGTATTTGGGAGGCTGAAGCAAGGATAATCTTTTTTTATATACCTCAAAAAGAAACTCAAGTGGGCATGACAGCTGATATGTAATCTTTTTTTTTTTCCAGACAGAGTTTCTCTGTAGCCCTGGCAGTACTCCCAGATCTACAAGCTAGATCCCAGGCTAGCCTTGAACTCAGAGATCCATCAGCCTCTACCTCCCAAAGTGCTGCTGGGATTAAAGGCATGTAATCTTGGCACTAGGGAGGCTGAGATTTGAGAAAAAGGATTCAAACTAGCCTGGACTAATACAGAATCCAGGAATGAAACAACAACAACAAAAACCAGGACCAAACAAATCCAAATTTCTTTTGAGTCAATGTTTTTCTACTAAACTCACTATAATACAGAGACCAAACTGGCCTTGAACTTACAGAGACCCAGTTGTCTCTGCCTCCCAAGTGCTGGAACTAAAGTTGTGCACTGCCATGCCAGGCTGCAAACCCAAGATTTTGTTTTGAATGAATTTTTTTTTTTTTTTTTTTGGTTTTTCGAGACAGGGTTTCTCTGTGGTTTTGGAGCCTGTTGAATGAAAATTTTAAAATATTCTTAATTAGGAAAAAACCATGAAAATTTATTTTTAGGTAAGAATTTAAAAGTCAGGCTGGGTGGTGGTGGCACACACCTTTAATCCCAGCACTTGGGAGGCAGAGGCAGGCAGATCTCTGTGAGTTCGAGGCCAACGTGGTCTACAAGAATGAGTTCCAGGACAGACTCCAAAACTACAGGGAAACCCTGTCTCCAAAGCAAAACATAAATTTTAGGTTTTTTGTTTGTTTGTTTTTTCAAGACAGGGTTTCTCTGTGTAACAGCCCTGACTGTCCTAGAACTCACTTTTTTTTTTTTTTGGTTTTTAAAGACAGGGTTTCTCTGTGGTTTTGGAGCCTGTCCTGGAACTAGCTCTTATAGACCAGGCTGGTCTCAAACTCACAGATATCTGCCTGCTTCTGCCTCCCAAGTGCTGGGATTACAGGCGTGCGCCACCACCGCCCGGCCTGGAACTCATTTTTTAAACCAGGCTGGTCTCGAACTCACTGAGATCCACTTGACTCTGCCTCCCAAGTGCTGGGATTAAACGCGTGTGCTGCCAATACCCAGCCAAGGTGATTTTTCTAAAAATAAAGTCTCAATTATGTTGCCCAGGTGGTAACATTCCCGGGCTCACACATTCCTGCCTCAGTGTCCCAAGTCGCTGGCACCTGTAAGTATGCATCATCACTCCAAGGAACATAAATTTTAAAGCAGAATCCAGGGCTGGGATGTAGCTTGATCGGTAGCATACAGGAAGCCCTGAAATCCATCCCCAGCACACATAACCTGAGTCTGGACAGACATGTCTATAATCTAGCACATGGAAGGTGTGTGCAGGATGACTAGAAAGAAGTTCAAGGTTGTTTCTGGCTAATAATGAGCTTGAGGCTAACCTGGGTTACATGAGTGTCTCTTTTTCTGTGTGTGTGTGTCTGTCTCTGTCTCTCTGCCTCTCTCTCTCTCTCTCTTTCTCTCTCTCTCTCACACACACACACACACACAGATATGGGGGGGTGAGGGTGCAGGAGGGCTGGAGTGTGTAACATAGTGGAATGCTTACATGTCCTTGCACCAAGCCCTTGGTTTCATCTCTAGCAGCCCATAAAACTGGGCTGTGGTGGTGCCTGCCTGTCATTTCAACCCTTAGGAGGTAAATAATGAGTTTGAGGCCAGCCTGGAATACATGAAACCCCTCAAAGTTATACACAAAAGTAAAACCTGGGGCCAGGAGGCAAAGCAAATGTATATAACACGAGGGAGGACCTGGGTTCAGTTCCTAACAGTTAAACAGATTTTGTATTCTATCTCAGAAGAATGGATTTTAGAGGGTATATAAGTAAATACTGCAGTTTACTCAAAGGAAAGAGCCAGCAGTGTGACTAAATTTGAGGGACAATGGGAAAGATGGAGCAAGGCATTTGTACAAGCTAAACCACGGGACCTTGGCTTGGCCTCACTGCCTTGGTCTTCAAGGTTCTCCCAAGTGCCATCCCTGGCCCACCTCCCAGCCCAGGGCACCACCTCACCTGCTCCTCTGTGGTGTCGTCCACATCGACATCAAACAGGGAGCCCAGGTAGGCCAAGTGGAAGACAGCTAGGGCCCCAAAGAGCAAGTTTAAGGCTCGTACCCTCAGGCCCTGTGGGGGACAGATGGATATATTTAGCAGCTGAACCTGCCCACTGTCCCCCACCACCACCTGTGCAGGGAAGCCCAGGGGGACACAAGGCACTGTGGGTCCCAGGAATGAGGATGCCCAGGGTACCCCGAGATAGGAAAGAGATGGTTCAAGGAGCCTCTTATGGGAGCTCAGAGGTATCCAAGGACGAGGGTGTTGGTAACCACGAGGGCATCCAGGTTGGGGGAGATGCGAGTGTTCAGGCAGAGGAGCAAGAATGGTGGTGAGGGCTTTGAGCCAGGGGTTATGGTGATGAGCATCGTTGCCGGGTGGGAGACAAATGTGAGGTTGTCTGCATTTCTTATGGCAAACAGAATGAAAACAACAACAAAAGCAAAACAAAACCCGCCCTGACCTAGAGGGCCCGTCTTTCCCCTCTCCCCATCACTCTGCTCAGGCCACACTGGCCTCCTCACTGTTCCTCCAAGATTCCCAAGTTGAGGTGGGACTTTATGCTGGGTATCCCCTTTTCCTGAGATGCTCCCCTCCCTTACCTCTTTTACTTAAAGAACTCACAAGTTGCCTCACCTACGGAGGCTTTCCTGATCTTCCCAACAAAACGGGAAACCACCGCCACACTTCCCATCCCCTTTCCCTTATGCTTAGCGCTACTCACAACCTGACAAACTACTACTAGCCTTGACTGACTTTACTGTCTCCCCAATTAAAATCTTTGTCCCACGGGGCCAAGACTTTGGCCTGTTTTGTTCACCACTTTGTCTCCAGCACCTAGAACCAGCAGGTGCTCAATAAATGTTCAGTGGGGGGAACGAATGCCAGGTGTGTATACAGCAGGTGCTCAATAAATGCCTGTTAGAGAAACAGATGCGAGTGAATAGAGGCGAGGTTTTAGGAATGGCTCAGGCACCAGAAGAGGAGGCTGGGCACCCGGAGACAGATACAAGATGGAGACAGAAGTGACATTTTGGAAAGGGCAGTGTTGGGTACAAGGTTACCCATGATGAACTCTCACCAAGCGATGCCGATGTGAACAGTCCGGCAGACAACGCTTCGACAAGATGCAGGCACTGAGGATCTGAGCCAGGCGCTTTCGGAGGACTGGACAGGGTGGGACGGCAGGTAGTGCGGTTAGTCTTTGGGACCACTGGAGCTGGCCTCCCATGAACCTTCCTCCCACTGGGACTCTACCAGGCTCTGCACTCACCATGTTCCACGTAGGTGATAAATGCCAGGGACAGCAGTACCGCAGCCAGGTGGAAACTGAAGCCCTGGAGAGTCGAGGAAGGAGACAATGAGAGCGATGAGACTCTGGTTCCCCCGCCCAGCTTCCCTCCATCCAGGTCTGTCCAGCTCACATGCAGGAGGGCACTGGATGCGTAGGTGACTAGCACGGCTGAGAAGGTCCCCAGGCGGAGAGCATTCTTGAAAACATCTGCAGGCGAGAGAGATACAGGTTCAGATTGTCCGGAATGTCCACTAGCCCTTGCAGGGAGTGACAGGTAGGAAGATAACCACAATCTGTTGGGGCCCTCAGGATAAAGTCTATGATGTCCTCAACTGTTACAAGCCTGAAAACGAACTCCAAGTCTTCCTTCCATCCTGCTTCAGCCAGACTTCACAAGGCTAGCTAGTCAGTGGCAACTCTCCATCCTTCTAGGTCCTCAGGGCAAAATTCAACCTTCCCAATACACTTACACTCTTAGCAAATCTTATCAGTTCTTCCTTCAGAATCCACCAGAACCCTACATTTCCCTGTGCCTGTTGCCACCACTCTTGCTGCTCCGGGCAGCTCCAGCGGCCCCCTTGCTGCTGTCACCCCTCTCTCCACTTGCCTTCATCTAGCCGAAGGGATCCAGTTACAAAAAGGCCAGGGGGATCCAGTTCCAACCCAAATGACTCTCCTCTGATCCTAGCCCTGCCCGGAGACACTATCTCTCAATGGTCCAGGAGTCTCTTGAGGATCTCTGATCTCATGTCCTGCTACTACCCCACCGTGCTCACTTTGTTCTTCCAATTCTGGGGATATAACTGAACGGCTTGCACGCGCCCTACCCTGGGGTCACGTTTCCAGTCCCCTACGACCTTCTTGCTGTCTCTCCGACACATCAGGCAAACTCGCACCTCAGGGCCTTAGCACCTGCTGTCTCGCCCCCTGTCACATTCCTCCCCCACACATCTGCATTCCTTGCTCCTTCAGTGTCCTTAGATCTTTGTTCAAGTGTCAGGAAAACTTGCCCTGGATAAAGTACTTTCCAGACCACTCCCTGTCCCTTCCTTTTTCAACATCGCTGTTACTACTCACGTCGGCATTTATCACTACCTGACTTACTGCGTATTTTTTCCCTAATTATCCACCCTCCCAATTACCACTTTTACCAGGTTAGCAAATGTTGTGAGTTTTTTTTTTTTTGTTGTTATTGTTCCTAACATACCTTGTTTTTGAGACAGGACCTCATGTAGTACCCAAGGCTGACCTAAAACAGCTGTGTAGCTGAGGATGACCTTGAACTTCCAAGCCTCCAGCCTCCACCTCCAGAGAGCTGGGATTACAAGCAGGTACCACACACCCAGTTTTTATGTGGTGCTAGGGATCAAAATCTTGGGTCTCATGACTACTAGACAAGCACTCTACAAACTGGGCTACACTAACAGCTAGCCGCTGCTGTGTCTTGAGTCTCATGACTACTAAACAAGCACTTTACAAACTGGGCTACACTAACAGCTAGCCGCTGCTGTGTCTTGGGTCTCATGACTACTAGACAAGCACTCTGCAAACTGGGCTACACTAACAGCTAGCCGCTGCTGTGTCTTCAGCTCCCACCATGGCAGCAGTTGCCCACTAAATGTTTGCTGTAAAAATGTATGAAAGGGTCTGGGTTACCAACTTTTTTGGAGTGGTGACTTAGGGACTCACAGTTATTTAACCAATAAGACATGGGCAGGTTCCAGCTTGTGACAACTTCCACCATGGACCGGGGCAGCTCCACATTCAATGGTCTAGAGACTGTCAGGTCCCTTGTGGGCAAAACAGACATGCCATTACAGTTGGTATCAAGCTAGCTGGTTGCTATGCTTCCGTCTTGACTGGCTCCTTCTCAGGATCACCTCCCACCACCCTACACTTCCTCCAGGCAAAACCCTGTGGGAGAAGGGGCCCCAAAATCCTCCCCACCATTCCAGGTGGTCCTTCTCCTCCGTGAAGCCAGCCCCGGCCAATGTGGCTGTAGCCTCAGACAGAAAGCCCACAAAATAGTTGCTGAAGTGGAAGGAGACAGCACTCTCGTAGGCCCGCAGCCACCTGTGAAGAAAAGGCCAGGAAGGAAGGTATTACATCCAGGCCCAGACACGACACCCCCCCTCCATGTCTCAACATCGCGGCCTTGTGGACTCACCTTACCATGGTGCCCCTAGGGCCCCCAGAGGTCAGGAATGCAGCAGAGAGGAGAGAAAAGAGAGTCAGAGAGACCCTGGAAATTGGCCTGAGTTCTTCATAGATAAGACAGAAACACGGTAGCAAAAGAGGCAGACTCTGTTGGTCACACACACACACACACATACACACACACACACACACAGTCAGGTGATTGATTGATTCCACATGGCTCAAATGAATGCATGAGCTGGCATATGACACAGCCCTGCACACTAAAATGGCCACACGGCCAGACAAAAATGTTCTCAGCCTCTCAGCTCTCTAACCAGATTCAGTCACCTTATAAGACAATAAAATAAAACCTTAGTGAGACACAGAGACAGTTAAATGCCCACTATGCACACATACACGGTCAATTTCACAGACAATGTCAAAAGCAGAATAGTGCCCCGCATTCCAAAACATAAAAGTACTTCAATTAGGCCTGGGCTTTGTGCCCGACAATTTAACTCAGGGGCACTGGTCAAGTGACTTCACTTTTTTCAGTCTCATTCTCTTTTCTTTTCCGAGACAGGGTTTCTCTGTAGCTTTGGTTCCTGTCCTGGAACTCACTCTGTAGACCAGGCTGGCCTTGAACTCACAGAAATTCGCCTGCCCTTCCTTCCAAGTGCTGAGATTAAAGGCGTGCAACGCCTAGCCACTTTTTGGAGTCTCATTAGTATTAGACATAACCAAGAGCCAGTGAGTAAGGGTAGCGAGTCATACGATCAAACGGCTAGCAAACAGCCAGATACAGTCCTGGTCAAACAGGCACAGGCTCATAGCTTGTCATAATCCTTTAGGCAGATAGCACCAAGCAGTTTAAGACGGCAGACAAACTGCAGAGTCAATCACAAGCAGGCACACTGCATGCTGTACAGGCAGACCAGAATTACAGATAAGCCAGAATCACCGACCCAGGTTTACTCTAGCCAGTGACAGCCACACAAGCCCACCACTGACAATGCACAGCAAGCCAGTCAGGATTCTCAGCCCAACACTCAGAGAGTCAGTGGCCACAGGCAAACAATTCAACTCTGTTATCAGGAGTCATGGGCAACTTAGAGTCACCAACTAATACACACTTGCCGCTTTCCATTACAGTCACATAGCTTGTTTCTATTGGTACAACAGAAGGACATCCAGACACAGTAGTGTTGGAGTGTCAGTCATACACGGAGTCACTGAGCCAATCTTGGTCAAACAGACATCCACAGACAGACACTTGGTCTCTGTGCAGTAATGGGGTAGATGGTCAGTCAAATTCAGATGTCTGGAACCATATGGTCCAAGGCTCTGGCCCAGCCCTGGTCATCCCACTTGCCCTCAGCACCTGCCCTCATTTACCTGGCTTTGCGTTTCTTGCTGTAGTAACAGAAGACAGACAGAAGCATTAAGAGACAGGCTCAGAATTGGGAAGACCCCAGGCTTCTACCCAACCCCCTCACTGCTACACAGGGGCCTTGAAGGCTGTGCTCACTTGCGAAAGAGTCGATCACCGTCGAGGGGGACGAAGTAGGGGAAGAGGTAAGGGCCCACACAAGTGGACAGTACAAGGCACAGCAGGGCCAGCGCCAGGCTCCGGGCCACCTTCTTCAGCCATCGGCGGCTCTGTGGGATCAAGGATCCATGAACACTGCCCCATGGCGACTCCCACAGTCCCTGCCCACCTAGCCACCCAGGAGCTCACCAGTGGGCGGCCTTGGACAGCCTGTAGGTAGCTGTGGAAGGATATCCAGGGCCCAAAGACGATGGTGCCCACAAAGTAGAGGTAGCCCATGAACTCCACAGGTGAGGGCACTGCACCCACCTCGCCCTGGTCCAGGTCGAAGCCCAGAGACACCGCCTTCATGGCCACGATCATCTGGGCCCCTATGTGTGGGGCCCATGGTCAAGTGTATGGACAAGAAACCATGTCACAATGAAAGATAGGGTGTACCAGGTGTGAGGTGCCAGGAAAGGGAGACACGATGATAAGCAGAAAGAGACAGAGAGACACAGATGCCAGGGGAGAGGGAGACCTGCGCTGTATGTGGTTTAGGAAGGGGGAAAGTCAGGGAGGAAAGAATCAGGGTGGGGGCTCTTAGGAGATGAGGGGGGGAAGGGGGGCAGAGCTACCCACCTCGCATCTTGTGCCATGTCACGGTGTCCACCATGTGCATCTCACTGAAGGAAAAAAGGTGACTGTCTTGGCCCTATGCTTCCTAGGGCTTTGGACACTACAGGGGGGGCATCAAGGTATTGAAGAGGTTCTGCCTTTCTGATGCATACTACATACTAAGGGAAAAAAATTCCCAGCGCCCCCTCCAGGGGAAGCCCATGATCAACCCATCCTGTACAGCCTCATGAAAGGAGCAAGTGTTCCAGTCTCCTTCAGGGACACTAGTCACTCTCTCTTTCTGGTGTCTCTTTGGAGAACGGTGATCCCTGACTCCTCCCTTTCTCCTTATAAGCCCATGCCATCCTATCTAGGACCACTTCATCGAGGCCTTGGGGAGCCGCCTGCCTTCAGGGTGAGGGTGAGGATGCACACCCATACCCCATGAGTAGGTAGATGAGGATGGTGATGGAGAGGAAGACGCCTCGGTGAGAGGAGTGTCGGCAGAGGAACAGCACGAGGTAGCACAGGAGGCTGAGCAGCACGACCCAAACCATGTGCAGCTGGAAGAAGTGGTAGAGGCTGAAGAAGCCACCTGCCACGGTGCTTGCATGCTTCAGGTAAGACGGTAACCCTTAGGTGACAGGGAGAGAGAAACAGGGGGGGACAAGAAGTGGGAGGTTGGTGGACTGGCAGGAAAGAAAGGAGGACTTGGGCAACAGGGCCCACTTTGGGCAAAGGCCTAGAATGTGATGGGGATGAAGGGGACCCAAAGCTGATACTGATGAGCTTGCAAGTGTAGCAAGGTCTGCATTTAAAAAGGAACATCTACCAGGGACATTTCAGGGATCCTGAAAGAAAAAAATTATTAATTTATGTTGGACAGTATTGCATCCAGATTAAAATTTTGCAGGGGTGGGGGATGATGGTTGAAGCTATGACTGGGGGTGTGTGTGCTTTTGTTCTCAGGGACCATATACTGAAGGACTTGGGGTGAAATATCATGCTACTATTACTGAAATGGCTCAGGAAGATGGGCAGGTAGGAAGATAGAGCAAGCTTTTTTTTGGTTTTTGGGTTTGTTTTTTTTTTTTTTTTTTTTTTTTTTTGGTTTTTCGAGACAGGGTTTCTCTGTGGTTTTGGAGCCTGTCCTGGAACTAGCTCTTACAGACCAGGCTGGTCTCAAACTCACAGAGATCTGCCTGCTTCTGCCTCCCGAGTGCTGGGATTAAAGGCGTGCGCCACCATTGCCCAGCTAGCAAAATATGAGCTATGGAAAACCTGGTGATTAATTTATATGTGTGTGGTCTCTGAAAAGTTCTTTCAACTTTTCAGTAGCTTTGATATGTACCAAAATAATAAAACTGGAAAAAATTCACTTAAGATGAAAAGGAAAAAGAACGAGAACCTTTGGTTTTCAGAAATCTCTGTATCGTATAGGGATCCTGGGGATTCGAACTTTCTCATTTGGCTATTGACCTGCTATGATTGTGGAAGCTATAGAATCTAAGAACTCAGAAATTTCATCATGCCCTGATTAGAGAAATTCATAATGTCAACATTTTGGAAGCCCAGCCTGTGAAAATTTCAACTTGGCAAGACTCTTTAAACCCGTAACTATGATACTTTGCAATATGATACTTGTAACACCAGCATTTAAGGATCTGATTGATAGATAACCTTAGAATATAGACAGCTGAGGATCCCACAGTCCCCGAGTGCAAAGAATGCTGAAGGTCATGTCTTAGTTTAACAGGATGTGGCTTGGCATAGTGTGGCTTGAGGTGGCTGTACATCAAGAAGGTGTTGTGGTGGAATGGAGCTTAACTTAATGGATGTGGTGGGATATGCTGGACCTGTAGGGGCCTGGTTTGACATGGCAGGATGTGGCAAGTTAGGATGTGGCAGGGTAAGGTCTATCTTGATATTCATGATTGTGGCAGATTAGAGAAAATCTAATGTGGTGGAACACAATGTGGCAGGCACTTACCCAGCCTCCAAAGGAGGCGGCAGGCGAAGCAGATGGTAAGGAGCAGCCAGATCTGGTCAAGGCCCTGTTGGACAGTAGGCAGGAGACAGCCCTGCAGTAGCTGCTGGAAAAATTCCTGGCGGCTGAAGGTTGCCATTGTGGATCCACACAAATGGATGGACAGATGGATCTGCCAAAGGGAGGACACAGAGACAGTAAGTTGTCCACGGGGCTACCCACAATCAAGGTTTGGACTTGAGCACTCGGGACTTCTGTTTGGGGCTGCCAAATCCCCAGCGTGGTATTGGAAGGCTTGGGAGGGTGGGGGGGGGGGGGGGGAGGATGTGAATCAGGTACGTCAAGCTGAGCCACCAACTGTGCTATCAGCGGGTGTTCTAGATGCACCGTGACCCGCAGGGAATGAAGGACCCGTGTATCTTGAATGCTGCGAACAGTCTGGTCCAATGATGATAGAATGATATGCATTCTAGACCTATATATCAAATGGGGCGGAAGAAGTGGGCTCCTTGGTTTCCAAGGTAGTCACTCAGTGTGGAGAGCAGAAAGGGGGAGCCTGTGACACTTAGGGGCCGTGTGCATCTCTCCTTGTATGGATGTATCCTCCGCGAGCTTCATCTTACCCCACTCAGCAAAATGCGGCCAACAAAGCCCTGCCCTGGTCGAGGGACTGCAGGAAAGTGGAAGTGTTGGCAGGGGACATAGCAGGGAGGGAAGTCCTATAGGTGATGCGGACGAGGTCCCAGGACAGGAGGTATAGATCCCTGCCCAGGAGGCCAGCTTAAGGATGGGAACGTGGGAGCCGCGCGCACACTACTGGAGACCTACCTGATGGAAAGGAAGCCGTGGTCCTGGGGGCCGGGGACGTGCACTGCTGCCACTGTCGCCACCTCCTCCGGGCAGCCTCCCCCTCAGGCCGCAAGGCCGGGACCAGCAGTGGCTCCCAGGGCGGCGCGGCGGAGCGGGCCCTTTAAATCCCGGGGCGGGCCAGCGGCTGAGTTTCTCCAATCGGAGAGCGGGAGCGGGGCGGGGACCGGGAGGAGTGAGCCAGAGCATCGCGAGGAGGAGCAGCAGGGTTGAGGGGCGCGGGGCGCCGGAGCACGTCGGCGCACGGAGGGTTCGCGGGTGCCCTTTTCAGGCCAGTTGCTATTCCAGCTCTGAAACGTTCGAGACGTTCGAGGCACAAGAATTTTTCAACTTCCAAGAAAATGTTTCCTAATGATTATTTTGTAATCCTTAAGAACCAAGATGGAAAAGATAAGGGAAGGGTTGAAGCTAGCCCCTTCTCTGCTAAAAAGGTCGCCCCTGCGGTTCCTCTAGTTTAGATTTTAGCACGACCCTAGTAACAGCTGGACAAATAGCCGAGGTTCCTCTTTTCCTATCTCTTGAAGGATCTGAAGGAAGGAATTTTCAGTCTTCCTTAGCCTCAGGGACCAGCCAGGACCTTTTGTAGGTAATGACTCTGTCACCTAGGAGCACTCACTAGGTGTCTTATCGACCCCCTAAGGGCAAGCTGTGGGCATTTGGTTTATCATTAACTGATTAGCTTAATCCGCCACCAGACTGGACCCTGCAAAGAAGGTGACTTCAACTGATAACTAAGTGTTCCTGTAAACTAGAAAGAGGCTAAGAAGGAACGCTTAAAAGATTGACCCTGACAAAGATCTGTACCGCTCTCTGTACCAACACAAAGGGTTTGTGCAGCACGGCTCTCTCCCGAAAGTACGCTGCCGCTGCCGTTGTGGGCGTTCAATTCTATTCCTAGGCTAATGAAACCTCAAACTCCCCAAGAAGAGCCCGTTTTTTTTTCCTAAGGCGCACTTATAGGGCATTAAGGGGCTTAGCTCCAAATGTGAATGTGAACAGAGAAGCATGCCCAGGTCAATCTTGACCTCATCCTGACCCCAGGACCTAAGGAAAACAGGTTCTAATAAGATTAATGCCTGGCTGTATGGAGTTAAGGAAGTTGTGCCCATTCACTCTGGGCGGTGTCCCTTTCTGTTAAACAAAAGGGCAGGATTAGCAGTTCTTGGCTTGGAGAAACTCTTTGCCTGTCTCTGTCCCTGCAGTCTGGGGATGCAACGCAGGGGCCGTGCTTTCTAGGTAAATGCTCAGCCGATGAACTTTTTAACTTTGATTTAAATGGACTAAATTATTAGTCATGTTTACAAGCGAAAAATATTTAACAGGGTATGTGTTTCTGTACATACAAATGAAGGCTTACACAAGCCAGATGCACAAATATTAAAGTCCTTTCCTCAAAGGTAGAATTCAGGGCTAGATTCTCAGTGGTTAGGAGCACTTGCTGCTCTTCCAGAGGACCTAGATTTGATTCCCAGCATCCACACGGGTAGCCAACAACCATCTGTAACTCCCAAGTACTCTTGTGGTGTATATTCATATATAAATCTAAAAACAGTAGAATACAGCTGATGTGGTGGCGCATGTCTTTAATCTCAGTACCAGGAAGGTAGAGGCAGGTGGATCTCTGTGAGTTCGAGACCAGCCTGGTCTACATACTGAGTTCCAGGATTTTCAGGACTACATAGTGAGACCCTGTGTCAAAAAAGAAACTACTAATATCCATATTTTGGGGCCATATAACAAACATGTACAAATCAATAAGAAAAGGAGCCAGGTGGTGGTGGCACACACCCTTAATCCTAGCACTTGGAAAACAGAGACAGGCAGATAGCTGTGAGTTCGAGGCCAGCCTGGTCTATAGAGCGTTTTCTAGGACAGCTAGGGCTGTTACACAGAGGAACCCTGTCTCGAAAAATAAAAAGAAAAGAAGAAAAGAAAAGATAAAAAGGATGAAAAGGAGAAAACATACCAGACAATGGACAGAGTGCAAACAGTGAGCTGCTTCACATCTAGACTATGTGGTGCTTGCTTCCTTCGGTGCTAGGGATGGAGCACAGCAGCTTGTTCCAGGAAGTCTATACATTTGAACTGGATTTGCAAGATGATAAACTAGATGAACTGGATGCCTTTTGGGGGGGGGGGGGTTAAGGAGTGGAGAGTCTCACTAGCCCTGGCAAGTTTGGAACTCCGTAGACCTGGCTGGCATTGGATTCACAGGGATTCGCCTGTTTCTGTCTCCAGAATTTGGGGTTAGAGGTGAGTGCTACCACACCGGATCCCTTTTATTCACTTCTTTATTTGTTTTGTGGCGGGGCCTCACTGTGTAACCCTGGCTGTTCTAGCTATGCAGAACAGGGTGTCCCTGAAGTCGCAGAGATCTGCGACTTCTGCCTGGTATTAAAGGTGTGCACCGCTGTAATCAGCTCCATTTTATTTTATTTATTTACTTTTTTATGGGTATGGCTGTTGTGCCACCATGCACGTCTGTGTATCACATCTGTGCCTGGTGCCCAAGTAGGCCAGGCAGATGAGTGCATGAATCCTCTGGGACTGGAGTTATAGTCAGCTGTGAGCTATCATGTGGGTGCTGGGAACTGAACCCAGGTCCTCTGCAAGAGCAGCCAGTACTCTTAACTACTGACTTATTGCTCCCCTTTCCCTTGTCATTCAGTTTATTAAAAATTTGCGCTAAGCGGTAGTGGTGTATGTTAAGTTGGAAGCATAGCCCCAACCCCTGGCCTGAGAGTTGCTTTGCTCTGGACTCCAAATCCCAGCATGCCAGGTCCTGACCCCTCCCTGAAGGGGGTCAGGACCGTTCCCACAAGGTATTTAAGTGGTCTCCTAGAGGAGAATCCTGTGGTTTTGGGTCTGCATGGGCTCCCTGCTGTACTGTCTTTCCGCCCTGTGCCTGGCCACCCAGAGAGTCATTCTTATTGTTTTTATTGATATTTATTGAACTCTACATTTTTCTCTGCTTCCCTCCCTGCCTCTCCCCTCCCCCCCTTCAATCCTCCTGCAAGGTCCCCATGCTACCGATTTACTCAGGAAATCTTGTCTTTTTCTACTTTCTACTTCCCATGTAGATTAGATCTATGTAAGTCATTCTTAATAAAACGATAGATATTCTGATTTGGTTTGATTCGACCTAATTGGATTTCTTGCGCTGGCGGAGCTGCTTTTTTCCTCATCAGCGCACACCTTCAATCCCAGCATTTGGGAGGCAGAAGCAGGCAGGTCTCTGAGTTTGAGGCCAGCCTGGTCTACAGTGTGAGTGCGAGGAAAGGCTCCAAAGCTACACAGAGAAGCCCTGTCTTGGGAAAAAAATATTACATTTTATTGATGGGGAGAATGTTATGACAAATGGATGGAGGGCAAAGGCCAACTTGCAGGATCTCGTTCTCTGCTTCTACCACGTGGTCCTGGAGATTGAACTCAGATAATCAGACTTGGCAACTAGTTAGTGCCTTTATCCTCTGAGCCATCTGCCTCCTTTTGATGTTCGTTTGTTTGTTTGAGATGGGGTTACTCTGTGTAGCCCTGGCTGTCCTGGAACTCTCTCTGTAGATCAGGCTGCCTCGAACTCACAGAGATCTGCCTGCCTCTGTCTCCGGAGCCCTGGGCTTAAAGGACTGCTGCCCCCCATCCCCTTTTTTTAAAAACAAGATCTCATATATCCCAGCCTGAATGCAATATGTAGCTGAAGATAAACTTGAATTTACAATCCTCTTGCCCGTAGCACCCACGTGCTTGAATAAGAAACAGGAGAGTCTAAGTTGTGACCTGTGTTATACTATTAGTTTTATTCTGGTTTTGGTCTCCTTTTTAAAGAAAACGTGCTTCTCGAATACCTGCCCACAGTGGGACACACAACATGTACCGCGAGTACCGCGACCTGACCACTGCTGGGGCTGTCACACAGTGCTACCGAGACATGGGTGCCCGGCATCGTGCCCGTGCACACTCCATCCAGATCATGAAGGTGGAAGAGATCGCCGCCCGCAAATGTCGCAGGCCGACTGTCAAGCAGTTCCATGACTCCAAGATCAAGTTCCCGCTGCCCCACCTTCTGCGGTGCCAACACAAGCCTCGCTTCACTACCAAGAGGCCTAACACCTTCTTCTAGACCCAGAGACCCACTGAATAAAGCTCCAGAGTTCAAAAAAAAAAAAAAAAGAAAACGTGCTTCGATCTTAATTTTCATGATCCATAATCTTGATGAGTTTTCCCATTTGTTTTGTTTTTGTTTGCTTTGTTTATGAAGAATGAAGGCCAATTCGTGGGAAGAAAGTCCTTCATGATGAATTTATGTGATATGATTAGATTTAGATTATGAGTTTGGGGCAAGATTCCACAGAGGTGATTCTGCTTTTCCATGTACCTAGTATTTCACTGGGAAGGTTTTTTTTTTTTTTTACACAGCAGGTTTCCTTATCTTGCCTTGGTGTTATCCAACCATCAGGAGATACCGGCTGGAGATTGTGTAATTGTTTCTCAATCCCAGAGTAGACACTTAAGTTTTGTATCCATTGGTGGTTTTAGCCTGAGGGAATTACTAATCTGATGGTGGCCCTGTGATGGCTTTGTTTTTTTTTCCCAAGACAGGGTTTCTCCAGGGAGCTCCGCTACCCTGGAATTCGCTCTGCAGACCAGGCCAGCACTCACAGCTCCGCCAGCCTTTACCTACACTACTGCCTGACTGCTGGAATTTTTAAGGTCTTTCTATATAGCACTCATAAATCTTATTTTAATTGACAGGTCAAAACTAGTATTTATTTCTTTTTAGAGATAAGATCTTGCTAGGTTGGCCCCAAATTCCTAGGCTCAGGCTATCTTTTTTGTTGGCTTTACAAGTATCTGTGACCACAAAGATGTGTCACCATTGTGAAGCTTGATTTTGGTTTGTTTGTTTGTTTTAAATTAACAGAAAAAAAAGCCACCCTTTGTAGTGGCACGTGCTTTCAATCCCAGCGCTGCCTGGACAGAGACAGGCAGATCTCTGAGTTTGAGGCCAGCCTGGTCTACAGAGTGAGTTCCTATACATGTCTACCCATATGTGAGCCAAATATGTATGAGTTCCCTTGAGCCAAGAGAGGGTGTTAGATCCCCTGGAGCTGCAGCTAGAAGATGTAAGTCTCCAAGTCAGATCCTCAGTCTCTCTAGACCATTTGTTCTTTTTTTTCCTGTTTTAAATCCCCCCTTTAAAAATACCTGAATTTGGGGGAAGGGGCTTGAGAGATGGTTCAGCAGTTAAGAGCTAAGCCATCTTGCTTTTATAGAAGATCCAGGTTCCATTCCCAGCACCCAAATGGCAGCTCACCACTGTCTGAAACTTCAGTTCCTGGGGATCCAACACCCCTCTTCTAGCCTTCCTGGACCCTGCCTGCATGTGGTGTACACACATACATGCAGGCAAAACAGTTCTATTTAGAAAACAGAACAAACCATTTTTTAACAAGTTTTATATGATAATGAATTTCTTTAAACTTAATTTCTTTAAACTTCTTTACCAGCACTTGATCAGTGCTATCATATATGCTTAGTATGCATGAGACCCTGCCCAGCACCTGAAATTGACTTGCCGTGTCAGTATCATTTCCATGCCATGAAATTCACCTATATTAGGGTAAGAAATGATAGTCTCTCTACAGACTTATATAAGAGTTTCCAAATCGGGTCAGTGATATGGTGCAGTGGGTAAAAGCACTTGCCACCAATCCTAACGACCTGAGTTCAATCCCCAGGTCTCAGTGGTGGAAGCAGAGAACCAGCTCCTATAAGTTCTTCTCTGACCTCCACATGCGTGCCATGACTGACACAGGGGCTATTTGAAAGACCCCAGTGGTGGGCAGTCTTTCAGGCTGAGGAGACCCTCCCAAGGAACAGCGAGTCACTCTTCGGATGCAAATAGCAAGAGGCTTTATTCAGTACACAGGTACCTGGGGCGACTTAGTCTCTCGGGAGACAAGCGCGCCTGCAGACTGGGGGAAGGTCTTTTTATAGGAAAGAGGGCAGCAGAAGCAGATTACAGAAGCAAATGCATTGTTAGTGGTCAGTTGGAATGGGGCAAGGGGCACAGGTGGTTTTTCCTTTCCCAGCACAGATGTATGGGAACAGATATCCTGTTAATTGATGTCCTGTCCGAATCTATGGATATAAATATCCTGTTTTGCAGCCAGGGACCCTGACCTTACTCTGCACTTACAGTCGTTCGTCAAAAGCTTTGTGAAATGACGTTACAGCAGCCAAGCTGGGATCTTTCATAGGGGGAGTTGTCTCTTCTGTGAATTACTGATATTCTAAGTTGGGCACATGTGCTGACTATAGGCATCCTGTTTCCCTAAGCAAACGGGATGTTCTCATGAGAGCCGGCTAGCTGCAGGTCCTGAGAGGGTCCTGAGGGTCTTAAGCGAACAGGATGTTCTCATGAGAGCAGGCCAGCTGCGGGTTCTGGGGGGGTCCTGAGGGTCTTAAGCGAACAGGATGTTCTCATGAGAGCAGGCCAGCTGCGGGTTCTGGGGGGGGGGTGTCCAGAGGGTCTTTCATTTTTCCTGTTTCTAGTTTGGCTCCTTATCGCTTGGGGCCAGATGGCTGACCGGCTGACCGCAGATATCTTGCCTGGCTTCTCCGCCCTTGTTCTCAAGTCGAACTTCCCTGCTCTAATGTTACTTGTGTTGCTCCAAAGTTTAAGCCTGGCGTTGCTGCTGCTTAGCTGTTTGTCTATACTGTGGGGGTCTTTCATTCCCCCCTTTTTCTATAAACTGAATAAAATCCTTTATTCATTTAGCTGTGGTATCCATGTCTTCGGGATCAAACTGTCTAAGCTGATGATACTGTTGTGTCAGGACCAGAGCCTGGATGACAGACAGCCTGTCCTTCATGAATTGGACCAAGCGATTTAGGATACAAGGCCCAAAAAGCAAGATTAAAAGTATAACGATTAGGGGGCCCATGAGGAGCTAGGCTTCCAAAACGCATCCCCGGTTGTTTCACATCCCCAGGCATTACAGAATAAGCTTTCCCATCCTCCACAGCGTCGGACCTGGTCTCGCTCCCGCCCATCCCGGGGACAGACATAGAAATCTAATTGCCCCAGGAAGCATCTTCCTTCAGGGCTTCCGCAGCCGAATTTTCCCCCAGGAGAAAAGCGGCTGCCTGCCCGGTCCTTTAACTGTGTAGGTAGCAAATCAGGAATATCCCATATCTCTGATCCTGCTGCAAGCTGGCAGAAATCCGGGGTAAGTGGGGGCCACCAGGTGAGGGCTGTCTCCCCGGACTATCATCCCTAGTCCCAACAAGATCCATAAACCAGTCAATGGGGCCCCCGGGTAAGTCTTATCTTTAGAGGGTTTTGAGAGCGCTGGACCCTCCATAGCGGTTCTGCTGTATCTCCTTCTGTACGAGCTGCTTTTACGTGGGAGGCGTGAACCCAGGCCGCGATGCTGTCAACTTTCAGTGCCGTTGGAGTGGTTAGCAGCACGGTGTAGGGTCCTTTCCAGCGGGGTTCCAGATTCTTAGTCTGATGTCTGCGGACCCAAACTGTATCGCCAGTCTGGTAGCTGTGAGGTACCGCTGGTCTGTCTAATTGTTCCTTATAGGCTGCAGCAAGTGGCTTCCAGACCTCTCTCTGCATGATCTGGAGTGCCTGTAAATGAGCTTCCAGAGAGGGGCTATTAGCAAAGTCTGAAATGTTGGAGTCAAAGAAATTAATGAAGGGCGGGGGCGCCCCATATAGTATCTCAAAAGGTGTGAGCCCGTGGGGTCCTGGTGTATTGCGAGCTCTGTAGAGGGCTAGGGGTAGTAGGAGCACCCAGCCTCTAGTGCCAGTTGCAAGCGTTAATTTGGTCAAAGTCTCCTTAATAGTTCTATTCATTCTTTCTACCTGTCCTGAACTCTGGGGTCTGTATGCACAATGTAATTTCCAATCAATCCCCAATAGCTTGGCCACCAACTGAATTACCTGGGAGACGAAGGCGGGCCCATTATCAGTGCCCAGCACTTGGGGCATGCCATACCTGGGGAAGATTTCTTCCAACAGCTTTTTGGTCACAATTTTTGCTGTCTCATGCTTGGTCGGGAAGGCTTCCACCCATCCCGAAAAGGTGTCCACAAATACCAATAAGTACCGGTATCCATACATGCCTGGTTTTATTTCAGTAAAGTCAATTTCCCATTGTACTCCTGGTCGATGTCCACGGATTCGCACCCCCTGTCCCACTTTGGTTTTTCCTGCATTTACCTGTGCACATGCTCTACATTTGTCCATAACTTTTTGGAGGATGCTGTCTCTCCCTAGTAAATAGCAAAAAGTTTCCTGCCGGTCTAACAAAGTTTTCATCTTTCGGGGGCTTAGATGGGTCAATTTATGTAAGTAATCAAGCATCTTATAAGTGTATGCCATCGGCATCACTGTTTTTCCCTTCCATGTCCATTCGCCCGTTTTCTGGTCCTGCTCCGCTCCCATGTCTGCCAGGAGCTTTAGATCCTCCTCATCATATTTGAGGGGGTCTCTCTTATCTTGGTGCATGGGCAGTATGGCTAGCGGAGCCTGCAGGGCCACCTGTTTGGCGGCTTCATCAGCCAGCCGGTTTCCTCGAGCCTCAGGGCTGTCTCCTTTCTGGTGTCCTGGGCAATGTATAATGCTCAGTTTCCGAGGCAGAAATAAAGCTTTTAACAAGGCTAAGATCTCTGTTTTATTTTTAATTTCCTTTCCTTCTGAAGTCAGTAGCCCTCTTCTTCTGTATATTTCCCCATGAACATGAGCAGTGGCAAAAGCATATCGGCTGTCAGTATAGACATTGAGCTTCTTACCTTCTGCCATCCTCAAAGCTTGTGTCAAGGCGACAAGCTCTGCTCGCTGCGCAGAAGTCCCCGCAGGCAGAGGCTGTGCCCAGATCACCTCGGTCTCCATGGTTACCGCTGCACCCGCCTTTCGCTCACCTTCCCGCAGAAAGCTGCTGCCGTCAGTGTACCAGGTGACATCCGCATCCCGGAGGGGTTGATCCGTCAGGTCCGGTCTGGTCCCAGGCATTTCCGCAAGGATAGGCTATTGGCCGCCGCCAGGGCCCCAGCCTTTGGGTCAAGACCCCTTTTCTTTCCAGTAGGCACATTGGTCCTTGTCGAGGGGTAGCCCTCTTCTGTCTCCCCCCTGTCCATCCTGTCTTTGCCCTGACACTACGGTGGCCAAAAGTTTACTCATTTCCTTATGTCTCTTGCGGTCCCTCTCCTTAAGTCCCTTTCCTTTTCCCTCTCCTCAGCTTCTTTTCTTAGGCGGTCCTCCCTCTCCTCCTGAGTCTCCCTCTTATTGAAAATCTTTTCTGCTTCCTTTAGCAGATCCCTGAGTGAGCTTTCCCTGAGGTTCTCTAGACGCTCCAGCTTGCGTCTGATATCTGGAGCTGACTGCCAAATAAAAGACATGGAGATATTGGTCTCCTGTCCGGGGTCGTCAGGGTCATAGGGAGAATATCTGCGGTAAGCCTCTTTGAGCCTCTCAAGGAACGCAGAGGGAGTTTCCTCTGACCCCTGTATAACCTGCTTTACCTGAGCCAAATTCGTTGGGCGTCGAGCCGCCCTGTGGAGACCCGCTATGAGCAACTGGCGATAGAGGGCTAGGTGATTCCTACCTTCCACCGTGGTGAAATCCCAAGAGGGGCGTTCAAGGGGAAAGGCAGAATCTATTTCATTAGGCAATTGGGTGGAGCGGCCATCAGGTCCCCGGACTTCCTTCCGGGCTTCCAGGAGGACCCTCTGCCATTCCTCCGAAGTCAGCAGGGCCTGCAGCAGCTGTTGGCAGTCGTCCCATGTAGGCTGATGGGTAATCAAAATAGATTCAATCAGAGCAGTCAACCTAGAGGGGTCCTCAGAAAAAGGAGGGTTATTATTTTTCCAGTTGTAGAGGTCTGAGGAGGAGAATGGCCAGTACTGCAGTTGGCCGTTCATTCCCGTGCGAAGAGGGAATGCCTGTGAGGAGGTTGTATCCGCTGCATGCAGCTGGTCTCTTCGTCCCCTCAGGCGTGTGGCCATTGGAGAAGGACCAGCAGAGGCTGGCGCTGCTTGTTCTTCTTTTCTTTCAGTTGAGTCAGCCTCATTCGGAGGCCGTGGAGCTGGCTCCTGATATGGGGGAGGGCCCTCCGTGAGGAGGTCCACCAGTCATCTGGGGGCAAGACTTTTGGAGGAGGGGGCTTGGGCACCGGGGACTTGGTGAGGGTTGGGTACAGGGAGGAGTGGGGCGGAGGTCCCGTTGGGGTGGGAAGGAGTGGAAGGGGTAAAGTAGGTGCAGAGGGGGTTTCGGGGTGACGAAAGGCTTGACCCAGGGCGGTGGGTCATAAGCCATCGCCTCCCAGATCACGATATACGCGACCTGGTCTGGATGCCCGTGAGGGCCAGGATCCATCACTTTAGCCTTTACCTGTAAGATAACATTGATGTCAAAAGTACCATCCCTTGGCCAGCCCACATTGAACGTGGGCCATTCCGAGGAACAGAAAGTTACCCAGCATCTCTTCCGAACGTCCACTGACTGGTAATTTGCAATGTCTTGGACGTCTCGCCAGTGCTGTAGAGTCAGACTTAGAGGGGTGGTTACAGATTGGCCCATTCTCTCAACCGCGGTGACAGTAACAATTAGACAGACAAACAAAATACAACTTAGACAGACACAGAAACTCGCAGCACGGCTTTGGCATAAAACCGAAAGCAAGAATTCAAACGGAGACTTTGAGGACCCGGGCTCCTCGTCTCCCAAAAGAGTCACGAATCCCTCAGACAGTGGGGCAGCCCCCAACAGTCCCAGTTCCACGCGACTCACAAACTGCAAATGGGCCACGAATCGGGCCCCCAAACGCCACTGGGACGTCTCCCAGGGCTGCAGTGGGGAGTACTAGCTCGTCAGCTCCTCCCCGGGTCCGCCAAATACAAATCTGATTAGCTAACCAGTACAAACGCAGGCGCAAACATAAAAGACAGAAGACAGACAGAAAACAATTGTGCTGGCCAGCTTACCTCCCGGTGGTGAGTCGGTGGTCCCTGGGCAGGGGTCTCCAAATCTCGGTGGGACCTCCAAATGAAAGACCCCAGTGGTGGGCAGTCTTTCAGACTGAGGAGACCCTCCCAAGGAACAGCGAGTCACTCTTCGGATGCAAATAGCAAGAGGCTTTATTCAGTACACAGGTACCTGGGGCGACTTAGTCTCTCGGGAGACAAGCGCACCTGCAGACTGGGGGAAGGTCTTTTTATAGGAAAGAGGGCAGCAGAAGCAGATTACAGAAGCAAATGCATTGTTAGTGGTCAGTTGGAATGGGGCAAGGGGCACAGGTGGTTTTTCCTTTCCCAGCACAGATGCATGGGAACAGATATCCTGTTAATTGATGTCCTGTCCGAATCTATGGATATAAATATCCTGTTTTGCAGCCAGGGACCCTGACCTTACTCTGCACTTACAGTCGTTCGTCAAAAGCTTTGTGAAATGACGTTACAGCAGCCAAGCTGGGATCTTTCATAGGGGGAGTTGTCTCTTCTGTGAATTACTGATATTCTAAGTTGGGCACATGTGCTGACTATAGGCATCCTGTTTCCCTAAGCAAACGGGATGTTCTCATGAGAGCCGGCTAGCTGCAGGTCCTGAGAGGGTCCTGAGGGTCTTAAGCGAACAGGATGTTCTCATGAGAGCAGGCCAGCTGCGGGTTCTGGGGGGGTCCTGAGGGTCTTAAGCGAACAGGATGTTCTCATGAGAGCAGGCCAGCTGCGGGTTCTGGGGGGGGGTGTCCAGAGGGTCTTTCATTTTTCCTGTTTCTAGTTTGGCTCCTTATCGCTTGGGGCCAGATGGCTGACCGGCTGACCGCAGATATCTTGCCTGGCTTCTCCGCCCTTGTTCTCAAGTCGAACTTCCCTGCTCTAATGTTACTTGTGTTGCTCCAAAGTTTAAGCCTGGCGTTGCTGCTGCTTAGCTGTTTGTCTATACTGTGGGGGTCTTTCACTATTCACACACACACACACACACACACACACACACACACACACACACACACTCCAGTTGTACAATTTAAAATGAAATGTTTAAAAGGAGTTGGGGAAGCAACACAGACATTAAGGGCCTCATTGAATAAATGGGACCTCCTGAGACTGCGAAGCTTCTGTAAAGCAAAGGACACTGTCACTAAGACAGAAAGGCAACCCACTGACTGGGAGAAGATCTTCACCAACCCCGCAACTGACAAAGGTCTGATCTCCAAAATATATAAAGAACTCAAGAAACTAGACCGTAAAAGGCTAATCAACCCAATTATAAAATGGGGCAATGAGCTGAACAGAGAATTCTCAACAGAAGAAGTTCAAATGGCCAAAAGACACTTAAGGTCATGCTCAACTTCCTTAGCGATCAGGGAAATGCAAATCAAGACAACTTTAAGATACCATCTTACACCTGTCAGAATGGCTAAAATCAAAAACACCAATGATAGCTTTTGCTGGAGAGGTTGTGGAGTAAGGGGAACACTCATCCATTGATATTGGGAATGCAAACTTGTGCAACCACTCTGGAAAGCAGTGTGGCGGTTTCTCAGGAAATTCGGGATCAACCTACCCCTGGACCCAGCAATACCACTCTTGGGAATATACCCAAGAGAGGCCCTATCATACAACAAAAGTATATGCTCAACTATGTTCATAGCAGCATTGTTTGTAATAGCCAGAACCTGGAAACAACCTAGATGCCCTTCAATAGAAGAATGGATGAAGAAAGTATGGAATATATATATATTAGAGTACTACTCAGCAGTAAAAAACAAGGACTTCTTGAATTTTGCATACAAATGGATGGAAATAGAAAACACTATCCTGAGTGAGGTAAGCCAGACCCAAAAAGAGGAACATGGGATGTACTCACTCATATTTGGTTTCTAGCCATAAACAAAGGACATTGAGCCTATAATTCGCAATCCTAGAGAAGCTAAATAAGGAGAACCCAAAGAAAAACATATAGGCATCCTCCTGAATATTAACCTTGATCAGGCGATGAAAGGATACAGAGATAGAGACCCACATTGAAGCACCGGACAGAAATCTCATGGTCCAAATCAGGAGCAGAAGGAGAGAGAGCACGAGCAAGGAAATCAGGACCACGAGGGGTGCACCCACACACTGAGACAATGGGGATGTTCTATCGGGAACTCACCAAGGCCAGCTGGCCTCGGTCTGAAAAAGCCTGGGATAAAACCGGACTTGCTGAACATAGCAGACAATGAGGACTACTGAGAACTCAAGAACAATGGCACTGGGTTTTGATCCTACTGCACATACTGGCTTTGTGGGGGCCTAGGCAGTTTGGATGCTCACCTTACTAGACCTGCATGGAGGTGGGTGGTGCTTGGACTTCCCACAGGGCAGGGAACCCTGATTGCTCTTTGGGCTGATGAGGGAGGGGGACTTGATTGGGGGAGGGGGAGGGAAATGGGAGGCGGTGGCGGGGAAGAGACAGAAATCTTAAATAAATAAATGAATGAATGAATGAATGAATGAATGAATGAAATAAATAAGTAAAAGTGTTGGGGACGGGGCTGGAGATGTAGCTCAGGAGTAGAGCATTTGCCTAGTATGCCCAGAGCCCTAATTTTACCCCAAAGTATAAGCCAGGAAAAAAAACAAAAACAAATTAACCACAATCTAATTTCAAAAGAAACTTCATGTCCATTAGTAGTCAATTCCCTGCCACTATTAATCACTAGCTATCTATAATTTTTTTTTTGAGACAGGGTTCTCTGTAGCTTTGGATCCTATCCTGGAACTAGCTCTGTAGACCAGGCTGGCCTTGAACTCACAGAGATCCTCCTGCCTCTGCCTCAGGAGTGCTAGGATTAAAGGTTTGTGCCACCACTGACCAACTGCTATCTATAAATTTTTTCTTCCGTTTGAGACAGAGTCTCACTATATAGCCTTGACTGTCCTGGAACTCAACATGTAGACCAAGCTAGCTTCAAATTCACAGAGATCAGCCTGCCTTCACCTCTCAAATTCTGGGATTAAAGGTATGTGTCACCATGCCAGGCAATGAATTTGTTTATTCTGAATGCTTTATATGAGGGAATTGTGATAATTAATCTTATTTTTGACTTGATTGATCTTGGATCAAATAAGAGGTAATCCTCTGGGTATGTTGTGAGGATGTCTTAGAGTTTCTGTTGCTGTGAAGAAGACACCATGAGCACTGACACCCCTCATAAAGGGAAGCATTTCATTTGGCTGGCTGGCTTACAGTTTTAGAGGTTCAGTCCGTTATCAAGTATGGTGGCATGCAGGCAGACATGGTGCTGGAGAAGGAGCTGAGAGTTCTGTATCTTGATCTGCAGGCAACAGGAAGTGAACTGAGATACACTTCCTCTAACAAGGCCATACCACTCCAACAAAGCCACACCTCCTAATAGTGCCACTGCCTATGATCTAAAGGGGGCCAATTACATTCAAACTACCACAGACAGCATTTTCTGGAAATTTGAGGGGCATTTTCTGGAAGTGTGTGTGTGGAAGGGTCTCTCCCACATCGGGTCCTACAAGGGCAGACCAGACAAAAAGAGGTCTGAGAAAGAAATAGTACTTTGGGGCTGGAGAGATAGCTCAGAGGTTAAGAGCATTGGCTGCTCTTCCAGAGGACCTGGGTTCAATTCCCAGGACCCACATGGCAGGTCATAACTGTCTGTATGTAACTCCAGCTCCAGGGGATCCGACACCTGCACACAGACATGCGTGCGATCAAAACACCAATACATGTAAAATAAAAAAATTAATTAAAAAAAAGTAGTGCTGCTTATCAGCTCGGTGACTGTGTCTGTCCTGCAGCTGCTGCTGTCCTTCAATGCCATGGAAACCCAGCTTCAGCCTCCAAAGCAGACTGAAGACTAGTGGCTCTTCAGTAATCTCCAGGCTATCAGTGCCACATTGGGACTGCTAAGGCACCCAAACTCACGGATGGAGCAGATACTAGATTCTTGCCTCTCCAGGGTACAGGTCACCACCTGCCCATATCATAGAAGCCAATGTAATAAGCTATCATTCATTCTATCATTTTCTTTTCGAGAACCCAGACTGAGATGTACTCACACAATTTAGGATCCTTTATATGTATTTCTCTTTCACTGAGTACAGTGTATTCTTTTTCAGTGCTGGAGATGGTACCTAACTGAGCTTCCACCCCAGCCTCAGAAAACATACTGGTTTTAAGATAGGCGCTTGATTGCCCCAGCCTGTGTTCATGATCCTACTGCCTCGGCTACCCTGGAGCTTGGAGACCAGGTATGCAGTGCAGGCACAGTTATTATGTAAGCCACAGCACCGCCCACCTTCAGAACTCTCATCTTCACACACTGACTCTAAGCCATTACACACCTCCTCACAGCCTCTCTAGCCTCTGCCCCTGCTAATTCGCACTGTATGTTATAAAAAGGAATTACTAGCCAGGCTGCGTGTCACGCGCCTTTAATACCAGAGCTCAGAACAGTCTGGTCTAGAAAACCAGTCCCAGGTTGACCAGGGATACACAGAGAAACCCCACCCTGGAAAAACAACAACAAAACAAAAAAATTTTATTTTTATTTTATGCATTTGGGGGTGCATGTAGTATCCTGAGGGGTCAGCGAAGGGTATCAGATCTTCTGGAGCTGGAGTTACAGATGGTTGTTAGCCACCATGTGGGTGCTGGGAACTGAACCCAGGTCCTCTGCAGCCACCCCTGCTCCCCTACATTGTACTTTCTGTCCAAGATTTTGACCCATGCTAAGCATCTCAGGGAATCATGATATTTGTACTTTGGGGACTGTTGTATTTCACTTAGTGTAATGTCCTCTAAAGTTATCTTTCCTTTTCAAAGCTGGACTGTATACCATCATAGACCCACAAGGCACCTGGTCTATCCATTCATGCATCAAGAGGCATTTGGGTTGTTTCTACTTTATGGACATTGTAAAAACTGTTGCTATGAAGATGACTTTAAAAGTATTTCTTTAAGTCTCTGCTTCCAATACCATTACAAATGTATGCTAGTGGGATTGCTAGATCATATAGCAGCTCTAATTTTTAAATTTATTTATTTATTATGTATACAGTGTTCTGTCTGAATGTGTGCCTGCAGGCCAGAAGAGGGTATCAGATCTTACTACAGATGGTTGTAAGACCACCATGTGGTTGCTGGGAATTGAACTCAGGACCTCTGGAATAGCAGGCAGTGCTCCTAACCACTGAGCCATCTCTCCAGCCCCAGCAGCTCTATTTTTAATTTTTTGAGGAAGCTCCATAATGTTTTCCATAGCTCTTATACCATTTTATATTTCTACTACTAATAACTTCCCTTCAGCCCTCAACTTTGGCTATTTTATTTACTTTTAAAGTATATGAAACATTCAGATGATTTCAAAAGGCAAAATTAGACCAAAAATCAAGTATCCTCTGTCTTCCCGTCCTTGGATTTTTTTGAGACAATTTCTCAAAGTTTCTATGTACCCAAAGATGATCTTGCACGCCTAATCCTCCTGTCTTCCACCTCAAGTACTGACATTACTGGACCTAGCTCCTACACACAATCATTTGCTTCCTTTTTAAAAAAAGATAGTGTCTTTCTGTTTAGCTGTGACTGGCCTAGAAGTTGTAGTGATCCTCCTGCCTCTGCCTCCTCAGAATTTAGAAATTGAGAATATAGGTCTGTACCATGAAATCCTGTCCCCTTTCTCTTTATTTGCTTATCTGGTTGTGACTCTTCTTTCTTTCTTTCTTTCTTTCTTTCTTTCTTTCTTTCTTTCTTTCTTTCTTTCTTTCTTTTTTTTTAATATTTTTATGGTTTATTTAACTTTATTTTATGTGCATTGGTGTGAAGTGTCAGATCCCCTGGAACTGATCTTCAGACAGTTGTGAGCTGCCATGTGGGTGCTGGGAATTGAACCCGGGTCCTCTGGAAGAGCAGTCAGTACTCTTAACCACTGAGCCATCTCTCCAGCCCCTCTTTCTTTCTTTTTTAATTTTTGAGATAGTCTCACTATATAGTCTTGGCTAGCCTGAAACTTGTTATGTAGCTATGTAGATTCAGCTAACCTTAATGTCACCATGATGCACCTGCCTATGCCTCTCTAGTGCTGGGATTAGCTGCTTTTGCCACCATGCCCAGCAAATCACTTTTGTTTGTTTGCCTATTTATTTATTAATTTGTGTTTTGAGGAGTTATAACTGTGACTATCAGAGAACAACTTAGACTATTGTTTTGAGACAGGGTTTCACTGTGTAACTCTGACTAGCCTGAAACTCACTTTGTAGACCAGGCTAGCCTTGAACTCACAGAGATCCACATGTCTCTGCATCCCAAGTGCTGGGATTAAAGGTGTGTGCCACCATCACCCGGTTTGAGCTCCTGATCTTTTTGCCTTTACCTGACAAGTGCTGTAATTACAGGGATTATTTTTTTCCTCTTCTTTCATCTTATTCCTCCCTACTATCTTGAGGAACTGACCTCAATAGTTTGGAAAGAATACGTGTATATATGTATTTTAATTTTATTAGAATTATTTATTATAAATATATGAGTTGTAGTGATGAGGCGAGCAGGCCTGCTTTTTGTCCTGCCCGGCTCCCACACGGCTAGCTTTACCCGAAATAACAACACACAAATTGTATTCATTTAAACACTGCTTGGCCCATTATATCTAGCCTCTTCTTGGCTAACCCTTGTATCTTGATTAACCCATTTCTAATAATCTGTGTAGCACCACGAGGTGGTGGCTTACCGGGAAAGATTCAGCATGTCTGACCTGGTGGCTGGCTCCATGACATCTGCTTGACTCAGCTTTCTTTCTCCCAGCATTCTGTTCTGTCTACTCCACCCACCTATGTTCTGACCTATCAGGCCAAGCAGTTTCTTTATTAACCAATGAAAGTATGTCCCTCCTCCAATGAGTCTTTTTCCTGCATTTGTGTATGTGTACTACATGTGTGCTTAATACCAGAGGAAGTCAGAGGAGGGTGTTGGATCCCCTGGAACTGGAGTTAAAAGTGGTTGTAAGCCTCCATATGAATGATGGTGCTCTTAACCACTGAATTCTCTTTCCAGCCCCCATATTTTCTTCAAAGATTTATTTATTTATTGTGTACACAGTGTTCCTCCTGCATGTATGCCTGCAGGCCTGAAGAGGCGCCAGATAGCATTACAGATGGTTGTGAGTAACCATGTAGTTGCTGGGAACTGAACTCAGTACCCCTGGAAGAGCAGCCAGTGCTCTTAACTGCTGAGCCACCTCTCAAGCCCCTATATTTTACTTTTTAAAAAAGTTTCATTTTTTTATTTGTTTTTTTTCTATTTTTTTTTCTGCTCCCCTCCCTGTATTTCCCCTCCCCTCTTCAGTCCTCCCTCAAGTTCCCCATGCTCCCAGTTTACTCAGGAGATTTTGTCTTTTTCTACTACCGATGTGGATTAGATCTATTTAAGTCTCTCTTAGGGTCCTCATTGCTGTCTAAGTTTTCTGGGATTGTGGTTTGTAGGATGGTTTTCTTTGCTTTATGTTTAAAAACCACCTATGAGCTGGAGAGATGGCTCAGCGGTTAAGAGCACTGACTGCTTTTCCAGAGGACCTGGGTTCAGTTCCCAGCACCCACATGGCAGCTCATAACTGTCTGAAGATCCAGTTCCAGGGGATCTGACACCTTCACACCAGTGCACATAAAATAAAGTAAATAAACAATAAAAAACCACCTATGAGTGAGTATATGTGATAATTGTCTTTCTGGATCTGGGTTACCTCACTCAATTATGATGTTTTCTAGTTCCATCCATTTGCCTGCAAAATTCAAGATGTTGTTATTATTTTCTGCTGTGTAGTACTCCATTGTGTAAATGTACCACATTTTCCTTATCCGTTCTTCAATCAGGGGGCATTTAGGTTGTTTCCAGGTTCTGGCTATGACAAACAAAGCTGCTATGAACATAGCTGAGCACATGTCCTTGTGGCACAATTGAGCATACTTTGGATATATACCCAAAAGTGGTATTACTGGGTCTTGAGGAAGGTGGTTTCCTAATTTTCTGAGAAATCGCCACACTGACATCCAAAGGGGTTGTACCAGCTTGCATTCCCACCAGCAATGCAGAAGTGTTCCCTTTTCCCCACAACCTCTCCAGCATAAGTTGTCATCAGTGTTTTTGATTTTGGCCATTCTTACAGGTGTAAGATTTGCATTTCTCTGATGACTAAGGATGTTGAACATTTCCTTAAGTGTCTTTCAGCCATTTTAGATTCCTCTGTTGAGAGTTCTCTGTTTAGGTCTGTACTCCAATTTTTTTTTATTAATCTTTTGCAATCTTTTGGTGTCCAATTTCTTAAGTTCTTTGTATATTTTGGAGATCAGACCTCTGTCTGATGTGGGGTTAGTGAAGATCTTTTCCCATTCTGTAGGTTGTCATTTTTGTCTTGTTGACCATGTCCTTGCTTTACAGAAGCTTTTCAGTTTCAGGAGTCCCATTTAGTAATTGTTTCTCTCAGTGTCTGTACTGCTGGGGTTCTGTTTAAGAAGTGTAGGGCCCGGGTCTGCCCCTGCTCCTGGGGTTCATCTTGAGGACAGTTTCTGGTCAGCCAACTAAAACAGTCTGTCTGTTCCTGTACTCCCTCTGCCCTGCCTGGTGATTAGCTATAGGGCATTGTTTACTTCATCTTTGGTGTGGTAATTTCCCACCTGCCTGGGGGAAATCTTTGTTGTTTTTTTTTTATTTTTTTTATTTTTTTTGTTTTTCGAGACAGGGTTTCTCTGTGGCTTTGGAGCCTGTCCTGGAACTAGCTCTGTAGACCAGGCTGGTCTCGAACTCACAGAGATCCGCCTGCCTCTGCCTCCCGAGTGCTGGGATTAAAGGCGTGCACCACCACCACCAGGCTTGGGGGAAATCTTTGTACAGCAGCAAGGTATATAAGGATTTCCCCAAAGTTGAATAAATGGCATTTGGCTGATCTCCTTTTGAATGGGGGGGCGGGGGCGGCTTGCACGTGCATGGGAAGCATTCTAACCTCAAGCCACATCCCTTGTCCTGGTTTCTTAACAGTGTCTTTCTATGGAGTCTATGGAGGCTGAGCTCCTCCTGCTCAATGAAGTTGATGGTACAGGTGTTTGCCCCCATGCCCTGTAGAAACAAGTTGATGATGATTATTATTATTATTATTATTTTATTGTGTGTGTGCATGATGGGTAGGTACATATGCCATGACACATGTCTGGAGGTCAGGACAGCCTTGTGGAGTCAGCTCCCTCCTTCCATCTTTATGTGGGTTTCAGGGATCAAACTCAAGTTGCCAGGCATTGCATGGTAAGTGCATTTACCCGCTGAGCCATCTCATATGCTCAAAACCAGTCTTTCTTGCTGCCATCTAATAGCCCATGTTGGTTTTAAGATTGAGGGATTTAATTTCACAAAGACTTGTTTTTACAGAGTGATTATCACATTGTTGAAGCCTTGGCTAGGGCTCCACCCTCCCACACAGGCCCTCATGCTGCTGCAGAAGCCACCCACAGAGGCAGCACCCTAAGTTTTGATGTGGTGAGCAGCCCAAGCGGCCGTCTGTGGATAGACATGCATGACTTGAAGCCTGTTTAGGGGTTGAGGATCTAACTAAGATGACCATTTGCCCGGCATGTATAAAGCCTTGTGAGCCAATGAAAGCGGCTCGACTCCAGTCAGCTTTAGAGATTAAGCATTTGTTTCTCTGCGGGATCCCAGATTTCCCAAGGTTTGGACTCTGACAAATTGTGACAAAAACAAGATTCTCTGTAATCTTGTCTGAGAACTGATAAATGAACATTGTCCAAATAGAATAAATGACCCAGTATCCTCTAATCCTGCTTATGAACTTTGTTTCATTTTGCCTGCAGTGCTGGGGATGAAACACAGGGCCTTGTGTATGCTTGACCAATGCTCTGCCACTAAGCTGTCTGCCCAGCCCCCCACCCTGCCTAACCAACACTCTCACTGTCAGTTATAGCTTTAACCTCCCCTGTACTCCATCTCTGTGATGTGACTCCCACTGCATCCTCTTCAGAGCAAATCTTTAAAGATGCTCCCCTGCACTGCTCATGGTGCCGGGTACTCAGGAGTCTCTGTCTCTCTGTCTCTGTCTCTGTCTCTGTCTCTCTCTCTCTCTCTCTCTCACACACACACACACACACACACACACACACACACACACACACACACGATCTTGTTATATAGCCCAGGCTGATAGCAAAATCGACAGTGGTCAACCTGTCTCAACCTCCCAAGTGCGAAGATGGCAGACGTGTATCATCACGCCCAGATAAGGGGAATCTCTTGAGCTCAGGACTTCAGAAACCAGAACCAGAGCCTGGGAAACACGAGAAGACCTTATCACAAGAATTAGTCAGGTAATCCCAGCACTTAAGAAAAAACCTACCAAACAACTAAACCGAGAAAATAAACAAACAGCCCTTTCTCAGAGAGCTGGGTATGTACCTGAGTGGTCGAGCACTTGCTTGGTATGTGTTAGGCCCTGGGTTCCAATTCTGTTCCCAGCAACACACAAACACACCGACACATGCAGAGGAGGCACAGGGGCTAAGGGGAAATAAATAATATAATTAAAATTTTAAAGAAAGAATACCATGGCCGGGCGGTGGTGGCACACGCCTTTAATCCCAGTACTTGGGAGGCAGAGGCAGGCGGATCTCTGTGAGTTCGAGACCAGCCTGGTCTACAAGAGCTAGTTCCAGGACAGGCTCCAAAACCACAGAGAAACCCTGTCTCGAAAAACCAAAAAAAAAAAAGAAAAAAGAAAAAAAGAAAGAATACCATGAATCAAGCCAGGCGGTGGTGGCGCACGCCTTTAATCCCAGCAGCAGAGGCAGGTGGATTTTTGTGAGTTCAAGGCCAGCCTGGTCTACTTAGAGCTAGTTCAGTACAGGCTCCAAACTGCAGACAAACACTGTCTCGAAAAAACAAAAGATGAAGAAGAAGAAGAAGAAGAAGAAGAAGAAGAAGAAGAAGAAGAAGAAGAAGAAGAAGAAGAAGAAGAAGAAGAAGAAGAAGAAGAAGAAGAAGAAGAAAAAGAAGACCATGAACGAGGTGGAAAATGTGAGGTCTAGATAGCTTGTATCCCAGGTTTTTTTTGTTTGTTTGTTTTGTCTTGTGTGTTCCCACCACCCGCTGCCATGCCCAGTTCTTAAATGACTTATTCAAGTCCCACAGATACTTACCCAAGGGGGAGGTATGTCAGCAGACACGGGTGTCAAGAATGGCTCATAGACCTCCCTGGCTTCCTCCCCAGCCCTGCTAGTTTCTCTGTTTAATGTGGCCATGAGATGCTTAAATGGAAGTAAGGTGTGAGGAAACAGGGAGCCTCAAGGGGACCCAGCAGTGAAGTATTGGATCAAAGGATCCTTATCTTCTGTACCTTTCTGTTCTGACATTGTTAAGTGTCAGCAGGAGTGGAGCAGACCTCATTCCCTTGCCTTGATTCGCTTCTGGCCCCTCCCAGTCTTTGGCCGCACAGGGCCCTCTCTTCCCTTCTCATCTGGAACTCACACCTCTTCTGCCATGAGACAGTTCCATCTTACCTCTGAGGCAGAGAAGGCTTTCCCCCCTTCCTGCTTCTGGACACCCTCACCATGGACATATCCCCTTCTCATCATCATCATCATCATTATTATTATTATTAATTATACTATATTATATTATAGGCTTTCTTCCCCTTCGGCCCAATCATCTCCCCACGTAGTACCCTATCTGTGCTCCAGCTGTCCCAGTGCGCCCACTGGGCTTTTTTTCTCAGGCCAGTGTAGACTGCAGGACTCCCTCCATCAGGCCTCTTTCTGCCTGGTGAGCGCTTGTGGGGATGAACTGCAGCAGGACCTGGTGGCTTTGGGGTAGCACCCAGGCCTCTTTTCTCCCCGTCACCCCATTGCCCTTGGCTTTCTCTTTCACCCCATCTGCATGCGGCCACCCTGTTTCTGAGCCTTGTCTCCTGCCAGGGGGTAATTTCTAGAAGACATGGCCATTCCAGTTCTCACTTTCTGTGGAAGAATACTTCCGGTGGAGCCAGGTGTGCCCAGTGCCCCCGACCCAGGTCTAAGGTTTTTTGTTGTTGTTGGAAACAAAGTTTCTTGTAATCTAGATTGGCCCCAACAGATTGTTTTGCAGATGACCATAAACTGGCCATCGTTGTGTGTAGCAGATGATGACCTTAAACTGGCAACCCTTCGGATTTTCTGCTTCCAACTGTCAGGTCCAAAGGAAACTCCACTCCCCACTACCAAAGGAGCTATTTCCTTATCACTGGAAGAAGGGACAAATGGCTGTCTGTGGTGCCTATTAGCATACCAAAGTGCTTCCTGCCTCCAGGCTCCCTCTGTACCTAGCTCTCCTGTCGTGTCTCCCCCCCCCCCAAACTTCTCCAGCTCAGGAAACTGCCCTGGCCCCAGCTTCTCATTTCTCATTCTTCCTATAAATCTGTTATTTCAGCCATTCTCTCTCTCCCCCCCCTTCCCCCTTTCTCTTGGTCTCCTTTGCCCACAAGCTCTTTGTCTTCCCATCTTGCCCTCCTGCAGCCCTCATGGCCTGTTCTAGTCTGCAGACCTTGTTCAGTCTGCTGCTTTCTCTCCCAGCTCTTCCTCTTATCTACAATAAAACTATCTATCCCCTCAACTTACCTCAGCCGTCATGTTGCCAGTTTATACACCAATCACCCAAAAGATGAGATCAGAGAGACCTGATTTGGGGTTAAATTATTTAATTTACATTGTGTGTGTGTGCACGCGTGTGTGTGTGCATGTGTGTGTATGTATGTGTGTATACACGAGTGTGCCGCAGCACACATGTGGAGGTTAGAGAACAGCTTGCAGGAGTCAGATTTCCCCCAGCTTGTAGGGTCTGGGGATCAAACTCAGCTTCTTACTCCCTAAGACATCTTTGCTAGTCCTAGGACATTTTTGTGTGAGATGCCTGATGTGGGTGCTAGGGACTAAACCTGTGTCCTTGGCAAAAGAAGAATGAGCTCTGAACCACTCAGCCTTTTTTTCAGTCCTAATTTTCTTTTCTTTTTATTTTTTCTTTTTTCTTTTCTTTCTTTCTTTCTTTTTTTTTTTTTTTTTTTTTAGCTTTAGAGCCTGTCCTGGAACTAGCTCTTGTAGACCAGGCTGGCCTCGAACTCACAGAGATGCACCTGCCTCTGCCCCCCCCCCCCAACTCAGAGATATCTGGCCCTCCAGAGTGCTAGGATTAAAGATGTGTGCCACCACACCCAGCCCTATTAAATTGAGCCCTAGCTGGAAGAAGTGCCCTAGATGATGTCTCTTGGGCTGTTTAGTTTTTTGTCAACTTGACACAGACAGGGTTATCTGGGAAGGGGGAACTGCAGTTAAAAAAAAAAAAATCCCACCAGGTGGTGGTGGTGCAAGCCTTTAAGCCCAGCACTCAGAAGGCAGAGACAGGTGGGTCTTTTATGAGTTTGAGGCCAGTTTTGGTCTACAGAGCAAGTTCCAGGACAGCTACAGCTAGGGCTATTACACAGAGAAACTCTGTCTCGGAAAAAAAAAAAAAAAGATGTTTGTGGGATATTTTCTCCTCCTCCTCCTTTTCTTTTGAGACTGTTTCCCTGGCTGTCTGGGAACTCATTTTGTAATCCAGACTGGCCTCTGCCTCTGGAGTGCTTGGATTAAAGATATGGGCCACCACGCCTGGCTCATTTCCTTCCTTCCTTCCTTCCTTCCTTCCTTTCTTCCTTCCTTCCTTCCTTCCTTCTTTCCTTCGTCTCTCTCTCTCTCTTTCTTTTTCTCCTTCTTTCTTTTTTTTTTGACACGGGGTTTCTCTGTGTAGCCCCAAAAGTCCTAGAACTCACTCTGTAGACCAAGCTGGCCTCAACCTCAGAGATTTGCCTGTCTCTGCCTCCTGAGTGCTGGTACTAAAGGTGTGCACCACCACACCTGGCTGTGTGGGGCATATTCTTGATGGATGATTGAGGTGGAAGGGCCCAGCCCACTACGGTGGTGCCATTCCTGGGCAGGTGGTGCTGGGTTTTATATAAAAGCAAACTGAGCAAGCCAGGAAGCATTGTTCCTCCCTGGCCTCTGCTTCAGCTTCTGCCCAGAGTCCCTGCTCTGACTTCCTCTTGATGATGTAAACTGTAAGCTGAAATAAAACCCTTCCTCCTCAGGTTGCTTTTGGTCATGATGTTTATCATAGCAATAGAAACCAACAGCTTCAGAGCAGAATCAAGCTGCCAGGCTCACAGAGGGACAGACGGATTCTTCAGAGGAAGGGAGGGCCGTCTGCTCTGCTTAGAGACATGAACTAGTAAGGAGGCCGTTTTTCCTCTTCTGCTGCTGTTGAGACTCTAGCTAGGTCTTCTGAGTAGTTGGAAGTTCCCCAAGAGATCCCCTACCCCATTCTTTTTGTAGTGCCCTAAATTCTGCTGGAAGAGCAACTCCTTTCTTTTGCGGACAGTCTCTACCACAAACGGGTTTTCCGATTTTGAGAATCCTTGCTATTTATTGCCATCTGTCATGCATGACAGAATTTCTCGTGGCCAAGAGAGGCAAGGCAACTTGAATTTAACTGAGGACTTGTGAATGATGTGGTAGAGAGGGACCAGGAATGCCCATGGGTTTCTTGGAGGAATCATTGGTGGCATAGCATATTGTAGCAGGCTACATTCCACATTCGGTTTACCAGATCAGCATTGCTCCCTTCCATTAAACACCATGGTTCTCTTTCTTCCCGTCCCCCACATTCTCATCAACACAAAGGGCAGAGATGAAACTTGGGAATAGGCCACATCACCTAAAGCTGGAACAAAGAGAGCCAAGTTTGCCCAGGGCCTGAGGCTCCTCACAGTGTGAGGGCTGGTAAGATTCCCCTTGTGGGAAAGCCTGCTGAGGGCCGAAGAGTCACAGGCAAAGCACACCCCTTTGCTGGGGCAGGTTGACTTTTGAACTAGCTGCACATATCTAGAGCTCATTTGGCTCAGGCCTCTCCCATTATCTTGTAATTCCCTTCTACCATAAGCTGGCTTTCCTTGGATTTCTGCCACTTGCCACCCACACATTCTCAGAGAGTACATCTGCCTTCCTGCCCAGTCAGGTCAGATAAGGCTGCGGCTGTTCCACTCCCCACACCGATCATCTAATGTCAGGACATGTTAATGCCACAGACAGGAGTTATAACTAAGATTCCTTAAGACACCGAATCCATTCTTGGTCTCCCACAGGCCTGCAGGCAGGACTCAGGAATAGCTTCTGTTGCTCATCTGCAGGGCCACTTTCCTGCTGTGGGTGCTTTTTTAAAATTTTACTTTTATTATATGTGGAAGTGTTTTTGCTTACATGCATGTAATGTATGTGCACAACATGTGTGCAGGGTCTGCAGAGGCCAGGAGAGGGTGTCCGATCCCCTAGAACTGGAGTTACAGAGGTTGTGAACCACCAAGTGGGTGCTGGGAATCAAACCCCTGTCCTCTGCAAAAGCAGGAAGTGCTCTTAACCACTGAGCCATCTCTCCAGACCCTGCTGGGCATGTTTTAGGGAATGTCTTACCCATTTACCTAGTGGATTTTGTCTTCAGGAGCAGGGCCTGGACTGAGGCAGCTTCAGCCTCTCGCTGCTGTTAGAATCTTGGGGCTTGGAGACCAACTGTTCTTCCCTGAAAAGATGACTGCAAAGGTCTAAGAGCCTACTGTATAAATATGGAAATCAAAGACCTAGAGGTGATGTCCCAGGGAAAACTGCAGGGAAACCCTAGAGCTACCTATCCTGTGCTTCTCTGCTTTTTGTGGATTTGCGTTTTTATAAATGGCTACCATTAGCACTGCAGGGTGGACCTCCAGATCTACTATTTCAAAGACAAAGGCAAAATCCATCTTTGGAATCAGATAAGCCTTGGCTGGGGACTCAGGGGTAAAACACTTGCTCGTCTTGGGGTTTAAAAAGAAACAGTTTTAAGTCCCCAGTGGTCATGCACACGTAGGAAGATGGAACAGGACAAGGCCAGCCCAGGCCTTACAGCGACACCCAATCTCAAAAAGAATTAGATAAGCCTTAAGGGTCAGCCAGATCCTACACGGCATTCCTTTGAAAAGGCATCTGGCTTGACTTGCACGCCCAAGAGTATTTGGGCAATGCAAATTGGGCTTGGCGGGTTTAAAAAAAAAGAGAGAGAACACAAAGTTGGGTTGGGGAGGGAGGTAGGCGTGGATCTGGGAGTTGGTGGGAATAGGTTCAAAGCACATTGTAAAAGCCAGGCAGTGGCGGCACATGGCCTTTAATCCCAGCACTTGGGAGGCAGAGGCAGGTGGATTTGAGTTTGATCTGTGAGTTTGAGGCCAGCCTGGTCTACAGAGTGAGTTCCAAGACAGGCTCCAAAACTACAGGGAAACCCTATTGGGGACCTATGAGTGCCAGCCTCAGTGTCCCCGTCCCCTCAGGGTCTAGAAGAAGACTCACAGCGAGCGCGGGATTTAGAGCTGAGGGTGAAAGGAATGCTCCACTACTTACTTTTCTGTATCAGCTTCTTTATTCTTCTCCTGCTGTTCTCCTCCTGTTCTATAAAGTCTCCAGTTTATATACACATGCAGAACAAAGGCAATTCTCCAAGCCCGGATGTCCCTTTATCTTTGAAGGTCCCAATGTGATCTGTATGAAAGACTTCTTTCCTGACTATATGTTTTTCCAAGTGGAACATAGTTGCAGGGAGGTGGCTTCTGATGTATCTATCTCAGGGAACGGAGCAGAGATTAGACTGTGGGAACCAAGGTTATTAATTGTGTGACTAAATTTCCCACTGGAGGTTCCACAGAATTGGGGGAATGACCCAGTACACCAGTATATGGGAAAGAGTTGTGCCCACTCTGCCAAATTTGCATGGAGAGTGCTTCTGGCTTTGTAAGAGATCCACTGGCCCAGCGCCTTATGAACTTGGTTTGCCTCTGTTAGAATGCATTCATTCTGGTGGGTCAGCCTTCTGCCTTATCAGCTGAGATCTCACTGCTTGATGACAGCAGCAAAACCCTGTCTCAAAAAACAAAACAAAACAAAAAGCAAACCAACCAAGCACACACATTGCAGGAAATTCTCAACTAATAAAATATTATTTTAAAAGATCCCCAGAAAATAGTTTGTTCATCAAAAAGTTTTTCAGTTTTTAATACTGTACTAGACGATGGCCAAGCAGTTTTCCGTTTCAGAGCTACCTCCAGGCTGAAGCCTGCCCATCCCTCAGGCTATGCCCACTCCTGCCTTATCTTCAGCCTTCATCAAAGATCTGGAAGCTGGACCCTGAGGTGACTCAGCAGGTGCTCGCTGATAAACTCTGACAACCTGACTTTGAACCCTGGAACTCCCGTAAGACAAAACGGGACCAGACTCCTGCAAGAGGTCTCTAACCTCCAGAAGCCCCTTCCCTAAAACAAACAAACAAACAAAAGTGAAAAAAAAAAACCTCTTAAAGACCGGGATTTTATGTTGAGGTCTTTGATCCATTTTGACTTGAGTTTTGTGCACAGTGATAGATATGGGTCTATTTTCAATCTTCTACATGTTGATATCCAGTTATGTAGGGCCTATCTTGAATAAGCTATGTTGTGTGGCCCACTGCTGCCTGACATTCCATACCCAGCATTATGGATCTTTCGAGGATCTGGAGGCAAGCTGCTTAGGGTTGAGGTAGAAGCACCGGGAGGTCTTAGCACTGCATCCACGGGCTTTTGGTAAGTGCAGATATGTGTGGGGGTAGGGGAAGGGAAGATTAGATGCGGAGATCCCTTTGACCTCTTTGAACCAGCTCTCTCTCTGAACCAGATTGGGAATTTAGGGGCCGCGGTCATCCTTCCCCAGCCAGGGCTAGGAGGAGGCCTGTGTCTTCCCTGCTGTGGCCAAGTGGGTCAGTGTGGTGCAGGACTAGCAATGGATGCTCCTCTTTTAACCCAGGGTTACAGACCCATCAGATTTGGATTCTCCCATTATGGGCTGGTGGGGGGGGGGGATGGGCAAAGCTGACTACCCCAGTCTATTTCCAAGCCATGACCCTGGGGATAGGTCATGAAATGGCAGGAAAGCAGGAGTGAGGCTGGGTTTGGGGAGCAGCCACTTGGCCTGAGCACTGTCCATGGAACATTCTTTCAGGCTAAATGCTTGTCTTGGCAACAGGCAGGCTGTCTATTTGGTAATTTAGAATACTGAGGTGCAGAAAAGGCTGACAACATACAGTAGGTACCAGGGGCTTGTGGAATCCTGGGTATTTTAAAAAGGGGGGGGCTGCTCCAGTGACAGATAGATGCCCCCTTTTACCCCTTCACAGCCTCCTTGTCTCTGGATCTCACAAGTGATTAGCAAGCCAGGCAGAGTCTCCTAGACAAAACTGCTTTCTCACAGATCTGAGCTGTGTGAGTACCTTGTGACTTAGTGTTGGTCCTCAGACCCCAGCTCTGCATGCCCAATTGCTGTAGGCCATTTGTTGTATCTTTTTATTCTACCTTTAGGAAGTTTCTCGTAGGCATCATGAACAATTGTTTTCTCTATGCTCTGAAAGGCTGGCTTCCCTACACCTCTGTCTCACACCTTAGTGGCTTACAAGCTATCCCTCCTTCTTACATTTGCCTCAGGGTTGTCTCGGAGCTCTTAGAACTGCCCAACACAAGGAGAAGGGGCTGAAGGAAGAAAGTAATGCTTTTCAGACTCTATCCTTGTTCCAAATGATAAGGTTTGAGACAAACAAAATGCTTTCAAATTTTACTCCTGTGGCTCCGCCAAAATCTAGATTCTCAGAGGAGGTGCACTCCTTGGTTTCCCTGACAATCCTCAGCTAAGTATAGTTGGAAGTAAAATTTCACATCTATCTTCCCATGTGGCCTTGGTTTCCAGGGGTACATTTCCATAGACACCAAGATCCAAGATGCCCTAGATACAGCTGAACCCATGAGCCCACCCCTCATGTGGAGATCCTAGGGGTATGTGTATCTTCATGTACACCTGATACATATATGCATACAAGCAACACACACACACACACACACACACACACACACACACACGGATATCCAGAGATAAATGTGTACAGATACTAAGGGCTAGGTTCATGTGCGTACCTGATCACTTCCATATATGCATGCATTCACATGAGGTATAGGTGTACAAACACCTAACCACAGGCCTGTGGACAAATTCACTTGTGCATACATACACACTTATGGACACTGGAGTACACATATACTCAATCTTAGGCAATGAAAATCCCTGCAGAGACATTCTCTGTCTCTTTCTGTTTCTGTCTCTCACCCATGCCTATATACAAGTTCCCAGAGATACACATGCACAGATATCCAGGTCCAAGCTTGTGTGTGCAGCTGTTCACTCACACTTGCACACACATAGGCACACAAAGGTATGCATACACATATACTAGAAACACCAGCCTTGGTCAATGGACTCCTCTAAATGCACACATAGCAATAGAAGATGATTAAAACAGTATGCATTTCTTTTCTTCATAGTTCTAGAAGATTAAAGTCCAGGATTAAGGCAGTCACAGGGTTGGCTTTAGGTTAAGGTGTCTGTAGAAGCTTCCTAAAATATATGCATATACCAAAGGAATCTAAATGGAGTCACCATATAGTGGGGAGACAATATACCAACTAGACATCTTATACCACCAAGTAAAACCTCCAGTGCCAGGAATGGTTACATCATAAGCCATTGGCTAATGGGATCTTACAGATCCTTGAAACACCATAGGTTGTTGTCAACGCTATTTTCTACCCTCCACAAGTTGATGTAAGGCCCTAGTGCTGAAGATACCACATACTTATGGTATAGAACATGGAGAAATTGAGCTGGTACTCAACTGGAAGCCTCACCCTTACTGCCTCGAGTTCATAGTGCTAGAAGGTGCTACACACACCAGTAGACAAAAGTAGTCCTCAATGGCACCTGGTTGCACACTGTGAGCTATCATATATATGTTATAATAAGATATGCCCAATAGTGCAATGGTGGCATGAATTTTAGGGGACAAACTAGCCACTTTTTTTTTTATTGGCTTTAAGGTCCACTCAGGATATGGGACTCATAATGACTACTAAAGTGACCAAGAACCTGTGATTAGACAGGTCATGGGCCACAGGGAAAAGCCTACCAGTAGTACTGTCTTAAATGAACTTAGCAATAAAACAACTCCGAATGAGGTTTAAATGACTCATCAGTCAGGAATCCTTTTCTTTTTAGGATTCAGTTTATGTTAAGAAAGGGTATCATTGTGTAACTCTGGCTAGCCTAGAAATGGTTCTGTAGACAGACCTAGTAGACCTTGATCTTACAGAGATCCACTGGCCTGTGCCTCCCAAGTGCAAAGGTTTGATGCCACCATATCAAACAAGATTTACTTTATTTTTATTTATGTGCACTATGTCAAGTGCAGGTGACCTTGGAGGCCAGAAAAAGTGTGTGTATGTAGTGAAAACTAAGACAGATGCATCAACATCTGCTTACTTACTGCTCTTGCAGATGATCTGGGTGTGGATTCCAGTACGGAGGCAGCTCAAGACCACCTGGAACTCGAGTTCTAGTTCCAGGACATCAGATGTCCTCACACTTCTTGCCTCTTGAGTGCACTCGCATATATGCGATGTTTATACACTCACACACACAGGTACATACACATACATCTTTAAAAATTCTTTAAAAAAAGGGATTGAATTTCCTGGAGCTGGTGTTGCAGGAAGGTTTGAACAGCTCAACCTAGGTCCTGGGAACTGAAGTCAGGTCTTCTGGAAGAGCTCCAGCAAGTGCTTTTAATTATTAAGCCACCTCTGAAACATCCAAGAATTCTTTATTTTATGTAAATAAAAATGTTACTAATTTGAAGGAATTTATATACGGTGAATGTCATGTACATTAAAAATAGGGTCACATGTAGTCCAGGTTGGCCACAGACTTCTGCTTCTGCATTCACTTCTAAGTGCTGAGATCACAGAGGTATGTGCCACTATGCTAAGTTTGGGCCATGCTGGAGATTGACTTGAGGCTTCATGCACGTTTGACAACATCCTATCAACCAAGCAACATCCCCAGACCTCTTGGTGATTTTGTGTTCATGTGTTTTCTGCTTATATTTTTCAGACAAGGGGGCTGGAGAGATGGCTCAGTGGTTAAGAGCATTACCTGCTCTTCCAAAGGTCCTGAGTTCAATTCCCGGCAACCACATGGTGGCTCACAACCATCTGGAATGAGGTCTAGTGCCCTCTTCTGGCTTGCAGACATACACACAGACAGAATATTGTATACATGATAAATAAATAAATATATTTTTCAGACAAGGTCTCAATGTTATGGTTTTGGTCCCTTTAAGAGACAAGCCACACCCATTCCCCTCCCCATCCGCTGAGGCAGGCTGATCTTCAGCTTCCGGCCTGAGCTCGTTCTCTTTTCCTCTCGGAGAGGCAACTTCGCTTCTGCCTCTCTCTCCACTTCTCTGCTTCTCCCCTTCTCTGTCTCTTTCTCCTCTCCTCTCTCTCTCTCTCTCCCTCTCTCTCTGTCCCCCCCCTTCACCCTTCCTCCTCCATAACCCCCTGAATAAACATTCAACCTCACCCTGCATGTCGTGTCTATCCATGTTTCTGTCTTCTGCCCGCCCGCCATGTGTCTCCCTGCCTGGAACCAGCCATTGCTCAGGGACCAGCAGCCGTCTCTGCCTGGGGCCCACTGCCTGCTGCCACATGGCCCGCCACCACTGCTCTGAGACCAGCAGCTGTCTCTGCCTGGGACTGGCTGCTCCCAGGGCCTGCTGTCTGCTGCCACATGGCCGGCCACCACTGCTCAGGCCACCACTCTGGGAACGGCAGCCATCTCCGCCTGGGACTGGCTGCTCCCAGGGCCTGCTGCCTGCCACCACATGGCCCGCTACCACCATTTGGGACCTACAGCATTTCTGCTGCCTACTGCCGCCGGGATCTTGCAGCATTTTTTAAAATGCTCACTATGTAACACAAGGTGATGAGCCTATGGTGGCATGCTTTGCTCAGCCTTGATGCAGAGGGGAGGGGCTTGGTCTTGCCTCAACTTGAAGTGCCAGAGTTGTTGACTCCTCCATGGGAGGCCTTACCTTTCTGTGGAGGAGATGGGGGTGGGGGAGCCGTGAGGGGGGGAGGGAGGGGAAACTGTAGTTAGTATGTAAAATGAATAAGAAAAAATTCAATAAACAACTATTAGTAACCCAATGCAGGAAAGAGGAAAGAGGCACCTGCAGTTTCTCTGTAGGAGGATGTAAAGTCCTTTGGTATATGCTCAGGGGTGGTACAGCTAGATTATACCATAGTTCTATTTTTAGGGTTTTGAGAAGCCTCTGATTTCCATAGTGACTGCAGCAGTTTCCGTTCCTAGCAATAGTAAAGGCTCTTTGTTCCACACTTTCTCATTAGCATTTGTTTTCTTGACTGAGATTTTGGCTAGGGTGAGATGAAATCTCAAAGTATATATTTTTTTAATTTTTATTTTTTAAGGCAAGGTCCCATGTAGCCTGGGCTGGCCTCAAACTCCAACCCTAGCTAAAGATGACCTTGAACAACTTCTCTTTTTGCCTCCACCTACCCAGCACTTCGATTATAGCCACGTATTACCATGTCTGTTTTTTTTTTTTTTTTGGTTTTTCGAGACAGGGTTTCTCTGTGGTTTTGGAGCCTGTCCTGAAACTAGCTCTTGTAGACCAGGCTGGTCTCGAACTCACAGAGATCCGCCTGCCTCTGCCTCCCGAGTGCTGGGATTAAAGGCGTGCGCCACCACTGCCCGGCTTGTTTTTTGTTTTTGACACAGAGTTTCTCTGTGTAACAGTTCTGGCTGTCCTAGTACTAGCTCTGTAGACCAGGCTGGCCCCAAATTCTGAGATCCGCCTGCCGCTGCTTCCTGAGTGCTGGGATTAAAGGCGTGCACCACCACCACCTGGCTACCAGGTCTGGTTTAAACAGATCTGAGGAGGTGAATGAACTGAGGAACTTTGTGAATGCTAGGGAAACCTACCCAAAGGAGCTACACTCCTAGCCCTTCAAAGATTACATTTTTTTATCTTTTTGTATGTGTGTGGGTGTGTTTATGCTACAAGATGCATGTGTAGGTCAGAAGCTAGCTTGCAGGAGTTGGTTCTCTCTACCTTGTGGGCCCTGGGCACTGCACTCAGGTTGTTAGTGTTACCTACTGAGCCATCTTGTCAGCTCTTGAAGTTGCATTTCTCTGATGACTAAGGATATTGAATACTTTAAAAAGTATTTATGGCATCTGGGTGTGGTGACACACTCCTCTAATTCCAGCACTTGGAAGGCAGAGGTGGTATCTCTGAGTTCAAAGCCATTCAGATCTACAGATTTTTCCGGAGAGCCAGGGTCCACAGAGAAACCCTATCTCAAAATACAAAAAGAAATTGTTGGTCATTTGAGGTCAGGCGGTGGAGGCACATGCCTTTAATCCCAGCACTTGGGAGGCAAAGTCAAATGGATTTTTAATGAGTTCAAAGCCAGCCAGTCTGGTCTACAAAGTGAGTTTCAGGACAGCCAAGGCTACAGAGAACAACCCATCCTCAAAAACAAAAAAATTGGCCATCTGTATTTCCTTTTTTCTTTTTTAATTACCTGTTTGGTTTATTTGGCCTATTTATTGATTGGCAGAGTCTTCTGGTATTTAACTTTTGCAGTTCTTTATATAGTGTAGATATTAACTCTTTATCTGAAGTATAGCTGTCAAAAATGTTCTCCTAATCTATAAAGAATGTTCATTCTGCTAATGTGGAACCCCTCCCCCCTCTTGGATGCAGAAGCCTTTTAATTTTATGTAACCCCCTTTTTGCTAACTCTTTTCTTTAAATATTTATTTTATTTTTGCCTATCTGTGTGTTTTTTTCTGTCTGCCTGTGAACCACATGCAGTACCTGGTACCTATATGGAGGTTATAAGAGAGCATCAAATCCCCTGAAGTTGGAGTTATGGACAATTTTTGGCTACCTTGCGGGTGTTGGAACTCTGAACCCAGGTCCTCTGCAAGAGCAACAAATGCTCTTAACAGCTGAGCCAGCTCTCCAGCTCCTCAATTCTTGGGCTATTTTTGTGCTGTCAGGTTCTATTCAGGTATTTCTTGCTCCGATCTCAGGGCCCACTCTCCTGGTCCTCTGGCTGACTCTATTCCTCTTGCCTTGCTGCTCACATTGCCTGGATCACTTGCTCCACACATTCCCCTCCTGCGAGTCATAGCCTGGGACAGGGGGACTTGTGAAGTCTCTCAGGTTTTTTTCCTGTGCACTGCAGAGTTTATGTTGCAATGGGTGTGGAAGTACCTGTGATCAATGCTTTTGTGTGAGCACTCTTGCTGTGCGTTCCTGGAGTCAGATTGCCTGCACGGAGGACATTCCTGTGGTCACATTAATTTGAATGAGAAGACTTATACTATATTAAATCACTGGAGTGTGAACACCTATAGACGGAGTGGGGGTGCAGGCATTCCTGGAATCTCATAGAAAGGTGTGGCTATCCTGTGGTCAGAGATTAAAGTGAATATGCACCTACAGACTTCATAAGGACACAGGATTAAGCCACAGAAAATGGTGCCATAGAGTTTAGGGACTTTGCTCCTGCCTGTTGGGCTATAGAAATCCTTGGACCACAGTCAAGGAAGACTTTCTGACACTTTAGAAAACAGGTTTCCCTCTGGGCGGTGGTGGCGCAGGCCTTTAATCCCAGCACTGGTGAGGCAGAGGCAGACGGATCTCTGAGTTTGAGCCAACCTGGTCTACAAGAGCTAGTTCCAGGACAGCCAGAGCTATAACAGAGAAACCTTGTCTCAAAAAAAAAAATAAAATAAAAATAAAACAACAACAACAAAAAGTTAACAGGTTTCCCTCCCGAAGGTAATGCTATGACAGAATTCAAGGACTCGTACATGTTAGCTAAGTGTGAAGACTCTCAACCTAAAAAGCTTGTTCTGGTAAAATTAGGCGTGGTGAAACCTGCCTTTATTGCCCCTACTTAGGAGGTAGTCAGGAGGGTCAGCATTTCAAGGCCATCCTTGGGTGTGTAGCTATAGTCCTCTTTTCTTTTTCTCCCCAAACAAACTTAGAGTGCCACCTGTCCGTTTCCCAAGTGCTGGGATCAAAGGTGTGTACCACCACTGCCCGGCATGATATCCTTTTTCAAAAAAATAAAAACGAATCGTTTGAGAAATCCATTGGAAGTCTGTGGACTCAATCATTTTTTGTATTTGTTTTTGAACCAGGGTCTCACTATGCAGCCCATGCTAGCCTCAAACTCACAAACCTCCTGCCTCAGTCTCCCATGTTCTGGGATTATAGGCATGTACTGCATTTGGCTTCAAAATATATAATATTTATTGAGCTCTACATTTTTCTCTGTTCCTCTCCTTCCTTCAATCCTCCCCCAAAGTCCCCATGCTCCCAATTTACTCAGGAGATCTTGTCTTTTTCTACTTTCTACTTCCCATGTAGATTAGATCTATGTAAGTCTCTCTTAATGTCCTCTTTGTTGTCTAAATTCTCTGGAATTGTGGTTTGTAGGCTGGCTTTCTTTGCTTTATGTTTAAAAACCACCTATGAATGAAGTACATGTGATAATTGTCTTTCTGGGTCTGGGTTACTTCACTCAAAATAATGTTTTCTAGTTCCATCCATTGGCCTGCAAAATTCAAGATGTTATTTTTTTTCTGCTCTGTAGTACTCCATTGTGTAAATGTATCACATTTTCCTTATCCATTCTTCAATTGAGAGGCATTTAGGTTGTGTCCAGGTTCTGGCTATGACAAACAAAGCTGCTATGAACATAGTTGAGCACATGTCCTTGTGGCACGATTGAGCATCCTTTGGATATATACCCAAAAGTGGTATTACTGGGTCTTGAGGAAGGTGGTTTCCTAATTTTCTGAGAAATCGCCACACTGACATCCAAAGGGGCTGTACCAGCTTGCATTCCCACCAGCAATGCAGAAGTGTTCCCTTTTCCCCACAACCTCTCCAGCATAAGTTATCATCAGTGTTTTTGATCTTGGCCATTCTTACAGGTGTAAGATGGAATCACAGAGTTGTTTTGATTTACCTTCTGATGACCAAGGATATTGAACATTTCCTTAGGTGTCTTTCAGCCGTTTTAGATTCCTCTGTTGAGAGTTCTCTGTTTAGGCCTGTATTCCAATTTTTTATTGGATTATGTGATCTTTTGGTGACCAATTTCTTGAGTTCTTTTTATATTTTGGAGATCAGACCTCTGTCTGATGTGGGGTTAGTGAAGATTTTTTTCCCATTCTGTAGGCTTACCTTTTATTTTTGAAATGGGGCCTAGCTATGTTGCCCAGGTTGACCTTGAATTTCTGGGCTTGAGTGTTCTTATTTTGGGCACCTGAGTAGGATCCAGCTAACATAATTTGTGTGTGTGTGTTATTGAAGGTGGAATCCAGGGCTTTGTGCATACTAGGAATGTACTTTCCCACTGAGCTACATCCCCAGTCCATTACAGGAACTTTTTGAAAGCATACCTGCACATGTATACAAACACATACGAATAATAATGAAAGCCGATCACACTGAAATACAGTTATCACTGTATATTTAAGTGAAATAAAACTGGGATACAGTAGCCAGGTTTCGTGGCACAGGCCTGTAATCTCAGCATTCAGGGGGCAGATGCAGGAGGATCTTGAGTCTGAAGGCAGTCTAGGCTATATGGGAAGATATTGTCTTAAAAATACCTGACCAACCAATCTGTAAAAATTGGAAGGCAGTAATGGATGGGATGTATAATTATAGGATTGATTTATAAAATCTGCTATTATCCAAAGCAGTGACAAATATGAGCAGTCTTTCAGATGCCTGTACATTGTAATATAAAAAGGAAGTGACTTGCATAGGTAGGGCTTTTACCATTGATTTGTTGCCCATGGCCACTGACCAGGAATAAAGCTGAATTTCAGGTATAGTGAAGCTGTAACATTTTCCTCCATCAAGTTGGTGGAGGTCCCTGATGTTTACCCATGGTAAGAACCCCTGCTTTGCGGGGAAATCCTGGACCTATTCAGGACACCCAGGAGAGGCTAAGAGGCATGTGCTCACAGTCTCAAGAAATTCCGCCTGCAGCTCAGCAGACTTCTTCGCCGTTTCTTTGTTATTATGGAGTTGCTGCAGAGTCCACTCGAGGCTTATCTGTTCAGGACCCATAGATGGTATCTGCAAACAAACTCATCAAGCCAGCTTCTGGTTTTCCTGGCAGGCAGCAGCTTCTGACTTGGATTAGTTCCATTTTTACTGCAAACTCTACCATAAAGGAAAATGTATTTAAAAAGGGCCACGATTAACTACAAAGTGCTATTTCATTCTCACAGCTATGAAGCGCCCCACTGTGAACAGACCATGATTAACAGGGGTGCTGCAAACACTCAAGAACCAATTTCTCTAAAAGTATTTTTTTACACTTATTTACTGTGTGTATGTGTGTGGAGACACACCATTGGTGTACACATGAAGTAACGATATGTGGAAGTCAGTTCTCTCCTTCTACCCTGTGGGTTACAAGGCTTTAACTCTGGTTGTCAGGCTTAGCCAAAAGAGCCTTTTCCTACCGAATCCTGGAACTAATTTCTTTTTTTTTCTCTGTAGCTTTGGAGCCTGCCATGGAGCAGGCTGGCCTCAAACTCACAGAGATCCACCGGCCTCTGCTTCTTGAGTGCTGGGATTAAAGGTGTGCACCACTACTGCCTGGCTTGGAACTAATTTCTTTCTTTCTTTTTTTTTTTTTTTTTGGTTTTTCGAGACAGGGTTTCTCTGTGGCTTTTGGAGCCTGTCCGCCTGTCCTGGAACTAGCTCTGTAGACCAGGCTGGTCTCGAACTCACAGAGATCCACCTGCCTCTGCCTCCCGAGTGCTGGGATTAAAGGCGTGCGCCACCATCGCCCGGCTGGAACTAATTTCTTAGCCATGTAATTGGGGCCAGGTATGGTAGTGTGCGCATCTTTAAACCTGGCAACCCAGGGTCTCATATATGCCAGGCAAGCTCTATTACTGACCTACAACCGCATATTGTTTTAGTGTTTAGCCCTGGCTATCCTGGAACTTGCTCTGTAGATCAGGCTGGCCTCAAACTCAAAGATCCACCTGCCTCTGCCTCCTGAGGATTAAAGGCCTGCACCACCACCGCCTAGCACGTTTTTCTTTTCTTTTAAAGATTTATTTATTAATTATGCATACAGTATTCTGCCTGCATGTCTGCTGCAGGCCAGAAGAGGGCACCAGATCTCATTACAGATGGCTGTGAGCCTCCATTTGTAATGGTGAATTGAACTCAGGACCTCTGGAAGAGCAGTCAGTCCTCTTAACCTCTGAGCCATCTCTCCAGCTCTGTCTGTTTTTCTTAAGACATGGTCTCACTAAGTAGTGGCCTAGTCTGGACTCTTTTTCTCATGTGCTAGGGTTAAAGGCCTGTGCCACCACACCTAGCCTGTCTCAATTTTTCTTAAAAAGGAGATTTATTGTTTTTGTGTATCACTGTTTTGCCTGCCGGCATGTATGTAAGTAACTTGCACGCATGTTTTGTAACTATGGAGGCCAGAGGAAGGCCCCTGGAACTGGAGTTCCAGATGGTTGTTAGCTGCCATGTGGGTGCTGGGAACTGAGTCCACTGAATGGGCAATATGTGTTCCTAACCACTGACCCATTTCTCTAATCCCTGTGTTTCAATAATAAAAAAACCTTAAGAGGGCTGGAGAGATGGTTCAGTGGTTAAGAGCATTGCCTGCTCTTCCAAAGGTCCTGAGTTCAATTTCCAGCAACCGCATGGTGGCTCACAACCATCTGTAATGAGATCTGGCGCCCTCTTCTGGCCTTCAGGCATACACACAGACAGAATATTGTATACATAATAAATATTTTTTTAAAAAAAACCTTAAGATACTTCAAATTTGTTTTGTTGTTTGTTTTTTGAGACAGGGTTTCTCTGTGTATCCCTGGCTGTTCTGGAACTCACTCTATAGACCAGGCTGGCCTCAAACTTAGAGATCTGCCTGCCACTGCCTCCCAAGACCTGGGATTAAAAATCGTGCACCACCACCGCCTGGCTATTTTTATTTTTTGGTTTTCTCAGACAGGGTCCTCTACATAGCCCTGACTGTCCTGGAACTAGACCAGGCTGGTCTGAAGTTTACAATCTGCCTGTCTCTGCCTCCCAAGTGCCCGGCTAGAAAGATAGTTTTAAAAATCGCAAACAGGGGGCTGGAGAGATGGCTCAGAGGTTAAGAGCACTGACTGCTCTTCCTGAGGTCCTGAGTTCAATTCCCAGCAACCACATGGTGGCTCACAACCATCTGTAATGAGATCTAGTGCCCCCTTCTGGCAAGTAGGCATATATGCAGACAGAACACTATATACATAATAAATAAAAATAAAAAAATGTTTAAAAAAAATAAAAATCGCAAACAGGGGCTGGAGAGATGGCTCAGAGGTTAAGAGCACTGGCTCCTCTTTCAGAGGATCTGGGTTTAAATTCCAGCATCCATATGGCAGCTCACAACTGTCTGTAAATCCAGTCCCAGGGGCTCGGATACCTTCACACCAACGCATATGAAATAAAGTTAAATAAACGATTTAAAAATAAATAAATAAAAATTGTAAATACCCATGTCTACATTCCCCAAATTTCTTCATTCTGGTTCACCTTTTCCTACCTTTCATAGCCTATATTACCTTTGCATGTGCAGTCATGCATTTTAATGGAAAGGTGCCATTGTGGGAAACACCTTGGGTGTGTTTGTCATTGCGTAAATATTAGAGGAGTGTATTTCAACACAACAGTCACTAGATGGTATCTTATGAGACCATTGTTTCTACGGTCTGCCTTTGAATAAACTGTTATTTTGTAGCAAATTGTAAACATAGTCGAATACAAGCTACAAAGTATAAATTCACTCTTTGTTTCCTGCTTTATCTTTAAACCTAGAATGCCTGAAGTATGCATTCAATATTTACCACCTCCTCAACATGTAGCATGCAAAATGCTTAAAGCTCTTCTAAGCATAAAGCAGATCTCAGGAAATATCCATTTACTGAGAAAAAAAAAAAACTTTTTTTTTTTTTAAACAAATTCTCTGCAGGTAGGAAGCTGGAGAGATGGTTCGGTAGAAGCTCTTTCAGAGGCCCAGCACCCACATGGTGGCTAACTAGCACCTGTAAGTCCAGTTCCAGGATACTTGATACCATCTTCTGGCCATCTCTATAGCTCCAGCTTTGTTTTTATTTAAGAGAGGGTCTCATATAGCCCAGGCTGTCCTCACACTTGCTATATGGATGACCTTGTCCTTCTGAACTTCTTTGGTGGTCTGAGTGAGAATGGCCCCCAGGGGCTCATAGATTTGATTGCCTGGTGCCCAGCTGGTGGAACTGTCTAGGGAGAGATAAAGAGGTACAGTCTTATTGGGCCGCTGGGGACAGGCTTTCTGGATTCAAAAGCCCAGGCTCTCCCCAGGGACCTCTCTTGCTCTCTCCATCCATGGTCTGTATCTCTCAATTCCTGTTCCAGAGCCATGCCTGCCTGCTTGTGGCTATGCTCCCTGCCGTGACGGTGATGGATTCATCCAAAGAAATGATAAACCCCCAATGAACACTTTCTTCTAGAAGTTGCCTTGGTCATGGTATGGTGCCTTATCACAGCAATTGAAAAGTAACTTACGACAACCTCCTACCACAGAATTACATGTATGGGCCACCACATCAAGGTTCGGCGGTCCTGGGGATAAAACCCAGAGCCTTGTGCAGTCTACCAACTCAAGTACACCCCAGCCCCTAATATGGTTTTGTTGTTTCCCTGGCAGTACCGAAGATAGAATCTTTTAACCCTTTAAAGATTTATTTTTATTTTATGTGTATAAATATTTTGTTTGCAAGTATGCTCAATGAATAAAACAGTAAAAAAAATTTAAGTCAAAATTTACTGAAGTCTTTCACCTTTTGAGACAAGTTTTTATGTAGCTCAGGCTGGTTTCAAACCTGCTATGTATCTGAGGATGTTCTGATTCTTGTCTTGTAGCTTCTGAGTGTTAGGAATATAGGCACTACATGCTTGTTTTTGATGTTTTTAGCGACAGGGTTTCTCTGTAAAAAAGCCCTGGCTGTCTCAGAACTCACTCTATAGACCAGAGGCTGGCCTTGAACTCACAGAGATCCACCTACCACTCACTGCCTCTCCAGTGCTGGGATTAAAGGTGTGCATAACCATGCCCGGCCTGCCTGGTTTTTCATATGGTGCTGGAGATTGAACCTAGGGCTTTGCATATTCTGAGCAAGCACTCTACACACTGAGCTATATCTCCAAACCACTGAAAGATTTTTCTTTTTTTAAAGACAGGGTCTTATTATGTATCCTTGGCTATCCTAGAACTGTTCAGACCACGTTAGCCTCAAACCTGTAGAGACTTGCCTGCTTCCCCTCCACCCCGCAAAGGGCTGGGATTAAAGATAAGTGCCACCATACCCAACTATTTTTATTATTTTTAATTGCATGCATGTCCATGTCCTGGCATGTGCTTGTGAATGTAGGTGCCCAGGGAGGCCAGATCTGTCCAATCCCATGGAGGCGGAGCCACAGGCAGTTGTGAGCTGCCAGACATGAGTGCTGGGAACCAAATTTGGATCCTATGCAAGTGCAGTACCTAATCTTTTTTTTTTTAATTTTTTTTAAAGATTATTTATTATGTATATAGTATTCTGTCTGCATGTATGCCTGTAGGCCAGAAGAAGGTACCAGATCTCATTATGGATGGTTGTTAGCTATCATTTGGTTGCTGGGAAATTGAACTCAGGACCTCTGGAAGAACAGCTAGTGCTCTTAACCTCTGAGCCATCTCTCCAGCCCTACCTACTCTTAACCATTCGGCTTTTTCCTAAAGGTGCCCTTTATTTGAACTTTAGAAAAAAAAGGCAAATTTACCTTAAATTGTTAAGGTGAACTATTCATTTCATCGTCTTCCACCTGCCAAAGAAAAAGAAAAGGGACTTGGTTATTTGGTTACATTTTCCATTTGTCAGTGGGCTGACCTACTGATTCCTGTAATTGTTGCAAGCAGGAAAGAACCAAGTTGAATCAGGATAGAAACAGGCATATTGGGAAGGGGTCATGGTGGGCTGAGAAGTGAATATCCATACCTTGGGGGACAGCAGGGTATGACCCTGAGGGACAGTCAGAGGCTGGGGCAAGTTGTCTACTTTGTTAATGGAGCATTCTTTGGGGAGCAATTCCTTGGCCAGCTGCCCATTCTTCTTCAACCTGCAGGCCTCCTGGTATGGGGGTGCGATGGGGGGTTGTGTGGGCGGAGTATATTTGTACTCAGAGCCATCTTCTAGCTGTGGGACACAAGAGGCAGGGAGATGATGAGGGGCTGAGACTCCCAGTCTCCCTGACCCCACATCCTGATGATTGGATACTCACATCCAGAGGGTAACTGCGATCCGAATCGTAGGCGCTGAGGTCCCCACAGGCCACAAAGGGTACAATAAAACGGGCAGGACCTTCCAGCTGGTTGAAATCTAAGTCATAGAAAGAGGCGGAGTGAAGACTGAGGGCAAGGCCAGTTAGGACGTAGGGTACAAGAACATTAAGTTCCTTCCCACTAACTGGTCCATCTTCAACTAGTCTTTTAGTGTGGATCACCTTCATAGGGGGCTTGTCTGATCACTGATTCTATTTTTTTTTATTTTTTGTTTTCCGAGACAGGGTTTCTCTGTAGCTTTGGAGCCTGTCCTGGAACTAGCTCTGTAGACCAGGCTGGTCTCGAACTCAAGGAGATCCGCCTGCCTCTGCCTCCCAAGTGCTGGGATTAAAGGCGTGCACCACCATCGCCCAGCTTTATCACTGATTCTAAATGTCAGCCCCTATCTTGCTTTGCACTGCACTATGCCCACCTAGCAAACACTTTAACCAGCACATTCTATCAGAACCTTGTCTCACTCAACTGGGATCTGCCTTTGCCCACCAGGGGCAAAGGTACAGACCTACACAGGGAACATGTTTAACACATGTGAGGTTTCCACCCGAGGGCAATGACTGGGGGTTTTCCTAAGATAGACAGGTAGAATCTTCCCTGAGTGAATGCTTAGGAGTTTGCCGCAACAGAATTTCCACCAGGACCAAGAGCTACCATTGGAGGACTATCTGAACCAAAGCTCCCATTAATACAAAATACCCATCAGGGGGTGGAACAGCCATCAGGGTGGGAGGCTGAGGGCCCTCAAGAGACACGTGGTGCGCCGGGAGGTGGTGGCGCACGCCTTTAATCCCAGCACTCGGGAGGCAGACGCAGGTGGATCTCTGTGAGTTCGAGGCCAGCCTGGTCTACAAGAGCTAGTTACAGGACAGGAACCAAAAGCTACAGAGAAACCCTGTCTCGAAAAATCCAGAAAAAAAAAAACAAAAACAAATAAATAAATAGAAAAAAATTAAAAAAAAAAAAAGAGACATGTGGTGCATGTGGCTGGTGCAGTTTCCCCAGGCATGGGCCACCAGCTCTCGTTCTCACCGTATGAGTGGTCCAGCAGGGGTCTGGTCAGGTCTGGAATGAAGCCCTCAGGAGGGTCATAACCCTGACAAACAGCAAAGGCCTCTGTGGGGGAGAACCTAGAATGAGCGGGTGACTCTGTCACCTCAATCTTGTGTGGACACATGCCCAGTCACCCCCTTGCCTATCAGGGGGTGACATGCTACACTGACCAATGCTGGAGTTCCGGCTGCTCTTCGGCTTGGCACAGAGCACGCTGGAGAAGAAGATGTGCAGCTGGCTATAGAGCAGTGTTACATCTCGGCCCCGGAATATCTGTAGGGTGTAGAAGGCAAGATGGAGAGGTAAGGGTGCCCCCCAGACCTTTCTCAACACTCCCCCAAGCTCCCCAAGGCTCACCTTGGCTACAAAGCAGCCCCCTAGCTTCAAGACATGTGTAGCAATGTTGAGAGCCTGTGGGAAGGACAGATGGGTACGGTGGTGGTTGAGGCAGAGGCAGCCAAGAAAGGGCTAAAGGAGAGCAGGGGCAGTCACCAGCATTACTCACCGCTAGCAGAAGCTGAGCCTGCATATACTCGTCGACATCATGGAGGCCAGTGACTGTAGCAAGAAGAACAACATTAGGGGACCCTCTGATTTGACGGATCTTCTTGTACCAGAGATTAGAAAACTAAAAGCATTTTCTTCCAGGCCTTCTCAAAGCTAAGGTTCTAGAAACAAGAGTATTGCCTTCCAAATGGATTTGAACTCTGACCCCTAGCACCTGGGAAGTCATTTTAATTCTGGAAACTACTTGTCCCACAAGTAACACTAGCATTTCTACTGATAACCCAGCTGGCTCCTCTGAGCTTTGTTTATAGACCAGCCCCATGGGCTCAACAAGTCCAAAGCCTACTCCTTCTCTATCAGCTCCTCTGTGTATTCAGCTCATCCGACCCTTCCAGTAATTCATGGCAAAAACCTTAGCCCCTCTGACCAACTCTGGCGCCTGTCAGAGAACCAGCCAGTTGATTTCAAAATGTGACCTCTCTTCGCCTGTCTACTGGAGTCATCACTGTTATCAGTCACGCCTTTGCACTTGCGCAGTGGCGCTCTCTCTCTCTCTCTCTCTCTCTCTCTCTCTCTCTCTCTCTCTCTCTCTCTCTCTCTCTCTCGTCCTGGGGTCCCTGCTTTCACCTCTGACCCTCACACAGTTCAAGCAGCCTGAGGGATACAATTGCAATCCCAGTCAGACAGACTTCCTTGGTCTACAACCCTCAGGGGTTTCTCCAAGTTCTCAGTATCAAGAGTAATACTGTAACTGATGGCCCATCAGCACAGTCTCTATCAACTCTCTTTGCTCAAGTATATGAAGCCTTTCTTTTTTTTTTCTTTTTTTTTCCAGACAGGGTTTCTCTGTAGCTTTGGAGCTTGTCCTGGAACTAGCTCTTGTAGACCAGGCTGGCCTCAAACTCACAGAGATCCGCCTGCTTCTGCCTCCCGAGTGCTGAGATTAAAGGCTTGCGCCACCACAGCCCTGCTGAAACCTTTCTGGTTTACTTAAAATCCCAACAGGTAGTTTTTGCTTCCTTGGCCCGTTTCAGTAACTTTGCTATAGTATTTATTACCATCTTTAGTTTATTTAATTATCTTTGTATTAAAAAGTTATAAATTGCTACTAGTTTTGCATATTTTTAAAACTTTATTTTTTAAAAAAATTATGTGTGTTTGTGCTTGTGTATTGTCACATTTGTGTGCCCATGGAGGCCAGAAGAGGGTGTCAGATACCCTGGAGCTGAAGCAAGCACTCTTGACCACTAAGTCAGCTCCCCACCCTCTTATTTTTATTTTTTGAGACAGGTTTTTTAGTCTAGGTTGACCTTGAACTCTAGTGACCTTTCTGCCTCAGTTTCCCAAGAGCTAGAATTACAGGTATTGAGTTGCCAGCTCAACAGTTTCTTTTCTATGTATTCCCACTAAAACATTGACTTCACAAGGCCAGAGGTTAGTGGAACTTATTTATGCACACTTTTCTAACACAACATGTGCTCAGAAAACGTTCTGAATAGATAGCCGCCTTATAAAAAAGAATATAGGATTGGACAGGCAGTCATATGAAAAGAGAGAAGGATGGACACAACCCACAAAGCTGAAGGGCAGGAGGTATACCTGAGCGGCAGAACACGTGCCTAGCGTAGTTGGGGACCCCGCCATCGCTAGCACCATGAAAGGTGGTGAAAAGAAAGATGGAGAATGAAAGCAGGGATCAGAGGTAGGGAGAAATTGCCAGAAAGGAGGAAATGCTGAGAATAGAGGGGAAAAGAGGGAGAAAAAAACTGACCTGGGAGATAGAGGTCACCCCCGCACCCCATTTACCATCAGGAGCCCCGTCACACACTACTAGGTCAGCAGGGCAACCCTCAAAGTGCTGGATGATCTCCTTGGCAGTGGAAAGCTATGGAGAAAGGGAGATGAGTGGTCTCAGTGCCCTTTGACTGCCCTCACCTTCAAATCCCACCCACCCACAGCCCTAGCCTTAAAGCCTCTGGGACAGCCATGAACAAATCCTCAGCATCTTTTGGTGTCTCTGCAATACGATCTACTGGCTGTTTGCTGTTAATTTGTCTTTCTCAGTTTCTGTCTTGGATATGGGGCTAGAGTCCAGTATGCTTTGCTCGTGTTACACAAGTGCTATAGCGCTAAGCTACATCTCCTGTCCCTCTCCTCTTGCTTTTAAATTAAAAAAAAATTAATGGGCTGGTGAAATGGCTTAGCAGGTGAAGGTGCTCACTGCCAGGCCTGGTGATCCAGAGTTCCATCCCTGGAGGAAGAAAGAACTGACTCCTCCTGCCCTCTGACCTCTAGATGCACACCATAGCACACAAGCACCCCCACACATACACGCAACATTTTCCTCTCCCTTTCTTTTCCTTTCTAAATATATATAGGTGTTTTGCCTATATGTATTGTTTGTGTCACATGTATGCCTGGTGCCAGGGAGGTCAGACGACGGCATCACAATCCCTGGAACTAGAGTTCCAGGCAGTTGTGAGTCATTCTGTAGGTGCTTGGAATTGAAACTGGGCCCTTTGCAAGAGCAACCGGGACTCTTGACTGCTGAACCATCACTCCAGCCCCTAAAGTATTTTTAAAACTGCATCTATTTAGTCATTTACTGTGTGTGTGCTTAAGTACATGTGCACTGCCTGCACATGGAGGTCAGAGGACAATTTTCAGGACTTAACTCGGTCAACTGGCTTGTCGGCAAGCACCCTTACTTGCTGAAGCCACCTTACAGTCCTCTCTTTTGAATTTGGAGCTACAGTCTCATTATGTAAGGTAGCCTAGCTTTGTATTTATTACAGGCTCAGCCTTTTAATTCTGAGGATTACATATTACTTTCACTGTTTTTATTGCCTTGTTTCTCTTCCACTTCCCATAGCCCCCAAGTAGAGCCTTCTCTCAGGATAACCCCGATGTTCTCAGTCACTAACTCACCTGTGTGATGTCCCCCTGTATCTGGATCACGCCTGGAAGTGGAGCCATAGCCTGCAAGTCCACAGCCACCACCTGACCAGAACTCTGGCCCCTGTGGACAGCACAGTCCATGTCAGCACACCCGTTCCTCCCAGCCCTTCCTCCCACCGGTTCACCCTCCTAGACCTCTCTACTCACCCAATCTTTTGGCTCAGCACCTGGCTCCAGCTGCCTGGGGCTGCACACAGGTCAACTGCTCGCTTCACGCCTGTGCACACACAGTGAAAACACACTTTGTCAGCTGCATAGACCTTTCTAAACAGGAGGACCCTGCAGGATTCACCTCTCTCCCCTGGAGTGAACCTATGAATTGCTCTTGGGCCATATCCTGTAAGGGTTGTGGCTTCATCTTCTTCCCTGTTTCTCTGCCCCAGATAACCTCGAAGTTAGCCCACCCACTGCAGTGAGCTCTACAGAAGTGGCCTTCTCTTCACTCCCAGGTCACTTGGCCACCAAATAAGCACCTTGGAAGAGATTGAATTCCTCATCCAGTTGAAGCAGCTTGAAGGCACTCCGGGCCCGCCAGCCATTCTCCTTGGCCAGGCGATAGTAGACATCCCGTTTATCCTTTGATGTGCGTCCCATCTCACTCTGCTGGGAGGCAGTGAGCTGATGCTGCTATCCTGTATGGATAAACAGGGTAGGGAGTAGGACACCACCTACCTGCACAGGGCAGAGAAAACAAAGTATAGCTAATTGAGTTCATGTGACCCATAAGACAGTCCATTTCAACACATGGAGACCGAAGCCCTGCCAGGGCTCTGAGTCCCTTATCATGAACTCTCAGGCCCCTTTGCTCATCACATAGGCTCCCATCACTGTGGGCACCACAGACCCCGCTGTTAATGACCTTACTACTGACCCTGCCCACCTCCAGCTACCCTCACTATCCCAGTCATCTCTCTCTCAATTTCTCTGCCCATTTCGTCACTACTAATACCCAACCATCTCTCTAGCTTTCCCGTGTCTCTAGATTCACAGACCCTTACTGCCCCCATTAATCCCATGCCTGTCACACCTAATACCCTGATACAACCTTATTCTGTCTCTCACAGCCTAATCTTTCTCTCCACTCTGCAGTCCATCAATCCCTTAAAAGACTAGGCCTCCAGCCATTAATTACGTACTACCTCCTTAATCTCCACTAATGCCTAGAGGATCATGACCTGTTGATCCCCATTCTGTCAATTTACCAGCTCTGTTAACTCCGTTAACCTCCAACCAACCTCTCACAGATCACACCAGTGGCCTTCAGTATCCTTTTCATCAAAACACACAATACCCTGGACTGGATGCTCACACAGCTTCTGTTTCTTCTTTCCTCGCTTCCCTTACGAGTGCTTTTCTCCCCCTGCCCACTCATCTGTTATCCTCTCCGGAACCTCGCCATTATTGATTACTATGAAAACTGCTGAATATCTAGGACTCCCAGAGAACATACTCTTATTAGCAATTCCTTCATTTTCAGCCAGTGAGCGCACTTTGTTAGGTCTCCATGAGCGACGGAACTGAAATATTACTAGCTTTCGTTAACTTTCTGGCGGACACAGCGCCACGCGCCTAATACCTTAAAGGCTCATCTTCTATTAACAGCCCCAAGTTCATCTTCATGACCTCAAAGACCATCACCCTCTCAGGATCACCAGATACCCCTCGAGGTGGTCCGGCGGATACCAGATCAGCTGTGTAGCGACATGCGGCACCCTTTCGAGTTCACGCAGCATTCTAATTTTCTGCTTCCCGAGGCTTGACTGAACTATGCAGCTGCAACACCGAGAATGAACCCCCTCCATACCGACAGCGCAGGCATGCCTACAGTCTTGGTCCCAGTTTGTCCTAAGTGTCCCAGGACCTACCTTAGCTCTTGGATAGGGAGGGAAGCTGGATCACCCGCCTCAAGAAGAGTGTGCAAACCGGTGAAAAGAGGTAGGGCTCCAGTTGGTGTTCGCAGTTGACCCGAAGGCCTGTAGCACATACCTAGAGGTTGTTACAACGTGGCAAACTTTTCATTGTTAAATAGTTAACTTCCACCGAGGTCCAGACCAGAGCAGAGCAGAACCTATGACGTTAGTCTCGTCATCTTTTGTCGACATATCCGGGTCACAGGAACTGCGATTCCCAGGATGCAACTGACATTGCTTAGCCAATGCTGTTGCAAGGCTCGTGAGCCGGCTCTACGTTCTTTGTTTCAAGGCCAAGGTCGTGTAACTGCGCTGAGGAGGGAGAGGCAACGTGATCGCGAGTTCTCGGCCAATCTGGGCTATATGGAGAGACCCATGGGAAACCCCCACCCCGCTCCACGCACTTGCACAAAAAAAAGCAAGAAATAAGAGGCTAAAATAACTTACGTAGCCGCCTCTTTTATACACCCTGGCGGTCGTTGAGCCTATGTACTACATTTCCCAAAGTTCAGCGACGTGGCCACGCCCACTTTTCTTAAGTCTGGCGGGAAGGGAAATTACGCAAGGGGGTGGTGCGTGACCACGCGGAGGAGGAAAGCACGTAGTGAAAGTACGCTAACAGAGAAGCTACTGCGTGCTATTTTGAATGGTATTTTTCCGGGTTGATTGCGGTGCTTTTAATTTTGCCATCTCAGAACTTTGGTTTCCCCATTTGAAAAATGGAGATCATCACCAACAAAGAGTTCACGGTGTTAATAGGGTTAGAAAGATGTACGTCCTTTTCGTAATTATACGTTTTCCCCAAATATTTTTGGAAACATTTTAACCCCTACGCTCCAGTAAAAAGGATATCTATAAATTTGTGAGGCAGCACACTCGGGAGAGGCTCTTTCTGCCAAATCTGACCACTTGAATTTAATTCAGCGGGCCCACACCCCCACATGCACCTTGTGGCACGTGCCCCCTCCCCAAATAAATGAACAAATTAATAAATGTACGAGTGATTAAAATTTAAAGCATATATGTATGTGTATATGTTCGTGTGTTCGCGCTTGTGCGCACACGCGCGAGCGCGCTCATATATCATGACCTAGTGCAAAAAAAAAATAAATGAAACAGTTATTTACCGTGTATTAGGCATTAAGTGCTGTCCGTGGCGTGCTGGTAAATGGTTAACTGGCTTTTGGCAGGGTAAGGGGTTGGATCTGTTTGTAGCATTTGTTAGTTTCCATGGTTTACATATCATCTATCATCCGGTCAGATTTTAGGTCACCCGTGTGTAGTCTGAACACAGGTGCAGGCGCACACCATTAGTGTTTACTGGACCATACAATAATAGGAGAAATGGCTTCAGGAGCACAGAAAAGGAATGAAATGAAGTGTGAGAATTAAGAAATGATAGATTTTAAATATCTATTACCTTTAAAAATCCAATCCACTTAATTGTTAAGTTCACAGTATTATATTTCCTTTTCTGTCTTTCCTTGTCTTTTTCTTTCTCTCTTTTCTCCATGGTTTCAATGTAGGTCAAAGCTGGCCTCAACCCCATGAATCACTTCCCACCTTGCTTTTTTTTTTTTTTGGTTTTTCGAGACAGGGTTTCTCTGTGGTTTTGGAGCCTGTCCTGGAACTAGCTCTGTAGACCAGGCTGGTCTCGAACTCACAGAGATCCACCTGCCTCTGCCTCCCAAGTGCTGGGATTAAAGGTGTGCGCCGCCACCACCACCACTCGGCATACTCGGCACACTTCCCACCTTTCAAGTGCTGACATTTCAGGCGCCCCACAACATGCACCGTTCAGCATTTATTTTTTTTTCTTTAAGACAGGGTCTCACTAGGTAGTGCTGGCTGTTCTAGAACTCACTACGTACACCAGGCTGGCCTCAAATTCACAGAGATCGACCTGCCTGTGCGCCCTCCGAGTGCTGAGGTTTACCAGTATTTCATTGTTTTTTTGAGACAGGGTTTCTCTGTAGCTTTGGGGCCTGTCCTGGAACTAGCTCTTGTAGACCAGGCTGGCCTTGTACTCACAGAGATCCACCTGTCTCTGCCTCCCTGGGATTAAAGGTGTGCACCACCACTGCCCGGTTAGTATTTTATTTTATTTTATTTTTGTTCTTTTTGGTTTTTTGAGACAGGGTTTCTCTGTGGCTTTGGAGCCTGTCCTGGAATTAGCTCTGTAGACCAGGCTGGTCTTGAACTCACAGAGATCTGCCTGCCTCTGCCTCCCGAGTGCTGGGATTAAAGGCGTGGGCCACCATCGCCCGGCCTAGTATTTTATTTTTTAAAGATTATTTTTATTTTATTTTATGTGTATGAGTGTTTATCTGCTTGAAAACATACATGCCTGCTGCTCAAGGAGGTCAGAAGGTATCAGATCCTAGAAGTAGAGTTATGGATGGTTGTGAGCTATCATGTGAGTGCTGGGAACTGAACCGGGTCTTCTGCAAGTGCAACAAGTCTTCTTAACCACGGAGCCATCTGCCTAGCCCCAGTGTTTCATTTTTAACAATAGTTATTTAAAAATCAGTTTACAAAAATCCCTGAAAATTGAACTAACCTGCTTGTGAAAGCCTATAAAGTTGTTTCCAGTGCACTGCTGAAGTCTTGTAATGTTATTTTTAGATTTGATTTTATGTGTGTGCATGTTTTGCCTGCATTTATGTATGTGAATCACTTGTGTGCCTGGTAACTTCTGAGGCCAGAAGAGGGCATTGGATCCTCTGGGACTGGAGTTACAGATGATTGTGAGCTACCTTGTGGATACAGGGAATCAATCCTGGTTCCTCTGGAAGAGCAAAAAGTGTCCTTAACAGCTGTGCCATCTCTCCAGCCTCCTGAATTATTTTTTCCCTCACTCAACTTAATCCTTACAACATAGGAGCTGATTGTCCTTAACTTACAAAGAAGAAACTGAGGCAAGGAAAGGATACATGTGACCTATTAATTTAACATAAATCTATAAAATTATATAGAAATACAGTCATGTATAATTTTATATTACATAGTAGTAAACAAACAGTAAAAATAGGTTACATGTAAATAAAAATATATGCTAGTATATACTTTATATATATTTTTAATTTTATTTTTATTTATTTATTTATTTTCTTATTTATTTATTATGTATACAATGTTCTGTCTGTGTGTATGCCTGCTGGCCAGAAGAGGGCACCAGACCTCATTACAGATGGTTGTGAGCCACCATATGCTTACTGGGAATTGAACTCAGGACCTTTGGAAGAGCAGGCACTGCTCTTAACCCCTGAGCCATCTCTCCAGCCCCTACTTTATATATTTTTATCATGCATAAAACCTAGGTATTATCCTATACATATAACATACAATATATATGGTAATACAAATATGGCAGCATGCCCCTGTACCTTTAGTAAAGTAACTACATTAAATACAGATGTACTATTCAATAAACAGATACAGAATGTTCTATTTTATTTTTGAGACAGGGTCTTGTTATACAACCCAGGCTGTCCTTGAGCCTTAGTCCTCTCTCTGCCTTACTCTCCCAAGTGTGGAGCTAACTAGTGTGACAGACCAAATATATGATGTTTTGTCAAGTGCTGATAAAGTAGGGAAGGATTAAGTTACCTTTTTTTTTCCTTTTGAGATGAGATCGTAAGAGGTTGCCCTTGTCCATTTTTTTCTGCCTCAACCTTCAGAGTAAGCTTGGACTGTAGTTTGTACCATGGTAGTTTGTACCATGGTAGTTTGTATATGGTACAAATTCTGCTGTTATTTAGAAAGTCAACTGCAGGATAAGTCTTCTCTTTTCTTTCTTTCTTTCTTTCTTTCTTTCTTTCTTTCTTTCTTTCTTTCTTTCCTTCTCTCTTTCTTTTTCTTTTTCTTTTTTTTTTTTTTGGTTTTTCGAGACAGGGTTTCTCTGTGGTTTTGGAGCCTCTCCTGGAACTAGCACTTGTAGACCAGGCTGGTCTCGAACTCACAGAGATCCGCCTGCCTCTGCCTCCCGAGTGCTGGGATTAAAGGCGTGCGCCACCACCGCCCGGCTCTTTCTTTCTTTCTTTCTTTCTTTCTTTCTTTCTTTCTTTCTTTCTTTCTTTCTTTCTTTCTTTCCTTCCTTCCTTCCTTCCTTCCTTCCTTCCTTCCTTCCTTCCTTCCTTCCTTCCTTCCTTCCTTTCTTTCTTTCTTTCTTTCTTTCTTTCTTTCTTTCTTTCTTTCTTTCTTTCTTTCTTTCTTTCTTTTCTTGAGACAGGGTTTTTCTGTATAGTTTTGGAACCTGCCCTGGCACTGCCGCTGTAGTCCAACCAGGCTGGCCTCGAACTCACAGAGATCCACCTACCTCTACCTCCCATGTGCTAAGATTAAAGGCGGCATGCACCACCAACCGCAAGGTTGGGGTAAAGCTTCTCTGAGAAGTGACTCAGGAGCTAACACCTGCAGAAGAATGCCCTGGGAATATTGGGAGAAAGTGCTTGGCAGGAAGAATGAATACTAAATACAAACAGGTGAGTGGGAAGGAGTTTGGTGAGTACTCAGAGACCTGAAAGATGGACTCTTCATGCGTTTCAAATGTGAGTTTCATCAGGTGGAGGCTCCTATTGTGATGTTCTCTGCTGCCTCTCACTTCCTAGAACAAGACTTGCTCACAGCTGTTTATTAAACCATATTCTTTTTTTTTTTTTTTGCCCAGGTGGGTTCTTATGCAAATAAGGTCAACAGCCTCCCTTTAAGCTGCACCCCCAGCCTGGCTTTCTGTATTAAATTATTTTTAGGAAGGGCCTGGGGGTGTATGCCTTTAATCTCTACACTCAGAAGGCAGATGTAAGAGGATCTCTGTGAGTTTGAGGCCAGCCTGATCTACATACTGCTTTCCAGGCCAGTCTAGGTTACAAAGAAAGATCCTGTCTCCCAGGAAAAAAAGTGTGTGTGTGTGTGCGCGCATATATTTCTATGGGGTCTTGTCTGGAGGTCAGAGGTTAACTTTAGGTAATTGGGTCCTGCTTTCCACTTCGTAGGTCTTCTTACTGTTTCTAACTGCTGTTCTGCGTAGCCCAGGAAGCTGGCATGCTAACTTCTGGGCTAGTCTCCTGTCGCACTCGATCAGGCTAACAAATTCATGCCACAGCATGCAGCTTTTACACGGGTTTGGGAGACTGCTCTTGGGTCATCTCGCCTGTGAGACTAGTGCTTTTGACCCACTGAACCATGTCCCAGCATTCTTGACAGGCCCATGAAGAGACAGAAATATTCCCGAAGGAGATTTCTTTTTTGAGTCCCTGGATAGGGATGTGATGGGGGGCCCTATTGTGCAGCAACAACCATTTAAGGTACCCGAGAGCCAAGGAAGGAGGGACAGCTTGAGATGCAGCTCGGTGGTAGAGTACTTGCCTGGTGTGTGTGTGATTCTGGGACCGAGGGTCTCACTCGAGCCCCATCACCACTAAAGAAAAAAACGTTACATTAAAATTAAAAGGCAAAGCAACAGTCAGTGGAGCTCAAGAGAGTCCTGTGGGGTTGTGGAAAGCTGCCTCTCACGCTATAGTAAACAAGTGTGAGAAAGGAAGGGTTCAAGCAGGCCACTGCTCCACAAGACAGGAGGGAGTGCCAGGCATGGGGGGCCCATGTTCATCCTGCTGGATGCTTCCTATGTCCTGTTTTCTTGTGGGCCACAAAGAGGATGTTTAATTTTTAGCAAAGAAACTTGCTTCCTCCGACAGGGCTCAGGGTTTGGGGGGCAGGAGCCAGGCTCTGAATTCCTCATGCCACTGAAGTTGTTAGTGTCACCGAACAAGACAGACTGGGTCCCCTGTCCTCAATAAGCCTAGGAAAGAGACACACTAATAGTGAAAAAGCAGGAGAAGGAGATTTAACCAACGTGGGCACATTGGGAGGAAGGACGAAGCGATCCAGTGCCAACCTTCCACAAAGTCTGTCTTAGGTGATCTGAAAAGAGGGTGAGACTGAGAGGGGGTCAGAGCTGTGCATAGTTATGCAGCCTCAGCCAAGGTGTACTTTTGTGGGTGTATCAGAGCCATCAGCTGTCTGCTCCAGGCTCTCCAGCAAGGTAGCGAGACAAGTTCTAACACCTCTTTCCTTGAGACAAGTTTTCCCCTTGGCTCGTGCCAGACCTCAGCCTTTTTCTTTCTTTCTTTTTCTTTTTTGAAGATTTATCTATTTGCATATTTTATGTAAATGAGTGCTCCGTAAGAAGGAATCTGATCCCATTAGAGATGGTTGTGATCAACTATATGGTTGCTGGGAATTGAACTCATGACCTCTGGAAGAGCAGTCAAGTGCTCTTACCCACTGCGCTGTCTCTCCAGCCCCTAGCCCTTTTCTTTACCCAGCGTGAGATTCCTGGGGAAATTCCAATTTCTTGGGGTGCATTGTTTCAATCGTCTAATAGCCAAGGGAAAGGACACAAGTGTCTCTTTAGAATATCCTCATTCCTGCCAGGCAAGCCAGTTACACCCAGGCTCTTCCCGGAGCCAGAGGCTCCCACCCAGCACCCCACTGAGTGTAAAGGTGTCCTCCCCACCGCCTCCTGAAGAGGTCAAGGAGGGCTGCAGCTGCCAGACCAACTCTGTCCCAGAGAGGGCATTTATGAAGGGAAAGAGGAAGCCTGGGCCTAGACCTGCTTCAATCTCTGTGCTGAGGGCAGCGGTGGGTTGGGGAAGCAGGGGGTGCATGGACAACTTTGAGGGACAGGAAAGGATTGAAAAGAATCCCCCTGTGGGATGCCTGCATGAAAGGACAGATTAAAACCCTTAATGCAGAAACGTGAGTGTGTGTGTGTGTGGTGGGGGGTGCTTTATAGACTGTTCATCCATTCATTTCAAAAATATGGAGTCAGCAATTAAGATGGGCTAAGCACCATGATAAGTGTTTTACTTTTGAAATGTATCTCCACTATAACTTCCTAAGCTAGGCATTATCTTGCTCCTGAGGATGCTGAGGGAAGGCAAAATTTAGGAATTTCTCATGGTCACAGAGCTAGGGAGTGGCTGAGTAGAGAAAGCTTTCGCCTGAGTCGCTTTGCTATGTTGCACCCACTCCGGGCTTCTGACCTAGTTCAATGAACATCAAGGGGTCTTCTTTCTCTAGCCCTAATTTATTTATTTATTTTCCTTTTTTTTTTAAATTTATTTATTTATTAAAGATTTCTGCCTCCTCCCCGCTACCGCCTCCCATTTCCCTCCCCCTCCCCCGATCAAGTCCCCCTCCCTCATCAGCCCAAAGAGCAATCAGGGTTCCCTGACCTGTGGGAAGTCCAAGCACCACCCACCTCCATCCAGGTTTAGTAAGGTGAGCATCCAAACTGCCTAGGCTCCTCCAAAGCCAGTATGTGCAGTAGGATCAAAAACCCATTGCCATTGTTCTTGAGTTCTCAGTAGTCCTCATTGTCCACTATGTTCAGCAAGTCCAGTTTTATCTCATGCTTTTTCAGACCCAGACTAGCTGGCCTTGGTGAGTTCCCGATAGAACATCCCCATTGTCTCAGTGTGTGGGTGCACCCCTCGCAGTCCTGAGTTCCTTGCTCGTGCTCTCTCTCCTTCTGCTCCTGATTTGGACCTTGAGATTTCAGTCTGGTGCTCCAATGTGGGTCTCTGTCTCTGTCTCCTTGCATCGCCTGATGAAGGTTAATATTCAGGAGGATGCCTATATGTTTTTCTTTGGGTTCTCCTTCTTATTTAGCTTCTCTAGGATCACGAATTATAGCCTCAATGTCCTTTATTTATGGCTAGAAACCAAATATGAGTGAGTACATCCCATGTTCCTCTTTTTGGGTCTGGCTTACCTCACTCAGGATAGTGTTTTCTATTTCCATCCATTTGTATGCAAAATTCAAGAAGTCCTTGTTTTTTACTGCTGAGTAGTACTCTAATATATATATATATTCCATACTTTCTTCATTTATTCTTCCATTGAAGGGCATCTAGGTTGTTTCCAGGTTTTGGCTATTACACACAATGCTGCTATGAACATAGTTGAGCATATACTTTTATTGTATGATAGGGCCTCTCTTGGGTATATTCCCAAGAGTGGTATTGCTGGGTCCAGGGGTAGGTTGATCCCGAATTTCCTGAGAAACCACCACACTGCTTTCCAGAGTGGTTGCACAAGTTTGCATTCCCACCAGCAATGGATGAGTGTACACTAAGGATAAGGAAGCAGAGAGGGAAATCAGAGAAGCATCACCTTTCACGATAGCCACAAATAGCATAAAATATCTTGGGGTAACTCTGACCAAGGAAGTGAAAGATCTATTTGACAAGAACTTTAAGTCTTTGAAGAAAGAAATTGAAGAGGACACCAGAAAATGGAAGGATCTCCCTTGCTCTTGGATTGGGAGGATCAACATAGTAAAAATGGCAATTCTACCAAAAGCAATCTATAGATTCAATGCAATCCCCATCAAGATCCCATCAAAATTCTTCACAGATCTGGAGAAGACAATAATCAACTTTATATGGAAAAACAAAAAACCCAGGATAGTCAAAACAATTTTATACAATAAAGGATTGTCTGGAGGCATTACCATCCCTGACTTCAAACTCTATTACAGAGCTACAGTATTGAAAACAGCTTGGTATTGGCATAAAAACAGAGAAGTCGCCCTAATTTATTTTTGAGACAGCAAGATCTTCTTGTCTCAGCCTCCTCAGTGACCAGGCATGAGTCGCCATAACCTGCTTACTAAAATGACCTTTAAATGTCGAAATAGAAATGCCAAAGCCCCGTTTGACTGAAGCAGCCTTAAATGGCCTTGAGTAGGAGTCCTCTTCCGAGGACTAACAAAGTGTTCTGCACCCTGGCACAGCCTCAAGGCTGCAGGCATACTTAAGAACATCTGTTCTTCCTATAACACGTTGTCCTCCACAGCCAGATCCCAATCGCCCTTTGCTCTGCTTTGTACCAATATCTGTCGCACGCCTAATCTGCGCAGCGCTTTGAAACTTCAAGGGGCTCAGAATGGAGCTGACAGGCTAGTTGACGGTTCCTTGTCCCACCCTGTCTCCTTTGACAGATATGAATAACAACAACATCAACAATAATAGCAATAATGTTGCACTTGCTGTTGATGTTTGGAATATTTTGATTGACTCTTTGCTGTGGGCAATCCTGAAGAGCTGAGGAAGGTTGTGGTGAGGGAGAGCCGTAGGCTGTGACTGAGAAATGGATAGGCGCATGGGTGGGTGAGGATATCTGGGTGTTTGTTCTTGTTGTTTCTGCTTGTTTTTTTTTTTTCCCCAAAGTACATTAATTCTTTAGACAGGAGACTTCAGATTTTTCTTGAAGTGTAAATACTTGCCTAGCCCCTCCCCCACTTAGTCACCTGGGCCAAGCCTTCTGCTGACAGGTGCCTTTTTCCCTGGCCAGCCTGGAGTACAGATGAATAAAGACTCTAGGTGGGGGAGGGTGTCAGAGGAGAGAGAAATCTGAGTAGGCCTGAATAGAAGGGAAGGAGGCAGCTACTGGAGCGCCCCCCCCCCCGTGTGTGGTGTAAAGTGTGTGTGCGTGCGTGTGTGTGATTATTGTGGGTATAGCTTATGTGTCTGGTCACGTTTTCAGCCGTGACCCCAAGGATACAAGCTGCATATGTGCTTTCCTATTTATTTGCCCGGTTGTGTCTTCCTCCGACACCACCTCCCCAATTGAACATATTTCTTTTCTGTCAACCGCTGTGTAGTACTGTCTACATCTGTATGGAGGTGTGTGTTCCTTAGGTGTTTATGTATGTTCTTTTTAAGACTTGTGGGTGCATTTGTCACGTGTGCTTTCTCTGTGTGTCTGCCGTGGCTGTGGTTATGTCTTTCTTTGGTGAGCAGCTCCACGTGTGTGTGTGTGTGTGTTATGGTTGCTTCTTCTGGACCCATTGGATTTATACTATCTCGCCCCTTGTTTTGGCCTCTTGCACATTTAGGTATATTTTCTGATTTCCCATTTGCAACATCCTAAGTTAGATGGTGTCCCAGACCAGCTTCCTCATCCCAGGCTCAAAATGATACCTCTGTGTCTGAGGACTCTCGAGTGTGCCCTTGTGGCCACATGTAACCACACCCAGCTCTGGTCAGAGAGAAGCAGGCATTCGCAAGCAAACATGATGATACATGGTCTGGGACACCATCTAACCTCAAGTGTAGAAAAGGCGTAGGAATGTGTTACGCTCCGTGCACTCCTCTGTGCGCCCATCTTTGTGTGCTGAGCAGCTGCGAGTCTATGTGGGGTCAATCAGTTGTTTCTCTTTGGTGAGTCTGTGAGTCCATGGGCAACTTTGTCTCTAAGTCAATGGCCTGTCACTTTACGTTTGTGCGAGGCTTTGATTCTGTGGGTGACACTTGTAAGACTGCTGTCATTCAGCGTGGCTGTGGCTTGATGAGGGTTCCGCACGCATTGGGAGTCTTTGTGTGCACTTGACTAGATTTGGCACCTGCATCCATGGATGGAGCTGGGAAGGAGCCTGTCGTGTAGCTGTGATCCCCTGAGTGTGCAAGAGTCTTTCCTATTCTGGGGAAGTAGGTGGGGGTGGGGGCATCTAGGCTACCTTTGAAGGCCTAGCCAGCTTCTGGCCTTTCCGGGAATTCTATGCTCCCTGTAGGGGGTAGGCAGGCAGACCAGGTTCCACATAGAGGCTTCTTGTCCACCTGGGCTTCAAGCAGCCTAGTCTAGTTAAGCTAGGATTTCATGCCTGAGAGTCCCTCTAAGGAACTTATGTCTTGTCTGTTACAGATATGCCTGTCACATCTTTGGATGGAAGCGAACAGATAGACCTCCATCTAAGACAGTGTGCTAGACTGTGTGAGATTCTTCCATTAGGGTATGGACAGGCCCCACCCAATGCCTAGGCTGGGCTCCAAAACACTGAGACACACCCAATTTGATGACACTGTCCATACTTCTTACTCAGCTACAAATGTTCTCCCTACCTCTGTCTGGGCGACCAAGTGTCTAGGGTCCTTTTCAGGTTAGGTTGCCTAAGATGAGCCTCTAGTGACATGGTTTTTGTCCTAAGGCTTACTCTGTCCCTTTGTCTCTTTGGACTGATGTATCTAATGTCTGCGCCAAACCTGTTGGGGACACATTTAACTGCACATACCTGTCTAAGTAGCCTCTTTCTGTTACTGGCTCTGATTGCCTTTGGCACTCTTCCTGGTTACTGTGTGAACCCATTTCCACCCACCCGTCTGAGTTTGCCTCCATGGCATTTTCTTCCAGCAACTGTCTTTCCAGATGTTTTCCACTTCCTCTTTCCCTGTGCCTACCCTATCTGTCTTTTTGATCCACTACTTCCTGTCTCCGTGCTGTATCTCTTTTTTTTTTTTAATATTTATTTATTTATTTATTTATTTATTATGTATACAATATTCTGTCTGTGTGTATGCCTGCAGGCCAGCAGAGGGCACCAGACCCCATTACAGATGGTTGTGAGCCACCATGTTGTTGCTGGGAATTGAACTCAGGACCTTTGAAAGAGCAGGCAATGCTCTTAACCTCTGAGCCATCTCTCCAGCCCCCGTGCTGTATCTCTTGACCTCCAATTTGTCTAAGACTCTCTCTTTTTGTCTCCTCTGTGCTCCTCCTCTGCTGTCTGAGTCTGTTCCTTTCTCCTGCCTGTCTGTCTCTGGATGTGGCTACATCTCTTCAGTCATTCAGTCCATCCATTCGGTACACTTCAACACACACACACACACACACACACACACACACACACACACACACACACTTCGTTTCCTTTACATGGGTCCAAATGGGTAACTCCTGCCTTGTCTCCACCTAGGGCTCAAAGAAGTGAAACTCAATTAAAGCCAACACTTTTTCCCTCTCCCCCAAGCAAAAAAAACAAAAAACAAAAAACAAAACAAAACAAAAAAACCAGTAGAAACACCCAACCAACCAGCCAACTAACCAAAAAGAATTCCTCTGGTGTGATGGCAAAGCTGACTGGATGTGGGACAGGCACTTGGGAAGTAGGTTGGTATGGGACAAGGCAGAGGCACTCCAGGAGGAGCTAAGCTTGGCCAGAGTTCAAGTCTGAGTTGTTTCAACTTCAGGACTTGAGAGAAGCTTGAAGATGAGGAGGATGGAAAGCCATGGAGATGGTGGTCCTAGAAACCATGGGGATGGGTGGCTGTTTTAGGGGTTCCCTGGGGACATTCGGAACGGAAGGAGGATGTCCTTTTGGTGCCTTCCTCATAGGAACTGAATTTGGAAGTGGTGGGAGCCTCCAAAGTGTACTTTGGCTGGGGTGGAGATCCTTTGGGACTCCTCATCCCAGGAGGGGAATTCAGGAATTTTTCCAAGGGCCACACTATTTTGTAAAACTCCATTTTGATTGAGCTGTGAGAATTCCAGTAACTACAGTAATTTGGTTTCTAGAAGTAAATTAACTTGTTTTTCTAGCTTCTTGACTGCCTCTCTCCATGGACCCTCAGTAACGGGCAGCCAGGCCAGATGTTCATGAGGCACCTAACATCCTTTAACTGACTACTCACTGGTTACCCTGGCAATGGTCAACTGCAGGTCCAAATGGAAGCCTTTTAACCTCATTTCCTCCCCGCTTCTCCTCTATTACTAACTCAGTTTATAAGAGGACAGTGGACACTGAACCTAACAGAGACTCCTCTGAAGGTTTCTCCCTGCAGATAAAGTCTGCAGTGTCTTAAGTCCCTTGTTCCCTTGTCTGTTTTTCTTTCTCACTGACCTTTCATTTGGTGGCCATATGGAGAGTCAGTGTGTGTGAGCTCTCCCATAGGGTTTCTCTCCCACCCCTCATGCCCTTCCTTTCTCTAGGGACCATCTCTCCATTGCAATCCTCACATATACCACCAGTTGACTGGCCCTTGGGTGAGTTTTGAGATTCCTTTCCCTTCTCAATAAACTCTTCTCTTCTGACTGTGTGTCTGGAAGCCTTCTCAGAACCCATGGGGCCTTGTAGAGGGTTTTCCTAGAACGAACTCTTGGTCTCCTTTGAGGACTTCAGTAGAGATATCTCTATCCTCTAGATGGTCCTCTTACTGAACAGAGCCATTGGCTGAGGGACACCTCTTTCTTTCTGCTTATTTTCCATCAGGAACGACTCTCCCTTTTTTTTCACTGCTACTTGCAGCCTTGGGACAGCTATCTTCTAACTGCCTAGAGACTTTTTGGTGTACCTTAAATTTTTTCTACTGTAACCCAGCCTGGTCATTGTACCCCTGTGACAATGGCTACCACTGGCCAGACAGCAACAAGCTTTTGATGTCCAAATTCAAAGACTGATACAAAGGAATACGGTCTAAAGTCTCCTGCATTCAAACCTTCATTTTTCTCAGTTTTGGCCTTTCTGGTTCTGCAAATCTCCTAGGTCCCATCTTACTCCTAACTTGTGATGAGTGTGTTTTCTCTTGCTGCAAAGGCCACCTCTTCTATCAGTTGCATGCTGCTTTCCAAAGCCTGCTTCTAAAGATCTACTTCTCCAGAAACCCTTCGTCCTGACTGAGGGGCAACTGCCTAGCAAAACCTGCTCCCTAACTAAACTCCTGTTCTAATCAGATAAGAAGGCCCAGGCAGGCCCTCTCTGTGCTTCTCCTCACACTCTGATATGCTTGACAGCTCATTACCACTATCCACTCCTCCTCGGAGAGTTTCTCTGCCAAATCTCCTCATTTCTGTATGCTTCCTGCTCGACAGCTCATGACCACTACCCACCACTCCTCGGAGAGTTTCTCTGCCAAATCTTCTCATGTTTGTCTGCTTCCCACTTAGTTTTTTCATGCCTGGTCTAAAACTGGAATGGGCCATTCATCTCCATGTGGGCATCTCACCCACATTTGCCTGCAGGGATCCTTCAGTGAGAAACCCACTATGCCTACACTTGCAGTTTCTCTCGCTAGACATGTAGATCAAAGCAAGGACCAAATTCTCAGCTTGTCTAGAATGGCAAATCAATCTTCACCCACCTGGCTGCCCTGAGGAGCCACTGGAGGCTCCCCTCATGGCTGACTGACCCTCCAAGCTGTATTTTAAAAAAATGGTGCATGCCTTTAATCCCAGCACTCGGGAGGCAGAGGCAGGCGGATCTCTGTGAGTTCGAGACCTGCCTGGTCTACAAGAGCTAGTTCCAGGACAGGCTCCAAAACCACAGAGAAACCCTGTCTCGAAAAACCCAAAAAAAAAAAAAAAAAAAAAAAAAAAAAAAAAAAAATAAAATAAAATTCTATGTTAATCATGTTGCCACAGTTTTATTTATTTATTTACTGTGATGGAGGCCTGCCTGCCACATCGTATGGGGGATGTCAGAAGACGACTTGTAGGACTCAGTTCTCTCCTTCTATCATTGGATCCCAGGGGTGACTCAGGTCATCCAGCAGATGTGGCAAAAAGTGTCTTTACCTGCTGGGCCATCGAAGGGCCCCATCTTAATTATTTTTTTAAAAAAAAGCTAAAATAGTTCAATCTGCAGACTTCTCTAGCCTGTAGGGATGTGTTCAGTTGAACCTCTTTCTCTTTCTGACCATACCCCAGTTTCCTGCCCCACCCACCCTGCAAGAGGTCTCTCAGCCAAGCTGCAATAGATAAGGTGCTCTAGAAGGGGGCAGGGTTAAACTGCCCAAACTAACTCCTAGCTGTACCTCTGTTTCCCAAATGCCCACAGTCTGCCCAGATATAAAAGTTTACACTATTTTTGCCCTTCAGTGATTGCATTTGATCATGTTATTTTAATGTGTTCATTTTTTTCCAAGACAAGGTTTATTTGTGTAGTCCTAGCTGCCCTGGAACTCTCTTTGTAGATCAGGTGGCCTCAAACTCACAGAGATCCGCCTGCCTCTGCCTCCTGAGTGCTGGGATTAAAGGCGTGCGCCACCACCGCCCAGCTAATGTGATATCATTTTTGTTTGCTTCAGCTGCTTGTTATCTATGTTCATAAGTGTTCTGTGTTACATGTATATAAACTGTCTTTATGTTTCATAAAACCAGTGGCCACTGTTAAGAAAATAGAGTACCTGGTTTAAAGATGTGTTCCATACAGGAGGTGGGGCTGAAGGAGGTAGTTACAAGAGGTGGTGAAAAGCGCCATCTGGGGGCTGGAGAGATGGCTCAGTGGTTAAGAGCATTGCCTGCTCTTCCAAAGGTCCTGAGTTCAATTCCCAGCAACCACATGGTGCCTCACAACCATCTGTAATGAGGTATGGTGCCCTCTTCTGGCCTGTAGGCAGACACACAGACAGAATATTGTATACATAATAAATAAATAAAATAGAAAAAAGAAGACATTTGATTTAAAAAAAAAAAGCGACCTCTCTCTTTCCAGAGAACCTTCGCTTGGTTCTCAGCACCCACAGCCATCTATAACTACTAACTGTAGCTTCAGTTACACCTTTAGCCTCCATGGTCACCTGTACACACACACAAGTACAAACAATAAAAACCAGGTGTGCATATGGAGCTGGAGAGATGGGCGGCTCAGCGGTTAAAGGAGTGCTGCTCTTGCAGAGGGCCCGGGTTTAGTTCTCAGCTCTCATGGGTGGCTCACAACTGTGTTACTCCACTTCGAAGAGATCTGATGACTTCTTCAGGCCCCCACAAGTACCAGGCATGCATGTGGCAAACATGCATGCCAGCAAACACACACACAAAAGGAATAAACCTTGTTTTTTTAAAGGTATGTGAATGTGTACCAACGTGTATGACTAGATAGATATTTGTAAACACATTAAGGTGACTTAATTTTTAAAAACTGCATATACAGCTTTCCTATTCAGCATATTTAAAATGATCAGCATATTTAAACATTTGAGATACAGTGTATATATCTTCTTGTCTCGTAAGATTTATTTTATGAGTATGGGTGCTTTGCCAGCATGCGGGTCTGTGTACTACAGGTGTACATTGCCCACGGAGATGAGGACAGTGGACCCTTTGAAACTAGAAACTAGGATTATAGAAAGGTTTTAGCTGATATGTCAGTGCTGGGAACTGAACTGGGGCTTTCTCCAAATATAAATATAAAGTATAATTGGTTTTTAAAAGCTATTACATTTAAACAGATACAAAATATAAAGTACATAATTGGTAAAATGTTAAAGGAAAATGGTTTTACATAAAAAAGACTTTAAAAAAGATTTATTTATTCATGTATTTTATGTATATTAGTGCTCTGTCTTCACACACACCAAAAGAGGGCATCAGATTCCATTACAGATGGTTGTGAGCCACCATGTGATTGCTGGGACTTAAACCCAGGTCCTCTGGAAGAGCAGTCAAGTGCTCTTAACCTCTGAGCCATCTCTCCAGCTCCCATAAAAAGATTTCAACATAAAATTTACAAAGGATGGTTATAATATAGTTCTAACTAATTTAACTTCTAATATCTGGTATATCCAGATAAAACTGAAGCCCAATTCTCTATTTATAGCAAGGTCATCTTAAGTATTGATCTGCTCTTAATAATTCTTATCAAATCTTAGTAGTGTTTACAAAAACTGTTTTTGCAAAAGCATAGATTTTAGGGCTGGAGCGTAGGCTCAGTGGTTGGGAGCACTGGTTCTTCTTACAGAGGACCCAGGTTTCATCCCCAATACCCACATCATGGTTTACAACCATCTGTAACTCCAGTGGAATCTGATGCTCTCTTCTGACCCCTGTGGGCACCAAGCACATTCAAGTTGTTGTAAAAAAAATGAGAATTTTATTTTATCCTTTTACTAAATGAGAACTTTTTCTTCTTTCCTTCCTTCCTTCCTTCCTTCCTTCCTTCCTTCCTTCCTTCCTTTCTTTTTTTATTTTCAAGACAGGGTTTCTCTGTGTAGCTTTGGCTGTCCTGGAACTTGCTCTGTAGACCAGGCTGGCCTCAAATTTACAGAGCTCTGCCTGCTTCTGCCTCCTGTGTGCTGGGAGTAAAGGTGTGTGCCACCACTGCCTAACGCTAAATGAGATTTTAAAACCCTGGGATTAGATTTCTCTAAATACTGTTTTTATGTTTTGCCATGGGCTAAATTTCATAGTGATCATATATCTTACTTCATGGGACAACAACTTAAATATATACAAATTTGGTCGATTATACAAAATTTCACTGTGCCTATGACCTTCAGTCTTGTATATTTAGCTATGGGAAAGGGCCATACTTTAATATTTCTTAAATCCTAGATATTTAAATTTTTGCTGAGTTATTTTTCAGTGATAAAAATGACTAATCTTAAGTCTGATAAATTTACAAGTAAAGGTAATTTCAGCTCCTTCTGGTATAACCTCGTTTACCCAGGTTCCCTATCTTATTTTGGGGGTATCCATACTTGAATTCTTCTAAATTAGAATATCTCACCTGCCTCTGCCTTCCGAGTGCTGGGATTAAAGGTGTGTGTCACCACTGCCTAGTCTATCTTAGTCTTCTTTTTCACTTTTTAGTTTTTTTTAAAAAGAAAACAAGGTATCTTTTTTCATTTTACATACGAATCCAAGTTCCCACTCCCTCCCTTCCTCCCATCCCCTCCACCCCCCCCCCCACATCCATCCACTCCTCAGAGAGGGTAAGGCACATTGATGGGGGAAGGTCCAAGGTCCTCCTTACTATATCTAGGCTGAGCAAGGTATCCCTTCATCCAAAGAGAATGGGTTCCCAAAAAGCCAGTACAAGCTGTAGGGATAAACTTGGTTCCACTGTCAGTGGCCCCTCACTCTGCTCCAGCCATGCAACTGTCAACCACATTCAGAGGGACTAGTTTGGTCCTATGCTTGTTCCTTCCCAGTCCAGCTGGAGTTGGTGAGCTCCCATTAGCTCAGGTAAACTGTTTCAGTGGGTGAACCCCTCTTGGTCTTGACCTCCTTGCTCATATTCTCATTCCTTCCACTCTTCAACTGGACTTTGGGAGCTCAGTCCAGTGTTCTGATGTGGGTCTCTGCCTCTGTTTCCATCAGTTGCTGGATGAAGGTTCTATGGTGATATTTAAAATATTCATCAGTCTCACTACAGGGCAAGGCCAGCTTGGGTCCCCTCTCCTCTATTACTTAGGATCATAGCTGGGCTATCTTAGCCTTTAAATAGTCAGTCTAGTACCTTCCTGTATATATGACAGCATTTTGTTTTTTAGATTTATTTATTTTTACTTCATGTGTATGGGTGTTTTGCCAGTGTGTATGCTTCTGCATCATATATGAGCACTGTGGAGACCAGAAAGAGGAGTCAAATCTCCTAGAACTGGAGCTACGGACAGTTGTGAGGTACCATGTGGATGCTGGGAATCTAACCCGGGTCTTCTGGAAGTGCAACTAGTGCTCTTAACTGCTGCATCATCGCTCCAGTCCCTGTGACAATATTTTTGTGATCAAAACTCAAAATCTACTTAGTGGGATTAACTTTAAAGAGATCTAAAATACCTCTATTAAAATTACCTGTAACTCTATGCTGCCTTTTCTACAACTTCCTCTAAACTCGTAATAATAATAAGCCCTCCACTGCATAGACACTCCTCACCTAGTGCCTGTCTGCCATTAACTTTCGCATTTGTTCTCTAATCCTTAGGATGCTCAGTTTATGTCCAGCTGTATCTCTTCCCACCCTCATGTTCACTTTTCTCTCATCAATTTTACATTGTGTTGGAGGTCTGGTGGCCCCTCCCAGCTTTGTCCTCATTGCAGCATTCTGGTGGCCCCTCCCAGCTTTGTCCTCATAGCAGCATTCTGGTGGCCCCTTTCTACATCACCTTACTGTCAGGGTCCTGGTGGATCTTCTGCACTTTTGTCCTGCTCTCAGGGTCCTTCCTCATGGCCCATCTTCTTTATGGGACTCTTTAACTTACTCCCGGGGTTCTGGCCCCACCTTTCCTGCCACTTGCCTTTCCCAGAACTTCTGCTCATTCTTTCCTTCTCCCTGACTAGCTTCTGAGTTATTCAGGACCCCTGTCTGTTCACTGTGCATCTCTCTTTGTGCAGGTAAACTGACGTATACAAAGATGTGAGTCTGCCTTCTCCCTCTTCTGAACTCTCTTGACTTAACAAATACTCCCTCAGTAATGGGCAACATTCAATCCAAGTATTCCTCCCTTGACTGTGCTTACATACTGTTTTCTGTGCATTAGAAACAGACCTTATGGAATAAGATCAATATACTTTTTTTTTTTAAAATTAGGCTAAAGCGGTAATACCAGACCTCCATGAAAAGGTATCATAGAGTGCAGATGGTTTTTTTTTTTTTGAGGCAGGGTTTCTCTGTGTACTAGTCCTGGCTGCCCTGAAACTCACTCTGTAGACCAGGCTGGCCTTGAACTCACAGAGTTCCACCTATCTCTGCCTCCCAAGTGCTGGGATTAAAGGCGTGTGCCACCACTGCCCGGCCGTGTTGGGATTAAAGGCTTGCACTACCACCACCCAGCTTGGTACAGGTAGTTTTTTTTTTTTTTTTTTTTTTTCGAGACAGGGTTTCTCTGTGGTTTTGGAGCCTGTCCTGGAACGAGCTCTTGTAGACCAGGCTGGTCTCGAACTCACAGAGATCCACCTGCCTCTGCCTCCCAAGTGCTGGGATTAAAGGCGTGTGCCACCACTGCCCGGCCGTAGTTTTAATAGTTTTGTTATAGATCTCTTTTTATAGTTACTTCCCTCCACTGTTGATTCCTTTGGTTTTTAAAGCAGCTATTTTACATAATGCAGCTACTGGATGCTAAAAGAAACTTAAGAGATCTCCTCAGCCGTATACACCCTACTCGGGTGAGAAACTGAAGATGCTGGCTTCACTGTTTGTTGTTTTGTGTAGTTTGTTTGTCTCACTATGTAACTATGGCTGGCCTGACACTCACTGTGTGGAGTGTGAGGCTGGCCTTGAACTCACAGAGATCCAGTTGCCGCTGCCTTCCAAGTGCTGAGATTAAAGGTGTGTGCCACCATGCCTGGCCAGCTAACATTCTTTGGTTATACATAGCAATGGCCAACTGCAGACCAAAAAGATACTTTGAAATTCAGAATATTATAAGTGAGTACTTTAAAAATATCTATTCTACGTTAATTTGGAAAACATAAAAGAAAGGAAATTTCTAGGTTCATCCAAACCACCAAAATTAAACTAAGAGAGATTGACAATTTAAACAAATAAAGAGATTAAAATAGTGATAGAAAGCCTTCTGACTAAAAAATCTCCAGGCCCAGATGGATTCACAGCAGAATTCTACCACATTTTCTTTTTTTTAAATTTTTATTTATTTTTATTTTTTTGGGGGGGTTAATATTTTATTTTATTTTTTTAATTAATTAATTAATTTATTAAAGATTTCTGCCTCCTCCCCGCCACCGCCTCCCATTTCCCTCCCCCTCCCCCTATCAAGTCCCCCTCCGTCATCAGCTCGAAGAGCAATCAGGGTTCCCTGACGTGTGGGAAGTCCAAGGACCACCCACCTCCATCCAGGTCTAGTAAGTCTACCACATTTTCAAAGAAGATCTCCAGCCAATATGTTGTAAATTATTAAAAAAAAGAAAGAAAATCTTTGCTGTGGTAGTTCACGTCTTTAATTTCAGCACTTGAGAGTCAGAGGCAGGTGGACCTCTATGAGTTTGAGGCCATCCTGGTCTACAAAGAGAATTCAGGACAGCCAGGATGGGTTACATAGAGAAACCCTGACTCGAGAAACAAAACTAAACAAAAAACAAAACAAGAACATAACCCCCCCCCCAAACCAAAAAGGAACAGTTCCAAACTCCTTCCATGAAGTCAGTATAATATTTTATATACACAACATGTAAAGACACAAGAAAGAAAGAAAACTATAGGCTAATATTATTGATGAACAAAGATGCAAAAAATCCTCAATAAAATGCAAGCCCAATATAGGCATATATCAAAAAGATCATCCATCATAATTAAGTTGGCTTTATCCTGGAGATACAGGGAGGCTTCAAAATACCTAAGTCAATAGATGTAATAAATCATAGAAATGGACTTAAGGGAGCCGGGCAGTGGTGGCGCACGCCTTTAATCCCAGCACTTGGGAGGCAGAGGCAGGCAGATCTCTGTGAGTTTGAGGCCAGCCTGGTCTACAAGAGCTAGTTCCAGGACAGCTAGGACTGTTACACGGGGAAATTCTGTCTCGAAAAACCAAAAAAAAAAAAAAAAAAAAAAAAAAGAACCAAGTTGAGCAAGCCACGAAAAGCAAGCCAGTAAGCAGCATTTCTTTATGGCCCCTGCTTCAGTTCCTATCTCCAGATTTCCGCCCTGATTTCTCTTTATGATAAATTGTGACCTGAGAGTTCTAATTAATATGAAATAAGCCTTTTCCCACCCATGTTGCTTTCGGTCATGGCATTTGGTTACAGCTTCAGAAAGCAAATTAAAACATATAGTAATAAAACTGTGTTGTCTAATGAGTAAAATAGGAGACTCAAACATGAATACACATTAACTACAGCCATCTGATATTTGACAAAGATGCCAAAAAAAAAATCACACTGGAGAAAAGACAACATCAACAAATGGTGCTTGGAAAACCGGATGCCCACATGTAGAAGAACGAAATTAGATCCGTATCTATCACTCCGCAGAAAAATTAACTCCAAGTGGAGCAAAGACCTAAACGTGGAACCTGAAGCACTGAAACTGCCAGAAGAAAACATGGGCAGCAGGGCACAGGAAACGTGTAGGAGAGGACTTTGTGAAGAGGACTGCTTGGCCAAGAAGTTAAAACCAGCAATTGACAAGTGGGACCTCATAGAACTAAAAAGTGTCTATACATGAAAGGAAACAAGTGAAGATGGAGTCCACAGTATGGGAAAAGATCTTTGCCAGCTATACAGTTGGTAGAGGATTGATATCCAGAATATATAAAGAACTCAAAGTCAGGAAAACAAATGACCCAGTTTTTTTTTAAAAAAAAAACAATGGACTATGAAGCTAGTCATTGTGGCATTTGAGAGGCAGAAACAGACAGATCTCTTATGAGTTTGAGGCCAGCCTGGTCTACATAGCGAGCTCTCAGTAGCCAGGACCTTGTCTCAAATTGGCTAAGGAATATCTTCAAGTGTTTAACATTCTTAGCAATTAGGGAAACGCAAATCAAGACTACTCTGAGGTTTTATTTACTCCAGTCAGAATGGCTATCAAGAAAACTGGCAATAAATGCTGGAGGGGATATGGAGTAAGAGATAACTTCCGTTATTTACTGTTGATGGAATTGGTGGAAATCAGAATCTTTGAATTCTCAAAAAGCTAAAAACAAATCTATCATGTGATCCAGCTATACCGCTCCTTGGCATATATATGCAAAGGACTGGTGGGTATCTCAGTCCCGTCCATTTTACCCAAGTATTCGTGTCCTTTTGTGTAGCTGGTAAAGATCCTCACCCATTCTGTGGACTTTTTCACTCAACTTATTGTTCACTGCAACTCTATTCACTACTCATTGAAATTCTTTTATTATTATTATTATTATTCATTTTACATACCAACTACAGTTACCCCTCCCCCCAGCCCACCCCCCATCCATTCCTCAGAAAGAGTAAGGCCTCCCACGGGGAGTCAACAAAGCCTGGCAAGACCAAGCCCCTCCCTGCCCCTGCGGCAAGGCCGAGCGAGGCATCCCTCCATAGGGAATGGGCTTCAAAAAGCCAGCTCATGTATCAGGGATAGATCCTAGTCCCCCTGCCAGGAGTTCCACAAACAGACCAAGCCACACTGCTGTTACCCACATGCAGCAATTTATAGCTAGAAATAGAAACAACCTACATGTTCGTCTCCTGATGAACGGATTAATGAGAATGTGATACATATCCATTCTGGAATACTATTTAGCTGCAAAGAAAAGTGAAATCCTGAAGTTTGTAGGTAAATAGATGGTAATCGAGAATACTGTACCAAGTGAGGTAACCAGACCCAGAAAGACAAACTTCACACGCTCTCTTTTCTTTGTGGTGACTAGTTTTGAAGTTTTGAATATGAGTATATAACCTGGTATAACCAAAGAAACCAGGAAAGAAAAAAAGGAGGAGGACCAAGACAGGGAATGAGGGGTGAGAGAAAGAGCTCTAAAGAGGGAAATAGCAGATCATAGGTGTTAAATGAGGGCGGAAACGGGAAAAGGGGGGTTAACTGTGGAGGAGGGCATTACAGAGGGAGAGGGAAAGAGGAGGGACAAATGACACTAAATATGTTTGAAAAAGTCACAGGCAATTATTATTTTATATTTACCTAAAATGACATGCGATAAACTGGGCAATGGTGGCCCATGCCTTTAATTCCAGCACTCAGGAGGCAGAGGCAGGCGGATCACTGTGAGTTTGAGACCAGCCTGGTCTATAGAGTGAATTCCAGGACAGTCAAAGCTACAGAGAAACTCTGTCTTGAAAACCCCCCAAAATTACACAATCTTACATGCATGCACGCACTTACTCACACACATACACATACACACACACACAAATACATGAACACACACACACACATACTCATACACATTTAAATGAAGTTATATCATTAGGGGTGATAATACTTCTTGCAAGGGCCGTAGTCTATGTAACAAAATCCTCACTTCAGAACTGAGAAGCCTCCTTACAAGTCATTGCTCAGGGAAGTGCAAGAGACTCACAATATAGGCTTATTGCCATTGTTCTTGCTTGCCTCCCAGATGCATTCAAAAGTGCAATAGTGGCACTTCTATTTTGGGGGTAATCAACGACTGTCTAATTGGACTTAAGACCCTATCAACAGGAGACAAGCGTGGCACTGTAAACCTAGCCAACTTTCCCATGGCTAGTAAAGTCATGGAGCTCAGATGAGAAAGTACTAGTGCCCATTTCTGATACCAGTATAATTTCGATTTGCATTCTAAGTAGTTATCCTTTTAACCACCAGCAAGTGTAACTCTCATTCTTCATCAAAGAAGGTTCTTTTGCTGCAGAAGGAGAGCATTATAGAAAGCCCTAACTGATAAAAATGCAGAGAACAAGTAACTGACCATCATCGTGTGCTCATTCCCAATTGATACACATACAACATAACATCTTCTAAGGCTTGAAGAACATCATAGAAGAGGGGTCAGAAAGGTTGTAAGAACAAGACGGTCAGGGTTTTGGCTGAGAGACCATATACGACAAGGAAGCGACACTCATACAATCTCAATAGTACGGTTGCCTATACAATGACACCGGTTCATGTAGCCGATGTGTGCTGTGTAAATGAAGTCATAATTGTTATAGGCAGTTAGTGACTGTTGAAAGAGGGGGAATCAGTCATCCTCAGGGATGAGCTCCCCAACTCATTATGCAATACCGGGGGTCAGTCCTGAAAATATATACATTCAAGCCACACTAAAGAGACTCAGCAGGTTGTATTTATATATGTATGTATACATGTAACAATAATAAAGTAAAGAGGAAAACAGTAGAGATAATACATGAAAGCAGAAGGAGGGCTTGGAGATAGAGGAAGGAAAACAGTGGGAAGCAGGGCAGGATATGGCAATACAGGAATGAAGACGATCAAAGCGTATTTCAAACATATATGAAATGTCATCATGAAAGCCACTATTTTCTACAATTTATAAATGCTAATTAAAAAAAGACAGACTTTCCAGGTTCACATGGAGACTGCAAAGCCACTCTCACCTTGAGAAACACGTGAGGACCTGGAAGGGGGACTTGGGTCTTGTTGGCAGCTCGTTATCAGGAGGGGGAAATATTTAAAGTCTTACTGGTTTCTGAAGTACTCCAAGCCCAGAAAGTGTTCCAAGTGGAAATGTCTCCCAAACTATTTCTTCCAGGAGAAGAGAGTTTAAGAATTGACAGGGGGGGGGGGGGGTCATAGAAAATTCCTCTAGAACCTAGAAAGGAAGTTCAATGGGAGTCCCTGGGTCAGTTTTTTTTCTTTGTAGTCCTGAGGATTGAAAGCGCTCCAGCACCCAGCCACACTTGCATATGGGTCAGTCATGTCTGTCCCAGGAAGAGGGGCACTTCAATTTGCAGTCTCTGGCGAAGATGTTTAGAACTGCAATTAAAAGCAGTTTGCAGCATTGGGGCTGGGGTCACTAAGCTGGGGGGCAGGGCGGCGCTAGGAGGGGTGGGGCAGACAGGTGACACGTGTCCCTGCTAAGAGCCAGCCAGGAGGGAGGTGGGGGCGGGAGATCAGGGACAGAGAGAGACTGAAAAAGGCAGACACCGTGAGAGACAGAGTTCGCCTTGTGGGAGGAAAAGTCTATTTCCTACTCCAAATGGCCATTTCATGTGCTGTGGGGTGGGTCTCTCTGTATCTTTCTGTGTCTCTCCCTCCCTCTATTTATCTCTCTTTGCCTTCTTCCCCCCCCCCCCCCCCGGTCTTTCTGAGAGGTTGTTTTCGTTTCTCCTCCCCTGATCTTCATCTCTCTTTCTCTCTCTCCTACCTTTCTCAACTCTCCATTTTCTCCTTTGCCCCTCATTTCTCTCTGTTCCGGTTTGTCTCTCTGGCCAATTGCTCTGCCTTTACATCCGTCGGTCTCCTCTCCCCTTCCTCTAACCCTCCTCACTTTCTAGTCCCTTTTGCTCCATTCCTGACCCTCCTATCCCACTTCTTTGCCAGCAGGATGGAAATGCAGGATCCAAAGATGAACGGAGCCCTCTCTGCGGGTGCTGAGGGGTGAGTGGGGGACTCTAAGGAGGTTTGTGGGGAGAGGTCGGGGTTACCTTTTCATGAGCCTCTGGTTTCCTGCCCCATCTATCCAGCTACAGGCAGGAACGTGAGGGCTTCCTGCCCACCCATGGTACCGCTCCTGGGAGGAAACCTGTCCAGTTCATGGATGTAAGTAAGCCCACAGGATCTGTTGAAGTCTCATCTCCGCTATCTTAATTCCAACTCCTTCTCCTCCCTAGCTGCTCTCCTGCCTAGCTATCTCCCTGCCCCAGCTATTGGCTTCTTAGTCGCTGCCATCTCCAGATACTCCCTTTCCCCAAGTACTCCCGCTCTACTCTCTCTGTTGCCTACTTTTTCCCTTCCCACCTATTGCCCCTGCCTACTGACTGCTCTCCCTAAATATTCTCTTTGGCTTTGTGCCCCCTACTGTTCCCCCTCTTCTTTTCTTTTGTTTCTTATCTCCAGTTCCTCCCCGACAGCCCCCTTGCATTTCCAGCTGCTCCCTCCAGTCTTTCTCTTACATTTCCTTTTGGAAGCTATGTTTCCAGTTTCTTCCCATGAACTCCCTTTCTCTGTCAGCTTCCTCTTGCTTCCCATCACTCCTCCTGGATGTCTCCCTTCTCAGCTGTCTTAATCTTCCTGCCCTTCCTTCCCTGGATCCAGCTCTAGTCTCTTGTCCCATTTTCCCCCCTCCCCGATGTGTGCTGGACTTTGCCCCTTGCCAACAGTTTGAGGGGAAGACATCATTCGGAATGTCCGTGTTCAACCTCAGCAATGCCATCATGGGGAGCGGCATCCTGGGGCTGGCTTATGCCATGGCCCACACGGGAATCATCTTCTTTCTGTGAGTCTATAGGTAGCCTTTGGGGGGTGGTCAGTGGTGTGGCAGGCAAAATGGGAGGCCTGGGCCAAGTCTGAGCTCTGCCCCCTCTTGCAGGGCCCTGCTGCTGTGCATCGCCCTCCTGTCCTCTTACTCGATCCACCTCCTGCTGACCTGTGCCAGTGTTGTCGGTGAGACTCCCGTCCTAGGACCCCATCTTCATCTCATCCTCTCTGGACCTCAGACTCCAGCCTCCAATCCAGACCTCAGCTCAGATCTTGAGCTCCAGACCCAGATCTACTTCCTACTGTCTGATTGCAATTCAAATCTGACTCTGGGCACGGCTACTCTGACCTCAGACCCCAAACTCAGCACCCCAATTCCCACACTCAACTTCCCATGTGACAGATTCCATATTCAACCCTAGCCCTCAGTCTTTATCTGGGCTCCTAGATCATCAGGTTCCAATTCCTAACACCCATCCCGTAGTCTGACCTCGGACCTTCCCCACCAGGACACTCGTAGACTATTCCATCCCACCTCTAACTTCTATCAGTCTTTGCGTCCTCTTAACCTGGAAACCACTACTGAAATCCTCAGACCCCTGATGTCCATGGTTTCAGGATTCTCTCCCTCCATGGTCTCAGTCCATAGTCTGCCTCCAAAACCCCAACACTTCACTCTCAGCTTTTAATGTCTCCCTGGCCTCAAATATCATCTGCTGGATTCTACTCAGAAATTCTACCCTAAGCTGCACAGTCCTCACCTGAATCCTCTGTCAGTCACGCCAAAGCACACCTGTCTCACCTAGCCTGGCTTCCCCAAATTCACAGGCTGTTCTTTCCTGCCTCCCCCTTCGCAGGCATCCGAGCCTATGAGCAGCTGGGACAGAGGGCATTCGGGCCTGCTGGGAAAGTTGTGGTGGCCGTCATCATCTGTCTGCACAATGTTGGGGGTGAGGACTTGGGGAGGGTCAACTAGGGGGAAGAGGGTGGAATGAGGTGGGCTTTTCTCTGGGTGGTCGGAGGCAGGGGGTGGGAATCCTGATTAAATAGTCTCTATCTGCACCAGCAATGTCCAGTTACCTGTTCATCATCAAATCTGAACTCCCTCTGGTTATTGGCACCTTCCTGCACATGGACCCTGAGGGGTGAGTACACAAAATCTCCCTGGCTGACCGGGACTCTACCTGGTGAGCCCAGCAATCATCTCCAACTCTGTCTTCCTGGCTCCCAGGGGCTCTGTTTTAGGTTAACCGAGACTATGATGTATTAGGAGTCAATATTACATGTGACTATAACTCTCCACAGGACTATGGTAGACCATGCGCTGATTCTGAGACTTCTTCAGGCTGATTCTGGCTGGCAGCGGTCTCTGTATGCCTGGTGTATGCTGATGCTGACCATATGTGTGTGTGACTGTACAGATGGAGCAGATGTGGACTCTGGGTTTGACTGCTGTCCTGGCTGATTCTCTCTGGTCAGCCATGTGATGGCTAACAGCTGGGTCCTGTATGCTGCAATTGATCCCAACCATATGTGTGTGACACTTGGCTACTCTCATTTTCCCTGTTTAACTAATCAGGGTCCATCAGGCTGCTGGGCTCTATCTAGCTCTAAACGTGTGATTGCTGACTCTAGTGGTCTGTGTGTCGTGTCAACTATGCGCTCTGTCAACTCCATCTCCTGTTTGCTTTGGCGATTATTGTGTAGCAGATTCTCTCGGGCTGTGTGTGTGTGTGTGCTCAGGGAACTGTAACTGTGGAAATCCTCTTGATTGTGGCTTCAACCATGTGTATGCTCAGTCTGTTAGAACCCAGATTCATACTCCTGGCACAGCCTCCCAGATATTTTCTATACATACAGTGGGATTCCAAGTGTGTTCATTTGTGCACGTATCTGTGTTTTTCTTCATTTGCGTTCATCTTTCTTCCTCTATTTGTATTTTTTTAATGTGGCTAGAACCTGAGGCCTCATGCGTACGAGGCAAGTGCTCAGCCACTGAACTACACACTCCCGACTCCCTCTCTGTACCTTTTGGTTGTTGTTTTGAGAGAGGGTCTCTCTATACAGCCTTGGCTGTCCTGGAACTCACTTTGTAGATCAGTCTGACTTTGAACTCACAGAGAGCTGCCGCCCAAGTACTGGGATTACAGGCATGCACCACCATGTCTGGCTTTCTATATATGTTTCTGAGATGGGGTTCTGTTCTGTAGCCCAGGCTGGCCTGGAATTTGTCTTAGCTTCTCAAGGGCTGGGATTACAGGTTGCACCACTTGGCCTAGTGCTTCTGTGTGTGTATTATTTATTTTTTGAGACTGGGTTTCTCTGTAGCTTTGGTACCTGTCCTGGAACTCATTCTGTAGACTAGGCTGGCCTTGAACTCATACAGATCTGTCTGTCTCTACCTGGCCCCCCACTCGAGTGCTGGAATTAAAGACATGTGCCACCACCACCCGGCTAGCCTCTGTATATCTTGACATACATATTTATATGTTTAGGGACCAGCTCTTATTCTACTTAGTAGTCCTATGGACTTTGGTATACATGTGTGGTTTTGTCAGTTAAACTCCGGGATAGTTTTATGTGCCTGTCTGACAGTTTTATGTGCCAAGCTGAATAAGTGTTTGGTTTTTATTATCTGTGTGTATCCTGTGAAATGGTTGGCTTGATTCCAAGATCATCCAATTATGACTAGGTATGTCTGAGTTTTCTTTTTTTCTCCACCTTGCTGGGGTTCAAACCTGGGACCTTTGTATATGCCAGGCAAGTGCTTTTACCAGTGAAATATGTCCCCCTGCCATAGCAATTACAATTAAGTCCCATGTGTATGTAACCAAGATTTACTCTATTCAATTTTGTTTATGTGATAGAAAGAGAAAATGTGAATGCCTGGAACATAGACACTCAAAGGGTGTTTGTGTTGTATGTGTGTGTGTGTGTTTTTTGTTTTGTTTTGTTTTTTTTTGAGACAGGGTTTCTCTGTAGCTTTGGAGCCTGTCTTGGAACTAGCTCTTGTAGACCAGGCTGGCCTCAAACTCACAGAGATCCGCCTGCCTCTGCCTCCCGAGTGCTGGGATTAAAGGCATGCGCTGCCACCACCCGGCATATGTGTATGTTCTTATGTATGTGCACGTGTGTGTACATGCGTGTAAAGGCCAGAATTGGTCTCAAGTGTCTCTTTTATCTTTCTCTTTTTTTAAAGATTTATTTATTTATTATGTATACAATATTCTGTCTGCATGTATGCCACCAGACCAGAAGAGGGCACCAGACCCCATTACAGATGGCTGTGAGCCACCATGTGGTTGCTGGGAATTGAACTCAGGAAGAGCAGTCAGTGCTCTTAACCTCTGAGCCATCTCTCCAGCCCCTCTTTTACCTTTCTTTATCTTATGTTTTGGAGATGAAATCTCTCACTGAACCTGAAGCTTACCAATTAGGCTATACCAGTGTGCCAGGAAGCCTACAGCATCCTGCTTGTCTCCACCACCACCGTGCGTGGAGTACAGATGTGCACTGTGGCATGAGAGATGGAGATCCAAACTCAAGTCTTCACGTCTGCATAGCACGCACTGTATCAACTGAGTCATCTCCCCAGTCCTAAGTTTAGATATTTGTTGGAATGTGTGTATGTGTACCACATTTGCACGGTGGCCCCAGAGGCCAGAAGAGAAAGTCAGAACTGAAAGTTAGGAAGTGAAACTTAGGCATTTGCTAGCCATCTGACGTGGGTGCTGGAATCTTCTTGTCTACCCAGGGACTGGTTCTTGAAGGGAAACCTCCTCATTATCATGGTCAGCTTTCTAATCATCTTGCCTCTGGCTCTCATGAAACACCTGGGTAAGGAGGCTTCCTGGGTTGGTCATTGGGTGGCAGGGGTCAGAGCATGGGCACTAAGTAGCAAAAGCCCTTATTATTTTCCATATTAAGTTTGTTTTTATTTTGGTCCTGGAGACTGAGCCTAGGAGTGCACACAGACTAGGCAAGTGTAATACCACTGGGCTATATTGCCAGTCTGAAAAAAAGAGACATTTTCAATGGTTGTGGAATGCTGAGAGGGTGGGGAGGGCTTGTCTGATTTGGCTTTTAGCCGATTGGTAGGAGTTTTCTACAGAGGGAGGTTGGTTCAGGTGGAAATGGAAGCGTATTCGAAGGACAGAGTAAGGTTTTGGTGTTTGGTGTACTGGGTTTCTTGATTTCCAAGGCTCTGTGATCACTTCTTGTAGGCTACTTGGGGTATACGAGCAGCCTCTCTCTGACCTGCATGCTGTTTTTCCTCGTTTCGGTAAGTTATCGAGGACATGAATGGCAGGAGGCGGCGGAGGAGAATTTGAGACACTGAGGCATAGGCAAAACCTTCTTTGCAACTTTGTTTCCTTACTTGGGATACTCAGGTCATCTATAAGAAGTTCCAGCTTGGCTGTGATGTGAGCCACAACGACACAGCAGTGGAGGGTGCACAGCCTCCCATCCAGGGCTTTAACAGCAGTTGTGAGGCTAAGCTGTTCACAGTTGACTCACAGGTAGGTATGCAGGCAGGTAGGAGCTTGTACCACACTGGGCCCTCTTGCCCTATCCCAACATCTCACTTTTTTAATCAGAGTACTGGGCTTTGGGGGCTGTGTCTTGTGCCCTACTTCAAAGGTAATGGGGACTACTCAAAGGGCTCTAATTCTATATCCATGGACCATTCCCCAGATGTCTTACACGGTCCCTATTATGGCTTTTGCCTTTGTCTGCCACCCTGAGGTGCTGCCCATCTACACAGAGCTATGCCGGTGAGTAGAGTAGAGGGGCGTTGTGATCAGCCATCTAGAGGGGGGCAGTAGCCATAATGTCTGGCAGTCTCCATAGCAACCTTGGTATGCTATCTTGAGGGTGGCTGGTTTTGACAAAGGAGGGATTTGGAGTGTTTATGAAACCTCACGGACGCAGAGAAGTGACTATTTACTGACTGGATTTAAGTAGTACACTCTTCTAATGCCCAGAATAAATGTGAGTGGACAGAGTCGGGAGGCAGGGATCAGATGAGTTGATGGAAGAGGTGATGGTCTCCAAAGATGAGGTCGAGGAAGCAAGGATGATCCGATGGCTGGAGAGGGAGAGGTGGACAGAAGGGAGGCAGGACTGGGGTTTTTAGAGGATCGGACAGAAGGGGGCAATATAGATGTCAGATGGAGGAAAAGGCAGAGATGGTCATAGGGGTAGAGACATAGATGGACGGATAGGGGAGGCTTGGCTAGTTACCCAAGGGAGGCAGAGATAGAGTGTCAGTGTGTACCAGTTGAACATTGTTGGTCCTAGGAGGAAGGAGACTCTGGAGGGTGGGAGCCAGTTTTGAGGGTACACAAGTTCAAGGGTATGGCCATGACAGTTCCATGATCTATACATTCCAGGCCCACCCAGCGCAGGATGCAAGCTGTGGCCAACATGTCCATCGGGGCTATGTTCATCATGTATGGGCTCACAGCCACCTTTGGATACCTGACCTTCTACAGTGAGTGTGGCCGGGGCCATGGGTGGGAGTAGAGACCGAGCCTGGGCGAGAGCAGAAGCCTCTGAGCTTTTGCCCTCCAGGACCTCAGGCCCATCAGTTTTCAAAAAGTATAGTAAACATCATGTGTGTAGACTTTCTCATCATATGTGTCATGGTTTCTGGGCTACTGAGCCTAGTGTTCTTGTATCTTGTGTTCCAGGCACTGTGAAGGCAGAGATGCTGGAAATGTACACCCAGGAGGATCTGCTCATTCTTTGTGTGCGTCTGGCTGTGCTGCTTGCTGTAACCCTGACTGTGCCAGTTGTGCTTTTCCCTGTGAGTGGGGGCAAGGAGGGCCTGGGGAGTGAAGGAATAAGGGAATGAGCAGAGGGAAGAACGGGCCTGGTGAACAGAGAAGGCAAAAATAGATGGTTGGACAAAAGGGGACCTGAAGTCAGGTATGTAGCTCAGTTTGCAGAGTGCTTCCTAATGTACCTGAGGCCCTGGGTGAGATCCCCAGCACTGTTTTAAATAGTATATAGTGGTACATGCCTGTAATCCTAGCTCTCTGAAGGTAGAGACAGGAGGATTAGGAGTTCAAGGTCATTCTTAGCTACAGTGTTGAGTTTGAGGCCTGTCTGTGCTATGTGAGATCCTATCTCGAAAACCACGAATAAAGAAGGGACAGGGTGGTAAAGATAGTCAGATAGTGAGAGAGGCAGGGCTTTCAGACAGGGTAAAAGGATAGGTAATGGTCAGAGGGGGAGGTGGAGATGAACAAAAGAGGAGACAGGATTTCCGTAGTGGTGGAAGCAAGGATAGAGTCATATGGAAAAAGTATCTATGCCTGTTGAGGTAGAGGCATAGATACCTGGTCAGACAGGCTGAAGGCATAGATAGTGGGGTAGGAAATCAAGGATCTTGGACCGAGTAGAAACAGACAGGATCACATACCAGAGGGGACAGCATGTGAGTCCTGATCCCTGTCCTGCCCTTCCTTACCTGCAGATCCGCCGAGCCCTACAGCAGCTGCTCTTCCCAAGCAAGGCCTTCAGTTGGACACGACATGTGGCCATAGCCCTGATCCTGCTGATTTTGGTCAATGTCCTTGTTATTTGTGTGCCAACCATCCGAGATATCTTTGGGTTTATTGGTCAGTAACTTCAACCTCAGTTTCTTGCCCTAGCTAATATGGGCCTTGCCTTCAGACTTAGGTTGATTGCTGTCCCCTTCTGTCCTTCAGGATCCACCTCAGCCCCTAGCCTCATCTTCATCCTTCCCAGTGTCTTCTATCTACGTATTGTTCCTTCTGAGGTGGAACCCTTATTTTCCTGGCCCAAGATCCAGGTGAGTATCTCAGGAAGGAGTGCTGGGGAAAGAAGTAGCATTCTGAAGAGCGACCACTTGCTCCAAGAGGGCTAGAAATGACAGGACCATTATCCAGATGAGGTCGGGAGAGGAAGGAGCATCCAGGAAGAGGGACAGGCTGTGAGAAAGAGTGAAGGTGACTGTCTTCGGAAAGGGTAGAGCAGATAGAATAGATAGAACACAAGCAACATTTGGGAAGAGAGAGAACACTCTAGAAGGACTGGTAGGCTGAGCTCGTGGTTCAGTTGCAGCGGGCTTCCCTAGCATTTTTGAATCTCTAGGGTCTGTGTCCAGCAGTGCAAAGTGGGGAGAGGACTAGTATAGAGAGAGGACTCTTCAGGAGCACCATTGGGGAGAGAGGCAGCGATATGCTGAAAAAGATGGAGGGAATTAATTCCCAGAAGGTTCTGAAAAGATGGGATAGCTGCTTGCTTTGAGGGCCGGGAGAAGAGAGGAGGGCCAGGAATGGATGGGGCTTTGTTGGAAAGGGGTTCAAGAGCATTCTCTGGAATGTTTTGGTGGGTGATCCTGGGCAACTCCACCTTTTCTTCCTCTTGCTCACAGGCCCTGTGTTTTGGCATCCTGGGAGTCCTCTTCATGGCCATCAGCCTGGGCTTTATGTTTGCCAACTGGGCCACAGGCCAGAGCCGTATGTCTGGACACTGACCTGGCCTGGCCTGCCTCACTCAGTCCCCATGTTCACAGGCATGTATATGAGGGCATACAAGTCACTTTCCTGAGTTCCTCCTGCGTGGGATGTGGAGGTGGCTGGTCTCTATTATATTAACATTGCTGTAGAGTAGTTCACTTTCCTTCTCCATAGGGTTGCCTTACTTCTCCTGCCAACCCCGTGAGAGGAGGAGGGGAGGCCAGGTCCTTAGAAGGGTTCTTACCCAACATAGTTCTCACTTTCTAGATGAAGCTGTTGTCAGGGTTATATTGGGGCTCAAAGGGAAGAATAAAGATGCTGAATGAAACCCTGGTCTGAACCTTCTGATATTTCTCAAAGACTTATTGGAAGAAACAAGCTCAAGTGAAGGCAGGGGTAAACTGAGGCTACGAGTAGAACTGTGTTCTTTCTCATCTGTTCCCTCTTTTCTCCATTCCTCCGGTGACTCTGCACTCAACCCAATCACATGCCCGTTTACTTACTCAGCAGTGACTGTGAGCTTGGGAATATAGCAGTGAATGTTCCAACTGCCATAGATAGAGCCATGGACCAAACAGATCATAGTGCTTCCGTACAAGAGAGAAAATGGTCTAACTTTGGTCTGCTTCCTACTTTTGGGGGTCCTTGGACTAAAAACGTTTTGCAAATTTCTAATGTATTTTAAAAAAATAGAAAGAAGAATAGTGTTTTCTGGTCTGGTAAGATCGCTCAGCAGGTAAGTGCACCTGCCACTAAGCCTGACAAAGTGCGTTTGTTTGTCCTCTGACTTCCTCACGAGAGCCATGGCACATGTGCACATGCAAATATATACACGTGCATGCGTGTGTGGACACATCTCAGATGGATAAATGTTAAATGAAGGCTATTTTGTGACCCTTGGAAACTGAAGGAAAGTCACGTTTCAGTGCCTGTACATTTCTGCCGTAATGTGGTCAGTGCGTGTGTTTGTGGACTGCTCATGGCTGTTCGTGCAGAACTAAGGAGTTACTCAGGAGACCATATGGCCTTCGATGCCTACGTTATTTACTCATCTGCCTTTTCCAGAAAAAAGATTAGCTTAATGCTGACTTAGTGGAATGGAAGAAAAACATCTTTTTTTTTCTTTTATTTGAGACAGGATTGCATTACGTAGTATTTTCTGGCCTGGAACTTACTGAGTAGACCAGTCCTGGAACTCAAAGAGATCAACCTGCCTCTGTCTCTGCTTCCCACGTGTTGGGGTTAAAAGCATATTCTATCATGACTAGCCTTCCTAAAAATGATTGATTTTTAGTGTGTATGAGTGCCTACATATATGTATGTGCACCATATTCATGCTTTGTGACTGTAGAGTCAGAAGAGGGCATTGGATCCCCTGGGATGGAGTTACAGGACTTACAGATGGTTGTGAGCTGCCATGTGGGTGCGAGGAACCAAACCCAGGTCCTCTGCAAGAGCAGCAAGTACTCTTAAGTGCTTAGTCGTCTTCCTAGACCCATAAAGATCATTTTGAACACTGAAGCAAATGAGTACAGATGTGATGTTTGAAGTTGTGTGAGGAACCAGTCTGGGAAGTCTCACTGAAGAGGGGCCAGGGACCAGGGATCCTAGTTGGGATAGAAAGAGTAAGCCTTGTGATTGTTTTGACAAAGACTCTCCCACGCAGAAGGCACAGCAGGTACAAAGTCCCTGAGGCATATATGGACACGGCAAGTCCAAGCAAGAGTAAGGAGCAAGGAGGAGCTAGCATGAATGGGTACGGACTGATTTCACCACAGCTTTATCAATAATCCTGAGTTACACAACACTCATTGGCTGTCAAAAGAGATAAAAATGGTATGGCTGTTACATTTATATATTTATGGAAGAAAATTTCAGATGCTAGGGAACATTTATGCTCCCAGATAATGTATATTTTTAATATTTCTTGCGCTGAGAATAAAACCAAAGGCTTGATACCTGCTAGGTGAATACTTGATCAAAGCTGCACCCCAAGCCTTCCCAACAATCTTTATGCATACATAGGCCACTACTGATAAATAATATGTCCCCCCATGTGATGGTTAGTGTTTTAGTTTGCTGTGAAGAGACACAATGACCATGGCAACTCATAAAGAAAACATTTTCCCTTTTTTTATTGATTTTTATTGAGCTCTACATTTTTCTCTGCTCTCCTCCCTGTCTCTCCCCTCCCCTCTTCAAACATCCCCCAAGGTCCCCAAGCCCCAAATTTACTCAGAAGATTTGTCTTTTTCTACTTTCTACTTCCCATGTAGATTAGATCTATATATGTCTCTCTTAGGGTCCTCATTGCTGTCTAAGTTCTCTGGGATTGTGATTTGTAGGCTTGGTTTTCTTTGCTTTATGTTTAAAAACCACTTATGAGTGAGTACATGTGATAATTGTCTGTGTCTGGGTTTACCTCACTCTAAAGAAAACAGTTAATTGAGGTGGCTCACTTACAGTTTCAGAGGTTTAGTCCATTGTCATCATGACAGGGAACATGGCAGCGTGCAGGCAGATACGGTGTTGGAGCTGAGAGTGCTACATCTTCCAGGCAACAGGAAGTTGATTGACAGTCACACTGAGGGAAGCTTGAACAAAAGAGACCTTAAAACCCAAGCCCGCAGTGACACACTTCCTCCCTCAAGGCCACCTCTCCTAATAGTGCTGTTCCCTTTGGGGGCCATTTTCTTTCAGATCACCACAGTTGGTCTTGTTAGCTTCCTGGGATTTGAAATTGTCTAAAGGACATAGCTCTGGGTTTGTCTATGAAGGTGTTTCCAGTTAGGTGTGAGGAGGATAGACCCATCTTGAGTGTAGATGACATTCTAGCCATGAGACGAGACCCCAGGCTGAATAAAAAGGAAAAGGAGAGAGCAAGCGGAGCACCGCATCCATCTCTCTTTGCTTCCTGACAGAATGCCACGTCACCCTTTGAATGCCTTCACCCACAATAAACTGTGTCCCCCACTGCCTTAAGTTGATTTTTGTCACAACAGTGACCAAAATCCACGCTTTTCATTTTCGCAAATAGTTCTTGCCATGTTGTTCAAGTGTGCTGTGAGTGACTCTCCTTTCAGCCAAGCAACTGCCATCTTGATGCATTCAGCTGTGCCCCACCCCTGTAAAAAGACACCCCAGCTGGGCTTGTTGACAGTTTATATATCTCCCCCAACTCTGAGTAGCCAACTACTCCCTAGCGAATTGGCAACCCTGTTCTGTTCTGGGGTATATAGAAGTCAGGGAAGACCAGAAGGGGATTCCATCTATGTGGCTCTGGGAAAGCCCTCATCCCAGCTGGGTAAGGCTTTCCAGGTGAGGCTTGTTTGGAAAAGAATGTCACACCCCTGTAAGTGACCACTCACTTAGGTTCTGCAAGGAAGCCCGATAACTCATTGGTTCTCCAGCATGAACTTGAGATGAATCATGCCTCATGTCACTGAGACCTTAGGAGAAGGAGTAGACATTGTTTATGTCTCCTCTGGGAGGGAATTTTAGCAACGAGGTTGATCTCAAACCCCTGGTTTCAAGGGATCATCTTACATACACCTGAGTGATGGGACTATGCCCAACCTATCTATCTATCTATCTATCTATCTATCTATCTATCTATCTATCTACCTACCTATGTAGTTGAGACAGGGTCTCATGTAGCCTCAGCTGGTCTCAAACTTGCCATGTAGGCAACGGTGATCTCGAGTTCCTGATACTCATCCCCAGTCTCTCAAGTGCTGGGTTTTCAGGTGCACTCCACTATGCCCAGTGACGTGCTCCTTGCTTCACTGTTCTTTGATCCTCACAAGCCCAAGGCCTACCTGGGCCATAAGTAAGTTTAAAGGCAATTAAGTGAAGACTAAAAAGTTCCATCTCTTCAGAAACAGAAAGATCTGGAGGTAGATCTCACTGGGAGAGTGCTCATCCAGCTAGTACTGGTAAGGCTTCAGTTCCTAGTATCATGCACATAGAACAAAGAATAGCCAGGAACTTCCTTATTCAGAGCTGGACATCAGATCCAGAACCTTGTGCATAGTAGGCAAGCTCTCTGCCAACTGAGCTACACCCCTACTTTACAGACCAGGAGTTTTTGAAAATGAGGATAATATGATATAATTTTTAAATATTATTTTTTTATTAATTAAACTTATTCATTTACATTCTGACCACATGAGAACCTATTTCCCATATACGGTTGCCTTGCCCAGGCTAAATACAAGGGGAGGAGCTTAGTCCTACCTCAACTTGATATGCCGTGCTTTGTTGATACCCATGGCAGGCCTGCCCCTTTCTGAATATGGCATATTTGCCCTAACAAATATGGAAATGTAGCTTAAAATAATAGTCAATGGGCTAGCGTGGTGTTTTAAGCAAGATAAGGGTCCGTCAAAGACATCTACATCCTAATTCATAGAACCCATGAACATGTTGAAGAGAAACTGAAGTTGCACGTGGAATTAAGGTATATAAACCTTAAAATAGTGAGACCATGTTGGCTTATCCTCATGGTTCCAATGTCATCATAGTGGTCTTTATAAGTGGCATGTAGACAATAGTCTGAGAAAGACGACAGAAACAAAGCCAAAGAAATGTTATGTTGTTGGCTTTGAAGCAACAAGATGAAAGTCGGGAGCCAAGGCAGGTAGGCAGGGAATGTTTTCTTTGCAACACAGTCCTCCACCTTGCTTTAAGTCCAGGGAGATTTGTGCTGGATCTCTGAACTAAAGAAGTGTAGGATAATACATTTGTGATTCTTTAGGCCACTGAATATGTGACAATTCATCATAGCTGCAATAAAAACGAAATGCACGTAAACAGGTCAGGTAGTGAAACAAAAGAGAAAGGTAGGAACTAGACCAAACTACACATGAAGCCACCATTCCCAAACAGTGGGCAGAGGATACTTTCATGATAAATGATTGACAAGTGCCTGTCCGTGCACAAAAATTTAATCCTTACCCGACAAGACAAAAATAATAAATTTAAGAAAAATTAGAGGTTTAACTGCCAAAGGTATGTTAAAAAGTAGATGCAGGCCGGGTGTGGACATGCATGCTTGTAATCCCAATCTTGGGGAGGCAGAGGCAGAATAATTGTGAGTCTATGTGGCTAGCTTGGGCTACTTAGTGAGATCAAGTCTCATAAAACAAAACAAAACATAGCCATAAATTTAGCACAATATAATAATTTAGTGTAAGCACTTCTTGACATGACATAATGGCTACAAACAACAAATCAGATATATTTTAAGATCTGAAAATTAAAATGCCATTTAAGGCAAACGACACTATGAACTACCACTTAAAAGGCAGATTGGGTGGGAAGGGAAGAGATGTGTAACAGATAAATAGTATCTGTTCGGAGGATACAGTTCATTTTGTAAGAGTGCTTTCCCAGCAATAGATCTGGGTTTGATCCTCAACACCCCATACGAAGAGTGAGATATGGGGCTGAAGAGATGGCTCAGCCGTTAAAGACTAGGCTCACAACCAAAAATATAAGAAGAGTGAGATATGGAGGTTGGAGGATCAGATATTTCTCAGCTACATAGTGAATTTGAGGCCAGCCTGGGCTACATAAAAATTTTTCAAAAAGAAAATAACTTCTTAGAATATAAAAACAAAGTTATTGTGTATTAGTAAGTAGGTATCATATTGACTGATATTAACTGAATATTAAAAATAAAGTCAGGGCCTGGAGAAATAGATAACACAGTGGTTAAGATTACTGGCTGCTCTTGATGAGGGTCTAGGTTCAAGTCCCAGGACCCACAAGGCAGTCCAGAACTGTCTATAACTCTAGGTCCAGTGGATCTGATGCCCTCTTGTGGCTTCACTATGCATAGACATAAATGCAGGCAAAACACCCATACACATAAAAAAATGTTCAGTAGTATCTCAGCATAGCACAAAAAGACTAAGAAACAAAGAACGGATGGGAAAGGAACCCAAAGGGAATGGAAAGTAGATTCTAGAAATCCCAACATTCATTCAATGGGATTTTCAGACATAAAGTATAAAAAGAAAGAATAGAGAGAAGGCACTACTTGAAGAAATAATGATCTAGAACTGTTTGAACTTGGCATGAGTCTTTGGGGGCTGGAGAGTTGGCTCAGTGGGTAAGAGCGCTTGTTCTCGCAGAAGACTGTGTTTGATTCCCAGTGCCCACATGGTGGCTCACAGTCATTTGTAACTCTAGTTCCAGGGCATCCAACACCCTCTTCTCACCTTATCAGGCATACATGTGGTACACATACATGTATGCAAGCAAAACACTCATACACGTAAAATAGAAAAATTATAAAAAGAGACAGAAATCTTCAAACTGAAAAAAACTCTATCCAAATCTGAGCACAGTTCTCTCAGTGTCTTGATTCTCTCTGTGTGTCTCTCTGTCCCTGTCTGTCTGCCTGTCTCAGAAGGAGGAGGAGCAGCAGAAAGAGGAGAGCCAGGTGTAGAGTCTTGCACTATCTACTTGGAAGGCTGGTTCAGGAGGATTGCTTTATCCCAGGAGTTTGAGGCCAGCCTGAGAAAAATGTTAAGACTCTTGGGGTCCAGGAGGAAGACGGAGCATGTTTCCACCAAAGCTCTGCCAGTTTCAGGTACAAACTCTAGAGCCAGATTGCAGGAGTACAAAATCGAACTATTCAATGAACTAATACATTAAAAATAAGAACAACAGGCATCACCCAATACGTATTACTATATATTTTAGCTGTTAATGACAAGCTGAATATTAAACTGTAAAGGCATAGGAGCTGGGACAGTGGCACACTCCTGTAATCCCAGTACTAGGGAGGCTGAGGCAGGAGGACCATAAATTCTAGGCTAGCTTGAGCTAGCTTCCTAGTGAGTTTGCGGCTAGCTGGGCTATCAGATGAGATCATCTCAGAAAAAAAAAAGTGAAGGCATTTGTGGTTCCACATAGAGATGGAGACCAGCCATAGCTGTTGGCTTCCTTCCTATCCACAGCGATGGTACAGAAGATGGGTGGAGGTGGTTGGATTTTCAAATAGCTGCCAGAAACAATCTTCTGTTTGGGGCATACTAGGAATTTAATCTAGGATGTTGTGTGTGCGAGGCAAGCACTTTGGCCAGTCCTATGGCAACACAATTCTTCTTCTTTGTTTTTTTTTCAAGACAGGGTTTCTCTGTGCAACACCCTAGCTACCCTGGAACTTGCTTTGTAGACCAGGCTGGGCAACACAATTCTTTTTTTAAAAAAATATTTATTTATTTATTTATTTATTATTTATACAATATTCTGTCTGTGTGTATGCCTGCAGGCCAGAAGAGGGCACCAGACCCCATTACAGATGGTTGTGAGTCACCATGTGGTTGCTGGGGATTGAACTCAGGACCTTTGGTAGAGCAGGCCATGCTCTTAACCTCTGAGCCATCTCTCCAGCCCCTGGGCAACATAATTCTTGATGGTTTGGCCCACACTGGGGGATGAGATGTCCTGTATGTATATCCAACATTTTTATATTACAATATAATGTTGTCATCTGTGTTGGACTGTAATATATGTATCCTGGGATCCCCACAGGTTGTGGGGGGAATCAGAGAGTGAGACATTCAGCATCCAGAGGCCATGGGTAGAAAACCAACTGAGGTATTTTCTTAATGACATCCTTTTCTTTCCTTGTGTTTTCTGGAAGGCTTCCAGGGCAAATCACAACAGGCAAAAGGGAAAGAGGGGATTGTCTGAGCTCAGCCTCAGAAACTCACTACCCTAAAAAGTACCAGCTTCCAACCTTTACCTATCTTTTCATGAACAGCGAGCTGAATGAAGGAACTGGGTATGCAGACACTGGGTATGAAAACATTGTTAAAATAATAAAGAAATCGATAGAGTAGGTTGGATGTGAAAGTGGATGCAGTTGCAAAGCAACTGCTGATTTGGGCCTGGTAGCACATACTTGTAATCCTACTATTTGGGAGACTGAAGGAGGGGTGTGCATTTGAGGCTGTCCTGGGTTACATAGTGAGACCTTCTGCCCACTACCACCACCACCATGTTAATACATGTACAAAACAACTACCAAGCTGGAGATCAACCTAAAAAATTCTTTAATAGTCATCAGGAATGAAGAGAGATGGAATCAATGAAGGATAAGTTAATGAAGAGAGAGAAACAGGAAGTAAAATTCACCAAATAATAACTTCACTAGAGGAGAGTTAGGTAAATAAATGAATGAGAATTTTTCAGACTTAGAAAAAACTTCAAATCTAAGAAGATTATGGTATACTGAAGAGAATACACTTCTAGACCCAATGACATTTGAGAGTATGAAAAATGAAGGAAAGTAGAGTTTCTGATTAGCTTGTGAGAAGGCCTGGGTTCCACCAATAGTATCAAAAAGCAAAGCAAGGCAAAGCAAAATATTTCCGGGGGAAACAATAAGTTACATATAAAGAAAGAACAAATGAACTAACACCAGATTTCTCAGACACTATACTGGTGGGACTCACAATATGATGCTTACCGGGACTACAAGACCCTGGCTTCCATCCACAGCACCATAAAAAGGAAGAAAAGCTAAAATAATAGTTCTCTTTATGCCAGGTACCAGAGGTACATAACTGTAACTCTATCACTTGGGAGGCAGAGGCAGGAGGATTATGGGTTTAGGCCAGATCGGGCTATAAAACAAGATCCTGCCTATAAAACAAACACAACTTTGTTGACAAGGATACACTGATGTAATAGCTCAACAATGTTAAAAGAAAACTTTCAAATAGGGTGGAAGAAAGAGAGTTATTATGTGGAATTCCCCTCTGTATGCTCTGGGAATGTTTTATTTCCATTGGTTAATAAAGAAGCTGCTTTGGCCTATGGCAGCACAGAATATAGGTAGGCAGGAAAACTAAGTTGAATGTAGGGAGAAAGAAGGCAGAGTCAGGCAGATGCCATGGAGTTGCCCAAGAAGCAAGAGGTAACAAACCACGAGTCTCGTGGTAAAATAATAGAATCGGTTAATTTAAGATGTAAGAGTTAGTTAATAAGAAGCCCGAGTTAATAGATCAAAGAGTATGTAGTTAATACTAAGCCGCAGAGTGGTCTTTAATCCTAGCCCTTAGAAGGTGGAGGCAGGAGGATCTCGGAGTTCAAGGCCAGCCTGATCTACACTACCCAGAGAATTCTAGGACAGCCAGAGCTATACCGAAAAACCCTGTCTCAAAACAAACAAACAAACAAACAAACAAACAAACAAACAAACAAACAAACAGACAAGGAGATAGACAGACAAACATCAGACAAAAACAAGCTCATTACAAATTGCTCATAAAAGGCCTTCTGAGTAGGAGGGCAGATTAGAAGTTGCCTTCATGTGATGCAGTTAAAGAGAAAGAGGATAAGAAAGAAGAGACTCTGTCTCAAGTAGAGAGGAAGAACAGCGGGAATTCACAGATGCAGTGGGCAGTGTGGAGAAGCTGAAAGACAACTCAGCAAACAACAGCCACACTCAGTTCTCGCCCTGCCTCTCCCTGGTGGGATGGGGAAATACAAACCTCATCCCACAGGCAAGCACTAGTCAGAACACACTGGCAGCACTAATGCACATGACACGCTCTCAGCTCTAAGACTGGAGTCCAGGAACTGGAGAGATGGTTCAACAGTTAAGAGCACTGGCTATTCTTCCAGAGGTCCTGAGTTCAATTCCTAGCAACCACATGGTGACTCACAACCGTTATGTAATGAGATCTGGCGCCCTCTTCTGGCATGCGGGCCAGAATACTGTATGCATAATAAATAAATCAATCTAAACAAAGAAGACTCAGGTCCAGTGCTGAGTTTTGATGAGATTCTGTGGGACAATCAGCTGTGAAGACAATCCCATTCTGTTACTCACATAAAGACCTTTTCAGGGCATCTTGAGGCAGAACCTACTATCTAAAACCATAGACCCAGGATGAATGAGCATGAGAGCTTGCCTGCAGGCTTAGCTCAGGCAGTGAAGTGTACACTGGGAGGGGCCCTGCCCTCCGTGGCTTTCATCCCCTGAGGGTAGTCAGTATCATCCCTTGAGGGTAGTTTCGGAGTTTGATAACTTTCAGCGTGAGGCCAGCGGTTGGCCAGTTGCTAGTGATCTGCAGTGAGAAGAAGCCTTGCTGTAGAGATCGAGCACTCTGAAGCTCTAGCTACTTCCAGCCTACAGCTCCAGTAGGCTCACTAATAAGTAGCCCTGTTTGCAAGTATGGGGACAAGTTTGCATATACAGACCTTGAAAGAATACTACTCAACTTCATATGAAAAAAATAAACAAAAACCCAGGATAGCCAAAACAATCTTGTACAAGGAACTTCTGACATTAACTCTATGATAGAACTACAATAATGAAGTCGGGTGGTGATGGCGTATGCCTTTAATCCCAGCACTCTGGAGGCAGAGGCAGGCGGATCTCTGTGAGTTAGAGGACAGCCTGGTCTACAAGAGCTAGTTCCAGGACAGGCTCCAAAGCTACAGAGAAATCCTGTCTTGAAAAACCAAAAATAGGGGCTGGAGAGATGGCTCAGTGGTTAAGAACGCTGGCTGCTCTTCCAGAGGTCCTGAGTTCAATTCCCAGCAACCACATGGAGGCTCACAACCATCTGTAATGAGGTCTGGTGCCCTCTTCTGGACTGCAGACATACATACAGACAGAATATTGTATACACAATAAATAAATATTTAAAAACTACAATAATGGTATTGGCATAAAAATAGACAGGTTGACCAATGGAATTGATTTGAAGACCTGGATATTAATCCACACACATATAAACACCTGATCTTTGACAAAGAAGCTAAAATTACACAATGAAAAAAAGGAAAACATCTTCAACAAAGAGTGCTGGCATAACTGGAGTGCAAATAAATCCATATCTATCACAAAACTCAAATCCAAATGGATCAAAGACCTCAACATAAACTGAACTTCGTGGAAAAGAAAGTGGGAAGTACACTTGAACACATTCGCACAGGAGACCACTTCCTAAATATAACCCCAGCAGCACAGACACTGAGAGAAACAATTAATAAATGGGACCTCCTGAAACTGAAAAGCTTCTGTAAAGCAAAGAACACTGTCAACAAGACAAAACGACAGCCTACAGAATGGGAAAAGATCTTCACTAACCCCACATCAGACAGAAGTCTGATCTCCAAAATATACAAAGAAATCAAGAAATTGGTCATCAAAAGAACAAATAATCCAATTTAAAAAAAATGGAGTAGCTGGGCGGTGGTGGCGTACGCCTTTAATCCCAGCACTCGGGAGGCAGAGGCAGGTGGATCTCTGTGAGTTCGAGGCCAGCCTGGTCTACAAGAGCTAGTTCCAGGACAGGAACCAAAAAGCTACAGAGAAACCCTGTCTCGAAAATTAAAAAAAAAAAAATGGAGTACAGACCTAAACAGAGAACTCTCAACAGAGAAATCTAAAGTGGCTGAAAGACACTTAAGGAAATGTTCAACATCCTTAGTCATCAGAGAAATGCAAATCAAAATAACTCTGAGATTCTGTCTTACACAGAATGGCTAAGATCAAAAACACCACTAAAAAGGATTTTAGTGAGGGGAGGCTCAAGGGGTGACTCAGAGAGTAAAGAACTTGATTGCAAGCACAGAGACCCGAGTACAGAGCGCCAGCAAGCACATCAAAGCCGGGCATAGGAGCTGCTGTCCGGAACCTTGCAACTGATGGGAGAGGAGGAGACAGGTCTTGCTAAGAGGCTTCTTGCCAGCCAGTCTAGCTGAAACAGTGTGCAGGAGACACCTTGTCTCCAAGAACAAAATGAAGAAGGATAGAGTCCTCACCAACAGATGCGAACAGCTCAATAGAACTGTGGGATCTGCACAGAACTTTCATTTGGTTTGTTGGATTCTCATGATGCATCCCATACTCACCAGGAACTCACTATGTAGCACAGACAGTCATCAACCTCGGGGAAATCTTCCAAGTGCTGACATTAAAGACATGTACCACCACCAGTTGGAACTTTCTGTTTTAGTAAATCAGAATGAACAGCTTATAGAGGAGACCAGAACCTATCTGAATGTATTACATACATGAAGAAAATTACCATTGTTTTTGTGAAGCATTTGTTTTCAGATCAATGCCACCTTAAAACAAATACTTCACAAAAACTGTGTGTGTTAGAGATCGAACCTAATGCCGTGTGTGTGTGTGTGTGTGTGTAGTTTTTTCAAGACAGGGTTTCTCTGTAGCTTTGGAGCCTGTTCTAGCTCTTGTAGACTAGGCTGTCCTCAAACTCCCAGAGATCCACCTGCCTCTGCCTCCCGAGTGCTGGGATTAAAGGCCTGGGCCACCACCACCTGGCACCTTGTGTATGTTATGCATACAAAACTCCATCTGCAGCTCAAAAGACCCATTCTATACTGTGGCGGTGGTCAGAAGAGTTTGGACTCACTTCTTTGGATGGATCTCCTATTCTCTCTCGCTTGTCCTTATGTTTTTCAAATTCTTTACAAGGAACAGGGATTATTTATCAAATACGTTAAGAATTTATTGAAACTCTAGACTGGTGAGATGACTCAGTGGGTAAAGGGGCTTGCCACCAAGCTTGATAACCTGAGTTTGATCTCTGAACCCACAAAAGAGGGGTGTGTAAGGGGAGAGAAGGAGGAGGAGGAATAACGCAAGGAGTTAGTTCTATCTCTTGGAAGAAACCTAGTACTAATATTTTCAGTCATGACAGCGATCTATGAATCCCCCTTCTCTGTGACTGTCTCCTGTGATTGAAGATCCAAACACGATCATGTCTTTCTAGGAAGAGAGAAAAAGCAAATCTTCACTAATCTTCTGTTTCCACGGAGAAAAAAATCTCCCTAGACCCCCTCCTTCTTAACCCAACCTCTCCTTTGCATCCTGGAGAGGTCTCTTTTCCTGCCTTTATCTATTTATGGGTCTTCTTACCTTCAGTCACCTTTCCAATGATACCCTATCTTGGAAAATGGCCCATTGTCCTATTCCCTGAGATTTGGAACTGAACCAGAGGCACATTCAGTTGTCCTTACTACACCATCCCCTCCTGTCCTCTTAGCATTCCTGAAGTCACATTGAACTCCCAAACCAGCTTCTGTGCCCATGCCAACTCCCTGGTAAGATGATTCCTATTGGTCTCGGTCACCAAATCTACATTTCTGCTTAACATTGGTGCCTTTATTGTTCACCCACACAAAACAGCTTATGGGGAAAGGTCTCTTTTTTTCTAGATTCCAATTAAGCACCGACTACTGTTAAGAAATGTTTGTATTATTTTAAGACGAGGAAGAAAAAGTTTGCCACTGTTTGGCTTTTGATGATTGCCTTATTGGTAAGCTTTATCAAATGGAGGCGAAAAAAACCTAGAGAAAAAAAATGAATAGAAATTTGAAAACATGGATCAATATTTTATACAACGGCTCCCAAATAGGTGAATTCTCTCAGAAAAATGAAACTGCTGCTGGCCAGTGTTGCTCAGACTTAATTTGCAAAAAGTGGTTCCACTGAGAACAGTGGCTTCTGCTTTACACGATTGAGGAATCAGTGTAGGGATTCCTAGGGCTGGTAGATGCTTGCAAGTTAGGGAAGAGGTACTCGACAAAACTTCAGACTAGTAAGGTCCAACTCTATTGGGCTAGGTACGGAGCAAACCTGTTCTTGTTTGTGTTTTCTTATAGCAGTATTACAAAAACACATTTGGTTTTTAAAAACATGTATTTTTTTACGTACCTATATATGTGTGTCTGTGTGAATTTATGGGCACCAAATGCCTGTAGATGCCCAGGAAGGTCAGAGGGTGTTAGAGTTCCTGGAACTAGAATTACAAGCCTTTGTGAACTATCTGATATGGGTGCTGGAGCCAAACCAGGGTTCTCTGCAAAAGCAGTTGTTGTGGAATATTACTTTGACTAGGCAAAGACGTGTTGCGTTTGTTTATACTGCGGAATATTGCTTTAACTGTGTAAAGGTGTGTTACTTTTATTTATTTGTGTATTTGTTTAACAATTTAAGGATGTGTGGTTAACTATGTAAAGATATGTTGTATTTGTTACATCTCGCCTCCCTAAGGCACCTGATTAAAAGGTCTAATAAAGAGCTAGGTAGTGAAAGGACAGGCAGGGCTGGCAGGCAGAGAGAATAAGTAGGAGGAGAAATCTAGACGGGGAGAGAATGAGAGGAGAAGAAAGGAGAGAACAAAGAGAAAGAGGGGGACACACCCAGGGCCAGAAGCCAGCCACATGGCTGGCAGCCAGTGAAGCAGTGAAGGAAGAGATACAGAGGAAAGAAAAGTTAAAAAGTCCTAAGATAAAAGATAGATAAAGAGAAACAGGCTAAATTGAAAGAGCTAGTCAGAAACAAGGCCGGGCATTCAGAAGTAATAGTAAGTCTCTGGGTCATGACTTGGGAGCTGGTTGGTGGCCCAAAAGAAAAAGCCTGGTAGAAGCAGTAAGCATTCTTAAACACTGAACCAACTCTTCAGCCCATGCCTTCCAGATCCTGGATACAGGTGTGTAGTACCTGCCTGGCTCTGTCAAGGGATTTCGATTCTTCTGTTAGTTTTTTTGTTTGTTTCTTTTGCTTTTTTGAGACAGGGTTTCTCTGTGCAATGGCCCTAGCTGTCCTTGAACTCACTCTGCAGACCAGGCTGACCTCGAACTCACAGAGATCCTCCTGCCTCTGTGTCCTGAGTGTTGGGATTAAAGGCGCGTACCACCACTGCCCGGTTTTGATTCATTAAGTACTCTGAGAACCAAAGCGGATCACAGTTTTTTTCTTTGCTAGTTATTTAATTTTCCCCCTAGGGACTAAAGTATAATTTAAATCTCTTTATTGTTATATATCTTACATAATTTTATAAAAGTATTAATTAATTAATTATTATTTTTAGTTTTTTGAGACAGGGTTTCTCTGTGTAGCTTTGGAGCCTGTCCTGGAACTCATTCTTGTAGACCAGGCTGGCCTCGAACTCACAGAGATCTCTACCTCCCAAGTTCTGGGATTAAAGGAGTGCACCACCACCGCCCAGCTACAAAAAGTATTTAATATCAGAGAACAGTCTATAAATGTTGTAATAAGGAGTGGCGGGGCTGCGTCCCCACCACCCAGCCGCCTGCACGGCTAGCTTTATACTTGAAATAATTACACGGAAACTGTATTCTTTTAAACACCGCTTGGCCCATTATATCTAGCCTTTTCTCGGCTAACTCTCACACCTGGACTAGCCCATTTCTAATAATCTGTGTAGTCCACGAGGTGGCTTACCAGAGAAGATCTTAACCTGCGTCTGTCTGGAGTGGGAGCATCATGGCGACTCTCTGATCCAGCTTCTTTCTCCCAGCATTCTGTTCTGTTTTCTCCACCTACCTAAGGGTTGGCCTATCAAATGGGCCTAGGCAGTTTCTTTATTAATTAACCAATGAAAGCAACAGATTAGAAAGAAATCACTCCCACATCATATAAAGTCATAAAATTTGGTATTTTATGGTAGCAGAATTGTTATGATTCAGCGACAGCATGGCTGACACTTCCGGGTTCCAGGGCCATGCGTGTGCAGACAAGCCCTCAGGCAGAAGTGCCTAATGGCCCCGGGGATCTTAGAGGACCCTGGGTGACCCACGTGCAGCATGGTTGCATCACCTACATCTGATACAACTGTGTGAGGCCTTGCATGCATGCATGAGCTATGTCATCTGCATATGACATAACCATGCCATCCCCCTGTGCGCATGCCCTGGGCAGCCTTTTAAAACTGGAGACACCATCTTCCTCTTCCTCTCCCTCCCTTCCCCTCCCTCCCTCCCTCCCTTCCCCTCCCTCCCTCCCTCCCTCCCTCCCTCCCTCCCTCCCTTCCCCTCCCTCCCTCTCCCTCCCCTCCCTCCCTCCCTCCCTCCCTCCCTTCCCCTCCCTCCCTCTCCCTCCCCTCCCCTCCCTCCCTCTCTCCTTCCCTCTCTCTTTCCCTCCCTCCCTCCCCTCCCCTCCCTCCCTCCGCTCCCTCCCTCCCTCCCTCCCTCCCTCCCTCCCTCTCTCTCCCTCCCTTCCATTTACCCCCCTCCTCCATCACCCCCTCTCCCTCCCCCACACACCGACCTCACCAGGCCTGTATCCCCGCCCAATAAACTCCTAATTGGTTTTGTTGCATGTTCCGTGTTTCCTTACCACTCACGCCAGGGAATTTCAAGAATTGTCACTACAGCTGGGCGGTGGTGGCGCACGCCTTTAATCCCAGCACTCGGGAGGCAGAGGCAGGCAGATCTCTGTGAGTTCGAGACCAGCCTGGTCTACAAGAGCTCGTTCCAGGACAGGCTCCAAAACCACAGAGAAACCCTGTCTCAAAAAACCAAAAAAAAAAAAAAAAAGAATTGTCACTACAGGGCTGGAGAGATGGCTCAGTGGTTAAGAGCTCTGGCTGTTCTTCCAAAGGTCCTGAGTTCAATCCCCATGGTGGCTCACAACCATCTGTAATGAGATTTGATGCCCCCTTCCTGCCTGCAGGCAGAGCTCTGTATACATAATAAATAAATTAAAAAAAAGAACTGTCACTACATTTTTACAATTAGAAAAAAAGACCTTCAGTGAAATGAATCAGTGTGGATAAAGTCAGTGACAGGGATGTTAAAAACTCATCTCTTCCCTTCATAATGAATTCTAGATGTTCTTAACATCAGGCAGTTCAACTTAAATGAATCTTAAGGCAGGCAATTTTTCTCTACATAACTGACAGAGAGAGAGAGAGAGAGAGAGAGAGAGAGAGAGAGAGAGAGAGAGAGAGAACATTTCTAAAAGACAGTGCATAAATCCCTAAGATGCTTGCAGCTGGGAGTCATTTTCTACCCCACATAGTTTCTCACAGATACAAGAGTATAGTCATAGGCCAAATTATATTTTTTAGAGACAAGGTCTTAGTGTGTAGCCCTTGCTGGTCTAGAACTTGTTATGTAGACCAGGATAGGCTCAAACTCAGAAAAATCCACCTGCCTTTGCCTTCTGGGTGCTGGGATTAAAGACGTGCACTACTATGTCTGGGTCTAACCACTATTATTCCACTATTATTTTAACACCCCACACTCCCCAGTTACAGGAAAGGATTTATTACTGCTTCAACTATTGATATTTTGAGCAGAAAGGCATCAGGATGGTTTATTTCTTTTTGCACATAGCACAAAGGAGCTTGTTAACTGGTTAGTTCTTAAAATTCTGCTCTTGGAGTGGCATGGCTTCTTGTGTAAGGTATCCTGGGTTTAGAGCTTAGAGTGTTTCTCTTGTCTCTCGTATATATGAATGGTTACACAGCCATGATAGGACACTGTCTTGGGCATCATAGTGACCCCTGAGATGATACTTGTTTCAGGATCATAACAGAGAATAGTATTTATGGCTTCTCCGTTTTCCAGTCTTCCACCCAGGATATAGATCTTACCATTACACACAGCCATGCCACAATTTTCCCGTGGACTGACTGTGTCCTGTACACGTATCCAGTGGTCTTCAACTGGGTCATAACAGTACACCGCCTTGGTCATTCCACCAGCAACATAGATCAGGTTGTTCAGAGAGACAGCTGTTATGTATCTCTTGGCCATTGGGAGAGATGCGCGAAGGAGCCAAGCATTGGTTTCTGGATCGTAAGATTGGACCTTATCCGAATAAGAGTTCTCATCAGGTCCTCCTCCCATCACAAATAATTTTTTCATGCAGCTTGTTACTGCAGAACTCACTGCTTCCTTAAGCGGTGCAACTTCTGTCCACTGGTTTGAAAATAAATTGTAGCATTCTACACTGCTAAGTCTCTTTTGTCCATCGTAGCCTCCGACAACATACACTTTCCCGAGAAGGACAGCCATTTTGTGGTGCCACCTGCCTTTGTTTAGAGGAGCGACCCTGAACCAGATATTTAGCTGTGAGTTGTACATCCAGACATCGCGGCTGTTGATTCTTCCACCTGAGACAAGAATGTCATTTTTCAGTGCACAGACAGCATAGGCTGATTTGGTGAATTCTGGAATCTTAGCCAGGGACTTCCACGTTCCTGTTACTGGGTTATAGCATTCAGTGTATGGGAGATTAAATCCTCCTGCTTGTTCACAGCCTCGGACCACGATGATCACTTCTGCATAGCCAGTAGACCTGCGGGGCCTAGTTCTCAGAGATACGATTTCATTACCAAGTACATGGTACCTTCTTGCTTCCCGTAGCAGCTGGTAACAGTCACGGGAATTCTGGATCAGCTGGTCTTCCTCAACAGTCTCAACAAAGTAGTTGGGATGCAAAAGAGGGAGTCGGACGTGGTTCAACAGCTCAGGCAAGAGCGGCCTTCGATGATCAACATCTTCATAGATCCAGCGCATGACCGCTTCAAAAACTAGCTCCTCCTTCCTAACAATAAGTTCATCGTTACAGATATAACCAATAAGTCCATCTTTGTCCATCTCAAGAAATTCTTCATGCTGGTACACATCCTCAAAAGTTTGTAATGCAAAGGTCTGACATTTTGCGAAGAGGGTTTTGAGTGAGTGGGTGTCGGCGAAGCGCTGGATTCCTATGCAATTGCATGGATCAAGCTGTTCCTCTAGAAAATGGACACAGTCGTCACAGAGACCGTTGACCTGAAAGAGGCTGGATATTTCGACGAGATACTGAACATTCTCTGCTGTGAGCTTTACCTTTCCAGTATATACGAATTGTAAAAAACAGTCCATCGCTTCAGCTAAGATGCCTTTGATCTCAACCAACATTTCGCGGCTCTCCTTGTGGCCATTACAGAACATGGCCCTGAAATAGTTGCTGCAGGCTGAGAGAACAGCGCGATGGCACGGAAACTTCTCTCCTTCCACGCAGATGATAACATCTGTAAATATGTGATTGTCTCGGAAGTCCTTAAATACCCGGAGTTCATTCTCAGCATGGGCTGACCCGAAAGAAAACTCAAAATACTTGGGACTTCGCAGAGATTTCGGGTCCATTTTATAAACTTTCTGCTCAGCTGTTTGGGAATCACATGACACAAGCTCCTCTGGGTCAAGTCTGCTCTGGTCTGCCTCTCACTATTAGTCCCATTGTTGCATCTGCTGACTATGTAATTGTTGAGCAATGTGGCTGCTAGAGAATCTTAGCATTGGCTTGACCAAGGCCCCAGGCAAAAAAAATACCCTTGTTGTTTAAATTTCCACACAAGCTGGGTCCAGCCTGCAAATTCAGTGCCCAACCCGGATAGTCTTCTCTTTGGGTGTCTAGGGCTTGGGGCAGGAACACTGGGAACTAAGAAGTAGAGCCCAGCAGAGAAGGAAGCCGGCAGCCTGGTGGTGGCGCGCGCGCGGGGGGGGGGGGGGGGGGGGGGGGGGGGGCAACGACGGGGGGGGGGCTCCCCTATCAGCCCCAGAGGGTAGCTTTCCTGTTAGTGTACAAAGGCACATGGGGAGAGGATTGTCCCATCTCTGCCTTGAAGTCGCCGTTTGTACGACTATTTTTAGGCTTCTCTCATCCTGTGTCTAGTAGAGATTTCCAACTGCTGCTGGCCTGAACCTACACTTGGTGAATCCTTCTGGCCTTGTCCACAAACCATGTGCCAGCACCACGCGCTTCTTCCTGATTCCTTCGCATTTCTCGTTTGCTGATGTGATCTGTCTCATTCTAACACAGTACACAGGGCAGACAATAGCACTGCCGCTTAACTCTTCATTGTGGGAGATGCTATATTCATTTTTCTCACACTTGTTACTAGGATTGCAGAGTTGTGCCCTTGGTTTTTCTCATTGCTTGGCTATGTTTTGCTCTCTAGGGCTAAGACAAGGACAAGGTCAGAGAAGGGAAGGAAGCTCCAGAGAATTCCCGCAGCTGCACGCTCCTGTCTGCAAAACCTGCCTACCCTCCTGTGCCCCACTCCAGAGCCTGCAGTCCAAGTGAACCCTCTGTTAAGGCAACCCTGATGGCCTCCCCTGGCCTCTGTACTGCCTGCACATTGAGAACTGCCCCAGGGTTTTGGAAGCCCACTGAGCCCCCGGTAGGGAAGGTCTTGAGTATCCAGAACAGGAGTAGAGAAAAGATGGGATAGTCCAGCACTGTTTGGGGCTGGAGAGACGGCTCAGTGGTTTAGAACAGTTGTTCTTCGCACAGAAGACCTGGATTTGATTCCCAGGACCTACATGGTGGCTCGCAAACATTCATAATGCTAGTTCCAGGGGACCTGACACCCTCTCTGGCCTCCCAGGGCAGCAGGCATACATGGAATGCAAATACATACATGCACACAAAACACTCATATCTGTAAAATAAAATAAATCTAATTTTTAAATAAAACTTCCAGTGTTACATCTTTTTTTTAAATGTTTATTTATTTATTATGTATACAATATTCTATCTGTGTATATGCCTGCAGGCCAGAAGAGGGCACCAGACCCCATTACAGATGGTTGTGAGCCACCATGTGGTTGCTGGGAATTGAACTCAGGACCTTTGGAAGAGCAGGCAATGCTCTTAACCTCTGAGCCATCTCTCCAGCCCCCCCAGTGTTACATCTTAAAGAATAAGAATAAGTAAGTGATTTGGGTGAACAAAGGGCCATATCAGAGTGAAAGGTATATTTCTTTTTATTGAAAATAGATTCTTTCCTCATACAATATTACAGTTTCCTCTCCCTCTACTCCTCCCAGCTCTTCCTCAGCTCCTCTCCCCTCTGGATCCACTTTCTGTCTCTCATTAGAAGAATGGGCCCTTACTAGAGCTTATACCTCTAAAGCAGTGTTTGCGACCTGTGGGTTGTAATCCCTTTGTGGAGGGTTGGAAGGACCCTTTCACAGGGGTCACCTAAGACCCTCCTGCATATCACATATTTACATTATTATTCATAATAGTAGCAAAAGGTTATGAATTAGCAACGAAGACAAATTCATAGTTGGAGTCATCACAACATGAGGAACTGTATTAAAGGGTCGTGGCATTAGGAAGGTAGAGAACCACTGTTAAATACCTCTTCCTGCCTCATAGAGCTACTATAGGTCCTTAGGGATGAGTGGCTCTCGTAAGCCCTACCCTCTAGCAACTGTTAACTGTCTACAAATCCTCAGAGAGTGGAGGGGGCCCCACAAACTCCTGACCACCTCTGGACAGAATGCTGAGGGGCCTGTCAGTCTGCAGGTAATCATAACTGATTTTGCTCCATAGGACTGCACCTTTTCTTCCACCTCTGCAGCGTTTTCTGCTCCCTCTTCCATAACTTCTGGGCCCGTAGAGGGTGTGAAATGATGTCCTATTTAGGGGTGAACATTCAGTACTCCCTTATTCACAATGCTTCGTGGCCAAAGTTAATATTCTCTGCACTAATTGCTGCCACTGCAAAAAGAAGTTTCTCTGCCCAAACCTGAAAGCAGCTCTGACTTATGGGCATAAGCATAAACACTTAGAAGGAAATTTTTCTTGATATTATTTTTTTTACTTGAGCAAAGGGCTTAGCTTTAAAGATACAGAAATTTGTCATTTTCAAAAAAGATTTCTTTATTAATTATATTTGTGTGTGTATGTGCGAGCCTGCCTGAGTTTAAATGCCCCATATGTGTGCAGGATCCCATGGAGTCTAGAAGAAGGCATTAGATACCTTGGAACTGGAGTTATAGGTGATACTGAGTAACCATGGGGTCCCTGAAAGAGCATCAAGTGGTCTAGTTAAGTTAAGCAGTTAGCTGAGCCATCTCTCCAGCCACAAGTCTATCATTTTACTGTGGACCTCATTTAATATTTTTTCTAAAATATGGTATACAAAAGTGGACTTGATAATTATTCCAGAGGAGCTTGTATTGAATATTTGCTCTCATTATCAAGAAACGAACAGAAGGGTGATTCCCAATTATGTATTCCCTGCACTCCTCTCCTTGGGACATATTTATTTTCTTGTTACAATTGGACTGGGGCATAGAGCTTCTAAAAATGTTTAATAAAGCTGGGGATGGTGGTTCATGCCTTTAATCCCAGCACTCAGGAGGCAGAGGAAGTGGATGCAGTTTAATAGTAGAGTACTTGTCTAGTTTGTGTAAGGCAGAAGCTTAATTCTGTATTGGGTTAAAAAATAATGAAAGAGAGAAACGAGAAGGGCTCTCATCAAACACGTGCATAAATATTTAAAGACAGAGGAATGTGAACTACCCACATTTGATGAGCACACACATATACCTATCAGGAACCATTGCACTGTATTCCAACAGAATATGCAGTATTATTATTTTTTTAATATACAGTATTATTATTTGTGTATTAAAAAGAGTTGTGGACAATGTCAGAAGAAATTCTTCTTACGGAGCCAGATTTGGTGGGGGAAAACCTGTAATCATAGCACTTGGGATGCTCAGGTTGGAGGAAGAGCATTTTAAAGGTATCTTGGGCTAAATATAAGAGGCTTGGTTTCAGAAAAAAAGTTAAGAAAAACAAACATGTCTTCATTAGAAAGTTAGCAACATGAGAATATTATATCTTTGTACATCAAAAAGGTATTAATTTCTCAGAAAGCAAAGAAAAAAATCAGTAAAGTTTTATAAAACAAAAACTCCATTTAGTTTATCAAGTGAAATTTTTCCTTTTAAAAATATATTCTTGGCAATCTTACCAAAAGTAATCTATAGATTCAATGCAATGCCCATCAAAATTTCAGAAAAATTTTTCAAAGACCTCGAAAGAACGGTACTCAGCTTCATATGGAAAAGCAAAAAAACCCAGGATAGCCAAAACAATCCTGTACAATAAAAGAACTTCTGGAGGCATCAGAATCCTTGACTTCAAACTCTACTACAGAGCTACAGTACTGAAAACAGCCTAAGAACAGACAGGAGGACCAATGGAACTGAATAGAAGACCTGGATATCAATCCACACATCTTCGAACATCTGATTTTTGACAAAGAAGCAAAATATATCAAATGAAAAAAAGAAAGCATATTTAACAAGTTGTGCTGGCATAACTGGATATCAACAAGTAGAAGAATTAAAATAGACCCATATCTATCACCATGTACAAAACTCAAGGCCAAATGGATCAAAGACCTCAACATAAAGCCAGCCGCAATGAACCTCATAGAAGAGAAAGTGGGAAGTACACTTGAATGCATTGGCACAGGGAACCACTTCCTAAATATAACCCCAGAAGCACAGACACTGATAGAAACTATTAATAAATGGGACCTCCTAAGACTTAAAAGCTTCTGTAAAGCAAAGGACACGGTCAACAAGACAAAACGACAGCCTATAGAATGGGAAAAGATCTTCACTAACCCCACATCAGACAGAGGTCTGATCTCCAAAATATACAAAGAACTCAAGAATTTGGACACCAAAAGAACAAATAATCCAATAAAAAAAATGGAGTACAGACCTAAACAGAGAACTCTCAACAGAGGAATCTAAAATGGCTGAAAGACACTTAAGGAAATGTTCAACATCCTTAGTCATCAGAGAAATGCAAATCAAAACATCTCTGAGATTCCATCTTACACCTGTAAGAATGGCCAAGATCAAAAACACTGATGACTGCTTATGCTGGAGAGGTTGTGGGGAAAAGAGGACACCTCTGCATTGCTGGTGGGAATGCAAGCTGGTACAGCCCCTTTGGATGTCAGTGTGGAGATTTCTCAGAAAATTAAGAAACAGCCTTCCTCAAGACCCAGTAATATCACTTTTGGCTATATATCCAAAGGGTACTCAATTGTACCACAAGGACATGTGCTCAACTATGTTCATAGCAGCTTTGTTTGTCACAGTCAGAATCTGGAAAAAACCTAAATGCCCCATGATCGAAGAATGGATAAGGAAAATGTGATACACTTATACAATGGAGTACTACACAGCAGAAAAAATGACATCTTGAATTTTGCAGGAAAATGGATGGAGCTAGAAAACATTATTTTGAGTGAGGTAACCCAGACACAGAAAGACAATTATCATGTGTACTCACTCATAGATGGTTTAAAAACATAAAGCAAAGAAAACTAGAATGCAAACCATAATCCCAGAGAACCTAGACAACAATGAGGACACTAAGAGAGACTTACATAGATCTAATCCACATGGGAAGTAGAAAGTATAAAAAGACAAGATCTCCTGAGTAAATTGGGAGCATGGGGACCTTGGGGACCTTGGGGGAGGGATGAAGTGGGGAGGGGTGAAGCAGAGAGGTGAGCAGAGAAGAATACAGAGCTCAATAAAGTCAATAAAAAATTAATTAATAAAAAATCCCAATCAAGCCAAATCACAAGAAGACAAATTAAAAAATATCCAGGTTTAATGGGATTCCTGCACTCTTGGGTGGCTCTGAGGGGGAACCGCGAAGCTGCTAACACTATCATGGGGTGAGGGGATGGGGGGAGGAAGAGACCATGAGGAGACTTTCTGGGGGAGCAGTTTAAATAGACTAGGGGAGTGGTCAAGATTTTGGCGGGCTGTCTTGACCCTCCTCTGGGGAGGGGTCAAGGTTTGGTGGACACAGGAACGGGGCCTTCAAAGATGGAGACCAGAGATGAAGACTCACAGTTTTCTGTCTTGTTTGGTCCAGTATTTCTTCACTATCCCCCTCCCTTTTGGATATACTGTGTATTTTGTGCCATTGTACGTTAGAAGTATGTGACCTGCTTTCTTACTTTGATTTTACAGGGATTACAGGTAAGAAGAGATGGCCTTGCATCTCAGAAGAGATTTGAACTTTGAACTTTTATACAGTGTTAAAACTGTTATAGATTATGGGGACTTTTGAAGTTGAGCGAGTACATCTCTGCGTTATGATATGGCTATATATAAGCCTATGGGGGCAAGGAGTAGAATGTGATGGTTTGAATAAGAATGAACCCCACAGGCTCATAGATTTGAGTGCTTAGGGAGTGGCACTATTTGAGCACATTAGGGGATGTATCTTTGTTAGAGTGAGTGTGGTATTACTGGGTCGGTGTGGCCTTTTTGGAGGAAATGCATCATTGGGATTGGTCATTGGGGTTTCAGAAGCCCAAGGCAGGCCCAGTGACTCTTTCTCTTCCTGATGCCTTCAGATGCAGATATAGAAGTCTCAGCTACCATGTCTGCCTGTGTGTGGCCATGCTTTTCACCATGAGGTTAATAGGTTAAATCTCTGAAACTGTAAGCAAGGCCCAAGAGTTGCTTACAATTTCTAAGTCCCCAAGTTTATAAGAATAATGTACAGGGCAATAAAAACAATAAAAAAGAGTTGCTGTGGTTACAGTGGCTTTTTAAAATTTATTTTTTGTGCCTCCTGATCCCACCAATATCCCTCCCCACTCCAAAATAAAACAAAATAAAATTGAAGAGAAAAAAAGAAAGAAAAAAAAAAAAGAAAAAAAGAAAGGAAAAATCTTGTCATAGAAGCTGCAGTGTGACACAGTGAGTCTCGCAGTAAACCCCTTTATTCATACATTTTTACATGCAGGTGTTTATCAGAAAGAACCATTGGTCTGGTTTGAGGCCCCCAGTCTCTGCTGCACCCTCAATTCTAGGCAATCACTGGGACTCTTCCCGTACATCACGTTGCTGTCCTGTGTCGAGGAGATTCTGCAGCTCTGGGAACACAGGATTGACTCCCCCCCCCCCCACCGTGGTCCAGCAGATTACAGATGGGGTGGATGCTGGGGTGGGTCAGTACATAGCTGTGGTTCTGGCCTGGATACTTGCAGGGTTGGTCAGCCAGCCAGCTCTCCCGTCTTCACCACCAGGGGGAGCTCTCCAGCATTACCCTGGCTAGTTCACCCCTCACAGTGATGAGCAAGAGGCAGGGCCCCTTCTCTGGCTTTCATGTGCTCAGGGTCAGTTCCCACACCTACACCTTCTGGGCCAGTGAGGAAGCTGCTTGATTCCATTTTGAAGGCAGGAGATTATGCTGTATTTTTAAACACAAGTTTCTATTTTACTGTGAGAGCTGAGTTACTGTTTCCTGGAAGCTGACCTTCCCCAACCCATGACCTTGATTTGTTTTTGAGAATAGCCTGACCCTCGCTGCTGACTCCTCCTTAATCACATGATGACCACACGATGTTTTTCTTTAAGTTTTTTTTTTTTTTTGTATTTTCTTATTGCCCCACTGTCTGTGTTTTGTAAAAACTACTCTGATTTTACTCCTTAAGAGGGGCCCAGGAGGTAGATTTGGGGCTGCTCTCTTTAACTCGACTCACACATTCATTGGCCAGCTCTTGGATTCTCCTAAATAAAAATCAAGCTTACTTCAAATTTGGCTAAAATTGTGGTAGTAGTCTTATGCTCACCGTTGGAATTAACAGCAGCTGTACTATGTTGCCTACGTGAGATATAGGAACCACTCTCCCAAGTACTGCAACCGATGAGGGGCAGGGACAGCTCTCCATTTTATTAATTCAGGGCTAGCTCTCCACTGCTTCAGGGGTTGATGGGTGGGAGCGGGTATAATGGTAAAAATAAAATTGCCCGTTCCCCAAGGGGTGGCAGTGGACAGCAGGCCACAGGGGCAGTGGGTCCCAGGCAGGGAGCAGCGTGGTGGGTGAGAGACAGAGACGGATAGGCACTCCATGCAGATTTAGTGGGTTATGGAAGGGAAGGGGAGAGGGAGGGAGAAGGGGGTGAGGAGAGAGAGGCAGAGAGAGAGGAGAGAGAGGAGAGAGAGGAGAGAGAGAGAGAGAGAGAGAGAGAGAGAGAGAGAGAGAGAGAGAGAGAGAGAGAGAGAGAGAGAGAAAACTAGGGTGAAGGAAGAGAAGAGAAGAGAACCTACTTCTTTGGGAGAAAGACACATGGAAAAGATGCTCCGGCTGGAAGTGGAAGATAGGCTTGAGGGAGGGTGGGGGGCAGGGCTTTGGGGCTTATCTCTTAAAGGGACAGGACAGACCATTACAGTGGTGTGGAGTGGGGGAGGCATCTCTCCTCGGCTCATGCTGCCACAAGACAGTTCTCCCATGTTCACATCAGTGCTGGCTCACCCACATCTTCCCCAACAGGGCCTAATCTCCCGAGTGGTGTAGCTGGTGGGGGCAGGGACAACTCTCCTGCTCTTATGGCCCCAGAGCCAGCTCTCCTGATTGTTAGCTTCCGCTGCTTCAGTAGCATCCTGCCTCTGCTGCCAAGGCAGTTTCATCACCATCTTGCCAGGTGCCTTTCCACCGTCAGCTATGCGACATGTGCACTCCTTAAAAGTGCTCAACAGAGCACAGCTTGCCCTCTTGTCTCTTTTGCTTTACTCCTCTTTGCCTCTTCTTTTCTTTCTTCTTCTCCTTGTCTCACTATCTGACATCCTGTTTGCCTCTCTCAAGCTCCCACTCAGGCATGGCCTTTCACTTGTTCACTCTCCCCCCTCTCCGTAAACCTCTTGCACCAACGCTGTTGCACATGGTGTGTTTGCTTAGTAGTATACCTTGGCAGGGCCCACCAAAAGGTACCCACTTCGCCTTTTCCTTTTATTTATCCTTTCATTGGCGCCGTGACTCAATAGACTCTCCTGGCATTTGGTCTGGCCATGCTGGGACCCCCCACCCCCCCCACCCCATACAACAGATTTTCTTTCTTTTTTTTGATTTATTTATTTATTTATTAAAGATTTCTGTCTCTTCCCCGCCACCATCTTCCATTTCCCTCCCCCTCCCCCAATCAAGTCCCCCTTCCTCGTCAGCCCAAAGAGCAATCAGGGTTCCCTGCCCTGTGGGAAGTCCAAGGACCACCCACCTCCATCCAGGTCTAGTAAGGTGAGCATCCAAACTGCCTAGGCTCCCCCAAAGCCAGTACGTGCAGTAGGATCAAAAACCCATTGCCATTGTTCTTGAGTTCTCAGTAGTCCTCATTGTCCACTATGTTCAGCAAGTCCGGTTTTATCCCATGCTTTTTCAGACCCAGTCCAGCTGGCCTTGGTGAGTTCCCGATAGAACATCCCCATTGTCTCAGTGTGTGGGTGCACCCCTCGCAGTCCTGAGTTCCTTGCTCGTGCTCTCTCTCCTTCTGCTCCTCATTTGGACCTTGAGATTTCTGTCCAGTGCTCCAATGTGGGTCTCTGTCTCTGTCTCCTTTCATTGCCTGATGAAGGTTAATATTCAGGAGGATGCCTATATGTTTTTCTTTGGGTTCTCCTTCTTATTCAGCTTCTCTAGGATCACTAATTATAGGCTCAATGTCCTTTATTTATGGCTAGAAACCAAATATGAGTGAGTACATCCCATGTTCCTCTTTTTGGGTCTGGCTTACCTCACTCAGGATAGTGTTTTCTATTTCCATCCATTTGCATGCAAAATTCAAGAAGTCCTTGTTTTTTACTGCTGAGTAGTACTCTAATATGTATATATTCCGTACTTTCTTCATCCATTCTTCTATTGAAGGGCATCTAGATTGTTTCCAGGTTCTGGCTATTACAAACAATGCTGCTATGAACATAGTTGAGCATATACTTTTGTTGTATGATAGGGCCTCTCTTGGGTATATTCCCAAGAGTGGTATTGCTGGGTCCAGGGGTAGGTTGATCCCGAATTTCCTGAGAAACTGCCACACTGCTTTCCAAAGTAGTTGCACAAGTTTGCATTCCCACCAGCAATGGATGAGCATACAACAGATTTTCTGTTTCATTCACTGATGGCTTTGACTTCAATTCAATACCGGAAATTGGATCTCTGGTGAGACTACCTGCCTCTGACCATTCCCCTGGATGTGAGGCTTCATTTCTTGAGCATAGTCCCTGCCTTCTAGCTTATCCCAAGTCATAATAACAGGCAACTGTGTCTTTCTTGAGCTCGTAGCCCTTGACCCTTGTTCTTGCATGAGGATGCACTGAACAGCCTGTATCAGCTCTGTTTGATTCTCCTCTGAGCCTTGGGGATGCCTGAAGCTCTCAGGTTCTGGACTTCTTTCTGCCTCATCCTTGGGAACTGTGTCATGCACCTCCTCGCTCCCATTGGGATCTCTTTTGGAGACCCATTGACCACTGCTTTCAAATCAAACCTGGCCTCAGTATTCCATGTGAAATATATGCAGCAGCACAACCCTGGCAGGTTCCCTGGTGGGTGGGAGACCGAGTCAGGTGGGACACAGACAGAAACGCCATGTGGAGAGAACTGGGGTATAGAGTTTATTTAGTGGGTATTGGGAACAGAGTAAGAGCAAGGGGTTATGAAGGGGAGGGAAGAGAGAGGTACCCTGTCTTTTAAAGGGACTGGTACCCAGGTGACAGGGAAGGTCAGCAAAATGATAACATTTCCATCTTTCTCTTATAATAACAAGGTGGGGAATTAGGCATGGCAGCTTAAAGGGATGGGGATGTTGGGGTCTCAAGACTGCTTCCTGCTTATTTGTGGAGTCTTGGGGGACCTGAGAAAGCTGGGTGCTGGTCACATCCTGGGGTAGCTGGCCACTTTACTCCTGTCCAGGGTTTGTGGTATGGAGCTGTCTGGTGTCTCTTGGACCTGGCAAGGTGTTGGCAGAGCAGAGGACAAAATTAAGTTTAGGAAGAAAAAAACTTTCAGGACTAGGAAATGGAGAGAGGGGTATATCTGAACTGTTTAAGGCGAATCCTTCAACTTAGCTTCCTGAAACTCACAAGAATTCTTTGAGTTTGTGAAAACATAAGTTTTAGACACATACATTGTATAAACAGCAGCATATTTATGTCAGAATGACTGTGACAGATGTTTTTGCACAATGAAAAGTATCTTTAGAAAATTACCAAAGAGAATTTAAAATCTTTTTTTTTTGTTTTTTTTTTTTTTGAGACAGGGTTTCTCTGTGGCTTTTTGGAGCCTGTCCTGGAACTAGCTCTGTAGACCAGGCTGGTCTCGAAGAGAATTTAAAATCTTGATCTCACAGTAGTGGTAGCACTCTGCCAGAGTGAGATTAATAGCTCATCAGCATTTTATTGATAATGTTAAGACTATGAACGGCAGTGTGAGAGAGAAATTTGGTAACTTGCTTTTGTCCTCAGACCTTTATAACTTGTAGGTACACACCTTAATAACTTGCATTTGTATATCTGAACTTTTATATCTTAAAACACCTTTTATTTAGAACATGGTAAGAAGTTATACTGAAAGTAGCATTACCTCTCAGCTGTCAACTGCATCAGAGATCTTTGAGAAGGATAAAACTTTATCTGAGTTATTGATTAAAAATGACAGAGAACGTACTTGATTGGCTACCTAGAGCCCCTCCTCAGGGTCCTCCATGGACAGGGTACCCAGGTGACAGGGAAGGTCAGCAAAATGATAATGCCATGGACCAGGCAGTTCGGGAACAGGGAAAGAATTCTCTACTCTTTTTCTTTGCTCCAAGACCTGCTTTTTGTGCCTGCTTTCCCTCCCTAAACTTTGTCAATATCCTGTCTATGTTTGTTGCAATGTGAGAATCAGAGATGGAGAGGCCAGCTTCATCTTGCTCAGCACACACCAGCTCAACCCTGCAATATCTGCTGATCTAGCCCTCAATAAGGTATGTGTAGGGATAAGTCCCGCCCCTTAAAGGGCGTGTTCTCCTCCGGCTAATATCTGCCTATAAATTTGGCGAGCAAGCTCCGAGCTGCCTCTTCTGCTTTCCTGGTCTCCGTGGGAATGGTGGTTCTGTAAGTCTATTTCTACATTAAAACTATATATATTTTTACAATCTGTCTGCATTCGTTTATGCCGCTACATTTTGGCGCCCAACGTGGGGGCTATTTTGCCCCCGACTCAAGCGGGTAGCCTGCTAGCTAACACAGCACCCTCCCCGGTGCTGTTTTTCAGTTCGTGACTCCTGCCCCAGTGCCGAGTCCGAGACATACTCAGCCACACAAGCCCATTCTGCCTGCCTTGGCTAAGTTTTGCAGCGGAACCCCACTGCCTGAATTAGCAGAAGCTCAAGTACCTGCGGTTTTGCAACAAAAGCTGCCACGGCGTCAGATTTGGTCTGAGTGACTTGGCCGGGCGGTGGTGGTGCACGCCTTTAATCCCAGCACTTGGGAGGCAGAGGCAGGAGGATCTCTGTGAGTTCGAGGCCAGCCTGGTCTACAGAGCTAGTTCCAGGACAGGCTCCAAAAACACAGAGACCACCACTGACAGGAACCGATCATTACAGGTAAAAAATTTTTCTTTTATAAATAAAATGTCTGAACACATTACTGTTCAAGAATTTAACAGTTTTTTTTTAATTGTACCATGTGGGAGATTTTACAAGAGGTGTCTATCACCCCACATCTATGGATCCTTCTGGGATTTGTAGTTTTCATTGGCACCAAATGGTTTGATAATAGAAATATAATAAAGTCTTTACGAGACGAATCCAGGATTCTTAAGGCAGAGATTGAACGCTTAAAAACAATTGAGAATGATAACAATCTTCTCAAGAATCAGTTTGAAGTTCTCCAGGCTGATAACAATCTTCTCAAGAATCAGTTTGAAGTTCTCCAGGCTAATGTTAAGGAGAAATTCATTACTATGGAAGAGGGAACAGCTGATCTGGACCAAAAGATTCAGTCCCTTTCTGTAGGAAATGAAACATTAACTGAGAGAATCAAAACTGCTGAATGTGACAATCGGATTTTGTCTAAAGCTTATGATAGATTGACGGAAAGATTGTCAATACAAGAAGGCACGGTTTATGCCATAAAAATTATGTCCAAAGATGAGATGTTATCTCTAACGGACAAACTTCATACTTTAGAATCCTCAATGAAGGCTTTGGAACATAATTCTGGACAGGAGATTCAGACATTGCAGAAGGCAATGGTGAATAGAATTGAAAAGATTGAGGAATTTCTAAATTCTGATGAAGAAGAGCAAAGGGTAGAAAGGCAAATTTTAACTACATCTGTGGGTAAGTCTCTCCGGGACAATTTCCACAAAGCTCTACCTACAGCTCTACCTGCCTTTCCAGTAATAACAACAGAGAAGGTGATTGGTTCCAAAAACCCTAGGGTCATCAAGGAGGATACATGGGAGCCTGTCTGTATGAATGACCTCAAGGAAATTAAACAGGCTGTTATGACTTTTGGGATGCAAGCCTCTTTTGTTAAAGAGATGCTAAGATCTTGGGCCACGACAAGTAGAGCAACCCCCTCGGACTGGCTCCAGCTGAGCTCTGTGGTACTCGAGAGTGGACCGCAATTGAAATGGAAATGCTTATTCAGGCAAGAGGCTAGACTCTTAGAACAGCAGGAAAAAGCAAAGGGAATTGACATTTCCCTAGATCAAATTCTAGGTGAAGGGCCCTTTTCCGATCCTCAGGAACAAGCTAATTTGGATGAAAACACACTCTCCATGTATACTACAGCAGCCTTAAGGGCTTGGGACAGGGTACAAGACCCAGGACAGAGAATGGAATCATTTGTCAGAGTTAAACAGGGTCAGAGAGAACCCTTTAGTGACTTTTTACAAAGATTAACTAAGGTTGTACAAATAGGGATATCTGACCCAGAAGCAAGACGTATAATGATTGAGTCTTTGGCTTATGAAAATGCAAATGTGGAATGCAAAAGGATTTTGGGGCCTTTAAAGCTCAGATCAGCACCTTTGGAAGAATGGGTCTTGCATACACTCATTGTTGATACATTTGATTATGGCACTGAAGCATGGGTAGAAGAAGCAATTTCCAATGGTAAAAGGAGACACCAGAATACCAAATGTTTTAATTGTGGCAAAATGGGTCATATGAAAAGGAATTGTAGACAACGGATTTTCAGAAATAATAATAATAATAATAATGCATCTTTCAGAAATAATAATAATAATGCATCTTCTAGAAATAACAGAAATAGGAGGACTCAGCCTTCAGGTTTATGTAGAAGATGTGGAAAGGGCAGACATTGGACGAATGAATGCAGGTCTACAAGAGATAGACAAGGCAACCTGATACAGTTGGGAAACGTGAGAGGGGGGGCCTCACAGGCCCCCATGGCAAACATGGTTCAGTCATATCCAGTTTCTGCAGAGAACGTGCCTCATCAGGACAATTAGGAAGCCCCATGCCTACTGTTACAAGCAATAATGATCAGAAAGATAAGTTACGTGTGTTTTGGCAAACTTCTATAAATGATCAAAGACCTAAACTGAGAGTGTGTGTAAATGGCATTTTTATTACTGGCCTGCTGGACACAGGTGCTGATGTAAGTATCATTACCCCAGAATCTTGGCATCCGTATTGGCCTCTTCAGAATGTAAATGTTCAGCTCCTGGGAATTGGAACCCTATCTCGAGTAAGGCAGAGCACGAGATGGGTTGAATGTATAGGGCCAGAGGGACAAATAGGAAAATTAAAGCCATATGTAGCCAATATCGCAATGAATTTATGGGGTCGTGACCTATTACAACAATGGAATACCGAAATTAACATTCCTGCTAAATCTAGAGCCTATATTTCTGAGAATAATATTAGAAGATATTACAAACGGAGAAAGCTGGCCATTCGGGCTGTACAAGAACAAGCAATTGATGTCCCTTCAGAGATACCAACAGCCTTGCCTCTAAAATGGTTGACTGAGAAACCAATATGGACAAAGCAATGGCCTTTAGCTGAGGAAAAGTTACAGGCTTTAGAACAGCTGGTACAAGAACAATTAGATGCTGGACATATAGAAGAATCTACCAGCCCTTGGAATTCTCCTGTATTTGTGGTTAAGAAAAAATCAGGTAAATGGAGAATGGTGACAGATCTCAGGGCCATCAACAAGGTTATTCAACCTATGGGCCCTCTGAAATCTGGAATTCCTTTGCCCTCTTTATTACCAAAAGGATGGCCTCTCATAGTGATTGATTTAAAGGATTGTTTTTTCACTATACCTTTGCAAAAAGAAGATAGAGAAAAATTTGCCTTCACAGTGCCTACTTATAACAATTCTCAACCTTCGAGGAGGTACCACTGGACCGTTCTCCCCCAGGGTATGTTAAATAGCCCCTCCCTGTGCCAATATTTTGTGAACCAATCATTGCAAATAATACGCAAGAAATTTCCCAAATCTATAGTATACCATTACATGGACGACATCTTGTTATCCGATTCAAACCTTGAACAGACTTTTTGAAGAAATAAAGATACTTTTACCTAAATGGGGATTGCAAATTGCTCCTGAAAAGATTCAGAAGGGAGATTCTGTTAATTATTTAGGTTATAAAATAGGTTTGCAAAAAATTAAGACACAAAAAGCACAAATTAGGAGAGATCGCCTACGGACTCTTAATGACTTTCAAAGACTGTTAGGAGACATTTCCAGTCTACGACCAGCTATTGGAATAACACCTGATCTAATAATTCATTTGAACAAAACCTTGGATGGTGATAAAGATTTAAACAGTCCCAGAGAATTAACAGCTGAAGCAGAAAAGGAACTGACAATGATTGAGGAAAAATTACAACAGGCACATGTGGACAGGGTGAATCCAGAGCTCGATTGTATTCTCGTCATATTACCATCAAAAATTTCTCCTACAGGAATTTTAATGTAGAGAGATGATATTATTTTGGAATGGATCTTTTTACCACATAAACCAAGTAAGAAACTGAAAACTTATGTGGAAAAATTCTCTGAGTTAATTATAAAAGGCAAGTTGAGACTTCGTCAACTAGCAGGCATAGACCCAGCAGAAATTATAGTGCCTTTCACTGCTGATGAACTAAAGAAATTATGGGAAGATAATGAACCATGGCAAAGAGCTTGTGCTAATTTTTTGGGAGACATTAATAACAACTATCCAAAAAGCAAGCGGCTTAACTTCATAAAGAGGACTTCTTGAATTCTTCCTCGAATCGTCCGTGATGCTCCAATAACTGGAGCCCGTACATTCTTTACTGATTCCAATAAATCAGGGAAGGCAGGTTACAAATCAGAAGACTTGGATAAGGTGGAACAAAGTCCGTATAATTCTGTCCAGAAGGCGGAATTATATGCCATTCTTATGGTGCTAAGGGATTTTAAAGAACCTATTAATATAGTCACTGATTCACAATACGCAGAAAGAGTTATTTTACATATTGAAACTGCTGAATTTATACCTGATGATACAGAACTAACCTCATTGTTTCTCCAGGTTCAAGATTTGATCAGGAACAGGCTTTGCCCTATGTACATAACACATATCCGATCCCATACGGGTCTGCCAGGTCCTCTAGCACAAGGTAATGCAGAAATTGATCAATTATTGATTGGTAGTGTGCTACAAGCCTCTGAATTTCATAAAAAAAACATCATGTTAATAGCACAGGTTTGAAGAAAGAATTTTCAATTACATGGCAACAAGCTAAGGAGATTGTAAAGAGATGCCCTACTTGCTCTTTCTATAACTAAACGCCACTGCCTGCAGGGGCTAATCCAAAGGGCACCCAAAGGAATGAAATCTGGCAGATGGATGTGTTCCACTTTGCAGAATTTGGCAAATTAAAATATGTTCATCACACCATTGACACTTATTCAGGCTTTCAGTGGGCAACTGCTTTAAGTTCAGAAAAAGTTGATTCAGTAATCACTCATTTATTAGAAGTCATGGCTATCATGGGTATACCTACACAAATAAAGACGGATAATGGTCCTGCTTATGTTTCTAGGAAAATGAAACGTTTTTTTGATTATTACAATATCAAGCATGTTACAGGTATACCACACAATCCTACAGGTCAGGCAGTAATAGAAAGATCAAATTGAACTATAAAGGATATGTTGAACAAACAGAAAGGGGTGGAAAATACCCCCAGAAATAGGTTACATAATGCTTTGTTAACCTTGAATTTTCTCAACGCTAATGAGAAGGGATCAACAGCTGCAGAAAGACATTGGATAATGGAAAAGTCTACTGAACTAAATCAACCACTTTATTTCAAGGATGTGCTGACCTCACAATGGAAGCCAGGATATGTGCTACGTTGGGGAAGGGGTTTTGCTCTTATCTCCACAGGTGAGGAAAAATTGTGGATACCATCAAAATTAATAAAGGTTCGGTTTGAAGAAGAGAAGCCACTTGGAAAAGATAAATAACAATTCTTTCATAAGGATGGCAAACATACTGATGGTAAGAAATACAGATAGGTTGGAGGCAGGGTTCTTTTCTTATCTCCACAGGAAAATACTCATGTTCAAAGAAATTGAGGGACCCTGAATATTTAATTACTGATGGATGGACACATTTTGTAAGTATTAATTTTTATATATATGTCTTATTAAACATTTCTTTATAAATGTATAGAGCTGGTTTTGAAGTTGGACTCTGGCTCAGTCCCTCTCCAATTCCAAGCCTGTTAGTAAGAGAAAAACCCAGAGTTTCTGGAGTTTCTGTCTCATGTCAAGAGCCATGATATGGGACAGAAAGAAATATGAATTTAGAAAACATCTTTGCTTTTCTTCATATCTATCATACTTTTCATTGAAAATATCTATCATGCCTTTCACTGAATATATATATGTATGTCTATATATGTCTATATGATTAATGTTTAATTTTTTTACAATGAACAATGAGTTTTTCCTGAAGTGACATTTGAAGTTTCCAGGAAGAAGATGGGGCCCCACAACAACAACTCTACCTGGTTGATATGACGTCATGATACTGATAGCGCTACTACAAGACCTGTTTTGGATACTAGCTGCACAAGACGATCCCAACTTGGTTAGCTGAAATGGTGCACATCTTGTACAACATTCTGGCCAGACCTGCACAAAATACTCAGAGACTATTGGCAATTTTAAAAGACATTGATCTTGAAATTTAACCATCATTTTACTTTCACAGGATCCCCCAGAAAGAACGTCACCCCCATGACAGCTGGAAGTAATTCTAGAGGACGACGTCCCCTCTCCCAGTAAAGTTTACCCCTGGGTTTAGGGACATCATTTAGGGGTTGGGAGGTTGGGGGAGGAATTTTATAAGCTCAGGGATCATTTTGGAAAAACAAAAGAGGGAATGATGGGATAATAGATTTATAATTGTGAGTTACTGCTTTTAGACAATATATTGGTATCAATTCTTGTATATTGAAACAAAGTTAAATTATATTGACTATTGTATTTATGTATTGACATATATTGTATTGATAAATATATATTGTATATATTTACCATATTGCAATGTACATTTCTACCTCTGATTAAGATACTTATATAATGTTTGTGTATTGATATATATTTGCCATATTGCAATGTATATTTGTACAGTGTTTATATTTGGAGGTCATTATCCTCATTTGTTACACAGTTGTTTATTGCCTTAGTCTTTAAGTTAGATAGATATTGAGAATTATATAGATAGTCATCTAAGTTTGTCATTTATAATCAGACTAATCAGGTTCTTTAGATATATAGAGATTATACTCAGTATAGATAGATAATCTTCAACCTCTTCAAAGAGCTGTAGAAAATGGCCTTTAATCTAACTCAGAGTTTCGTGATAGTGAGACACAATTGCTCCTGGCAACACCGATCTATTCCCGAGAGAATGTTGAGCACCAAAGACACTCCATCTGGAGCCTTTCTATTCGGCAGAACTGGCCTTTGGGCAAAGAAATGCCCATACCTCAACCACTGACAGAGATACAGAGCGTGCATCAATGGATAAAACAGGACTCTCATATCCTGCCAAGACAGGGTAAGATAGTTTTGAAAAGTTCATTGCCTTTAATAATGGTATGTCAGTTACGTTAGGCCTTCACCAAAATTGGTTGACTCAACGTTGCAAACGAGACTTTGGGTGATTGCCCAGGTAGTCAGTTGTCTCTGTCAATTGTTGCACATTTTGGATATATCTCGTTTGTTGAGTAGTGTTTATTCCCTTCTCAGATCTTTGACTGAGTTGAAGATTATATAATTGTAGTTACTCTTTACATTATTTGGACTCCTTGAGATAGAATGTTTAGCAAAGCTTTTGTTCTCAATATTGTTTGTTATATTTATTATTTGTTGTTATTGCATGTAGTTGTATTTGGTTTAGTTCTGTTTTATTTAGACAAAAAGGGGAGATGTAGGGATAAGTCCCGCCCCTTAAAGGGCGTGTTCGCCTCGGGCTAATGTCTGCCTATAAATTTGGCGAGCAAGCTCTGAGCTGCCTCTTCTGCTTTCCTGGTCTCCGCGGGAACGGTGGTTCTGTAAGTCTATTTCTACATTAAAACTATATATATTTTTACAATCTGTCTGCATTCGTTTATGCCGCTACAGGTATGTATGGATCATTTGCCTGTGGTTAGAGTCCATTCTTAAGCTTTAGACTGCTGTATTCGCCATGTGGCTCTGGCTCCTGGGGCTTGCTGGCTCTGGCTTGTGGGGCTTGCTGACTCACATGGACACCTCCCTTTTCTTCTGCTCCTTCCCCGCTTTCTCTCACCTTGCAGCCAGCCTACAAACCTACTGTGTTATTTCCTGCAGTTCGCTTTCACTCTCAAAATTTCTTTGAACTTATGGGAGCATTCTTGCAGTGTTCCACTTCACGACTCTCTCTCTTCCTCCATGGACCCAGATTTTATTACAATGTCTGGCCTCAGTACAAATCAATGGCTAAAATTGGCAATTTTTGTTTCCAAATTTTCCCAAATCATTAACAACTGTTACTGCCACAGACAAAGGGTTCCCAAATATCTTATATCTAAACTCGCTCTGCTCCACTTCCAAAGTCCCTTACCTCTAAGGCTCTACTTCCCCACTCCTAAAAATCTTTTATATCTGTGATTTCTTTGCACTCTACTCCCACAAAAAAGAAATCTTACTGCATGGATTTCCCTGGGAAGAGGGAGTAGAAAAGATCTCCTGGGCAAACTGGGGGTGGGGGTTGGTAAGATGGAGGGATGGGAGCTAGAGGGAGCAGGTTGGTCAGGCTGGGTGCAGGAGGTGGGTTGGAGGCAGAATGGAGGGGGAGAGTAACAAAAGAGATGTCTTGATGGAGGCATTTGAGGTATAGGAATAAACTTGCTGCCAGGGAAACCCCCAGAAATCCACAAGGATGATCCCAACTAAGACTCCTAGCAATGGTGGAGAGGGTGCCTAAACCAACCATCTTCTGTAAGAAGATTGGTGACTTCCCTAATTGCCATCAGAGATACTCTATCCAGTAAGTGATGGAAGCAGAGGCAGAGATCCACAGATAATCACTGTGCTAAGCTAGGAGAGTCTTGCGGAAGAAAGGGAGGAGGGATTGTACCAGTCAGGGGTTCATGATGGGGGGAACCCATAGAGACAGCTGACCTGAGCTCACGGGAGCTCAAGGACTCTGGACTAACAGTCAGGGAGCCTGCATGGGACCGACCTAGGCTCTGTGCAAGTGTGTGACAGTTGTGTAGCTTGCTCTCGTCATAAGGCTTCTAATAGTGAGAGCAGGACCTCTCCCTGGTGCTTAGCTGTCTATCGGTAACCTGTTCCCCACGCTGGATTACCTGACTCCACCTCATAAGAGGAGGAGCTCGGTCCTGCCTCACTTCATGCACCAGGCTTTGTGCAGGCCCATGGGAGGCCTGACCCTTTCTGAATGGAGATGGAGGAGGAGTGGATGGGGAGGGGGGTAGTTGGGAAAGGGGAAGGGATGGGAGGAGAAGGGGGAGGGGAAACTGGTTGGTATGTAAAATAAATGAAAAAAATGTTCCTACTCCACAGGAAAGTCTATCAGACTTCTGGGCCTGGCAGCCACAGACTGAAATTTTCCTGAGTCCTGTGCCCCCAATGACTAGAAAGGAACATTGGGTAGTTGTCTAGGTACCCAGGAAGTCTCTGTCATTTTAGTAGATTCTGAAGCTGCTTGGTCTGCACTTCTGCTTACTCAGGTGAAATTTATCCTTCTCAGATCTCTGATGGTGTCTGCTGAACCAGGCCAGTGATAGCTCTGTCAGTTCAACAGCTGTCTCAGTCTATATGTCTCTCTGTGCATAAGATTTGGGCCACAGTCTCTCTCTCTCTCTCCTGGAGCTACTACTAGGTCTAGACACAGTTCACTTTGTTACCATACTCAGAACGGAGCCAAACTCACAGAACAGATTTCTTTTTTTTTATTACTTTATAAATAATACAAATCAAAATTTCCACTTCCTCCCCTCTGATGGAGGAAGGTCATTGGTTAAGTAATAAAGAAACTGCTTGGCCTCATAGGTTAAAACATAGGTGGGAGGAGTAAACAGAACAGAATGCTGGGAGGAAGAGGAAGTGAGCTCAGACTCTACAGCTCTCCTCTCGGGGGCAGACGCCTCAGAGAGACGCCATGCTCCCCTCTCCGGGGCAGACGTGATAGCTCTGCTCTCTGAAGCAGACATGATGGAGCAATCCGCCAGGTCAGACATGCTGAATCCTTCCCGGTAAGACTGGTGCTACACAGTTTATTAGAGATGGATTGATCGGGGTATCAGAATTAGCCAGTAAGGGCTAGAGCTAATGGGCCAAGTAGTGTTTAAATGAATACAATTTGTGTGTTGTTATTTCAGGGCATAAGCTAGCCAGGCGGCCGGGGTGCTGGGGACGCAGCCCCGCTGCTCATATTACAACAGAATGGTGCCCAACGTGTGGACAACTGTATCCACATAAAGCCCAAGACAGTTTGGGAAGTAATTCTACAACAAAATGAAAGCATTATGCCTGATTTCTTGGTAGCAGCAATTTCTCGGTTCTGCTCTGCTTGCTAGAAGCAAGCAAGCGCTCTCATCTAAGAGAGGCTTCCTGACTCAGCTTCAGCTGCAAAACCCTGCAGCTCTTAAGAGGTCCTGCCACGAAGCATTTAAATGGTGTTGATAAAAGTTGTCTGAATGCTTGTTTTCAGCCATAGCAGGAAAAAAGTTGTGTTGTTTTAAAATGCTGGCTTTCTGGGCCGTCCTGCCAGGGCAAACTCTGACTGTTTGAGGCAGGAGGGCCGGCTACAGAGAGAGGACTTGAGTGCTGTCTGTTGTAGCTTGCTGGCTGGCAGGGACCTTGAAACGCCAGAGACTTGTGGCAATAAATGTGGCTACACCGGTACCTCAGCCATGAGGCTGGAAAGCTAAGTAATGGACTGGATCTAGCTGGCAAAGCCACGGTTTTAATCCTACCCATATTGCTCAGTAATTTAAAGGCTCATGTGTTCAGAAAAAGAGAGATATACAGTAAAAAGAGATTCAAAGACAAAAAAAACTTTAAATAATTTATAGTGTGTTAAAAATATATGCAAGCTAAAAGTTCTTAAAAGTAAAAAAAAAAGGAAGAGAGTGTTGGGTGTGGTAGTACACACCTTTAATCCCAATACTTAGGAGGCAGAGGGAGATTGAACTCTGTGACTTCAAGGTGTGGTAGCACACGCCTTTAATCCCAGTACCTAGAAGGCAGAGACAAACAGATCTCTGTGAGTTCAAGGTGTAGTAGTGTACACCTTTAATCTCAATGCCTGGGAGGCAGAGACAGGCGGATCTCTGAGAGTTCAAGGACAGCCTGGTCTACAGAGTTATTCCAGGTCAAAGATACAGAGAACCTGTCTCACAAAGCAAAAAATAAACAAAATAGAGGTTAAAATAAAGTGCACAAAGATGGAAAATACACAGAGAATTTTGATACTGTATGCTATTATGCTCTGTTTGAATTGTTTGAATGCTGAGAAAAGAGCAACAGCTGCTAAAAGATATTTGTTTATAAATGCTGCTGAACTAATCCAACATAGATACTTTGAAAATGCCTTTACTTTGAAATTTGGATCTAAGGACATGATGCTTTGGAAAGGAGTTTCTTATTTTATTTTCACAGAGGGTGAGAGTCTGTGGATTGCTTCCATCCCAATGTGGTATGATAGACCACGTCCTTCTGAAAGGTTGCTGTGAACGCCTTCAAAAAATTACTTCACTCAATTGACGACTGAGATGAAACTAGCACACAGTTTATACCATGAAAGACCAAAATAACAGTGCCCCCATTCAGCAGGAAGCAGATTGGAGAGAAAAAACTGCACCCATGTTCCCAAATATTGTTTATAAATGTTCTTTTACATTTAAAGGGGGATATGATATAGATATGAATAATTTGCATTAGTATAGATTTTGCTTTATTGATAGAGATTTAAGGTCAATTTTGTTATATGTATATGTATTTCTGATCTTGATTAAGGTATTGAGATTGTATAGTTCACTTAAAAATGTAATGTATGTAGGTTGTTAATAGATAATCATAATAGTCAAGCTTGTAGTCATGTTAGTTAAGATTTTCTAGATGTACATAGATATATTTTAGATAGGCATTCTTCATATTTTTCAAAGATTATAGAATATGGCATTTTAAATGTTTTAATAACTTAGGTCTTTTCATAACAATGAGACACTCTGCTCCTGGCAGCACCAATCTACGTCAAGAGGAAGATGGGCATCGAAGAGGCTCGTTATGGAGTTTGATAGCCATTTGGGCAAGAAACTGCTCTTGCCTGGACTATTGCATAAACTGGACACAAAGAACCCGCAGAGAGAGGACTGCTGAACTTGCCTAAAGGTGAGATGATCTTTCGGGGTTCCTGATTCATGAAAGAGTCTGCAAGACATTCTTCAGGACAAGCAGATAGTGACTACCTTTGAAATTTCCTGATTCATGGAAATGTTTGCTGGAAACTATGGGCCTGTAGGCTGAAGATGGATGCCCCAATGGTACAGAGGAACTTTGGGTGACTGTCCAGGCAGCGAGATGTCTCTGTCATTTCTAGAGTTTGAAAGTTGCTTATTTCTTGTTTGCTTAGGTAATATTGTATCCTTCTGGAATCTTTGATGGAGTTGAAGAATAGTTAGTTATAGTTATAGTTTTCCTTAGTTATGATAAAGATAAAATAGATATAAATATTGTGATTTTTACTTGATAACTGTTTTGTTATATGTAATTTTGCTATGTTAAAGTTAAAGCCTTCTTTTTTTGTTTAAACAGAAAAAGGGGAAATGATGGAGGAAGGTCATTGGTTAAGTAATAAAGAAACTGCTTGGCCTCATAGGTTAAAACATAGGTGGGAGGAGTAAACAGAACAGAATGCTGGGAGGAAGAGAAAGTGAGCTCAGACTCAACAGCTCTCCTCTCGGGGGCAGACGCCTCAGAGAGACGCCATGCTCCCCCTCTCCTGGGCAGACGCGATAGCTCTGCTCTCTGAAGCAGACATGATGGAGCAAGCCACCAGGTCAGACATGCTGAATCCTTCCCGGTAAGACCGGTGCTACACAGTTTATTAGAGATGGGTTGATCAGGATATCAGAATTAGCCAGTAAGAGCTAGAGCTAATGGGCCAAGCAGTGTTTAAATGAATACAATTTGTGTGTTGTTATTTCAGGGCATAAGCTAGCCAGGCGGCTGGGGTGCTGGGGACGCAGCTCCGCCACTCTTATTACAACACCCCTCCTCCCACTTCCCTCAAAATCTGCATCCCGGACAGCTTCAAAGTGTCTGCCCCAAGTGGTCTAGCCTCACAGACTGCTTCAACTAGGTCTGTATTTTCCTAGATCCTAGCACCGGAGATGGTCCCACAGAGCCTGGACAGCGAGTTAACAGTCAACTAACCCAGGACTTGGCCAGCATCCCAGCTTTCTCAGGTCCCCCCAGATATCAGGAAGCAGTCTAGGGAACACTGCGCCCCCATTCCTGCCTCACCTGCTACTCCTTCCTATTTCCTCACCTTTCTATAAGAAACAAAGGGGAGAAATGTTAGTTTCTGCCACCGCAGCAGCGGCCTGCCACCATGGCCAACACAGTTACATCATCACCTGTTGCCGAGTGCCTTTCCACCTTCAGCTATGCAACATGTGCACCCTTAAAAGGGCCGGGTGGTAGTGGCGCACTCCTTTAATCCCAGCACTCGGGAGGCAGAGACAGGTGGATCTCTGTGAGTTCGAGGCCAGCCTGGTCTACAGAGCTAGTTCCAGGACAGGAACCAAAGCTACAGAGAAACCCTGTCTCGAAAAACCAAAACCAAACCAAACCAAAAAAAAAAAAAAAAAAAAAAAAAAAAAAAGGAGTAGAGCATTGCTCTTTTCTCTCTTTGCCTCCTGTTTGCCTCGCTCAAGTTCCCACTCAGGCATGGCCTTTCACTCTTTCAATTTCCCCCTCTCTCAGTAAACTCCTTGTACTAACGCTGTTGCACATGGCATGTTTGCTTAGTGGCATACTTTGGCAGGGCCCACCAAAAGGTACCCACTTCACCTTTTCTTTCCATTTATCATTACACCACGTGCCTCAGGCATTGATGGGCAGGGTGTGTGTGTGTGTGTGTGTGTGTGTGTGTGTGTGTGTGTAAGGCATCTCTCCCAGCCCATGCTGCCTCAAGACAGATGAGCAGGTCATGGTGTTTTTTTTTCACAGTAATAGAAGACTAAGACAACATGTTATGGGTATTTCCCTGTATATATGTACATGTGTGATTGGTGCCCTCAGAGGACAGAGATAGCATGAGATCCCTTAGTGCTGTAGTTATAGGCTGTACTGAGGCACCATTGGCGTTGAAATGATGAGCAGCCGGCTTACATTCCTGGCACCCGGCTAGCTTTATACCCGAAATAATTACACGGAAACTGTATTCTTTTAAACACTGCCTGGCCCATTAGTTCCAGCCTCTTATTGGCTAGCTCTAACATATTGATCTAACCCATTTCTAATAATCTGTGTAGCCCACGAGGTGGCTTACCAGGAAAGATCTTAACCTGCGTCTGTCTGGAATGGGAGAATCATGGTGACTCCTGACTCGGCTTCTTTCTCCCAGCATTCTGTTCTGTTTACTCCGCCCACCTAAGGGTTGGCCTATCAAATGGGCCAAGGCAGTTTCTTTATTAATTAACCAATGAAAGCAACAGATTAGAAAGAAATCACTCCCACATCACATTGGGGTGTTGAGAATAAAATCAGGGTCCTCTGGAAAAGCAGTGAGTGCTTTTAATCACAGAACCATCTGTAAACTGTAAAGAAAGTTTAAAAAATACAAAAGAACTGAAATAATTTTATTGACAATGACAAAGAACTAACATCTACAATATACAAAGAACCACAAATTTTGGGCCCTGGAGAGATGGCTCGAAAGAAAACTTGTTTATTTTGCAGAGGACCTGGGTTCAGTTTTCAGCACACACATGGTGGTCACAACTGTCTGTAACTCTAGGTCCAAGACATATGAATCCTTTTCTGGTTTCAACAGGCACCAAGCATGCACACGGTGCACATGCATACATGGTAAGCAAATATTCATGTACTCTAAAAATTAAAAAAATTGGCTGGACGGTGGTGGCACAAGCCTTTAATCCCAGCACTTGGGAGGCAGAGGCAAGTGGATCTTTGTGAGTTCGAGGCCAGCCTGGTCTACAAGAGCTAGTTCCAGGACAGGCTCCAAAGCTACAGAGAAACCCTGTCTCAAAAAGAAAAAAAATTTAAAATAATCTTTCAAAAGTTATAAAAATAAAAGCAAATCTTTTAAATCAAGAAATAGGCTAATAAATTCAATAGAATTGTCTCAAAAGAAGAATAATGCAAATTAATACTACTTTGAAATTGGATCTTACCACAGTGAGAATGTTCTCTACTAAGAAAACAAGATACTGGTAAGGATGTGGGGACTGAGGAACCCTTGGTTACTGCTGGTGGGAATGTAAACTTGTATATTCACTATGGACATCAGTGCAGAACTTCTTCAGCCACCTGAAACTAAATATGCCATGCGATCCAATTATATACTCAAAGGACTCAAGGTCAGTGTCCTACAGATGCTTGCACAGTTATGTTGATTGCAGCCCTGCTCACAATTCCAGGATATGGAATCAGCCTAGATTCTCACCAACAAATAAATGGATTAAAAAATACGGTACATGTACATGACAGAAATTTGAAATTTGATGTCATTCATAGAAACAATGGCAGTTTTGTCATAAGAATGATGAGTGCAAACATTTTTGAGTGAGGTAACACACAGAAAGACAATTATCACATGTAATCACTCATAAGTGATTTTTATTTTATTTTATTTTTTAGTTTAGTTTTGTGGGTTTTTATTTATTTATTTATTAAAGATTCCTGCCTCCTCCCCGCCACTGCCTCCCATTTCCCTCCCCCTCCCCCATCAAGTCCCTCTCCCTCGTCAGCCCTAAGAGCAATCAGGGTTCCCTGACCTGTGGAAAGTCCAAGGACCACCCACCTCCATCCAGGTCTAGTAAGGTGAGCATCCAAACTGCCTAGGCTCCCACAAAGCCAGTCATAAGTGATTTTTAAACATAAAGCAAAGAAAGCCAACCTACAAATCACAATCCCAGAGAACCTAGATAACAATGAGGACCCTAAGAGAGACATACATAGATCTAATCTACATGGGAAGTAGAAAAAGAAAAGAGCTCCTGAGTAAATTGGGAGCATGGGGACCTTGGGGAAGGGTTGAAGAGGGGAGGGGAGAGGCAGGGAGGGGAGCAGAGAAAAATGTAGAGCTCAATAAAAAATAAAAGAATGATGAGCACTGGGTGGTGGTGGTGCACACCTTTAATCCCAGCACTAGGGAGGCAGAGACAGGCTGATCTCTGAGTTCAAGGCCAGCCTGGTCTACAGAGTGAGTTCCAGGACAACCAGAGCTGTTACACAGAGAAACCCTGTCTTGAAAAACCACCACCACCAATAACAATAACAATAATAATAATAATAATAATAAATGAAGTTCTGAAAATTGTAAGAAAATCAGTAGAACTCAAAATATCATTTTAGTAAATAAACCCAGGCTGAGAAAGAGAAATTCTCTCTCTATATATTTTTCCTAATTAGTGTGCTTTCTATTGCTGTAAGAAACCATCTATACAGAAAGGAAACCGAGGAAAGGTTTATCTCATCCTGTCACTCATAGCTCGTCATGATGGGAAGGCAGGGCAGGTGCTCAATGGAAGATCCTGCGGGCAGGTACTGAAAAAAGGCTATGGAGGAACCCTGTTAACTGACTTATTTTCTAGGGCTTGCTCAACCTGCTTTCTTATACCACCTAGGAAAACCTTCCCAGAACTGTCTCTGCCTTGAGTCTACCTATAACAATCAGTAACCAAAACCACAACAACAACAAATCACAACAGAGTAGGCTGCGGGCAATCTGATGAAAGCAATTTATCAGTTGAGTTTCCTCTCCCCAGATAACTCTACGTGTACAAAGTTGACAATAAAGAAATAAACCCCAAAACACAAAACCCCAAAAGATAAAATAAAAAACAAACCAAAACAAAAACCCAAAGACTAACCAGAACAATTGATCCCTTGTTACCTTGACAATGAATACATTACTATTAAACTATAACCTTTTCTTTATTCTTTAACCTCAAAATCTCATATTAATAAAAATAAAAATAAAACACAACTGGGTAAATGGTTTTGAGGGAGAGAAGAGGGGATGAGAACATGTATCAGGATGACTGACTTGGGGGCAGGACAGAGAGGGAGAACCATTTTTTTTTTTTCTCTGGCTCTGCCGTTTATAGCACATACAGTTTGCCTCATAGGCTCAGACTGGCTCCATTCAACAGCCACCCCTGTCCTTGGTGGTATTCCCATTGTCCTGCTATCTCCAAAATATTGGGTTATCCATAGGCTTCACCTTCACCAATGGCCTCTGGGCCTCTTTTCAGAAGAGTTGCTGCTTATCTTCATGATCCCTACAATCTGTGCTTTCCATCTCAACTGAGACTGCAGCTTCCCCATTTGCCTCTCCTGGACTTTGATGGTACTTTTCCATGGCTTGCTCAGTCTGCTTGCTGTCTTTCTTATACCACCAGTGTCACCTCCCAAGTGTGCTGCTGCCCCCAGTGGGCTGGGCTTTCTTATAAAATTATCAGGCAAGAAAATGCCACACAGACTTGTCTACATGCCTTCTGATGGAGGCATTTAATCAGTTGAGTTTCCTTTTCCCAGGTGACTTTGTGTCAATTTGACATATAGACTCATATGTTCAGAAAAGTGAGGACTTATATTTGTGGCAAAGACAATAGAACAAAGTAGGAAGGGGAATATTGCATATATACCTATATACAATATATGTATACACACATGCGTGTGTGTGTTTGTGTGTGTGTGTGTGTGTGTGTGTATTTGCAGAGGGCAAGATACGCACCAGAGGAACACACAGATAAGTACCTGGAGAAGCCAGGAAAGTTAAACACGCAGCTTATCTCTTCTTCTTCTTTTTAACATTTATTTATTATGTATACAGTGTTCTGCCTACATGCATACTTGCACCCCGGAAGAGGGCACCAGATGTCATTATAGATGGTTGTGAGCCACCATGTGGTTGCTGGGAATTGAACTCAGGACCTCAGGCAGAGCAGTCAGTGCTCTTAACCTCTGAGTCATCTCTCCAGCCAGCAGCTTATCTCTTCAAAGAAAGATGTTTACCTGTCTTCCTCCCGGAATTTGGGGAAAGGATACAGTTTACAACCTGGTGATCCTTTGCTATCTATATAGCCAGGCTTCACTCATAACTTCCAGAATTTATGTTTTGCTTATCCCATACCCTTTCTCCCCAAATCTTGAGCATTGTTTCTTGGAGGCCATGAAACTCATCCTTATGAGTGATATCCTTTGTACAACAGGCTAAGTGACTTCTCTGTTACCTTAGGGCCAGGCCAATCCTGACACTGACAAGCATTTTGTTTACCTCAGTCATTCTCCCTAGATCCTAAATCTTGGGTGTTATCTTTGTGACAACAGTAACCATCTTTTGTGAAAAAAGCCTGGCGTACTTTGTAAAGAATCTCAAAGTAAACATGTCTTAAGCTCTACTATACTCATGGAACTGAGTTAATTGTTATCAGAAAACTTTTTCCCTAAAATTGTACTGTGCTTAAATATGGCTAAAATAAACAACCTGGTGTCAGACTCTAAGTCTGAATCAGTGACGGCTAAGTTGAGCTGAACCAAGTTTCCTTCCTTCATCACCTGGATCATTCCCCTACCAGCCAAAAAGCATATAGGGATGACCCTCATGTATAATATAATATAATATAATATAATATAATATAATATAATATAATATAATATAATATAGAAACTTTGAGGAGGAGGAACAACTCTAAAGGAGAGGAGAAGTGGGGAGAAACGAAGGATCAAATAGCATGATTTTTATCATGTGTGAAACATAAGTTATCTATATACACATATAGATATACATGTGACATATAAGTAGTAGAGGGCTGTTTCTCAAGACAGGTACTATGGAAGGAGAGGACAGAGATGAGAAGGCATTAAGTATGCAGATATAAGTATGGTGTATAATGGGGGTTGGTGGATGTCGGCGGAGTTTTCTTGTCCTGACTTTATGCATCCAAATAACCAACACAGAGGCTTAATATTAATTATAAATGCTCAACCAATAGCTCAGGATTGTTACTAGTTAACTCTTACATATAACTTAACCAATATTTCTTATCTATACTTTGCCACATGACTCATGGCTTGTTACCTCATTTTCTATATGTTCTACATCCTTGACAGCTGGCTGATGTCTTCTGCCTCTGCCTCCCTTCTTTTTTCTTTCTTTCTTTCTTTTATTTGTTTTTCAATACAGGGTTTCTCTGTAGTTTTGGAGCCTGTCCTGGAACTAGCTCTTGTAGACCAGGCTGGCCTTGAAATCACAGAGATCCACCTGTCTCTGCCTCCTGAATGCTGGGATTAAAGGATTAAACACCACTGCCTGGCCATATGTTTTTCTTTTTGATGCCCATTATCTTCTTTGAAGTAGATTGTTGCTGTCAGGAGTAGATGTGTCTCACTGACATGAAAAGCCTTAGGTTATTAAACATATTAAATTCCATATTCTGTAGGTCTTTGAGGTGTCTAAAGATCACATACCTATCTAAATATATTTGTGTATGACCTTGAAAACATACCTAACATGACTACAAGTTTGACTATTACAGATGACTATTAATATGTATTTCTTAATATATTTTTAAATGAGCTGCATAAACACAATACCTTAAACAAAAGTAGTAATATACATCTGATATAAAAATTTAAATTTGTATCAATAAACCAAAATCCATACCAAAGTAAAATATTTAAGACTAATAGTTAGCTTTTGGATTAAATTAGATTCAATAACCTACCCTTTTATCATATCGTTTCTATATCCCACCTTTCCTTTTAAAATGAGATCCTTTGTTCAGCGTTTTCCCTGACCATTAACAATAACAGTTTGTAACTAATCCCCCTTAAATGATAATAAACATCCATAACACATCATTTGAAAATGTGGACATAGTTCTCTAGACTACTTCCTGTGGACTGGGGGCACTGGTAATCTTTGGGGGGCCCTGAGAAAATTTAGCAATATGGTCAAGTTCTGACTGAAGTATTCTGTGAGGCTGGATCATCTCAGCCAGCAGACGTGAGGCTGTTCTGGATGCAGAATTCTTTTTTTTTTTATTGAGAAAAGAAGAAAAAAAAACATAAACAAAAATCAAGTTTCCACCTCCTCCCAGCCTCCCATTTCCCTCCCCCTCCTCCCACCCTTCTCCCCCTCCTCCCACCCTTCTCCCCCTCCCCCCACTCCTCTCCCCCCCCTCTCCCCTCTCCAGTCCACAGAGCAGTCCGGGTTCCCTGCCCTGTGGTAAGTCCTAGGTCCTCCCCCCTCCGTCCATATCTAGGAAGGTGAACATCCAAACTGGCTAGGCTCCCACAAAGCCAGCACATTAAGTAGGATCAAAACCCCGTGCCATTGTCCTTGGCATCTGGATGCAGAATTCTAAGGAGATGGTGGCAGAGGCATTTTGAAAGGCTGAATCTCCTGGGCCATCCATTTTCCTTGGTGTCCTTGCTCTGAAAACACAAAAACTTTAATAGGTAACATATAAGTATAGACTATGTGGTATGTATAAGTCAGTTAAAGATTTTTTTGTTTATGTTTGAGCAGGTAAAATATACATCACATGTCTTCTAGTTCTTTTAGGTTTATTTCTTTATGTTTGCAGCTAGAATTTTCAGGGGAGATTTTCCTTGGTCAAACCTGATTTTCTTTAATGTGGAATGAATCCATAGTCCCTCATTTCCTGTGGAAATATAAGCATAACCTCTCCCCCAAAGAAATACACCTTTTGACTTAAATTTTAAAGTGAAGGCATTTTCAAAATATATATGTTGGTTTAATCTAGCTGTCCTCACAATTCAGTGTGGCCTAGCAGCCAAAAAATTTAAAGACAACCCAATAACAAATAGGATCCAGAGTCTCTGTGTATTTCCCATCTTCATGTAGCTTTTTCTTTTATAATACTTTACTCCCTTTTAAGGATTTTATTATTTTAGAACTATGTGTTTCTTTTATTTATGACTGTCCATATCTCCTCTCCAAGCCTATGCATATTTTTAAGCACACTGTAACCTGTTTGGATGGTTTTATTTTTCATCTGTACCTTCCCTTTACTGAGTATCTGTAACTTTTTTGTCTGCATGAGTAAAACTTAAACTGTTGTGTAACTTAGATCATGGTGTACTCGTAGCTGACTCTTCCCCTTCGGTTCCCTGAGAGGCTGGAGGTACATTTACTGCCATATCTGGGAGCTATGTTTACTGCCCCAACTCTGGGAAGTTTCTGGGTCCATGCCATTCCCAAGTAATGTACCACCCACTGCTCATAAACTCCATTTAAGTGTTTCGTAGCAGGGCCTCTGAAAAGAGCCACTTGATTTTTGCCACTAGCACTGAGCCAGGAAGCCACCAGCAAACAGAGCCCACCAGAGAAAATTCAGCCACCAAAAAGCTGTGCTCGACTTCATTCTTTTGAGTGTTTAGAATCCTTTTTTTAAAGCTTTCTCAGGTTTTATGTGGAAATTCTTGCTGGACTATTTGGGTGCCAGTTCTGTGACCCTTAAGGATTTAAACCAGGGACTGGGGAGATGGCTGTTCTTCCAGAGGACCTGGGTTCAATTCCCAGCACCTACATGGTAATGGTAATTCACAACTGTTTGTAACCCCAATTCCAGATCATCTGACACCTTCACACCAATGTACATAAAATGAATTTAAATAAATTCTTAAAAAAGTATTTAAACCAATGAAAAGTAGAATGGAGCTCTTACAAAAGAATAAACGATTCTTGATGATACTTTTTTTATCATATGTATGTATGCATGTGTGTGGGGTCCGTCTGTAGACCCCCCCCCGCCTCCAGGTCTCAGAGACAGTCAGATGCAGCAGGGAGTCAAGTCAAGCAGGAACTCATTTATTTCCTTACAGCATGCAATTTATAAAGCAAAAACTCACAAATCCCAGAAGTTGAAGGGGAATTAGCCAATCACATCAACAGTCACGTCTGCACGAGCCAGGCTCTTATAGCCCCTAATGGGGAGTACAAGGGCATCAGCACTTACCCCATCTCTAACTCCAATCATCTTTCTGTAAACAAGTCAGGTCTTCTCCCCGCTTGCTCCCCTTCAGCACCTTCTTGGCTGGGAATATTACTCGCGGGCTTTGTAAGGTCACTGTTTTTTGAATTTCATGCCTTTTACTAGCTGTCACACTTTTGGCATAACTGTGCCTTTTTCTAACTGTCACTGTTTTTGACATTAACTTGGCCACTCCAGCCTCCTATATGCTCGATTCGGCCCATACATGTGTATAATGTGAGTTTGCAAATGTGTGACCAAACATTTTGGGTGTGACCACATTTGTATGTAGGTCTATGTAGAGGTTAGTGTATTTCTTAGTTGCTTTTTAATATACTGAGGCAGGATCTCTCAACTGAAGCCAGTGTCTCTTTTTTTAAGTTTATTTTTCCATTCAAAAAATTTACACTTCCTCCCCTCCTCCCATTCCCCTCCTGCTCCCCTACTCCCCCTTCTTCCTCCCCCTCCCTCCTTAAGAGAAGGCAGGGAACCCTGCCCTGTGAAGTCCAAGGCCCTCCTCCCTACATCCAGGCCTAGGAAGCTTTGCATCTGATGGAGGAGGGTCATCTTTCTATCTGTTTTATTGGTTAAGTAATAAAGAAACTGCTTGGCTTCTGATAGGACAGAAAATTAGGTAGGCGGAGTAGACAGAACAGAATGCTGGGAGAAAGAAGCTGAGTCAGGACAGTTGCCATGGTTCTCCCACTCCAGACAGACGCAGGTTAAGATCTTCCCTGGTAAGCCACCTCGTGGGCTACACAGATTATTAGAAATGGGTTAGATCAATATGTAAGAGCTAGCCAATAAGAGGCTGGAACTAATGGGCCAAGCAGTGTTTAAAAGAATACAGTTTGTGTGTTGTTATTTCGGGGCATAAGGTAGCCAGGCGACCAGGAGCTGGGGTGGCAGGAACACAGCCCGCAGCTCCTACTACATGCATCCAAATAGACTATGATCCCCAAAAGCCAGTACATGCAGTAGAAACAAGTCCCAGTGCTTTTATCAATGGCTTCTCTGTCAGCCCCTATTGTCAGCCACATTCAGAGAGTCCGGTTTGATCGCATGCTCATTCAGTCCCAATCCAGCTAGATTTGGTGAGCTCCCATTAGAACAGCCCCACTGTCTCAGTGGGTGGACCAACCCCTCATGGTCCAGACTTCCTTGCTCATCTTCTCCTTCCTTCTGCTCTTCAATTGGACCTTGGGGCTCAGTCCCTTGCTCTGATGAGGGATTTTATCTCCATCCGTCACCAGACAAAGACTCTATGGTGAAATTCGAGATAATGATTGGTGTGATAGTGAAGCCAGTGTCTCTTAACTGAAGCCAGAACTCAATGACTCAATGATTTGGCTAGTCTAGTTAGCTGTCTCGATATGGAAGTTATTTATTTATTTATTTTTGAGACAGGGTTTCTCTGTAGCTTTGGAGCCGGTCCTGGAACTTGCTCTGTAGACCAGGCTAGCTTCAAACTCACAGAGATCTGCCTCTCTCTGCTTCCTGAGTGCTGGGATTAAAGGCGTGCGCTACTACTGCCCGACAATATGGAAGTTTTTTATGTTTGTTCTGAGCATTGGGATTACAGTCAGATTGCCACACCCATGCAACATATGTAGGTTCAAAACTCGAGAGGCACTGAACTAATGAATAAGCCTAATGTTGGGGAATCATGGGGAAAAAGATTACAGAAAGCCCCTGATTCAAATTTGGTAAAAGGAGACAGTCCTTGGTCGAAAGTGTAAGTGATGGAGACACCAGAGCAGTAAACTGAATTACGATAAAGAGGAATTCTTTCACATTTCGAGGTAAGGATAGGATTTAACCATTCACCATGGGTACGGTGATGGTAGTCTTGGTTGTCAATTTGGCCACGTCTAGAATCAAATAAAACCCAAGCTGTTAGGTATTCCTGGGAGGGATCTAAATGAAGGGATGGCTTCAGGGAGTGGAACATGAAGATTTCATCCTGTTGGACCCTAGTGTCCAATCACCGAGGAGGAGGAGTCGCCCCAAGAGACCATCTCTCATCACAGCTGATGTAAAAGCATGAGGATTGGCCGGGCGATGGTGGTGCATGCCTTTAATCCCAGCACTTGGGAGGCAGAGGCAGGTGGATCTCTGTGAGTTCGAGGCCAGCCTAGTCTACAAGAGCTAGTTCCAGGACAGGAACCAAAAAGCTACAGAGAAACCCTGTCTCGAAAAATCAAAAAAAAAAAAAAAGCATGAGGATTTTATTAATTCTGTCATGACAGGGTCCTCCAGCAGTTGAAAGCCTAGAAGCCCCTGAATGTCTGGTACAGGCTAGTTTTAAAGGGAAAAACCACAGAAGGAAGGGGTGTCTGGGGGTTGTCCTTTAACTATTATGATTGGCTTATTCAAAAAGTCTATTACCAATAATTGGCTGGAGAGTGGTTGCCAGATCAGATGAGGTAAGGGGAAACTTCTGGGGGTCACTTTGCCCCTTCCCAGGGACTAAGTCAAAACATCGGTAACTGAGTCAACATCTAAGGGTTATCATGCCCCTATTCAGGGGGATGGAAAGTTCCCAACATCTCAGTACGTGCATGCATAGCTGTTATGTCCTTGGTTCCCAGGGGAGGTGGGGAAGTACTGAGAGTTGTCAGAAATGGCTTCAGAATTGTCTTAAAGTTCTACATTTCCCCCTCTTATTTGGTCAAATATCCCAATCCTGGGATATTAGTAAATTTGGGGGACTAATTGGATCAGTACACAGAAATTAGCAGTATCATCAAAGATACAAGGGGTTAAACCAATGTTGCTGGTGCAACATAAATCAATAGAGGTCATCAAGTACCAGTTTCCTGTCCTCTTGGGATCTGGGAGAGTTAGGTTACACAGGTACTGATATTGAGGGGTTGGAGTCCCCAAACATAGTTTTGTTAAGGTTAACTTTTTCTGTTGCCCTCATCTACAGGACGTATGAGTGTTGAAACTGCCAGATGAGGCTATTTTCTCGTAATAGGGAGATCCTGCTGACAGGCATAGCCAGCAAGATTGTGTCAAGCTGGGCTCAGTACTATTTAGCAAGGAAAAGGCTCCCTGCACAAGGTTGAATAGTCCTTGGCTGGTGGTGGGAGGTGCCGGCAGAGAAGCAGGGAGAGTAGCTTAGTCCAGCTGGCAGCAGCAGGTCCTGGTCAGATAGTACTTGCTTCTCTTTCTTTAGCTTAATGGTGAAGGTGGCACCTAAATCTTGCTGCTGTATCCTGTTTGGGAAATACCATTGCATGCCCCAAGTCCTTCCTGACACCCATGGAGACAGTCCTGCTGCTTGCCCCTGGGAGACAAGTGTGGGAGATGTGACAGGTCCCTGTGCTCCACATGGAGCATTGCTTTGGAAGTATAATTTTTACCAACAGTTATCCAGTTCCAGAAAGAACTAGGTTTTCAATAAGCGTCCCCAGTAGTTTTACATTTTCAGGCACCACAGTATAAAAATACAGCTTTCCCAAGTGGCATCTGTGTTCTGGACCCCTGTACCCGAATATTTCCTACAGGGGAAAATCTTCTGCCAGCCTCCAGGGACAGCTGTGGGGGATATGCATCTCGGATATCCCAGGAGGCTAGCTCTGCTACTAGTTGGCAGAAATCATCTGTTTTGGAATTGGTCCATAGTACCTCTCCGGTTTGTGAGGAAATCTGCCAAGCCAGTTTCTGGGGTGCATGGGGATTGTTACAGATGGGCCAGGATAACAAAGCAAAAGAGCTTAAGGAGGCGTGGATTGCGGCACAAACAGATGTGAGCTGGCGGTTGCTGTTCTGGCTGTGGAGATTTTGCTGCGCTTTTCTCACGTCCCTCCAGATATACCCCAGGAGTCACAATTCTGGAACGGATGCGAGATTTCCGGGTGCCCGGGCTGGTTCAGATTGATAGATAACAGTCTGGGAAGAACAGCATTAGGGTTATATACTGTTTTACATAGGATCCTGAAAGGGGGTTTCAGACCCAGAACAGGACAAAGGAAAGGGGGGGCTGCCCAGTCATTCCTCGCCGGTCTCTCTCTCTCTCTCTCTCTCTCTCTCTCTCTCTCTCTCTCTCTCTCTCTCTCACACACACACACACACACACACACACACACACACACACACCTGTCCTGAACTCTGGGGTCAGTAATTTTTTCCCCAGTCTTGTCCACATCCTGACTTATCTGGGCAACAAAGCAGTTTTACCAACAATCCCGATTACCTTGGGCAGGCCAAACCTCAGGAAGATTTCTTCTTTATTTTCTTTACTACCAATTGAGCTATTTTTCATTTGGTAGGAAAAACTTCTGTCCAAGCGGAGAAGGTGTCTATAAAAACTAGGAGATATTTATTACCATATTTTCCCGGTTTATCTCAGTGAAGTCCACTTCCCAATGTGTACCAGGTCAGTCTCCCCTTATTCTAATGCCCTCCGGGGCATTCTGACGCCCTGCATTTACCTTGGCTCAGGGGACGCAAGTCGACATTATCTGCTGTATGAGGGAGTTAAGGCCTGGAATATAAAAAATCTGTCTTTTTTATTAGAGATTTAATCTTTTTTTTTCCCTAAATGAGTCCATCGATGCGTTTGGGCTACCAGCTCAGAGGCATCCTTCTTGGGTAACATGATTTTGTCCCGAAACTTTCAAGCTTTTTGTTGTTCATCAAAGTCTGCATTAAGTTTCTAGATCCTGGGCAGAGTATTGGAACTAATTCTCTGACTCTGGAGAATCTGGTATCTCCATCAGAGACAATATTCTTGTGCCCAGTGCAGCATGCTTGGCTACCTTATCACCATACGATTTTCTCTGGCTACAAGGTCATTGCCTTTTTTTTTTTTTTTTTTTTTTTTTTTTTTTTTTTTTTTTTGAGGAGAAAGAGGGCCTTCAATAGCGCCAAGATTTCAGTCTTGTTTTTAATCTCCTTTCCGGCAGATGTTAACAATCGCCGCCTCTTATAGATCTCCCTGTGGATGTGGGCCGTTGCAAACGCATAATGGCTATCCGTGTAGATGTTTACTTTTTGTCCTTCTGATAGCTCTAGTGCCTTGATCAGGGCTATTAATTCTGCATTTGGGCTGAGGTCCCTGGCAGCAGTGCCGCTGCCCATATGATGTCTTGCCCATCTACCACCGCCGCCCCCCACTTTGCGCTCACCATCTTTGAGGAAACTGCTGCCATCTGTAAGTCTGCTCATCTCGGCCACCATAACCGGCTCTGTTTGGGCAGCTTTGTTTGAAGCTGCGGTCTGAGAGCTGGGAGCAGTTGTTCTCTGTGAAACTTGCAAGCAGCTCGGGAAGGCTGTTTGGAATTGGGCTCCAGCACCTACCGGGCCCCTCCTCACTTCAGTCAGTCGCTGCCTGCGGAGACGGGCAGGCGGCTCTAAGCAGAGTTCCTGGGCTTGGGCTGGGCTTGGGCTGCGACCAAGGCAGCTTCCTCAGACCAAGGCAGCTTCCTCAGCGAGGTGGGCATGGCTAAGGCTGAGAGCAGCCTGCTTTTCCCTGCAACGTTCGGGAACAGCAAGGAGTGAAAACAAAAAGGCTTTTGATCACCTAAACCTAATCTGGGCCTTTGACTTTGTCAGCAAGTCTCTTTCTAATGAAGGGTATGGGACACTCAGAGTCACTGGTCCTTTCCCCCAACCCTATAGTTCCCAGATCTACAGTTCATAATGGTTGTTTCCACATAGAGTGCTCAGCCCTTGTGTCCACAGTCAAATGTTTTAGACACAGCGAGGGGGAACCCCTCCCCTTATTCTTGTACACCCAGCCTGGGTGCACAGCGTAAGGAACGTAGGGTGTCAGGCTGCTGTGCTCCAGCGTGGTCACCGTGGCCTCTGAGTAGGCCTCTCAGGTGGGCTGTGCTCGGTGCCGTTCTCCACCCCTCACTTCTGCTCAGCAGCTTCTTTAGGAAGAGTCTCTTTGTGCGGCTGTAGGGCTTCTCCTCTTCACTGTTTGTTTTCTTTTGTCACTGGGCCCAGGCAGTGGTCCCACAAGTCTGCATTCGGCCAGGTCAAGGGCTGCTCTGTCTGAGGCGCGCAGTCTCTGAAGCTGCTGTTTTCTGTTGCCTCCCTATCTGCCTAATTCTTTCTCTTCTTTTTCTCCTACCACTGTGGCCAAAATTGTTTACCGATTTCTTTCTTGATTATGATCCCTCTGGTCCTCTTTCTTTTGCTGCCTGCCTCCCTCACTTTCTTTTCACTTTCTCTGCCTCCTGCTTCTAAAACACTTACTCAGTCCCTTCATTTAAATCTAACCACTGTAACTTTCTCCTTATCTCTGGTGCTGACTGCTCTATGAAGGCCATAGCTCCAGCTGCCTACTGCCTATCAGAGGTTTGGTCAAAGGGAGTAAAACGCCTGGAAATCTTAAGAAACACAACTGTTGGTCTAACTGGCCCCTGAAGAACCTCTCTTACCTTGACCAAATGAGTGGGATGCCTTGCAACCAACCCCCTGAGATAGCCACCCCCTACCTGCTGCTGTATTGAGATTCCAAGTGGGCTGGTGGGTAGTCAGAACAGATTCTATAGTCCAGTCATAGCCTGAGGGTCTGAGAAAAAGGGGAATGTTTGGGAGATTCCCTCCCCTTTTTCTTCTCCCTCCTCCACACTGGTTCCTGAGGAGCCCCGCTGGTTGGGCCCTAGTCCTGGAAACTTCAGCACTCAGTGTCTATGTGGGGACAGGGGAGGGAGAAGTCTGCCATGCCGGAGGAGCTTGGCTGGGTATCAGGAAGAACAAGAGGTGCCTGGATTCTGGGCTTTGTTCGTTCCTGTACAGGAAAGAGAAGACAAAAGGCTCGGAGGAGGGGCAACTGCCATTGCTGTCTCTGCTTTCCAAATCAGGGGAGCTGATGATGGCCTTGTGGCCCTTATCGGGTTCTGAGTCCCTACAGGTGGGACAAATGGCTTGACCCATGGTGGGGGGTCTCTGGATAAGCTTTCCCAGGTAATGATGTAGGGAACCTGGTCTGGGTGGCCATGAGGGCAGGTTTGGAAGATTTTTTCCTTGACCTGTAAGATAGTATCCAAGTTAAATGTCCCGTCTCACAGCCAGCCCACCTCAAAAGTGGGCCATTCTGAGGAACAGAATGCCTGCCAGCGTTTCTTTGGGATTTCCACAGATTGATTACGAGCTCGATCTTTAACCTCCTTCCAATGATCTAAAGTCAGGGTCAAAGGGGTAGTTAATTGTCGTCCCATTTTATCAAAGACAAACTGATACACAAGAACAAAAATACACAAACTCAGAAACTCAAACTCAAAACCAGACACAAACTCAAAACCAGAAGCTGGTGCTCTCACCACCACTCTGGTGCAGAACTGAAAATACACAAGAACAAAAAGACAGACATAGATTCAAAATCAGAAGCTGCGCGGCAGCAGATCCAAAAATACAGATGGAGGATCATGCCTCCTCCGGGGACTAGGGTGACCTGGTCACCCCTCCCTCCCACTAATGCCCGTGAAAAGTCTTTCAGGGCTCAGGGCCAGAGGTCTGTCCCCTCTCTTGGTCCTGTTTCAATGTATTGAACCCTGCACAGGTTCAATTTTCAAATTACTGATTCACAATTACACAGAAACAGAAACACAATACACAAACAGACAGACATAAAAATGAGCTCATTCATACCTCCAACTGGATCTAGAGTGGGTCTGGGAGCAACTCATTTTCCCGGTCAGGGAATCAAATGTTGGATCCTAGTGTCCAATCACCGAGGAGGAGGAGTCACCCCAAGAGACCATCTCTCACTACAGCTGATGTAAAAGCATGAGGATTTTATTAATTCTGTCATGACAGGGTCCTCCAGCAGTCGGGAGGCTACAAGCCCCGATGTCTGGTACAGGCTATTTTTAAAGGGAAAAACCACAGAAGGAAGGGGTGTCTGGGGGTTGTCCTTTAACTATTATGATTGGCTTATTCAAAAAGTCTATTACCGTTATGTTCAGAGAGTCCGGTTTTATCCCAGGCTTTTCCAGACCCAGGCCAGCTGGTCTTGGTGAGTTCCCAGTAGAACATCCCCATTGTCTCAGTGTGTGGGTGCACCCCTCATGGTCCTGAGTTCCTTGCTCGGACTCTCTGAACATAACGGACAATGAGGACTACTGAGAACTCAAGAACAATGGCACTGGGTTTCTGATCCTACTGCACGTACTGGCTTTGTGGGAGCCTAGGCAGTTTGGATGCTCAACTTACTAGACCTGGATCGAGGTGGGGGGTTCCTTGGACTTCCCACAGGACAGGGAACCCTGATTGCTTTTCGGGCTGAGGGGGGGGACTTAATTAGGGGAGGGGGAGGGAAAGGGGAGGCGGTGGCTGGGAAGAGACAGAAATCTTTAATAAATAAATAAATAAATAAATAAATAAAAAGTCTATTACCAATAATTGGCTGGAGAGTGGTTGCCAGATCAGATGAGGTAAGGGGAAACTTCTGGGGGTCACTTTGCCCCTTCCCAGGGACTAAGTCAAAACATCGGTAACTGAGTCAACACCTAAGGGTTATCTTGCCCCTATTCAGGGAGATGGAAAGTTCCCAACATCTCAGTACGTGCATGCATAGCTGTTATGTCCTTGGTTCCCAGGGGAGGTGGGGAAGTACTGAGAGTTGTCAGAAATGGCTTCAGAATTGTCTTAAAGTTCTACAATCCACTCTCTTATCTGCTTTCCCTCCCCCTTCTTCTCCTATTGCCTACCTCCAGTTTCTCCTCCCAGATTCTCCAATCTGATCCCCTTTATAAACAGTTTCCTGATTTGTCTTGGGAGCTGAGGCGCTATGGATTCCATGGCAGGAAGACAGCACAGGAGACTGAGGGCCGCGAGGTTCTCTCACGGATGCCCGTCATTAGAGTCTTAATCCTCCAGGACCAGTTTTATTGTTCCGGTAGAGAATGGTGTTTCTGAGGGCTGAGATGCAGGTGCCAACTGGCTCCACGTAGCTGGGTTTCTGCTTCTTGTCCAGTTTGTCTCTGGGGCACCTCTGGAGATCGTGCCTGGCTTCATTCATCCCCAAGAGGGCAGAGCTGAGTCCCTGACCTTGTGCTGTGCATTGTCCTGAGCCTCTTTGTCTGCTGTTTGTGAGGTGACTGCAGAGAAGAACATGTCCAGCAGGGGTCGCGGTGCACACGGATGTTCGCTGGGAGCACAGCCTTGTCTGGGAAGGAGAGATAGACTCTGGGTTTTCAAAACACTGTTTTCCCGGGCATTCTAAGTACTCTTTGTTTTGGGAAAGAATAAAAAAGTATTTTTTTCTTTTTTAAAGTTTTTTCATAATTAAGTCAAATGTGCTCAGAGGGAATAACTTTGGGGACTGTATCTTTGTCTTAGTCACTGTTCTATTATTGTGAAGAGATACCACAAACAAGACAACACTTATAAAAACAGCATTTAACTGGGGACTTGTTTACAGTTTCAGACAAGTAGTCCATTATCATCATGGTGAGAAGCAGACAGGCATGTTGGTAGGCAGTAGCTGAGACTGTTACATCCTGATCCTCAGGCAGACAGAGAGGGGGGAGAGGGAGGGAGGGAAAGAGGGAGGGAGAGAGAGAGAAAGAGAGAGAGAGGGAGGAAGGGAGGGAGAGGGAGACACACACACACACACACTCACAGAGAGAGAGAGAGAGAGAGAGAGAGAGAGAGAGAGAGAGAGAGAGAGAGAGAGAGAGACTGGGCCTCATGTGGGCATTTGAAACCTTAAAGCCCACCCCCACTGACACATTTCCTCCAACAAGGCCACATACAACCCTTACACAAATTAACTAAAAGGTGGAGAGAGAATACCCAAATTAACACAACTAGAAATAAAAGGGGAACATAAAAGACTCTGAGAAAATCCACAGAAAAATAAGGACATGCTTAAAAACCTGTACTTAATCCTTCTCAAATGGTATTATTCCTTGGTGACCAACTGTTCAAATCTATGAGCCTATAGGGGCTACTGTCATTCAAACCACCACATGGATCAAAACAGAAATTAATAAAGAAACTAAGGTCTTTCTAGAATTGAATAAAATGAATATATTACACACCTAAGCTTGTATGAGGGCTGTTCTAAGAGGCAAGTTCTCAGTACTATGTGTCTACATAAAAATTTTGGAGATATCTCATACTACAACTTAAAAGCACACCCAAAAGCTCTAGAACAAAACAAGAAAACCATACCCCAAAGGAGTAAATGGCGAGAAATAAACTTAGGGCTGAAATCAATAAAATAGAAACAAATAGAATGTAAAGGATCAATGAAACAAAGAGTTGGCTCCTGGGAAAATCCTAGATGGACAAACCCTTATACAAATTAACTAAAAGGTGGAGAGAGAATATCCAAATTAACACAATTAGAAATAAAAGGGGGACATAAAAGACTGAGAAAATCCACAGAAAAATAAGGACATGTTTAAAAACCTGTACTCCACCAAATTGGAAAATATAAAAGAAATAGATAATTTTCTCCATAGGTACCACTTACCAAAGTTAAGCCAAGACCAGAGAAGCAAATTAAACAGATTGGGAACTCACAGTGAAATAGAAGCAGTCATTAAAATCCCCTGTGCGTGTGTGTAAAAGCCCAGGGCTAGGTGGTTTTAGAGTAGAATTCTGCCAACTTCCAAAGGAGACTTAATGTAGACACTCTTCAAATTATTCCACAAAGTACAAACTGAAGGAACATTGCCTAATTTGTTTTATGAGGCCACAGTAACTCAAACCACAGACACCCAAACCACATAAAGACTCAATAAAGATAATTACAGACCATTTTCCCTTATAAATATAGATGTAAGAATACTCAGCAAAATACTGGCAAACCAAGTCCAAGAGCACATCAAAAAGATCATCCACCATGATCAAGTAGGCTTCATCTCAGAGATGCAGAGATGGTTCAATATATGAGAATCTTTCAATGTAATCCACCATATAAATAAACTGAAAGACAAAAACCACATTAAACACAGAAAAGGCCTCTGACAAAATTCAACACCCATTTATGTTTAAAGGAGAAATACTGATACAAGGGACATAATAAAGATAGTTTAAATTAAAAGAAATTCTACTAAAATTAGGAACAAGAGAAGGTTGTCCACTCTCTCTCTACTGATTCGATATAGTACTGGAAGCCTTAGCTAGACCAATAAGACAACTGAAGGAAATCAAGGAGATATAAATTTGAAATGAAGAAGTCAAAGTTTATTTGCAGATGATATTATAGTATATATAAATGATTCTAAAATTTCCACTGGGAAACTCTTGCGGTTGATAAACACTTTCAGCAAAGTAGCTGGACACAAAATTAATTCACAAAAACTAGTAGCCCTGTGAAAGACCCTACAGACCCCCTCCTCAAAACCCGCAGCTAGCATGCTCCCTGGGGAACGTCCTGTTTGCTTTAAAAAAAACTCTCCGGATCAGCAGCCAGCCTGCTCCCGTAAGAACATCCCATGTGCCTGAGAGAGCAGGAGATAGAGATAGGAAGACTGCAAGGCAAGATGTCAATAAGATAGGATATCAACAAAGCAGGTTAGCTATAAGATAGGAACAGGATGACTGTTGCCAGGCATCCATGCTGAGAGAGGAAACCATTCATGCCCCCGCCTCATTCCAATAACCACGCTTTTGCTTCTGTAAATTTGCTTTTTGCTCTTCCCTACAAAAAGACCTCCCCCCAGTCTGCAGGCGCGCAAGTCCTCCGAAAGACTTGCTGCCCGCAGGTACCTGTGTTTACTCAATAAACCTCTTGCTAATTGCATCCTGTGGCCTGGTCTCGGAGTGTACTGGTTCTGGGGTCTTCATCAGAGAGGAAAGGTCCTCTCTGAGGGTCTTTCACCCTGTTGTTTCTATATTTAAAAGTGAATGAATGAATGAATGAATGAATGAAAACCTAGCCCCTAGGGTAAAGGTTAACAACTGAACTGTCACTTACACCTGCTGGGAAAGGGAAAATCAGTTTCTTCAATGGAGTGACACTGGGTATATCAACCACTCCAGGACATGTTCATATAATGGACTCCACAGGTTTTTTTGGGTATGAGTGTGTCTCTCTCTGTGCGTGTTTGCTTTCATTTGATTATAGTTTGGTATATTTTTTACCTTTCTGGGTGTTGTTTTATTTTTTTTCCTTGGTTTCGGGGGGTTTTATTGTAATGTTTTTTTTTTTAAGGAAGAACTTAAATTTGGGTGAATAGACAGGGGGAGTGAATTTGGAAGAACCTGGGGGAGGGGTGAATATGATCAAATATATCACATAATACATATTGCATATATCAAAGTATATTTAATATTTCTACCAGCACTGATGAAGTTCTTTTGACTTACTCTCCTCATCTCATCCCCTTTTCATCTCTTAAAGCTTCAGTTCATTAGACTTTGATTTATCTTTCCCTTCTCTTCTTATATGTTTTTTACTTTCCCTATTTTCTCTCTTTTTCCTTTTTCCTGAGACAGGTTTTTTTTTTTTTTTTTTTTTTTTTTGTATAGGCCTGATTGTCCTGGAACTCACTCTGTAGACCGGGCTGGACTTGAATTCAGAGTTTTGCCCGATTCTGCCTCCCAAGTTCTGGGATTAAATGTGTGTGCCATCACTGCCCAACTACCTTTCTCTATTTCCTATTTGAGACAGTTTCTTGCTATACAGATATCATAGTCAGGCTTTTGTGCACTTCAGACAAGTTGAGTTATCTGGGAAGAGGACACTCACATGAGTAAATGCCCCCATCAGATTGCCTGTAGACAACCATGTGGGGCAATTTCCAGATTAATTTTTTTTTTTTTGGTTTTTCGAGACAGGGTTTCTCTGTAGCTTTGGTGCCCGTCCCGGAACTAGCTCTTGTAGACCAGGCTGGCCTCGAACTCCCAGAGATCCACCTGCCTCTGCCTCCCGAGTGCTGGGATTAAAGGCGTGCGCCACCACCGCCCGGCCTTCCAGATTAATTATTGATGCGATGCCAAGCCCACTGGGGATGGTGACAGCCCTGGGAAGGTGGTCCTGGATTGTATAATAAAGAAGCCAGAGGAAACCATAGAGAACAGCTAGTTAGCAGTGTTCCTCCACTGTCTCCACTCCAGTTCCAGGCACCAGGTTCCTGCCTTCAGTGTCTGTCTTGACTTCCTTCAACAGTGGACTGTGATGCAGACTTGTAGCCAGAAAATACCTTTTCTCCCAAAGTTGCTTTGCTTTTAGTGTTTATCACAGCAATAGAAAGCCCAGAAAGACAATAGCCTACGCTGTTTTCCATGTCACAGCGCTTCTGATCTGGTGCCTTGAATGCTGAGATTGCAGATGGGCATCACCATATCACAACCAATTTCATCTCTTACCCAAAGACATGACTTGTCTAATCTTTAGCCAAACACCAACTCACAAACCAAGGAGACAATGGCAGCTCTTCGTTTATGCACTGTGACTGACACATAGGGAATTGTTTTAGAAGGGACCTAAAGCACTGTTCTGCTTACCTGTATACACTCCACTTTCAATCTTGAGAGAAAGAGTTTCTTGAAAACCTCCTACAGAGATGTGGCAGAAACCATTAGGGCTTCAGAGAGAAGACCATGAAAATCTCTTCTCTTTTCTCCCCAACTCTTCTCCTCCACCCTGTTCTCCGAGCTCCTCTGCCCTTCCTTTTCATTCTTGTCTTTAGCATTCTTTCCTCACCTTTCAGCGCTTCATTTTCTTCCCTCTCCTCCCCTCCATCCCCCTGAGCACTCATTAACTACCCTCTCCTCCCTTTTCAGCCTGAGGCTCCCTTCCCTTCTCCTCCTCTTCTCTGTGTTCCTCTCTGTTTTCTAGTCTCCTGTATCTAAAGTGTTTTTTGTTTTTTAAATTCTGGTACCTGGGTCTCTGAGGCGGGCAGTCAGAGGCTGAAGATATCTAAAGATTCCTTGTGTTTGTAAACAAAGCAAAATTCAGCTTAAAAACCTACTTTTGATTCTTTGCGAAATATCTATATGTATAAAGTTTTGGCAAGTAAGCCAAGTAGTCCTGACTCCTGGGGATTTCCTCTCTTCTTCCTTCATCCATGGTGTTTCAGATTCAAATGTCCTGAGGGATGCCTTGTCCATTCCACAGACTGTAGGCTGTTCCAGTCAGTTCCTGTGTGTGGCCTTTTCATGGTGAAGACCCAGGCTTAGCCATCTTTTCCTAAGCCCTTGAAGGGGATTATGCATATCTGAACATGGGGTGGTGGGTCGGGGGGTGCTGCATAGTGGAATGTCCAGGTTAACTGGCAATGAGGATCCTTGAGCTTTTATTAGGATTTGTAAGAAACTCTTGAAGTCTGTGGTGTTTTTGTAGCTTGTGTGGAGCCCTTTGCATTTGAGGATTACAGAGCTTGGCAAGACTAAAATTCATGGGATGGCCTACAAACTGGAGGCTAGGCAGATGGTAATGCCACTAGGAGCTGCCTAGAGAACCAGGAAGATCCGACACTGCATGAGTTCTGCAGGGAGTCTGCACACGCACAGGGTCTTTGTCTCTGGCATTCCCGTGTCATTACACATTCAACTTTACACAACTTAAGCTCTCTACATCCCAGTTTTCCTGGCGTAGGCACAGCTGGCTCTATATCTTTACATCTACATGAGTTTTTCCAGATCCCTGCTCTCTTTGGGTTCTGCACACAACATTTAGAGACCAGAAGTTAAACATGGCATTGTATTCCCCAGTGACTAGTGCGAAGTCACCAGATCATGCTCAATGCTGATGCCTGAAGGAGACTCGTTCCTTGGCCCCAGACACAGGGGTGTTTTCCTGTGACTTCTTCTGGTGTCCTTAAGCTAGTCTACTCTTGTCAATTGCTGAGGACATCATTACAAAGAACAAGAATGTGGCTTAACGACAGAAGCCTATTTTCTCCTCAAAACTATTTTCTGTGATGGTTCAGAATCTCTGCAGTAATTCCTTGAAATTGCCTCCTGTGTTGGGTAATCCAACCACAAATTCTATACTCCAGGGAGGAAGATGACTTCAGTTTTCAGAGTCACTTCCTTATTTGCATAGAGGTATAAAGCAAGAGTCTATACTCCACCCTGCCTCAGCCTTGCTACTTAGCCACCTCTCTTCTGCACACACTTTCCATAGCTCCATCTTTTGTCTGGGGGCAACATTCCCCCTCTCATTTCCTCACCCCACTCTCCACACTCGGAGGCCTACACTTGGAAAAGAATTTCACACGTACCCTGAGCCTGGGACTGGATACTAGGCACATCTCTTTCTCCCTCCCCTCTTGTACTCTGGGCATCCTCAATGTTCCTGACATCGTAATGAAATCCCTAACTCCTCTTTTCCTGTGGAAGACAAATTCTGGAGCTCTGGTGAGAGGCCTCACGTATACCAGGGTCTCCAGCTTACATGAACATGAGGGTAAGGAAGTTGAGAGTCCACCTTCTATGGCTCTGTGTAGTCCAATAATACAAAGTTATAATTATTCCCCAATGACTCCACTTGGGGATATTGTTTCAAGAGCACTGGCAATTTCTTTGGTCAGTGCTGGAGGGTGATCCTAGAGCTTCAAATGTGGAAAGGAGGCAATTTAACACAGATGTACACCTCTTTTAACACAGGAGTCTTTCATTTCTCCCAGCACAAAATGGTACACTTTGAAATACACTCTTCTCTCCTCCTTCCTTCCCTTTTCCAGAGCTGACTGCTTCATCTCTATACCTTGCAAAATCTATTGTGGGAAGACTGTTCCATCCCACTCCTCAAGTCCTTGGTTGTGAAATACCTGATGGTCTGTATCATAGCTATGACCCTACTTCTGGATGAGAACTTTCTGTATTAATGTACTACATTTTGACCAAATATCAAAAGAAGAAACTAAAGTGAGAAAGAATTCATTTTGACTCACTACTGAAGAGAGCACCATCTACTATGGGGGAGGCCTGGAAGCTAGGGCTCTCTCTGTGGTTGTAGGAATTTGTGGCACATTTCAGTTAGCCTATGGAAAGCAGATTGCTTTATCAGGAAATGGATCTAGGCTATTTTCTTAAGCCTAACCCTACGGAACCATGTCTAACAGCTGGGTCCCTTCTCCAAAAGGTTCCACAGCCTTCCAGAAAACACCAGTGGTTGAGACCCAAGGTTCTAACACATGAGTACCCACATTGTTGGTATTCTTTTACTCAACTTCATAATTTGAGGGTTCAACTGTGTTCTTTTTTTGGCATATTTCATTCATTCTTCAGTTTGCAATGCTACCGTTCTGGCACCAATTGATGACAAGACTTATGGAGTGCTTGACACAGAGTCAGGCCAGTGGCACAGAGTGCTTGTCCCTCAGTTGGAGCAGGGCTAATATAGCACTCCACAGATGGTGAAAACAACATATGCTGAGTAGCACAAAATGAGAGCAATGGTGATAGAATGCGGTAAGAGAAATACTAACCAACTTTGCACATTGTAAGAGCCAGGCTTTGGTGGCTGCAGAGATGTCTCAGCAGTGAAAAATACTTGCTGCGTGTCCAGATGACTTGAGCTGGGTTCCTGGAGTACACATCTGGAGGCATACAACCACACACAACTCCGTCTTTATGGGATCTGTCAACCACTCCAGGCCCCACAGGCAGGTTCTCTCTTCCTCCTCTTCCTTCCTCCCTCCATCCCTCCTTTTCTTCCTCCCTCTCTCCCTCCCTTCCCCTCACTCTTCATGCACAGATATATACATGCACAGACCAACACACATACACATAAATTAAAATTAAGATAAATCTGAAGAAAACAGAGAATCAGGATTGAGAGTGTGCTTAGCACACTGTAATAATAATTCACTGTAGGACAATTTCCTTTTGTTTGTTTTAAAGCTGATATTTAGGATTTCAGCATTGTGCCCATGATTCCGAATGTTCACCATGTTCTTTCTTTTCTTTAAAAGCATTTTTCTTTCACGTGACTGAGGTTGGCACAAGGAGACAGAAGGAAAAGAAATGCCAACGAGCCAGGCAGTGTGGGTGTATGCCTTAAATCCCAGCATTTGGGAGGCAGAGGCAGGCAGAGCTCTGGGTTTGAGGCCAGGCTGGTCTACAGAGTGAGTTCCAGGAGAGACAGAGTTACACAGAGAAACCCTGTTTTAGAAAAAAAGGAAACTCTTTCCCCTTCTCTAAAAAGTCTGCATATGAGCAGTTAGGACTCCCTGAATCTCTTTGGAGGTTCTGTGTTAGAAAAAAAGATCAAAAAAACAAACAAACAAAAACAACAACAACAACAAAAAAAAAACCCAACACATCTTGTCTCCTGTGCCCTGAATTCATGAATTCCTTAAAAGTACAAGGTTCTGGACTACCGACCATGCCCAGTTTTACCCTTTGAGGTTTATATTGCCTGACAAGATAAGCTAGGTGTGTGTGTGTGTGTGATCTCTGTAACACATGGAAAATATCAGTGTCTTCATGTATGTATAGGGTGGAATGTGACTCTGTGTTTAAGATGCCATACAGGACAGTGCACACTCCAACTGAAGGGGGTACATGTTTGCCATTTACTCATCATCTGTAATAATATACATTCTTTATTATTGTTTGAGAATTTTTTGTGACCTGCTCTTCTAGATATTCTTCCAAATGAAATCCTGTCTACTCAGTACTGACCTGAAGAAGAAAGAAGCTGCCTATAACCACAGCCATCTTGACTGAAAGGATATCCTTTATAATGAATGCATGGAGACCTCGAGTCTCTGATGGGTCAGAGGAAGGCAGAAACCACAATGTTCTCATCCATATGTGGAAGGAGAAAAGTTTCCTTTCTTAGAAGGTAAGAGCCAGAGGGTCAAGGACACAAGAAACCCACAGAATCAATTAACCTGGGCTTTTAGGGGCTCACAGAGACTGCCCCAACAACCAGGGAGCATACATGGGACTGACCTAGGCACTCTGCATGTATGTTACAGTTGTGTAGCTTGGTCCTCTTGTGGGACTAACAGTGGGAACAGGGTCTGTCTTTGACTCTTTTACTGGCTTTTGGGATCCTACTCCTCATACTGGGATTTTTTTTTAGAAGTTTAATCATTTTATTTATTTATTTATTTACTTATTTATTTTGTTGAAAAAAATTTCTGCCTCCTCCCTACCTCCCATTTCCCTCCCTATCCCCCTCCCCCTACTCTTCTCCCCCTCCCCTCACTCCTCTCCCCATCCCCCCACTCCATTCTGCCTCCCTCTCAAGTCTGAAGAGCAGTCCGATTCCCTGCCCTGTGGGAAGTCCAATGTCCTCCCCCTTCCACCCAGGTCCAGGAAGGTGAGCATCCAAACAGGCTAGGCTCCCACAAAGCCAGTTCCTGAAGTAGGATCGAAACCTAGTGCCATAGTCCTTGATATTAATACATGGAGAAGTACTTAGTCTTGCCGCAACTTGATAGGCCATGTTTTATTGATACTCATGGGAGACTTGCCTTTTCCTGGATGAAGATGGAAAAGGAGGGGATTGGGGAGTGGGAACAGAGGGGGTAGGGGAGGGACTGGGAGGAGAGGAGGGAGGGGATAATGTGACTGGGATGTGAAATAAATAAATTTATAAAAAAGAAGGTAAGAATCAAACACTGGCCACTAGAGGCTTGGCAATGAGGAGTTCATCAAAATTAGATAGAATGATAAGTATCAAATATAGTTGGAGAGGAGGTCTAAGTTCTAGTGTGTACTAAAATCATCTACTACAGCAACACCAACTACTACTACATATGTTCCTGATGTGCTTCTATGTGTGCATGTGCCACCATATGAATGTCAGAAAAGAAATTTGTGTAGTAGGTTCTCTCCTTCTATCTTTATATGGGTTCAAAGGACCCAACTAAGATAGTTAGGCTAGCTATATAAGAAGCTTTGTGTCTGAGCCATTTCTCTCTTTCCCAAGCAGCACGATTTCACAGTACATTTCAAGTGCCTGCAGTTCAGAAAATGTTATGATGAGTTATGTAGTAAAGCAGGAGAGAAGGAAGGTCAGCAAACATGATCTGGAGGATAAGAAGGATCACTTGCTAAAGGATTACCTTGGCTTCACAATCAAAGCCATTCTGGCTTTGTGATGAGATTCTGAGTAAAGACTAAAAAGAGGTGGGAATAACACACAGACACGGTATTGGAGAAGTAGCGTGAGAGATCTACATCCAGATTTGAAGGCAGCAGGAAAAGAGAGCCACTGCTCTTAGCTTGGGATTTGAAGCCCTAGAGCCTGCCCTGAGTGACATACTTCCTCCAACAAAGTCACACCTACTCCAAGAAGGTCACATCTCCAAATCCTTCCAAAAAAGTTCCACCAACCCGAGGACCAAATATTCACATATATGAGCCCATGGAGACTGTTCCCATTCAACTCACCACATTCTACTCCCTGACCCTCACAGGTTTGTGCTCATACCATAATTCAAAATTTCTTTAACCCGATTTCAAAAGTGAGGAAATACTGGACCAATGCAAAACCTGTAGTTACAGATAGTTGTGAGATACCCTACATGAATGCTGGAAACTGAACTAGGGTCATCTGGGAGAGCAGTCAGTGTTCTCAACTCCTCTTGAGGGATCTCTTCATCCTCTTGAACTTTTATTGAAACAAGAAATTATACATGTTCCTGGGAAGATGCTTAAACATCAATCTATGTACATGCATCATTAGGTGTGTCCTCATGATTCTTTCCTTTGAGATATTGTGTGGCTATGATGCCAATATGATAAAAAAAAACCCTAGGATACAGACTTCTGGTCCATGAGTGTTTTATTTTGTTTTTTTTTCTTTTTATTAAAAATTTCTACCTCCTCCCATTTCTCTCCCCCTCCCCTGAAGTGCTTTATTTTTGTGTGTGTTTGGTTTGATCTGATGCAAAGTGGGTGAGATCAAAGGTAGAGAAATCTCTCTGATGGTTTTTAGTGGTTAAGAAAGGGAACATATGGCTCTGGTGTGCTGAAGAGAAGTTGATTTGCTAAGCTGAGTGAATTGTAGGGCTGTCACTGGGCTAATTTATAAAGTATTGGTGAGAAAAGAGCTGAGAAAAGAGAGGGATTAGCCAGTATTTTCCAGAAAGAGATCAAGTGCCCTAATCCATCTGTCCTTTGAGAATTAATTAACCAATCGGAGCAGTCAGTGCCCATGGATGCTTCGGGAAAATGGGTTGGACAATTGAGACAAGTACTTGCCCAGGGTGCCATGGCAGGAAGTACTTCACAAACAAGGCATGCTCCTTGAATGCCCCATCTAAAGTGGCAAATTTGCTCTCCTTGGTGCTGACTGCTCCAGGCTCTGCTGGCCTGTTGAAGTGCGAGTTTCTATGTACGCTCGGCTTCCCCTCGTGTCCATGCTGCTGTGTAGGAGCTCCTCTAGAGAGACGGCCTATGTGCTTAAGCTTAGAGTCTCAAGCCCTCCCCAGTCAGCTTTTTCCTTAAGAAGTCTATCCTGGGATCTCTCTGCAGTAACTTTACAACATTTAAGTACTTTATAAAATAACTATTACAATTAAAAATCACTTCTCTATGTGATTTTTTTCCTCAAGGAAGAATCCAGAAGAGTGTCTCATTCTCTTGAACTGAGGTTACTTGTGATTGGGAGCTATTCCAAATGAGTGTTGGGAACCCAACTCATGACCTCTGCAAAAGCAGTATGGGTTCTTAATCAGTGAGCTATCTCTCTAACCCTGCTTTATTGTTTTCAGAAATAAATGTCTTTCTTTTTTTTAAATTAACTTTTAAGTTAGAATCCAAATAGTTTCTTCACTGCATCTTCTTACACATTCCGAACTTGCATTTGTTCTCTTTCCCTATTGCCTTCGTTTTTACAGCCTTGCAGCCTCTACCTTAGCTCCGTCCCCCCTACTTAGTTCCCCCTGTTACACATATTCAGTTACTCTCTCTATTCTACACCTGCCTTAAGATGGCTTCCTGTCCTTTAATATCCACTTTCATATAGGTTTGATGGCCTATATAGATAGATGGATGAATGGATGGATATAGATAGATAGATATGTGCATGCATGCATATGTACACAGCTCTAAGTGATATATAAGATAAATTTATTTTCCATATAAAGTTGATTATTGTCCTCTCCAGATCTGTGAAGAATTTTGATGGGATCTTGATGGGGATTGCATTGAATCTATAAATTGCCTTTGGTAGAATTGCCATTTTTACTATGTTGATCCTCCCAATCCAAGAGCAAGGGAGGTCCATCCATTTTTTGGTATCCTCTTCAATTTCTTTCTTCAAAGACTTAAAGTTCTTGTCAAATAGATCTTTCACTTCCTTGGTTAGATTTACCCCAAGATATTTAATGCTGTTTGTGGCTATCGTGAATGGTGAAGCTTCTCTGATTTCCCTCTCTGCTTCCATATCTTTTGTGTATAAGAGGGCGACTGATTTTTTGGAGTTGATCTTGTATCCTGCCACATTACTAAAGCTGTTTATCAGCTGTAAAAGTTCTTTGGTGGAGTTTTGGGGGTCACTTAAGTACACTATCATATCATCTGCGAATAACGAAAGTTTAACTTCTTCCTTTCCAATTCGAATCCCCTTGATCCCATTATGTTGTCTTATTGCTATTGCTAGAACTTCAAGCACTATATTGAAGAGGTATGGCGAGAGTGGACAGCCTTGTCGTGTTCCTGAGTTAAGCGGGATGGCTTTGAGTTTCTCTCCATTTAATTTGATGTTAGCTGTCGGCTTGCTGTATATAGCTTTTATTATATTTAGGTATGACCCTTGTATCCCTAATCTCTCCAAGACTTTTAACATAAATGGATGTTGAATTTTGTCAAATGCTTTTTCAGCGTCTAATGAAATGATCATATGGTTTTTTTCTTTCAGTTTATTTATATGCTGGATTACATTGATAGATTTTCGTATGTTGAACCAGCCCTGCATCTCAGGAATGAAGCCTACTTGATCATAATGGATAATTTTTCGGATGTGTTCTTGGATTCGGTTTGCCAGTATTTTGTTGAGGATTTTTGCGTCGATGTTCATGAGTGAGATTGGCCTGTAATTCTCTTTCCTGGTTGAGTCTTTGTGTGGTTTTGGTATCAGAGTAACTGTAGCTTCATAAAAGGAATTAGGTAATGACCCTTCTGTTTCTATATTGTGGAATACATTAAGGAGTATAGGTATTAGCTCTTCTTGGAAGTTCTGGTAGAATTCCGCATTGAAACCATCTGGTCCTGGGCTTTTTTTGATAGGGAGGTTTTTGATAACAGCTTCTAATTCTTCGCGACCAACGGGTCTGTTTAGATTGTTCACCTGGTCCTGGTGTAGCTTTGGTATATGGTATTTATCTAAAAAAAGTGTCCATTTCTTTTACATTTTCCAGTTTTGTGTTATACAGGCTTTTGTAATAAGATCTAATGATTCTCTGAATTTCCTCTGTGTCTGTGGTTATGTCCCCCTTTTCATTTCTGATCTTATTAATTTGCAAATTCTCTCTCTGCCGTTTGATTAGTTTGGATAGGGGTTTATCAATCTTGTTGATTTTCTACAGGAACCAGCTTTTTGTTTCATTGATTCTTTGTATTGTTTTCTGTGTTTCTATTTTGTTGATTTCAGCCCTCAGTTTGATTATTCTGTAGCTACTGCCTTTATGCTTTCAGAGAGTCTTTATCTTTTCCTTTAAATGCTGGCAGTAAGTTCCAGAAGTGCTGTTCTGTAGCTCTCTTCTGTAATATTGAGGAGCACCACAAGTTCTTACAGAAAATCTTAACATTAACTTTCCGGGAATGTGTGATTTCGAGGAAAGGATGTGTTACAAATTCTATTTATTTTGCAGGTGAGAGACATTTGAAATGCTTCTAGCTTTAGACTTTTATGAACAAGCTGCACTGCATTTTTTTTTGGTACAGGTGCTGGTAAGTACATTTCTTCCCTCCACTTTGTGCAAATGATGTAAGAATGGAGTAGATTGATCAAACTACTGCACAGAAGACTTGTACATTTTCCTTATTTATTTTTCATTTTGTTCTTTTTGGTTTGAGACAGGCTTTTATTTATGGCCCAGACTGCTTTAGAACTCACCATGTAGGCCAGGCTGGTCTTATCTTGTAGTGGCTCCTCTTGATGCCTGCTGAGTGCTTGGACTACAGGTGTGTACCGCCATACCAGACCCTTTCACAGTTTCTATGTATTTATCTTATTTTTAATTTAAAATTGCTTTTGAGACAGGGTTTCTCTATGAATCTCTGGCTAATCTGCAACTCACTATGTAGATTAGGCTCCAAGACTCACAGGAGTCTACCTGCCTGTCTCCCTAATGCAGAAATTATAGGTGTGGGCCACCAAATTTGGCCTTTTTCAAAATTTTTTCAGACAGGGTACTCCAGTTCTACCCAGACCAATCTTGAGCTCATATTCGCACCGTCACTGTGTGTAATGTGTATATGCACGTGTGTGTGTGTGTGTGTGTGTGTGTGTATGTGTGTGTGTGCGCGCGAGAGAGAGAGAGACAAAGAGGGAGAGCAAGAGAGGGAGAGAGAGAATGTATGTTCTCCTGAATGTCTAGATGAGAGACTGACTTTGGGTGTTTTTCTCTATTGCTCTCTCTATTATGTTTAGAGGCAGTCTCTCATTGGATCTTGCGCTCAATACTGTCTGGCCTGGCTTGTAGAGAGCTTTGGGAATCAGCCTGTTCAAGCCCCCTCTATATGCTAGGATTAAGATTTGTGCAATCAAGGCAGTTTTCTTTCCATGTGTTTCTTGGAAATCCAAGCAGAGGTCCTCATGCTTGAACAGAAACCATTTTCCCAACTGAACCTTTCTCCCTGGTCTTCCTATTACCTATGCATCAACCTTCAAAGCACCTGGGACTAGAACCGCAGTCCCACATTCTGTTTCTGTCTCAACAATTAAAAATTCCTCACAGCAACGACTGAGTGCTCCAGTATCTTAGGTGTGTGTTGACCCTTACTGGGGCGTGTATGAGACTTAATCTAGATTGCCAAAATGAAAAACTCTAGAATCATTTAGGAGATGTGTCCACGCCTATGGGTGGTCATCTCCATTCTATTAGCCTCCAAGCAGGGCTGTGGGGAATTATCTAGATTAGGTTAATGGGTGTGCACAGTATACCCACTGTGGTCAGCATTCGTGGGATGGGGCCTGGACTGAGTACAAAGGGAGAAAGCCAAATGTATATTCACTATTCCCTCCTTCCTGCTACTCTACCAAACAGAAACCAAACAAAACTGTGAGGCAAAACGAGTGCCTGCTTCCTTCAGTTGCTTGTGTTAGTATTTTGTCACACAGACAAGACAGCTAGGACAGCCTGTTACTTAACCTCTCCCAGTTTAATAAAGATGAGCATAACTTCACCAATGACTGATGAAGCTGAGCACATTTCACGTGTTTGCCACGTGAGTATCTTTGATAAGCTCTTAGGGTTTCCTTTTTTCTTTTTCTCTTATTTTTGGTGTTCTGAGGACTGAATTCAGGGTCTCATGCTTGCTTGGAACCTGATCTATCAGTGAGCTACACTCTCAGACATTATCGATTTGTTACTTTGTTAGCTGTGGTTTTGATGTCACATCTAAGTAATGTTTGTTCATTCAGGGGCCGCAACATTTATTTCTGTCCTTATTTCTGGAATTCTGTAACTTGGGTGCTATACTATTGGACTCAGCTAGAACGTTATTCACTTTTTAATATAGGGAGAAGTGCCCAAGCACATTCTGTTGCCCACTCATCTCCAATTGTTCCAGCTTCATTATATTGGCTCTGTATCTTTAAAGTTTTTCCTATTTACCCATGTGACAGTTTATGTCCGGGTTGCCTAGTATGTTCTATTTACCTATTTGCTGTTTTTGTTTTCTCTTTTGAAGTGAGATGGTCTCACTGTGCTGCTCTTGTTGACCTTAAATTGTGGGATCAATGAATCCTCCTGCTTTTCCTCCTGAGTAGCTGGGATTCCACTTAGGAACCAGCACACTCAGTGTTCTTCATTTCTGATTTTTTTTTTTTAGATTTTTTTTTGTTATTTTCTTTTTTTTTATTTTATTTTTTTTAAATTTATTTATTTATTAAAGATTTCTGTTTCTTCCCAGCCACCGCCTCCCATTTCCCTCCCCCTCCCCTAATTAAGTCCCCCCCCCCCTCAGCCCGAAAAGCAATCAGGGTTCCCTGTCCTGTGGGAAGTCCAAGGGAACCCCCCACCTCCATCCAGGTCTAGTAAGTTGAGCATCCAAACTGCCTAGGCTCATTTCTGATTTTTAAAGTAACAGTACTGAGACTGCCACCTTAGACCACCCGGCCATCCAGACACCCATGGGAACATGAGGGATTGGGTTGGAGGGGTGGATGGAGGGGGAGAGTAATGAAAGAGATGTTTTGATTGGGGGCATTATGGGGTTAGGGAGAAACTCCGTGCTAGGGAAACTCCCACAAATCCACAAGGATGACCTCAGTTAAGACTCCTAGAAATAGTGCAGAGTGTGCCTGAACTGGCCATCTCTTATTATCAGATTGGTAACTATCCCAATTGTCATCAGAGAGCCTTCATCCAGCAACTGGTGGAGACAGATGCAGAGAACCACAGCCAAACATTGGACAGAGCTCAGAGAATCCTGCTGAAGAGAGGGAGGAAGGATTGTATAAGCCAGGAGGGTCAAGGTCATCAAAAGAGAACCCACAGAAATAACTACCCTGGGCTCTCAGGAGTTCACAGACTCTGGACTGACAGCTAGGGAGTCTGCATGGGACCCACCTAGGCCCTCTGCACATGTGTGACAGTTGTGTAGCTTGATCTGTTTGTGGGATTCCTCGGGGTGGAAGCAGGACCTGTTCCTACACATAGGCTAGCATCCAGGAACCTATTCCTCATACTGGATTGTCTTGCCTAGCTTTAATGCAAGGGGAGGGAGGAGCTTAGTCTTATCTCAACTTGATGTGCCATTGGAGGCCTGCCCCTTTATGAACAGAAACAGGAGGAGTACAGGGGGGTGGGAGATGGGGATGTTGGGGGAGGGAATGGGAGGAGAGGTGGGATTGAATATTGTGGTTGAGATGTAACATAAATGAAAAAAATAATTAATAATAAAAAATAAAGTTCTATGTAGTGCTGCCTTGCCTGAAACTTGCTATGCAAATCAGGCTGGCCTCAAACTGGCGGAGACACTCTTGCACCAGCATATGTCACTGCTGCAAACTACAAGTGTTGACTACCACACGTGGTCTCTGATTTTTTTTTTAACCAGAACCATGAGGTATCAAAACCTGAAGCATTAGAATGATATGAGTCATAGGATTTTTTCTTCCAAGCTTGTGCTTCTGTTTTCAGTGTTGTTTGGTTATTCAACATGCTTTGTATTTGAATATGAATTTTATAGTTGACTTTTCAGTCTCCACCAAACATTTTAATAGTATTCTCATTGAATCAGCGGATTAATTTGGGCAAAGTTGGCATTTTAAAAATGTCGATTGTGTCCACACATCTTTGAACACCTTGTCTTTGGCAAGGAAGCAAAAAAGATAAAACAGAAAAAAGAAAGCATATTTAACAAGTGGTGCTGGCATAACTTGACGTCAACATGTAAAAGAATGAAAATAGACCCATATCTATCACCATGCACAAAACTCAAGTCCAAATGGATCAAAGACCTCAACATAAAGCCAGCCACACTGAACCTCATAGAAGAGAAAGTGGGAAGTACACTTGAACTCATTGGCACAGGGAACCACTTCCTAAATATAACCCCAGCAGCACAGACACTGATAGAAATTATTAATAAATGGGACCTCCTGAAACTGAAAAGCTTCTGTAAAGCAAAGGACACAGTCAAGAAGACAAAATGACAGCCTATAGAATGGGAAAAGATCTTCACTAACCCCGCATCAGACAGAGGTCTGATCTCCAAAATTTTCAAAGAACTCAAGAAATTGGACACCAAAAGATCACATAATCCAATAAAAAATTGGAGTACAGACCTAAACAGAGAACTCTCAACAGAGGAATCTAAAATGTCTGAAAGACACTTAAGGAAATGTTCAGCATCCTTAGTCATCAGAGAAATGCAAATCAAAACAACTCTGAAATTCCATCTTATACCTGTAAGAATGGTCAAGATAAAAAACACTGATGACAACATATGCTGGAGAGGTTGTGGGGAAAAGGGAACACTTTTGCATTGCTGGTGGGAGTGCAGGCTGGAACAACCCCTTTGGATGTCAGTGTGTCGATTTCTCAGAAAATTAGGAAATAACCTTCCTTAAGACCCAGTAATACCACTTTTGGGTATATATCCAAAGGATGCTCAATTGTGCCACAGGACATGTGCTCAACTATGTTCATAGCAGCTTTGTTTGTCATAGCCAGAACTTGGAAACAACCTAAATCCCCCTCACCCGAAGAATGGATAGGGAAAGTTTGGTACATTTACACAATGGAGTACTACACAGCAGAAAAAAAATAATGACAGCTTGAATTTTGCAGGAAAACAGATGGAGCTAGAAAACATTATTTTGAGTGAGGTAACCCAGACCCAGAAAGATAATTATCACATGTATTTACTCATAGGTGGTTTAAAAACATAAAGCAAAGAAAACCAGCCTACAAAACACAATCCCAGAGAACTTAGACAGCAATGAGGACCCTAAGAGAGACATATATAGATCTAATCTACATGGGAAGTAGAAAGTAGAAAAAGACAAGATCTCCTGAGTAAATTGGGAGCATGAGGACCTTGGGGGAGGGTTGCAGTGGGAAGGGGAGAGGCAGGGAGGGGAGCAGAGAAAAATGTAGAGTTCAATAAATATCAATAAAAAAAGAAAAAAATGTTGATGTGCTGAATCTCAGAACAAAGTCTATCTCTCCATTTTCTTTTTTTCTTAATATTTTCATTTATTATTTTTTTAAATATTCATTTATTATTTATTATGTATACAATATTCTATCTGTATGTATGACTGCAGGCCAGAAGAGGGCACCAGACCTCATTACAGATGGTTGTGTCTCTCCATTTTCTTAATCTCACTTGATTTTTCTTCTACAATATTGTGACTTTCATTGTAAATGTCATTTGTATTCTTTGCTAAATATGTCTTGTGTATATCATTTTTGTGTTATTTTAATATAGTATTGAGTTCAACATCAATCCTCTGTTCTAAGCAATGCAAGGATCAATAGCTGGGGAGTTTAAAAAAAGCTAATTTCAAGGCCACTGGGAGAAGCTTTAGCAGCACAGTGGGCTGCAGTGACAGCAGTGGCCTCCAGAAACTATCTAAAATTAGAATAACCCGTGTCTTATCGGATCACTATGGCTTAAAGTTAGAATCATCAACAACACTAATTACAGAATTCCTACAAACTTATGGAAACTGAACTCAACTGAATCACCACTGGGTCAAGGAAGAAATAGAAAGAAATTAAAGACTTCCTATAATTCAATGAAAATGACCACACAACATACCCAAGTTTATGAGACACAATGAAAGCAGCGCTAAGAAGAAAGTTCATAGCATTAAATGTCCACATAAAGAAGCTAGAAAAATCCTACACTAGTGAGTTAACAGAACACCTAAAAGCTCTAAAACAAAAAGAAGCAAAATCACCTAGGAGGACTAGATGGCAGGAAAAAATCAAACTGAGAGCTGAAATCAACAAAATAGAAACAAAGAAAACAATACAAAGAGTCAACGAGACAAAGAGTTGGTTCCTGGAGAAAATCAGCAAAATAGACAAACCTTAATCTAAACTAACCAAAAGGCAGAGAGAAAATATCCAAATTAACAAAATCAGAAATGAAAGGGGGGAAATAACAGACATGGGGGAAATCCATAGAATCCTCAAGTCATACTTCAAAAACCTGTACTCCACAAAATTGGAAAACTTAAAGGAAATGGACAATTTTCTGGATAAGGATCATATACCAAAATTAAACCAGATAAGCATATTAAATGATCTATAATTGCTATGGAAATAGAAATAATCATCAACCCCCCCAAAAAAATCCACCTCAGAATCAGATAGTTTCAGCACAGAATTCTACAAGATTTTCAAAGAAGAATTAATACCAATAGTCCTCAAATTGTTCCACACAATAGAAACAGAAGGAACATTGCCAAACTCTTATAATGAGGCATCAGTTACCCTGATTCCCAAACCACACAAAGACACAGCTAAAAAGAGAATTAGAGACCAATCTCCCTCATAAACTTTGATGCAAAAATATTTAATAAAATACTAGCAAACTGAATCCAAGAACACATCAGAAAAATCATCCACCATGACTAAGTAGGATTCATACCAGAGATACAGGGATGGTTTAACATATAAAAATCTGTCAATATAATCCACCATATAAACAAACTGAAAGAAAAAGACCACATGATCATTTAATTAGATGCTGAAAAAGCCTTTGACAAAATTCAACACCCCTTCATGAGGGGTTTTGGAGAAAGCAGGGATACAAAGAATATACCTAAACATAATAAAGGCATTAAAAACAAGCCAACAGCCAATATCAAACTAAATGGAGAGAAACTCAAAGTGATCCCACTGAAATCAGGAATAAGACAAGGCTGTCCATTCTCTCCATAGCTATTCAACATAGTACTAGAGGTTCTAGCTAGAGCAATAAGACAACAAAAGGAGATCAAGGGGATACAAATTGGAAAGGAAGAAGTTAAACTCTTACTATTTGCTGATGATATTATAGTTTACATAAACAACCCCCAAAATTCTACCAGGGAATTCCTACAACTGATAAACACCTTTAGTATTGTATCGGGATACAAGATCAACTAAAAAAAAAAATAAGTAGCCCTCCTATATACAGATGATAAATGGAATGAAAAAGAAATCAGGGAAACATCACTCTTTACAATAGCCATTGATAACATAAAATATCTTGGGATAACTCTAATCAAACAAGTAAAGGACTTGTATGACAAGAACTTTAAATCTTTGAAGATTGAAATCAAAGAGGAAATCAGAAAATGGAAAGATTTCCCATGCTCTTGGATAGGTAGAATTAACATAGTAAAAATGGCAGGCAATCTTACCGAAAGCAATATACAGATCCAATGCAATATCCATTAAAATCCCAGCAAAATTTTTCACAGACCTTGAAAGAACAATACTCAACTTCATATGGAAAAACAAAAAATCCAGGATAGCAAAAAAAAAAGTCCTGTACAATAAAGGAACTTCTGGAGATACCACCATCCCTGCCTTCAAACTCTACTATAGCGCCACAGTGTAAACTGAGACTGCTCTTTTGTTTCCTGGCCACTCAGACTGGAATAATCACACAGAAACTATATTTACAACACTGTTGGGCTAACAGATTAGGTGTATCCCTAGCTAGTTCTTACATCTTAAATGAACCCATTTCTATCAATCTATGTATCACCACGAGGTTGTGGCATACCAATAAGTTTCCAGTATCCTTCTTTGGCAGCTACATGGCATCTCCTTAACTCCACCTACTCTCTCTCTATATCTCTTCCAGCCTGGCTATATTCCGCCCTGTCATAGTCCAAAGTAGCTTTATTCATTAACCAATAAAAGCAACACATATACAGAAGGACGTCTCACATCAGCTACAGTAATCAAAACACCTTGGTATTATTGGCATAAAAACAGACAGGAGGACCAATGGAATAGAACCAAAGACCTGGATATCAATCCACACACTTATGAATACCCGGTTTTTGACAAAGAAGCTAAAATTATACAATGGACAAAGAAAAGCATCTTCAACAAATGGTGCTAGCATGACTGGATGTCAACATGTAGAAGAATGCAAATAGATCCATATCTATTCCCATACACAAAACTTAAGTCCAAATGGATCAAAGACCTCAATAAAAACCAACCACACTGAACCTCATAGAAGAGAAAGTAAGAAGTAGCCTTGAGGCATAGGAGACCACTTCCTAAATATAACCCCAGTAGCACAGACACTGAGAACAACAATTAATAAATGGGACCTCCTGAAAAGGTCTGTAAAACAAAGGACATGGTCACAATACAAAATGGCAACCTCCCACATTGGAGAAAGGTCCGGTCTCCAAAATATACAAAGAACTCAAAAAATTTGACATCAAAAGAACAAATAATACAATAAAAAATGGGGTACAGATCTAAACAGAAAACTCTCAAATGGCCAAAAGACACTTAAGGAAATGTTCAACTTCCTTAGCCATCAGAAAAATGCAAATCAATACAACTCTGAGATTCCATGTTACACCTACCAGAATGACCACGATAAAAAACACTGATGACAATTTATGCTGGAGAGGGTGTGGAGTAAGGGAAACACTTGCTGGTGGGAGTGCAAACTTGCACCGTGACTTTGGAAATCAGTATGGTGGTTTCTCAGAAAATTTGGAATCAATCTGTCTCAAGACCCAGCAATACTACTCTGGGGCATATACACAAAGGATACAGCACTCATACCCCAAGGACATGTGGTTAACTATGTTCATAGCAGCATTATTTGTAATAGCCAGAACCTGGAAACAACCTAGTTTTCCCTCAACCAAAGAATGGATAAGGAAAATGCGGTACATTTACACAATGGAGTACCACTTAGTGGTAAAAAAATTAATTATATTTTGAAATTTGCAGGCAAATGGACAGAACTAGCAAAAACCATACTAGCGAGGTAACCAAGACCCAGAAAGACAAATACAATATGTACTCAGTCATAAGTACATATTAGACATAAAGGATAACTACCTACAGTTCACAACCCCAGAGAATCTAGACAACAAAGAAGACCCATACATAGATTCACCTAGGAAGGAGAAAAAGGCAAGATCTCCCGAGTAAACTGAAATGTGGTGGGCAGGGGGAGGGTGGAGGGGGAGAGAGGATGAAGGAAGGGGTGTGGGATAAATGTATAGCTCAACAAAAACAATTAAAAACCCTAAATATAAAACTTAAAAAATAATTTCATCAAAATTTCTATGTAGATGATCATTCCACATTTGACATTGGTATTACTTTTTCAGTTTTAGGGATCTGTTCAAGGGTCTCTCCCATGATAAATAAATGCTCTACCAGTGAGAAACAAATTCAATATCCTAGCATAATTTTTAATGTTTTCATTATGGTATTTAAATATATGCATGTAATGTATTTTGATTATAATCTCTTCACACTATGCTCATGAGTGCCCTTCACTCCCCAAGGATCCATAGGCAGTTAATCTTCTATGAAGAAGGGTGTGGCATTTACTTTAGGGGGACTAGCCACTAGTAAGGTACCTATTCTTCTGCGAAATAACCCATATATCCATGAGAAAACCATAATAAAACTCATGGCTTGACAAAATAAAAGGAAATGAAAATCAAAGAGGTATTATTTGGGAAGAGTAAGGGAGTAAGCAGGAGTGTGAGATGGGAACAAGAGAACATAATGTGAGACAATTACAATCAAAGCACATTGTGTGCATATATTAGACTATCACAATGAAAATATTTTTAAAAATAATAACACAACTACCTCCAAAAAATCATGCGAGAATATTGGGTTTGTGGGCTCACTGGTAGAATATTTACAGGCCCTTAAAGTCTATTGATCTTTCTTTCTCCCTACCCTCTTCATTTCTCTTTTCCTTATCTCTCTTGTATTGAACCACACTTCAAGTCAATTTCACTCTCCAGGAAACTGCAGGTTGCTGTAGTGGACTGAATGAGTGAGCCTCATAGCCTGACCTATTTGACTACTTTGTTCCAGTTGGTGGAACTGTTGGGGAAGAATTAGTAGCTGTGACCTTGTCAGAGGAGGTTTGTCACTGGAGTGGAGGCAGACTAAGGTTTTATGCAATTCCCAGTGCTTTCTCTCCCTCATGGTTGTGGAACACAGTGTGAGTGCTCAGCTCTTCCTTCACTCCGCCATCACAGACTCTAACCCTCTACCTGGAATCCAAATTCAACACTTTCTTTTAGAAGTTGTCTTGGCCATGGTGTTTTATCAAAGCAACAGGAAAGTAATTGAGACAGAATTTGGTATCAAGGGCTGGGCTATTGCTGTGACAGGCCTGACTATGCTGTTTTCTTGAGAAATGTGGAAGACTTGGTTGACTTTTATTAGGAAAGTAGTAGAATGATGTAGAGAAGCTTAATGAGCTATCCTGGTAGTTGGGATACAGAATGGTAAAAACCATGTACACTGTGGAGGTTTTAGAGGGAACCAACACTAGTAACTTGGCTAGACAGAATTTTGTGATATATTGGCTCTCTAATGCCCTTGTCCTAAGAAGTTGCCTGAGGCTAAATTGAAAAGTAATGGACTAATTTCTTTGGTAGAGAAGATTTCAACACAGCCTAACTTTGACTCTACCACCTGGTTAGCAATCATGGTTGTGCAGGTCTACAAAGAACGAGAAAATGCGGAACAAAAAGAAATACAAAATGGAGTTTGAGGTAAAAAGGAATACCAGCCAAGGCCTGTGCTGAATGAGAAATTAGTGAGAAGCTTGATCTCATTAGGAAAAAAGGAATACAGTGCCAGGGCAGGGTGCCCTCAAAGCAAGAACCCAACCAGCTAAGCTTTCAACTTGTGGAAACAAGGAATTTCCTGGCCCCTAAAATGTAACACCAATCAAACCTCCTAGGAATATGATTCCAGGGGGCCGGGGTTCACTCCAGGTTGGTAGTCAAACTTAGCAATGCTGTCTATGTGCTTCTGGCTTTAAAATAATGAAGGATACACGGATTAAACAGTTCTTGAAATAGTCTTCCATGGTTAAGGAAAGTAGGAAGCCTAGGAGTATGGCAGGGGAGTTCCATCATGGAGGCCCTGAGAGGCCATTGTGTGAAACAGATGTTAGAGGGACCAGAAGAGTAGGCTAGCTCAGACAGGGCGTGGAGCAAGACCAAGGAAGAGAAGAATCATGCAGGCAGTAAATCTGGAAAAACGGATCCATCTAAGCCATTTGATATCAGACATGGAGCTACAGGATTTGGAGTTTGCCCTGCAGGGCATTGGTCTTGCTTTGGTCAGTATTTCCTTACTATTCTCTCATTCCTCACTTTTGGAACGGTAATGTATATTCTGTGCCACTGTGTGGTAGAAGTATATACTTTGTACTTTGCCCTTTTATTTTTCATGAGGTTACAATTAAGAGATTGCCTTTATATTGCTATTGCCCTTAGTTGCCTCCAGCCCTAGAGGTGGAAGGTAAGACCCTATTGTTGAAGACATCATGCATTTCAGATGCAAGGCACAATGGGTCCTGAACTGGAACTTATCTGAAAGCCTCCTCTGTGAGGACTAGCTTTCATGGTATCAGAAGGCATCAATGCAAGCTTCCACAGGAAGGAAGCAAGCAAGAATCCCATTTAGCTATGATGCCAATGAACCACAACAATGATTGACCATCATGACACAATAACCCTAAGGATGTAGAAGTGACACATTTACCTTGGTGTTAACCAATAGCTCTTTAATTGGACTTAACACCCAGTCAATAACAGGGAAATCATGCCTGGTAATAGAAATTTTTGAACTACCCAAGGCTAATGAAGTCATGGATCTCAGAAAACACATGACCACCACTTTACTATACCAATACAATCCCTAACTACATTCTAAATATTTGTCCTTATATCTACATGTTAAGTGTAGTTCTCAGCCCTCATCAAGGAAACTTCTCTTTGCAAAAGATAGAGACTGGCACAGAAAAACAGCCAATCTATATAAATGCAGATTTGTGGAGCCCAGGTCCAAGGATACATCTATAAAATAACTCCTGAAGCAAAGGCTCAGGGGATATATGGAAGAGCAGGCAGAAAGAGTGTAAGAGCTAGAGGAACAGGGAATTGGATGTGAGACAGTGCTTCCAAGTAATGTCAGAAACAATACCCATAAAATATCACCAACATGATTGCCTACATATGATCTGAGCAAAGAAAAAATCCAATAGATATGTAAATGTGAATAGGGAAAAGGCCACAAGGTCTTAACCTTACACAAAGAACTACAAGCAATAAAACAAACAACCAAGCTAAGGTATATTGAGAGCAGAGAAAATAGTCTTCCCCATGGAAGAGTATACTAATATTTTTTATCCAATACCAAATGATCATCCCTGAAAACATACATACAAGTAACACTATATAGATTGAACTGGTTCAATGTACATATTTAAGAATATATACATGTATAAATGCATAAATATAACAACAGTCAATGAAAAAAGAGGCCATGAATTTGAAAGAAAGCAAGGAGGATATGTGGGAGGGTTTGTGGGGAGGAAAAGGAAGGGCTAAATGATGTTAATCATTTAATAATCTCAAAAAATAGAATTAATTTTTGAAAAAGTGGTTGCCTTGGGTCTCAGAAGAGCCTTTGGATATTGGATTTCTAACGAATATTGAGACTTTGATAGACTATGGAGACTTTTGAAGTTGGACTAAATGCATTTTGCATTATGATATGGCCAGGAGCCTATAGATGCCATGCAGTGTAATGTGTATGCGGAGGTTTGAATAAGAATGGCCCCCATAATCTCTTACATTTGAATATTTGGTCTTCAGTTAGTGGAACTGTTTGGGAAAGATTAGGAGATCAGGAGGTATTGTCTTCTTGGAGAAGGTGTGTTTTGGCTTTGAGGCTCCAAAAAAACCTCCTACCATTTCTTTTGGTTAAGGACACACAAAAATGTTGAGCAGAGTAAACATTCCCACTGTGTCCATGGGACTATTCGACTCCCGAAGCCCTACAGGGAAAGTTCAAGTAGGCTTTAAGACATCAATTTCAGAACCAGCATCCCACTATCACTGTGACAAAATACCTAAGAAAAATTAAGATGAGAAAAGATTCTGGCTTATAATTGCAGAGGTTTCATTTTGTCGTCCCTTGGCCATGACCTTTGAGCCTGAGATGAGGAAGAACCTCATGTTAGGAACATATCATGAGGTAAATTTTCTGGAGGCCAGAAAGAAGGGAAGGAGGGAGGGAGGGAGGGAGGGAGGGAGGGAGGGAGGGAGGGAGAGAGAGAGAGAGAGAGAGAGAGAGAGAGAGAGAGAGAGAGAGAGAGAGAGAGAGAGAGAGAGAGAGGAGACAGCTGGGCTGGAGATAGATAGCCTGTCATGGTGTAGATCAGGAATGTCCTTTAAAGACTCATGCTTTGAAGGCTTTGTACCCAGCCTGTGACATTGCTGAGATGACTAATGACTAATTAAAGGGTTAACTTCATCATTACATTAATTATTATAAGGTCACAAATGAATGGGTTATTTGGAGGTCCCTACCTGGTTGGAAGATGTAGGTCATTCAGGACATGTTCTTATAAATCCTTGATCTCTGTCTCTCATTCTCTCTTCCTTTTCTCTTTTCCACCCTCTTTCCCTCCTACTGAGCCACACCTCTGTATGTATATATATATGTATATTTTCATTCCATATATACATACATACATATGACTAAATGGAGTCACCACATAAAAGGAGAGTCCCCAGTGCTAGGAACAGGTTATATCTTATTGAATCTTTGGTCAAAGGAGCCCCATGAAACCTCACAGATACAACAGGCTATTGCCATGGTTCTTGGTTATTTCCTTCACAACATGATGGTAAGATTCGACTAGAAGACAACTTTTATGATAGAGAAGTCGAGTTGGCTAACTAGAAGCTTTACCCCTACTGACTAGCATTTGTGGTGCTGGAAGGTGCTCTGTATGCTATTGGAGGAGAAAGGTGATCCCCATTATCGTCCAGCTACAAACCATGTGCCCTACAACAATGACCTGCATACAAGATATATTGATGCAATAAGGGTCCAAATGTTATGGGAGTAACCGGCTACTTTTTGAATAGATTTAGGGCTCACTCCCCGAGATGGAATCCATATTTGACACTGCTAAAGTGGTCAAAAATCTGAGGGTAGATATGTCACTGGCCTAGGGGAAAACCTAAAGAAACTAGCAATAAAATGACTTCTAGTGTCATACCACTATACCATAGACCAGTGTCCCACTCACAGCTCTTCAGACACTTCTTAGAGTAGATGGGAATGAACACAGAGAGCTACATCTGGAAAATGTGCGGAGAGTGAGCCACTCTGGAGCACCCAATTCTAAGTGGCATGTCTTCCCCAGGGCCATCTCCCAAAGCTCATGGATCTATGCAGAAGAGGAGGTGGAAAATTTAAGAGTCAGAGGTGATGAATGAGTCCAAGGAAACTCAACAGAATTGATGCACATATGTGCTCACAGAGACTGAGTGAGAACACACAAGACCTGCACAGGCCCAAGTCAGAAGGGATCTCAGCACTGAGAGGAAAAAGTGGACAACCGAACCAACCAAACCAAAAACCTACTTGTAATTGGTATCTGCTGGCAAAAGGAAAGTCAGTTTTCTCAGATGGACTGTCACTGGGCATATCAAGCATAGTCCAGGGCATACTGTGAAGTAAGGAGTTGGCCAACACAAAATGAACTCTATGGGGTTTTTGTTTTCTTATTTAATTTTCATGTTTGTGTTCTTGTGGTTTAAGAGAGAGAGAGAGAGAGAGAGAGAGAGAGAGAGAGAGAGAGAGAGAGAGAGAGAGAGAGAGAGATTGTCCTTAGTTGCCTGTGGTTGAGGTCTCCTGAACTCTCCCCTTCCCCATTATCATGTCCATTGGTATCTGTCTTGTTCAGGTCATGTTTAGATAGTCATGGTGGTGAGAGTTCATAGGTGTAGCTTCTGACTTTTCTAGGAGGCACAATATCACAGTAAACTCCCTGTTACTCTGGTTCTTATAATCTTTCTGTTCCCTATTCCTTAATGCTCCCTAAGCATTAGGTGCAGGAGTTGTTCTGTGACTGTAGGCGGAACTAGGCTCCGCTACTCTGCACTTTCATTGGTTGTGGTTTTCTGTAATAATGGTCTTCTATTGTAAAAATAAGTTACCTTGATTGGGGGGGTGAGGATCACACTCATCTGTGGGTATAAGGACAAATATTAAGAATGTAGTTAGGGGGAAGGAGTGGAAGAAGATGGCGCTCACCAGCTTTTTACCTGCGCCCACTCAGCTATCTCAGGACCAACCTGAAGCTGAAGAAAGAGCAAGATCTCAGAGATCGCGGCAGACCTCTTTGGTCTCTTCACGAAGGGAGCCTCCCCCGTACGGGTACGGGAAAGGCTGGATTCCGCGCTTGTTAGAGGATTTTGGAGATGGAGGTGCTTTCCCAGAAATCCATGTGGCCCAGTATACCCTGGATATGGGGCGAAAGAAAAAAATGTCGAATGCACTGGCCATACAGGTGGATCCTGAAGGGAAAATCAAATACGATGCTATCGCTTGACAGGGGCAGTCCAAAGACAAGGTCATTTACAGCAAATACACTGACCTGGTTCCAAAGGAGGTTACGAATGCAGATGACCCAGACCTGCAAAGGCCTGATGAAGAAGCTATTAAGGAGATAACAGAGAAGACAAGAGTAGCCCTGGAGAAGTCCGTATCGCAGAAGGTTGCTGCAGCCATGCCAGTTCGTGCAGCTGACAAGTTGGCTCCTATTCAGTATATCCGCTATACACCATCTCAACAAGGTGCAGCATTCAACTCTGGAGCTAAACAGAGAGTTATTCGGATGGTAGAAATGCAGAAAGATCCAATGGAGCCACCAAGATTCAAGATTAATAAGAAAATTCCTCGGGGACCACCGTCTCCTCCTGCACCTGTGATGCATTCTCCTAGTCGGAAGATGACTGTAAAGGAACAGCAAGAGTGGAAGATCCCCCCGTGTATTTCCAACTGGAAGAACGCAAAAGGTTATACAATTCCTCTGGAGAAGCGGCTGGCTGCTGATGGAAGAGGACTTCAGACCATGCACATAAACGAAAATTTTGCCAAACTGGCTGAAGCTCTATACATTGCTGATCGGAGGGCTCGTGAAGCTGTGGAAATGCGAGCCCAAGTGGAGAGAAAGATGGCTCAGAAAGAAAAGGAGAAGCATGAAGAGAAAGTTAGAGAAATGGCCCAGAAAGCCAGAGAGAGGAGAGCTGGGATCAAAACCCACGTGGAAAAAGAGGATGGAGAAGCTCGCGAAAGGGATGAAATCTGTCATGACAGGTGAAAAGAGAGACAGCATGACCGGAACCTTTCCAGGGCAGCCCCTGATAAGAGGTCAAAACTACAGAGAAATGAAAATCGAGATATCAGTGAAGTCATTGCTCTTGGTGTGCCCAATCCTCAAACTTCCAATGAAGTTCAGTATGACTAGAGGCTCTTCAACCAAACCAAGGGAATGGACAGTGGATTTGCAGGTGGAGAAGATGAAATTTATAATGTTTATGATCAGGCCTGGAGAGGTGGTAAAGATATGGCTCAAAGCATCTACAGGCCTAGTAAAAATCTGGACAAGGATATGTATGGTGATGACCTAGAAACCAGGATAAAGACAAACAGATTTGTTCCTGATAAGGAGTTTTCTGGTTCAGACCGTAGACAGAGAAACCGAGAGGGACCAGTTCAGTTTGAGGAAGATCCTTTTGGTTTGGACAAATTTTTGGAAGAAGCCAAACAGCATGGTGGTTCTAAAAGACCTTCTGATAGCAGTCGCCCTAAGGAGCATGAGCACGAAGGCAAGAAGCAATCCTCTCCTGAAAGCCAGTGGACTCTGTTCAGACCCTGATGATGCAGATCATTGGGAAACCAACCCTTCGTAAACCATCAGGATAAAAACCAAATCTGGGCGGGAGAGCCCAGCACTACTTTTTATTCCAGGAGATGGGGGGGGGAGGATATTCTACTTTGGATTAGTTTTTTTTTTTTAAAGAATGGGTTATGTTTGTGCTTCTCCCATCGTGCAGCACTTATAGGAAATACTGCCTGCCCCACAGAGAATTAAGACCACTTCTTGTATCTGACATTTTAATATTTTGTGTAAGAACTTTCTGAATAAAATTACCCCAAGACGGTGAGTTGGATAATGTCCACATACTGGAGCTATGCTACCAAATGTTGTGCTGTTTTACCTTGCAGTGGGGAAACTAAGGTCTTGTTTCAAATAAAAACATTTAGGAAAAAAAAGAATGTAGTTAGGGTTTATGCTGGTTTAATAAAGCTGTTATATAGGTTCTCTTCTGAGATCCATGATGATATTAGGTCTGAATAGCTGGCTACGTTTCCAGTACCAGACACTACCATCTTTTTTTAAAAAAAAATATTTCTTGCTATCTACCGAGTTTGTTTTGTTTTGTTTTTCCAAATTCTTGTGTTGCATCAATAAGTAATTTATTTGTACTGCTTTTGTTTTTGTAGGCACTTAGATCTATTAACTTCCCTCTTAAAATGCCTTGATTGTTCCTCAAAGGTTTTGTTATGGTATTTTTGTTTCATTTAGCTCCAGAATATTTTGATTCCTTCTTTGATCCATTTATCATTTAATAATTAGTTGTTTAATCTCTAGATTTTATACATTTAGTAGGGTTTTGTTTGCTGTTAAGTTTATTGCATAATGGTTGGGTAGGATACATGGAATTATTTCATTTTTTCTGTATTTATTAATGCTTCTGTTCTAGCATTTTTCCTATATTGGAGACACTTCCATGTGCTGCTGAATGTATATATGTATATTCTTAGTATTTGGGTTGAATGTTCTATAGATCTCTTAGGTCCATTTGATATAAGAGGTCATTTAATTCTGAAGTTTCTCTTTGTTTTTCTGTCCAGATGGCTTATATATAGAAGAAATTGGAGTGATGAAATTGCCTACAATTATTGGGTTCATGTTAACCCGGGTCTTTAATTCTGTTAATATGCTTTTATGAAATTGAGCGCACCAGAGTTTAATGCATGTGTTTAGCTTTGCAGTTGGGGCACGTGCTGAGCCACCTGCAGGGCCAGCCACTCAGGGATGGAGAGGAGGTGGTACAGCTGCTGGAGGGCGTGCCCGAAGACTCCAGCTACGTGGGGCCACTGGATTTTAGCTTCAGTGCTGGCAAGAATGCTCCTGCAGACATCATCTCATAGCCCTTCCCAGCTCCCTAGTCAAAGCCCTAAAAGGGAGCTGCCTTTGGAAAAGACTTCAGCCCTGCCCCCGTTGAAAGAATTACCCCCATCTCAGCCAGTTCCCACCAGGCCTGCTGGACCTGAGGAGTGGAGACTTGCACCAAGTTGAAATTGGCCAGTGAGTCCAGAGCCCCAGGGGGATGCTCCAGGACCCACAAGAAAGCCACCCTTCTTAGGGCCCCTCAAGGTCTGAGGAGGATTCCAGAGACCAAGAGCTGGTAGCTGTGTTGGAGTCCCTTAGCTTTGAGGACACCTCAGAAAAGAAAGCCTGGCCTGGAAACCCTCTTGGACTTAAGAGCAGAATGCCTGACAAAGAGGAACTTAAAGCTGAAGAACCTAAATCGACTATCTGGCCTGTCATCATTTTATCCAAGTCCCAGGCAGAGGACCCTGGAGTCACAGTAGAGCCTCCGTCCCAGACAACAGAGCAGGAGGCAAGCGGTACTGGTGGGGGAGGGACCCCTGCTGACAGCAGTGAAGTTGTGGAGGTCAGAGTAGGCACCCCAGAGTCCGAGACAGAGTTTATATGCACGGAGTATGGAGTCAGCTTCCTGCAGCTGTCCGGCCTACAGGCCCACCAGCTACAGGCCCACCCGGGCTCTCAATCTCAGCCAAGCTCTCGTTCCTTCCGATGTCTGTGGTGCAGAAAGACTTTTGGGCACAGCTCTATCCTCAAGCTGCATGTGCGCATATACACAGATGAGAGACCCCATGCCTGTCACCTCTGCAGTCACCGCTTCTGCCAGAGCTCACACCTGCCAAAGCACTTGCTAACGCCTTCCTTCTGAACCTGCCTTCAGATGTGCTGAGTGTGACCAGGGCTTCCAGCGTCGCTCCAACCTCATGAAGCACCTGCTGGCACATGCCCAAGAACAAAATCCCACACCAGACCCAGAAGACAAGACAAAAGTGTCAGAGAAGGCGGTTGTCCTCTTTTCCCACTGCGGGCAGACCTTCCAACCGCGCTCTAGCTTAAAGCGTCACCTGCGGATTCATGCAAAGGGCAAGGATCGGCAGTCCTCAGAAGACCCCGGCAGCCCTAGCTCTCGCCAGGAGAGCAAGCCCTATGTGTGTAGTGACTGTGGCAAGGCTTTCCGACGAAGTGAGCACCTGATGAGCTACAAGCGAGCCCATACTGGCGAACAACCCTTTTCCTGCCAGGCCTGTAGTCGCTGCTTTACCCAAAGTTCCCAGCTGATCAGCCACCAGCAGGTGCACACAGGTGAGAAGCCTCACGCTTGTCCCCAGTGCAACAAACGCTTTGTGAGATGTGCGATCCTTGCCCGCCATCTGTTGACCCACGATGGCCTCTGGCCTTACCACTGTGCCCAGTGTGGCAAAAGCTTTAGCCAAATACAAGACCTGACTTGCCACCTGCTCAGCCACACAGAAGAGAAGCCCTGCTGATGCAGCGAGTGGAGAGAGGTTCAGCCAGAGTGCCCACCTGGCACGCCACCAACGCATCCACACGGGGGGGAGAAGCCCCACGCCTGTGACACCTATGGTCACTGCTTCCGCAACAGCTCCAACTTGGCCCATCACCGCCGCAACCACACTGGCGAAGGGCCCTACAGCTGCCCAACCTGAGGCCGCAGTTTCTGGCGCAATGCGTACCTGCAGCGCCACCTGATCACACACACCACATCCAGGCAAGAGATGGAAGACCCCCAGGAATGCCTGGAGTGTGGCAAGAGCTTCAGTCGCAGCTGCAACTTGCTGCGCCATCTGATGGGTCACACGGGTGCAAGGCCTTACTCCTGTGCGCTGTGTGGCCGTGGCTTCAGCTGCAATTCGCACCTACTGCGCCACCTGCGAACCCACGCCAGGGAGACGCTGTACCAGCTTCACCCATGCTCCAGCAGCCTTGTTCTCTATGAACCTCCCTGCATGAGTAAGAGTCCCTGTGACGTCCCCTTCACACATACCTCCTCTTGGTTCCTCCACCTTCTGCGTCCCCACCTTTCACCCCTGACCTTAGGAATGTGTTTTCCGATGCTTTAGGTAAAGTTACCTTCTTAAAAAAATAAAGAAAGAAAAAAAGAAAGAAAAGAAAAGAAAATGAGTGGGGGTAGCATATAGCCCTGACTTGTTTCTGTTTTTAGAGGGATCACTTCTTTTCCTGTTCTTTGCCACTTAGGACAAGGCTGGATGTGGGGAAGCCATTGCTTTGTAACATGACTTAGCATTAGTTTTTAAAAATAAGTCAGAAGAAAACACAACACAAAGAGACTATGCAAAGAAAGTTTTAGTGCTGCTCCCAAGGTTCATGGTCCATTTCCTTGCCTGAATTTGTCTTAGTCATTCTGAGTAGGCATTACTGATAGAGCAGTCCTCTGGGTGGAAAGGCTAGAAAGCATTGGGGGGGCCAGTAGAAGCATATGCTATTAGAAAAACCTTCCTAACAGAAGCACTTGGGAGGCCCTTAAAGAGCAAAATACACTAATCACATGCACACTGTACGCTACTATTCATAAGAATATTAATACAAAACAAGCTCTTGGGTCTTTGGGGGGAAATAGCACATATAGAAATTTCAACTTTAATATTTTCCTTAGTAATTTAAATTTATTCTTTTTATTTATTTATTTTTTCATTTTTCTCCACTCCCCTCTGTTCCTTCCCCCTCCCCTTCTGTCCTTTCCTATGGTACCCACACTCCCAATGTACTCAGGAGAGTCTTTTTCTACTTCCCATGTAGACTAGATCCATGGATGTCTCTTTTAGGGTCCTTGTTGTCTAGGTTCTTTGGGATTGTGAACTGTAGGCTAGTTTTTCTTTGCTTTATGTCTAAAAGCCACTTATGAGTGAGTCCACATTATATTTGTCTTTCTGGGTTTGGGTTTCCTCACTCAATATGATGTTTTCTAGATCCATCCATTTGCCTGCAAATTACAAGATATCATTTTTTTACCCACTGTGTAATAAATGTTATTCTTTATTGTAGAGAGATCCCAGGTTAGACTGATTAAGGAAGACTGAGGAGAAGGATTTGAAATGGCAAGTCATTTTTTTTGGATGAACTACACAGTAGAGGGTAGAATTATAGTCTAGACATAGGAAAAGCCCAGGTATCCATAGAAACGTACATCTCAATGGGTCAGCAGGTCCTGGAGTAGTACATTCCTGGAGTACAACCCCTTTGTGATGTACTTCTGTTCCAGAACTTGGGGCCCCTATACTCCATTCTTATCTCACTTTTCCCACCCACTTTCCTGAGACTTTCGAAGGCACTGACAGCTGTGGTTGGCTGATGCTCTAGGGTCAACTGAATCAAGGTACTTGGTTTCTTTCTGGAGAAAGGCTCTGGCTCCCTCATCCCTTCCTGTGTAGAGGAAGGTTCTTTCTGAAGGATGCTCCAATAAGTTAAAGCTGAGCAGACAGAAAGGTTAGGAGCCTGTGTAGATCAACCAAGTACTTGTGCCTTTCTTGTGTCTCCAGCAATCTTCAACACTTAGGTCCATGCTTTGAACTAAACCCTTACTGGGCAATCCCTTAAAGATCTTAGAAACTATAAGAGACTCATGTGACACTATTCTGGAGAGAAGCAGTGGTATCCCTCTTAGCTTCACAAACTTAGAAATTACCTGTATGCCTGAGATTTCCTCCATCCTCAATGACACCAAATAGCCTCCATTAGAGGGGCTACTTTTCAACTTTCTCTTCTTGAATCTTCAAGGTTCCAGAGATACCTCAATGTCCACTCACTAAATTTTTTTTGGATGACTTCAGTTTGTGGACCCCCTTGAGACAAAGCAAATTCACTGACATTCCAGTAGATGTGGGCATTCCAGCTCTTTTATCTTGGCAGGAATTTCTAAATTAGTCCAGTAATTCACACTCTCCTTAATAGATCCACCTCTTTTCAGCACAGCAGAGCCATATATTCCTTTCTTTGATCTCTGAAAACCATAAGTCGGGGAGACCATTAAACCTTCACTGACTTTACCTCAGAATACACCACAAAACATCTACACATGTTGCAGGACACTGTACCACAAAGCATCAATCTAAATTATTTAATAGGAGGCTACAGGAGAATTATTTGAGCCCAGAGTTTCTCCGTCAGCTTAGCATCATAATATCAATACCGTGTCTCAAGGGGAAAAAAAAAATCAAGAGTAGGTAATGATGTAGATACATGGATTTAAATTTCAGTAGGGTCCCAGAAATGTGTCTTTTATTTAAAACTTCTTTAATATGCCTCTTAATTTCTTTAATAAACTAAAAGGTTAAAACATTTATTTATTGATGAAGGAAAAAATTCTGCTGGGTTGAGAGGTAAGCAAGTGACTGAAATTGAAAAAAAAAGATTGATAAATATCTAAGATTGTCTTCAATATGAAAAAATTCTACAAATAAGCAGTATGTACCTAACAGCCTTGAGGCTAAGAAGTGTATTAAGAGTGGGAAGTCAAGGAACTATCTGAAGCTGGCAGAGACTATGGGAAAGGAGCATGGGAGGTGAAATATAAGAAAAGTATAATGATATACATGTATGAGTAGATCAGCATGAAAGCCAGCTTTTGAAAATAAACCACAAAAGCTATTTAAAAGACAAACACATTTACAAAGGAAAGTAGCTTAATGAAGAGGACAGCACTCTTATTTTGTTAGGTGCCAGCCACCAAGCTTAAGTTTGGTAGTCAGGATCCACATGGTAGAAGAGGAGAATGGACTCCTGTAAGGTGTTCTCTGACCTCCACAGACATATAAGGGTACACATACAAATACATACGAAATAAAAATGTAACCAATTGTTCAAACATATTTTGAAGTCCCTTTGCTGACTCTTTAACACAGATAAGTTAGTTTTTCCACTGCTCTTCTTTTTTTCTGAGACAAAGTTTCTTATATGTAGTACAGGATAGTCTTGAAGTCCTCCCATCTTCCTATCTCATTCTCCTAAGTGCTAGGGACACAGGTGTTCACCACCAAGTCTAGCTTCCTAAGGAAATTTGTTCTGAGTTTTTTCCATGATTGATTTTAATTGATATACAACAATAGTGCATATACAATTAAAATATAGTATGGCTATTCAAGATACACATATGTGTGTGCTTATCAAATATGGGTAATTAATATTTCTCTGTCCTTATGTAGTCATCATTTCTATGTGAGTGAAGCTTTATAAACTCTCTCTTCTACTCTGATAAAGCTGGGAAACTAAAGCAAGGGCCTCTTACACGGTAGGTAGGAATCCTACAGGATTTAATCATGTATTGTCCAGCCTGGCCTTGATCTCACTTTGTAGCTCAGGCAGGTATTGAACATAGGATCCTTCTACCTCAGCCTTCCAACTATCTTGTATTACAGGCATAGGAATGGAACTTTGGCTTCTCGTTTCCTCCCTTACAAATTCACCATATGGAGCTATAATTTGTAGTCATTAAAAGTGTGCTGCGAAATACTTGCATCTAGCCTTCCTCTTTAGCTGTTGGGTGTTTGCTGTGCCTTCTTCTTCTGGACTCCCCACCACTTGCCTTCCAGTGACAAATGTTTCATTCTTAGCACCTGTGAAGTCAGTTTTCACTTTCCTCATATGGGTGAGGATATGGGCCTCTGCTTGCCCAATTCAACATCTTTCTCTGGTCTCTTCATCTCAACGAACACTCCAGGGTGACTATTCAGGACAGACGCTTGCCCCACTCTCTGAGACTCAATCTAACTTCATATATGTTCATAGACTCCTAAGCACTAATTTTCCTGTTGACCTAATCAGGATAAAGAGGAGGACAGAAGATGCCATGTGCTGAGAGTTACTAACCATCCACACCTTCTTCCTTCACAGGATACCTTGTTTTGTTCTGGAAGAAAATCGGACGGTGTCTTTTCAAAGTCTCACTGATTCCACCGACATGAAAACAGGGAGTTCTTGTGTGAAGAGTTCTGTGGAAGACACTCATGAACCAAAGAAGATGTGTAAGGTGAGGTGACCAGGCAGGGGGTGTGCAGAAGCAGCTGAGTGACCAAGAGCCATTGAAGAAAGAGTTCTCAGAAGGTGGAAACCAGAGGCACTCAGGACAAGGACCAAAGTCTCCATAGGACCTCCATAAATCTCAGGATTTCTCTACGCACACACACACATGCACACATGCATGCACACGCACACTCAATATGTCCTTCTAAACCATCCCTGAAAACCAGATTGGTGATCTAGTCCTAAACGCATTTAGTGACGTTCAGTCCCTTGTAAGTGTGGGAGGAGAACAAATAACCAGCAGTGAGCATTTCCAGCGTAACTGGGAAATGGCTGTTGTTCACATCTCTCATTTGACCCACGCATTTCCCAGGATCAATTATCTTGATTTTCTAGGCGTACCACTGAGGTCCTCCAACACAGAGGGCATTCTGGGATGAATGGCACACATGTCCAGCAGAGTAGCTGCCAGATTTTACATTTCCTCCTTTTCTAGGCTTTCCAGGATATTTCTACATACTTTTCTGAGGAGGAGTGGGCGAAGCGAAGCACATGGCAGAAAAGTGTCTATGTGTATATGAAAAGAAACTACATCAGAATGACGGCCCTAGGTAACGGGAAGTTCTGGGTTCAGACAAGCCTGGGTGTCTCCCAGTTATTTTCTATGCCACAGTTTCTTCTCACCATATAGCATGTCCCTCTCCCACACTATACTCTCTTCCTGAAGAAATATCAAGGTGCTTGCTGAGCAAGCTGCTCTCTTCCATCTTGTTCAGGGCTGACAGCATAGCGCACAGGCAGCAGGGCTCAGGCCTGCAGTCTGCACTGTTCTTTCCTGCGGTCCCTTGTTCTTGGGGACTCTTGTGTGCTGCGTCCCAGATTCTGCTTTCATTTCCCCTCTTGTGCTGTCGGTTAAAGAACAAGCACTTTGCTTCTTCTTAGGGGTCACAGTCAACCAACCAGTTTTCATGCGTGGCAAGCAACAGTCCAAAGAAATCCTGGTGGAATGTTTTCAAGTTCATGGCCATGAGAATAAAGGTGAGTGGTCAAGGTCAGTCATGATGCCTGGTAAGGTCACAGGCAGGTCTTTGCTTATTCACGTTAGGACTGTGTGGAAAAGGGTTCATTTAGAGGATTATGTAGAAGACCTTTTCATATAAAAGTCTAAAAGGTTAAAAAGAACACACATTATTTTGGATAATAAGTAAATGACAAATGGGTAACAACTTCCATTGGAATGCACACCGTACTGTATCACATCCTAAACATAGGCATCCACCCTATACACATACATGCAGTCATTGACACAGAGATACAACTCAACACACACACACACACACACACACACACACACACACACACACACACACAGTAACTCCCAGGAAAGCAGGCCAGATTGCACAAGCTCCCACAAGCACTTTACTTGTTCTTAAACTCTAGGCCTGAAGTTTATGCACAATTTTTGAGAGCAAAGGAGAATTATTACCCTAGATAGCCCCCCAAAACACTGAGCTAAGTCACTTATACTTCCTCATGCAGTTAACCCTTGAATATTCAAATCATTTCATGTGTTAAGTAAGTTTTTTATTATTTCACATCTGAAAGTATCGACAGTTCAAAATTTCCTGAAATCAACTTAATATTATGAGGCAAAAGAAATGTCCTGGAATAGGATGAGGCAGTTATGAGACCGGGACAACATTTCATAAACAATCACAAGGAGACTTCGAAACTGATACTGTAGATAATGCCTATGTCATTAATAAAGTGAAAGAGAGCCATGCTCCGCCCATTCCTCCTCCATGAGTACGCTGTAACCCTCCACTCTAGCATTCCCTAAACTGGCAGGATTCTGAACTTTTGAAATATTTACTAACAAACAAAACCTTCTGACTTCTCACTTTCCATAGACAAACATTCCGAAGGGACTTCTGGCATAAAACCAAAAAAACGCATAAAGGTGAGTATCACCTATTTCTGTAGGAATGCTCCATGTTTGCCTTCAGTTCATGCCCACATTGTTGAGGATAGTTTTCTTTTTGGTGGTGGATGAGTGTATAAAATATATTTGATACTTAAAGTATAAAATTTAATGTGAAGCATCACATATTGTTTCAAATGACAATTCTAACTGTATGGAAATTCACTGGGTTGTATAAACTTTGGGCCTGGGTAATTATTTATTTGCAAGATCCTGTGTTAAATAATACCCAGTGAATTAAAATACCCTAAATCACATGGCAGAAATACTGCCTGTAGATTACTATTTGCCAAAATGCTTTATCCAAGATTCTCTTTTATAGTTGACATCACTGAATCTAGATCCTCATAATGAAAATGAAGGACTTGCCTCTGAAGATGCTGCTGCTTCCACTGCTTCCACTGCTTCCACTGCTTCCACTGCTTCCACTGCTTCCACTGCTTCCACTGCTTCCACTGCTTCCACTGCTTCCACTGCTTCCAATCTGCCAGGTTGAGTGCAATCTAATTTGATGTGGGATTCCCCTCTGTATGTGTGAATAGCATTGATAATAAACTGTCTTAGGCCTGTGATAAGGTAGAGTAGAGGTAGGTGGGGAAAACTAAACTAACTGCTGGAAGAAAGGTGGAGTCATGGAAAAGCCATGGAGCTGCCATTGGAGATAGACATGTTAAAACCTTGCCAGTAGACCACGAGCCTCGTGGTAAAATATAAAATAATGGATATGGGTTAAATTAAGATGTAAAAGCTAGCCAATAAGAAGTTAGAGCTAATGGGCCAAGCAGTGATTTAATTAATACAGTTTCTGTGTGCTTATTTTGGGAGTCTGGACGGCTGGGAAATGAACAAGTGACCTCTTACACTAATTCCTGTTCTTGAACATAATTTCTTCATTCTTTTTCAATATGGTATTTTATTTAAAGTTTGAGGATTTTATATAATGTATTTTGACCATAGTCACACATACCCCACTCTTTCACCTAATTAACATAAAACATCTTTCCTAGATGTTTTTCCTCACTTCCCCACATTCCTCAAATTCATGTCTTGTTTGTTATTGTTTAAAAATAACCAGCCAAGCCCCATTTGTGCTGTCTATATACTAAGTGATGTGCAATCATCCACAAGAGTATGGGCTGACCTAATAGGGGCCATACCCTTAAAACCGACTCTCCCTCCCACGAAAGTCATCTATTGTCAACAGCTGCTCATAGAGGTCTGGAAGCTCATGAGTCCCTACTCCTTGCTAGAAAGCTGACAGGCTTGATTCTACGCATGTCTTATGTAGGAAAAGACAACTCCTGTGAGCTCTTGAGTTTGACACTCCTGCCATGTCCATAAGACACTATATGCTCTGTTCCTCCCTGTCCTCTGCTTATTACAATCTCTCTATCCCCTATTCTGCAATGGTACTTGAGCTTGGGAGGAATGTGTGTGACATTTATGTTCAGTGTTTATCTAAACAATCGATAGACACTTATTTTCTGCAGTCTAACCAGTTGGGAGCTTCTGTATTAGCCACCACTCACTGTACAACAAAACTTCTCTGGTAATGACTGCGAGCTATCTATGCATAGAGAGATATGGATTTAGAGGTTAGTTTGTACTACATTCATTTAGCAAAATCATAGTAATGGGTTTTCCCCATGGGGCCTGTGCAACCACAGGTTCTTGGTCAGATTTACAGTACCAGGACTGCATGTCTTCAATCACAGCATTCTAGTAATTAAAGATGAGGATCAGCACAACTGTGCGAATTATTGGCCCGAACAGCAGTTTCATTGGTTCTCTAGTCCATAGCCCAAGCCACTGAAATGCATTCATGTCTTCTTTCATTTCTGAAATTTAGTCAGGCATTCCCCCATAGTCTGTTCTTTTATCCTGACACTCACTGTCCAACCAGGAATCACCAACTGGCCTCTGCTCTGTAAATGGCCCATGTACTCTTCTGACTGGAAATGACAGGGCTTTCACTGTGGACTCCTCTCACTGTTATCGACTCCAGGACATATCGACACCTGGAAACTGTCTGCCTCACAGACCCAGGGACCCTGAGAGATACCTGACAATTTATGAAATGGTAGTTTCCACGGCTGCAGGTTCTAGTCTAGTGTAGAAAGTTTAGGGAGCTGAGAGTTCTTGGCCAGTGAAGGCACAGTTAAAGAAGAGCAAGTATTCAGTTTTATTATTATATCATTTAAACAGTGTTTCCATTTGGGTGTGTTGGGCATGCCTATAATTGCAAAGTTCTGTAGGGTCATTATATTAAGACTTTTCTAGGGTACGTGAAGGGATCTTGTCTCAAAACCAAAATCAACCAACCAACCAACCAACCAACCAACCAACCAACCAACCAACCAACCAAAACCCAAAAGAAATAAAGAGTGGGTATGGAGAGACTGTTCAGTGGTTAGGGGTATCTGCTGTTGTTCCAGAGGACCGGAGTTCAGTTCCTAGCACCCACACTGGGTAGTTCACTATTATGTCACCCCAGTTCCAGAGGATCTGACAAATCCATACATATGTCACACATACGCAGAGGCATACACGTGCACACATAAATAAAAATATAAATATAAAATAAAAGGCAATAAGTTGTGTTTCTAATGAAGGATAAAACAGGAAAGCTATACTAGATGATGGGGGAGGGGAACCAAACAGTATACTGGATGGTATAACCTGAAGTGGCCTTTGGTCTGTATTGCTGTATGGTTAATAGCTCAGTCTTTGTGAGCTAGCAGATGTAAAAATCAGACAATGGAGAAGGCCTATAGGCTCATGGAAGAAACAAGCCTTGTTCTTTTCTGACAAAACAAGGCCCTAAACCATCTAACGCTCACGTACTAATCCCTCCCTATTTCAGGAGCTGGTGACATTCAGGTAAATGTCTGGAGTAACCGGTTGAGGAAAAGGAAGAAGCGAGTGATCCATGAAGAGATCAGGGATCCCAAATAGATGATGACGGAATCTGTAAGTGGTCCTTTGACACATCTCCCAAACCCCAGAATACACACTTTTCTCATATGGTATTGGATCAGTCATCCACTTCTAGTCTTTGGGGGTGCTACACTGAACCTGAAGTACTATGCCATGCTTCCTTTACTTCAAAGCTGGGTCTTTTGGAGACCTTCCCTACCCAGGATGCTGTGGGCTCCCAAAACCCAGGTCAGCTCTCAAAGTACAAGCCATGCCTTCCTCTGGTTTAGGAATTCAAAGAGAAGGTGAGGCAGTCACTGTGCTCTGAGCAGAGGGTTGAGCTGTGGAGCAGAGGCTCTGAGGTTTGGCTGGAGGGAAGCATGTAGGCTTTGAAGGATGGGAGGAAACAGACCAGTGAGTAGGTAGTGTGAACTCACTACCATTTCTTTTCTTTCTTGTTTCAACCATAGAGTCGAAATAATACCAGGATGAGAAGAAGAATGTGGTGGGAATTCTGGATCATTGCCATGACTTTGAAAGACTAAATATCAAATATATCTATCTCTCTTTATAGATATATGCATATATTTATTTATAAAGAGTCACTAAAATTCGAAGTATCGGTTTTCATATTATTTGTCAAGTGATCTCTTAGCAATTTTGTAGGATGTGTCAAGCACTCTGTCAGGACTTTGCTCCCTATTGACACTGTGATAAGTCCCATTAGAATGTTCTTCCTTTTGCCAGGCCATCTTTAAGCATAAATCTTGCTACATGGCATCTGGTCACACTGGGGAGACTACATACTACATGCTAAGCATTCTGTTAATATTCTTACTGTGTAAAAAGCACTCTGGTAGAATATCAATGTTTCAAGCAGACAAGATGGCTCAGTGGTAAAGGATCCTGCTGCCAAGCCTGATGACCTGAGTTTAATCCTAAAGACCCACATGGTGGCAGAGAGAACTGATTCCTGATAATGTCTTTTGATGTTCACGACTGTACATACACAACATATATATTCATATATATATGAAGATAAAATAAGTCTATCAATATTCTACTCAGTGAGACATATTCCTAGTGCAAACAGCTGCTTGTCTGTCCTGTACCTGTCTTAGGGACCATGAGCTATCAATCATCCTTTGCACTGAAGCATACTGCCCTTTCCTTTGCCCAGGACTACTGAGCAGAGTTGTATTGTTTACTTTAGCACATTTCTCTGTATGTGAACGCACATGTACATGTCATCACTATGGTCAGCTGTCACCTGCCATGCTCCACTAGCACTGTGTCTAGTCACAACCACCTTATTCCATTTTCTGGTCAGTATGTACTTTCACCCCTGGTTGCACACAGGTGACAAATCCAAATTCTGTGATGTAGGAGAATCTGGATTTGCCTGACAACATAGGTAACCCTCATTTACCCAAGAGCCTAAGGCTCAGTGTAGACCAATATTTGCTTCTATGAAGATTAAAACTTATTCTTTTTTAAAATTATTTATTTATTATGTATACAATATTCAGTCTGTGTGTATGTCTACAGGCCGGAAGAGGGCACCAGACCTCATTACAGATGGTTGTGAGCCACCATGTGGTTGCCAGGAATTGAACTCAGGACCTTTGGAAGAGCAGGCAGTGCTCTTAACCACTGAGCCATCTCTCCAGCCCCTAAAACTTATTCTTTTACCCTCTAATCTTACTTTTTTGGAAGAAAGTTGTAACACCTGATTCTAGGGATCGAACTCAGGTCCTCATGCATGCAAGGATAATGCTCTACCTCTCGACTATACTGGATGAGTAGTTACTGCTTTATTGCTGACTAAATGCCTGATAAAAATAAAGGAAGAAATGTTCTTTTGGCTTCTAGTTTCAGTGGGTTCCGTTGATGGATGCTTTTCCCATCCATACAACATGTAGGAGAGGATGTTCCTCCCTTCTGACTGACTAACATACCCAACAGGACCAGGAGTCAAGATGGCACTCTAGAAAAAAAAAAGACACACTGACATTTAGGATTTTGTATGAACATGAATAGATAGTGAAGTAGTAACTTAACAGAAATCTAAGAAAGGTGGCCCAACAAGTGTGTGACTAGAGGCAGAAAGATTAACAGATGCCCGGATTTATCCCATGCTTTTTCAGACCTAGGCCAGCTGGCCTTGGTGAGTTCCTAATAGAACATCCCCATTGTCTCAGTGTGTGGGTGCTCTTCGAGCAGATGAGGGAGGGGGACTTGATCGGGGGAGGGGGAGGGAAATGGGAAGTGGTTGCGGGGAGGAGGCAGAAATCCTTAATAAATAAATAAATTAAAAAATAAAAAATAAAAAAAGATTAACAGATGCCAAGTACAAGGTCAGACCTGAATGGCACCAAAGTTAGAAGAGTTCAGAGAATAATGGATTTAAGGCTCATATCTGAAGAACACAGATGGTACAAATGAGACCTAGGGCTCTGGACCAATGTAGACAAGGGACACATAATCTGTGTGTGCCACAGTCAGGTCTAGACTTCATTAATATTACTTGGCAGATGCTATGAGGTGAGCTGTGTCATACACCCATCTCACACGCCATTCATATGTAGGAGCTATAATGCCCAGTGTAGCTCTCCTAGGGGTGATAGAGGTAATGCAGGTTCCTACAGCTATGGCTCTCATGAACTGGCATGTTGGCCTTGTGGAAAGGGAGGAGACAAGAGATCTCTGCCTCAGCATCATGTGAGGATGCAGAGGTGCTGATAAATGATCATGTTCAACAAAACAAGTAAGTGCAGAAAGGCAGATGGTTCAAGTTTAATTTTAATGAGTAACCACATTTAAATCTGAAATCTTGTGTAACTTTGTGTGTAGGACATGAAACTAGAAAGGGTACCATAAGATGGGAGGCTGAGTCCTTAAAGAGGGAAAAAGTGTGTATACAGGGGCATGGAAGTAACAGGGACAATTGGGGAGGAAGAAGAGGGCTAGCAAAGGGGATAGACAGGGGGACAAGGTGATTGTTGGTTAAAAACCACTAACATGGGGATATGTCATTCTGAAAACCATTACTTTGTATGCTACCTTAAAACATTAAGTAAACAGAGTCCTGAGAATGAAATGCAAAGAGAAAAGAGTCTACTTCTGAAGCAGAGTTAGTGATCTTCTGGTGGAAAAAATCTTATATTTGGGGGAAACTGGGATCCACGAAAATGAAAGATGAAAACTGGCCATTCTTGTCACTCTCTAGAAATGCTCTTACCCAGTTATCTGTCTCACTAACACTCACTGTAACACATGTGAAGTAGAAACTGAAGACTACTCCCAAGGTAAATGTTAATAGTGACAGACTGATGCCTTCCAGCTGCAGTATCATGCTCAGAGGTCTGGGCAATGGACTTTGTGTTCTAGGTTTCTGAAAAAATGGCCTAAACATTTTGTACTGAATTCATGTGTAATGGAAGAAAAATATCCATGGCTCAACTGATTTATGGATATTTAAGTATTCTTTATATGTACCTATAGGGATTAAAATGTATATGATTTGCCTTGAGCATATTAGGTACCCCCAAATAGTAACTATTTATGAAAATACCAAATACACAATGAATACATCTTAAATGCTCCAAGTGCCAATGGAGAAATTTGGAAGTTCTGTATCCAAGGTATTCAGAATTCAGTCGGGGTTTACATCTGGATTTTGTTCCCTGGAGATACTCAGCAGATATCTATCCACCTGGAAAGGACACTGAATCTGGGTGTGGCTGCCAGCCTTAAATGGTACTCTGCTTGCTAGGTTGGCTGGTATGGGCTACTCTTGTAAGGACTAAATCCACCCAGCCTCTTTAACAAATGAGTTCTACCAGAGTTTTAGGCTCCGATTCTGAGCCATTATCTATAGTTTATGACTTTATGCACTGAAGAAACTGTTGGCACAAGGAAATGAAAGCATAGTCACTGCATGCTGTGTTGTTATCATCGTAGATCCTGGTAAACTGGGATCTTCAGTCAGCTCATCTGGCTACCCTTCAGAGGCTCTGCCCAGATATTCTTCACTTCCACTCTGATCTTTAGTGTGTCTGGACCAGCCCTTTCCCCTAGAAACTCTACTTGAGTGGAGAATCTGGTTCCAAGTTACCCATTTGACCCAGCTTGACAATGACAACAAGTAATGAAAAAAGGCTCCTGTGGGTGGCTTCTGTGTCTACTTTTGTGTATTTAGCACATTAAAATGCCAAATTTGGGTATAAGGTCAAATTTCCTTCTAAGTATTTATGTTTATGCCCATAAGTTATTGCTGCCAGAACTGTCCAGAGAAGTGGCTGGTAGCAGTTACTCCAGAGATACTTTTTTGAGGCATAGTTTCTCTGTGGAAAGTTTTCTCAGCCCTGGCTGTCCTGAAACTCCCTCTATAGACCAGGCTGGCCTCAAACTCTGAGATCCACCTGCCTCTGCCTCCCGAGTGCTGAGATTAAAGGTGTGCACCACCACCACCATCTGACTACTCCCAAGATTCTTAGGTAGCCAAAGTGTTGAGAACATGTGACTGTTGAATCTACAGTCTTAAATGAGACATGCATACCATCCCCTCCATGGGTCAGGGGACTCCATGGAAGAAGGTGGAGAAAGAATACAAGAAGTAGAAGACAGGGTGGAGTGGTGTGGACTTTAGTTCTCTAGGACATGACATAGCCTTTGCATGCCTGAAAGCTCAGTAGCTGTTATTAGTTGCAGAAGACTGGGCCCTCATCATTCTGTCATGGAGAGAGTAGAAAGGTCATGAGCCTTTCACACATTCCTGAGGATTGGTAGGAAGTTACAGTTGCTAGGGAGATGGGCTTGGGAAATTTTACCCCTCCTTATGGATCTCTAGGCAGTTAATGCTTTCAGAGTGTAAGAGAAATTTACTTCAGTGGTGTAGCCACTAGTAAGGTGCCCATGATTCTAACCCCCAGCACATGCCATTATAGGAAACAAATGAAAAACATGTGTTGACCAAAAGAGTTCTGAAGATATAAAAGAAAGTACCTGGGGACTGGAGGATTTCTACCTGGGTACTGGGATCAGGAGTAGTGGTAGGGAGAAAAAGTAAGGTACTTGGAGGTGATGGGGATAAAAAAAATACATGGATGGGTGAGGATCTGTTAAATAAGCTCTCCACATATGGTTCTCTAGGTAACCTTAATTGAGGTTACAGGTTGATAAAAACAAACAAACAAAAAACCCCATGAAAATAGAAATAAGACTAGTTGAGAAAAATACTGAGACCAGGAGGAGTGAGAAGAGGACACAACTTGGTGATGGGACATAGGACATAGTCACGATCAAAACACATTATATGCTTGTGTTAAAACATCCCAATGAAAAGAGGTTAAAACAACTGCAACTTACCTCTTTGCAGTGTGTGAGAATTGTGGGTTTGTGACTCACTTTCTTAGCATGGGCCAGGTCCTGGGACAGATCTGTAGAGCTGCAAAGAATAACAGTAAAGTCCAAAGTGATCTGATCAGTGGATGGAGAGGTGGTTCTGTGGTTAAGGGTACACATGCTCTTACAAAAGACTCAGATTTGCTTCCCAGAACCCACATGGGATCTCACCCAGTATTTAACTCCATTTCTAGGGTTGTGATTCCCTCTTCTAGCCTCCACAGGTACTGCACACACATTGTGCATATACATACAGGCAGGCAAATCATTCATATAGGTAAAATATAAGTAAATAAATAATTTAAAAAAAGTGACATGATCATCTGCATAGGCAATGTGACAATTCATTAAAGATCTCAACAAATGTGTTCTGTGCATGTGCACCTGCTCCCCTTGAATAACAGAACTCAAGCTTGTGCTGTTAACTCCATTTCACTCCTGCCATTATCCCCACTAGGCCCCTTTGTTCTCCATATATAGTCAAAGCCTACAATTATGTTGTCAACTTCATCTACCCTACTCACTGGACCCATACTTCCAAGTACACTTGGTCCCTTCTCTAGGCAGAGACATTAGACTCATGCTGCCAAATACCTTCATCCCTGCAACCTTTCCAGAGGGGGGCATTAGGCCCATATCTACAACTCCACTGACTCTACTTACTGTAGGATCACATGCTTGCCTTTCAGCCCCCATTCTGCCCCTCTTCTTTATGTAGAGATCTTAGTCTATCACCATCTCAGTTAGACCCCTTTACTGGAGGAAAGTCCAAACACCTCTCCCAGATTACTGAAGATTGCCTGAGGGAATATTCCAATTTGAAAGTCATCAACCTTACTTAGTCTGGGCTGAGTAAAAATTGCTTCTGATACCCATTTGAATATCAACTTTAAGATGCCCAAAGACTGAATTCTAAATCCCACACAGATGCCAGGAAAGAAAGCTTCAACAGAGGAGAGACAGGATCTTCATACCAAGATGTAGGGTAAACTCCGCCCAATGGGGGGCATGTTCGCCTCAGGCTAATGTTTACATATAAATCTGGCGGTGTGAGCCCCGCTGGTCTCTCTTTATTGTATCTCCTGCTCATCGCTGGATCCCTGGTGTTGTAAGCTATTCCTTCATTAAAATTTGCTGTTTCATATTAAGCTAGCCTGGTTATTATGCCGCCTACATTTTGGCGCCAATGTCGGGCTTTTTTGCCCTGCCCCGACATAGGCTTGAATTTTAGTTTGAGAGAGCTACACGCCCCAATCTCGTAGCCCTCTGCTTGGGTCCTAAAAACACAGCAGTTTTTTAGTTCGTGACTCGGGTCCCAGTGCCGAGTCCGAGATACACTCGGCTATGCATGCCATAGCCTGCGGGGCCCATTCCGCCCCGCCCGCCAGATCTACTCGCCTGGAGCACATTAACTCCTCCCTGCCTGCCTTGGCTAAGTTTGCAACGGAACCCCGCTGCCTGAATTAGCGGAAGCTCAGGTGCCTGCGGTTTTGCAGCACCAGGGCGGTTCCCCATTTGCGCCACCACAGCCGCCACAGCAGCAGATTTGGTCTGATACAAAGGGACCGTTTCAGCGACCACTTTAACTCCTCAGGTGCAAGAATCCATGTTTAATTCAAGGCTGAATCCGGCCTTGGCTCTGCCAGGCTTCCTGGCCCTCCCCCCAACTGCTATTTATCAGCCCGGTGTCCGCTCTAATTCACACAGTACACAGTCTACTTTAACTTTCGGTTTTGAGTTATTGTTTCAGACCGGCTCTGACTTCGGCCACGTGGACTCAGGTGAATTTCTTTTGCCACCACTGGCAGGAAACGGTTATTACAGGTAAAAAATTTTCTTTTATAAATAAAAATAAATACTGATTTGATTGAAAATGTCTGAAAACGTTACCATTCAAGACTTTAACAGCCTTTTTGATTGTACCATGTGGGAGATTTTACAAGAGGTGTCTGTCACCCCACATCTATGGATCTTTCTGGGATTCGTAGTTTTCCTTGGTACTATATGGTTTGATAATAGAAATATGATAAAGTGTTTACGAGATGAATCCAGGATTCTTAAGGCAGAGGTTGAATGCTTAAAAATGATTGAGAATGACAACAATCTTCTCAAGAATCAGTTTGAAGTTCTCCAGGAAGAGAACAGATCTTTGTTTAACATGACTCGATCGACTGAGCAAAATTTAGAAAAGGTACAGGCTGATGTTAAGGAGAAATTCATTACTATGGAAGAAGGAACAGCTGATTTGGATCGTATGCTTCAGTCCCTTTCCGTAGGAACTGAAACATTAACGGCTGATGTTAATAAGAAATTCATTACTATGGAAGAGGGAACAGCTGATTTGGATTGTAAGCTTCAGTCCCTTTCTGTAGGAACTGAAACATTAACTGAGAGAATCAAAACTGCTGAATGTGACAATCGGATTTTGTCTAAAGCTTATGACAGATTGACAGAAAGATTGTCAATAAAAGAAGGAAAGGTTCATGCCATAAAAATTATGTCCAAAGATGAGATGTTATTTCTAATGGACAAACTTCATACTTTAGAATCCTCAATGAAGGCTTTGGAACATAATTCTGGACAGGAGATTCAGACATTGCAGAAGGCAATGGTGAATAGAATTGAAAAGATTGAGGAATTTCTAAATTCTGATGAAGAAGAGCAAAGGGTAGAAAGGCAAATTTTAACTCCACCTGTGGGTAAATCTCTCCGGGACAATTCCCACAAAGCTCTACCTACAGCTCTACCTGCCTTTCCAGTAATAACAACAGAGAAAGTGGTTGGTTCCAGAAACCCTAGGGTCATCAAGGAAGATACATGGGAGCCTGTCTGTATGAATGATCTCAAAGAAATTAAACAGACTGTCATGACTTTTGGGATGCAAGCCTCTTTTGTTAAAGAGATGCTAAGATCTTGGGCCATGCCAAGCAGAGCAACCCCCTCGGACTGGCTCCAGCTGAGCTCTGTGGTACTTGAGAGTGGACCGCAATTGAACTGGAAATGCTTATTCAGGCAAGAGGCTAGACTCTTAGAACAGCAGGAAAGAGCGAAGGGAATTGACATTTCCCTAGATAAAATTCTAGGTGAAGGGCTCTTTTCTGACTCTCAGGAACAAGCTAATTTTGACGAAAACACACTCTCTATATGTACTACAGCAGCCTTAAGGGCTTGGGACAGGGTACAAGACTCAGGACAGAGAATGGAATCATTTGTCAGAGTTAAACAGGGTCAGAGAGAACCCTTTAGTGACTTTTTTACAAAGACTAACTAAAGCTGTACAAATAGGGATATCTGACCCAGAAGCAAGACGTATAATGATTGAATCTTTGGCTTATGAAAATGCAAATGTGGAATGCAAAAGGATCTTGGGGCCTTTAAAGCTCAGATCAGCGCCCTTGGAAGAATGGGTCTTGCATACACTGAATGTTGATACATTTGACTATGGCACTGAAGCATGGGTAGAAGAAGCAATTTCCAATGGTAAAAGGAGACACCAGAATACCAAATGTTTTAATTGTGGCAAAATGGGTCATATGAAAAGGAATTGTAGACAACGGATTTTCAGAAAAAAAATAATAATAATACTGCATCTTCTAGAAATAACAGAAATAGGAGGACTCAGCCTTCAGGTTTATGTAGAAAATGTGGAAAAGGCAGACACTGGACGAATGAATGCAGGTCTACAAGAGATAGACAAGGCAACCTGATACAGACTGGAAACATGAGAGGGGGGCCTCACAGGCCCCCATGGCAAACATCGTTCAGTCATTTCCAGTTTCTGCAGAGAACGTGCCTCGTCAGGACAATTAGGAAGCCCCATGCCTATTGTTACAAGCAATAATGATTAGAAGGATGAGTTCCGTGTATTTTGGCAAACTCCTATAAGTGATCAAAGACCAAAGCTAAGAGTGTGTGTAAATGGACACAGGTGCGGATGTAAGTATCATTACCCCAGAATCATGGCATCCGTATTGGCCTCTTCAGAATGTAAATGTTCAGCTCCTGGGAATTGGAACCCTATCTCGAGTAAGGCAGAGCACGAGATGGGTTGAATGCATAGGGCCAGAGGGACAAATAGGAAAATTAAGGCCATATGTAGCCAATATTGCAGTGAATTTATGGGGTCGTGACCTATTACAACAATGGAATACACAAATTAACATTCCTGCTACTTCTAGAGCTTATATTTCTGAGAATAATATTAAAAGATATTACAAACGGAGAAAACCGGCCATTCGGGCTGTACAAGAACAAACAATTGATGTCCCTTCAGAGATACCAACAGCCTTGCCTCTAAAATGGTTGACTGAGAAACCAATATGGACAAAGCAATGGCCTTTAGCTGAGGAAAAGTTACAGGCTTTAGAACAGCTGGTACAAGAGCAATTAGATGCTAGACATATAGGAGAATCTACCAGTCCTTGGAATTCTCCTGTATTTGTGGTTAAGAAAAAATCAGGTAAATGGAGAATGGTGACAGATCTCAGGGCTATCAACAAGGTTATTCAACCTATGGGCCCTCTGCAATCTGGAATTCCTTTGCCCTCTTTATTACCAAAAGGATGACTTCTCATAGTTATTGATTTAAAGGACTGTTTTTTCACTATACCTTTACAAAAAGAAGATAGAGAAAAATTTGCCTTCACAGTGCCTACTTATAACAATTCTCAACCTTCGAGGAGGTACCACTGGGCCGTCCTCCCCCAGGGTATGTTAAATAGCCCCTTCCTGTGCCAATATTTTGTGAATCAACCATTGCAAATAATACACAAGAAATTTCCCAAATCGATAATATATCATTACATGGACGACATTTTGTTATCTGATTCAAACATGGATACCTTGAACAGACTGTTTGAAGAAATAAAGATACTTTTACCTACATGGGGATTGCAGATTGCTCCTGAAAGATTCAGAGGGGAGATTCTGTTAACTATTTAGGTTATAAAATAGGTTTGCAAAAAATTAAGACACAAAAGGCACAAATTAGGAGAGATCGCCTACGGACTCTTAATGACTTTCAAAGACTGTTAGGAGACATTTCCAGTCTACGACCAGCTATTGGGATAACACCTGATCTAATAATTCATTTGAACAAAACCTTGGATGGTGATAAATATTTGAATAGTCCCAGAGAATTAACAGCTGAAGCAGAAAAGGAACTGACAATGATTGAGGAAAAATTACAACAGGCACATGTGGACAGTGTGAATTCAGAGCTCAATTGTATTCTCATCATACTACCATCAAAAATTTCTCCTACAGGAATTTTAATGCGGAGAGATGATATTATCTTGGAATGGATCTTTTTACCACATAAACCAAGTAAGAGACTGAAAACTTATGTGGAAAAAGTCTCTGAGTTAATTATAAAAGGCAAGTTGAGACTTCGTCAACTAGCAGGCATAGACCCAGCAGAAATTATAGTGCCTTTCACTGCTGATGAACTAAAGAAATTATGGGAAGATAATGAACCATGGCAAAGAGCTTGTGCTAATTTTTTTGGGAGACATTAATAACAACTATCCAAAAAGCAAGAGGCTTAACTTCATAAAGAGAACTTCTTGGATCCTTCCTCGAATTGTCTGTGATGCTCCAATAACTGAAGCCCATACATTTTATACTGATGCCAATAAATCAGGGAAGGCAGGTTATAAATCAGAAGACTTGGGTAAGGTGGAACAAAGTCCTTATGATTCTGTTCAGAAGGCAGAATTATATGCCATTCTTATGGTGCTAAGGGATTTTAAAGAACCTATTAAAATGGCAATTCTACCAAAGGCAATTTGTAGATTCAATGCAATCCCCATCAAGGTCCCATCAAAATTCTTCACAGATCTTGAGAGGACAATAATCAACTTTATATGGAAAAACAAAAAACCCAGGATAGCTAAAACAATCCTATACAATAAAGGATTGTCTGGAGGCATTACCATCCCTGACTTCAAACTCTATTACAGAGCTACAGTGATGAAAACAGTGTGGTACTGGCATAAAAACAGAGAAGTTGACCAATGGAACCGTATAGAAGACCCGAATTTTAACCCACAAACCTATGAACACCTCATTTTTGATAAAGGAGTCAAAAGTATACAATGGAAGAAAGAAAGCATCTTCAACAAATGGTGCTGGCATAACTGGATGTCAACCTGTAGAAGAATGAAAATAGACCCATATCTATCACCATGCACAAAACTCAAGTCCAAATGGATTAAAGACCTCACTATCAGTCAGAACACATTGAACCTAATAGAAGAGAAAGTGGGAAGTACCCTACAGGAGATGGGCACAGGAGATCGCTTCCTATGTGTAACCCCAACAGCACAGACATTAAGGGCAACATTGAATAAATGGGACCTACTAAAACTGAGAAGCTTCTGTAAAGCAAAGGACACTGTCACCAAGACAAAAAGGCAACCTACTGACTGGGAGAAGATCTTCACCAACCCCGCAACAGACAAAGGTCTGATCTCCAAAATATATAGAGAACTCAGGAAACTAGACTTTAAAATGCTAATTAACCCAATTAAAAAATGGGGCACTGAACTGAACAGAGAATTCTCAGCAGAGGAAGTTCAAATGGCCAAAAGACACTTAAAGTCATGCTCAACCTCCTTAGCGATCAGGGAAATGCAAATCAAAACAACTTTGAGATATCATCTTACACCTGTCAGAATGGCTAAAATAAAAAAACTCCAATGATAGCCTTTGCTGGAGAGGCTGTGGAGGAAGGGGTACCCTTATCCATTGCTGGTGGGAATGCAATCTTGTGCAACCACTTTGGAAATCGGTGTTTCGGTTTCTCAGGAAATTCGGGATCAACCTACCCCTGGACCCAGCAATACCACTCCTGGGAATATACCCAAGAGATGCCCTATCATATGACAAGAGCATTTGTTCAACTATGTTCATAGCAGTATTATTTGTAATAGCCAGAACCTGGAAACAACCTAGATGCCCTTCAATGGAAGAATGGATGAAGAAAGTGTGGAATATATACACAGTAGAGTACTACGCTGCGGTAAAAAACAATGACTTCTCAAATTTTGCATGCAAATGGATGGAAATAGAAAACACTATCCTGAGTGAGGTAACCCAGTCCCAAAAAGATGAACATGGGATGTACTCACTCATAATTGGTTTCTAGCCATAAACAAGGGTCACGGAGTCTACAATTGGTGATCCCAAAGAAGCTAAGTAAGAAGGTGAACCAAAGGAAAAACATATAGTTGTCCTCTTGGCTATGGGAAGTAGACAAAATTGCTGGGGAGAAATTTGAGATCTTGGGGGTGGGGTGGGTTGGGGGTAAAGGGAGATGGGCAGAGAAAAGGGAGAAGGGGAGAATGGGGGGAATTTAGGGAAAAAGCAGGATTGGGATAAAGGAAGGTTGGATAGGGGAGCACGGAAGCACAATTCTTAGTTAAGGGAGCCACCTTAGAGTTGGCAAGAGACTTGAACCTAGAGTGGCTCCCAGATGCCCAAGCCAATGTCCCCAGTTAGTTCCTTGGGCAGCTGAGGATAGGGAACCTGAAATGACCCTATCCTAGAGCAATACTGACGAGTATATTGCATATCACCATAGAACCTTCATCTGGTGATGGATGGAGATAAAGACAGAGACCCACACTGGAGCACTGGACTGAGCTCCCAAGGTCCCAATGAGGAGCAGAAGGAGGGAGAACATGAGCAAAGAAGTCGGGACCACGAGGGGTGCACCCACCCACTGAGAAAGTGGAGCTGATCTACTGGGAGCTCACCAAGGCCAGCTGGACTGTGACTGAAAAAGCATGGGATAAAACTGGACTCTCTGAGCATGGCGAACAATGAGGGCTGATGAGAAGCCAAGGACAATGGCACGGGGTTTTGAACCTACGTAATGTGCTGGCTTTGCGGGAGCCTAGCCAGTTTGGATGTTCACCTTCCTAGGAATGGACGGAGAGGGGAGGACCTAGGACTTACCACAGGGCAGGGAACCCTGACTGCTCTTTGGACTGGAGAGGGAGGGGGAGAGGAGTGGGCAGAGGGGGAGAAGGGTGGGAGGAGGGGGAGAAGATTGGGAGGAGGGGGAGGGAAATGGGAGGCTGGGAGGAGGTGGAAACTTGTTTTTTTTTCTCCTTTTCTCAATAAAAAAATGGAAAAAAAATAAAAAAAGAACCTATTAATGTAGTTACTGATTCACAATACGCAGAAAGAGTTATTTTATATATTGAAACTGCTGAATTTATACCCGATGATACAGAACTAACCTCATTGTTTCTCCAGGTTCAAGATTTGATCAGGAACAGGCTTTGCCCTATGTATATAACACACATCCGATCCCATACGGGTCTGCCAGGTCCTCTAGCACAAGGTAATGCAGAAATTGATCAATTATTGATTGGTAGTGTGCTACAAGCCTCTGAATTTTATAAAAAACATCATGTTAATAGCAAAGGTTTGAAGAAAGAGTTTTCTATTACATGGCAATAAGCTAAAGAGATTGTAAAGAAATGCCCTACTTGCTCTTTCTATAACCAAACACCACTGCCTGCAGGGGCTAATCCAAAGGGCACCCAAAGGAATGAAATCTGGCAGATGGATGTGTTCCACTTTGCAGAATTAGGCAAATTAAAATATGTACATCACACCATTGACACTTATTCAGGCTTTCAATGGGCAACCGCTTTAAGTTCAGAAAAAGCTGATTCAGTAATCACTCATTTATTAGAAGTCATGGCTTTCATGGGTATACCTACACAAATAAAGACAGATAATGGTCCTGCTTATGTCTCTAGGAAAATGAAACGGTTTTTTGATTATTACAATATCAAGCATGTTACAGGTAAACCATACAATCCTACAGGTCAAGCAATCATAGAAAGATCAAATTGAACTATAAAGGATATGTTGAACAAACAGAAAGGGGTGGAAAACACCCCCAGAAATAGGTTACATAATGCTTTGTTAACCTTGAATTTTCTCAACGCTAATGAGACGGGAACAACGGCTGTAGAAAGACATTGGATAATGGAAAAGTCTACTGAACTAAATCAACCAGTTTATTTCAAGGATGTGCTGACCTAACAATGGAAGCCAGGAGATGTGCTGCGTTGGGGAAGGGGTTTTGCTCTTGTCTCCACAGGTAAGGAAAAATTGTGGATACCATCAAAATTAATAAAGGTTTGGTTTGAAGAAGAGAAGCCACTTGGAAAAGATAAATAACAATTCATTCACAAGGATGGCGATCATACTGATGGTAAGAAATACAGATAGGTTGGGGACAGGGTTCTTTTTTATCTCCACAGGAAAATACTCATCTTAAAAGAATTTAAGGGACCCTGAATATTTAATTACTGATGGATGGAAACTAGTTATGACCCACTAAGGATCAGCAATAAAACCATATATGTAATGTAAGTGTTGATTATATATATATATATGTCTTATCAAACATTTCTTTATTAATATGTAGAGCTGGTTTTGGAGTTGGACTATGGCTCAGTCCCTCTTCAATTCCAAGCCTGTTGATAAGAGATATCTCAGAGTTTCTGTCTTAGGTTAGGAGCCATGAAATGGGACAGAATAAGAATAATTATGTACTTGATAAACTTTCTTTGCCTTTCCTCATATCTGTGTCTTTCTTTACATGTCATTATATGTCCTTGTTGTTAATGTTTAAATTTCCCATAACAAGCAACAAACTTTCCTACAGTAATCTTTGAAATTTCCAGGATGAAGATGGGGCCCCACGACATCAACTCAATCTGGTTTTTATAATGTCATGAAATTTTTTTAAAGCGCTAATATTAGACCTGTTTTTTGGTACCAACTGCACGAGACAATTTCGAATGGTGCACATTTTTGACAACACTCTGGCCGGACCTTCTCAAAATACTCAGAGGCTAGTTACAATTTTCTTAGGTCAAAGGTTAATTTGGGAGTTTTACCATCATTTGCTTTCACAGGACCCCCTAAGAAGAACGTCGCCCCTATGTCAGCTAGAAGCAATCTTAGAGGATGACGTTCCCTCTCCCAACAGAGTTTGCCCTCAGGGTTAGGGACATCATTTAATGGTTGGTTTAGGGTTGAGGGGATGGGGAGATATTTTATGGAATTAGGGGTATTTTTTAAAAAAAGGTGAGGATTAACTGGTTTGATGGGATGATTGGTATTTGTGATTTACTGTTTTTAGAAAATTGTATTGGTACTGTTTCTTGTATATTGATATATTGAATATTGAATGTGAGTGTTCCTACCTCTATTTTTGTATAAGAGTATGCTTATAACTTTGTCTATATTGTATTGATACATCTACTATATTGCAGTGTACATTTCTACCTCTGATATTATTTATATAATAACATTGTTTACATTTGATATGTAATGACATTGTTTACAGTTGAAGATCATTGTTTTCATATATTGCACAGTTGTTTATTCTCTTAGTCTTCAAGTTAGATAGGTATTGAGAATTAATCAGGTCTTTTAGATACATAGAGATTATATTTAGTATAGATAGTATAATCTTCAGCCTCTTCGAAGAGCTGTAGAAAATGGCCTTTAATCTAACCTAGAATTCTGTGCCAACGAGACACAATCACTCCTGGCGACACCACTCTACTCCCGAGAGAACGTTGAGCACCAAAGACACTCCACTGGGAGCTTGTCTTCTTGGCAAAACTGGCCTTTGGGTTAAGAAAAGTCCATACCTCAACTACTGACAAAGATACAGAATATTCATAAGTGGATGAAACAGGATTGTCTTACCTTGCCAAGACAGGGTAGGATAATTCTAAGAAAGTGCCTTGCCTTTAATAATGGTATGTCAGTTATGTTAGGCCTTAGCCAAAGTTGGTTGACTCAACATTGCAAACGAGACTTTGGGTGATTGCCCAGGTAATCAGTTGTCTCTGTCATTTGTTGCACATTTTGGATATCTCTCGCTTGTTAAGTAATATTAATTCCCTTCTCAGATCTTTGGCAGAGTTGAAGATTAGATAATTGTAGTTACTTTCTACCTTATTTAGACTCCTTGAGATAGAATGTTTAGCAAAACTTTTGTTATATGTTTCTTGCTCAATATTGTTTGTTATATTTATTATATGTTACTATTGTATATAGTTGTATTTGGTTTAGTTCTGTCTTATTTAGACAAAAAGGGGAGATGTAGGGGAAACTCTGCCCAATGGGGGGCATGTTCGCCTCGGGCTAATGTTTACATATAAATCTGGTGGTGTGAGCCCCGCCGGTCTCTTTTTTGTATCTTCTGCTCATCGCTGGATCCCTGGTGTTGTAAGCTATTCCTTCATTAAAATTTGCTGTTTCATATTAAGCTAGCCTGGTCATTATGTCGCCTACACCAAGAAACAATACCAATGACCTAACTCCAGATACTTAAGTCTGATCATAAATACACAACAGGAACAGGCAAAACAGTCTCTGACAAAAATTAGTACTCCAGGCTGGGGAGTAACCACTGAGCGAGTGAGCCAGAGCCAGAGACCTCTGAGGGTCTGGACGTGAATCTGGGACCTTTAAGGGAGTAGACCTAAGCCAGGACCCCTGTGGGTCTGGGCATAAGTCTAGGACCTCCCAGGAACTAGGCCTGAGCCAGAACCTCTACCGGTCTGGGCATGATTCTGGGACCTCTGAGGGAGTAAGCAGAAATCAGAGATCTCTGTGGGGCCAGGTGTGAGTCTGGGACCTCAGAGGGAGTAGGCCTGAGCCAGGACCTCTTTGGGTCTGTCCATTAGTCTGGGACATCAAAGGGAATAGGCAGGAACCTGGAACCTCTGTGGGTCTGAACGTGAGTCTGGGACCTCTGAGGGAGTAAGCCTGAGCCAGGTCCTCTGTGGTTCTGGGTGCACCTGAGCCTGGGAACTCTAAGGCAGTAGACCAGAGCCAGAAACCTCTGCAGGACCAAGTCCAAGCCAGGGACTTCTGCAGGAGGGGATGCAGACCAGGCTTTACAGAAACAGGTCAAAGCTAGTAACCTAGGCCAATGTAGGCCTGAGACAGCAAACTCCAAGGGAGCAGAGCAAAGCACAGGAGCACTGAGCTATCTCCAGGAACACGGAGTAACCAGAACTGTGACACTGGTTGTACCACGAGGAGCAACCATCTGAGCTTTGGATTCACTGGCACCTAGATTATTCAACAGAATCTCAGACAGCCACAACCACAACTATTAGAGGAAAAGATGAGTAGAAAAGGTAAGAACACACACAACACCACAAAGAGTAACACAACACCAGTAAAACCTAAATACCCTACAACAGAAATACCTGAACAACCAAATATAGATGAAGCAGAAGAAAATGACCTAAAAATTAACTTGAGGAGAATGTTTGAAACAAAGAGGAAATGAGAAATTCCCTCAAAGAAATGGTGGAAAAAACAAACAAAAAATTGGAAGACATCAGCAAATCCCTCAACGAAAACCACAAAAAAGAAACCAAACATATGAAAGAAACTATTCAAGACTTGAAAACTGAAATAGAGACAATAAAGAAAACACAAGCTGAGGGAATTATAGAAACAGAAATCATGAGAAAACGATCAGGAACCACAAACACAAGCATGAACAGCAGAATACAAGGGATGGAAGAGGAACTCTCAAGCGCTGAAGATACAATAGAGGAAATAGACTCATCAGTTAAAGAAAACATTAATCTAACAAAAGCTTAACCCAAAATATCCAGGAAATATGGGACACCATGAAAAGGCCAAATCTTAGAATAATAGGTATAGAAGAAGGAGAAGTAGTTCAACTCAAAGGCACAGAAAATTTATTTAACAAAATTATAGAAGAAAACTTTTTCTGCCTAAAGAAAGATATGCCTATGAAGATACAAGAAGCTTACAGAAGACCAAATAGACTAGATCCAAAAAAAGTCTCTCACCACATAATAATCAAAACACGAAACATACAGAGTAAAGAAAGAATATTAAGAGCTGCAAAGGTCATTAAAAGAACAAATAATCTAATAAAAAATGGAGTACAGACGTGAATAGAGAACTCTCAACAGTGGAATCTAAAATGGCTGAAAGACACTTAAGGAAATGTTCAACATCCTTAGCAATTAGAGAAATGCAAATCAAAACAGCTCTGAGATTCCATCTTACACCTATAAGAATGGCCAAGATCAAAAACACTGATGACAACTTATGCTGGAAAGGTTTTGGGGAACAGGGAACATTTCTGCATTGCTGATGGGAGTGCAAAATGGTACAGCCCCTTTGGATATCAGTATGGTGATTTCTCAGAAAATTAGGAAACAACCTTCCTCAAGACCCAGTAATACCACTTTTGGGTATATATCCAAAGGATGCTCAATTGTGCCACAAGGACATGTGCTCAACTATGTTCATAGCAGCTTTGTTTGTCATAACCAGAACCTGGAAAAAAACTTAAATGCCCCTTGACCGAAGAATGGATAAGGAAAATGTGGTACATTTACACAATGGAGTACTACACAGCAGAAAAAACTAATGACAGCTTGAATTTTGCAGGAAAATGGATGGAGCTAGAAAATTTGAGTGAGGTAACCCTGACCCAGAAAGACACTTACCACATGTCCTCACTCATAGGTGGTTTTTAAACATAAAGAAAACAAGCCTACAAACCACAATCCCAGAGAACTTAGACAACAATGAGGACCCTAAGAGAGACATATATAGATCTAATCTACATGGGAAGTAGAAAGTAGAAAAAGACAAGATATCCTGAGTAAATTGGGAGCATGGGGACCTTGGGGGAGGGTTGGAGGAGGGTGGGGAGAGTCAGGGAGGGGTACACAGAAAAATGTAGATTTCAATAAAAATCAATAAAAAATTAGCACTCCAACATTAATGTTCCCCCACAATCATGACTTGAATGACATACAATGATTTCAAAATAGCAGTAATAATCATAATTAGAGGAACTCAAAAAGGATATGAATAAATTTCAGAAGACTGCTTAAACATGATTGAAAAAAATAATTAAAACAGTTCAAGATATGAAAATAAAATTTAATAGAGCATTAGAGAATCTCTAAATAAAAGCTAAAATGAAATAAAATGTGAAATGAAAATTTCAGCAATTCAAATATAAATTCAGCAGAAATCCCCACCAATAGATTGGATCAAGTGGAAGAGACAATACTGAGTCTTTTTAAAATTGTTTCTTATTTTTATTTTTTAAAGTGTGTTGGTATTTTGTCTACATGCATGTCTTTGTGAGGGTGTATGATCCCCTGGAACTGGAGTTACAGACACTTGTGAGCTGTCATGTGGGTGCTGGGAATTGAACCCAGGTCTTTTGGAAGAGCAGCCAGTGCTCTTAACCATTGAGCCATCTCTCTGGCCTGACAATATTGAGTCTTAAAGACAAGGTAGAGGTATTGGAAAAATGTCAAATTCAAAGAAAATTTCAAATCTATAATAAATAAATGCAAAACATGTGGGAATTCTGGAATACTATAAAAAGAATAATTCTAATATCTGGAGAAGAAGAGACCCAGGTCAAAGGCACAGGAAATATTTTCAATAAAGTCATAAAAAGATAAACTAAGGAAAAGAGGGGCCTATCAATGTCTAAGACATATTCAGAACACCAGAAAAGAAACTCCTCACATTATATAGCAGTTAAAACACTAAGTGTACAGAACAAAGGATATTAAAAGATGGAAGAGATTCACATACAAATGCAGGCCTGTCATAATAAGAACTGATTTTTCAATGTAGGCCGGGAAATCCAGAAGGGATTAGACCATTGTTACACATATTGGTAAAGACCACAGGCATCAGCCCATAATACTATATTTGGGAAAACTCAACTGTAACCAAAGAAGAAAGTAAAACTTTCTATCCTAAAAACAGATAAAGGAATTTATGATCATTAAGTTAGCTCCATAGAAGATGATGAAGGGAATCCTCAGGTCTGGCGAGGTTTCATATGCCCAAGAAGGCACAAGGAAGAAACAAACAGTTTCAGAAAACTGAATCAAAAGAGGTCAAATGAAACTCCACAAAGCAAGAAAATGACAAGAATACACATTGTTTAATAATAACTCTTAATATTAGTGGTCTTAACTCCACAATAAAGAGTCACAGACTAACAAATGGATTAGAAAACAGGATTCATCTTTTTTAATAGTCGAAGAAATGCATCTCATTAACAACAATAAACACTACCTTAGGATAAATGGATGAAAATGGTATTCAAATTAAATGGAACTAATAATAAACAAGTGTAGTTCTTCTAATATTTAGGAAAAAATAGACTTTAAACCAAAACCAATCAGCAGGTATGAGGAGGAATACTTCTTACTAATTAAAGGAAAAATCCAACAACAGCAATGTTGTTATTCAATGTTCCATTGCTGTGAAGAGACATCATGACAATGGTAACTCACAAAAGAAGAAGCTGGCTTACAGTTTCAGAGGTTTAGTCCATTATCCTCATGGTGGGGAACTTGGCAGCACACAGGCATATAAGGCAGCTGAGAGTTCTGGACCTGAAGACAGCAGGAAGACAGAGTTACTGGTCCATCCAGGCTTAGGCTTTTGGAAACTCAAAGCCCCCCACCCCCCCCATTACACACTTCCTCCAACAAGGCCCCACCTCCTAACCCTTTCATATAGTGCCAGTCTCTGATGACTAAGCATTGAAGTTTATAAGGCTATGGGGCCATTCTTATTCAAACCACCACATTCCTCTTTCTGGTCCCATAAGTTTATGGCTATATTATAATACAAAATGCATTTAGTTCAACTTCAAATGTCCCCATAGTCTATCACTGTAGTAATAAGAGCGGCGGGGCTGTGTCCCTGGCACCCCGGCCGCCTGCACGGCTAGCTTATGCCCCAAAATAACAACACACAAACTGTATTCATTTAAACACTGCTTGGTCCTTTAGCTCTAGCCCTTACTGGCTAATTCTGTTATCCCGATCAACCCATCTCTAATAATCGATGAGCACCGGTCTTACTGGGAAAGGTTCAGCATGTCTAACCTGGCGGCTTGCTTCATGGCGTGCTTCTGCCCGGGAGAGCGGAGCATGGCATCTTTCTCAGGCGTCTGCTCCCGAGAGGAGAGCTGTGGAGTCTGAGCTCACTTCCTCTTCCTCCCAGCGTTCTGTTCTGTTTACTCCTCCCACCTATCTTCTAACCAATAAAATGGGCCAAGGCAGTTCCTTTATTAGCCAATGACCTTCCTCCATCATATCACAGTCTCAACACTGTTTAAAAGTCCAAAGTTCAAAATCTCTTCTGAGACTCAAGGCAGTCTCTTAACTGTAATCCCCCAGTAAAATCAAAATCAAAAAGCAGGTCACATACTTACAACATACAATGGTACAGCATATAGATTACTATTAAAAAATGGAGGGAAAGGAGCATAGTGAGGAAATACTGAACCAGAAAAGACAGAAAACCATCTGGGCAAACTTCAAACTCTGCATCTTCATGTCTGATGTCAAAGCACTCTTTGATCTCCAACTCCTTTCATGTCTGTTAACTGCAGCACACTTCTCTCTCTAGGGCTGCTTCCACACCCAGTCTGCAGCTCTCCTTGTCAGGTATCCCACGGCTCTGGCATCTCCAACATCTTGGGGGTCTCCAACGCAATCCAGGCTCCATCTTCACAGCTTCATATGCAAAGGCCTCTCTGAGACTCCATGCAGGGACACCCCTGACATATACCTGACCTCAGTGGCCTTCTTTAGTTGCAGAGGGAAATTCCATAACCTCTTTCTTCTATCCTTGACTTTAAAGCCTGTTGTTCTTTCTGCAGGGTTAGAGAGAAATCACGAGACACACATCGGTCCCATGTGGGTGAATTTTAATGGGGGGGGATGATGACAGGTGAGGGACAGGGGTGAAGAGACCAAAGGGAAAAGGGCGAGTTATGGCATTCCCCGTTTTTATGGGGGGATCCAGGTGCATCTGGGAAAATGTCCTGCGCATGCGTGGCTCTCATTGAATTGGGATTTGTAGTCCTCTACTGCTTCTGGGAATTGTAGGCCAATGATCCTGTGCATGTGCAGCCTTGTCTCTGAAAGGAACAGCATTTCGCCCTTTTGGTTTTATTTAAAAAAATTGGGAGGGGTCTTAACAGGTAGGGAATGGGGGCATAGCTCGGTCTCTCATGACTGCTTCCTGCTGGCTTTGGGCGTCGAGGGATCCGGAGAGTGTCCGATTGTTCTGATGATGTTTTGTTGATTATGTCCTGTCCGCTGGTGTTTTGAGGTGGCTGATTGAAGAAATCGCGTCTGTCTGGCTCTTGAGTAGCTGGATCATTGTTAAGATGCTGGAAAACAAAAGTCGCATTAGTAGAGAAAAAATTAAAGTGGAGAAGGGGTTTGGGAAATTAAAGGGGAGATTTGGGGTGGGGGGCCGTAGGAGGTCTGGGGTTAAGAATGGTAAAAAAAATTAAATGGTACTTATTCCATTAATTGGATGGTACTTATTCCGTTAATGATCCGTTTGTGTCTACTTCGTTCAGGTGGGTTGGGCTGGCTTCTTGGAGCTTAAAGAAAATGTCTTAAAAGAAATAGATTTTAACCGTATATTCCTTAACATTTTAGGGGTCACTGCTGCAGTCAGTGACAGTCCTGTTATGTCAAGGAACTTTGTTAAGAATCTGCTTACCACCTGAGCCTTTGACTCCATGTTTGATGATGATTTCTGTAATGACAGCTGGATGGTTATTTAGGAATTTAAAGAAGGGAGGGTGTGTTAACACAGGAGGATTAAGTGAAGGATGGGACCACTGTTTTCCTTAGACTGGAGTAGAGGGGGCTGAACCTGGTATCCTTTGGAACTTAAGAGAACAAGGTCCTGTCTGAGTTACCATGTATGAAGGATTATCTTGAGCTGTGGAGATGAATGGTTTAAGATGTGACAGGTGAATCCAGTGAGGAATCCCTTCAAGCTTGGCAGCTGTGGGAGTTAGAAGGATTACTCTGAGGGGACCCTGCCATTTAGGGGAAAGAGGTGAAGGGAGCTGGCCTGGAGGTGAGAGTAATACCTTATCCCCTATTTTAACCGGCGGTGGACATGTGGTAGCACATGGTTGAGGCAGTGAGTGATCCGTGAAGTCCCACAGTAGTGAGCGTAAGTGGGAAAGGAGGGGAGTGAGCAGGTGATCAGGAATGGGAGAGGTTCCCGATGAGAGGCCGGGGGTTAAAACCGGCTGCCCATACATGAGTTTGAAGGGTGAAATGAAAAGGGGGCCCTTTGGGAGAGCCTGAAGCCTGAGAAGAGCCAGAGGCAGAAGTCTTACCCAGTCGAGGTGGAGTTCCTGTGACATTTTAACGAGGGCTTCCTTTAAAGAGCGGTTAGTCCGTTCTACCTTACCTGAAGACTGAGGATGGTACGGTATGTGAAAATTCCAGGGGATTCCAAGTGCCCTAGACAGATTTTGAGAAATCTGGGAAGTAAACTCTGGGCCATTATCTTTTGGCAGATCTGACAGGAGGCCATGGTAGCTTTTAGGAACCCGATATCCTCAGGTGTGGGTGTTTTAAGTGAATAACAAAGGGGGAATGGTGATTAGTGACAGCGGGAGTCCAGAGGGGCTTTGGAAGATCGAGGGGGCAGAGTAGGGCGGGAAGAAGATGGAGAAGAGTCCAAGGAAGCTTCCAGCTGCCTGTGTGACCTGTGGCAGGGGGAAGCTTCCAGCTACCTGCGTGACCTGCTGCGGGGGAAAAATGGGGTGAAGCTGAGTCGGAGGGGCTAGGCGAGGCCCTTGTAGATCTGGAACGGGAGTTTCTTGGGGACCTAGAAGGAGAATGGTTAGGTGACCTAGAAGAATATTTACGTAGGACTCTGTCGGAGGGCCTAGGCGAGGCCCTTGCAGATCTGGAATGGGACTTTCTTGGGGACCTAGAAGGAGAACGGTTAGGTGACCTGGAAGAATATTTACGTGGGACTCCCGGAGACCTAGAAGTGGAATGTTTAGAGGCGTTATGGGGAGATGTAGGTGAGTCCTTTCTGTGCCTAGAAGAAACCTTGGAGGAAAGAGGAATGGGTGGGCTGTCACTCAACTGGGCAGAGCGAGAGGGGTGGCCCCTCAAGGCCAAGGGGGTGGAGGTTCTTCCGCGGGGTCCATGGCAGGAGCAGAGGGTTCCTGGAGGGACGGCATTGATAAGAACATATGTGCAGGTGAACAGTGAGAAGCAGCAGAGGGGTCAGTTTTAATGGCCGTGTAAAAAAACGCCATAATGTACATCATTTCTTTCCATTTAGCAGACCGATGGCAGAAGTTAGCTAGCTCCCGTAAAATATCGGGGTCAAAGGAGCCATGAGGAGGCCATTTAAAGTTTCCGTGTAAACTGTATCTTGGCCACGTCTTAGAGCAAAGACGGATGAGTGTAGATAACTTAACAGAAGGAATCAGGGCGTGAGGTTGTAGTGTCTCCAATAGCCGTCCTAGGGGAGAGGACGGGGGAATTGTCTTTGAAGGCTTAGCACCCATGGCTAGAACTGTGGAAATATCCACAGAAGGCACCGGGAGGTGCCACGAACGTTGGCAGCTCTAGTCACAGGCGTCCGAGTGACCAGAGGGCAGTGTTAAAAGACCTTACTGAACCGATCCTAGCCTCCAACGGGAAGCGGGGTCCTGGGCAAGAGGGAACAGTTAGGCCTGAAGGCCGCCCGTTGCAGCCGAGGTGCTCATACCGTAATGAGCCCATACGTAAAGAGGACAGAAAAAGATCAGAAAGAGAGAACTGGAAGCTCCGAGCTTCCAGGCACGGATAAAAAACAGGTCTAGCCGAGGGTGGAAGGCTGGGGGGGAGGGGGGAGGAGTCAGCATCCGTACCCAGGACACGCCAAAGAAAGCCAGGAGCTCCACCCAGGACACGCCAAAGAAAGCCAGGAGCTCCACCGGATGATCTCTGGGTGAGAGGGGATGGTAAGCCAACCCAGGTGAACTCACGAATTAGCTGCTGTTGGTTGCAGATGGCTGCGTTTAACATGTGGGGGCGGTCGCTGGTCCTCGGTCCTGACCTTGTCCCGGGAGGCACCAAAAACCTGAGCCGCGGCCTCAGGTGACCGGGAGGAAAGGTCCCCGAGCAGACGACACCAACTGTTGTTCTTTCTGTGGGGTTGGAGAGAAAACACGAGACACACGGCGGTCCCACGTGGGTGAACTTTAATGGGGGGGTGACGACAGGTGAGGGACAGGGGTGAAGAGACCAAAGGGAAAAAGGCGAGTTATGGCGTTCCCCGTTTTTATGGGGGGGATCCAGGTGCATCTGGGAAAATGTCCTGCGCATGCATGGCTTTCGTTGAATTGGGATTTGTAGTCCTCTACTGTTTCTGGGAATTGTAGGCCAATTATCCTGCACATGTGCAGCCTTGTCTCTGAAAGGAACAGCAAAGCCAACATTGTCAAGTTCTGCTTCTTGCCAGGGCTGGAACATGGGCCCCTCTTTCAATTGCATGTGCAACAGCCTTCTGTTTCTGATGATTCCCTTCGCTGCTTAAGCTTTTCTTTAATTCCTTTTTACAAACTGGAAGCTTAGCTGGGTGGGGTCTTGCTCTGAGGTTACCACTCCTTGTATTCCATTTAGGATCAGGTTTCTCTTTAAACTTTTTATCTCCTTGAGCACAGGACTTAGCTCTATTATACTTCCCAGTGCTTCTTTTCTTCTTAAACTGTCACTTTCTGTTTTCCTTGCTCATCTTGTTCCTTTTCATTATAGACCTGCAGAAGAATGAACACTAATAAACCACACGAAACAGTCAATATTAGGTTATCTTGAAATCTCCTCTGCTACCACATTAAGCCAAAACTCAATTTAGCCTCAGGCAGATTTTTTTGACAAGGGCAGAAAGCGGCCACATTCTTTGCCAAATTATCACAAGAACTATCTCTAGGTCTCTAGGAGGACACTTTGTAATATTTTCTCCTTTGAAACCTTTTGAGCTGGGCCATCATAATCTACATTGCTCTTAGCACCACTGTCTTCCATGTGGCCTTTTACGCCCCACCTTAAGCATTCAACTGCTTTTCTAGTCCAAAGCCCACAGTCTTCATTTCACCAGCAGGTGGCACGGTCAGGCCTGTCATAGCAATACCATGCTTTCTGGTACCAACTTCTGTCTTGGTCAGTGTTCCACTGCTATGAAGACACACCATGACCATGGCAAGTCTTATAAAAAGAAAGACATACCTTACAAATAGCTCAACAGAACACCAAATAGACAAAACTGAAAAATAAAATATCCATAGCATATGATAGTTAAAACACTGAGTATACTGGACAAAGAAAGTGTATTGAAAGTTGCAAGAGAAAAATAGCAAGTCACAAATAAAGGAAAACCTATCATAATAGCAAATGATTTCTCAACGGAAACTTAGAAAGCCAGAAGATCCTGGAACAATGCACCCCAAGTGCTAAAGAACCTGAGCTAATTTGCCCAGTGAAAGAGAGACAGCCTAAAAAAGTTATATCCAACAAACAAAACTTAAGGAAGATACAGGAAGCTGTATTTCAGGCTGAAGAGAGAAATGAGCATAGGAGCTGTAGAAAGAAATGCAAAGCCATAATCACATAACACAAATTACTGCTGAGAACACAATACCACCAAAATTAACAACACAATGACTACAGTCAGCACTGACTTTAAATATTAACTTTAACTATCAATGGCCCAATTCTTCAATTAAAAGACAGACTGCCTTAATGGATCAAGAAGCAAAATCTACTGCCACATCTTAGATTTTTTAAAAATTATTTATTTGTAGTGCATTGGTGTTTTGCCCACATGTATGTCTGTGTGAGGGTGTTGGATCCCCTGGAACTAGAATTGCAGACAGCTGTGAGCTGCAATGTGGTTGTTAGGAATTGAACTCAGGTCTTCTGGAAGAGCAGTCAGTGCTCTTAACCATTGAGCCATCTCTCCAGCCCTGCCACATGTTAGTTTTAAAGATAGGCACTGCCTTAGTTAGAGTAAAAGGATGGCCAGAGGTACTGCAGTCAAATGAGACAGGGGACAAGAAAGCAACTAACATCGTTACCCTCATACATGACAAAATAGACTTCAAACTAAAATTACTGAGACGAGATAAAGAAAGACACTTAATTTTAATCAAGGAAACAATTAACCAAGAAGACATTGCTATCCTCAACATATATGCATCAAACTTTGGTGCACCCAATTTCATTTAAAAATTCCTAGTGGACTTAAAGAGACAGAATAGCACCAACCTGTTAATTCTATGTGAATTCAATACCCCAGTTTCTCTAACAGCTAAGTCAGCTGGACAAAAAGAAACAGAGAAACATGAGAATCATACATCACATAGGCTTAACAGTTATCTACAGAATATTCCACATAAACACCAAAGGACACACATTCTACTAAGCAGCACAAGGAAGGTTCTCTAAAACAGACCACAAGAAAATCTTTACAAATTCAGAAAGATTAAAATAACACTGTGTATCCAATCTGATCATAATGCAATCAACCTTAAAACTGACATCAGACATATCTCTAGTAAATATACAAACTCATGGAGATTAAACAATACATTATTGAACGATGCATAAGTCAAAGAAGCAATCAAAAAAAAAATAAAAAATTTCTTGGAAGTAAAGAGAACAATATGAAATCTCTGGGATTCAATGAAAGTAGTGCGTACATTAAAAAAAAAAAATCAGAAAAAATGCCCACCTCAAAAGAGAGGTGTGGACTGAAGCCCCTAAAGAACCTCTGACAGGAAGGCTGGGAGAGAAGCCAGCCTTTGGTCAGTCTGGCGACTCACACAGGTGAGCCAGCATCACTACAGCCCCCCCACCTCCTCCACAGCCCCCCTCCCTTCTCCATCCTCCCCCCCTCCGGCGCGCCCCCAAGGCCGGCTCCGCCCCCTCTTGGAGTGGGTGGTGTGCTCCTGCGGCTCCAGTCGTGTCGCAGGCACACGCACCACTGGCGTAGCTGCAGTTACAGTGGTCTGAGCAGGACCCGCATTGCCCCCAGCACTGCGCAGATTGAACCGCCTGGCCGAGCGACATCCTCGCTTCCTCCCTCGAGCTTCCACAGCTCGGGCTCATCTTTCTCTTGGCTTCCGGGCCAAACTATGTAGCCCGCATCTGGCCGCCTGGGTACCCCGCAGCTGACGCCCACCGGAGTCGTCGCCTGTGCCAGGTGCTCGCGGCTAGCAGAGGCCTCATCAGCCAGCGGCCTTCCTGGCCAGCAGAGCCCGTCTCTCGGGCTTCCTTTCTACCAGGTCCCGCTCGTCCCTCCGAGGGACCGTCTTTATGGGTCAGCTTCTGTCCAAAGAGCCTCGTAACCGCCCGAGCCAGAAGAAGCCTCGTTGCTGCAGCTGGTGTCGCCGCCGGCGCCCTCTCATCCGACTGCCAGGCCGCACCCCCGCCAAGGCGTCCCCGCAGTCCTCGGCTCCCAGGAACCGGGACTGCTTCTTCCGCGGGCCCTGCATGCTGTGCTTCATCGTGCACAGCCCCAGCGGGCCCGCCCCCACCGGCCCAGAGGAGGAGCCGCCGCTGTCACCGCAGCCGCTGCGGGACGGGGCCTACGCTGCCGCCCCCTTGCAGCACCTGGAGCCGCGCTATGCGAACCTGGAGCCCGAAGACTGCGCCGCCGCTGCCCGCCGCTTCTTGCTGTCGTCGGCCGCTGCCGCCGCCGCCTCCTCGGCTTCGTCGCCCGCCACCCGTTGCAAAGAGCTGGGGCTAGCCGCCGCCGCCGCCTGGGAGCAGCAGGGCCGGAGCCTCTTCCTGGCCAGCATGGGGCCGTTGCGCTTCCTGGGGCCGCCGGCCGCCGCGGAGCTTTTCCAGGGGCTGCCATCACAGGCTGAGTACCCCATGCCCCCTGAGGTCGTGTGCAAGCGTAAGGGGGTTGGGGTTCCCGACTACAGCTTTTGCGAGCAGCCTCTCTGCGGCGGCGGGGGAGGTGCCTCTCTGATGCAGCCGCTGGGTGCAGGATGCTGCCAGGCCCTGGAGCAGCCCCTGTCACCACTCGGCTCCAGGCCCACCTCTCCTGGCTCAGAGTGTGACCTCCTTGGAGCCGCCGGGAGCAACTTCCGAGCTGGAAGCATCGCCCACTGGCTCGCCCAGCAGTCTGAAGCCCGCGACGCGGACTGTCAGAAGATCCCCGAAAATCCCTGCAGCTATCGTAGGGAGCCGCTCCCCGAAGCCCTAGATGTTAACCAGCTGCCGGGGTCCATCGTGCTTGACGTGGAGCTGGATGACTAGGTCCAGCAATGCCAGCCCCCCGCCCCATCCCCGGCCCCTGCCCTCCCGAGGCTTTCTCCCCTCCCCCACCCCTGCCCCCTTGTGCATGGAGGAGCAGGGTTTCTAGGCAACCGGGGATGCCTGAAGGGGAGACTGGGAAGCCCCTAGGCCCTGTGCTTAAGGCCCCTTTTGAAGTAGAAAAGCTTGGAGTCTGCTGAATGCCTTGTAGTAGATTAGATCTGTTCTCACAATTCAGGATTCATTCATTGCATTAGCAAATCCTGATATAGAAACTATTAGATTTCTGTGGAATAAATATATGCACATTTGAGCAATTTTATTTGGTGGGTAACAACTTTACATACTGGTGTTTGAACGTTTTCAAACTGTTTTCAGGTTTGATAGCTGCTAGTTAGTGCCAATAACTTGCAATTAAGCATGTACCGTGATCAATCACTGTATCAAAGCTTTATATATACAGATCTCATGGATTCCTCCATTTGATGCTCTGTGACAACTCCCGTTACTATTTCCTGCATTCAACAAGCAACGGACGCTCCAGAGGTTTACAGATGGCTCACACTAGTGAGCCAGGAAGACGACGGGTTTTCGTTTTGTCTTGTGAAACTAACAATCTAGATGGACTTAAAACGGTTGAATGAACTGGTTCAAGGCCACACTTGTAAACTAAAGAGCAAATTTGGGTCTTGGACTGGGGAATTTTGGCCCGCTTGACTTGAAAAAAATAACTGTTGTGTATGCTGTTGTTTTTCCTTCTTACATCCTTGCCTTTATATGCAATGAATTATCAGAAGTCAGATTTCTTTTATGTTGGGGGTTGGGTGAGTGAAAAAGTGAAGTGCCTGGGGAATTTTGTGTCACTGTCAATTACTAGGTAAAATCTCCTGCTTTAGCAGAGCTAGAGACAACTCTGTGATAGTTTACACTAAGTTATTTGCTCCCTTGTTTTCTGTCTTTGTTCCCATGCCTTTTCCTGAAGACAAAAACATAAGAACTTGATTTTTCAGTGTGGAAGATATTTAAATGAGACTATTTAGAACAAATCTTCAGGAGAACCTGGCTACTTTCATTGTTACTGAATTAACTGCCAATGAATTGTAAAAGTTACTGTCACATCAGTGTACTTACTTGAGTAGACTTTTAACATGTGTGTAATTATGTGTTTGGATCTGTTTTACTGTGACATTGATGTTCTTGTGAACAATACAGCAAAAGATCAGACAAGTTTCCCATTTTCTTGTGTCAAAATGTAGTGAGATAATTATTATGAAGGTGCATTTGCAGGAGGGGTAATTACTTTGTGTGTTCAGGGGATGAATTTTAGGGCAGAGGAAACTTTCTCAAGTCCTTTAAATCACTGACTGATATATAAATAAATGATTTCTTAATGACGCAACTCAAACATTTGGAAAAATACAAAAGAACCAAGTCCAAAACTTTAGGAAGTGATAAAAATCAGAGCAGAAATCAATAAAATAGAAAGCAGTACAAATAATCAATAAATCTAAGAGCTGGTGCTCTGAGAAGACTAAAAAAGATTGCAGGCAAAGGGGAGGTTGGTCCTTGGACTTCCCACACGTCAGGGAACCCTGATTGCTCTTCGAGCTGATGAGGGAGGGGGACTTGATTGGGGGAGGTGGAGGGAAATGGGAGGCGGTGGCGGGGAGGAGTCAGAAATCTTTAATAAATAAATAAATTAATTAAAAAAAAGATTGCAGGCTGTTGACCCAACTGAAAGAGGAAGACAGGACCCACATTAACAGAATCAGAAGTGAGCAGGGAAAAAAATTACAATGAACATTAAAGAAATTCAGAATATTATAAAGGAATACTTTAAAAACCAGTAATCCATTAAGTTGAAAATCCTAAAAGAAATAGGTGAATTCTGATTCAGCTAAACTACCAAAATTAAAACAAGAAGAAGACAACCTAAACAGATCCATAACAAATGAGATCAAAACAGTAATGAGAAGCCTTCCAACTAAAAAAAAAAAATCCCAGGCATAGGTGAATTCACAGCAGAATTCTATCATGTCTTCAAAGAAGATCTATAAGCAATCCTTAAAATTAAATATATAACTGGCTTTGTGGGAGCCTAGGCTGTTTGGATGTTCACCTTACTAGACCTGGAAGGAGGTGGGAGGTCCTTGGACTCCCTACAGGGCAGGGAACCCAGTCTGCTGGTCTGCTCTTTGGGCTGATGAGAGGGGGGGAGTTGATTGGGGGAGGGGGAGGGATATGGGAGGCGGTGGTGGGGAAGAGACAGAAATCTTTAATAAATAAATAAATAATAATTAAAAAAAGAAAAAATAAAGTATAAGTCAAATGACTAAAAAATTAAATATATGTTTATTAACATTAAATATAAACAATAAATTAATAATATATTTTAAAATAATTCTAGCTAAGACCTGGATGGAGGTGGGAGGTCCTTGGACTTCCCACAGGGCAGGGAACCCTGATTGCTCTTTGGGCTGACAAGGGAGGGGAACTTGATCGGGGGAGGGGGAGGGAAATGGGAGGCGGTGGCGGGGAAGAGACAGAAATCTTTAATAAATAAATTAATTTAAAAAATTCTAGTTATTTTAAACAATAATAAATATACATTTAATTATGTGCACATAAATGAGTGCGCGCACACACACACATGCACGATTTAATTATGTGCACATACATGAGTGCACACACACATGCACGATTTAATTATGTGCACATACATGAGTGCACACACACATGATTTAATTATGTGCACATACATGAGTGCGTGCACACACACACACGATTTAATTATGTGCACATACATGAGTGCACACACACACACACACACGCGTGCGTGCACGTACACAGAATACTTCCAAACTTCTTTTACAAAGCCAGTATAATTCTAAAATCAAACAGGTAAAGACAAAACTAAACACAAAAACTACAGGCCAATATCCCTATAAATTCAAAATGCTTCACTTACATAAAAATGATTATCCATCATGATCAAGCTGGCTTTATCCCTGAAATGCAAGTTAATAAATGTAATAAAAAGTGGGGATAAAGACAAAAATCACATGATTATATCAATATATGGCAGAAAAGCCTTTGATAAAGTCCAACATGCCACTATAATAAAAATCCCGGATAAAGTAGAACTAAAGGGAACATACCTCAACATAATAAAAGCTAAATATGATAAACCCACAGCTAGGATAATCCTAAATAGAGGAAAAACTTGAAGCAATCCCACTGATATTGTGTATGAGACAGGGCTGTCCACTAGCTCCATTTTTTCAACACTGTGATCAAAGCACTAGCTGGAGTAATAAGGCAAGAGAAGGAAATAAAAGGGATACAGATAGGAAGAGACATCAGACTGTCCCTATTTGCTGATGACATAGTACTATATATATGAGCTTCAAAACCTCTACCAGCAAACTTCTAGAAACAAGCAAATGCATCAGTGTGGCAGGATAGAGAGTCAACTTGCACAAATCAATAGCTTTTCTACAAAAACATCCATAGAAAGAGATTATGGACACACTGTCATTCATAATAGCCTCAAAATAAAATATCTAGGAATAAGTCTAACCAAGGAGATTAAAATACCTTTACAATGAAAACGTTAAACCTATGGGGGGGGGGGGAGAGACTAGAAAATGGGAACACACCTCATGCACATGGATTGGTAGAATTAATATTGTGAAAGTGACAATTTTACCAAAAGCCATTTGTAGATTCAATGCAATCTCAACCCAAATCTCTATCTCACTCTTCATAGAAATAGAAAAAATTCTAAAATTCTTATGGAGCTACAGAAGACCTATATAATCAAAACAACCTTAAGCAAAAAGAACAATGCTGCAAGGATTACCATTCTAATTCTTAAATATATTACAGAGCTATAGTAATAAAAACAACATGGTATTGGCAGAAAAACACGTGAATACCAATGAAACAAAATTGAGGACCCAAATATAAGTTCACGTAACTTTATCTATTCAGTATTTGGTAAAGATGCCAAAAATAAGCTGGAGAAAAGAAAACATCTTCAGCTGGGCAGTGGTGGCATACGCCTTTAATCCCAGCACTCGGGAGGCAGAGGCAGGCGGATCTCTGTGAGTTCGAGACCAGCCTGGTCTACAAGAGCTAGTTCCAGGACAGGCTCCAAGCCACAGAGAAACCCTGTCTAAAAAAAAAAAAAAAAAAAAAAAAAAAAAAAAAAAAAAAAAAACCAACAACAACAACCAAAAAAACAACAACAACAAAAAACTTCAACAAGTGGTGCTGGGGAAACTGGATGTCCATATGGGGCAGAGTGAAATTAGACATGTAACATCACACTGCACAGAAACTAACTCCAAATGGATCAAAGACCTAAATGTGAAACCTGAAACACTTTTGGAAGAAAATATAGGCAGTACCCTACATGATATAGGTGTAGGAGAGGACTTTCTGAATAAGGACACAATTTGCCCAAGAAATAAGGCAAACAATAGACAAGTGGTATTTCATTAAAACTAAAAAGTTTCTGTTCAGCTAAAGAAACAACCAACTGAGTGATCAGGAAGTTCACAAAATGGGAGAGAATTTTTGCAAGTTATATATCTGAGAATTACTATCTAGAATATATATAGAACTGCGAGGGGTGCATCCACCCACTGAGACAGTGTGCCTGTTCTAATGGGAGCTCACCAAGGCCAGCTGGACTGGGACTGATGGAGCATGTGATCAAACCAGACTCTCTGGATGTGGCTGACAATGAGGGTGGACTGAGAAGCCAATGATAATGACACTGGATTTTGATTCTACTGCATGTATTGGCGTTTTGGTAACCTAGTCTGTTTGAATGCACACCTTCCTAGACCTGGATGGAGGGGGGAGGGCCTTGGACTTCCCACAAGGCAGGGCACCCTGACTTCTCTTAGGACTGGAGAGCGGGGGGGAGGGGGAGTGGGGGGAGTGGGAAGGAAAAAGGAGGATGGGAGGAGGTGGAAATGTTAAATAAATAAATTAAAAAAATAAAGCAAAACAAAACAACAACAACAAATAAGTTAAGAATTACTCATTCAAGAAATGGTCCTGGGATCCGAATAGATTTTTTTAAATAAGAAAAAGTGACTAAGAAATATCAAAAAAATATTCATCATCCATAGCAATTAGAGAAATGCAAATCAAAACAACTTTGAGAATTCATCTTATCCCAGTCAAAATCGCAAGTTATTGCCCTAGGTCCACCCCCCAACACCAGAGACAGAAGGAAAGTCCCTATTGCTGAAGACACCATGTATGTAAGATAAAGGGCCCAGAGGCTCCTGAGCTAGAGCTGACCTGAATGCCTCTTCCCTGAGGACTAGCTTTTATGGTCCCAGAAGGCATCATGCAAACTTCCAAAGGAGGGAAGCAACCAACAGTCTTACCCAGCTCTGGTGCCTGTGCACCACAATGACCAGCATGGCACAATAACTACAAGGGTTCAATAGTGACATACATTGCTTGATGGTAGTCAACAGCTCTCTAGTTGGACTTAAAATTTGCTCAATAAGACAAGAAGGAAACCATGCCTAGTATTAAAACCTGACCAACAACTCAGGACTAGTGAAGTCCTGGGTCTTGGAACCCAGTCCCAACTGATAGGCTCTGAGATCATGAGATCATAGGAGAGGGGGTGGAAAGATTGTAAGAGCCTGAAGAATGGGGTTTGCTGTGAAATTGTGTTTCCTAGGAATGTCAAAAGCTACACCTATGAAGGCTCACCAACATGGTTGCCTAAACCTGAGTTGAATAAGGACGACACCAAAATAAATGCTAACATGGAAGGGGAAAGGCTCAGGAAGTCTCAGTTCTACATAAAGAACCACAGGCAACTAAGGAATAATGGGGGGGGGGGAGAGAGAGAGAGAGAGAGAGAGAGAGAGAGAGAGAGAGAGAGAGAGAGAGAGAGAGAGAGAGAGAGAGAGAGAGAGAGAGAGAGAGAGACAGAGAGAGAGAGAGAGACAGAGAGAGAGACAGAGAGAGAGACAGAGAGACAGAGAGAGAGACACAGAGAAAGACAGAGAGACAGACAGAGAGAGAGACAGAGAGAGAAGTAGTCTTCCCCAGGGCTGGGCACACCAATTGATTATCTAATACCAAATGGTCAGCCCTGAAAATATATGTACCTGTGATATCACACAGACTGATCAGGTAATATTTGTGTACCAAAGGATGTGTGTGTGTGTGTGTGTGTGTACATATATATGTAAAATCCATTAAAGTAATACAAAGAAAAAGAGGCCATTAAAATCAGGAACAAGATAAGGACGTTTATTCTCTTCTCTTCCATTCAACTTAATACTTGAAGTATTGTCAAGAGCAATGAGACAAATAATGGAGAGAAAGGGGATAGAAATAAGAAGTCAAAATGTCTTTATTTTCAGATGATGATTCCATACATAAACAGCACTAAAAGCAGCAAGGAATGATTGTAGGAGTCAAAGGGTCAACACAGTAAAAGATCACAGCCCACAGAACCAACTAAGCAGGGCTCATAGGGGCTCACAGAGACTGAACTGGCAATCAGGGAGCCTGTATAGGTCTGATCTACATCCTCTGCATAAATGTTATGGCTATATAACCTGGGGTTTCTGTGGTATATCTAACAGTGGGAGTGGGGACTGTGTCTAACTCTTTTGTCTGCTTTTGGGATCCTTTTCCTCTTACTGGGTCACCTCATCCAACCTTAATACGAGGAGATGTGCCTAATTTTATTATAACTTGATATGCCATGTTTGGTTGATATCCCTAGGAGGCCTGTCCTTTTCTGAAGAAAAAAACTAAACATCAAGAAACAAATGAATCTTGACTTGGTACTAAACAGACAGGTCCCAAAAGATGAAATAAAAAATGGCTAAGAAACACTAAAAAAAATGCTCAACATCCTTAGCCATCAAGAAAATGAAAATAAAAGATGATTTCATCTTATACCTGTCAGAACGGCTAAAATCCAAACAACAAATGACCACAAATGTTGCCTGAGATGTGGAAAGGGAGCCTTTGTTTACAGTTGGGGTATCCACTGTGGAAATCCTTCTGTAAGATATTCAAAAAGTTAGAAATACATCTACCACATGATCTAGGTACACCACTCTTGGACATACACCCCAAGAACTCTGAACCCTAATACAGAAATACCTGCTCATTTATATTCACTGCTGCTCAATAGCCAGGAAATGGAAGCAGCCTAGACGTTATCAGCTGAGAAATAGATGATGAACATGTGTTGTATTTCCACAATGGAATATTAATTTTTAAGCAAAATGAAATTAAGAAATGCACAAGGAAATGAATGGAGTTAGAAAGACTCATTATGAGTGAGGTAACACAGACCCAGAAAGACAAATGTCATATGTTTTCTCTCATTTGTGAATTTAGCTTTGATTATGTGGGTTTAATTTGGAATATTCATAGATATTGGGAAATTCACAAGGAACCATGGGGAGGGACTTTTAAGGGAAGGGAGATAAAATGCACAGTTATAAAAGATTAAAGGAAAATTACAGAACAGGAAAGGTTAAATTAGGGTGAGTTATGAGAGGCCAGGATAGATGGGGGAATAAAGGCAGTTATAATACTAAAGACCTTTCAAAAAGTCATATGGAAGCTCATTACCATGAAAGCTTCCTACCTATATCTATAGCTATATCTAGCTTCCTATAGATATAGATAGACACAGATATAGATAGATATGAAGACACACAAACAACAATAAAGAGTTAAAATGGAGTTATCCAGGGCTGCAGAGATGGTTCAGAGAGAGGTTAAGAGCACTGGCGGTTCTTCTAGAGGTCCTGAGTTCAATTCCCAGCAACCAGATGGTGGCTCACAGCCATCTATGAGATCATCGGTGCCTTCTGGTGTGCAGGCATACATGGAGGTAGAATACTATGGACATAATAAATAAATTTCTTTAAAAATGGAGTTACTCTATAGTACAGCAGCAATGCTCCTACTAGATACCACAGTCTAACAAAATCCCTGTGTCAGGAATGGATTACCGCTTTAGGAATTGCTTCTCAGTGAGGTACCATAGAACCTCAAACATGGCAACACTCTTGACTATCCTACAGAACTTGAAGGTAACACTTTATTTCAGAAGACAGCATACACTTGAGTATAATGGGTAAATGTACAATGATAAATCAAGTACTAACTGACCTGGAAGCTCCATCCTATCTTCACAGTGCTGACAAGTTCCATGCATGCTAACAGAAGAGAAAAAGAATCATCTGTATTACCAAGCTAGGAAACTTGCAAGCTGTGATAACAGTTGGCCTGGCAAGACATGCTCATGGTTGCAATAATGGCACAAACATCATGGAAATAACTAGCCACTTTCTGATTGGATTTAATTTCAATTCCTCAAGATTAACCCCTTTTCTGTCACCATTTTTAGGCCAAGAACCTATGGCTAGGTAGGTCCTAACCTCTAGTGGGCAACTTATTACTATTATTGCTCAGCTTAGTGGACTTAGTTTGACATCAATTCCTAATGAGTTACTGTTATGGCTGGCATGGACCATCACCATCATCCTGAGTTGTTGCTGTGTCTCCACTATCACCACCACTGAGCCAAGCCTAGCAGTGGCAATATGAAGTCAACCTGATTGTCTACCAGAAAGTCAACAATTACTCAATGCTGCCATTTTACTTTAGGGTTTTGGCAAACTATTTTCTACTTCCTTATGAGGAAGTGGTGAAACGCACCTACAACTTGTAATGATTGTTCTGTCTCTTTAAGAGACAAGCCATGCCCACTCCCTCCCCCATCCACTGAGGCAGGCAGGTCTTCCTTCCTGCTTGCAGCCTTAGTCTCTCTCTTTTCCGGCTTCCTCTCAGAGAGGCAGTTTTGGTCTCTCCTCTCCTCTCTCTCTGTCTCTCTGTCTCCCTGTCTGTCTCTCTCTGCTCTTCTCCCCTTCTCCCCACCCTTCCATAACCACTAAATAAATATCCAACCTCACTCTACATGGTGTGCCTATCCGTCTGTCTCTCGCCTGCTGCCACATGGCTCACTGCTGGGGACCAGCCACCTTTGGAGACCTGCAGCATGGGCTCATGTACCATCCCTGTCTAGGCCTGGCTTTTCTCAGGACCTGCTGCCTGCTACCACATGGCCTTCTGCCACCACTTGTTGTCCTGCAGTGTTTTTGCTGCTTGCCCCTGCTGGGGATCCTGCAACAATTTTTAATAATCCATTATGCAACTCCTCCTGCATCATGTAGGGCCTTCCAGCCATAACAGCAGCAGCTGCTGCTTCCTCAGGGTGGCCCTGCAGGTGGCAGTGCCCCAGGGGCTGACCCACCCCAGGGCTCCCAGGGAGCACAGAGCAGTCCTTTGTCTGAATTGACCCCATGAGCAGCACACGACCCCCAAGTGTTGCTGACCCTCAGCCCTTTGAAGGAATAGAGTCCAGTGCCTCGGTGACTGGCCATGGGGAGCTGGACCCAGGGGCCTTGCTGGACAGGGATTTGGAGTGTAGGAGGAAGCTATGGAAAGTTTCAGGTTCTGAGCATGGTAGTGTCCCCTCCTCCTGCAACAGCAATGACAAGACACCTGGCAGACATCACTGCTTCACAGATGACTCAGGCATTAAGTTATGTGTGTGCAACTGGAGCCACCATGAGGGTGGTCTCAAAGAGTCCAATACACTCAGAGGATGTCCTGGATGGGCCCTTGGACTTCTGTGACAGTTGTCACTGAAGGACTCTGTCTGTCCTCTGAGGAGTAGTCTTGAGAGCCTGGGCTCCCCCATCTGCCTCCACTGTCTTCATGCCTACTGCTAAATGCCATCAATGAACAGGCCTCCCCACACTCACAGTGCAGCAGCTCCCCCAGCTAGACAATGCCCTGCCTGTATCTGAGAGCTTGACAAACAACCAGGGTAGGGGACACCCACAAGAGAAGCATTAAGTGACTTTTAGAAGTGGTACAACTGTTATGCCAAGATCACGGAGTGCCCCCCAAACAAACCAGAAAACTGAGTCCTGTATGTAAAAACAAAGAGCCTTTTTTCTTCCACAAGTTTGCAAACTTGGTCTTTCCATGTGTCCAATGTATTGCAGTGATTGGAGAGCCCTGAGCTTAGAGTTGGGTTTTTATAGTAGCAAAGGTGGGAGTGAGGGATTTCTAAGGTTTAGGAGCCCAGTTGACTGACATTGTCTAGGGGTGTCCTGGTGAAAAGCAATGGGTGTGTGCTGGCTGGTGATCCCATCTACAATGGTTGGGCGCTAGGAATTTCCTTTGGATGTTCTGTTCTGAGTGGTACCTGGGTAATCTCAGTTTGTGGTCTTTATCTAAACCAGTAGTTTACCTCGGGGTAAACTACTGAGACTCAGGCCTCTATTGAGCTTGTCATGACTGGGTCCTATAACAACCACTTTGTCCTCTTTCCCATCTTGCAAGATGGTGGGTGAAAAAGGCGAGAAACCTGATACAAAAGAGAAGAAACTTGCAGCCAAGAAGCCTGGCGGTGATGCCCCTGCCACTGGTGCAGCCAAAAAGGGTGACCCTAAGGCTAAAAAGCTCAAGAAGGGGAAGCTCCATTGCAGCCGAAATCCAGTCCTTGTTAGAGGAATCGGCAGGTACTCCCGATCTGCTATGTATTCCAGAAAGGCCATGTACAAAAGGAAATACAGAGCTGCGAAAACCAAGGTTGAAAAGAAAAAAAAAAGGAAAAGGTCATTGCCACTGTCACAAAACCAGTTGGTGGTGACAAGAATGGTGGTACCCGGTGGTTAAGCTTCAAAAAATGCCCAGGTATTATCCTACCGAAGATGTGCCTTGGAAGCTGCTGAGCCATGGCAAAAAGCCCTTCAGTCAGCATGTGAGACGCCTGCGTGCCAGCATCACTCCTGGGACTGTCCTCATCATCCTTACCGGGCACCACAGGGGCAAGAGAGTGGTTTTCCTGAAGCAACTGGGCAGTGGTTTACTGCTTGTGACAGGGCCTCTTGCCCTCAACAGAGTTCCTTTAAGAAGAACACATCAGAAGTTTGTCATCGCCACCTCTACAAAAGTTGATATCAGCACAGTTAAAATTCCCAAACACCTGACTGATGCTTACTTCAAGAAAAAGCAGCTGTGTAAGCCCAGGCATCAGGAGGGCGAGATCTTTGACACAGAGAAGGAGAAATACGAGATTACGGAGCAGCGCAAGGCTGATCAGAAAACAGTGGACTCGCAGATTCTGCCAAAGATCAAAGCTGTTCCTCAGCTGCAGGGCTACCTGCACTCTCAGTTCTCTCTGACGAACGGGATGTATCCTCACAAACTGGTTTTCTAAATTGCTGATAACCTAATTAAACAGCTTTATGTGTCTCAAAAAACAAAACAAAAACAAAACAAAAAACAACCACTTTGTCCTTTTATTTTTTTCTTTCCTGTATAACTTTCTCCACATCTCCATACACAAACTTGGGGTGTATGCCTCATCTCCCCCACAAAAGCACAGAACTGTAGTGTTATGCCCCAAATCTAGATCCCCAAAATACCACTATGAGACCAAATCCTATGCAAAAGCAAAGAGTCTTTATTGCGAGTTAACTCAGGCCTCTCTGTCCATCCATCTGAAGCAGCAGTAGAGCAGGAGAGATCCCAGGCAGCACGATGAAGGGTTTTTTATAGTGGCCATGCAAGAAGGGGCAGGTTTGGGGAATTCCAAACATGCATAGCTACAGATTTGGGATTGGCTCAAACTTTAAGGAAGGGTATCCGGACTGAGCTGATTGGCGGCCTTGGGTCTAGGGGGAATTGCAACATTGTTGTCTCAGCACAAGGACACCTGGAATTGTTTACTCATTTCTGATTGGTCTCTCCCTGTGGGGGTGAGGTGTTGTCCATTCCTGATTGGTCTCTCTTGGTAGGGTGATGTGCTGCCTGTTTCTGATTGGCTTCTCCCTGTGGGCTAAAATCAGGGGGAGGTGAAGCTTATAGACTAGAGGGAGCCACTTTCCGGTTCAAGGATTGGTTGGCTTTAATTTTAGGGTCAGGGCGTATTTCTTAAACTGGTTCTGATTCTAGAGGGCAAGTGTCTTTCTTTGGCTCTGGTTTCAGGGTCAGGGTGTTTTTCTCTGGTTCTGGGTTCTGGGATAAGGTGTTTCTTTTGCTGGCTCCAGATCCAGGGTGTGTTTCTTTCACCAGCTCTGGGTTCAGAGTCAGGTGCTCAGGGATTCAGGGATTGTGCTATGGCTACAGATCTGCTGGGGCCTGAGTTTCTCAGTGGAAGACTGAGAGACTGGTTCTTGTTAGCATTCAGGCATTATGTCGACCTGCCCTTGGTGACCTAGCAGAATATGTCACCAACCCCAATCACTCCCTATGCACATGCACTGCCCCCAAGGTCCTCAGCTATAGCCACTAAGAGGATCCCCTGTGTGCATGCAGATACTTGACCAGCCCAGGTTTCTTTCTTCTTCTTTCTTTCTTTCTTTCTTTCTTTCTTTCTTTCTTTCTTTCTTTCTTTCTTTCTTTCTTTCTTTCTTTCTTTCTTTCTTTCTTTCTTTCTTTCTTTCTTTCTTTCTTTCTTTCTTTCTTTCTTTCTTTCTTTCTTTCTTTCTTTCTTTCTTTCTTTCTTTCTTTCTTTCTTTCAGATTTCTGTCTCTTCCCCGCCACCGCCTCCCATTTCCTTCCCCCTCCCCCAATCAAGTCCCCCTTCCTCGTCAGCCCAAAGAGCAATCAGGGTTCCCTGCCCTGTGGGAAGTCCAAGGACCACCCACCTCCATCCAGGTCTAGTAAGGTGAGCATCCAAACTGCCTAGGCTCTCACAAAGCCAGTACGTGCAGTAGGATCAAAAACCCATTGCCATTGTTCTTGAGTTCTCAGTAGTCCTCACTGTCCGCTATGTTCAGCGAGTCTGGTTTTATCCCAGGCTTTTTCAGACCTAGGCCAGCTGGCCTTGGTGAGTTCCCGATAGAACATCCCCATTGTCTCAGTGTGTAGGTGCACCCCTCGCTGTCCTGAGTTCCTTGCTCGTGCTCTCTCTCCTTCTGCTCCTCATTTGGACCTTGAGATTTCTGTTCGGTGCTCCAATGTGGGTCTCTGTCTCCTTTCATTGCCTGATGAAGGTTAATATTCAGGAGGATGCCTATATGTTTTTCTTTGGGTTCTCCTTCTTATTTAGCTTCTCTAGGATCACTAATTATAGGCTCAATGTCCTTTATTTATGGCTAGAAACCAAATATGAGTGGGTACATCCCATGTTCCTCTTTTTGGGTCTGGTTTACCTCACTCAGGATAGTGTTTTCTATTTCCATCCATTTGCATGCAAAATTCAAGAAGTCCTTGTTTTTTACTGCTGAGTAGTACTCTAATATGTATATATTTCATACTTTCTTCATTTATTCTTCCATTGAAGGGCATCTAGGTTGTTTCCAGATTCTGGCTATTACAAACAATGCTCCAGCCCAGGTTTCTATGGCTGCTACATCACGCACTAAGCCTCCTTTAAACGTGAGCTCTGCCCATTTCCCTTTTCTTTCCTGCTGATTCACTGAAGAGGCAAACAGACCTTTGCACCTCTCTCCCCCCCTTTTCCATTCCCTTCCCCTAATAAGCCCTCTCTGTGAGCCCTGTTGCAGGATGGCGTCTCTCAGTCTCCCACATTTTTTTTTAATTATAGCAGTTCTGGGATTCATTCTGCACCCCCTCTTTTCTGAGCTATATCTCACCTACCTGCCTAGCTGAGAACCGTGTGTCTGGAAAGCCCTCAAGGACTGAGGTTGGGGCTGTGCTCTGTGATAGACTGCATTTGGAAGAGAGTGTCACTGTGTCTCAGTCTGGGAGAGACAGTTTATCTTGGCCCTGAGTGAAGTAGGAAATCCGAGCCTCTGGCTGTCACCTGTGGCTGCCAGTGTCTGCAGAGCTGACATTAGGTTAGTCTAGTGGGAGGGTGAGAACCAATGGACAGGTTGATGAGGGGCTTGTAGATCTGGCAAGTCCCGGGGGACAGTACACATCTGTGCATTGTAGAGGGGGCCCTTCCCAGTAGGCTTTTGCAGGCTTCAGCCTGGTTCAGGTGGATAAGCTTATGCTGTGTTCTTTAAAAACAAATAACAAGGGGCTAGAGAGATGGCTCAGTGGTTAAGAGCACTGGCTGCTCTTCCAGAAGTCTTGAATTTGGTGTCAGCAACTGCATGGTGGCTAGCAACTATCTATAATGGTGTCCTCTTCAGACATGCAGGCATACATTCTGGCAGAATACTATTCATAATAAATAAATTAAAAAACAAACAAAAACAAATAACAATGGCTAGCTGGAAACAAGAACCGTGCTAGTGGGCAGGCAGGAATTCTCTTCTGGACAAGGGAATTTTGCAGCTCTGTTCCCCAGGTTGCGTTTGCAAGAGTCTGGCTACTGTTGGGTCAGGAGAAAAGAGTGTGAACAGGCCTGGTGGTGGTAGCCCTGGGCCTTCTGTGAGCTGGGGCCTAAGTCTGACGTCTGGTTGATATGTAGCCTCCTCCACCTTTGCCCTTTGTCTATGCACACAGGTGACCAGTGGTCACTGCCAGTCCTGAACACAGTCTGCAGTCACTCCTTGTCCTTCCTAAGCAGGTGGACTGAGGAAGTTGTGTGACCTGGGTAAGGCAGCCTCATAGCCTGTCTCTCAAACACTATTTTCTCTTGAGTTTGACTAAGTCTGTTGTTCATTTTAAACTTACCACTTAGAACGAATACCTTGGTTATCTGTGGTTCTCATGGCTGCCCCTATCCCTAGACATGCATTATCTCATGACCTCCAATTTGTTTGTGTGTGTTTACATCCTGACTTTTTCTTCTTCCTTTTCCTTTCTTACCGACAGTGCTGAGACTACGTATCATTGTTCAAGAGCAGAGAAAGAACCAGATTCTTTGCATGAACTGAACTGTGTGGGAAATGTTCCTGTCAGCTCCTTCTGTGCTCCTTTTTCCTATCAAAGCACGACTGGTTCTCTAGAGCCAGACGACAATAACAAGGCCCAGAGGTCCTCCTGCAGATGGTTATCACCTCCTGCCCAAGAGACTCATTTCCCGGGTTATATAGGAGAGTGAGTCACCGCTTTCCAACAGGCCCAGCCATCAACCTGCCCAGGATCTCTAGAAATCTCTGGCAGACACTTGGATGCCACAAGTGCGCACCTCCTCTGTGGAGGTCTAGACGGTTGGTGTGAGGCCAGAGGGGCCTAAGCTGCAGCCTTCTTGTTAGAATCTCAGACAATGAAGCTTCTCAAAGGGGAATAAGTTTTCCCAAATGAACCCCTCTTTAGTCAACTGATCATGAGGTAGGACCTCTCATTTTCTTTCCCCCGACAGAGTAGGGAGCTGGCCTAGGGGTTGACTAGCTTCCGTGAAGCATCTACCATGATGACTGAGCTAAAGTCTAGCCCCTGCTGCTCAGAGAGAGCATCGGAAATAGTGAGTTAGGGGCCAGGAAGACATGACTGAGTTGGGTTTTCAGGTAAATGGGAGAAGCGGGTAGGCAGAAGACTTGGTGCTGTGGTCAGCTTTGCAGCCACGAACACATTCTTGTGTGAGACAAATCAATGTCTGCCAGTTATTGTGAATATGTGTATTTTAAGCAATATGACTCAGCTGCTCAGACTTCTTGGGCAATCTGGGTGATGTACATCTTGTACTGTGATTGTTCTGAAGATAGACTGACCCTTACACTGTGAGAAGCCCTAATAACAGCCATCCCAACATTTAAAAAAGAAAAAAAGAAAACCGATTCTTTGCTCACACAATATGTCCTGATTGCAATTTCCCCTCCTTCTACTCTTTCTGGTTCTTCCCCACCTCCCCTCTCATCCACATCCATTCTTTCTGGTCCTCATTAGAAAAGAAAAGGCTTCTAAGAGATAATAGCAAAAATGACAAAATAAGATGAAGCATTCAGTCTCCTAGAGGTTGTTAAGACATGCACAAGACTTCTGTATAATCAAGGATAATTGGGCATGATGTCCTGCTGCTAGTCCAGGAACAATAGGTGGCTGGAAGAAGGAGAGGCAGTTTTCTCTGATAGTATAGACCCTGGGAAGTCAAACTCACTCCAGGGGGAATATTTGGGCAGAACAAATTGGTCTTGAGGTTTTTTATTTTATTTTATTTATTTTTATTTTTTATTTATTTATTTTTTGTTGAACTATTTATTTTATTTTTTTATTGAAAAAATTTCCGCTTCCTCCCTGCCTCCCATTTCCCTCCCCCTCCTCCCACTCCTCTCCTCCTCCCCCTACTCCATTCTCCCTCCCTCTTGAGTCTGAAGAGCAGTCTAGATTCCCAGCCCTGTGGGAAGTCCAAGGTCCTCCCCACTCCATCCAGGTCCAGGAAGATGAGCATCCAAACAGGCTAGGCTCCCACAAAGCCAATTTTTATTTTTATATTTTACATTTATTTGTATGTGTGAGTGCATGGCTTTGTCATGGTGCGTGTGTGGAGGTCAGAGGACAACTTTCAGGAGTCAGTAATTTTTTTTTTCCATCATGCAGATTCCAGGGGTCGGACTCAGATCATCAGACTTGGCAGCAAGTGTCTTTACCCACTGAGCAATCTTGTCAGTCCTTGGTGAGCTTTTTTTGAATGACACAAAGTTGGATTATTTGTAAAGGGGAGGTATCTAGGATTAGTTGGGGGAAAGGGTATGAATATCACCAAAAACCATTGTGCAAAATTCTCTTAAAAAATAATAAAAATTTTAAAACTCAGCCAGTACCCCTAGCATTGACACAAGGTACATGAGTAATATAGAAAAATTAATCCCACTTTCAAGCAATTAAAAATTAAGTATTAATATACAATGATACACTCAAAGACTTATTTAGGTGAATGACATGGGATTCCCCTCTGTATGCTGTGATTACCACTGACTAGTAATGAAACTGCTTTGGGCCTATTAACAGGGCAGAACAGAGCTAGGCGGGGAAAACTAAACTTAATGATGGGAGAAAGAGGACCCCAGTCAGGGAGATGCCATGGAGCCGCTAGAGGGGAAAGACAGGAGCTGCCAGCTGGAATCTTGCTGGTAGGCCACAAACCTCATGGTAAAATATAAAATAATAGAAATGGGTTAGCCAAAGATGTAAGTGTTAGCTAGAAATATGCTTAAGTGATTGGCCAAGCAGTGATTTAAATGATATAGTTTCTGTGTGATTATTTTAGGGAGTCTGTACAGCCGGAAAATGAACAAGCAGCCTCCTAGTACAGGTGAGGATAAAAATGACATGTACAATCAAAATCACAATAGGTAGGACTGAGAGAAACGAAGTGAGATTTAAAGAAATGGAGACATACATTATTCCATAGTTAGCACACTAAAGATTGTTAAAATGCAAATTTACCACAAACTTGTTCATGTACCAGTGTAATGTCAATGAGAATACTAGCAAGATGTTTGATGAAACTGAGAAACTGATTGTAAGGTTCATACTGACATGCAAAACATGCAGGATAGTCAAAGCAACAGTAGAGGCACAAGGATTGAGGATGAGACACAACCTGACTCATGTATTCTAATGCTTCAGGCATTCACACCAGGTGATCCTGGTAGAGATCAATCAGAATCAACACTAACTTAAGACCAGCCTGATCTACATAGGAAGTCGCACGCTCCCCAAGTCTACATAGAAGAACTCTTATTTTAAACAAATCAAATACAAAAAAAGACAGGTGTGATGGCTCCTAGATGGAATCCCACCTACTCAGGAAGTGAAGGCGGGAGAATAGCTTGATAATCAGAATTTTAGGACACTGTGAGTAGCAGTGTGACTCTATCCCTTTAAGGAAAAAAAAGCAAATAAAGATTTGCATTTCCCTGATTGCTAAGGAAGCTGAGCATGACCTTAAGTGTCTTTTGGCCATTTGAACTTCTTCTGTTGAGAATTCTCTGTTCAGTTCAGTGCCCCATTTTTTAATTGGGTTAATTAGCATTTTAAAGTCTAGTTTCTTGAGTTCTTTATATATTTTGGAGATCAGACCTTTGTCTGTTGCGGGGTTGATAAAGATCTTCTCCCAGTCATTAGGTTGCCTTTTTGTCTTAGTGACAGTGTCCTTTGCTTTACAGAAGCTTCTCAGTTTAAGTAGGTCCCATTTATTCAATGTTGCCCTTAATGTCTGTGCTGCTGGAGTTATACCTAGGAAGCGATCTCCTGTGCCCATTTGTTGTAGGGTACTTCCCATTTTCTCTTCTATCAGGTTCAGTGTGTTCGGACTGATTTTGAGGTCTTTAATCCATTTGGACTTGAGTTTTGTGCATGGTGATAGATATGGGTCTATTTTCATTCTTCTACAGGTTGACATCCAGTTGTACCAGCACCATTTGTTAAAGATGCTTTCTTTCTTCCATTGTATACTTTTAGCGCCTCTGTGGAGGAAGGGGTACACTCATCCATTGCTGGTGGGAATGCAATCTTGTGCAACCACTTTGAAAATCAGTGTGACGGTTTCTCAGGAAATTCGGGATCAACCTACCCATGGACCCAGCCATACCACTCTTGGGAATATACCCAAGAGATGCCCGATCATATGACAAAAGCATTTGTTCAACTATGTTCATAGCAGTATTATTTGTAATAGCCAGATCCTGGAAACAACCTAGATGTCCTTCAATGGAAGAATGGATGAAGAAAGTGTGGAATATATACACGCTAGAGTACTACGCTGCGGTAAAAAACAATGACTTCTCGAATTTTGCATGCAAATGGATGGAAATAGAAAACACTATCCTGAGTGAGGTAACCCAGTCCCAAAAAGATGAACATGGGATGTACTCACTCATAATTGGTTTCTAGCCATAAACAAGGGTCACGGAGTCTACAATTGGTGATCCCAAAGAAGCTAAATAAGAAGGTGAACCCAAGGAAAAACATATAGTTGTCCTCTTGCCTATGGGAAGTAGACGAAATTGCCAGGGAGGAAAGTGGGATCTTGGGGATGGGGTGGGTTGGGGGTAAGGGAAGATGGGGAGAGAAAAGTGAGAAGGGGAGAATGGGGGGAACTTGGGGAAACAGGATGATTGGGATAAAGGAAGGTTGGATAGGGGAGCATGGAAGCACAATTCTTAGTTAAGGGAGCCACCTTAGGGCTGGCAAGAGACTTGAACATAGAGTGGCTCCCAGGAGCCCAAGCCGAGGTCCCCAGTTAGTTCCTTGGGCAGATGAGGAAAGGGAACCTGAAACGACCCTATCCAATAGCAATACTGACGAATATCTTGCATATCACCATAGATCCTTCATCTGGTGATGGATGGAGATAAAGACAGAGACCCACACTGGAGCACTGGACTGAGCTCCCAAGGTCCCAATGAGGAGCGGAAGGAGGGAGAAGATGAGCAAGGAAGTCAGGACCACGAGGGGTGCACCCACCCACTGAGATAGTGGGGCTGATCTATTGGTAGCTCACTAAGGCCAGCTGGACTATGACTGAAAAAGCATGGGATAAAACCGGACTCTCTGAACATGGCGAACAATGAGGGCTGATGAGAAGCCAAGGACAATGGCACGGGGTTTTGATCCTACTTCATGTTCTGGCTTTGTGGGAGCCTAGCCAGTTTGGATGTTCACCTTCCTAGATATGGACGGAGGGGGGAGGACCTTGGACTTTCCACAGGGCAGGGAACCCTGACTGCTCGTTGGACTGGAGAGGGATGGGGAGAGGAGTGGGGGGAGGGGGAGAAGGGTGGGAGGAGGGGGAGGGAAATGGGAGGCTGGGAGGAGGGGGAAACTTTTTTTTCCCTTTTCTCAATAAAAAAAAGATTTCAAATATAAAATTTCTTTAGCTATGTCAGGAAATTGACGAATAAGTGTAGGTAATCAACAAAGTGTTTTAAAATGTAATTACTAAAGTTGTTTGAGAAAATAGAAAAAAAAATAAAAAGCAAATAAAGAAAAAGAATGTAGCCCAGACATATATCTCCACATAGGTTAGCAGAAAAAAATTAAATATAAAACTTTATCAAGTTTTTGAAAATTGCATATATGCACATAATGTATTTTAATAATATTCACCCCCCTACTCTTTTCCCTATATCTTTCCAGATTGGTCCTTGAACTTTACACTTTCTGCCAACACCACTTCCTCTTGTTTTTTTTAATAGTCTACTGAATCCAAATTGTCCTGCCTATATAGTCATGGGCATGCTACTATCCATGGGAGAATGGGGCCACCCCCTTAAAGAAAACTGGCTTTCTCTCTTCTCCAGAAGTCATTGACTGTCGTTATTTGCCAGTTAGGGGGACGAACTTAATGGCCCTCTCCCCTGCACTAGAATATTGACTGGCTTGGGCTTGCTTGGGTCTTGTACAGACAACCATAGATGCTATAAATTCATGGGCACAGTGACCCTGTCATGTTAGGAAGATACTCTCTGATATTTGGATCTTAGAGACGTTTTGTCTCTCCTTTGCTAATGTTTTTGTAGCCGTGGGGTGAGGCAATTGGATGTGATGTCCCATTTGTGGCTCCTCTCCCCTTCCCACTTCTCTGCTCCTTGACCAGTTGTGACTTAATGCATTCATTGTTTTTCACTACACAGAGAAACATCTCTGATGGGGTCTGAGAGCTATACTGATCTACGGAGAATGAGATGAGAATTTCCAGGGTAATTTGATACTGTGTTCACTCAGTAAAATAACACTAGTAGCTCATTCCCGGGGCCTGGGAGCTCCCTGACTTGCATTCTTGGCCAGATTTACCATACTAGACAAGTGATTCCTCCCATGGAAGCCTTAATTCCCACCAGAAATCTGTTGGTTACCCCATAATATCTGTGGTAGTTTGAATGTAATTGGCACCCATAATCTCATAGGGAGTGACACTATTAGGAGGTGTGGCTTTTTTGGAACGGGTATGGCCTTGTTGGAGGAAGTGTGTCACCATGGGGCTTTGAGGTTTCCTGTGCTCAGGATATTGACCAGTGTTTCAGTTGCCTTCCTTATATCTGTAAGACATTGGATGTTGTGGCAAGCTGCGGGCCTCTTCCCACAGCCCGGCTCCTGGCCATCTGGCTAGCTTATACCCCGAAATAACAACACACAAATTGTATTCTTTTAAACACTGCCTGGCCCATTAGTTTCAGCCTCTTAACCCATTTCTAATAATCTATGTAGCACCACGAGGTGTGCTTACCGGGAAAGATCCAGCATGTCTGACCTGGTGGGCTTGCTTCATCGTGTCTGGCCTGAAGAGAGCTGCACAGCGTCTGAGCTCACTTCCTCTTCCTCCGAGGATTTTGTTCTGTTTACTCCTCCCACCTATGTTTTAATCTATGAGGCCAAGCAGTTTCTTATTACTTAACCAATGACCTTCCTCCATCATTTCCCCTTTTTCTGTTTAAACAAAAAGGAAAGGCTTTAACTTTAACATAGCAAAATTACATATAACAAAACAGTTATCAAGTAAAAATTACAATATTTACATCTATTTTATCTTTATCATAACTAAGGAAAACTATAACTATAACTATCTATTCTTCAACTCCATCAAAGACTCCAGAAGGACATAATATTACCTAAGTAAACAAGAAATAAGCAACTTTCAAACTCTAGAAATGACAGAGACATCTTGCTGCCTGGACAGTCACCCAAGGTTTCTCTGTACCGTTGGGGCATCCATCTTTGGCCTACAGGCCCATAGTATTCAGAGACATTTCCATGAAGCATGAAATTTCAAAGTCGTTCAGTCACTATCTGCTGTGTCCTGCAGAATGTCTTGCAGACTCCTTCATGAATCAGGAACCCCGAAAGATCATCTCACCTTTAGGCAAGTTCAGTAGTCCTCTCTCTGCGGGTTCTCTGTGTCCAGTTTATGCAATAGTCCAGGCAAGAGCAGTTTCTTGCCCAAATGGCTATCAAACTCCATAAGGAGCCTCTTCGATGCCCATCTTCTTCTTGAAGTAGATTGGTGCTGCCAGGAGCAGAGTGTCTCATTGCCATGAAAAGTCCTATATCATATCCCCCTTTAGATGTAAAAGAACATTTATAAACAATATTTGGGAATATGGGTGCAGTTATTTCTCTCCAAACTGCTTCCTGCTGTATGGGGGCGCTGTTAATCAGGTATTTCAGGGTACAACCTGTGTGCTAGGTTCATCTCAGTCAGCAGTCGAGTGAAGTAATTTTTTGAAGGTATTCACAGCAACTTTTCAGGAGGGCGTGGTCTGTCATACCATATTGGAATAGAAACAATCCACAGGGTCTCATCGTCTGTGAAAACAAAAGAAGAATCTCTTTTCCAAAGTATCGTATCCTTAGACCCAAATTCTGAAGTCAAGGTATTTTCAAAATATATATGTTGGATTAGTTCAGCAGCATTTATAAGCAAATATCTTTTAGCAGCTGTTGCTCCTTCCTCAGCATTCAAACAATTCAAACAGAGCATAATAGTGTACAGTATCAAAATTCTCTGTGTATTTTCCATCTTTGTTTAACCTCTTTATTTTAACCATCTTTATTTAACCATCTTTATTTAACCATCTTTATTTTAACCTCTATTTCATTTATTTTTACTTTTGCTTTTTGAGACAGGTACTCTGTATATCTTTGTACTGGAATTACTCTGTGGACCAGGCTGTCCTTGAACTCTCAGAGATACGCCTGTCTCTGCCGCCCAGGCATTCGGATTAAAGGCGTGTGCTACCACACCTTAAAGTCACAGAGGTCAATCTCCCTCTGCTTCCCAAGTGTTGGGATTAAAGGTTTGTACTACCACACCCAACTACTCTCTTTCTTCCTTTTTTTGATTTTTACTTTAAGAACTTTAACTTTTAGCCTGCATATATTTTTAACACACTGTAAATCATTTAAAAGTTTTCTTTTTTTCTTTGAATCTTTCTTTTACTGTATATCTCTCTTTTTTGACCACATGAGTCTTTAATTTACCATGCAATATTAGTAGGACTAAAGCCATGGCTTTGACGGCTGGATCCAGTCCATTCCTTAGCTTTCCAGTCTCATGGAGGAGATACAGGCTGTAGCCATGTTTATAACCACAACTCTATGGCATTTCACAGTCCCTGCCAGCAAGCGAGCTGTAACAGACAACATTCAAGTCCTCTCTCTGTAGCCGGCCCTCCTGCCTCAAACAATCAGAGTTTGCCCTGGCGGGACGGCCCAGAAAGCTGGCATTTTTAAATGGCACAGCTTTTTTCCTGCTACGGCTGAAAACTGAAAAGCATACGTTCAGCTTTTCATCAACACCGTTTAAGTGTTTCGTGGCAGGACCTCTTAAAAGAGCTGCAAGGTTTGCAGCTAAAGCTGAGTCAGTAAGCCTCTCTTAGATGAGAGCGCTTGCTTGCCTCTAGCAAGCAGAGCAGACCCAAGAAATTGCTGCTACCAAGAAAACATGCTTTACTCTATTCTTTCCCAAGCCTTCTCAGGCTTTCAGTGGATTCAGTTGTCCATACGTCTGGGCGCCATTCTGTTGTGGGAGCTGTGGGCCTCTTCCCACAGCCCGGCTCCTGGCCATCTGGCTAGCTTATACCCCCGAAATAACAACACACAAATTGTATTCTTTTAAACACTGCCTGGCCCATTAGTTTCAGCCTCTTATCCTATTTCTAATAATCTATTTAGCACCACGAGGTGCGCTTACCAGGAAAGATTCAGCATGTCTGACCTGGTGGCTTGCTTCATCGTGTCTGGCCTGAAGAGAGCTGCACGGCATCTGAGCTCACTTCCTCTTCCTCCGAGGATTTTGTTCTGTTTACTCCTCCCACCTATGTTTTAATCTTTGAGGCCAAACAATTTCTTTATTATTAACCAATGACCTTCCTCCATCAATAGGACTCTCAGTTACTCTTCCAGCACATGCCTGCCTGCCTCCATGCTCCCTGTCATGTTGATGAAGGACTAAACCTCTGAACTGTATGCGAGCCCCCACAATTAAATGTTTTCCTTGTAAGTGTTGCTATTGTCATGGTGTCTTTTCACAGCGATAGAAACTCTAACTAAGACAACATCCATGCCCCTGTGCACCTTTGGGCATATCTTGCCATGATGGTCATTATTGTAGCTCACAGGGTTTACAGCTGACGAAGACTGTTGATGGCTTTTTCCTGCTCCTGAACTGTACATAGAAATTCTGTACTATAAAAGCTAGCCACTAGAGAGGAAGCTTTTTGGTAAGTATCAGTTTAATTTTTCCATGACCTGAGACCAAAGTTTAGTATCTCCAGCAAAAGTGTTTATCATTTTATCAGGTGGCAACAAAAAGCAACAATTTTAAGAGAAAGAGGCAGTTTAGTGAAGTAAATGGCACTGTGGCAGATGGCTATTGGTGGGCAACTGGACATGCTCGAATCCTGCCTCTCATTAGATCCAAAAACAAAGCAGATTCGGAGACCAACATCGTAAAATGTAAGAGTGTAGACCTTCCAGAAATAAGCGCAGTAAGTGAATTTCTTAATATGTGGATAATAGAATGTTATCTAGATCTGACACCAAATGCACAAGCCAACAAATCAATAAAGTCTGGGAGCGTAAACCATTGGTAGATCAATTCCCCAGCTGGCTAACATCCAGTGTTTGATTCCTGGATCTTCAGAAACAAAACAGAAAAATAAAGAAGAGAAAAATTTAGTAGTTGAGTCAAAGATCTTTGGATAACAAATGTGCACATGAAAATATACTCAACAACATCACCATAATTAAATATGTATATATATATATATATATACATTTAAACATAATACATTACCACATAGCTCTTTAAATGGAAAATAATTAAGTGACTGTTTCCATTAGTTCCTTGGATTGTGGCTGTGAGAAAATACCTGACAAAAGGAATTGAAGGAAAGATTTAAATTTGTTTCACAGTTTTTGTGTACATTCTGTCACGGCAGAGAAATTATGGTAACAGGAGCTTGAAGCAGGTAGTGATATATTCTCCCCAGTCTGGAAGTAGAGAGGGATGAATGCCCAGCTTACTTTCTCTGTGTGTATTCAGTTTAGGACTATTGCATAAGGAAAGGAGCCACCCACAGTGGATGTGTGTTACCCTTTCAACTAAGCTAATCTAGATAGTCCCTCACTGGCATGCCCCAAAGGTGTTTCTAGATCAAGTCTACAGTCTTGATTAACACAGGGCATACTAGGTATGAACAGATACCTGGACGAGTTGGTACACACAATCATTGCTTCAAGGAATTTGAAATCGTACAACCAGAACATGGGATGATTGAATGTGGCTCTAGGCCCAGGAGCTTTGAAGACTGATGCAGAAACATTAGGGTGGAGGAGGGGATGACTCAGGTAGTAAAGTGCCGCCTGCACAAGCATGAGGACCTGAGTATGGGTATCCAGGACCACATGAAGAAGTGGGCATACTCATATACCTCTTTACCCTTAGTATAGTGTGGGCATTATTGCTGAGACCCACGGGCCAGTCGCTATAGACGGTATAGAATGATCAGTTCAGTGAGAGACCCTGTATCAAAAATAAGGTGAAGAGCAATCAAGGAAGACACTCCACAATCAACCTTTCCTCCGCACATGCAGGTGCATAGACATTCATGGACACTGTGCACTTTCACATACATATACACTCATCAACATATAAAACACACACACACACACACACATACACATGCACAAAGTAATAGGACTTCAAGGCTGGGACCACTTCACCCTATCTCAAGAAGGATGGAAAATGTGAATAATTCAAGCATGGAGGCACATACATGTAGTGCCTCCAGTGGGACTGTGTCCATGAGAGTTCAGGTGTAGACACAGACCAGAGAATGGGCATGTGAGTATAGGTTCTTGCAGACTCATGGTTGGCAGTGAGCATGTGAGTGGAGGTGCCTACAAAACCAGATTTGGGCAGTGGGCATGTGCATGCAGGTGCATACAGAAGCTTGAGTGGAAAGTTGACATGTGAGTTCAGGTGCTTGAGGAGGCCAGAGTGGGGCAGTGAACTGGTGAGTGCAGGTGCCTAGACGGTATGTAAATACCTGCATTAGCCATAATGGGGCAGTGGGCATGTGAGTGCACTTGCCTGTATACTAATACTAAGTAAGCAGAGACAGAAGAAACCCCTGTAAGATCAAGGTCAGGCTGGTCTACAAAGTCAGTTCTAAGCCAGTCTAGGGTACATAGTGAGAAGCTACCACAAAATGAAAAAAGAAAGTACAGCCACATTGTAAAATAGTTGGGCAGTTTCACAGAAACATAAATCCACACCTATCAGATGATCCCTTTACTCAATTCCTTCATTAAATTACCCCAAAGAACAGAAATATGTATACCTCGTGAGTATAGCCATCCGATGGACTATAGTCAATCTGCCAGGAGTCACACTCTTGAAGCAAACCAACTCTTCCTCCCCCAGAAGCCATAAACTGTCAGCAGCTCCTCCATTAGCTGGGAGGGCTTGTGAGTCTCTTGATCCCCATGGTCTAATGTTGACTGACGTCATCCTGTGCAGGTCTTATGCACACAAACTCCACTGCGGTGAGCTCAAAAGTGCAACCATCCTGTCACGACTAGAAGACACAGTCGTCCTCGGATCCCCCCAGTCTCCTGCCTCTTGCCGTCTTTCTGTCCTCTGTTTTGCACTAGTCCCTGAGCCTTGAGTACAGCATGTGCCTCTGGTGTGGCTAAACATACAGCTCTTCTGCACTGTGACCACTTGTGGGTTTCTGCATCAACCACCGTCCACTGCACAAAGAAACTTCCTATGAACAGTGAGAGCTACACTAATCTGTGGGTATAAAGACATCCATGTAGAGGACAACTCCATATGTGTCTGTTTATCAAAATAATCATCCCAAGTTCATCTATGGGCCCGTGAGCTCCCCAACCATGTACTCCTGGCCAGACTGACACCACCAGGTATGTGTTTTCTCAGTCAGCGTATTCTTATGGTTAGAGGAATAATAACGAGGATCAAACAAATGTGATCAATTATTGTCCTGAGCAGTGGCTTCACTGTCTCTCTAACCAGTAGCCCAGACTGTTGAACTGTGTTCCTGACTTCATTGGTTTCTGAAGCTCAGCCTGCTCAGCATCACACCTGCCCTGGGCATTCACCCACACGGCTTCCCAACACTTGCATTCTGAGAACCACTATCCGTGCAGGATAGACCAGAAAGTCTCTGCTCTGTGAAATAGTCACCCCTGACTGGAAATGACAGGGCTTTTTCTGCTGACCCCTGCCACTGTGGTCTCCTTCAGGAAATGACAGGGCTTTCTCTGCTGACCCCTGCCACTGTGATCTCCTTCAGGATGGTGTCTTTACGTGGGAACTGCCTGCTCCTTAATGCCAGCCCAGAGGATCCCTCAGAAGCAACTGACTCTACGAACTGGGAGCTTCCTGTGATGCACGTTCAGAGGTTTAGAGGGTTAAGGGTGAGGTGGAGGGCAGTGACAGTACAACTGAAGATCAAATGCAGTGAGCGGATCCCTGGGAAAGTACTCAATATCGTGATTGCACCATTTAATCAGGGTTTACTTCTGAGTGTGTTGACACACGCATATGCTCTCAGGTCTCCATGGTCACGACACTTAGACCTTTACACAAGATAGAAAGAGACAGTCTCAGAACGAGAAGCCAAATAAGAAATAACAGGGGGAAAAGAGGGGTCTGGAGAGACCTTTTGATATTTAATGGAACTTGCTGTTGTTTCAGAGGACCTGAGTTCGGTTCCCAGCATCCATATTGGAGTGCTCACTGACACCTGTAGCTCCAGCTGTAGGGAATCTGACAAAATCCTCTGCCCTCCCCCAGGCGTGCACATGAATATGACATAAGTATATACATACTACACATGAATAGATTTAAATATACATTAAAAAGTTAAAGCGTAGTGTTCCCAACATCAGGAATGTTTTCTCTCAGCTAATTGCACATAGACTCTCTCCAGTAAACCTGGGGAAGCTGAGTGAATAGTAGCCAGCAACAACTCCTGTTGCAAGCAGAGTTGGTACATGTACTCCCTTGCCCAATGCCATGTGAGTCTTCTCACCAGCACTCCCTGTCATACCACACCTGGCACCACATTCTCTGATAAAGATCACTGTGTCTCTTTTCTTTCTTCTCCATCCCCAAAATTCATCAGCACACACCATCATGGCACAGTACTGTCTCCCCTCTAGTCATAAATTTACCATCCACCTAGTGCACAAGCTTCTGTGTGGGGCCTCATATTTCATAGAATTTATGCCTTTCACAGGACTTGCGGATCCATCCATTGCTTTTCTTCTTCAAACTGACCTTAAACTGCACCCCTAATTACATGCACATCTTTTGTGCTTGCACAAATGTCAGTCTAGCAGAATATAAAGACAAGCATCGTTGTCCTGGAAACATGCTTTATTTAGGTCATTCCTTGTACGTTGCTAGGTTTCTTTTCATTTGTGTAGAAATGTATTGGTCAAGGTTTTCTACAGGAACAGATCTTACATAATAAATCTCTCTAAATAAATAGAAAAGGGCATTATTAGAGCAACTTACAGGCTGGTGGTCTAGCTATTCCAACTATGACTGCCTACCTATAGAAAAGGTCTTGGAATCCAGTATTTGTTCAGTGCATGAGGCTGCATATCTCAGCTGCTCTGTAGTATCAATTAAAATCTCAAAGTGTTGTGGGAACTCCTTCAGCCAATAGCCTTTTAGATACTGGCCCATTTTGGGCATGATGTGAGATACGCTAAGCACAGATGAAAAGTGGATATGGTCCCTTTTATGCTGGATTCATTTCCCAGCTTCCAGTACACACAAAGGAACACAGATCTCTATCCTTACTGTGAGTTTTATCCCCCCAAAATAAACCTTTGTTATACTCAATTCGTGGTTATGGTTGACCTCTTTAATATGCACCCAATGTTGGGCACCATTTTGTAATCAGAGTCCACACTTAACATTTCTGGTCACCCAGATCCAAATAATCACACAATACTATAGTAATTACAATATGATTTGACCAACACCTCAGCTTATTCCTACCTAGCTCTTTTATCTTAAATTGACCCATTTCTATTAATCTGTATATCATCATGATGCTGTGGCTTACTGGTAAGTTTCTGTTGTCTCCCTCCTTCAGCAGCTACAGGCACGTCCTTCATTCCACCTACTTTCTCTCTATATCTCTGTTCAGATTTCCCACATGGCTTTACTCTGCTAATTCATTGGCCAAAACAGTGTTATTCATGGACCAATAAAAGCAGCATATATACAGTAGGTCATGACACATTACCAAAGACATAGGCTGTAATAGTAGATGGGGAATAGTAGTTGCACGCTAGGGGAGAGAAAGCAGGCAAAGAGAGCAAGCTTTCTCCATCCATGTCCTTTTATAAGCTTCCAGAGAAGATGTGGCCCATATTAAAGCTGTATCTTTCTACCTCATAGGATCTGAATTAAAGGTGTATCTTCCTACATCTTAGATCTGGAATAAAAGTAGATCTTCCTACATCAAATTAAGCAAAATTCCCTCCCATGTGTTCCCTCCATTTTGGGATTTTAGTTAATTCGAGATGGAGTCAGGTTGACAACCAAAATAGCCATCACAATCCACCCCTCTTCAACTGACACCTAATCATATCTCCTTATGTCATGTTTAGTCTCCAAATGAAAATGATAACCAGGTCATAATAATGCCTCAACATGGTAGAGTTATCTCATGTATAATATCAAATGTGTTGTGTATTTAACCAGGTCATAATTACAACTAACATTAGATAACTATCTATCTTACAGCCATAAACGCATAATAAATTTAGAATAGGTGGCAATGTCTCTTCAGTGACAAATTGATAACCATTGATATTCTCTTAATTGGTGATACATCACATGATAAAGACATTGAGAAAAACCCTGCAACTATCTGTAAGAACACATTCTTAACAAAATACGACAGAAAATAGTCATGTCAATTATATTCCTCATTTCTGTAATTGGTCACATGACCTTAGCTGGAATTTATAAAGGCCTTTCTATGCTACCCATTCTGTAATTTCTCCACCCTCAGCAAGAACCTCAGTAGGCCTTGGCTCTTTTCCTGGAGGAGTGACCCATACCTTCAGTTTTGAAAGGTCTGTGCCATTTGTCATCCTGCCTGGATGAGGCCACTCTAGTTTGCCATTGACCTTAATGACAGGACACGGTAGCACCAAGAGATGCCCTAAAGGATCTCCTGCACTCCAGACATAATCCTTCTTACCTCCATTGTGGAGAAGCAATTCAATTTTCCCAGGGTAATCTGCATCAATCACCCCTCCTAACACTGTTATTCCTTTCTTAGCCTGTTGTTTTAAGGGCATCAGAAGCCCAAAGTGCCCGGGGGGGGGGTCTGAGCTTCCAGATCAATGGAATGTTTATTGTAGCTCCTGGCAGAAGTGCTCCCCATATGGAACCAAAACTTCTAGGCCAACAGAACTTAAAACTGCAGAAACAGGCAGCAAACATTTTCCTAACTGGTCTGTAGGGGTGATAGTGAGTGGAACTATTCCCTTTGCCACACATTGATTCCTGAACCCATGGATCTAGGCTATGGGAGAAACTTTGGCATCTATTAGATGTTGATTCAAAGCATATACCACATTCTGGAGAACCCTGCCCCAGGCCTCCAAGCTGCTGCCACTTTATTGGCACTGTAATTGTGTCCTCAAAAGGCCACTCCATCTTTCTATCAGACCAGTTGCTCAGGATTGATGGAGGAAGGTCATTGGTTAATTATAATAAAGAAACTGCCTTGTCCCATTTCATAGGTTAGAACATAGGTGGGTGGAGTAAACAGAACAGAACGCTGGGAGGAAGAGGACGTGAGGTCAGACTCCACAGCTCTCCTCTCGGGAGCAGACGCCTGAGAGAGATGCCATGCCCCGCTCCCGGGCAGACACACGCCATGAAGCAAGCCGCCAGGTTAGACATGCTGAACCTTTCCCGGTAAGACCGGTGCTCACCGATTATTAGAGATGGATTGATTGGGATAACAGAATTAGCCAGTAAGGGCTAGGGCTAAAGGGCCAAGCAGTGTTTAAAAGAATACAGTGTCCATGTAATTATTTCGGGGCATAAGCTAGCCGAGCAGGCAGCCGGGGTGCTAGGGACGCAGCCCCTCTGCCTCTATTACTACAGATTGGCGCTCAGACGTGCAGACAACTGTATCCACTGAAAGCCTGAAAAGCTTGGGAAAGAGTAAAGAATGTTTTCTTGATTGTGACAGTTTCTCGGATCTACTCTGCTTGCTAGAGGCAAGCAAGCGCCTCATCTAAGAGAGGCTTCCTGACTCAGCTTTAGCTGCAAAACCCAGCAGCTCATTAAGAGGTCCTGCCACAAAACACTTAAATGGTGTTGACGAAAAGCTGAACGCATGCTTTTCGGTTTTCAGCCGTAGCAGGAAAAAAGCTGTGCCATTTAAAAATGCCGGCTTTCTGGGCTGTCCTGCCAGGGCAAACTCTGACAATTATGCAGGCGGTTCGTGCAGTTTGCAAGCACAGGCTGCTGAAGCTCGCTTGCTGGCAGGGACCTTGAAATGCCATAGAGTTCCGGCAGTAAACGTGGCTACAGTCAGTACCTCAGCCATGAGGCTGGAAAGCTAAGGAATGGGCTACATCTAGCCAGCAAAGCCACGCCTTTAATCCTACTGAGATTGCTTGGTAAATTAAAGACTCATGTGTTCAGAAAAAGAGAGATATACAGTAAAGAGAGATTCAAAAACAAAGAAAATTTTTAAATGGTTTACAGTGTGTTAAAAATATATGCAGACTAAAAGTTGAAGTTCTTAAAGTAAAAAACAAAAAAAAAAGGAAGAGAGTTGTTGTGTGTGGTAGTACACACCTTTAATCCCAACACTTGGAAGGCAGAGGGAGATTGATCTCTGTGACTTCAAGGTGTGGTAGCACACGCCTTTAATCCCAGTGCCTAGAAGGCAGAGACAAACAGATCTCTGTGAGTTCAAGGTGTAGTAGTGTACACCTTTAATCCCGAATGCCTGGGAGGCAGAGACAGGCGGATCTCTGAGAGTTCAAAGACAGCCTGGTCGACAGAGTTACTTCAGGTCAAAGATACAGAGAACCTGTCTCAAAAAGCAAAGAGTTAAAGGTAAAAATAAACAAAATAGAGGTTAAAACAAAGCTGCACAAAGATGGAAAATACACAGAGACTTTTGATACTGTATGCTATTATGCTCTCTTTAAATTATTTAAATGCTGAGGAAGGAGCAACAGATGCTAAAAGATATTTATTTATAAATGCTGCTGAGCTAATCCAACATAGATATTTTGATGCCTTGAATTTGAAATTTGGATCTAAGGACATGATGCTTTGGAAAGGAGTTTCTTATTCTGTTTTCACAGAGGATGAGACGCTGTTCATTTCTTCTATTCCGATTTGGTATGATGGACCACGCCCTCCTGAAGGGTTGGTGTGAACACCTTCAGAAAATTGCTTCGCTCAACTGCCAACTGAGCACACAGGTTATACCATGAAAGACCTAATTAACGATGCCCCCATTCAGCAGGAAGCAGTTTGGAGAGAAAAAACTGCGCCCATGTTCCCAAATATGGTTTATAAACGTCCTTTTACATTTAAAGGGGGATATAATATAGATATGAATAATTTACATTAGTATAGATTTTGCTTTATTGATAGAGATTTAAGGTCAATTTTGTTATATATATATATAAGTGTTTCTGATTTTGATTAAGGTATTGTGATTGTGTAGTTCATTTAAATATGTACTGTATAATTAAGAAATGTAGGTTATTAATGGATAATCATCAATAATAGTTAAAGCTTGTAGTCATGTTAGTTAGATTTTCGAGATATATAGAGATATATTTTAGATAGACATTCTTCATGTCTTTCAAAGATTACAGAATAGGACATTTAATGTTTTAATAACTGAGGACTTTTCATGACAATGAGACACTCTGTTCCTGGAAGCACCAATCTACTTCAAGAGGAAGATGGGCATTGAAGAGGCTCCTTATGGAGTTTGATAGCCATTTGGGCAAGAAACTGCTCTTGCCTGGACTATTGCATAAACTGGACACAGAGAACCCACAGAGAGAGGACTACTGAACTTGCCTAAGGTGAGATGATCTTTCGGGGTTCCTGATTCATGAAAGAGTCTGCGAGACATTCTGCAGGACACAGCAGATAGTGACTGAACTGACTTTGAATTTTCCTGCTTTATGGAAATGTCTACTGGATTCTATGGGCCTGAAGGCTGAAGGTTGATGCCCCAACGGTACAAAAGAACTTTGGGTGACTGTACAGGCAGCGAGATGTCTCTGTCATTTCTAGAATTTTGGACTTCTTGTTTACTTAGGTAATATTATATCCTTCTGGAGTCTTTGATGCTGTTGAAGAATAGATAGATAGTTATAGTTCTAGTTTTCCATTGTTATAAAAAAAGATAAAATAGATATAAATATTGTAACTGTAATTTTTTTTTTTGGTTTTTTGAGACAGGGTTTTTCTGTAGCTTTGGTGCCTATCCTGGGACTAGTTCTTGTAGACCAGGCTGGCCTCGAACTCCCAGAGATCCGCCTGCCTCTGCCTCCCGAGTGCTGGGATTAAAGGCGTGCACCACCACCACCCGGCTGTAACTGTAATTTTTACTTGATAACTGTTTTGTTATATGTAATTTTGCTATGTTAAGTTAAAGCCTTCCTTTTTTTTTGTTTTTTGTTTAAACAGAAAAAAGGGGAAATGATGGAGGAAGGTCATTGGTTAATTATAATAAAGAAACTGCCTTGGCCCATTTCATAGGTTGGAACATAGGTGGGTGGAATAAACAGAACAGAATGCTGGGAGGAAGAGGACGTGAGGTCAGACTCCACAGCTCTCCTCTCGGGAGCAGACGCCTGAGAGAGATGCCATGCCCCGCTCCCGGGCAGACACACGCCATGAAGCAAGCCGCCAGGTTAGACATGCTGAACCTTTCCCGGTAAGACCGGTGCTCACCGATTATTAGAGATGGATTGATCGGGATAACAGAATTAGCCAGTAAGGGCTAGGGCTAAAGGGCCAAGCAGTGTTTAAAAGAATACAGTGTCCGTGTAATTATTTCGGGGCATAAGCTAGCCGAGCAGGCAGCCGGAGTGCTGGGGACGCAGCCCCGCCGCCCCTATTACTACACAGGATGGTGGGGAACATGGTAAGGTCAATGGATTCCATGACTGTGTGCCTATTGTCACAGTTTTCTGTTGTGAAATGAGTTCCTTGGTCAGAAGGATCACTGTGTGGAATGCCAAATGGTTGATCAGGCATTCTGTAAGTTGACAGATGGTCGTTTTAGCAGAAGCAATATGTACAAGAATGGCATGTCTATAACCAGAATAAGTATTTGCTTCAGTAAGGACAGTGCTTTGTCATTTCCATGGAAGAAGTGGTTCAATGTGGTCAACCTGCCATCAAGTCACTGACTTGTCACCCCAGGGAATGGTGTCATATCTGGGTCTCTGCTGTTAGTAGATTTGGCATCAGCAGCAGCTGTAACCAGGTCAACCTTGGTGAGTAGAAATCCATGTTGTTTAGCCCATGCATAAGCATCATCTCTGCCACCATAGCCACTTTGTTCATGGGCCCATCAGGCAATGAGAGGAATGGCTGGGGATAGAGGCTGACTGTCCACAGAATGGGTTGTCCTGTCTACTTGATTACTGAACTCCTGCTCAGCTGAAGTCACCTTTGGATGAGCACTTACATGGGATGCAATTATCTTTCCAACCTTTACCCATTAAGAGAGATCTCTCCACATACTTCTTCCTCAGATGTCTTTCTTGCTAATTTTCCCAATTTTTGACGATCCAAACAACTCATTGTCTACAGCTCATGAATTAGCGGACAACTGTACATCTGGCCATTTCTCCTTCCAAACAAGCTGTATGACCATGTGCACCGCCCAAAGCTCTGCCTACTGTTAAGGTTTCCCTTCACCAGTATCTTTTAGTGTTGTCCCAGAAAAGGGTTGCAATGCTGCAGCTGTCCACTTGTAGGTGGTACCTGCATCAAGTGAAGAACCACCAGTGAACCAGGCCTCAGTCTTCTTTCCCTCACTCAACCAGTCATAGGACACACCCCAAGACGTTGTAGGTGCATACTTGTCAACAGGCAGCGTTGTAACAGGAGTAGAAACTATAGGCATGTGGGCAGTGTCTTTGTGTAACTTGCTTGTGCTTTCAGGACCTGCTCAGTCCTGATCACATAGGTACCACTTCCATTTGATGATAGACTGCTGCTGTGCACATCCTATTTTGTAACTTGGTGGGTCAGATAACAGCACATGATGAGTTCAGGTCACAGGGTAGTCTGGTTGTCAACTGCCAAACATTCAGTTTGGAAATGTTTATTTTAGCTTACAGCAAAAACTAAAAAGGCAGGATCCTGTAAGGAGAAACTGAAGTAGAGGGCATATGTGAATATTACTTCCTGGCTTGAGCTCCAGGGTCATGTTTCGTTACATTCATTGTACCTCCCAGGACCACCTTCCCACAAATGGCACTGCCCACCTTCCTATAGACCCTGTCACACCACTTACTATTAAAGAAGATGTCTCACAGACCTGCCCACAGGCCGATCCGTTGAAGGCATTTTCTGAGCTTCATTTTTCTTTTTCCTGAACACTTGGATTTGTTTCAAGTTGACAAAAATAAAAACCAGCCAATCAACCAATCAAGCAGTCAAGGAGTAAACAAAACAACTAGACATTATTTCTACTTACTGCACTTGGTTAACATTTCACCTTTCTCTACTCAACCCTCCACTGCCAAGTTCTCACTGACTAGTCTTTGAGTATTATTTTTAATGAAATCACTTTTCACTGTCCACACGTGGGTAGAAGTATGTAGTGTTTGTGCCTGCTGAAACCAACGTTTTTCTCTTTTGTCTTTAGTTCAAGACATACTCCAGGAAAACCTACTCAGAACAGGAGCTGGACTATTCTCAAAGAATCAAAGTCAATTTATGTAAGCTGATGGAATCCCTCTCATCCCAACCATGATGGCTCCCAGAAATAGGCAATCTAAGGCAAAGAAAAGCACACTCTGATTGCAGGTGCTAGGTGCAACTATTCCTCCATGCTGTCTTCATCAACATGATCTTAACATGTCATGTGCTTGGAGACAGTCAGGTTGTGAATATCAATGCCACACTGTTCCCAGTGATGCAAAGACAGTTAGCTCCTGTTTCAAGAGCTCTGGGGAAGACATTCGTAAACCAGAGAAGACATGTAAGGTGAGACATTCTGAGGATTGGTCAGGGTGAGTTCAGTGATCAAAAGTCTTTGTAAGGTTTCTCAGAAAGTGGAAATGTTAGTATTTGGGACAAGGAACTGAAGCTCCCTATGACAAGCAGATGTCTCCAGATCTCCCTCCACACACATATACACACTCAGAATGTCTTTCTCCAGCATCTGTAAAGACATCAGTTTGGTGACATATTGCCACACAAATTGGGTGGGTTTCAATCCCTTGTATATGAGGGAGGAGAACAGGTAACCAGTATTGAAGAACTATACCTCTCTCGTGTGGTTTTTCAAGACAGGGTTTCTCTATATAGCCCTGGCTGTCCTGGAACTTGCCCTGTAGACCAGGCTGGCCTCAAGCTCACAGAGACCTTCCTGCCTCTGCCTCCCTAGTGCTAGGATTAAGGCCATCACCACCCAGTACCTATAACTTTTTTGAGAAGAGGTTGTTGCTCATGGCTCCCACTTATTCCAATGATATCCTGTTACAGAGAAGTGAGTCTAGACAAAGTGGCACAAATGTCCCACAAAATGCCTGCCTGAATTTACTGTTTTTCTTCTCTAGGCCTTCCAGGATATTTCTCAACACTTCACTGAGGAAGAGTGGGCAAACCTGGCCATATGGCATAAATGTGCTAATGGGTTTATGAAAAGAAACTACATAATGACAGGCCTAAACTAAGTAGCAGGAATTTGTGGGTTCAGAGAGTCCCCTATTCCCTTTTAATGCTGGGGTTTCTTCTGAGCCTGTAGTTGGTCCCCCTCCGCTATGTTCCTTCTCTTCATGGGAAAATGTCCAGGGAGTTGTTGAGCATCCTGACCCTTTGTATCCCGTCCATGGCTGAAAGCAGAGATCAGCCAGCACAGTGCAAGTCTGTGTCCTGGGCTTTTATCTCCTGTAGGCCTTAGTTCCTGTGGGTATTATTAAATGGGGAAACATCCCAGAACTCCCTGTGTATCCATCTGCTCATGCTGCCTGGTGAGGGACTAACAGTTTGATTCTTTCCATGAATCTTAGTCAATATCCTGGTTTTCATGACTTGCAAGGAGCAGGCCATGGGATTCTTGATCAATGATTCTTATAATGGCCGTAGCCATAGCAGTGAAGCTGAGTGGGCAGAGCGGGTCTATGAAGGTCTTTCAGTCAAGATGCCTGGCTAAAGAGTAAGAAGCTTCTTTCTTTGGGTCAGGGCTGAGTGGACATGTATTATGTATTGTGGATAATAGGCAAATAGTAAACATGTAACACTTTCAGTTTATAGTCTACATTGTCCGGTGCCATGTCCTAAACACAGACAATCACACTCCACCCAGATAGATATGAGCAGATCCTGATACCTTTTCTTTGGATACTTCCCTTATCCTAAAGTCTTGTACTTTCAAGAAACTCATGTAATCAGGGTACAGGAAACAAGAGGTAGGTTCTCTCTGATGTAACACAGTTAATGAAAACCCAGAGACAGAAATTTGGATCCAATTGAAGTTCAGAAAAGTGAAACAGCTAGCCACTGGCTCTATCTCAATCCAAAATGACAATCCTGCCTACGGGAATCTCAGAATGAGACTGTGTGTGAGAGATGTCTCCCTGTGCCCACCGTTTTATAATCTTGTGTAGTACTGGGATTAAGGCCATGCACCACCAGAACCTGGTTTCTATGGCAAATTAGCATGGCTACTGGGATTAAAAGTGTGTGTTATTGTGGCTACTGATATTGAAGGTATGTTGTCACCATTGCTTGGTGTGTAAGGCTGGCCAGTATGGCCGTTTTACTTTTCTGATCTTCAGGTAAACTTTATTTATTAAAATACAAATGATATGCCAATACACTCTGAGATATATAACAAGTTAAAATTGAGCAGTTAGATCTCCAAGAGCCTGTATATAAAAGGAGATTTTGCTGTCTTTGTCCTGTCCCACAGCCACTTCTAAATCACTCAGAAGCTTAATATTAATTGTAAACTGTTTGACCAATAATTCAGTGTGGAGGCCCAAAAGTATGAGCCTATTTCCACCTTGCCTGAAGGTCAGAGAGTTTTGTCTTGCTCAAAGTTGTTGTCAACAAGTGTGGCTAAACGCCCTGATGTAGGGTGTGGTTACTAGGTGTTTTGAACATTAAGATGGTCCATACAGATAGATCCACTCCATCCTGACCAAATGTCAGAGAATTCAAGCACACTTCTGCTCCTTCTTTGGAGTTAGGAGGTTTGACCTAGAAAGTGGTTGCCTTTAGGATACTTGGTCTAGGGTGGGCTCATTGCCTAAACAACAGAATGCATTTCTCAAGAATTAATGACTTGATGTCTCAAAGTATTGAAGCAAGTACGTGCTCCAGTTGTTCTTTGTATCACGTTAAAGCAGTCTTTTGTGTTCTTCTTCCTGTTGTATTGGCGTATAATAGTGTATGGAAAATTAAGCATGGGCGGACTCAGAAGTCAGAATTCAGCATTCAGGAGTTTCCCTCTCAGTACTATCCTATGTGTCTGTGATTCCTTCTTAGGTCTGTTCCTCCTACCTAACTTTTCTAAGTCTCATGACCCTACCCTAGAACATACAAACCCACCATGGCTAGGACTTCAGCAGTATTTAACCTAGATCCTGACAGTTCAGGCTTATTACTAACTAGTTCTTACATTTAAATTAACTCATTTATTAATTTATATATTGTCTTGTGGCTCTCTCTTTTATTGGTCTCCTGGCATGTTGTTTCTTGGGCAGCTGCTGGCATCTCTCTATCTTTACCTTTCTTCTCCCATATCTCTGCTTGGAATTCTCACCTGGCTCTATCCTGCCTTGCCATAGGTCAAAATAGCTTCTCTATTAAACAATGAGAAGAATAAATATTTACAGCATTTAGAAGGGTTATCCTACAACACTTACCCTTTTCTGTCTAATTAAAAAGGAAGATTTCAACTTTAACATAGAAAATTACAGACAATAAATGCTATTAATTAGGAATTACAGTTCCTAGTAATTTGTATTTAGTCTATTTGTATTTGACAAAATTAAAGAAAATATTTAATTATCCTGTCTTTGTGAGTTTAATTTTTTATATCTAATCTCCTTTTTATCATAACTAAAAAATAACTATAATTATAGCTATAAAGTCTTCAACTCCATTGGAGGCCCGGGAAGGAAATATTACCTGAGTAAGCAGGAAGTGCAAACAAGCAACTTCCAAAACGTGTGAGAAATGACAGAAACAGCTGGCTGCCTGGGCAGTTACCCAAGCTTCCTCTGTAACATGGGGGCATCCATCTTTGGCCTATAGGCCTAGCATATCTGACAGACTTGTCTGTGAAGGTCAGCAGTCACCTTTCACGGGTCCTCCTGGTCCAGTTTAGAGAGTAACTGTCAGCAATTGAGGCAATGTCAGTTTCTTTGCACACATGGTTAGCTTTTGTCACTAAGAGATCAGACTCTACACAGAGTTTCTTTGTTGTCCATCATCTTCACTGGAATACATTGGTGCTGCCAAGAGTAGATGTGTCTCACTGTCATGAAAAGTATGTTACTAAAACTTCTTAAATGCCATATTTTGTAGGTCTTTGAAATGTTTGAAGAATACCTATCTGAAATGTATCTTTGTATGTTGAAGGAGCTGCGGGCTGCATTCCTGCCACCCAGCTCCCAGCTACCGGCTAGCTTTACCCAAAATAACAACACACAAATTGTATTCATTTAAACACTGCCTGGCCCATTTCTATTAATGTGTGTAGCACCAAGGTGCGCTTACCAGGAAGATTCTAGCCTATGTCCATCCTGGGTCGGAGCTTCATCGCGTCTGCCCCAGAGAGGAGAGCTATCGAGTCTGAGCTCACTTACTCTTCCTCCCAGAATTCTGTTCTGTTACTCCACCCACCTAAAGGCTGGCCTATCAAATGGGCCGAGGCAGTTTCTTTATTAGCCAATGACCTTGTTCCATCATTTTTATAACTAGAAAAACTAACTGATATGACTTTAAGTTTGATTCTTACAGATGACTAAGTCTGCAAATTTCTATTTAATTATATATTACATTTTTAATTGAGCTGTATAAACACAATATCCTAAGAAAGAGTAGAAATATACATATAGACTAACAAAATTAGTCTTAAATTTATTCCATGAAGTAAAATCCAGGCCAATATAAAATATTTTGAGATTAACAATTGCTCTTTAGATTAAGGTATATTTAATTATCTACTCTTTCCCCCATTTCCATACCACATCACCCTTTCTTTTTTAAAATTTATTTATTTTTCCATCCAAAAATTTACACTTACTCCCCTCCTCCCATTCCTGTCCTGTTCTCCTCCCTCCTCCTCCTTCATTAAGAGATGGCAGGGAACCCTGCCCTGTGGGATGTCCAAGGCCCTCCCCCCACATCCAGACCTAGAAGCTTTGCATCCAAATAGACTAGGGTTCCAAAAAGCCAGTACATGCAGTAGAAACAAGTCCCAGTGACTTTATCAATGGCTTCTCAGTCAGCCCCCATTGTCAGCCACATTCAGAGAGTCTGTGTTTGATTGCATGCTCATTCAGTCCCAGTCCAGCTGGCCTTGCTGAACTCCCATTAGAACAGGCACACTGTCTCAGTGGGTGGACAAACCCCTCGCGGTCCAGGTTTCCTTGCTCATCTTCTTCCTCCTTCTGCTCTTCAACTGGACCTTGGGGGCTCAGTTCGTTGCTCTGATGAGGGTCTCTGTCTCTATCTCCATCCGTTGCAGGAAGAAGGTTCTATGGTGATATTCGAGATAATAATCAGTGTGATGGTAGGGCAAGGCCAGTTCAGGCACCCACTACTCTGCTGCCCAAGGACCTAGCTGAAGACACCCCCGTGGATACCTGGAATCCCCCCTTGAGCCAAGTCTCTTGCCATCACTAAAATGGCTCCCTTAATGTGGATATCTTCTTCCCTGCTCCTATATCCGCCCTTCCTCCATCTCTACCCTCTCACTTCCCCAAGCACTCTCCAGTCTTTCCCTTTTCCCTTCTCTCTTCCTCTCTCCCCTCTCCCCTTCTCCTACTGCCACCCCCACCTTTACCCCCACCCTTATGTTCCCAACTTTTGCCCTGCAGACTTGTTTGCTTCCAATTTTCAGGAGGGTCTATATATGTTTTTCTTTGCGTTCACCTTGCTATTTGGCTTCTCTAGGCTTGTGAACTATAGGCTTAATGTCCTTTGTTTATGGCTAGAGTCCACTAATGAATGAGTCCATACCATATTCATCTTTTTGGGTCTGGGTTACCTCACTCAGGATAGTGTTTTCTATTTCCATCCATTTGCATGCAAAATCCAAGATATCATTGTTTTTTTACCGCTGAGTAGTACTCTAATGTGTATATAGTCCACACTTTCTTTATCCATTCTTCCATTGAGGGGCATCTAGGTTGTTTCCAGGTTCTGGCTATTACAAATAATGCTGCTATGAACATAGTTGAACAAATGCTTTTGTAGTATGATTGGGCATCTCTTGGGTATATTCCCAAAAATGGTATTCCTGGATCCTGAGGGAGATTGATTCCCAATTTCCTGAGAAACCGTCACACTGATTTCCAGAGTGGTTGCACAAGTTTGCATTACCACCAGCAATGGATGAGTGTTCCTGTTACTGCACATCCTCTCCAGCATAGGCTATTATTGGTGTTTTTGTTTTTAGCCATTCTGACAGGTGTAAGATGGTATCTCAGTAAATTAAAATAAAAAAAAAAAAAAAAAAAAAAAAAAAAGATGGTATCTCAGTGTTGTTTTGATTTTCATTTCCCTGATTGCTAAGGAGGTTGAGCATGATCTTAAGTGTCTTTTGGCCATTTGAACTTCGTCTGCTGAGAATTTTCTTTTCAGTTCAGTACCCCATTTTTTAATTGTGTTAATTAGAATTTTCATGTCCAGTTTATTGAGTCCTTTATATATTTTGGAGATCAGACCTTTGTCTGATGCGGGGTTGGTGAAGATCTTCTCCCAGTCAGTAGGTTGCCTTTTTGTCTTAATGACAGTGTCCTTTGCTTTACAGAATCTTCTCAGTTTCAGTAGGTCCCATTTATTCACTGTTGCCCTTAATGTCTGTGCTACTGGGGTTATACATTGGAAGTAGTCTCCTGTGCCTATGTGTTGTAGAGTACTTCCCACTTCTCTTCTATCAGGTTCAGTGTGTTTGGATTTGTATTGAGGTCTTTAATCCATTTGGACTTGAGTTTTGTGCATGGTGATCGATATGGAACTATTTTCATTCTTCTACAGGTTGACATCCAGTTATGCCAGCACCATTTGTTAAAGATGCTTTCTTTCTTCCATTGTATATTTTTAGCTCCCTTGTCGAAAGCAAACTTTTGTTATTTGCAGATGATATGATTGTGTACATCAGTGACCCCAAAAACTCTTCCAAAGTACTCCTACAGCTGATAAATACCTTCAGTGATGTGGCAGGATACAAGATCAACTAAAAAAAAATCAGTAGTCCTTCTATACACAAAGGATAGAAAAGCAGAGAGGGAAATCAGAGAAACTTCTCCTTTTGTGATAGCCACAAATAGCATAAAGTATTCTGGGTTTAAACTAACCAAGGAAGTGAAAGATCTATTTGACAAGTACTTTAAGGCTTTGAAGAAAGAAATTGAAGAGGATGCCAGAAAATGGAAGGATCTCCCATGCTCTTGGATGGGTAGGATCAACATAGTAAAAATGGCAGTTTTACCAAAGAAAATCTATAAATTCAACGCAATCCCTATTAAAATCCCCCAAAAATTGTTCACAGACCTTGAGAGAAAAATAATCAAATTTGTATGGAAAAACAAAAAATCTAGGATAGTCAGAACAATCCTATACAATAAAGGAACTTCCGGGAGCATTACCATCCCTGACTTCAAACTCTATTACAGAGCCACAGTAATGAAAACAGCTTGGTATTGGCATAGAAACAGAGACGTTGACCAATGGAATCGAATCGAAGACCCGAATATTAATCCACAAATCACCCTTTCTACTTTTAGAAAGGGATTGACTAAGATCAATACAAATTTCTAGCCAGCCCTCTTGAAATGAAAACAAACATTTGTGAACAATCAATTGGAAATTTGGGCATAGTTCTCTAGAGTAGTTCCTGTTGATAGATGGCCATCAATCTTTGAGGCACCTAGAGAAAATTTTAGATAATTGTCAGTCTTGACTGGGGTAGTCTGGGAAACTGGATTATCTCAGCAGTCCTACAGCTGTTTTAGATGAGGGGGAAATGCTGTGGGAAAACCCTTTTGTATGAGGTGAATATGTTTTATTCTCATTGGTTAAAAATAGCTGATTTGGCCTATAGCAAAGAAGGATGGAACCAAGCAGAAAAGCTAAACTGAAAATACAAGAAAAGAAAAGGGGAGAGTCTGGGCAGAAACCAGTGTGCTATAGAGCAGGAAGATATACAAGACCACAGGTAAAGCCCCAAGTCATGTGGGAACACACAGATAAAAATAGATGGGTTAGTTTAAGTTGTAAGAAGTAGTTAGTAAGAAGCCTTAGCTAATAGGCCAAGCAGTTTGTAACTAATATTAAGCTTCTGTGTGATTAATTTGGAACTGGGCAGCCTAGAAACAAAAGCACTGCCTCCTTTTATACCTGGATAGACCATCCAAGTGCCTTTTGCCTTTCTTGTGGCTTCAGTTATCCTCAAACCTTAGTATTGGACTTTTAGGTAAAATTTTTTCTTGGCATTCTGCCATGGAACCCCAAAACTATAACCATCTGATGTCTAAAAGACTTCCAGGTTTGCCTATTTCTGAGGGAAACACTACTCTTCTTAGCTTAAGAAATTTCAATATCAACCAAATGTCCTGAGGTTTTCTCATTCTAGGGTAACACCAAATACCCTCTGTGTGAGGAACTAATTTTGCCACAATCTCTGTGATAAAGCTACAATCTTCAAGCTCCCAGAGACCCCCAAAGTGTATTATCAAAAATGTTCCCAAAGTTTTGGGAGGCATCAGACTAATGGATTTTGAAACACTCCACAATCCTCTGGCATGAGTCTGGCCTGGCAGAATCAGAAATCATAACTCTCCATGCCACAATTCTTTTGCACACAGCCAAGTAGCAGTCTTGAAATACATTTCAATTAATTGATCTACTTTTCTTCTTTCTAGTGGACACAGAGAACTGAGAAAGACCAACCTCCCTTTGAATTTGCAGCCATCATCCCAACCCTTTTCCCTTAAAACAGGAGTATACACACACACACAGACACACAGACACACACACACACACACACACACACACACACAAGACATACACACACTACACATGGAGTGAGACTCTGTAGCACAACACTGTAGTGTGCGTTATCCACTACTAAGCCTGGCTTAGGAGAATCCTTTAGCCCAGCATTTCCCTGTTCACTTACCATCATAGATCTCTGTTCCGCCTCGCTCTTGTTCTTTTGCGCGTGCTCTCTCTCTCTCTTGCTCTCCCTCTCAACAGAAAAAAATCAAATTACACAACTCTTGCAGATGGATAGAAGTTTCAATATACACCCAGAGTTCCATGCAATTTCTAGTGTTGATTAATTTTTTACATAGCACATTAAAATTTTACTGATATAGAACAAAATTGGTGGGGGTTGACTGAAGCAGTGTCTGTAATGAGATGAAAGGTGAGATAAATATCTCAGATTGTCTTTCACACAATGAATCAACTCTATTTTAGGGAGTACACAATGGGAGGAGGCCACAGCAAAGGATAACGGCAGGAGCAATGTGAGAAAGTATAATGATGTGCTCTTATGAATACATCATAGTGAATGTAAGCCTTTTGGATGATAACTCTAGCAAGTTAATTTAAAACAATACATTTTGGGACAGCAAAATGCTTCATTTGATGAAAAGGAAAGTATCTTATTTAAAATAAAAATATATCAGGGTAGAAGGCAGAATAATAATAATAACCTGATTTAGAAACAACAGGAATAGAGTGCTTCTAAGCTCACATGTGTCTTCTTTCCCGCAGATTGTGCATGGTTTCCCTATGCTACGAATGAACAAGAAGAGTGAAAGTTACCTCGACACTAGTAGCTCATGAAACCTCTTGATCTCCGCAGTATTGGTAAAGTGACACCTTTTCTAATACCGCATGCAGTATTCTCTCAGTGGGGGAAGGTGTGATGCTGTACCTGGCACCACATTCTTTGGTACCTACATCCGTGTTGCACAGTCATGCCTTCTTATTCCTTGACATCATTTCTGCACACCATCCTGGTCTAGCAGCGTCTTCTCCCCTCTGTTTGTTCTTTTATTTACTCTCCACACATGCTTATGTGCAAAGATTTATATTTCATAGCATCTCTGCCCTTCACAGACCCTGTGGATTCCTTTATTGCTTTTCTTCCCCAAATCTTCTTGGATTCACACCCCTAGTTATGTGAATACTTTCACTTTTTGTGAATCTCACACTGGAAAAAGGATATAATCAGAAGTTTCAGTTCAGGAAACATGATTCATTTACTGCACTCCTTATTACTCCACACTTCTGGGGTCCTCTTTATTTAGTAGAAATGAAAGGCTATGATACCTCAGATGTGAGGATGCACATTAAAGATGCACAAACAAGACCTATAGATCACTCCACACTTTGTCTGGGTGGGAGGGCCTCAACAGGCTCTATTGTTCTCAGGGAGCGTATAGCAGTTAATAGTTTCTTGGTAAGGGACAAAAATGTCTAATCCTTCTCTAAGGACCCTTTACCCAAGGAGTGGGGAAGATTTTCTTTAGTGTTGTAGCCACTGGATAGCTGCAAACAATACAAATAACCCTTCACCTAGGCTCCCCTAAGAAACCCTGATCAAAATATTGGTTCCCCTTAAAGAAACCAACAGGAAAGTAGAAAGTAGAAATGAGTGGGATCTAAAAGCGCATCATTATGAGTGGGAGGCAGTGAAGACAGCATAATGTGGAGTGAATGACATAAAATACATTATATTCATATGTGAAAGTGTTATAAGAAACTCTCAAATATAAACAATATATGCTGGAAAACCTTAGAAACAGAAAATGCATGAGAAGATGCTTTGTAACTTGTAAAGCACTGTAGAAATACAACTGATACATACCCTTAATATGTAAAGGATGTGGAAGGAAGCAGCATGGGGAGGAGACAGGTCCACATGGCTCAGGAAGGGCTCAGGGGTGCCTGCACTTCTGATGGAAAGCAGGATAACCTGCAATATGTCATGTTCTACTCGGTGTCATTTATACACCATTGCCTTCACAATATCACACTAAATGAAATATGGATGGAAGTATGTTCTAGTGGGAGGAGGTGGCAAATCTACACATAATAGTAGGGGTGGGGCAGAAGCTCATAGCTGGAATGACCTTTGAACAGTATTGCTGCTATTCTAAATCTGTTATCCTCTCTGAGCAAGAGCTATCAGACAGCACAGAGAAGGCCTATGGCCATGAGCTTGGAACCAGCTCTCTGCTTGTCTGATGAAATGGGGTGAACACTTCTTTCCTGAACCAGCCCTCATTTGGCAACCTTTCTCCACATCAGGACCCAAGAGGAGACGTGAGAGCACCACAAACCACAGGTTGCAAAACAGAAAGCTCTCCTAACATTTTAAGAGGACAGAAACCATGAAGAATAATGACTACATCTATACATGAACCCTCAACATCTCTCCCTCACCCTTAAAAACATACTTTAATTCTATGTTGTGATGATTGGTTCCCCCAAATCAGTGATTATTCTAATCCTTTGAAGTGCAACATGGAAGCTTTCTCTGGATAATAGGATTATGTTGTGGATAAAAGGAATTGTCTTTACTCAGGATGATCTGGGCTCCCAAACCCAAGGTCAGCTCTCAATGTGTAGGCTGTATAGAGGCCCAGTGAGGCTGCCTCTGTGATCTGAGCAGAGGGTTTTCTTAGGATGCTGGCTCTGCTATGGGGCAGAAGGAGAATGTGAAGCCTTGGTATGGCAGGAGGAAGAGTTGAAGACTGTGTGAGTAGCAGTGCGAATTCATTGGCATTTCTTGTCTTTCTCTCGTTTCCTCAGCCTCAGACAGAAAGGAAGTTGATGATGAGAAGAATGTAGCTGTCATTCACAATCACAAGCAAAGCCCTGGAATCTTTAATATAAATGTTATAATAAATGAAATGAATATTTCCCACAGTAAGGCATTAAGGGTTAGTGTTCTTCCTGTGTGCCAAGCACACTCTCAAACCTGCTTCTCTGTTCTCTTTGGACTCATTTAATTTTCTCTTAGCGATATGTTTGTTGGCCTGCACATGTTTAAGCCATGTGTAATTGCATGTGGGGTCAGGTGAGGACATACAGAAGCCAGAAGATGGCCCTGGGGTCCTCAGAGATGATGGGCTTTCAGCTGGTTGGGAGCTGTCTGGTGAAAATGATGGGTTCCCATCAAGTCCTCTAAAAGGGCAGAAAGCACTTTGCATTGCTGAGTCATCTCTGCAGCTCTCCAAACCTTGCTCTGACCATGTAAAAAAATTGTGTTAGTGCTGTTTGTTCTCATCGCAAATACATCAGAATTGTTCTGTGTCCTACATCGTAGGCGTTGCTCTCACCGTTTGCAGAACACTCTACTGAATGCCGAGCGCCCTATTGACATTTCTTTTCATGCTTGCTTTGAAACACTCTGTTCCTACTGCTCTAACTCTGCGTCATGCGCTCCCTAAACAATCATTAGTGTGGGCCAGACTGTGCAATTGCCCTTCTGCCTTGAACTCTCTCAGCATTATGCTTTCTCTGTGGTAAGGAGCCTCTCGGTTTTTTATCCTTACCGTGTGACAATGATGTTAATCATCCATAGTTCCTTGAACCAGGCATACGTATAATGCATGTTGCTGTCTGTTTTCTTGAGTTTATCTTAGAACTCATATACTATGACTCATTTTCTGTATTGAAGTTCATTACTCTTCTCTTGTCGAAATGTGGGCATTGTTATTTTGTAATTTCGGATTATTTTATATGCACTTGCATGCACACACACACACACAGACAGAGAGAGACAGAGAGAGAGAGAAGAGAGAGACAGAGAGAGAGACAGAGCGAGAAAAAGAGAGAGAGAGAGCAAGGGAGAGAGAGAGAGAGAGAGAGAGAGAGAGAGAGAGAGAGAGAGAGAGAGAGAGAGAGATCCACTTTCTGCAGGTATCGCCAGTCTTCCTCCACTAGAAAGGCATCTGCGTTAGGCCCGTCTTGCTGTGTTTACTAGTCAGCACGTGCTATTCTTCCCTGACCCTGCATCAGCCACTGGCACATAAAAACTATTTGCAAAAGTTGTAAAAGTCCCCCTGGTTATTGCTTCTTGTATATCAACTTGACACAAGCTAGGGTCATTTTGGAAAAAGGAATCCTAGTTGAAAAAATATTTCTGTTTGGGATTGGCCTTTAGGCATGTCTGTAGATCTTTCTGTTAATTGATGACTGATGTAGGAGAGTCCAGCATACTAGGGGCAGTGCTACCCTTGTGCACTGGTCCTGAATGCTGTAAGAAATCACCCTGAGCATGTGATCAAGAGCAAGCTGATAAGCTGCACTCCTCAACGACCTCTTCATCAGTTCCCACCACCAGGTTCCTACCTTAAGTTTCTGCCCTGACTTTCATGAATGACAGACTACAAGCTTTAAGATGAAATAAACCCTTTCCTCTCCAAGCTGCTTTGGTGTTTTGATTTTTTTAAACACAGCAATAAAAACCCCAATAAAACACTTTCTTTTATTCTGAGCATAGAGATTTGTTTGTGAGAATTTTACTTTTGGCGATTTTTTAGAAACTGACTTGATTCATGAAAGCTGTTATGTATTTAACAAAGCAAAAGCAAGTGGACATGAATTGTGTTCTGTGCAAGGTCCTAGGTTCTGAAGTGGTAGGATTGTTTTAGCAAGGAGCAAAGTTGATAAATGTTACTGCCAGTGTAGAGCTGTTGAGATTGAGGAAGTTTTCAGCTTGTATGTTGGTAGACATCATAGTTTTAGCAGGATTTGGCAGCAGGTGGTCTTCTCCTTGACCTTTGTTGTCAGAATGATGTTTTGGTTCAGGAAGTGAAAGAGGTCCTTTGTCATTTGTGGAACCATAGAGAAAGCCATCACCTTGTAATGTGATGGAATCTGAAAGGACATGAGAGAAGGGGCCATGTGGCTGAGAGGAACAAAAGCATTCAGAAAAAAGTGTCGGAACCAGTAGTGGGAATTTCCTCTGGGCCCAGGTATGACGCAGATCATCAGGTATTTCACAACCAAGAGCTTGAGGACAGGCTTCTGGATGATCACTAGGTTTGGGACAGTCCTCTTCTTGTATACATGTGCAAGGTGTAGACATGAAGCAGTCAGCTCTGAGCAAGTAAGAAGAGGGATCGGACTCTATTTTGGATCATACCATTGTATGTTGAAGTAAAGTAAAGCCAGCCTTGTTTAGATGATGTGTACATCATCATTAAAGGACCCCCTTTTATGTTTTAAGCCTTGCTTTTGATCTCTATCACTGAACAAAGAAACATTACCAATAGTCTTGAGAGAACATACTCAGCTGGAGTCACTAGAGGAGCAGACTGGACTTGCACTCCTAGGTCACCCAGCCTTGGAAGGTAGAAACTTGTCTTTCTCCCCCTTGTATTCATGGGAGTTGGAGACCCTTGTAGATGTGAGGCATGTTGCCGGTCTCCAGGACTTATCACCCATAGGAATCAAGGAATTTAGAATTCATTCTGATGTCAGTCAGGAATGTTGAAGAGGCCATACCCTGTGTGTGTGTGTGTGTGTGTGTGTGTGTGTGTGTGTGTGTCTGGACATAACTGAATTTAGTAGGATCTGATTCACATATCTGTACACAGGATGTGAGATTATTTCCAAAGAGGGGGACCCTCAGAATGTGGGGAGTAGGGTGAAGAGATAGCAGGATGAAAGGTGGCAGCCAGGAAAGAGGCAATAGAGCTAGGCACAACTGAATATGGTATGTCCTTACTCAAAAGTGGATATTAGCCATAAACAGAGGACATTGAGCCTATAGTTTATGATCCTAGAAAAGCTGAGTAATAAGGTGAACCCAAAGAAATACATATGTAGATCCACCTGGAAATTGGAAACAGACTAGATCACCTGACAAAATTTGATAGCATCGGGATGGGGTGTAGAAGGAAGGGGAGTAGGGAAAGAGGAGGGAAGAAGCGGGGGGTTGAGGAGAACTTGAGGGAACGGGATAGTCGAGATGGGGGAAGGACAGATATGAGAGCAAGGAAAGGGATATTTTGATTGAGGGAGCCATTATTGGGTTAGCAAGAAACCTGGCTCTAAAAAAATTCCCATGAATTCCTAAGGATGACCCCAGCTATGACCCTAAGGAGTAGAGGCGAGGGTGCCTGAACTGGCCTTGCCAGGTAATCAGACTGATGATTATCTTAAATATCACTGCAGAACCTTTGTCCAACAGCAGTTGGCACTAGAGGCAGAGACCCACATCAGAGCACTGGACTGAGCTTCTAAGGTCCAGTGGAAGAGTAGAAGGAATGAGAATATGAGCAAAGAGGTCAAGACCACAAAGACTTCATCCACTGAAACAGTTTACCTAAGCTAATGGGAACTCACCAACTTCAGTTGGATGGGAAGCACAAGCATAGGACCAAACTAGTCCCTCTGAATATGGTTGACAGTTGGAGCAGACTGAGGGGCCACTGACAGCGGCACTGGGATTTGTCTTTACTACATGTACCGGCTTTTTGGGATCCTATTCTCTTTGGATGTGTACCTTGTTCAGCCTAGATGTAGTAGGGAAAGCCTTGGACCTTCCACAAAACAAAGTGCCTTAATCTATTTTAGGATTAGAGGGGGGTGGGGTAGGGAGGTGTGGGGAAGGAATGGGAGGATGGGAGAGAGTGGGAATTTGGATTGGTATTTTTAACTAAATAAAAAATATAATTGACATAAGAAATTGTGCATATTTCTGGTAAAACAGTAGAATTTTAATCTATGCATATACTTCTTTTGCTGTGTTCTATGTGTGAGGAGGTCCTCTGTGACCACCATGGCCAGCAGTGAGGTAAGAAGGAAGTCTGGTTCAACAGGACTCATCAGCCAGTGCTGGTTCAAACTTTGAGAGTCTGACCCTGGGCAGTGTACTTTAAACATATTCAAACACTGCACAAATTTGGAAAAAGTTTTCTGGTGTTACTTAACTTGATCTCGTGTTTAGGACACGATTATATTGAAACACTTTTCTAAGTGCGTGTGACCTCCTCCAAAAAGATTGACAGAGAAACGATAGCATGAGCGAGATACACAAAAGAGTCTGGGGAAGCCAGGTATGGCCTGGTCTTACACATGGCACCAGAACCATAAACCAGATCCATTCCCAGAGTCTTCTGGGCATAAAAAGGTTGTACATCTCTTTCTTTTAAGAGACATCACAGATGCCACCGCATCCCGAGTCAGAGGAGGGAGAGATCAGTGAGAAAATGAAGGCCTTGGCTGCTGAGGTGGAGACCACAGTGTTTTCCAGGGGAGCTGGTCGGTGGCCCTGAGGCCCAGGCAAAGACTCCGGAGCCCCTGGCAGCCCCGGCACTGCCTCCTGTGCTCTTCTCCGGGGTCTTCATGGACCTGTCTAAAAAGAGACCATGAACGCATGGTGCAATAGCTCTACTTTTGGTGGGAAAAATATACAGCCATTCTGGTGGAGCAGTTTGGGCCCCATGGGATCCCTGTGACAGTATTTCCCAAAGGGAATGTAAGGATAAACCGAACGCCAAGCAGCTCCAAAGTAACCCATTCCAAGAATGGATAGAAGTCTATCAGGAAGTGAACTGTGCTGTTCCTGATAACCTTCCTCCAGTCCTTCCTCCTGAGCGCCTGTGGACTTCTAAGCCACCTCCTCTCTTCCACGAAGGAGCACCTTATCCGCCCACCTTGTTTTTCAGGGACACATATAACCAATTAATACCTCAGCCACCTCCTCAGAAAATTAAGCGACTCAAATGTAAAATGTACAGGGAAGAACCCATTTCAATAATGTATGTGATTAACCTACAGCCCAGGCAAGTCCTGTGTGATAAGTGTAAAACCAGTGTTGTTGCAGAAAAGGAAATTAGGAAAGGTAGCAGTGACTCTTCTAGGTATGAAGATAAAAAATGGAGAAATGACAGTGTAGCTACCGTGAACAGGAAACTGAAAACTGACCATAAAGTGGATGGGAAAAACCAAAATGAAAGCCAGAGAAGAAACGCTGTGGTGAGGGTTTCCAGTATTGCTCACAGCTCAGGCAAACACGTCAAAAGCTCAGTTAAGTACCAAGAAAGTGCTCCAGAGCAAGAACATGGATCACGCAAAAGCTCGGGAAGTATTGAAAATTGCCAAGAAAAGGCTCAGAAGAAGCAGAGTGAAACCTCTACTTCCAAAAAACAGCCACCCGAAAGTCCATTTCACACGGCGCTATCAGAATCCTAGCTCAGGTTCCCTCCCACCTCGAGTGCGTTTAAAACCACAAAGGTACAGGAATGAAGAAAATGACTCTTCTCTGAAGACAGGACTGGAGTAAATTCCGAGTGGCAAGCTGGCCCCTAAGCCACAGTCTCGCTGTACTTCCAACCGCTCAGCAGCACAAAGACATTAACAGACTGCTGGTTTCCTGGATGTGTGCCACTTTGACAGAGCAAGAGCGTCAGGACTGGCTAAGATGGGAGTTTGAAGCTGCACTAAGAAGGAAATGTTAAAGCAGTGGCTAAACCAGTCGTCTGTACAGGGCACTGGCAGAGTAGACTGAATGGAAGAAAAGGTATTAGGGAATTTTTATATGTATAAAAGAAACAAACTGCTGCAATAACTTATGCATGAGGTGAGAAGAAAAGTGGTGTGAACACGTGCAGGATGCACTCAGTGTGATGCGGAAGAACCACTGACAGTAGCTTCTTTTGAATGTGAACAGTGGTTTGAACAGGCCTACCAGGCATGGGATGGTTTGGTTTGCAGACTTAACCTTTGTGCTTTCTCCAAGGATTGTGTTTCTCAGTTCCGAAGTGAGCAGAGGTGTGTTTAAATGGCGCTCCTGTGAAACAGCAATGGTCACAAGTGCTAAGGCCGCTGTTTCCTTCAGGTGCCCGTAGAAACAAGAGGAAGATGATCTGACATCCTGCTGAAAGGATGGCTAAGTGCCCCGTCCCACCCACAAATAAAATGTGGATCTTCTCTTTCTTTTAATAAAACAGGGCTGTATTATCTTGAATATATGTTTTCTCGTTAGAGCATTTTAAGATGTATTTATTTGCCACTAGTATTTAACGTTTTGTGCACATTTTCATAACTACATTCTTACCTTTTCATATTTTGACTCCCAAGTGGATAGGCTAGTGTGGACCTTGGAATGAAATCGTACACTCCCAAGAACTAGCTCATAATTCTCCTGAGCTGGACAGGCTTTGATCATCGCCTCTCCCCTACTGAGTGTGTTGTTCAGAAAGGGTGACAGCATCAGTGTTGATCTGGACCTCTTTCCACAGCAGGAAGCCCCTACTTCTCAGTGCAGGAAGTTCTCGCAGGTGTCAGGGAAGATTTGGCCCTGAGGAACAAGTGGCAGAAACAGATCCTTGAAAACAGCCTAAACGTTTGGTGCATGGAAAATGAATTCTTAATAAAGACCACAGATTTTCCTTGTCTTTGCTTACGTACATACATGCCTTTAATCCCAGCACCCGGGAGACAGAGGCAGGCTGATCTCTGTGAGTTCGAGGCCAGCCTGGTCTACAAGAGCTAGTTCCAGGACAGGCTCCAAAAGCTACAGAGAAACCCTGTCTCGAAAATCCAACAAACAAACAAACAAAAAAATTGAGAACACATGAGAAAATCAGATGGACCTTTTAGTACTACATTTTAAAGCATTTTATATTTGATGGTGCTGTAATTTTAATAATAAAACTGAAGATTTTTAGTGGCAATACTAATTTATTTTTTAAACCAGAAAGATAACACCATATTGATTACTTACCACAAAAAGAAAAAAAAAGCCAAAAGAAAAGAAACTAACTCCAAAAACTCATTCAAAGAAACACAACAGATGAGCAAGCACTTGGCTCTAGAGTTCACTTTCTGTGTGGGTGAGATTACCCAACAGCCCATTGCTCAGGATTATTGCTCTGGGTGGGATTTTTAGATTGTTTAATATACCCGACTGTGATTTGCTATATAACTCAAGAAGAAAAACCGGGTAGTCTGGGGTCTAGTGAGCTTAATTCAGATCCTAACACACTGCAAGTGCTGGCAAGTTCTGACTGCATTTTACAAATGATCTCTTTGGATCTACATCATGACATCATCCTATCACATTTGCTCAGGAACTATAACAGCAGGGAGCTGTGGAGAAGACTTGAAGCACAGCTCCAGGCTCTGGGGTCAGTCTTGTCTTAGACCCCCAACACCAGCAGTAACTTTTATGCTCACTCAGGAACCATGTGTCTCCCAAGCCATGTGAAATATGCATGGATTGTATCAGGAAACCTTTACGCTTTAGAAATCTTTATTTGTAGACTGATGGAATTGACCAAAAAGTAATATTAAGAAGGCAAAAGCACTTGGAGAGATCTGGTTTTAACCTACATATTCTTCCCTCATGACACATCCTTAAAGGCATTTTATTACAAACTAGATTATAAAACAAACAAACAAACACTTGGTGGTACTTAAAATCTGGACCTACCATGTTACAACTTCATTTTTATTGCTTTAGTTGCTTAATATTTAAGCTCTTCTCCATGCTACCTTGTCTGTATTTCAAATCCTCACAGGCCTATTTCATTTGTAGACTTGAATGACACATTTGTTCTCACCTTCAGTCTGCTCAGAGTTAAATGTTAAAGAATCTTGTGTAATGTTATCCAATAAAGTCTTTGATTTTTTTATTTTAAAAAAGAGACATCACAGCACATTTAACATTTCAACTTTCCCCTGTGCTTATGTGTGAGCAGAAGTGTCTCTGTGCCCCCAATAGTTCTTGATTCTTTTCCTCTGAGATATAGTGTAGCTATTATGTGAAGCGGACAGAAAAACCTTGATCAGAAAGGTTACTCCTACTCCAAGCTCTTAGTAGTCCTGGGCTACAGTGTAATTCTATAGTGTCCTGCTCTATGTGTGTATTTTTGAGATGTGTTCTTAGGCAAAGTGGATGTGGTGATTCTCACAGGTGAAATGGTCTCCTCGATTTCAGTGTTAAGGTACAGGATAGATGGCTTGCCTGCACTGGAGGGGGGTGACTTTTCTAAGTTTAGTAAATTGTTGGGCTGTTAGTGGTCTAATTTAAAAAGTGCCAGAAAGAGGAGAGATGGAGTCTACAAGTCTATAGGACTCAGGTGGAGGAGTGTGGATGCCTTAATATGTGTGAATCTGGGGCTCTCCAAACTTAATTCATTGGGAAGTTTTGAGGAAACTGACATTAAGGGGTCTCTGGAGAAGCCAGGTATAGCCTAGCCCTTCCTCTGAAGATTGTAGCTTTACCCAAGAGCAGGTAGTTAAGAAAAGCTATTTGGAATTACCTCTGATTGAAGAAATCTCAAGGCATCTGGAAGATTTTGAAGCATGTGAAGATGAGAGAAGTATTGTTTACATTAGAAGTAGTGATAGAGAAGTCTCTTACATCTAAGAATGTGGTCCATAGAGACTCTGGTCCTTCCAAATGCCCACATTTAAGTTGCTCAGATTGTCCCTCAGAAAGAACACGCATTAGACTTGAAAGGATGAGAGAGTATTTATTTTTACTAGAACATGACCAAGTGCCTTGATTTGCTACCCCGCTGAAGGATCGACCAACCAGAGCAGTCAGTCTCCTCCAATTGCTCAGGAAAGTGGGTGCTGCAATGGAGGGAAAATGTGTGTGTACTAATACAAAGTTACATGACAGGAGGTACTTTGCAAAGCACATGTAGTTACTCAAGGTTCCTCCATAAGTAGCATCTTTGATTTCCCTGGCATTGACTACTCCAGAATCTGCTGATCTTTTGAAATACATGTTCCCATATTGCACATGTGCAATTGATATGTTGATGTGTGTGCATATGTGCATGAATGTATGTTCACCTGCATATGGAGACCAGAGACCTACTTTGGCTGTTTTTCTTATATGTTGAGACAGAGTCTCTCACTGAATCTTACACTCACATCCTACATGGACTGGCTGGCCCAAGAATGCTGGGAATCAGCCTCTCTCCCACAGCTTTCCTACATGCTAGCATTAAAGAGGTTTGCAACCATGGCAGCTTTTTTTCCATGTGTCTCCTGGAAATCCATAATGAGGTCTTCATCATTGAACAGAAATCCTTTCACTAACTGAGCTGTCTCTCCAGCCTCCCTGTTATCTCTGCATCAGCCTTCCAATCCTCTGGCACAAGTGCCACATTATAACACACTGTGTATTATTTTCATCAATTTTAAATTCCTTGAAGCAATAATTGAATTTTCCAACTTCTCAAGATACATGTTGATTCTTGCTATGGTCTGTGGGAGAGTTCATCTAGATTGCCAGAATATCAGAATCTAGAATAATCTAGGATCCAAGACTCTAGGCTTGTCTATGTCTGATCCTTTACGTTCAATCAGTCCCTGAGCATGTCTGCGAGGGATTATTCAGATGAAGTTACTAGATATGGGAAGTCTGCCTACTGTGAGCTGCACCACTGCATGGCCTGCATGCATGTGGCCTGGACAGAGAGAAGAAGCAGAAAGCCAGCTGAGCAATTACCATTCCCTCCTTCTTGATGAACATTACTCAAAACATGCGAGCAAACAACGAATGCTTGCTTTATCACTGGAATATTTGTCATTTTAGAGCTATGTGGTGATTTATCAATGTGTTTTATGTATGCTTCTCTAATGACAGTGATGAAGCTAAGCATGTTTTCATGGGCTTATTTTGTCATATGAGTATCTTTAATAAGCTCTTGGAATGTTTTTATTCCTTTTTTAAAATTTTGTTCTTTTTTTGAGTTTTAGAAGCCAAGATCAGGGTCTTATGCTTTCTGGGGAACTGATTTACTAGTGAGTGACACTCTCAAACTCTATCAGATCTTTGTCAGTTGCCCCTTTGAAGCTGAGCAAAGAGGATTGATCCTGAGTCGTTGAGATTTCATTAAGGAGCTACCACACTCGCTGCTCTTTGGTTTTGAGTTTTAAAGTAAGAGTCCTTGTATGTGAGGCTGCCTGGCCTGAAATTTGCTATGCAGACCAGGTTGGCCTCAAATTGATGCTGACCCCCTTGCATCTGCCTCTGTAATGCTGTGAATTACAGGTGAACACCGTCTCATGCTACCTCTATTTAATCTTTTTACGGGGACCACATGGTGTTAGTGCCTAAAGTATTAGATTAATGTGTTGGGCTTTATTTCATGCTCCACCCTATGTTTCTGATTCATATTGCTTTGACTATTCTACATGTTTTGAATTTAAATATGAACTTTAGAATCAGCTTCTCAGTTTCTACCAAGCATCTTGTTAGTATTCTCAATGATTTTCCATTGAATCTGTGGATAAATTTGGGCGAAGTCAACATCTTTAACAACCTCACGTGTGCTAAGCTTCAAACAAATCGTATCTCTCAATTTCCCAATATCTTACTTCATTTTACTTTTATTGCACATGTCCTTTTCATTATTTGTTACATGTGTATACCATTATACTGATGTTTGTGTGCAATGTTGGTTTCAGTATTCAATTGGTAACTGACTAAATACAGGAACATTTTGTTTTACTGTGCCAATGGTGGGTCCTAAAGTAGAGTGAGAGTTATATCTGATGCATTTCACAGAGGTAGGAGCACTATATTGTAGCAAAAATAATAAAAACTCAGAACACGTATTGGGGTTTAAGATAAAAGATCAGAGAAGCAAAGCAGCCAAGCCACTAGACAGCTCTTATCTCTGTGAAATCCTCAGACTGAAAAGAGAGTGAGTTCCTGTCTCATCTCACCTTATATTACTCTCCAGTGCTGGTATTAAAGACATGCACCACCACTGCCTGGCCTCTATGGCTAGCTAGTATGGCTGCTCAGATTGAAGGTCTGTGCCACCACTGCCTGGCTTGAATGGCTGACTAGCATGGCTGGTTTGCCCTCTGATGTTTGGGCAAGCTTTATTTATTAAAACAAAAATAATATACCACTATATTTCCCATTTTGTCTAAACTAAAAAGAAGGCTATAACTAATATAAGAAAAACATATACAATAAGTACAATAACCATATACAATACATACAGACAAAAATACATCAACAATATCTATTCCATTTGCATTTGACAAATTCAGAGAAAATATTCCATATCTATCCTATCTTGGGAATTCCAAAAGGTTGTACCTAATCCACTTTCTATTCTAATTTGCATTATCAAATTATCTTTTAATGTCTCCCAAACATTTACACATTACACCTCTTTAGTGAGTTGCTTTTCTGTGTTTGATGAACAAGGAAAACTAGAACTATAACTATCTAGTCTTTGATTACCTCAGAGGCCCAAAAAGGAAATAATGTTAATTGACTAGGCATGAAGTGCAAGCAAGTAACTTCCAAAAAATATGCGTGATGATAGAAACAGCTGGCTGCCTGGACAGTCACCCAAATTTCCTCTGCAATGCTGGGGCATCCATCTTCAGTCTTGTGATGGTCACATGCTGATTCACACCCTGCCCACAGCCGAGAGTTGTCTCACTGTGCGCCTCGTGGCCAATTTCGTGAGTTTTCACAGTTTTAGCTATGGGTAGCAAGCAATCCATGTCTGTCTTCCTTGTAACCACAGGCCTTAATGTCTTTCTTCTTCAGCTTGTACCCTTACTCCAGCTGTGTTTACCAGCTCCCCTTTTATGGGAGCTTTCTAACTACTGTCAACACACAGGCAAATGGACCCTGCCACCACTACTGCTGCCAACAAGATTGGTCGGATTCATGAGGCGGCTTTTTCAATTCCAGCTTTTGTTCCCCTCTGCAGCTTTGTGGATCCCTCACCCCTTATTCTCAAAGGGGTGAGAAGAAATTTCCTAGCAGAATGTTTTCCCAGGAAGATAGTGGTCTTCCCCTCTCCCACCAGGGAGATTCCGAACACAAGATCACTTAGCTCAGCCCAGCCAGCCACCTGGTACAGGCTGATAAAGATGGCCTAACTCAAGAACAGTGGCCTTGCTCTAAGAATAAGGAAAATGCTGACTTAACAGAATGGGAGGGAGCAAAAGTGCTTGTACCCATGCTAAAGCAGCTTCAAAGATTCTCTTTGTAGTTATGCCTTTAAAGCTTACCCCACAGAAGAGATACAACTCCTCTCTCTACCTCGCTGTAATAGGCATGGAGATGAGTTCCAAACATGTTTGTATTATGCTGATTAAACCTTGCTTATTACAGTCTGGGCCTCTCTGGTGGTCTCTATCTGGGGGTTGTAATCTGGGCACAACAGCTTGTAGCATGGAGGCTCAGCCACAGGACAGATCATGCCTCTACGTCTCTCTTATTATTAACCTTAAATTCCCTGCAGCTCAAATTTGTGGCTTTTCCATACAACATGTGACCGCTGCCATTTTGACTGAGGTCAGGTGACTTTATCATCATCTTAATTGAGGCTAAGTGACTTCACCACCATCTTAACTGAGTGACTTTTCCATACAACATGCTACTGCTGCCATTTTGACTGAGGTCAGGTGACTTCACCACCATCTTAAATGAGAGACAGGGCAGGTATCCAAATCCTGCCATCTTTATACTCTTCCTGGTCCCCCAGTTTACTTATGTTTTTGTCTCTAAATTCCTCCTGTTGACTCTGTTGTATGTGTGTTTTGTGCGATGGCATGCCTTTGGTAGGGCCCACCAAATCGTCCACTTAACCCAATTCCTGTTCACTCTGTGTGTGTGTTCATACATAAAATGTAAATGTACCTATGTTTACTGTTAAATGTTATAATTGTCTGTTCATTGCATCTCACTTCATACTACAAAAACAAGTCTCATGTTTTAAAATGGTATGTGCTTATAAGTCTCTCACAAAAATACTTTACATTTAATCCAACCCTCATTTCAAATATATTAAGATGTTGTCTACTATTGTCAGTTCTGCCGTTAAGCTTCTATTGCAAGCAGTATTTTCTTCTTTCTGTCTTTTTACTAATGTAAATCTTACCTGTTAAGAGCCAGTATAGTCAAGCTCAGAGCCAGCTTTCTATACTGTAGCTGTACCTGATAAACAGCCCTCAACTACTCAGAATTTTAGGGAATATGACATTTAAATATTTTTATACATTTTTATTGATATTTATTGAGCTCTACATTTTTCTCTGCTCCCTTGCCTGCCTCTCCCCTTTCCCCTTCAATCCTCTCCAAGGTTGCCCTGTTCCCAATTTACTCAGGAGATCTTGTCTTTTTCTATTTTCTACTTCCCATGTAGATTAGATCTATGTAAGTCTCTCTTAGTGTGTCTGTTTTGTTGTCTATTTTCTCTGGAATTGTGGTTTTTAGGCTGGCTTTCTTTGCTTTATGTTTAAAAACCACCTATGAGTGAGTACATGTGATAATTGTCTTTCTGTGTCTGGGTTACCTCACTCAAAATAATGTTTTATAGCTCTATCGGTTTTCCTGCAAAATTCAAGCTGTCATTATTTTTTTCTGCTGTGTAGTACTCCATTGTGTAAATGTACCACATTTTTCTTATCCATTTTTTGGTCAAGGGGCATTTAGGTTGTTTCCAGGTTCTGGCTATGACAAAGCTGCTGTGAACATAGTTGAGCACATGTCCTTGTGGCACGATGGAGCATCCTTTAGATATATACCCAAAGTGGTTTTATTGGGTCTTGAGGAAGGTTGTTTCCAAATTTGTTGAGAAATCGCCACACTGACATCTGAAGGAGTTGTACCAGCTTGCTTTCCCACTAGCAATGCAGGAGTGTTCCCTTTTCCACATAACCTCTCCACTAGGCCTCCCACCAATCAGCTTTCACCTATCAGCTCCCAGACTAATCTTTTCTCCACCAATCAACCCCAGATTAATTCTTCCTCTCTCAAATTCCCCTAACTCCACTTAAAAGAAGCTTGTGGCCTTCCTTGGGTGTCACCAAGACCCACCCTCATGTTGAAAATAATAAAGAAATATTTTTATTGCACACATGGCTGTTGGTCTACTTTAGGGGATTCTCTCAGAGCCTAACAATTCTGGATATCATTTTTTTTGTTTTGTTTTTTGAACCAGAGTTCCTCTGTATAACAGCTCTAGGTGTCCTGGAACTCACTCTGTAGAGCAGGCTGGCCTTGAACTCACAGAGATATGCCTACCTCTTCCTCCCATGTGCTGGGGGTAAAGGCCTGTGCCACTATCATCTGACATCTAAACATCAATTTTAAAAATTCATGAGATCCACATTCATTTTTTTTCAACATGAAAGTATTTCTTTTCTTTTATAAAACAGTGGCTCAGAGGGCCTCTATCTTCCTGTAAAGCAGAGGGTGACATTCAACATTTGAAATTCCTGCCTCCATCTGTATGGTGCTGATTTCTGGTGTGTATCACTATCCTAGTTTATTGCTATGGTTGGGATGCATTCCAGGGTTTTCTCAATACTAGGCAAGCACTATAACAATTAGACCACACTCACAGTGTAGGGTAAAAGGGCCAAAGAAAGAATACCTCAACCCCCTCTTGACTCCAAGACCAGAACCAAAGGAAAATCGCTCTGACCTTGAATTGACACTGATACCAGGGCCAAGGAAAAAACTCTCTGACCCTGATTTGACCTCAAACCCAGATCAGGGCCAAGCAACAGAATCCCACAGTCACTAAGTTTGACCCAAGTTAAGGCCACAAAAAATCCCACCAATTCCAGGCTACCCTAGAAAGCTCCACCCCTCTCCCCACACTCCAAGATACTCTATATAAAAGCTGCCTTCTCTTTAGTTCCTTGTTGCTTCTCACCTGACCAGAGGCAGCCACCCTCCTGTTTTTTCTCCCTGCCAGGAAATCTCATCTGTGAGGTTTGTTGTTAGTGTGACTTTGTGGTATTCCTTGGCTCCTCATGGCCAGGAAAATTTCCCTTCAGAGCTGTAACACTTACATTGTGGAGACCCCCCCCCCCCATAACAGAGCTGTAACACTGCTATTGGGGCACCTTTCCCTTCAGAGCTGCTCAGCATCACGCCTGCCCTGGGCATTCTCCCACAAGGCCTCCCAACACTTGCATTCTGACAACCATTCTCCGTGCAGGATAGACCAGAAAGTCTCTGCTCTGTGAAATAGTCACCCCTGACTGGAAATGACAGGGCTTTCTCTGCTGACCCCTGCCACTGTGGTCTCCTTCAGGAAATGACAGGGCTTTCTCTGCTGACCCCTGCCACTGTGGTCTCCTTCAGGAAATGACAGGGCTTTCTCTGCTGACCCCTGCCACTGTGGTCTCCTTCAGGATGGTGTCTTTACGTGGGAACTGCCTGCTCCTCAATGCCAGCCCAGAGGATCCCTCAGAAGCAACTGACTCTACGAACTGGGAGCTTCCTGTGATGCACGTTCAGAGGTTTAGAGGGTTAAGGGTGAGGTGGAGGGCAGTGACAGTACAACTGAAGATCAAATGCAGTGAGCGGATCCCTGGGAAAGTACTCAATATCGTGATTGCACCATTTAATCAGGGTTTACTTCTGAGTGTGTTGACACACGCATATGCTCTCAGGTCTCCATGGTCACGACACTTAGACCTTTACACAAGATAGAAAGAGACAGTCTCAGAACGAGAAGCCAAATAAGAAATAACAGGGGGAAAAGAGGGGTCTGGAGAGACCTTTTGATATTTAATGGAACTTGCTGTTGTTTCAGAGGACCTGAGTTCGGTTCCCAGCATCCATATTGGAGTGCTCACTGACACCTGTAGCTCCAGCTGTAGGGAATCTGACAAAATCCTCTGCCCTCCCCCAGGCGTGCACATGAATATGACATAAGTATATACATACTACACATGAATAGATTTAAATATACATTAAAAAGTTAAAGCGTAGTGTTCCCAACATCAGGAATGTTTTCTCTCAGCTAATTGCACATAGACTCTCTCCAGTAAACCTGGGGAAGCTGAGTGAATGGTAGCCCAGGGTTAGTGACCAGCAACAACTCCTGTTGCAAGCAGAGTTGGTTCATGTGCTCCCTTGCCCAATGCCATGTGAGTCTTCTCACCAGCACTCCCTGTCATACCACACCTGGCACCACATTCTCTGATAAAGATCACTGTGTCTCTTTTCTTTCTTCTCCATCCCCAAAATTCATCAGCACACACCATCATGGCACAGTACTGTCTCCCCTCTAGTCATAAATTTACCATCCACCTAGTGCACAAGCTTCTGTGTGGGGCCTCATATTTCATAGAATTTATGCCTTTCATAGGACTTGCGGATCCATCCATTGCTTTTCTTCTTCAAACTGACCTTAAACTGCACCCCTAATTACATGCACATCTTTTGTGCTTGCACAAATGTCAGTCTAGCAGAATATAAAGACAAGCATCGTTGTCCTGGAAACATGCTTTATTTAGGTCATTCCTTGTACGTTGCTAGGTTTCTTTTCATTTGTGTAGAAATGTATTGGTCAAGGTTTTCTACAGGAACAGATCTTACATAATAAATCTCTCTAAATAAATAGAAAAGGGCATTATTAGAGCAACTTACAGGCTGGTGGTCTAGCTATTCTAACAATGACTGCCTACCTATAGAAAAGGTCTTGGAATCCAGTATTTGTTCAGTGCATGAGGCTGGATATCTCAGCTGCTCTGTAGTATCAACTAAAATCCCAAAGTGTTGTGGGAACTCCTTCAGCCAATAGCCTTTTAGATACTGGCCCATTTTGGGTATGATGTGAGATACGCTAAGCACAGATGAAAAGTGTGTATGGTCCCTTTAATGCTGGATTCAGGTCCCAGCTTCCAGCACACACCAATGAACTGGAACTTTATCCTTACTGTGAGTTTTATCCCCCCCAAAATCAACCTTTGTTATACTTCATTCTGGGCTATTGTGGACTTCTTTAATATGCTTCCATTTTGCCACCCCATGTTGGGCACCATTTTGCAATCAGAGACTGCACTTACATTTCTGGTCACCCAGATATAAGTAATCACACAATAGTATAGTAATTACAGTATGGTTTGACCAACACCTCAGCTTATTCCTATCTAGCTCTTTTATCTTAAATTGACCCACTTCTGTTAATCTGTATATCATCATGATGCTGTGGCTTACTGGTAAGTTTCTGTTGTCTCCCTCCTTCAGCAGCTACAGGCACGTCCTTCATTCCACCTACTTTCTCTCTATATCTCTGTTCAGATTTCCCACATGGCTTTACTCTGCTAATTCATTGGCCAAAACAGTGTTATTCATGGACCAATAAAAGCAGCATATATACAGTAGGTCATGACACATTACCAAAGACATAGGCTGTAATAGTAGATGGGGAATAGTAGTTGCACGCTAGGGGAGAGAAAGCAGGCAAAGAGAGCAAGCTTTCTCCATCCATGTCCTTTTATAAGCTTCCAGAGAAGATGTGGCCCATATTAAAGCTGTATCTTTCTACCTCATAGGATCTGAATTAAAGGTGTATCTTCCTACATCTTAGATCTGGAATAAAAGTAGATCTTCCTACATCAAATTAAGCAAAATTCCCTCCCATGTGTTCCCTCCATTTTGGGATTTTAGTTAATTCGAGATGGAGTCAGGTTGACAACCAAAATAGCCATCACAATCCACCCCTCTTCAACTGACACCTAATCATATCTCCTTATGTCATGTTTAGTCTCCAAATGAAAATGATAACCAGGTCATAATAATGCCTCAACATGGTAGAGTTATCTCATGTATAATATCAAATGTGTTGTGTATTTAACCAGGTCATAATTACAACTAACATTAGATAACTATCTATCTTACAGCCATAAACGCATAATAAATTTAGAATAGGTGGCAATGTCTCTTCAGTGACAAATTGATAACCATTGATATTCTCTTAATTGGTGATACATCACATGATAAAGACATTGAGAAAAACCCTGCAACTATCTGTAAGAACACATTCTTAACAAAATACGACAGAAAATAGTCATGTCAATTATATTCCTCATTTCTGTAATTGGTCACATGACCTTAGCTGGAATTTATAAAGGCCTTTCTATGCTACCCATTCTGTAATTTCTCCACCCTCAGCAAGAACCTCAGTAGGCCTTGGCTCTTTTCCTGGAGGAGTGACCCATACCTTCAGTTTTGAAAGGTCTGTGCCATTTGTCATCCTGCCTGGATGAGGCCACTCTAGTTTGCCATTGACCTTAATGACAGGACACGGTAGCACCAAGAGATGCCCTAAAGGATCTCCTGCACTCCAGACATAATCCTTCTTACCTCCATTGTGGAGAAGCAATTCAATTTTCCCAGGGTAATCTGCATCAATCACCCCTCCTAACACTGTTATTCCTTTCTTAGCCTGTTGTTTTAAGGGCATCAGAAGCCCAAAGTGCCCGGGGGGGGGGGTCTGAGCTTCCAGATCAATGGAATGTTTATTGTAGCTCCTGGCAGAAGTGCTCCCCATATGGAACCAAAACTTCTAGGCCAACAGAACTTAAAACTGCAGAAACAGGCAGCAAACATTTTCCTAACTGGTCTGTAGGGGTGATAGTGAGTGGAACTATTCCCTTTGCCACACATTGATTCCTGAACCCATGGATCTAGGCTATGGGAGAAACTTTGGCATCTATTAGATGTTGATTCAAAGCATATACCACATTCTGGAGAACCCTGCCCCAGGCCTCCAAGCTGCTGCCACTTTATTGGCACTGTAATTGTGTCCTCAAAAGGCCACTCCATCTTTCTATCAGACCAGTTGCTCAGGATTGATGGAGGAAGGTCATTGGTTAATTATAATAAAGAAACTGCCTTGTCCCATTTCATAGGTTAGAACATAGGTGGGTGGAGTAAACAGAACAGAACGCTGGGAGGAAGAGGACGTGAGGTCAGACTCCACAGCTCTCCTCTCGGGAGCAGACGCCTGAGAGAGATGCCATGCCCCGCTCCCGGGCAGACACACGCCATGAAGCAAGCTGCCAGGTTAGACATGCTGAACCTTTCCCGGTAAGACCGGTGCTCACCGATTATTAGAGATGGATTGATTGGGATAACAGAATTAGCCAGTAAGGGCTAGGGCTAAAGGGCCAAGCAGTGTTTAAAAGAATACAGTGTCCATGTAATTATTTCGGGGCATAAGCTAGCCGAGCAGGCAGCCGGGGTGCTAGGGACGCAGCCCCTCCGCCTCTATTACTACAGATTGGCGCTCAGACGTGCAGACAACTGTATCCACTGAAAGCCTGAAAAGCTTGGGAAAGAGTAAAGAATGTTTTCTTGATAGTGACAGTTTCTCGGATCTACTCTGCTTGCTAGAGGCAAGCAAGCGCCTCATCTAAGAGAGGCTTCCTGACTCAGCTTTAGCTGCAAAACCCAGCAGCTCATTAAGAGGTCCTGCCACAAAACACTTAAATGGTGTTGACGAAAAGCTGAACGCATGCTTTTCGGTTTTCAGCCGTAGCAGGAAAAAAGCTGTGCCATTTAAAAATGCCGGCTTTCTGGGCTGTCCTGCCAGGGCAAACTCTGACAATTATGCAGGCGGTTTGTGCAGTTTGCAAGCACAGGCTGCTGAAGCTCGCTTGCTGGCAGGGACCTTGAAATGCCATAGAGTTCCGGCAGTAAACGTGGCTACAGTCAGTACCTCAGCCATGAGGCTGGAAAGCTAAGGAATGGGCTACATCTAGCCAGCAAAGCCACGCCTTTAATCCTACTGAGATTGCTTGGTAAATTAAAGACTCATGTGTTCAGAAAAAGAGAGATATACAGTAAAGAGAGATTCAAAAACAAAGAAAATTTTTAAATGGTTTACAGTGTGTTAAAAATATATGCAGACTAAAAGTTGAAGTTCTTAAAGTAAAAAACAAAAAAAAAGGAAGAGAGTTGTTGTGTGTGGTAGTACACACCTTTAATCCCAACACTTGGAAGGCAGAGGGAGATTGATCTCTGTGACTTCAAGGTGTGGTAGCACACGCCTTTAATCCCAGTGCCTAGAAGGCAGAGACAAACAGATCTCTGTGAGTTCAAGGTGTAGTAGTGTACACCTTTAATCCCGAATGCCTGGGAGGCAGAGACAGGCGGATCTCTGAGAGTTCAAAGACAGCCTGGTCGACAGAGTTACTTCAGGTCAAAGATACAGAGAACCTGTCTCAAAAAGCAAAGAGTTAAAGGTAAAAATAAACAAAATAGAGGTTAAAACAAAGCTGCACAAAGATGGAAAATACACAGAGACTTTTGATACTGTATGCTATTATGCTCTCTTTAAATTATTTAAATGCTGAGGAAGGAGCAACAGATGCTAAAAGATATTTATTTATAAATGCTGCTGAGCTAATCCAACATAGATATTTTGATGCCTTGAATTTGAAATTTGGATCTAAGGACATGATGCTTTGGAAAGGAGTTTCTTATTCTGTTTTCACAGAGGATGAGACGCTGTTCATTTCTTCTATTCCGATTTGGTATGATGGACCACGCCCTCCTGAAGGGTTGGTGTGAACACCTTCAGAAAATTGCTTCGCTCAACTGCCAACTGAGCACACAGGTTATACCATGAAAGACCTAATTAACGATGCCCCCATTCAGCAGGAAGCAGTTTGGAGAGAAAAAACTGCGCCCATGTTCCCAAATATGGTTTATAAACGTCCTTTTACATTTAAAGGGGGATATAATATAGATATGAATAATTTACATTAGTATAGATTTTGCTTTATTGATAGAGATTTAAGGTCAATTTTGTTATATATATATATAAGTGTTTCTGATTTTGATTAAGGTATTGTGATTGTGTAGTTCATTTAAATATGTACTGTATAATTAAGAAATGTAGGTTATTAATGGATAATCATCAATAATAGTTAAAGCTTGTAGTCATGTTAGTTAGATTTTCGAGATATATAGAGATATATTTTAGATAGACATTCTTCATGTCTTTCAAAGATTACAGAATAGGACATTTAATGTTTTAATAACTGAGGACTTTTCATGACAATGAGACACTCTGTTCCTGGAAGCACCAATCTACTTCAAGAGGAAGATGGGCATTGAAGAGGCACCTTATGGAGTTTGATAGCCATTTGGGCAAGAAACTGCTCTTGCCTGGACTATTGCATAAACTGGACACAGAGAACCCACAGAGAGAGGACTACTGAACTTGCCTAAGGTGAGATGATCTTTCGGGGTTCCTGATTCATGAAAGAGTCTGCGAGACATTCTGCAGGACACAGCAGATAGTGACTGAACTGACTTTGAATTTTCCTGCTTTATGGAAATGTCTACTGGATTCTATGGGCCTGAAGGCTGAAGGTTGATGCCCCAACGGTACAAAAGAACTTTGGGTGACTGTACAGGCAGCGAGATGTCTCTGTCATTTCTAGAATTTTGGACTTCTTGTTTACTTAGGTAATATTATATCCTTCTGGAGTCTTTGATGCTGTTGAAGAATAGATAGATAGTTATAGTTCTAGTTTTCCATTGTTATAAAAAAAGATAAAATAGATATAAATATTGTAACTGTAATTTTTTTTTTTTGGTTTTTTGAGACAGGGTTTTTCTGTAGCTTTGGTGCCTATCCTGGGACTAGTTCTTGTAGACCAGGCTGGCCTCGAACTCCCAGAGATCCGCCTGCCTCTGCCTCCCGAGTGCTGGGATTAAAGGCGTGCACCACCACCACCCGGCTGTAACTGTAATTTTTACTTGATAACTGTTTTGTTATATGTAATTTTGCTATGTTAAGTTAAAGCCTTCCTTTTTTTTGTTTTTTGTTTAAACAGAAAAAAGGGGAAATGATGGAGGAAGGTCATTGGTTAATTATAATAAAGAAACTGCCTTGGCCCATTTCATAGGTTGGAACATAGGTGGGTGGAATAAACAGAACAGAATGCTGGGAGGAAGAGGACGTGAGGTCAGACTCCACAGCTCTCCTCTCGGGAGCAGACGCCTGAGAGAGATGCCATGCCCCGCTCCCGGGCAGACACACGCCATGAAGCAAGCCGCCAGGTTAGACATGCTGAACCTTTCCCGGTAAGACCGGTGCTCACCGATTATTAGAGATGGATTGATCGGGATAACAGAATTAGCCAGTAAGGGCTAGGGCTAAAGGGCCAAGCAGTGTTTAAAAGAATACAGTGTCCGTGTAATTATTTCGGGGCATAAGCTAGCCGAGCAGGCAGCCGGAGTGCTGGGGACGCAGCCCCGCCGCCCCTATTACTACACAGGATGGTGGGGAACATGGTAAGGTCAATGGATTCCATGACTGTGTGCCTATTGTCACAGTTTTCTGTTGTGAAATGAGTTCCTTGGTCAGAAGGATCACTGTGTGGAATGCCAAATGGTTGATCAGGCATTCTGTAAGTTGACAGATGGTCGTTTTAGCAGAAGCAATATGTACAAGAATGGCATGTCTATAACCAGAATAAGTATTTGCTTCAGTAAGGACAGTGCTTTGTCATTTCCATGGAAGAAGTGGTTCAATGTGGTCAACCTGCCATCAAGTCACTGACTTGTCACCCCAGGGAATGGTGTCATATCTGGGTCTCTGCTGTTAGTAGATTTGGCATCAGCAGCAGCTGTAACCAGGTCAACCTTGGTGAGTAGAAATCCATGTTGTTTAGCCCATGCATAAGCATCATCTCTGCCACCATAGCCACTTTGTTCATGGGCCCATCAGGCAATGAGAGGAATGGCTGGGGATAGAGGCTGACTGTCCACAGAATGGGTTGTCCTGTCTACTTGATTACTGAACTCCTGCTCAGCTGAAGTCACCTTTGGATGAGCACTTACATGGGATGCAATTATCTTTCCAACCTTTACCCATTAAGAGAGATCTCTCCACATACTTCTTCCTCAGATGTCTTTCTTGCTAATTTTCCCAATTTTTGACGATCCAAACAACTCATTGTCTACAGCTCATGAATTAGCGGACAACTGTACATCTGGCCATTTCTCCTTCCAAACAAGCTGTATGACCATGTGCACCGCCCAAAGCTCTGCCTACTGTTAAGGTTTCCCTTCACCAGTATCTTTTAGTGTTGTCCCAGAAAAGGGTTGCAATGCTGCAGCTGTCCACTTGTAGGTGGTACCTGCATCAAGTGAAGAACCACCAGTGAACCAGGCCTCAGTCTTCTTTCCCTCACTCAACCAGTCATAGGACACACCCCAAGACGTTGTAGGTGCATACTTGTCAACAGGCAGCGTTGTAACAGGAGTAGAAACTATAGGCATGTGGGCAGTGTCTTTGTGTAACTTGCTTGTGCTTTCAGGACCTGCTCAGTCCTGATCACATAGGTACCACTTCCATTTGATGATAGACTGCTGCTGTGCACATCCTATTTTGTAACTTGGTGGGTCAGATAACAGCACATGATGAGTTCAGGTCACAGGGTAGTCTGGTTGTCAACTGCCAAACATTCAGTTTGGAAATGTTTATTTTAGCTTACAGCAAAAACTAAAAAGGCAGGATCCTGTAAGGAGAAACTGAAGTAGAGGGCATATGTGAATATTACTTCCTGGCTTGAGCTCCAGGGTCATGTTTCGTTACATTCATTGTACCTCCCAGGACCACCTTCCCACAAATGGCACTGCCCACCTTCCTATAGACCCTGTCACACCACTTACTATTAAAGAAGATGTCTCACAGACCTGCCCACAGGCCGATCCGTTGAAGGCATTTTCTGAGCTTCATTTTTCTTTTTCCTGAACACTTGGATTTGTTTCAAGTTGACAAAAATAAAAACCAGCCAATCAACCAATCAAGCAGTCAAGGAGTAAACAAAACAACTAGACATTATTTCTACTTACTGCACTTGGTTAACATTTCACCTTTCTCTACTCAACCCTCCACTGCCAAGTTCTCACTGACTAGTCTTTGAGTATTATTTTTAATGAAATCACTTTTCACTGTCCACACGTGGGTAGAAGTATGTAGTGTTTGTGCCTGCTGAAACCAACGTTTTTCTCTTTTGTCTTTAGTTCAAGACATACTCCAGGAAAACCTACTCAGAACAGGAGCTGGACTATTCTCAAAGAATCAAAGTCAATTTATGTAAGCTGATGGAATCCCTCTCATCCCAACCATGATGGCTCCCAGAAATAGGCAATCTAAGGCAAAGAAAAGCACACTCTGATTGCAGGTGCTAGGTGCAACTATTCCTCCATGCTGTCTTCATCAACATGATCTTAACATGTCATGTGCTTGGAGACAGTCAGGTTGTGAATATCAATGCCACACTGTTCCCAGTGATGCAAAGACAGTTAGCTCCTGTTTCAAGAGCTCTGGGGAAGACATTCGTAAACCAGAGAAGACATGTAAGGTGAGACATTCTGAGGATTGGTCAGGGTGAGTTCAGTGATCAAAAGTCTTTGTAAGGTTTCTCAGAAAGTGGAAATGTTAGTATTTGGGACAAGGAACTGAAGCTCCCTATGACAAGCAGATGTCTCCAGATCTCCCTCCACACACATATACACACTCAGAATGTCTTTCTCCAGCATCTGTAAAGACATCAGTTTGGTGACATATTGCCACACAAATTGGGTGGGTTTCAATCCCTTGTATATGAGGGAGGAGAACAGGTAACCAGTATTGAAGAACTATACCTCTCTCGTGTGGTTTTTCAAGACAGGGTTTCTCTATATAGCCCTGGCTGTCCTGGAACTTGCCCTGTAGACCAGGCTGGCCTCAAGCTCACAGAGACCTTCCTGCCTCTGCCTCCCTAGTGCTAGGATTAAGGCCATCACCACCCAGTACCTATAACTTTTTTGAGAAGAGGTTGTTGCTCATGGCTCCCACTTATTCCAATGATATCCTGTTACAGAGAAGTGAGTCTAGACAAAGTGGCACAAATGTCCCACAAAATGCCTGCCTGAATTTACTGTTTTTCTTCTCTAGGCCTTCCAGGATATTTCTCAACACTTCACTGAGGAAGAGTGGGCAAACCTGGCCATATGGCATAAATGTGCTAATGGGTTTATGAAAAGAAACTACATAATGACAGGCCTAAACTAAGTAGCAGGAATTTGTGGGTTCAGAGAGTCCCCTATTCCCTTTTAATGCTGGGGTTTCTTCTGAGCCTGTAGTTGGTCCCCCTCCGCTATGTTCCTTCTCTTCATGGGAAAATGTCCAGGGAGTTGTTGAGCATCCTGACCCTTTGTATCCCGTCCATGGCTGAAAGCAGAGATCAGCCAGCACAGTGCAAGTCTGTGTCCTGGGCTTTTATCTCCTGTAGGCCTTAGTTCCTGTGGGTATTATTAAATGGGGAAACATCCCAGAACTCCCTGTGTATCCATCTGCTCATGCTGCCTGGTGAGGGACTAACAGTTTGATTCTTTCCATGAATCTTAGTCAATATCCTGGTTTTCATGACTTGCAAGGAGCAGGCCATGGGATTCTTGATCAATGATTCTTATAATGGCCGTAGCCATAGCAGTGAAGCTGAGTGGGCAGAGCGGGTCTATGAAGGTCTTTCAGTCAAGATGCCTGGCTAAAGAGTAAGAAGCTTCTTTCTTTGGGTCAGGGCTGAGTGGACATGTATTATGTATTGTGGATAATAGGCAAATAGTAAACATGTAACACTTTCAGTTTATAGTCTACATTGTCCGGTGCCATGTCCTAAACACAGACAATCACACTCCACCCAGATAGATATGAGCAGATCCTGATACCTTTTCTTTGGATACTTCCCTTATCCTAAAGTCTTGTACTTTCAAGAAACTCATGTAATCAGGGTACAGGAAACAAGAGGTAGGTTCTCTCTGATGTAACACAGTTAATGAAAACCCAGAGACAGAAATTTGGATCCAATTGAAGTTCAGAAAAGTGAAACAGCTAGCCACTGGCTCTATCTCAATCCAAAATGACAATCCTGCCTACGGGAATCTCAGAATGAGACTGTGTGTGAGAGATGTCTCCCTGTGCCCACCGTTTTATAATCTTGTGTAGTACTGGGATTAAGGCCATGCACCACCAGAACCTGGTTTCTATGGCAAATTAGCATGGCTACTGGGATTAAAAGTGTGTGTTATTGTGGCTACTGATATTGAAGGTATGTTGTCACCATTGCTTGGTGTGTAAGGCTGGCCAGTATGGCCGTTTTACTTTTCTGATCTTCAGGTAAACTTTATTTATTAAAATACAAATGATATGCCAATACACTCTGAGATATATAACAAGTTAAAATTGAGCAGTTAGATCTCCAAGAGCCTGTATATAAAAGGAGATTTTGCTGTCTTTGTCCTGTCCCACAGCCACTTCTAAATCACTCAGAAGCTTAATATTAATTGTAAACTGTTTGACCAATAATTCAGTGTGGAGGCCCAAAAGTATGAGCCTATTTCCACCTTGCCTGAAGGTCAGAGAGTTTTGTCTTGCTCAAAGTTGTTGTCAACAAGTGTGGCTAAACGCCCTGATGTAGGGTGTGGTTACTAGGTGTTTTGAACATTAAGATGGTCCATACAGATAGATCCACTCCATCCTGACCAAATGTCAGAGAATTCAAGCACACTTCTGCTCCTTCTTTGGAGTTAGGAGGTTTGACCTAGAAAGTGGTTGCCTTTAGGATACTTGGTCTAGGGTGGGCTCATTGCCTAAACAACAGAATGCATTTCTCAAGAATTAATGACTTGATGTCTCAAAGTATTGAAGCAAGTACGTGCTCCAGTTGTTCTTTGTATCACGTTAAAGCAGTCTTTTGTGTTCTTCTTCCTGTTGTATTGGCGTATAATAGTGTATGGAAAATTAAGCATGGGCGGACTCAGAAGTCAGAATTCAGCATTCAGGAGTTTCCCTCTCAGTACTATCCTATGTGTCTGTGATTCCTTCTTAGGTCTGTTCCTCCTACCTAACTTTTCTAAGTCTCATGACCCTACCCTAGAACATACAAACCCACCATGGCTAGGACTTCAGCAGTATTTAACCTAGATCCTGACAGTTCAGGCTTATTACTAACTAGTTCTTACATTTAAATTAACTCATTTATTAATTTATATATTGTCTTGTGGCTCTCTCTTTTATTGGTCTCCTGGCATGTTGTTTCTTGGGCAGCTGCTGGCATCTCTCTATCTTTACCTTTCTTCTCCCATATCTCTGCTTGGAATTCTCACCTGGCTCTATCCTGCCTTGCCATAGGTCAAAATAGCTTCTCTATTAAACAATGAGAAGAATAAATATTTACAGCATTTAGAAGGGTTATCCTACAACACTTACCCTTTTCTGTCTAATTAAAAAGGAAGATTTCAACTTTAACATAGAAAATTACAGACAATAAATGCTATTAATTAGGAATTACAGTTCCTAGTAATTTGTATTTAGTCTATTTGTATTTGACAAAATTAAAGAAAATATTTAATTATCCTGTCTTTGTGAGTTTAATTTTTTATATCTAATCTCCTTTTTATCATAACTAAAAAATAACTATAATTATAGCTATAAAGTCTTCAACTCCATTGGAGGCCCGGGAAGGAAATATTACCTGAGTAAGCAGGAAGTGCAAACAAGCAACTTCCAAAACGTGTGAGAAATGACAGAAACAGCTGGCTGCCTGGGCAGTTACCCAAGCTTCCTCTGTAACATGGGGGCATCCATCTTTGGCCTATAGGCCTAGCATATCTGACAGACTTGTCTGTGAAGGTCAGCAGTCACCTTTCACGGGTCCTCCTGGTCCAGTTTAGAGAGTAACTGTCAGCAATTGAGGCAATGTCAGTTTCTTTGCACACATGGTTAGCTTTTGTCACTAAGAGATCAGACTCTACACAGAGTTTCTTTGTTGTCCATCATCTTCACTGGAATACATTGGTGCTGCCAAGAGTAGATGTGTCTCACTGTCATGAAAAGTATGTTACTAAAACTTCTTAAATGCCATATTTTGTAGGTCTTTGAAATGTTTGAAGAATACCTATCTGAAATGTATCTTTGTATGTTGAAGGAGCTGCGGGCTGCATTCCTGCCACCCAGCTCCCAGCTACCGGCTAGCTTTACCCAAAATAACAACACACAAATTGTATTCATTTAAACACTGCCTGGCCCATTTCTATTAATGTGTGTAGCACCAAGGTGCGCTTACCAGGAAGATTCTAGCCTATGTCCATCCTGGGTCGGAGCTTCATCGCGTCTGCCCCAGAGAGGAGAGCTATCGAGTCTGAGCTCACTTACTCTTCCTCCCAGAATTCTGTTCTGTTACTCCACCCACCTAAAGGCTGGCCTATCAAATGGGCCGAGGCAGTTTCTTTATTAGCCAATGACCTTGTTCCATCATTTTTATAACTAGAAAAACTAACTGATATGACTTTAAGTTTGATTCTTACAGATGACTAAGTCTGCAAATTTCTATTTAATTATATATTACATTTTTAATTGAGCTGTATAAACACAATATCCTAAGAAAGAGTAGAAATATACATATAGACTAACAAAATTAGTCTTAAATTTATTCCATGAAGTAAAATCCAGGCCAATATAAAATATTTTGAGATTAACAATTGCTCTTTAGATTAAGGTATATTTAATTATCTACTCTTTCCCCCATTTCCATACCACATCACCCTTTCTTTTTTAAAATTTATTTATTTTTCCATCCAAAAATTTACACTTACTCCCCTCCTCCCATTCCTGTCCTGTTCTCCTCCCTCCTCCTCCTTCATTAAGAGATGGCAGGGAACCCTGCCCTGAGGGATGTCCAAGGCCCTCCCCCCACATCCAGACCTAGAAGCTTTGCATCCAAATAGACTAGGGTTCCAAAAAGCCAGTACATGCAGTAGAAACAAGTCCCAGTGACTTTATCAATGGCTTCTCAGTCAGCCCCCATTGTCAGCCACATTCAGAGAGTCTGTGTTTGATTGCATGCTCATTCAGTCCCAGTCCAGCTGGCCTTGCTGAACTCCCATTAGAACAGGCACACTGTCTCAGTGGGTGGACAAACCCCTCGCGGTCCAGGTTTCCTTGCTCATCTTCTTCCTCCTTCTGCTCTTCAACTGGACCTTGGGGGCTCAGTTCGTTGCTCTGATGAGGGTCTCTGTCTCTATCTCCATCCGTTGCAGGAAGAAGGTTCTATGGTGATATTCGAGATAATAATCAGTGTGATGGTAGGGCAAGGCCAGTTCAGGCACCCACTACTCTGCTGCCCAAGGACCTAGCTGAAGACACCCCCGTGGATACCTGGAATCCCCCCTTGAGCCAAGTCTCTTGCCATCACTAAAATGGCTCCCTTAATGTGGATATCTTCTTCCCTGCTCCTATATCCGCCCTTCCTCCATCTCTACCCTCTCACTCCCCCAAGCACTCTCCAGTCTTTCCCTTTTCCCTTCTCTCTTCCTCTCTCCCCTCTCCCCTTCTCCTACTGCCACCCCCACCTTTACCCCCACCCTTATGTTCCCAACTTTTGCCCTGCAGTCTTGTTTGCTTCCAATTTTCAGGAGGGTCTATATATGTTTTTCTTTGCGTTCACCTTGCTATTTGGCTTCTCTAGGCTTGTGAACTATAGGCTTAATGTCCTTTGTTTATGGCTAGAGTCCACTAATGAATGAGTCCATACCATATTCATCTTTTTGGGTCTGGGTTACCTCACTCAGGATAGTGTTTTCTATTTCCATCCATTTGCATGCACAATCCAAGATATCATTGTTTTTTTACCGCTGAGTAGTACTCTAATGTGTATATAGTCCACACTTTCTTTATCCATTCTTCCATTGAGGGGCATCTAGGTTGTTTCCAGGTTCTGGCTATTACAAATAATGCTGCTATGAACATAGTTGAACAAATGCTTTTGTAGTATGATTGGGCATCTCTTGGGTATATTCCCAAAAATGGTATTCCTGGATCCTGAGGGAGATTGATTCCCAATTTCCTGAGAAACCGTCACACTGATTTCCAGAGTGGTTGCACAAGTTTGCATTACCACCAGCAATGGATGAGTGTTCCTGTTACTGCACATCCTCTCCAGCATAGGCTATTATTGGTGTTTTTGTTTTTAGCCATTCTGACAGGTGTAAGATGGTATCTCAGTGTTGTTTTGATTTTCATTTCCCTGATTGCTAAGGAGGTTGAGCATGATCTTAAGTGTCTTTTGGCCATTTGAACTTCGTCTGCTGAGAATTTTCTTTTCAGTTCAGTACCCCATTTTTTAATTGTGTTAATTAGAATTTTCATGTCCAGTTTATTGAGTCCTTTATATATTTTGGAGATCAGACCTTTGTCTGATGCGGGGTTGGTGAAGATCTTCTCCCAGTCAGTAGGTTGCCTTTTTGTCTTAATGACAGTGTCCTTTGCTTTACAGAATCTTCTCAGTTTCAGTAGGTCCCATTTATTCACTGTTGCCCTTAATGTCTGTGCTACTGGGGTTATACATTGGAAGTAGTCTCCTGTGCCTATGTGTTGTAGAGTACTTCCCACTTCTCTTCTATCAGGTTCAGTGTGTTTGGATTTGTATTGAGGTCTTTAATCCATTTGGACTTGAGTTTTGTGCATGGTGATCGATATGGAACTATTTTCATTCTTCTACAGGTTGACATCCAGTTATGCCAGCACCATTTGTTAAAGATGCTTTCTTTCTTCCATTGTATATTTTTAGCTCCCTTGTCGAAAGCAAACTTTTGTTATTTGCAGATGATATGATTGTGTACATCAGTGACCCCAAAAACTCTTCCAAAGTACTCCTACAGCTGATAAATACCTTCAGTGATGTGGCAGGATACAAGATCAACTAAAAAAAAAATCAGTAGTCCTTCTATACACAAAGGATAGAAAAGCAGAGAGGGAAATCAGAGAAACTTCTCCTTTTGTGATAGCCACAAATAGCATAAAGTATTCTGGGTTTAAACTAACCAAGGAAGTGAAAGATCTATTTGACAAGTACTTTAAGGCTTTGAAGAAAGAAATTGAAGAGGATGCCAGAAAATGGAAGGATCTCCCATGCTCTTGGATGGGTAGGATCAACATAGTAAAAATGGCAGTTTTACCAAAGAAAATCTATAAATTCAACGCAATCCCTATTAAAATCCCCCAAAAATTGTTCACAGACCTTGAGAGAAAAATAATCAAATTTGTATGGAAAAACAAAAAATCTAGGATAGTCAGAACAATCCTATACAATAAAGGAACTTCCGGGAGCATTACCATCCCTGACTTCAAACTCTATTACAGAGCCACAGTAATGAAAACAGCTTGGTATTGGCATAGAAACAGAGACGTTGACCAATGGAATCGAATCGAAGACCCGAATATTAATCCACAAATCACCCTTTCTACTTTTAGAAAGGGATTGACTAAGATCAATACAAATTTCTAGCCAGCCCTCTTGAAATGAAAACAAACATTTGTGAACAATCAATTGGAAATTTGGGCATAGTTCTCTAGAGTAGTTCCTGTTGATAGATGGCCATCAATCTTTGAGGCACCTAGAGAAAATTTTAGATAATTGTCAGTCTTGACTGGGGTAGTCTGGGAAACTGGATTATCTCAGCAGTCCTACAGCTGTTTTAGATGAGGGGGAAATGCTGTGGGAAAACCCTTTTGTATGAGGTGAATATGTTTTATTCTCATTGGTTAAAAATAGCTGATTTGGCCTATAGCAAAGAAGGATGGAACCAAGCAGAAAAGCTAAACTGAAAATACAAGAAAAGAAAAGGGGAGAGTCTGGGCAGAAACCAGTGTGCTATAGAGCAGGAAGATATACAAGACCACAGGTAAAGCCCCAAGTCATGTGGGAACACACAGATAAAAATAGATGGGTTAGTTTAAGTTGTAAGAAGTAGTTAGTAAGAAGCCTTAGCTAATAGGCCAAGCAGTTTGTAACTAATATTAAGCTTCTGTGTGATTAATTTGGAACTGGGCAGCCTAGAAACAAAAGCACTGCCTCCTTTTATACCTGGATAGACCATCCAAGTGCCTTTTGCCTTTCTTGTGGCTTCAGTTATCCTCAAACCTTAGTATTGGACTTTTAGGTAAAATTTTTTCTTGGCATTCTGCCATGGAACCCCAAAACTATAACCATCTGATGTCTAAAAGACTTCCAGGTTTGCCTATTTCTGAGGGAAACACTACTCTTCTTAGCTTAAGAAATTTCAATATCAACCAAATGTCCTGAGGTTTTCTCATTCTAGGGTAACACCAAATACCCTCTGTGTGAGGAACTAATTTTGCCACAATCTCTGTGATAAAGCTACAATCTTCAAGCTCCCAGAGACCCCCAAAGTGTATTATCAAAAATGTTCCCAAAGTTTTGGGAGGCATCAGACTAATGGATTTTGAAACACTCCACAATCCTCTGGCATGAGTCTGGCCTGGCAGAATCAGAAATCATAACTCTCCATGCCACAATTCTTTTGCACACAGCCAAGTAGCAGTCTTGAAATACATTTCAATTAATTGATCTACTTTTCTTCTTTCTAGTGGACACAGAGAACTGAGAAAGACCAACCTCCCTTTGAATTTGCAGCCATCATCCCAACCCTTTTCCCTTAAAACAGGAGTATACACACACACACAGACACACAGACACACAGACACACACACACACACACACACACACACAAGACATACACACACTACACATGGAGTGAGACTCTGTAGCACAACACTGTAGTGTGCGTTATCCACTACTAAGCCTGGCTTAGGAGAATCCTTTAGCCCAGCATTTCCCTGTTCACTTACCATCATAGATCTCTGTTCCGCCTCGCTCTTGTTCTTTTGCGCGTGCTCTCTCTCTCTCTTGCTCTCCCTCTCAACAGAAAAAAATCAAATTACACAACTCTTGCAGATGGATAGAAGTTTCAATATACACCCAGAGTTCCATGCAATTTCTAGTGTTGATTAATTTTTTACATAGCACATTAAAATTTTACTGATATAGAACAAAATTGGTGGGGGTTGACTGAAGCAGTGTCTGTAATGAGATGAAAGGTGAGATAAATATCTCAGATTGTCTTTCACACAATGAATCAACTCTATTTTAGGGAGTACACAATGGGAGGAGGCCACAGCAAAGGATAACGGCAGGAGCAATGTGAGAAAGTATAATGATGTGCTCTTATGAATACATCATAGTGAATGTAAGCCTTTTGGATGATAACTCTAGCAAGTTAATTTAAAACAATACATTTTGGGACAGCAAAATGCTTCATTTGATGAAAAGGAAAGTATCTTATTTAAAATAAAAATATATCAGGGTAGAAGGCAGAATAATAATAATAACCTGATTTAGAAACAACAGGAATAGAGTGCTTCTAAGCTCACATGTGTCTTCTTTCCCGCAGATTGTGCATGGTTTCCCTATGCTACGAATGAACAAGAAGAGTGAAAGTTACCTCGACACTAGTAGCTCATGAAACCTCTTGATCTCCGCAGTATTGGTAAAGTGACACCTTTTCTAATACCGCATGCAGTATTCTCTCAGTGGGGGAAGGTGTGATGCTGTACCTGGCACCACATTCTTTGGTACCTACATCCGTGTTGCACAGTCATGCCTTCTTATTCCTTGACATCATTTCTGCACACCATCCTGGTCTAGCAGCGTCTTCTCCCCTCTGTTTGTTCTTTTATTTACTCTCCACACATGCTTATGTGCAAAGATTTATATTTCATAGCATCTCTGCCCTTCACAGACCCTGTGGATTCCTTTATTGCTTTTCTTCCCCAAATCTTCTTGGATTCACACCCCTAGTTATGTGAATACTTTCACTTTTTGTGAATCTCACACTGGAAAAAGGATATAATCAGAAGTTTCAGTTCAGGAAACATGATTCATTTACTGCACTCCTTATTACTCCACACTTCTGGGGTCCTCTTTATTTAGTAGAAATGAAAGGCTATGATACCTCAGATGTGAGGATGCACATTAAAGATGCACAAACAAGACCTATAGATCACTCCACACTTTGTCTGGGTGGGAGGGCCTCAACAGGCTCTATTGTTCTCAGGGAGCGTATAGCAGTTAATAGTTTCTTGGTAAGGGACAAAAATGTCTAATCCTTCTCTAAGGACCCTTTACCCAAGGAGTGGGGAAGATTTTCTTTAGTGTTGTAGCCACTGGATAGCTGCAAACAATACAAATAACCCTTCACCTAGGCTCCCCTAAGAAACCCTGATCAAAATATTGGTTCCCCTTAAAGAAACCAACAGGAAAGTAGAAAGTAGAAATGAGTGGGATCTAAAAGCGCATCATTATGAGTGGGAGGCAGTGAAGACAGCATAATGTGGAGTGAATGACATAAAATACATTATATTCATATGTGAAAGTGTTATAAGAAACTCTCAAATATAAACAATATATGCTGGAAAACCTTAGAAACAGAAAATGCATGAGAAGATGCTTTGTAACTTGTAAAGCACTGTAGAAATACAACTGATACATACCCTTAATATGTAAAGGATGTGGAAGGAAGCAGCATGGGGAGGAGACAGGTCCACATGGCTCAGGAAGGGCTCAGGGGTGCCTGCACTTCTGATGGAAAGCAGGATAACCTGCAATATGTCATGTTCTACTCGGTGTCATTTATACACCATTGCCTTCACAATATCACACTAAATGAAATATGGATGGAAGTATGTTCTAGTGGGAGGAGGTGGCAAATCTACACATAATAGTAGGGGTGGGGCAGAAGCTCATAGCTGGAATGACCTTTGAACAGTATTGCTGCTATTCTAAATCTGTTATCCTCTCTGAGCAAGAGCTATCAGACAGCACAGAGAAGGCCTATGGCCATGAGCTTGGAACCAGCTCTCTGCTTGTCTGATGAAATGGGGTGAACACTTCTTTCCTGAACCAGCCCTCATTTGGCAACCTTTCTCCACATCAGGACCCAAGAGGAGACGTGAGAGCACCACAAACCACAGGTTGCAAAACAGAAAGCTCTCCTAACATTTTAAGAGGACAGAAACCATGAAGAATAATGACTACATCTATACATGAACCCTCAACATCTCTCCCTCACCCTTAAAAACATACTTTAATTCTATGTTGTGATGATTGGTTCCCCCAAATCAGTGATTATTCTAATCCTTTGAAGTGCAACATGGAAGCTTTCTCTGGATAATAGGATTATGTTGTGGATAAAAGGAATTGTCTTTACTCAGGATGATCTGGGCTCCCAAACCCAAGGTCAGCTCTCAATGTGTAGGCTGTATAGAGGCCCAGTGAGGCTGCCTCTGTGATCTGAGCAGAGGGTTTTCTTAGGATGCTGGCTCTGCTATGGGGCAGAAGGAGAATGTGAAGCCTTGGTATGGCAGGAGGAAGAGTTGAAGACTGTGTGAGTAGCAGTGCGAATTCATTGGCATTTCTTGTCTTTCTCTCGTTTCCTCAGCCTCAGACAGAAAGGAAGTTGATGATGAGAAGAATGTAGCTGTCATTCACAATCACAAGCAAAGCCCTGGAATCTTTAATATAAATGTTATAATAAATGAAATGAATATTTCCCACAGTAAGGCATTAAGGGTTAGTGTTCTTCCTGTGTGCCAAGCACACTCTCAAACCTGCTTCTCTGTTCTCTTTGGACTCATTTAATTTTCTCTTAGCGATATGTTTGTTGGCCTGCACATGTTTAAGCCATGTGTAATTGCATGTGGGGTCAGGTGAGGACATACAGAAGCCAGAAGATGGCCCTGGGGTCCTCAGAGATGATGGGCTTTCAGCTGGTTGGGAGCTGTCTGGTGAAAATGATGGGTTCCCATCAAGTCCTCTAAAAGGGCAGAAAGCACTTTGCATTGCTGAGTCATCTCTGCAGCTCTCCAAACCTTGCTCTGACCATGTAAAAAAATTGTGTTAGTGCTGTTTGTTCTCATCGCAAATACATCAGAATTGTTCTGTGTCCTACATCGTAGGCGTTGCTCTCACCGTTTGCAGAACACTCTACTGAATGCCGAGCGCCCTATTGACATTTCTTTTCATGCTTGCTTTGAAACACTCTGTTCCTACTGCTCTAACTCTGCGTCATGCGCTCCCTAAACAATCATTAGTGTGGGCCAGACTGTGCAATTGCCCTTCTGCCTTGAACTCTCTCAGCATTATGCTTTCTCTGTGGTAAGGAGCCTCTCGGTTTTTTATCCTTACCGTGTGACAATGATGTTAATCATCCATAGTTCCTTGAACCAGGCATACGTATAATGCATGTTGCTGTCTGTTTTCTTGAGTTTATCTTAGAACTCATATACTATGACTCATTTTCTGTATTGAAGTTCATTACTCTTCTCTTGTCGAAATGTGGGCATTGTTATTTTGTAATTTCGGATTATTTTATATGCACTTGCATGCACACACACACACACAGACAGAGAGAGACAGAGAGAGAGAGAAGAGAGAGACAGAGAGAGAGACAGAGCGAGAAAAAGAGAGAGAGAGAGCAAGGGAGAGAGAGAGAGAGAGAGAGAGAGAGAGAGAGAGAGAGAGAGAGAGAGAGAGAGAGAGAGAGAGATCCACTTTCTGCAGGTATCGCCAGTCTTCCTCCACTAGAAAGGCATCTGCGTTAGGCCCGTCTTGCTGTGTTTACTAGTCAGCACGTGCTATTCTTCCCTGACCCTGCATCAGCCACTGGCACATAAAAACTATTTGCAAAAGTTGTAAAAGTCCCCCTGGTTATTGCTTCTTGTATATCAACTTGACACAAGCTAGGGTCATTTTGGAAAAAGGAATCCTAGTTGAAAAAATATTTCTGTTTGGGATTGGCCTTTAGGCATGTCTGTAGATCTTTCTGTTAATTGATGACTGATGTAGGAGAGTCCAGCATACTAGGGGCAGTGCTACCCTTGTGCACTGGTCCTGAATGCTGTAAGAAATCACCCTGAGCATGTGATCAAGAGCAAGCTGATAAGCTGCACTCCTCAACGACCTCTTCATCAGTTCCCACCACCAGGTTCCTACCTTAAGTTTCTGCCCTGACTTTCATGAATGACAGACTACAAGCTTTAAGATGAAATAAACCCTTTCCTCTCCAAGCTGCTTTGGTGTTTTGATTTTTTTAAACACAGCAATAAAAACCCCAATAAAACACTTTCTTTTATTCTGAGCATAGAGATTTGTTTGTGAGAATTTTACTTTTGGCGATTTTTTAGAAACTGACTTGATTCATGAAAGCTGTTATGTATTTAACAAAGCAAAAGCAAGTGGACATGAATTGTGTTCTGTGCAAGGTCCTAGGTTCTGAAGTGGTAGGATTGTTTTAGCAAGGAGCAAAGTTGATAAATGTTACTGCCAGTGTAGAGCTGTTGAGATTGAGGAAGTTTTCAGCTTGTATGTTGGTAGACATCATAGTTTTAGCAGGATTTGGCAGCAGGTGGTCTTCTCCTTGACCTTTGTTGTCAGAATGATGTTTTGGTTCAGGAAGTGAAAGAGGTCCTTTGTCATTTGTGGAACCATAGAGAAAGCCATCACCTTGTAATGTGATGGAATCTGAAAGGACATGAGAGAAGGGGCCATGTGGCTGAGAGGAACAAAAGCATTCAGAAAAAAGTGTCGGAACCAGTAGTGGGAATTTCCTCTGGGCCCAGGTATGACGCAGATCATCAGGTATTTCACAACCAAGAGCTTGAGGACAGGCTTCTGGATGATCACTAGGTTTGGGACAGTCCTCTTCTTGTATACATGTGCAAGGTGTAGACATGAAGCAGTCAGCTCTGAGCAAGTAAGAAGAGGGATCGGACTCTATTTTGGATCATACCATTGTATGTTGAAGTAAAGTAAAGCCAGCCTTGTTTAGATGATGTGTACATCATCATTAAAGGACCCCCTTTTATGTTTTAAGCCTTGCTTTTGATCTCTATCACTGAACAAAGAAACATTACCAATAGTCTTGAGAGAACATACTCAGCTGGAGTCACTAGAGGAGCAGACTGGACTTGCACTCCTAGGTCACCCAGCCTTGGAAGGTAGAAACTTGTCTTTCTCCCCCTTGTATTCATGGGAGTTGGAGACCCTTGTAGATGTGAGGCATGTTGCCGGTCTCCAGGACTTATCACCCATAGGAATCAAGGAATTTAGAATTCATTCTGATGTCAGTCAGGAATGTTGAAGAGGCCATACCCTGTGTGTGTGTGTGTGTGTGTGTGTGTGTGTGTGTGTGTGTGTGTGTCTGGACATAACTGAATTTAGTAGGATCTGATTCACATATCTGTACACAGGATGTGAGATTATTTCCAAAGAGGGGGACCCTCAGAATGTGGGGAGTAGGGTGAAGAGATAGCAGGATGAAAGGTGGCAGCCAGGAAAGAGGCAATAGAGCTAGGCACAACTGAATATGGTATGTCCTTACTCAAAAGTGGATATTAGCCATAAACAGAGGACATTGAGCCTATAGTTTATGATCCTAGAAAAGCTGAGTAATAAGGTGAACCCAAAGAAATACATATGTAGATCCACCTGGAAATTGGAAACAGACTAGATCACCTGACAAAATTTGATAGCATCGGGATGGGGTGTAGAAGGAAGGGGAGTAGGGAAAGAGGAGGGAAGAAGCGGGGGGTTGAGGAGAACTTGAGGGAACGGGATAGTCGAGATGGGGGAAGGACAGATATGAGAGCAAGGAAAGGGATATTTTGATTGAGGGAGCCATTATTGGGTTAGCAAGAAACCTGGCTCTAAAAAAATTCCCATGAATTCCTAAGGATGACCCCAGCTATGACCCTAAGGAGTAGAGGCGAGGGTGCCTGAACTGGCCTTGCCAGGTAATCAGACTGATGATTATCTTAAATATCACTGCAGAACCTTTGTCCAACAGCAGTTGGCACTAGAGGCAGAGACCCACATCAGAGCACTGGACTGAGCTTCTAAGGTCCAGTGGAAGAGTAGAAGGAATGAGAATATGAGCAAAGAGGTCAAGACCACAAAGACTTCATCCACTGAAACAGTTTACCTAAGCTAATGGGAACTCACCAACTTCAGTTGGATGGGAAGCACAAGCATAGGACCAAACTAGTCCCTCTGAATATGGTTGACAGTTGGAGCAGACTGAGGGGCCACTGACAGCGGCACTGGGATTTGTCTTTACTACATGTACCGGCTTTTTGGGATCCTATTCTCTTTGGATGTGTACCTTGTTCAGCCTAGATGTAGTAGGGAAAGCCTTGGACCTTCCACAAAACAAAGTGCCTTAATCTATTTTAGGATTAGAGGGGGGTGGGGTAGGGAGGTGTGGGGAAGGAATGGGAGGATGGGAGAGAGTGGGAATTTGGATTGGTATTTTTAACTAAATAAAAAATATAATTGACATAAGAAATTGTGCATATTTCTGGTAAAACAGTAGAATTTTAATCTATGCATATACTTCTTTTGCTGTGTTCTATGTGTGAGGAGGTCCTCTGTGACCACCATGGCCAGCAGTGAGGTAAGAAGGAAGTCTGGTTCAACAGGACTCATCAGCCAGTGCTGGTTCAAACTTTGAGAGTCTGACCCTGGGCAGTGTACTTTAAACATATTCAAACACTGCACAAATTTGGAAAAAGTTTTCTGGTGTTACTTAACTTGATCTCGTGTTTAGGACACGATTATATTGAAACACTTTTCTAAGTGCGTGTGACCTCCTCCAAAAAGATTGACAGAGAAACGATAGCATGAGCGAGATACACAAAAGAGTCTGGGGAAGCCAGGTATGGCCTGGTCTTACACATGGCACCAGAACCATAAACCAGATCCATTCCCAGAGTCTTCTGGGCATAAAAAGGTTGTACATCTCTTTCTTTTAAGAGACATCACAGATGCCACCGCATCCCGAGTCAGAGGAGGGAGAGATCAGTGAGAAAATGAAGGCCTTGGCTGCTGAGGTGGAGACCACAGTGTTTTCCAGGGGAGCTGGTCGGTGGCCCTGAGGCCCAGGCAAAGACTCCGGAGCCCCTGGCAGCCCCGGCACTGCCTCCTGTGCTCTTCTCCGGGGTCTTCATGGACCTGTCTAAAAAGAGACCATGAACGCATGGTGCAATAGCTCTACTTTTGGTGGGAAAAATATACAGCCATTCTGGTGGAGCAGTTTGGGCCCCATGGGATCCCTGTGACAGTATTTCCCAAAGGGAATGTAAGGATAAACCGAACGCCAAGCAGCTCCAAAGTAACCCATTCCAAGAATGGATAGAAGTCTATCAGGAAGTGAACTGTGCTGTTCCTGATAACCTTCCTCCAGTCCTTCCTCCTGAGCGCCTGTGGACTTCTAAGCCACCTCCTCTCTTCCACGAAGGAGCACCTTATCCGCCCACCTTGTTTTTCAGGGACACATATAACCAATTAATACCTCAGCCACCTCCTCAGAAAATTAAGCGACTCAAATGTAAAATGTACAGGGAAGAACCCATTTCAATAATGTATGTGATTAACCTACAGCCCAGGCAAGTCCTGTGTGATAAGTGTAAAACCAGTGTTGTTGCAGAAAAGGAAATTAGGAAAGGTAGCAGTGACTCTTCTAGGTATGAAGATAAAAAATGGAGAAATGACAGTGTAGCTACCGTGAACAGGAAACTGAAAACTGACCATAAAGTGGATGGGAAAAACCAAAATGAAAGCCAGAGAAGAAACGCTGTGGTGAGGGTTTCCAGTATTGCTCACAGCTCAGGCAAACACGTCAAAAGCTCAGTTAAGTACCAAGAAAGTGCTCCAGAGCAAGAACATGGATCACGCAAAAGCTCGGGAAGTATTGAAAATTGCCAAGAAAAGGCTCAGAAGAAGCAGAGTGAAACCTCTACTTCCAAAAAACAGCCACCCGAAAGTCCATTTCACACGGCGCTATCAGAATCCTAGCTCAGGTTCCCTCCCACCTCGAGTGCGTTTAAAACCACAAAGGTACAGGAATGAAGAAAATGACTCTTCTCTGAAGACAGGACTGGAGTAAATTCCGAGTGGCAAGCTGGCCCCTAAGCCACAGTCTCGCTGTACTTCCAACCGCTCAGCAGCACAAAGACATTAACAGACTGCTGGTTTCCTGGATGTGTGCCACTTTGACAGAGCAAGAGCGTCAGGACTGGCTAAGATGGGAGTTTGAAGCTGCACTAAGAAGGAAATGTTAAAGCAGTGGCTAAACCAGTCGTCTGTACAGGGCACTGGCAGAGTAGACTGAATGGAAGAAAAGGTATTAGGGAATTTTTATATGTATAAAAGAAACAAACTGCTGCAATAACTTATGCATGAGGTGAGAAGAAAAGTGGTGTGAACACGTGCAGGATGCACTCAGTGTGATGCGGAAGAACCACTGACAGTAGCTTCTTTTGAATGTGAACAGTGGTTTGAACAGGCCTACCAGGCATGGGATGGTTTGGTTTGCAGACTTAACCTTTGTGCTTTCTCCAAGGATTGTGTTTCTCAGTTCCGAAGTGAGCAGAGGTGTGTTTAAATGGCGCTCCTGTGAAACAGCAATGGTCACAAGTGCTAAGGCCGCTGTTTCCTTCAGGTGCCCGTAGAAACAAGAGGAAGATGATCTGACATCCTGCTGAAAGGATGGCTAAGTGCCCCGTCCCACCCACAAATAAAATGTGGATCTTCTCTTTCTTTTAATAAAACAGGGCTGTATTATCTTGAATATATGTTTTCTCGTTAGAGCATTTTAAGATGTATTTATTTGCCACTAGTATTTAACGTTTTGTGCACATTTTCATAACTACATTCTTACCTTTTCATATTTTGACTCCCAAGTGGATAGGCTAGTGTGGACCTTGGAATGAAATCGTACACTCCCAAGAACTAGCTCATAATTCTCCTGAGCTGGACAGGCTTTGATCATCGCCTCTCCCCTACTGAGTGTGTTGTTCAGAAAGGGTGACAGCATCAGTGTTGATCTGGACCTCTTTCCACAGCAGGAAGCCCCTACTTCTCAGTGCAGGAAGTTCTCGCAGGTGTCAGGGAAGATTTGGCCCTGAGGAACAAGTGGCAGAAACAGATCCTTGAAAACAGCCTAAACGTTTGGTGCATGGAAAATGAATTCTTAATAAAGACCACAGATTTTCCTTGTCTTTGCTTACGTACATACATGCCTTTAATCCCAGCACCCGGGAGACAGAGGCAGGCTGATCTCTGTGAGTTCGAGGCCAGCCTGGTCTACAAGAGCTAGTTCCAGGACAGGCTCCAAAAGCTACAGAGAAACCCTGTCTCGAAAATCCAACAAACAAACAAACAAAAAAATTGAGAACACATGAGAAAATCAGATGGACCTTTTAGTACTACATTTTAAAGCATTTTATATTTGATGGTGCTGTAATTTTAATAATAAAACTGAAGATTTTTAGTGGCAATACTAATTTATTTTTTAAACCAGAAAGATAACACCATATTGATTACTTACCACAAAAAGAAAAAAAAAGCCAAAAGAAAAGAAACTAACTCCAAAAACTCATTCAAAGAAACACAACAGATGAGCAAGCACTTGGCTCTAGAGTTCACTTTCTGTGTGGGTGAGATTACCCAACAGCCCATTGCTCAGGATTATTGCTCTGGGTGGGATTTTTAGATTGTTTAATATACCCGACTGTGATTTGCTATATAACTCAAGAAGAAAAACCGGGTAGTCTGGGGTCTAGTGAGCTTAATTCAGATCCTAACACACTGCAAGTGCTGGCAAGTTCTGACTGCATTTTACAAATGATCTCTTTGGATCTACATCATGACATCATCCTATCACATTTGCTCAGGAACTATAACAGCAGGGAGCTGTGGAGAAGACTTGAAGCACAGCTCCAGGCTCTGGGGTCAGTCTTGTCTTAGACCCCCAACACCAGCAGTAACTTTTATGCTCACTCAGGAACCATGTGTCTCCCAAGCCATGTGAAATATGCATGGATTGTATCAGGAAACCTTTACGCTTTAGAAATCTTTATTTGTAGACTGATGGAATTGACCAAAAAGTAATATTAAGAAGGCAAAAGCACTTGGAGAGATCTGGTTTTAACCTACATATTCTTCCCTCATGACACATCCTTAAAGGCATTTTATTACAAACTAGATTATAAAACAAACAAACAAACACTTGGTGGTACTTAAAATCTGGACCTACCATGTTACAACTTCATTTTTATTGCTTTAGTTGCTTAATATTTAAGCTCTTCTCCATGCTACCTTGTCTGTATTTCAAATCCTCACAGGCCTATTTCATTTGTAGACTTGAATGACACATTTGTTCTCACCTTCAGTCTGCTCAGAGTTAAATGTTAAAGAATCTTGTGTAATGTTATCCAATAAAGTCTTTGATTTTTTTATTTTAAAAAAGAGACATCACAGCACATTTAACATTTCAACTTTCCCCTGTGCTTATGTGTGAGCAGAAGTGTCTCTGTGCCCCCAATAGTTCTTGATTCTTTTCCTCTGAGATATAGTGTAGCTATTATGTGAAGCGGACAGAAAAACCTTGATCAGAAAGGTTACTCCTACTCCAAGCTCTTAGTAGTCCTGGGCTACAGTGTAATTCTATAGTGTCCTGCTCTATGTGTGTATTTTTGAGATGTGTTCTTAGGCAAAGTGGATGTGGTGATTCTCACAGGTGAAATGGTCTCCTCGATTTCAGTGTTAAGGTACAGGATAGATGGCTTGCCTGCACTGGAGGGGGGTGACTTTTCTAAGTTTAGTAAATTGTTGGGCTGTTAGTGGTCTAATTTAAAAAGTGCCAGAAAGAGGAGAGATGGAGTCTACAAGTCTATAGGACTCAGGTGGAGGAGTGTGGATGCCTTAATATGTGTGAATCTGGGGCTCTCCAAACTTAATTCATTGGGAAGTTTTGAGGAAACTGACATTAAGGGGTCTCTGGAGAAGCCAGGTATAGCCTAGCCCTTCCTCTGAAGATTGTAGCTTTACCCAAGAGCAGATAGTTAAGAAAAGCTATTTGGAATTACCTCTGATTGAAGAAATCTCAAGGCATCTGGAAGATTTTGAAGCATGTGAAGATGAGAGAAGTATTGTTTACATTAGAAGTAGTGATAGAGAAGTCTCTTACATCTAAGAATGTGGTCCATAGAGACTCTGGTCCTTCCAAATGCCCACATTTAAGTTGCTCAGATTGTCCCTCAGAAAGAACACGCATTAGACTTGAAAGGATGAGAGAGTATTTATTTTTACTAGAACATGACCAAGTGCCTTGATTTGCTACCCCGCTGAAGGATCGACCAACCAGAGCAGTCAGTCTCCTCCAATTGCTCAGGAAAGTGGGTGCTGCAATGGAGGGAAAATGTGTGTGTACTAATACAAAGTTACATGACAGGAGGTACTTTGCAAAGCACATGTAGTTACTCAAGGTTCCTCCATAAGTAGCATCTTTGATTTCCCTGGCATTGACTACTCCAGAATCTGCTGATCTTTTGAAATACATGTTCCCATATTGCACATGTGCAATTGATATGTTGATGTGTGTGCATATGTGCATGAATGTATGTTCACCTGCATATGGAGACCAGAGACCTACTTTGGCTGTTTTTCTTATATGTTGAGACAGAGTCTCTCACTGAATCTTACACTCACATCCTACATGGACTGGCTGGCCCAAGAATGCTGGGAATCAGCCTCTCTCCCACAGCTTTCCTACATGCTAGCATTAAAGAGGTTTGCAACCATGGCAGCTTTTTTTCCATGTGTCTCCTGGAAATCCATAATGAGGTCTTCATCATTGAACAGAAATCCTTTCACTAACTGAGCTGTCTCTCCAGCCTCCCTGTTATCTCTGCATCAGCCTTCCAATCCTCTGGCACAAGTGCCACATTATAACACACTGTGTATTATTTTCATCAATTTTAAATTCCTTGAAGCAATAATTGAATTTTCCAACTTCTCAAGATACATGTTGATTCTTGCTATGGTCTGTGGGAGAGTTCATCTAGATTGCCAGAATATCAGAATCTAGAATAATCTAGGATCCAAGACTCTAGGCTTGTCTATGTCTGATCCTTTACGTTCAATCAGTCCCTGAGCATGTCTGCGAGGGATTATTCAGATGAAGTTACTAGATATGGGAAGTCTGCCTACTGTGAGCTGCACCACTGCATGGCCTGCATGCATGTGGCCTGGACAGAGAGAAGAAGCAGAAAGCCAGCTGAGCAATTACCATTCCCTCCTTCTTGATGAACATTACTCAAAACATGCGAGCAAACAACGAATGCTTGCTTTATCACTGGAATATTTGTCATTTTAGAGCTATGTGGTGATTTATCAATGTGTTTTATGTATGCTTCTCTAATGACAGTGATGAAGCTAAGCATGTTTTCATGGGCTTATTTTGTCATATGAGTATCTTTAATAAGCTCTTGGAATGTTTTTATTCCTTTTTTAAAATTTTGTTCTTTTTTTGAGTTTTAGAAGCCAAGATCAGGGTCTTATGCTTTCTGGGGAACTGATTTACTAGTGAGTGACACTCTCAAACTCTATCAGATCTTTGTCAGTTGCCCCTTTGAAGCTGAGCAAAGAGGATTGATCCTGAGTCGTTGAGATTTCATTAAGGAGCTACCACACTCGCTGCTCTTTGGTTTTGAGTTTTAAAGTAAGAGTCCTTGTATGTGAGGCTGCCTGGCCTGAAATTTGCTATGCAGACCAGGTTGGCCTCAAATTGATGCTGACCCCCTTGCATCTGCCTCTGTAATGCTGTGAATTACAGGTGAACACCGTCTCATGCTACCTCTATTTAATCTTTTTACGGGGACCACATGGTGTTAGTGCCTAAAGTATTAGATTAATGTGTTGGGCTTTATTTCATGCTCCACCCTATGTTTCTGATTCATATTGCTTTGACTATTCTACATGTTTTGAATTTAAATATGAACTTTAGAATCAGCTTCTCAGTTTCTACCAAGCATCTTGTTAGTATTCTCAATGATTTTCCATTGAATCTGTGGATAAATTTGGGCGAAGTCAACATCTTTAACAACCTCACGTGTGCTAAGCTTCAAACAAATCGTATCTCTCAATTTCCCAATATCTTACTTCATTTTACTTTTATTGCACATGTCCTTTTCATTATTTGTTACATGTGTATACCATTATACTGATGTTTGTGTGCAATGTTGGTTTCAGTATTCAATTGGTAACTGACTAAATACAGGAACATTTTGTTTTACTGTGCCAATGGTGGGTCCTAAAGTAGAGTGAGAGTTATATCTGATGCATTTCACAGAGGTAGGAGCACTATATTGTAGCAAAAATAATAAAAACTCAGAACACGTATTGGGGTTTAAGATAAAAGATCAGAGAAGCAAAGCAGCCAAGCCACTAGACAGCTCTTATCTCTGTGAAATCCTCAGACTGAAAAGAGAGTGAGTTCCTGTCTCATCTCACCTTATATTACTCTCCAGTGCTGGTATTAAAGACATGCACCACCACTGCCTGGCCTCTATGGCTAGCTAGTATGGCTGCTCAGATTGAAGGTCTGTGCCACCACTGCCTGGCTTGAATGGCTGACTAGCATGGCTGGTTTGCCCTCTGATGTTTGGGCAAGCTTTATTTATTAAAACAAAAATAATATACCACTATATTTCCCATTTTGTCTAAACTAAAAAGAAGGCTATAACTAATATAAGAAAAACATATACAATAAGTACAATAACCATATACAATACATACAGACAAAAATACATCAACAATATCTATTCCATTTGCATTTGACAAATTCAGAGAAAATATTCCATATCTATCCTATCTTGGGAATTCCAAAAGGTTGTACCTAATCCACTTTCTATTCTAATTTGCATTATCAAATTATCTTTTAATGTCTCCCAAACATTTACACATTACACCTCTTTAGTGAGTTGCTTTTCTGTGTTTGATGAACAAGGAAAACTAGAACTATAACTATCTAGTCTTTGATTACCTCAGAGGCCCAAAAAGGAAATAATGTTAATTGACTAGGCATGAAGTGCAAGCAAGTAACTTCCAAAAAATATGCGTGATGATAGAAACAGCTGGCTGCCTGGACAGTCACCCAAATTTCCTCTGCAATGCTGGGGCATCCATCTTCAGTCTTGTGATGGTCACATGCTGATTCACACCCTGCCCACAGCCGAGAGTTGTCTCACTGTGCGCCTCGTGGCCAATTTCGTGAGTTTTCACAGTTTTAGCTATGGGTAGCAAGCAATCCATGTCTGTCTTCCTTGTAACCACAGGCCTTAATGTCTTTCTTCTTCAGCTTGTACCCTTACTCCAGCTGTGTTTACCAGCTCCCCTTTTATGGGAGCTTTCTAACTACTGTCAACACACAGGCAAATGGACCCTGCCACCACTACTGCTGCCAACAAGATTGGTCGGATTCATGAGGCGGCTTTTTCAATTCCAGCTTTTGTTCCCCTCTGCAGCTTTGTGGATCCCTCACCCCTTATTCTCAAAGGGGTGAGAAGAAATTTCCTAGCAGAATGTTTTCCCAGGAAGATAGTGGTCTTCCCCTCTCCCACCAGGGAGATTCCGAACACAAGATCACTTAGCTCAGCCCAGCCAGCCACCTGGTACAGGCTGATAAAGATGGCCTAACTCAAGAACAGTGGCCTTGCTCTAAGAATAAGGAAAATGCTGACTTAACAGAATGGGAGGGAGCAAAAGTGCTTGTACCCATGCTAAAGCAGCTTCAAAGATTCTCTTTGTAGTTATGCCTTTAAAGCTTACCCCACAGAAGAGATACAACTCCTCTCTCTACCTCGCTGTAATAGGCATGGAGATGAGTTCCAAACATGTTTGTATTATGCTGATTAAACCTTGCTTATTACAGTCTGGGCCTCTCTGGTGGTCTCTATCTGGGGGTTGTAATCTGGGCACAACAGCTTGTAGCATGGAGGCTCAGCCACAGGACAGATCATGCCTCTACGTCTCTCTTATTATTAACCTTAAATTCCCTGCAGCTCAAATTTGTGGCTTTTCCATACAACATGTGACCGCTGCCATTTTGACTGAGGTCAGGTGACTTTATCATCATCTTAACTGAGGCTAAGTGACTTCACCACCATCTTAACTGAGTGACTTTTCCATACAACATGCTACTGCTGCCATTTTGACTGAGGTCAGGTGACTTCACCACCATCTTAAATGAGAGACAGGGCAGGTATCCAAATCCTGCCATCTTTATACTCTTCCTGGTCCCCCAGTTTACTTATGTTTTTGTCTCTAAATTCCTCCTGTTGACTCTGTTGTATGTGTGTTTTGTGCGATGGCATGCCTTTGGTAGGGCCCACCAAATCGTCCACTTAACCCAATTCCTGTTCACTCTGTGTGTGTGTTCATACATAAAATGTAAATGTACCTATGTTTACTGTTAAATGTTATAATTGTCTGTTCATTGCATCTCACTTCATACTACAAAAACAAGTCTCATGTTTTAAAATGGTATGTGCTTATAAGTCTCTCACAAAAATACTTTACATTTAATCCAACCCTCATTTCAAATATATTAAGATGTTGTCTACTATTGTCAGTTCTGCCGTTAAGCTTCTATTGCAAGCAGTATTTTCTTCTTTCTGTCTTTTTACTAATGTAAATCTTACCTGTTAAGAGCCAGTATAGTCAAGCTCAGAGCCAGCTTTCTATACTGTAGCTGTACCTGATAAACAGCCCTCAACTACTCAGAATTTTAGGGAATATGACATTTAAATATTTTTATACATTTTTATTGATATTTATTGAGCTCTACATTTTTCTCTGCTCCCTTGCCTGCCTCTCCCCTTTCCCCTTCAATCCTCTCCAAGGTTGCCCTGTTCCCAATTTACTCAGGAGATCTTGTCTTTTTCTATTTTCTACTTCCCATGTAGATTAGATCTATGTAAGTCTCTCTTAGTGTGTCTGTTTTGTTGTCTATTTTCTCTGGAATTGTGGTTTTTAGGCTGGCTTTCTTTGCTTTATGTTTAAAAACCACCTATGAGTGAGTACATGTGATAATTGTCTTTCTGTGTCTGGGTTACCTCACTCAAAATAATGTTTTATAGCTCTATCGGTTTTCCTGCAAAATTCAAGCTGTCATTATTTTTTTCTGCTGTGTAGTACTCCATTGTGTAAATGTACCACATTTTTCTTATCCATTTTTTGGTCAAGGGGCATTTAGGTTGTTTCCAGGTTCTGGCTATGACAAAGCTGCTGTGAACATAGTTGAGCACATGTCCTTGTGGCACGATGGAGCATCCTTTAGATATATACCCAAAGTGGTTTTATTGGGTCTTGAGGAAGGTTGTTTCCAAATTTGTTGAGAAATCGCCACACTGACATCTGAAGGAGTTGTACCAGCTTGCTTTCCCACCAGCAATGCAGGAGTGTTCCCTTTTCCACATAACCTCTCCACTAGGCCTCCCACCAATCAGCTTTCACCTATCAGCTCCCAGACTAATCTTTTCTCCACCAATCAACCCCAGATTAATTCTTCCTCTCTCAAATTCCCCTAACTCCACTTAAAAGAAGCTTGTGGCCTTCCTTGGGTGTCACCAAGACCCACCCTCATGTTGAAAATAATAAAGAAATATTTTTATTGCACACATGGCTGTTGGTCTACTTTAGGGGATTCTCTCAGAGCCTAACAATTCTGGATATCATTTTTTTTGTTTTGTTTTTTGAACCAGAGTTCCTCTGTATAACAGCTCTAGGTGTCCTGGAACTCACTCTGTAGAGCAGGCTGGCCTTGAACTCACAGAGATATGCCTACCTCTTCCTCCCATGTGCTGGGGGTAAAGGCCTGTGCCACTATCATCTGACATCTAAACATCAATTTTAAAAATTCATGAGATCCACATTCATTTTTTTTCAACATGAAAGTATTTCTTTTCTTTTATAAAACAGTGGCTCAGAGGGCCTCTATCTTCCTGTAAAGCAGAGGGTGACATTCAACATTTGAAATTCCTGCCTCCATCTGTATGGTGCTGATTTCTGGTGTGTATCACTATCCTAGTTTATTGCTATGGTTGGGATGCATTCCAGGGTTTTCTCAATACTAGGCAAGCACTATAACAATTAGACCACACTCACAGTGTAGGGTAAAAGGGCCAAAGAAAGAATACCTCAACCCCCTCTTGACTCCAAGACCAGAACCAAAGGAAAATCGCTCTGACCTTGAATTGACACTGATACCAGGGCCAAGGAAAAAACTCTCTGACCCTGATTTGACCTCAAACCCAGATCAGGGCCAAGCAACAGAATCCCACAGTCACTAAGTTTGACCCAAGTTAAGGCCACAAAAAATCCCACCAATTCCAGGCTACCCTAGAAAGCTCCACCCCTCTCCCCACACTCCAAGATACTCTATATAAAAGCTGCCTTCTCTTTAGTTCCTTGTTGCTTCTCACCTGACCAGAGGCAGCCACCCTCCTGTTTTTTCTCCCTGCCAGGAAATCTCATCTGTGAGGTTTGTTGTTAGTGTGACTTTGTGGTATTCCTTGGCTCCTCATGGCCAGGAAAATTTCCCTTCAGAGCTGTAACACTTACATTGTGGAGACCCCCCCCCCCATAACAGAGCTGTAACACTGCTATTGGGGCACCTTTCCCTTCAGAGCTGCTCAGCATCACGCCTGCCCTGGGCATTCTCCCACAAGGCCTCCCAACACTTGCATTCTGACAACCATTCTCCGTGCAGGATAGACCAGAAAGTCTCTGCTCTGTGAAATAGTCACCCCTGACTGGAAATGACAGGGCTTTCTCTGCTGACCCCTGCCACTGTGGTCTCCTTCAGGAAATGACAGGGCTTTCTCTGCTGACCCCTGCCACTGTGGTCTCCTTCAGGAAATGACAGGGCTTTCTCTGCTGACCCCTGCCACTGTGGTCTCCTTCAGGATGGTGTCTTTACGTGGGAACTGCCTGCTCCTCAATGCCAGCCCAGAGGATCCCTCAGAAGCAACTGACTCTACGAACTGGGAGCTTCCTGTGATGCACGTTCAGAGGTTTAGAGGGTTAAGGGTGAGGTGGAGGGCAGTGACAGTACAACTGAAGATCAAATGCAGTGAGCGGATCCCTGGGAAAGTACTCAATATCGTGATTGCACCATTTAATCAGGGTTTACTTCTGAGTGTGTTGACACACGCATATGCTCTCAGGTCTCCATGGTCACGACACTTAGACCTTTACACAAGATAGAAAGAGACAGTCTCAGAACGAGAAGCCAAATAAGAAATAACAGGGGGAAAAGAGGGGTCTGGAGAGACCTTTTGATATTTAATGGAACTTGCTGTTGTTTCAGAGGACCTGAGTTCGGTTCCCAGCATCCATATTGGAGTGCTCACTGACACCTGTAGCTCCAGCTGTAGGGAATCTGACAAAATCCTCTGCCCTCCCCCAGGCGTGCACATGAATATGACATAAGTATATACATACTACACATGAATAGATTTAAATATACATTAAAAAGTTAAAGCGTAGTGTTCCCAACATCAGGAATGTTTTCTCTCAGCTAATTGCACATAGACTCTCTCCAGTAAACCTGGGGAAGCTGAGTGAATGGTAGCCCAGGGTTAGTGACCAGCAACAACTCCTGTTGCAAGCAGAGTTGGTTCATGTGCTCCCTTGCCCAATGCCATGTGAGTCTTCTCACCAGCACTCCCTGTCATACCACACCTGGCACCACATTCTCTGATAAAGATCACTGTGTCTCTTTTCTTTCTTCTCCATCCCCAAAATTCATCAGCACACACCATCATGGCACAGTACTGTCTCCCCTCTAGTCATAAATTTACCATCCACCTAGTGCACAAGCTTCTGTGTGGGGCCTCATATTTCATAGAATTTATGCCTTTCACAGGACTTGCGGATCCATCCATTGCTTTTCTTCTTCAAACTGACCTTAAACTGCACCCCTAATTACATGCACATCTTTTGTGCTTGCACAAATGTCAGTCTAGCAGAATATAAAGACAAGCATCGTTGTCCTGGAAACATGCTTTATTTAGGTCATTCCTTGTACGTTGCTAGGTTTCTTTTCATTTGTGTAGAAATGTATTGGTCAAGGTTTTCTACAGGAACAGATCTTACATAATAAATCTCTCTAAATAAATAGAAAAGGGCATTATTAGAGCAACTTACAGGCTGGTGGTCTAGCTATTCTAACAATGACTGCCTACCTATAGAAAAGGTCTTGGAATCCAGTATTTGTTCAGTGCATGAGGCTGGATATCTCAGCTGCTCTGTAGTATCAACTAAAATCCCAAAGTGTTGTGGGAACTCCTTCAGCCAATAGCCTTTTAGATACTGGCCCATTTTGGGTATGATGTGAGATACGCTAAGCACAGATGAAAAGTGTGTATGGTCCCTTTAATGCTGGATTCAGGTCCCAGCTTCCAGCACACACCAATGAACTGGAACTTTATCCTTACTGTGAGTTTTATCCCCCCCAAAATCAACCTTTGTTATACTTCATTCTGGGCTATTGTGGACTTCTTTAATATGCTTCCATTTTGCCACCCCATGTTGGGCACCATTTTGCAATCAGAGACTGCACTTACATTTCTGGTCACCCAGATATAAGTAATCACACAATAGTATAGTAATTACAGTATGGTTTGACCAACACCTCAGCTTATTCCTATCTAGCTCTTTTATCTTAAATTGACCCACTTCTGTTAATCTGTATATCATCATGATGCTGTGGCTTACTGGTAAGTTTCTGTTGTCTCCCTCCTTCAGCAGCTACAGGCACGTCCTTCATTCCACCTACTTTCTCTCTATATCTCTGTTCAGATTTCCCACATGGCTTTACTCTGCTAATTCATTGGCCAAAACAGTGTTATTCATGGACCAATAAAAGCAGCATATATACAGTAGGTCATGACACATTACCAAAGACATAGGCTGTAATAGTAGATGGGGAATAGTAGTTGCACGCTAGGGGAGAGAAAGCAGGCAAAGAGAGCAAGCTTTCTCCATCCATGTCCTTTTATAAGCTTCCAGAGAAGATGTGGCCCATATTAAAGCTGTATCTTTCTACCTCATAGGATCTGAATTAAAGGTGTATCTTCCTACATCTTAGATCTGGAATAAAAGTAGATCTTCCTACATCAAATTAAGCAAAATTCCCTCCCATGTGTTCCCTCCATTTTGGGATTTTAGTTAATTCGAGATGGAGTCAGGTTGACAACCAAAATAGCCATCACAATCCACCCCTCTTCAACTGACACCTAATCATATCTCCTTATGTCATGTTTAGTCTCCAAATGAAAATGATAACCAGGTCATAATAATGCCTCAACATGGTAGAGTTATCTCATGTATAATATCAAATGTGTTGTGTATTTAACCAGGTCATAATTACAACTAACATTAGATAACTATCTATCTTACAGCCATAAACGCATAATAAATTTAGAATAGGTGGCAATGTCTCTTCAGTGACAAATTGATAACCATTGATATTCTCTTAATTGGTGATACATCACATGATAAAGACATTGAGAAAAACCCTGCAACTATCTGTAAGAACACATTCTTAACAAAATACGACAGAAAATAGTCATGTCAATTATATTCCTCATTTCTGTAATTGGTCACATGACCTTAGCTGGAATTTATAAAGGCCTTTCTATGCTACCCATTCTGTAATTTCTCCACCCTCAGCAAGAACCTCAGTAGGCCTTGGCTCTTTTCCTGGAGGAGTGACCCATACCTTCAGTTTTGAAAGGTCTGTGCCATTTGTCATCCTGCCTGGATGAGGCCACTCTAGTTTGCCATTGACCTTAATGACAGGACACGGTAGCACCAAGAGATGCCCTAAAGGATCTCCTGCACTCCAGACATAATCCTTCTTACCTCCATTGTGGAGAAGCAATTCAATTTTCCCAGGGTAATCTGCATCAATCACCCCTCCTAACACTGTTATTCCTTTCTTAGCCTGTTGTTTTAAGGGCATCAGAAGCCCAAAGTGCCCGGGGGGGGGGTCTGAGCTTCCAGATCAATGGAATGTTTATTGTAGCTCCTGGCAGAAGTGCTCCCCATATGGAACCAAAACTTCTAGGCCAACAGAACTTAAAACTGCAGAAACAGGCAGCAAACATTTTCCTAACTGGTCTGTAGGGGTGATAGTGAGTGGAACTATTCCCTTTGCCACACCTTGATTCCTGAACCCATGGATCTAGGATGGAGGAAGGTCATTGGTTAAGTAATAAAGAAACTGCTTGGCCTCATAGGTTAAAACATAGGTGGGAGAAGTAAACAGAACAGAATGCTGGGAAGAAGAGGAAGTGAGCTCAGAGGCCATGCTCCCCTCTCCCGGGCAGACGCACGTGATGAAGCAAGCCACCAGGACAGACATGCTGAATCTTTCCCAGTAAGACCGATGCTACACAGTTTATTAGAGATGGGTTGATCGGGATGTCAGAATTATCCAGTAAGGGCTAGAGCTAATGGGCCAAGCAGTGTTTTAATGAATACAATTTGTGTGTTGTTATTTCTGGTGTAAAGCTAGCCGTGCGGGAGCCAGGCTATGGGAAGAGGCCCGCAGCTCCTACTACAGAATGGCACCCAGATGTGTGGACAACTGAATCCACTGAAAGCCTGAGAAAGCTTGGGAAAGAATAAAGCATGTTTTCTTGGTAGAAGCAATTACTCAGGTCTGCTTTGCTTGCTAAGCGCACTCATCTAAGAGAGGCTTCCAGACTCAGCTTTAGCTGCAAAACCCTGCAGCTCTTAAGAGGTCCGTTCACAAAACACTTAAATGGTGTTGATAAAAGCTGACTGAATGCTTGTTTGTTTTCAGCCGTAGCAGGAAAAATGTTGTGCTGTTTTAAACTGCCGGTTTTCTGGGCCATCCTGCCAGGGAAAATTCTGATGCAAGCAGGTATTCTGACTGAATGTGGTCTGTGAGCAGAATGCTGCAGTTTCCTTGCTGGCAGGGACCTTAAAACGCCATAGAGTTGTGGTGGTAAACATGGCTACAACCAGTACTTCCGCCATGAGGCTGAAAAGCTAAGGAACAGTCTAGATCTAGCTGCCAAAGCCACGGCTTTAATCCTACCCATATTGCTCAGTAAATTAAAGACTCATGTGGTCAAAAAAGATACATATACAGTAAAAGAAAGATTCAAAGTCAAAGAATATGTTTAAATGATTTACAGTGTGTTAAAAATATATGCAAGCTAAAAGTTAAAGTTCTTAAAAGAAAAAATGGAAGAAATAGAGTAGTTGGGTGTGGTAGTACACACCTTTAATCCCAACACGTAGGAGGCAGAGGTAGATTGACCTCTGTGACTTCAAGGTGTGGTAGCATACGCCTTTAATCCCAGTGCCTAGAAGGCAGTGACAAACAGATCTCTGTGATTTCAAGGTGTAGTAGTGTACAGCTTTAATCCCAATGCCTGGGAGGCAGAGACAGGCCGATCTCTGAGAGTTCAAGGACAGCCTTGTCTACAGAGTTATTCCAGGACAAAGATATACAGAGAATATAAAATAAAAGTAAAAATATATGAAATAGAGGTTAAAATAAAGCTGCACAAAGATGGAAAATACAATGAGAATCTTGATACTATATGCTATTATGCTCTGTTTGAATTGTTTGAATGCTGAGAAAAGAGCAACAGCTGCTAAAAGATATTTGTTTATAAATGCTGCTGAACTAATCCAACATAGATATTTTGAAAATGTCTTGACTTTGAAATTTGGATATAAGGACATGATGCTTTGGAAAGGAGTTTCTTATTTTGCTTTCACAGAGGGTGAGAGTCTGTGGATTTCTTCTATCCCAATATGGTATGATGGACCACGCCCTCCTGAAGGGTTGCTGTGAACACCTTCAGAAAATTACTTCACTCATCTGCCAACTGAGATGAAACTAGCACACAGGTAATACCATAAAAGACCTAATTAATGACGCCCCCATTCAGCAGGAGGCAGTTTGGAGAGCAAAAACTGCTCCCATATTCCCAAATATTGTTTATAAATGTTCTTTTACATTTAAAGGGGGATATGATATAGATATGAATAATTTGCATTAGTATAGATTTTGCTTTATTGATAGAGATTTAAGGTCAATTTTGTTATATGTATATGTATTTCTGATCTTGATTAAGGTATTGAGATTATATAGTTCACTTAAAAATGTAATGTATATAGGTTGTTAATAGATAATCATCTATAATAGTCAAGTTTGTAGTCATGTTAGTTAGATTTTCTAGATGTGCATGGATATATTTCAGATAGGCATTCTTCATATCTTTCAAAGGCTAGAGAATATGGCATTTTAAATGTTTTAATAACTTAGGGTTTTTCATGACAATGAGATACTCTGCTCCTGGCAGCACCAATCTACTTCAAGAAGAAGATGGGCATCGAAGAGGCACTTTATGGAGTTTGATAGCCATTTGGGCAAGAAACTGCTCTTGCCTGGACTGTTGCATAAACTGGACACAAAGAACCCACAGAAAGAGGACTGCTGAACTTGCCTAAATGTGAGATGATCTTTCGGGGTTCCTGATTTATGAAAGAGTCTGTGAGACATTCTGCAGGACACAGCAGATAGTGACTGAACTGACTCTGAAATTTCCTGCTTCATGGAAATGTCTGCTGGAAACTATGGGACTGTAGGCCGAAGATAGATGCCCCAACAGTGCAGAGGAACTTTGGGTGACTGTCCAGGCAGCGAGATGTCTCTGTGATTTCTAGAGTTTTGTAAGTTGCTTACTTCTCATTTACTTAGGTAATATTATATCCTTCTGGAGTCTTTGATAGAGTTAAAGAATATATAGATAGTTATAGTTTTCCTTAGCTATTAAAAAAGATAAAATAGATGTAAATATTACAATTTTTACTTGATAACTGTTTTGTTATATGTAATTTTGCTATGTTAAAGTTAAAGCCTTTCCTTTTTGTTTAAACATAAAAAGGGGAAATGATGGAGGAAGGTCATTGGTTAAGTAATAAAGAAACTGCTTGGCCTCATAGGTTAAAACATAGGTGGGAGGAGTAAACAGAACAGAATGCTGGGAGGAAGAGGAAGTGAGCTCAGAGGCCATGCTCCCCTCTCCCGGGCAGACGCACGTGATGAAGCAAGCCACCAGGTCAGACATGCTGAATCTTTCCCAGTAAGATCGGTGCTACACAGTTTATTAGAGACGGGTTGATCAGGATATCAGAATTAGCCAGTAAGGGCTAGAGCTAATGGGCCAAGCAGTGTTTTAATGAATACAATTTGTGTGTTGTTATTTCTGGTGTAAAGCTAGCCGTGCGGGAGCTAGGCTGTGGGAAGAGGCCTGCAGCTCCTACTACAGATCTAGGCTATGGGAGAAACTTTGGCATCTATTAGACGTTGATTCAAAGCATATACCACATTCTTGAGATCCCTGCCCCAGGCCTCCAGGCTGCTGCCACATTATTGGCACTGTAACTGTGTCTTCAAAAGGTCACTCCATCTTTCTATCAGACCAGTTGCTCAGGATGGTGGGGAACATGGTAAGGTCAATGGATTCCATGATTGTGTGCCTATTGTCACAGTTTTCTGTTGTGAAATGAGTTCCTTGGTCAGAAGGATCACTGTGTGGAATGCCAAATGGTTGATCAGGCATTCTGTAAGTCGACAGATGGTCGTTTTAGCAGAAGCTATATGTGCAAGAAAGGCATGTCTATAACCAGAATAAGTATTTGCTCCAGTAAGGACAGTGCTTTGTCATTTCCATGGAAGAAGTGGTTCAATGTGGTCAACCTGCCATCAAGTCACTGACTTGTCACCCCAGGGAATGGTGTCATATCTGGGTCTCTGCTGTTAGTAGATTTGGCATCAGCAGCAGCTGTAACCAGGTTAGCCTCGGTGAGTAGAAATCCATGTTGTTTAGCCCATGCATAAGCATCATCTCTGCCACCATAGCCACTTTGTTCATGGGCCCATCAGGCAATGAGAGGAATGGCTGGGGACAGAGGCTGACTGTCCACAGAATGGGTTGTCCTGTCTACTTGATTACTGAACTCCTGCTCAGCTGAAGTCACCTTTGGATAAGCATTTACATGGGATCCAATTATCTTCCCAACCTTTGCCCATTCAGAGAGATCTTTCCACATACTTCTTCCTCAGATGTCTTTCTTGCTAATTTTCTAAATCCTTGACCATCCAGACAACTCATTGTCTACAGCTCATGAATTAGTGGACAACTGTACATCTGGCCATTTCTCCTTCCAAACAAGCTGTATGACCATGTACACCACCCAAGGCTCTGCCTACTGTTAGGGTTTCCCTTCACCAGTATCTTTTAGTGTTGTCCCAGAAAGGGGTTGCAATGCTGCAGCTGTCCACTTGTAAGTTGTGCCTGCATCAAGTGAAGAACCACCAATGTATCAGACCCCAGTCTTCTTTCCCTCACTCAACCAGTCATAGGACACACCCCATGATATTGTAGGTGCATACTTGTCAACAGGCAGCATTGTAACAGGAGTAGAAACTATAGGCATTTGGGCAGTGTCTTTGTGTAACTTGCTTGTGCTTTCAGGACCTGCTCAGTCCTGATCACATAGGTACCACTTCCATTTGATGATAGACTGCTGCTGTGCACATCCTATTTTGTAACTTGGTGGGTCAGATAACAGCACATGATGAGTTCAGGTCACATGGTAGTCTGGTTTTCCACTGTCAAACATTCAGTTTCCACTAAGGTACATTAGCAGGGCAAAAGCTGTCTCTCAAATAAAGAAGAGTTGTCAGCAGATGATGGCAGAGCCTTGCTCCAAAAGCCCAAAGATCTCTTCTGTGATTCACCTATAGGGCCTTGGCCAAAATCCAAAAGGCATCTCTATCTGACACCGACACCTCCAGTCTCACGGGGTTTGCTTGGTCCTATGTTCCAAATGTTCAAGCAGCCTGCACAGCAGATGGACCTGTTGAAGAGCCTTTCCTGTTTCAGGCCCACACAAAGGTAGCAGCTTTCTGAGTCACTTGGTATATGGGCTGGAGTAATGCACCTAAGGGTGAATGTGCTGTGATCAGAATCCAAATAGGCCCAGTAAACTTTGGGCTTTGTTCTTGGTGGTGGGAGAGGACAGGTGCAATGATGTGGGACTCCCTTCTGCTGCTCTTGCCTGGACTGCTTACAAATGGTGCCAAAACGTTTGGTAAGAATATCCACATAAAGCCTAAGAAAGCTTAAAGGTAGGCTCTGTTTGTTGGAAGCGAGCAGATGTGTGGCTCCTTTAAGAGAAGGCTTCCTGACTCAGCATGAGCAGCAAAAATTCTGTGGCTCCTTTAAGAAACAGCTTCTTGGTTTGTGCTGGTAGCACAAATGGCTCTGTCTCTTTTGGGAGGTCCTGTTACAGGCACTTGAACGAGGTTTGTGGGCAGTATGCTTGCTGCAAGTTACTTGGTGCTGGCGTGGGCCAACTGCTTCCCAGAGTTTGGATGGTAAACATGACTCCCAAAGCTGGTGGTAAGTTTACCTCTGCCATGTTGGAAAGCCGAGCAGACTGGAACCAACAGCCAAAGCAGAAGCTCCGGTCCTAGGCATGCCTGCTTGACAGTTTACAACAGTGATCAAAAAAGGATTAGGGATATACAATAAAGACAGATTCAGACAGAAATAAACCTCTGAACGGGTCACAGTGTCTTTAACAAATGTACGTAGGCTTGAGAAAAATAGAAAATAGGTATAGGCAGTTATAGAAAGAAATAGTATTAAAAATAAAACAAAGTCTTTAAAGAGACAGGTCATAAAATAAATCTTAAAAAGTAATAGAGAAAAAAGTCATGTAAAGATATAATATACACAGAGAATCTTGATTATGTGTATTATTGTGTTTTCTTTGGATTTTTGACTATTAATGACTTAACCAAAGAAAAAAATTTGATTCTGGTGGTTGTTGAAATAGGAGCAGTGGGCTTTGTCCCGCCACCGGGCTAGCTTTACCCGAAATAATTACACAGAAACTGTATTCATTAAAACACTGCTTGGCCCATTTCTATCTAGCCTCTTCTAGGCTAGCTCTCGCACCTGGACTAGCCCATTTCTAATAATCTGCTGTAGCCCACGAGCTGGCTTACCAGGAATGATCTTAACCTCCGTCTGTCTGGAGTGTGAGAATCATGGTGACTCACTGACTCAGCTTCTTTCTCCCAGCCTTCTGTTCTGTTTACTCCACCCACCTAAGGGTGGGCCTATCAAATGGGCCTAGCAGTTTCTTTATTGCTTAACCAATGAAATCAACAGATTGATATATGACACTCCCACATCACTTCCCCCTTTTCTGTTTAAACAAAAAAGAAAGGCTTTAACTTTAACATAGTAAAATTACATATAACAAAAAGTTATCAAGCAAGAATTACAGTTACAATATTTATATCTATTTTATCTTTTATCATAACTAAGGAAAACTATAACTATCTATTCATTCTTCAACTCCATCAAAGACTCCAGAAGGATATAATACTACCTAACAAGAAATGAGAAAACTCTAGAAATGACAGAGACATCTCGCTGCCTGGACAGTCACGCAAAGTTCTTTTGTACTGTTGGGGCATCCATCTTCAGCCTTCAGTCCCAAAGTATCCAGCAGACATTTTCATCAAGCAGGAAATTCCAAAGACAGTTCAGTCACTATCTGCTGTATCCTGCAGAATGTCTCGCAGACTCTTTCATGAGTCAGGAACCTCGAAAGACCATCTCACCTTTAGGAAAGTTCAGCAGTCCTCTCTCTGAGGGTTCTCTTTGTCCAGTTTATGCAACAGTCCAGGCAAGAACAGTTTCTTGCCCAAATGGTTATCAAACTCCATAAGGATCCTCTTCGATGCCCATCTTCTTCTTGAAGTAGATTGGTGCTGCCAGGAGCAGAGTGTCTCATTGCCATGAAAAGTCCTATATCATATCCTCTTTACTACAGCCTTGGACTTCCCACAGGGCAGGGTTCCTTGCCCTCTCTTAGGACTGGAGGGGGTGGGGAGTGTGTAGGGGAGCATGAGGGTAGTGGGAGGAGGGGAGGAAGTGAGATTTTTGATTGGTATTATTTATAAAATAATAAAAAAAGAGAAAAAAAGAACTTAGACTTTTCTCAACAGTGAGATATATCTGATTGTGGCAGAACCAATCTACTTCAAAAGGATGATGGGCATTAAAGAGGCTCCTTATTGAATTTGCTAACCTTGCCCGGACTGCTTGATGTTATACTGTATGAACTAAACAAGCAGCACCCCCCACCAAATGACTGCTGAACTTGCCAAATAAGATGCAGACAGTTCTTCAGGGTTCCTGTTTCCTGAAAGAGTCTTCCAGTCATTCTTGAGGATACAGAAACAGTCTTTCATACTATGGACCCGAAGGATGAAGATGGATGCCCCAATGTGACAGAAGAACTTTGGATGACTTTCTCGACAGTGAGATGTCTCTGTCAATTCTAGAGTTTTAGAAGTTGCTTGCAATGCACTTCCTGTTTACTTAGGTAGTATTATAGCCTTCTGAGGTCTTTGATGGGGTTGAAGACAATAGTTATAGTTGTTTTCCTTAGTTATGATAAAAGATAAATTAGATATGAAGCTTTAGACTTACAAAGAAATATTATAATTATAATTCTTGCTTGATTCCTATTTTGTTATATGCAATTTTATAATGTTAAAGTTAAAACCTTCCTTTTTATTTAGACAGAAACATGGAGATGATGTGCGATTCCCCTCTGTATGCTGTGAATATGTTTTATTACCATTGCTTAATAAAGAAACTACTTTGGCCTATGGCATGGCAGAATATAAAAAGGCAGGAAATCTAAGCAGAGATAGAGGAGGAAAGAAGGTGGGTCTGGGAGATGCCACATAGATGCTGAAGGAGAAAAATGCTAGAATCTTACAAGTAAGCCACAGCATTGTGGTGATGCAGAGATTAATATGAGTGGGTTATTTTAAGATATAAGAACTAGCTAGGAATATGCCTGAGCCATTGAGTTAACAGTGTTGTAATTAATATAGTTTTTGTGTGATTCTTCGGGTCTGGGTGGCCAGGAAACAAAAGTAGATTCTCGGTTTACAGTGACATAAGTTATCCTCCACCTTGGAAGAGTGGGAAGGCAACCTGAGTACAGAAAACAGTTAACCCTAATGCATGATGTGTTCTTCCTTTCAGCTCATACTGAGTAGTCAGAATTGCTTTCTATAACATGTAGGCTTCACCTTTTCCTCTGCTGATTACATTTGTCCTTTCCAAGCCAAAAAACTGTTCATAGTTATTGTAAAGCTTATCATATGTGTGACCTTGTAGGCAAAGTTGCTTGTTGATGAATGTATACTCTATTTGTTTAGTCTGCATGGGGGTAGTTTGGTAGATTTTGGGTGCAGGTGGGAATAGTGGCAATAGTGTGGCTTTGGTGGAGAACATGTGTCACTGGGTGATGGAGGAAGGTCATTGGTTAAATAATAAAGAAACTGCTTGGCCCTGATAGGTTAGAACATAGGTGGGTAGAGTAAACAGAACAGAATGCTGGGAGGAAGAGGAAGTGAGCTCAGATGCCATGCTCCCCTCTCCCGGGCAGATGCAATGAAGCTCCGACCCAGGATTGATGTAGGCTAGAATCTTCCCGGTAAGCGCACCTCGGTGCTACACACTTTATTAGAAATGGGCTAGTCCAGGTGCGAGAGTTAGCCGAGAAGAGGCTAGATATAATGGGCCAAGCAGTGTTTAAAAGAATACAATTTGTGTGTTGTTATTTCAGGTAAAGCTAGCCGGTGACGGGAGCTGGGTGGTGGAATGCAACCCGCAGCTCCCACAACAACTGGGGGTAGAATTTTGTGTTTCAAATACCCAAGCCAGGCCCAGTATCACTGTCTGTTCCTGCTACCCACTGATTTAGATGCAGAACTCGTAGCTTCTTCCCCAGCACCATGTAGTAGTAGGAGCGGCGGGGCTGCATCCCTGGCACCCGGCCGCCCACATGGCTAGCTCTAGATTATGCCCCGAAATAATTACATGGAAACTGTATTCTTTTAAACACTGCTTGGCCCATTATATCTAGCCTTTTATCGGCTAACTCTCGCACCTGGACTAGCCCATTTCTTATAATCTGTGTAGCCCAAGAGCTGGCTTACCAGGAATGATCTTAACCTGCGTCTGCCTGGAGTGGGAGAATCATGGCGACTCACCGACTCAGCTTCTCTCTCCCAGCATTCTGTTCTGTTTAATCCTCCCACCTATGTTTTAACCTATGAGGGCCAAGCAGTTTCTTTATTGCTTAACCAATGAAATCAACAGATTGATATATGACACTCCCACATCAGCACCATTTCTGCCTGCATACCATTATGATCCTGCCATGATGATAATGGACTCTAAACTTAAGCCAACCCCTAATAAATGTTTTTCTTTATAGAAGTTGTTGTGTTCATGGTGTCTCTTCACAGCAATAGAACACTAAGTAAGATAGTGGCACATGAGGTTTACTGATCTAGCACAGATACTATGCTTGTATCCTCATTATGGTTGTAAAAGTCAGGCATGACCCAACATGCTTGTAACCTCAGAACTGAAAGGAGGGGGACACACAGCCCATCTAATCTTGGTATTCAAGGTAGCCTGAACTGTGAACCACAGGTTCAGAGGGAGAAAATGAAATAGAGAAACTACATAGGAGGGCAGTGCCATGCCAGTCTTTGTGTGCACATGTAGCAATAATGGATAGCTCACTTCTACACACAAACATGACAAGCAGACATGTGTATGAAGATATTATGAGGACTCTCATAACTCTCAATTTAAACCTAAAATTAATTTATAAGAAGGAAACAAGTAATCCCCTTGTTAAAGTAAAATCAAAAGGAGAGAAAGATTAATTATGGGGCAAATGGGTCTCTCTCAGAAAATTGGACATTGTCACTCTGTGAAAGTCAAAGTTGGGAGTTCTGATCTCTAGAAGTAAATCCTAGGGACTTGGAGTGGGTGGTCATTGCTTTCATATGTTACCAACATAACAGAAAATATCTTACCACAGTTACTTATAAATCAAGTGGAGAACACACAAATTCTAATCAAATGCATGGATTTTCCTACTACAGATCAATTCTTTCCTACTATTGATTGGAAATCAAACAGTAAATATCTTTCAAATCTTTAAGGAAAAAGGCACACAATGCTGTGATTCTAAATTCTATTATTACCTTCATAAAGTATTGAGTATTTGTGATATTATTACAGAGAAATGGGAAGATAGACGAGCTATAGTAGAAAGAAACTGAGGTGAGGGATTGAGGTGAGGAGTGTCAGCACACAGATCATCTCTTTAGAGGAAGAATTCCACACCCGGTTGGAATAATGCAATCTAGACTTAAGGGAAATGCTGGGTGTTCATAGGCACGTGTATTTCAACAGGTCAACAGATCCTGGGGTAGCCAGTGTCAGGAAGATCAAAGATGCTAATTTAGGCAGGATCATTCAAGAACCACCTCTCCTTTGTGAAGTACTTCTTGGAATACAACCCTGGGGTAGTACTTCCCATTCTTACCTTGCTTGCTTCACCCACTTTCCTTGAGAATTCAAGGGCACTCTAGTTGGTTGATCCTTCAGAGTTGGTTGAATCAAGCCATTTGGTTTCTTCCTGGAGAAACACTTCCTGATCCCTTCTTATCTGAGGTAGGTTCTCTCTGATGCAGTACAGTTAGTAAAAACCCAGAGACAGAAATTTGGGTCCAACCTGAAGTTCAGACAAGAGAAAGAGCCAGGTACTGGCTCTTCCCTCTAACTCAGTCCAAAATGGCAATCCTGCCCCCAGGAATCTCAGAAAGTGACTATGTGTGAAAGCTTTCTTTCCCCAACCCCAGTTTAATAATCCTGTCTAGTACTGGGATTAAGGGCATGCACCACTAGCCCTGGATTCTATGGCAAACTAGCATGGTTCCTGGGATTAAAAGTGTGTCATTGTGGCTACTGATATTAAAGGTATGTGTCACCATTGTCTGATGTGTAAGGCTGGCCAGTATAGCTGTTTTATTTTTCTGATCTTAAGGTAAACTTTATTTATTAAAATATAAATGAAATGCCACTGCACTCTGAGATATATAACAAGTTAAAATTGAGCAGTTAGATCTCCAACCAGCCTGTGTATAAATGGAGGTTTCGCTGTCCTTGTCCTGTGCCACAGCTACTTCCAAATCACTCAGAAGCTTAATATTAATTGTAAACTGTTTGACCAATAATTCAGTGTGGAGGCCCAAAACTGTGAGCCTATTTCCACCTTGCCTGAAGGTCAGAGAGTTTTGTCTTGCTCAAAGTTGTTTGCAACAAGTGTGGCTACACGCCCTGATGTAGGGTGTGGTTACTAGGTGTTTTGAACATTAAGATGGTCCATACAGATAGATCCACTCCATCCTGACCAAATGTCAGAGAATTCAAGCACACTTCTGCTCCTTCTTTGGAGTTAGGAGGTTTGACCTAGAAAGTGGTTGCCTTTAGGATACTTGGTCTAGGGTGGGCTCATTGCCTAAACAACAGAATGCATTTCTCAAGAATTAATGACTTGATGTCTCAAAGTATTGAAGCAAGTACGTGCTCCAGTTGTTCTTTGTATCACGTTAAAGCAGTCTTTTGTGTTCTTCTTCCTGTTGTATTGGCGTATAATAGTGTATGGAAAATTAAGCATGGGCGGACTCAGAAGTCAGAATTCAGCATTCAGGAGTTCCCTCTCAGTACTATCCTATGTGTCTGTGATTCCTTCTTAGGTCTGTTCCTCCTACCTAACTTTTCTAAGTCTCATGACCCTACCCTAGAACATACAAACCCACCATGGCTAGGACTTCAGCAGTATTTAACCTAGATCCTGACAGTTCAGGCTTATTACTAACTAGTTCTTACATTTAAATTAACTCATTTATTAATTTATATATTGCCATGTGGCTCTCTCTTTTATTGGTCTCTTGGCATGTTGTTTCTTGGGCAGCTGCTGGCATCTCTCTATCTTTACCTTTCTTCTCCCATATCTCTGCTTGGAATTCTCACCTGGCTCTATCCTGCCTTGCCATAGGTCAAAATAGCTTCTCTATTAAACAATGAGAAGAATAAATATTTACAGCATTTAGAAGGGTTATCCTACAACACTTACCCTTTTCTGTCTAATTAAAAAGGAAGATTTCAACTTTAACATAGAAAATTACAGACAATAAATACTATTAATTAGGAATCACAGTTCCTAGTAATTTGTATTTAGTCTATTTGTATTTGACAAAATTAAAGAAAATATTTAATTATCCTGTCTTTGTGAGTTTAATTTTTTATATCTAATCTTCTTTTTTTTCCATTTTTTTATTGAGAAAAGGAGAAAAAAAAACAAGTTTCCACCTCCTCCCAGCCTCCCATTTCCCTCCCCCTCCTCCCACCCTTCTCCCCCTCCTCCCACCCTTCTCCCCCTCCCCCCACTCCTCTCCCCATCCCTCTCCAGTCCAAAGAGCAGTCAGGGTTCCCTGCCCTGTGGTAAGTCCTAGGTCCTCCCCTCTCCATCCATTTCTAGGAAGGTGAACATCCAAACTGGCTAGGCTCCCACAAAGCCAGCACATTATGTAGGTTCAAAACCCCGTGCCATTGTCCTTGGCTTCTCATCAGCCCTCATTGTTCGCCATGCTCAGAGAGTCCAGTTTTATCCCATGCTTTTTCAGTCACAGTCCAGCTGGCCTTGGTGAGCTCCCAATAGATCAGTTCCACTGTCTCAGTGGGTGGGTGCACCCCTCGTGGTCCCGACTTCTTTGCTCATGTTCTCTCTCCTTCTGCTCCTCATTTGGACCTTGGGAGCTCAGTCCAGTGCTCCAGTGTGGGTCTCTGTCTCTATCTTCATCCATCACTAGATGAAGGTTCTATGATGATATGCAAGATATTCGTCAGTATTGCTATAGGATAGGGTCATTTCAGGTTCCCTATCCTCAGCTGCCCAAGGAACTGACTGGGGACCTTGGCTTGGGCATCTGGGAGCCACTCTAGGTTCAAGTCTCTTGCCAACTCTAAGGTGGCTCCCTTAACTAAGAATTGTGCTTCCGTGCTCCCCTATCCAACCTTCCTTTATCCCAATTCTCCCTTTTCCCCAATTTCCCCCCATTCTCCTCTTCTCCCTTTACTCTCCCCATCTCCCCTTACCACCATCCCACCGCACCCCCAAGATCTCAATTTTCTCCCCGGCCATTTTGTCTATTTCCCATAGCCAAGAGGACAACTATATGTTTTTCCTTTGGTTCACCTTCTTACTTAGCTTCTTTGGGATCACCAATTGTAGACTCCGTGACCCTTGTTTATGGCTAGAAACCAATTATGAGTGAGTACATCCCATGTTCATCTTTTTGGGTCTGGGTTACCTCACTCAGGATAGTGTTTTCTATTTCCATCCATTTGCATGCAAAATTGGAGAAGTCATTGTTTTTTACCGCAGCGTAGTACTCTAGTGTGTATATATTCCATACTTTCTTTATCCATTCTACCTTTGAAGGGCATCTAGGTTGTTTCCAGGTTCTGGCTATTACAAATAATACTGCTATGAACATAGTTGAACAAATGCTCTTGTCATATGATCGGGCATCTCTTGGGTATATTCCCAGGAGTGGTATTGCTGGGTCCAGGGGTAGGTTGATCCCGAATTTCCTGAGAAACCGAAACACCGATTTCCAAAGTGGTTGCACAAGATTGCATTCCCACCAGCAATGGATGAGGGTACCCCTTCTTCCACAGCCTCTCCAGCAAAGGCTATCATTGGAGTTTTTTATTTTAGCCATTCTGACAGGTGTAAGATGATATCTCAAAGTTGTTTTGATTTGCATTTCCCTGATCGCTAAGGAGGTTGAGCATGACCTTAAGTGTCTTTTGGCCATTTGAACTTCCTCTGCTGAGAATTCTCTGTTCAGTTCAGTGCCCCATTTTTTAATTGGGTTAATTAGCATTTTAAAGTCTAGTTTCCTGAGTTCTCTATATATTTTGGAGATCAGACCTTTGTCTGTTGCGGGGTTGGTGAAGATCTTCTCCCAGTCAGTAGGTTGCCTTTTTGTCTTGGTGACAGTGTCCTTTGCTTTACAGAAGCTTCTCAGTTTTAGTAGGTCCCATTTATTCAATGTTGCCCTTAAAGTCTGTGCTGTTGGGGTTACACATAGGAAGCGATCTCCTGTGCCCATCTCCTGTAGGGTACTTCCCACTTTCTCTTCTATCAGGTTCAATGTGTTCTGACTGATAGTGAGGTCTTTAATCCATTTGGACTTGAGTTTTGTGCATGGTGATAGATATGGGTCTATTTTCATTCTTCTACAGGTTGACATCCAGTTATGCCAGCACCATTTGTTAAAGATGCTTTCTTTCTTCCATTGTATACTTTTGGCTCCTTTATCAAAAATGAGGTGTTCATAGGTTTGTGGGTTAAAATTCGGGTCTTCTATACGGTTCCATTGGTCGACTTCTCTGTTTTTATGCCAGTACCACACTGTTTTCATCACTGTAGCTCTGTAATAGCGTTTGAAGACAGGGATGGTAATGCCTCCAGACAATCCTTTATTGTATAGGATTGTTTTGGCTATCCTGGGTTTTTTTTCTAATCTTCTTTTTATCATAACTAAAAAATAACTATAATTGTAGCTATAACGTCTTCAACTCCATTGGAGGCCCGGGAAGGAAATATTACCTGAGTAAGCAGGAAGTGCGAACAAGCAACTTCCAAAACGTGTGAGAAATGACAGAAACAGCTGGCTGCCTGGGCAGTCACCCACGCTTCCTCTGTAACATGGGGGCATCCATTTTTGGCCTATAGGCCTAGCATATCTGACAGACTTGTCTGTGAAGGTCAGCAGTCACCTTTCACGGGTCCTCCTGGTCCAGTTTAGAGAGTAACTGTCAGCAATTGAGGCAATGTCAGTTTCTTTGCACACATGGTTAGCTTTTGTCACTAAGAGATCAGACTCTACACAGAGTTTCTTTGTTGTCCATCATCTTCACTGGAATACATTGGTGCTGCCAAGAGTAGATGTGTCTCACTGTCATGAAAAGTATGTTACTAAAACTTCTTAAATGCCATATTTTGTAGGTCTTTGAAATGTTTGAAGAATACCTATCTGATATGTATCTTTGTATGTTGAAGGAGCTGCGGGCTGCATTCCTGCCACCCAGCTCCCAGCTACCGGCTAGCTTTACCCAAAATAACAACACACAAATTGTATTCATTTAAACACTGCCTGGCCCATTTCTATTAATGTGTGTAGCACCAAGGTGCGCTTACCAGGAAGATTCTAGCCTATGTCCATCCTGGGTCGGAGCTTCATCGCGTCTGCCCCAGAGAGGAGAGCTATCGAGTCTGAGCTCACTTACTCTTCCTCCCAGAATTCTGTTTTGTTACTCCACCCACCTAAAGGCTGGCCTATCAAATGGGCCGAGGCAGTTTCTTTATTAGCCAATGACCTTGTTCCATCATTTTTATAACTAGAAAAACTAACTGATATGACTTTAAGTTTGATTCTTACAGATGACTAAGTCTGCAAATTTCTATTTAATTATATATTACATTTTTAATTGAGCTGTATAAACACAATATCCTAAGAAAGAGTAGAAATATACATATAGACTAACAAAATTAGTCTTAAATTTATTCCATGAAGTAAAATCCAGGCCAATATAAAATATTTTGAGATTAACAATTGCTCTTTAGATTAAGGTATATTTAATTATCTACTCTTTCCCCCATTTCCATACCACATCACCCTTTCTTTTTTAAAATTTATTTATTTTTCCATCCAAAAATTTACACTTACTCCCCTCCTCCCATTCCTGTCCTGTTCTCCTCCCTCCTCCTCCTTCATTAAGAGATGGCAGGGAACCCTGCCCTGTGGGATGTCCAAGGCCCTCCCCCCACATCCAGACCTAGAAGCTTTGCATCCAAATAGACTAGGGTTCCAAAAAGCCAGTACATGCAGTAGAAACAAGTCCCAGTGACTTTATCAATGGCTTCTCAGTCAGCCCCCATTGTCAGCCACATTCAGAGAGTCTGTGTTTGATTGCATGCTCATTCAGTCCCAATCCAGCTGGCCTTGCTGAACTCCCATTAGAACAGGCACACTGTCTCAGTGGGTGGACAAACCCCTCGCGGTGCAGGTTTCCTTGCTCATCTTCTTCCTCCTTCTGCTCTTCAACTGGACCTTGGGGGCTCAGTTCGTTGCTCTGATGAGGGTCTCTGTCTCTATCTCCATCCGTTGCAGGAAGAAGGTTCTATGGTGATATTCGAGATAATAATCAGTGTGATGGTAGGGCAAGGCCAGTTCAGGCACCCACTACTCTGCTGCCCAAGGACCTAGCTGAAGACATCCCCGTGGATACCTGGAATCCCCCCTTGAGCCAAGTCTCTTGCCATCACTAAAATGGCTCCCTTAATGTGGATATCTTCTTCCCTGCTCCTATATCCGCCCTTCCTCCATCTCTACCCTCTCACTCCCCCAAGCACTCTCCAGTCTTTCCCTTTTCCCTTCTCTCTTCCTCTCTCCCCTCTCCCCTTCTCCCACTGCCACCCCCACCTTTACCCCCACCCTTATGTTCCCAACTTTTGCCCTGCAGTCTTGTTTGCTTCCAATTTTCAGGAGGGTCTATATATGTTTTTCTTTGCGTTCACCTTGCTATTTGGCTTCTCTAGGCTTGTGAACTATAGGCTTAATGTCCTTTGTTTATGGCTAGAGTCCACTAATGAATGAGTCCATACCATATTCATCTTTTTGGGTCTGGGTTACCTCACTCAGGATAGTGTTTTCTATTTCCATCCATTTGCATGCACAATCCAAGATATCATTGTTTTTTTACCGCTGAGTAGTACTCTAATGTGTATATAGTCCACACTTTCTTTATCCATTCTTCCATTGAGGGGCATCTAGGTTGTTTCCAGGTTCTGGCTATTACAAATAATGCTGCTATGAACATAGTTGAACAAATGCTTTTGTAGTATGATTGGGCATCTCTTGGGTATATTCCCAAAAATGGTATTCCTGGATCCTGAGGGAGATTGATTCCCAATTTCCTGAGAAACCGTCACACTGATTTCCAGAGTGGTTGCACAAGTTTGCATTACCACCAGCAATGGATGAGTGTTCCTGTTACTGCACATCCTCTCCAGCATAGGCTATTATTGGTGTTTTTGTTTTTAGCCATTCTGACAGGTGTAAGATGGTATCTCAGTGTTGTTTTGATTTTCATTTCCCTGATTGCTAAGGAGGTTGAGCATGATCTTAAGTGTCTTTTGGCCATTTGAACTTCGTCTGCTGAGAATTTTCTTTTCAGTTCAGTACCCCATTTTTTAATTGTGTTAATTAGAATTTTCATGTCCAGTTTATTGAGTCCTTTATATATTTTGGAGATCAGACCTTTGTCTGATGCGGGGTTGGTGAAGATCTTCTCCCAGTCAGTAGGTTGCCTTTTTGTCTTAATGACAGTGTCCTTTGCTTTACAGAATCTTCTCAGTTTCAGTAGGTCCCATTTATTCACTGTTGCCCTTAATGTCTGTGCTACTGGGGTTATACATTGGAAGTAGTCTCCTGTGCCTATGTGTTGTAGAGTACTTCCCACTTCTCTTCTATCAGGTTCAGTGTGTTTGGATTTGTATTGAGGTCTTTAATCCATTTGGACTTGAGTTTTGTGCATGGTGATCGATATGGAACTATTTTCATTCTTCTACAGGTTGACATCCAGTTATGCCAGCACCATTTGTTAAAGATGCTTTCTTTCTTCCATTGTATATTTTTAGCTCCCTTGTCGAAAGCAAACTTTTGTTATTTGCAGATGATATGATTGTGTACATCAGTGACCCCAAAAACTCTTCCAAAGTACTCCTACAGCTGATAAATACCTTCAGTGATGTGGCAGGATACAAGATCAACTAAAAAAAAAATCAGTAGTCCTTCTATACACAAAGGATAGAAAAGCAGAGAGGGAAATCAGAGAAACTTCTCCTTTTGTGATAGCCACAAATAGCATAAAGTATTCTGGGTTTAAACTAACCAAGGAAGTGAAAGATCTATTTGACAAGTACTTTAAGGCTTTGAAGAAAGAAATTGAAGAGGATGCCAGAAAATGGAAGGATCTCCCATGCTCTTGGATGGGTAGGATCAACATAGTAAAAATGGCAGTTTTACCAAAGAAAATCTATAAATTCAACGCAATCCCTATTAAAATCCCCCAAAAATTGTTCACAGACCTTGAGAGAAAAATAATCAAATTTGTATGGAAAAACAAAAAATCTAGGATAGTCAGAACAATCCTATACAATAAAGGAACTTCCGGGAGCATTACCATCCCTGACTTCAAACTCTATTACAGAGCCACAGTAATGAAAACAGCTTGGTATTGGCATAGAAACAGAGACGTTGACCAATGGAATCGAATCGAAGACCCGAATATTAATCCACAAATCACCCTTTCTACTTTTAGAAAGGGATTGACTAAGATCAATACAAATTTCTAGCCAGCCCTCTTGAAATGAAAACAAACATTTGTGAACAATCAATTGGAAATTTGGGCATAGTTCTCTAGAGTAGTTCCTGTTGATAGATGGCCATCAATCTTTGAGGCACCTAGAGAAAATTTTAGATAATTGTCAGTCTTGACTGGGGTAGTCTGGGAAACTGGATTATCTCAGCAGTCCTACAGCTGTTTTAGATGAGGGGGAAATGCTGTGGGAAAACCCTTTTGTATGAGGTGAATATGTTTTATTCTCATTGGTTAAAAATAGCTGATTTGGCCTATAGCAAAGAAGGATGGAACCAAGCAGAAAAGCTAAACTGAAAATACAAGAAAAGAAAAGGGGAGAGTCTGGGCAGAAACCAGTGTGCTATAGAGCAGGAAGATATACAAGACCACAGGTAAAGCCCCAAGTCATGTGGGAACACACAGATAAAAATAGATGGGTTAGTTTAAGTTGTAAGAAGTAGTTAGTAAGAAGCCTTAGCTAATAGGCCAAGCAGTTTGTAACTAATATTAAGCTTCTGTGTGATTAATTTGGAACTGGGCAGCCTAGAAACAAAAGCACTGCCTCCTTTTATACCTGGATAGACCATCCAAGTGCCTTTTGCCTTTCTTGTGGCTTCAGTTATCCTCAAACCTTAGTATTGGACTTTTAGGTAAAATTTTTTCTTGGCATTCTGCCATGGAACCCCAAAACTATAACCATCTGATGTCTAAAAGACTTCCAGGTTTGCCTATTTCTGAGGGAAACACTACTCTTCTTAGCTTAAGAAATTTCAATATCAACCAAATGTCCTGAGGTTTTCTCATTCTAGGGTAACACCAAATACCCTCTGTGTGAGGAACTAATTTTGCCACAATCTCTGTGATAAAGCTACAATCTTCAAGCTCCCAGAGACCCCCAAAGTGTATTATCAAAAATGTTCCCAAAGTTTTGGGAGGCATCAGACTAATGGATTTTGAAACACTCCACAATCCTCTGGCATGAGTCTGGCCTGGCAGAATCAGAAATCATAACTCTCCATGCCACAATTCTTTTGCACACAGCCAAGTAGCAGTCTTGAAATACATTTCAATTAATTGATCTACTTTTCTTCTTTCTAGTGGACACAGAGAACTGAGAAAGACCAACCTCCCTTTGAATTTGCAGCCATCATCCCAACCCTTTTCCCTTAAAACAGGAGTATACACACACACACAGACACACAGACACACACACACACACACACACACACACACACACACACAAGACATACACACACTACACATGGAGTGAGACTCTGTAGCACAACACTGTAGTGTGCGTTATCCACTACTAAGCCTGGCTTAGGAGAATCCTTTAGCCCAGCATTTCCCTGTTCACTTACCATCATAGATCTCTGTTCCGCCTCGCTCTTGTTCTTTTGCGCGTGCTCTCTCTCTCTCTTGCTCTCCCTCTCAACAGAAAAAAATCAAATTACACAACTCTTGCAGATGGATAGAAGTTTCAATATACACCCAGAGTTCCATGCAATTTCTAGTGTTGATTAATTTTTTACATAGCACATTAAAATTTTACTGATATAGAACAAAATTGGTGGGGGTTGACTGAAGCAGTGTCTGTAATGAGATGAAAGGTGAGATAAATATCTCAGATTGTCTTTCACACAATGAATCAACTCTATTTTAGGGAGTACACAATGGGAGGAGGCCACAGCAAAGGATAACGGCAGGAGCAATGTGAGAAAGTATAATGATGTGCTCTTATGAATACATCATAGTGAATGTAAGCCTTTTGGATGATAACTCTAGCAAGTTAATTTAAAACAATACATTTTGGGACAGCAAAATGCTTCATTTGATGAAAAGGAAAGTATCTTATTTAAAATAAAAATATATCAGGGTAGAAGGCAGAATAATAATAATAACCTGATTTAGAAACAACAGGAATAGAGTGCTTCTAAGCTCACATGTGTCTTCTTTCCCGCAGATTGTGCATGGTTTCCCTATGCTACGAATGAACAAGAAGAGTGAAAGTTACCTCGACACTAGTAGCTCATGAAACCTCTTGATCTCCGCAGTATTGGTAAAGTGACACCTTTTCTAATACCGCATGCAGTATTCTCTCAGTGGGGGAAGGTGTGATGCTGTACCTGGCACCACATTCTTTGGTACCTACATCCGTGTTGCACAGTCATGCCTTCTTATTCCTTGACATCATTTCTGCACACCATCCTGGTCTAGCAGCGTCTTCTCCCCTCTGTTTGTTCTTTTATTTACTCTCCACACATGCTTATGTGCAAAGATTTATATTTCATAGCATCTCTGCCCTTCACAGACCCTGTGGATTCCTTTATTGCTTTTCTTCCCCAAATCTTCTTGGATTCACACCCCTAGTTATGTGAATACTTTCACTTTTTGTGAATCTCACACTGGAAAAAGGATATAATCAGAAGTTTCAGTTCAGGAAACATGATTCATTTACTGCACTCCTTATTACTCCACACTTCTGGGGTCCTCTTTATTTAGTAGAAATGAAAGGCTATGATACCTCAGATGTGAGGATGCACATTAAAGATGCACAAACAAGACCTATAGATCACTCCACACTTTGTCTGGGTGGGAGGGCCTCAACAGGCTCTATTGTTCTCAGGGAGCGTATAGCAGTTAATAGTTTCTTGGTAAGGGACAAAAATGTCTAATCCTTCTCTAAGGACCCTTTACCCAAGGAGTGGGGAAGATTTTCTTTAGTGTTGTAGCCACTGGATAGCTGCAAACAATACAAATAACCCTTCACCTAGGCTCCCCTAAGAAACCCTGATCAAAATATTGGTTCCCCTTAAAGAAACCAACAGGAAAGTAGAAAGTAGAAATGAGTGGGATCTAAAAGCGCATCATTATGAGTGGGAGGCAGTGAAGACAGCATAATGTGGAGTGAATGACATAAAATACATTATATTCATATGTGAAAGTGTTATAAGAAACTCTCAAATATAAACAATATATGCTGGAAAACCTTAGAAACAGAAAATGCATGAGAAGATGCTTTGTAACTTGTAAAGCACTGTAGAAATACAACTGATACATACCCTTAATATGTAAAGGATGTGGAAGGAAGCAGCATGGGGAGGAGACAGGTCCACATGGCTCAGGAAGGGCTCAGGGGTGCCTGCACTTCTGATGGAAAGCAGGATAACCTGCAATATGTCATGTTCTACTCGGTGTCATTTATACACCATTGCCTTCACAATATCACACTAAATGAAATATGGATGGAAGTATGTTCTAGTGGGAGGAGGTGGCAAATCTACACATAATAGTAGGGGTGGGGCAGAAGCTCATAGCTGGAATGACCTTTGAACAGTATTGCTGCTATTCTAAATCTGTTATCCTCTCTGAGCAAGAGCTATCAGACAGCACAGAGAAGGCCTATGGCCATGAGCTTGGAACCAGCTCTCTGCTTGTCTGATGAAATGGGGTGAACACTTCTTTCCTGAACCAGCCCTCATTTGGCAACCTTTCTCCACATCAGGACCCAAGAGGAGACGTGAGAGCACCACAAACCACAGGTTGCAAAACAGAAAGCTCTCCTAACATTTTAAGAGGACAGAAACCATGAAGAATAATGACTACATCTATACATGAACCCTCAACATCTCTCCCTCACCCTTAAAAACATACTTTAATTCTATGTTGTGATGATTGGTTCCCCCAAATCAGTGATTATTCTAATCCTTTGAAGTGCAACATGGAAGCTTTCTCTGGATAATAGGATTATGTTGTGGATAAAAGGAATTGTCTTTACTCAGGATGATCTGGGCTCCCAAACCCAAGGTCAGCTCTCAATGTGTAGGCTGTATAGAGGCCCAGTGAGGCTGCCTCTGTGATCTGAGCAGAGGGTTTTCTTAGGATGCTGGCTCTGCTATGGGGCAGAAGGAGAATGTGAAGCCTTGGTATGGCAGGAGGAAGAGTTGAAGACTGTGTGAGTAGCAGTGCGAATTCATTGGCATTTCTTGTCTTTCTCTCGTTTCCTCAGCCTCAGACAGAAAGGAAGTTGATGATGAGAAGAATGTAGCTGTCATTCACAATCACAAGCAAAGCCCTGGAATCTTTAATATAAATGTTATAATAAATGAAATGAATATTTCCCACAGTAAGGCATTAAGGGTTAGTGTTCTTCCTGTGTGCCAAGCACACTCTCAAACCTGCTTCTCTGTTCTCTTTGGACTCATTTAATTTTCTCTTAGCGATATGTTTGTTGGCCTGCACATGTTTAAGCCATGTGTAATTGCATGTGGGGTCAGGTGAGGACATACAGAAGCCAGAAGATGGCCCTGGGGTCCTCAGAGATGATGGGCTTTCAGCTGGTTGGGAGCTGTCTGGTGAAAATGATGGGTTCCCATCAAGTCCTCTAAAAGGGCAGAAAGCACTTTGCATTGCTGAGTCATCTCTGCAGCTCTCCAAACCTTGCTCTGACCATGTAAAAAAATTGTGTTAGTGCTGTTTGTTCTCATCGCAAATACATCAGAATTGTTCTGTGTCCTACATCGTAGGCGTTGCTCTCACCGTTTGCAGAACACTCTACTGAATGCCGAGCGCCCTATTGACATTTCTTTTCATGCTTGCTTTGAAACACTCTGTTCCTACTGCTCTAACTCTGCGTCATGCGCTCCCTAAACAATCATTAGTGTGGGCCAGACTGTGCAATTGCCCTTCTGCCTTGAACTCTCTCAGCATTATGCTTTCTCTGTGGTAAGGAGCCTCTCGGTTTTTTATCCTTACCGTGTGACAATGATGTTAATCATCCATAGTTCCTTGAACCAGGCATACGTATAATGCATGTTGCTGTCTGTTTTCTTGAGTTTATCTTAGAACTCATATACTATGACTCATTTTCTGTATTGAAGTTCATTACTCTTCTCTTGTCGAAATGTGGGCATTGTTATTTTGTAATTTCGGATTATTTTATATGCACTTGCATGCACACACACAGAGAGAGAGCGAGCGAGAGAGAGAGAGTCAGAGAGAGAGAGAGAGAGAGAGAGAGAGAGAGAGAGAGAGAGACAGAGACAGAGACAGAGAGAGAGAGACAGAGAGAGAGAGACAGAGAGAGACAGAGAGAGAGCGAGCGAGAGAAAGAGAGAGACACAGAGCGAGAGAAAGGGAGTGAGAGAGAGAGACAGAGAGAGAGAGAGAGATCCACTTCCTGCAGGTATCGCCAGTCTTCCTCCACTAGAAAGGAGTCTGGGTTAGCCCCTCTCGCTGTGTTTACTAGTCAGCACGCGCTGTGCAGGAGAAACCCCCATTCTTCCCTGACCCTGCATCAGCCACTGGCACGTATAAAATGTTTGCAAAAGTTGTAAAAGTTCCCCTGATTATTGCTTCTTGTATATCAACTTGACACAAGCTAGGGTCATTTTGGAAAAAGGAATCCTAGTTGAAAAAAATATTTGTTTGGGATTGGCCTTTAGGCATGTCTGTAGATCTTTCTATTAGTTGATGACTGATGTAGGAGAGTCCAGCATACTAGGGGCAGTGCTACCCTTGTGCACTGGTCCTGAATGTTGTAAGAAATCATACTGAACACGTGATGAAGAGCAAGCTGATAAGCTGCACTCCTCAACGACCTCTTCATCAGTTCCCACCACCAGGTTCCTCCCTTAAGTTTCTGCCCTGACTTTCGTGAATGACAGACTACAAGCTTTAAGATGAAATAAACCCTTTCCTCTCCAAGCTGCTTTGGTGTTTTGATTTTTTTAAACACAGCAATAGAAACCCCAATTAAAATACTTTCTTTTATTCTGAGCATAGAGATTTGTTTGTGAGAATATTACTTTTGTCGATTTTTTAGAAACTAACTTGATTCATGAAAGCTGTTATGTATTTAACAAAGCAAAAGCAAGTGGACATGATTTGTGTTTGAGCAAGGTCCTAGGTTTTGAAGTGGTAGGGTTGTATTAGCCAGGAGAAAAGTTGACAAATATTCCTGCCAGTGTAGAGCTGTTGAGATTGAGGAAGTTTTCATCTTGTATGTTGGTAGACATCATAGTTTTAGCAGGATTTGGCAGCAGGTGGTCTCCTCCTTGACCTTTGTTGTCAGAATGATGTTCTGGTTCAGGAAGTGAAAGAGGTCCTTTGGCATTTGTGGAGCCATAGAGAAAGCCATCACCTTGTAATGTGATGGAATCTGAAAGGACATGAAAGAAGGGGCCATGTGGCTGAGAGGAACAAAAGCATTCAGAAAAAGTTGTCGGAACCAGTAGTGGGAATTTCCTCTGGGCCCAGGTATGATGCAGATCATCAGGTATTTCACAACCAAGAGCTTGAGGACAGGCTTTTAAATGGTCACTAGGGTTTGGGCAGTCCTCTTCCAGTATACATGTTTGTATACATGAAGCAGTCAGCTCTGTGCAAGAAGAGGGAGAGGACTCTATATTGGATCCTATCATTGTATGTTGAAATTAAGTAAAGCCACCCTTGTTTATATGATGTGTACATCAACATTAGATGTTGTATAGAGGGCGGGCCCCTTGTTTCTTCCTGCCGGCAAGCTACAGCTGGTAGTAATTCTAGAGGATGATGTCCTCTCTCCCAGTAAAATTTTTCCTTGGTTTTCGGGACATTATTTAGGGGTTGATTATTATTAGTACACGGTTGAGGGTTTGGGTAGGAATTTTATAAGCTCATGGATATTTTTGAAAAAAAAAAGGAAAATTGGATGATGGGATAATAGATTGGTATTTGTGAGTTATTGTTTATAGATAATTACATTGGCATAGATTTTTGTATATGATACAAAATTAAATTATATTAAATATTGTATGCATGCATGTTTCTACCTCTGTTTAAAAGATTTTTTTATGTGTTGATATATATATATATATTTACCATATTGCAGTGTACATTTCTACCTCTGATTAAGATACTTATATATTGTTTATGTTTTGATATATATTTACCATATTGCAATGTATACGTGTACATTGTTTACATTTGGAGGTCATTGTCCTCATTTATTGCACAGTTGTTTATTTTCTTAGTTTTTAAGTTAGATAGGTATTAAGAATTGTAGATCTATAGTCATTTATGTTTGTCATATTTATAGTTAGACTAATCAGGTTCTTTAGATACATAGAGATTATATTATGTGTAAATAACATTCTACCACAGAATTGAATACCCCATCAATTATAGAAATCATATCGTAAATATTTTCACATAAGAAAGCAGAAATATCTTATGCAGATATTAGTAAAAACACATTTTCTATGGTTCTCTTTATAGAATTTATAATGAAAACATACAATTTTTCTTCACTAAAATAGGAAAGCAGTTTTCACAATCTTAATGAAAGATTTGCCTCCAGAGAAGATAATCCTGTTCTCATGGCTTCCAATATAGCAGATTAGGTGCTGATTGATTGACTTTTTTTGCACGTATAATTTGTTTTATTATTCTTTCAAAGGGTTCAGGGTTTGTTTTTAAATCAGGCTGAACATCTTACAAAAGTCTGACATCTCTCATCATCCCAAACTGGTTTCCGCGGGCAATACTTCACTAAATCCAAAAGAAAAAAAACTTTTAATTATAAAAGTCCAGTTCTAAACTGCCTAGGCTCCCACAAAACCAGTACGTGCAGTAGGATCAAAAACCCACTGCAATTGTTCTTGAATTCTCAGTATTCCTCATTGTCCGCTATGTTCAGCTAGTCTAGGCAGTTTGGATGCTCACCTTACGAGACCTGGATAGAGGTGGGCAGTCCTTGGGCTTCCCACAGGTCAGGGAACCCTGATTGCTCTTCAAGCAGATGAGGGAGGGGGACTTGATCGGGGGAGGGGGAGGGAAATGGGAAGCGGTTGCGGGGACGAGGCAGAAATCCTTAATAAATAAATAAATTTAAATAAAAAAAAGTCCAGTTCTGAGAACAATTAACATTAGTCTTACTTAAGACAAAATGAGGGCTGTTTTATACTGTTTTATCCACCCTTCTCCTCACACAGAACAAGGAATGTAATTCTGTCTCAGGCGGGAACTGACACTTACGGGCACCTGCATGCACACACCCTCACAGGAACACACGTGCACATGCACAAATACACACACCAACGTTCTGAGCATGCCTAGTGGAAAAGGCTTTGCTGGTATTGGTCAAAACCCATGGAGTCAACAGTCAATCTACACGTAGAGGGCAAGATATTCTGATCTTGAGTGTATGTTAAAGCAATAAGAAAATTTGGATTGCATAATCATTTTCTACTTTAAATTCTAGACACAATCTCAAAAAGCATGATTTTTCATTTTCTGGTAGGCAGGAAGGATTCCACAGATATAAGTTGAGTTAAAAGCAGAAACAATTCCAGCAACGGAAAAGAAGCAGCACACAAAGCTGAGGGACCAAATGAAATGCAGATACGAACAAAACGGGAAGTTTATGGGTCTGCATAATAAATTTCCACTGGGACAAGATGATGCTAGGCCTGCTAAGGCTTGGGCAGTAAGGAACATTTAGGAGAAGAGGTCCAGAGTCCCTGGTGATGCCCCTCCACTTGCATTTAGGGGAAGAGGTCCAGAGTCCCTGGTGATGCCCCTCCTCTTGCATTTAGGGGAAGAGGTCCAGAGTCCCTGGTGATGCCCCTCCACTTGCATTTAGGGGAAGAGGTCCAGAGTCCCTGGTGATGCCCCTCCACTTGCATTGTTACTGCAGCCTGGCCAACTGTCTTCTGCAAACAGGGAAAAGCAGCTTTTCTGTGTCAGCCCATTTGACAGAGAACACGGAAAATGCTACCGCCTGATGCCATAGCACGTCACTGCCTGTGACAGCCTGTGGACACACACTCTCTACACATTAATGGCTTTGACAGTGATTCTTCCCTTTAATCTCAGAAGAATGTAGTAGTAACAAGGTGGTTGCACTAACTATGCCTAAAGAGAATAATTTGGAAAACCACCACCAGACATTTCTCAAGAGCAAAATACTGTGAATGTTCTGTTGCTCCTCTTTTCTGAAATCAGCTCTGGAGTTTTAAGTATTGCTTTCCCATGACACTGTTGGAGAGCAAATCCACAGCCCACAGCTCCACCGTTAGAGGCATCCTAACTTTCCTGAACATGCTAGCGATGCTGGGGTTGACTTCAGTAAAGTTTCTGGAATGCACACTCCTTCCACTGTTGGGAAAAAGGACTCTACTCTCAGCTGAGTTCCAGGGGACAGACTCCTCTTTAAGATGTCATTTCTGCCCCATTTACCAAAAAGGGCTCCTGGCCAACTTTCATCCCTAATGTCAGGTCAGGGTCATGAGAACAAGAAACTTAGATGACCACCCCACCAAAAACTCTTAGATTGTATAAAATACTCATACTGCTTTTTCATTGCTCACTTATTTTTCTGGAGAGGGTTTTTTTTTTTTCACTTTCCTAAAAGTGCCCAGGTGGGCTCAAGGCTGCCAGACACACGCACATCCACAGCAACAAGGCTTCTTCTATTCCATGTACATGTATCAGGAGGTGGAAGAAGTGGGAGGGGGCAGGAAGGAAGAGAGAAGATGTGGAAAATGCACCTTCCCAAATCCCACAAGGCGACCTATGTGCCAAGCATAATGGAAGTATGTGCTCCCCAACATCTGGCTAACACTGGTTAATAATCTGCTGGTTTCCCTCAGACATCTATTTTGAACAAAGTTTGAAAAACACAGGAGATTTTGAAATAATTCAATCCTGGTAGAAATCAAAACCCCAAAAGAGGAGCAAAATCATCTTTCACTAAATTAATCCCTTTTCCTTTCTTTTCTCTTTTCTTAAACATTTTATTAGTGTTATAGAGGGATTTCTTTATCGTTTGCTTTCTTCTCAATCCTTAGGAGTTGAGGAGTATTGAATCCATCACTACTTTGATGGCACAGGTGAGATTCCAGATTCACATTTCCATGTACCAAGAGTTCCCTCTAAAGCCAGGATCCAGTCAGCCTTCCTCTACTTCTACTGAGCACAGCAATGCCCACTGATATCTCTGAAGCATAATCGCATCTTAGGTCTGTATTTCTCCAAGTAAAGCAGCTGTTTGGAATTTTATGAGCCCCTTCTTTTTTGTTCATGGAATATCAGAACCAAGGTTTAGATATGAACAACATGAACTAGGGCCCAGGTCCATTATTGACATGGCACATACAACTCTCTTTGCTGCTCTTACAAAAGACACACTCAGTTCTGGGCTTTGTTAATGCCACCTAGAAGACAGGGTGGAGTGTGTTGTGTCACACACACATCTCACACCATTCACAGGTGGAGCTGTAACAATCTACATGACTCGGCTGAGTTCACAAGGACATGTCAATGAAGAGCTGAACTGGGGACCTCATGGGGGACAGAGCAGAGAGCTCTGTCTGCACCATGTGAGGATGCAGAGCTAAAGCAGAAGTGCAGGACTTTGGAGGGAACCTGTGACTCACTGTTCCAGTTCCCTTCTCCCATAAACGTCTCTGAAATCCTGACATAAGTTTCCTGCCTTTGGAATTCTCTAGTATGTTGAAGGCAGTGGGGTTTTTCTGATCTCAGTGTGGGAGGCAGGCAGGGAGAATAGAGGCCATGTGTAACTGTGTGTGTGTGCCACGGCGAGTGGACAACCTCAGGTGGCAGTCTTTCCACTTCACCTTCTTTGAGACAGCCTTTCTTTATTGTTTTTTCCATTGTAGATCAGTCTCCTTGGCCCTGGTATTTCTGGAGATTCTACTGTCTCTGCATGCCATCTCCCCATAGGAACCCTGAGAGTGCATATACTTCTGCTGTGTCCAGCATTTACATGGGTTCTGTGAATTAAAACTCAAGTCCTTACCATTGCATGGCAGGTACTTTCCACCAAGCCATCTCTCTCCCAGTACCATTCCTTGACATTTCGGTTGTAGGGTTTAACAAGAATTAGGATAATCACATTCACTTGTAAGGTTCCCTGTGGGGTGAAAAGCCAGAGTTTAAGAACCTGTGTGTTTATAGAGAGATGACTCAGTGCTCAAGGGCATCTACTCTTCCAAAGGACCAGAGTTAAGCTCTCTGTAACCACATCAGGTGGCTCACAACTGACTTTATCTCAGTCTTCAGAGAACCTATACCCTCTGAACTCCTGGGGCACATGCACTCACATGCAGACACCCAATACAGACAGACAGACAGACAGACAGACAGACAGACAGACACACACACACACACACACACACACACACACAATTTTTTAAGCAGTTGTGTAGTGCACCCACTATGGCATTATCTCTACAGTTAATGCTGCAAGAGGAGGAAATGAAAGGTTGTAAGAAATTGTTTTGCTTCCGGAAAGGTGAAACCTTGTTGGGAGCCAGGCTCTTTTGTGTGCTTCTGTATCTAGTCCCATGCTCAGGAGGCTGAGGCAAGCCTGAACAGCAGAACAAAACCCATCTCCCAATTTTTTTCCCCTAAACAAAATTTACTTAGTTATGGATTAAAAAAAAACACCTTTAATCTTTGCTTTTCAAAACAAAGAGTACTTAGAATGCTCGGGAAAACAGTGTTTTGAGAACCCAGAGTCTATCTCTCCTTCCCAGACAAGGCTGTGCTCCCAGCGAACATCTGTGTGCACCGCGACCCCTGCTGGACATATTCTTCTCTGCAGTCACCTCACAAACAGCAGACAAAGAGGCTCAGGACAATGCACAGCACAAGGTCAGGGACTCAGCTCTGCCCTCTAGGGGATGAATGGAGCCAGGCACGATCTCCAGAGGTGCCCCAGAGACAAACTGGACAAGAAGCAGAAACCCAGCTAAGTGGAGCCAATTGGTACCTGCATCTCAGCCCTCAGAAACACCATTCTCTACTGGAACAGTGAAACTGGTCCTGGAGGATTAAGACTCTAATGACGGGCATCCGTGAGAGAACCTCGCGGCCCTCAGTCTCCTGTGCTGTCTTCCTGCCGTGGAATCCATAGCGCCTCAGCTCAGAAAACAAATCAGAAAACTGTTATAAAGGGGATCAGATTGGAGAATCTGGGAGGGGAAACTGGAGGGAGCAATTAGGAGAAGAAGTGAGGAGGAAAGGGGACAAATACAACTTGATTTACTAAAAACAAATGGGAAAATCAGAATTTCTGAGCCAGAGGAACAAGTATATATATCAATTATTCATGTTAGATGAACACTGGCATCTATTTTTTTTTTTAATTTTGAGGCACTCAGTAAAGTCCTACCCACCAGAGAAGACAAGGATCCTGGGTATGGGTTCCATCAATGTTAATTGGCTGTTGGATTGGCTGGCTTGGACTGCTTTTGTAGGGAACAATGTCACCATGTGTCTTTTAAATTAAATTTTTTCATTTATTTTATATCCCAACTGCAGTTCCCCCACCCTCCTGTCCTCCTATTCTCTCCCTCTGCCTCCCCTCTGTCCCTCATCTACTCCTCTCTTGTTTCTGGTTCAAAATGGTCACCCATCTTTTTTAACACATCACTTTTCCGAGAGGTTTAGGCCACAAGGCTGTTCATAGCCTCTTGCAACTCAAACTCTGGGGATTTCAAAGCCTTAGTCTAGACTCCGCAAGCCCCCACACATATTTGGTGCACATAAACTCGTACATACTTATGTACATACACATTAAATAAATAAATAAATAAATACTCTTTAAATTTTAGAAATGTGTGTATAAAAAGTAAGTCCATTACTGAAATATAAAATAATGTCAAGGTGCAGCTCTCGGGACCCTAGTCTTGAGAGGTATATGTATATCCTGCACCCCAGCCCCACCCGTCTAGCCCCCTGGGTCACTAGAAACCTGGGAACACTCTCCCCATACCCACAGCTGATCCCCACCACATCTCTGATCACCAGAGCCTTGACACTGGTTGCTCCTGGATAGGTGAGTATCTGGGTTAAAGAGGTGAGTGTCTGTGTTCACGACTGGAGGGCCCAGCAGGTCTCTGGACTGTAGCCCAGGAGGCACATCCCGTGCCCCACCCCAACCAAGCTAGGCCCCAGGGACCTGGAAGGAGTGCCCCCACACCCACAGCCAACCCCCACCGCATCTCAGACCACCAGAGCCTTGATCCTGGCTGCCCCTGAAGAGGTGAGTGTCTGTGTTCCCATCTGGATGGCCCTCCTCTTCAGGTCCTAACCCACTGAGAAACATCCTATGCCCCACCACAACCACCAAACCCCAGAGATTCCGGAGCAACCATTCTCCACTGCACCTATGACATCTGGAGCCTTGGCCATGACTGCACCTGGAGAGGAGCTCCCAGTGCCTCATCAGCAACTACCAGATACAGGGTCCAGTCTGCAACAGGAGGAAGAGAGAACACCTAAGCCACAGGCCCTACCTGCACCAATTGGAGGAAGAGATGGTTAGGCACCAATGCAAGAATACATTTAACAACCTAAAGAACAATATGGCAACACCTGAACCTAGTGGTCCTACAAAAAGAAGACATGAACATCCTAACCCAGAAGAAGCAAAGAAAATGTCCTTAAATATAACTTTCTGAAGATGATAGAGAACCTTAATGAGGAAATGAAAAATTATCTTCAAACTTCATTTTCCCAATCCTGGCCTATGTATGTCCTTTTTTTTTAATCACATATCAATATGAAAATATTTCTCTAGATTTACGAACTACATGGCTAACTACACATATGACACATTACAAAGGAATTTCCATGAGGATAAAATCCATTCATCTGCTGTATCCACTGACCTCACCTCTGTGTCCCGAACATTGTCTGGTATAGCCCACCCAAAGTGTTTATGGGATGAAGATAAAACAAATGAATGAAGAATCCACAGGATTGATCATATGAAATCAGGCAAGTATCCATGCTTCTAGTCATAAAGCTGCAAATAAACCTCCTTCCAGGACATGGACTCAGATTTTACCAAGGCGTGGCCAACTAAAACCTTTCCAAGGTAAAAATGAGGTCAACCCACCCTTCCTTGTATCCCTGTTGGGAGATGGGTCCTATCTCAGGGCGTTTACATGGTATGAACTTACCACAAGTCTACCTGGATGCAGAACACAGCAGAACCACAACCAACCAACAAAACATGGAAACTGGCGGAAGTGCTCCCCAGAGGACCTGTTGGTGTTGTCTGAACAAAACCACATGATGTAGGAAAGACAACTAAGGCTGCCCTTGTGAGGTGTGCTTGTCGTGTGACATTCTTGAGACTGTCTATAAAGTCAACGCTTGCCCGGTGGTGAGCATCGATGAGGTTTAGCACCTTCTTTCAGTGTCTGGCAGATCCTTGCTTGCTCCAAGTGTGTCCCCCACAGTAAGAACCAGAAACACAGTTCTCTTTGGAGACAACAGGGGAAGGAGGAGGCAGAGCACACACAGTGTTCTCAGAGGGACTTTGGAAGGTTGGAGAATGACAACAGAGATCAGAAGAGGAGGACAGAGACCCATGTCCTGAACTCTACAGTTGTGAGACACTTTCCTGGGATTCCCAATTCCTCTTCCCACAGGGCCCAGTCCTCTCAAGGGAAGTTTCCAGCAAAGGAATTACTTAGCCAAAGCCACAATCCCCAGCCCTTCCCCCATTTCCAGGTTATACCACCCTCTTGCAAAAGAGAGGTGCACACATCTGCATCAGGGGTAGCTGTGAGTTTAAAAAGGAAGGGGAATCTGGTTTGGGAAGGACATACCTAGAAGGTGTCAGTTGCTAAAGGCTTTTCAGGGAGTCTTACCAGAATGGGATGCCTAAGGAAGGGCAGTTTCCCTTTGCCTGGGCACTGAATGGAACCACCTGTGGCTCCAGGCAGCTGTGACAGAGCATGGACAGCCAAGTTCTCTCTATACCATGGAGACATGAGGCACAGCCATCAGATGCCCCATCCCTCCAGGAAGGCAAGGATTATTCCAGCCAGCAGAACAGTGTCAGGACTGCTATTCCTGGATTCACCAAGTATCCATTTTCCCAAAGAAAGCACTTGCCCTTTGCCCAGAGCTAGCCGTGAACTCTTGTTAGCTGCTTAGGCTTCAGGCTGTGTCAGACTCTCTGAAAACACACAAGCTTGATAAATAGATATAAACTTGACATTGGCTTCCATTCTCCCAGTAGGCCCTTAGAAAGGCCATTCAGTGATCATCTAACACAGGTGTTTTGCTCGACAGCTGACCATTGCCACTATGAACAGCCAGAAAGAAGAAGGTGGATGCATTAGGCCATTCTTGGAATGCTCCTCCCAGTTAAGCTTAAAGTGTATTATGTCCTCTGGGTGGATCCTCCTGACCTCTGAAGTCCCAGAGGCTCTCCTCAGGGACCTCCCTGCACAGCAGACCTTTCCTACCCTTCCTGTGTCCCTGCTGTGTGTATTCTCCTACAGGAGTTCCTATGGTTTTCTGAAAGCCAGAAGGTGCCAGAAGGCTTCACTCTGTTACCCCTCCTGCCCTTCCCAATCCATGTTTCTTGCTTCCCTCTGTCCCACCCCCAGGGAGCCTCTCTCTCACTCTGGCTCCCCTCCACTTCTACCTAGGCAGTCCCCTCCTCCACAGCCCAACTCCAGTTCCTTCTCCTCCCCCCCCCCAAGGACCAGACCTGCTAAGTCTTATTCCATTTTTAGATGATACTAGCTCCCTTGTCTCACAGGCTGAACTGACAGCTGTTCCCTCCTTCCCTGCTCCACCCACCAAACACACCCAGTGTTTTCCACAAGGCAAAGTGCTTACAGACAGCATGCCATACCCACGGAAAAGTGTATTTGTCCGGACAAACTTACACCCCCGGCGAGTTCCCCACACACTTAAAAGCAGCAGCCTCTGAACATCTAGAAATGACAACTTTATTTCAACAGTTGTGGTGGTGTAACTTTGCCAATTAGATATTTTCCACAAAATCATAGACATAGATATGAAAATCATCATCAAATTTGATAAGATACACCGATGGTAGGGCTTCTATTTTGCCAATGAACTTGCCCATTCTTTTGCTGCCATCATCATTGGCATATTCAACCTCTTTTCCTATGAGACCATTCACAAATTTAAGACCCACATCTAGTGGAGGAATGTCATTATAAATTGGCAGGATTCGGAGATCGCCCTCTTTGTAATCATCCAGAAGCTCATACATGTATAAGATGGGATAATTTGTATAGGTAATATAAAAGAAGTTATTAAGTAGAGGCGCTTTTGCCAGAACCATCCCCCTCCAGAGATCTTTGGAGCCATGCTCACCCTCAAATATGTGATCCACCACCTTGCCAATTATTGTATCAGCAATGTCGGGATCGGGGACTGGGGATGATTTTACTATATCAGAGAGCACTTTAAGGGACAACACTCTTTCATCTTGATGAAGTTCTAATCCATAGACACAAGCGATCCCATCGTATTTTACCAGATAGAGAGATGGATTTATGGCCACTTGATTCAGAACTATTCCTCTCCAATGGGTGATGGAACCATCCTCTTCCTTCCAGTTGTGGGAAATCCTGCAGCCCACGATGTTCCTTTCGGCCAGAGACAAACATCTGCTCCTCTGCCTCTTCTGCTTCGGTTTTTCCTTGGTTAAGGCTGCAGTTTTGTTGGTGTAGTTGTCACAGAACTCATGTCCAGCAGCTGCATCTGTGGGTTCCCCTTGGGTCTCAGTGGTCTGGAAATACTGGGTGCTGGTGCCTGGGTCCATGGCTGCATTGGAGAAGAGGGAAGAGACAGTTAGCTGAGTGGATAAAGGGCCAACTTACTCACACCCACCCCTTGTTAGATGCCTCCACTCCAGGAATCTGGTCCCTAACCGGCCCTCACCCCACCCCAGGAGCCTGAGGGCAATGCTGGATACCTGGGTGGGTGCCTTCTGCTGTGCTGAGCTCTCCTGGATTCTCTGGTGTTGTTGGGAAGGGCTGGAGAGCTGCAATGGGGCAGAAGATGTGAAACAGTATTTGGACCTCCGAAATGCTGGAATCAATGACTCTTAAGCTCAACTGTCCCCTCCCCGTGCTTCGCCCCCCCCCACATGGCCTGAGCAAACCTGTTTGGAAGCAGAGAGGAGAAGCATGGCAATGCTCCTCTCCTCCCTCCACCTTATCCTTCACCTCAGTGTCCTGAGCATTCCTCCAGGAACTTGCTTTTTCTCCCCACTAATGCCCTCGTGAAATTCTTAGTGAACATGAATATCCCTTCGTTTTCACTGGAAAAACTTGGAAGGGGGATGTGTGCTAGCACATTAGACTGCCATTTTGATCTAGTCTCTCCCTAATTTTTACTGACTTTCACTATCTTTCATTTGGGCAGGTTTTTTCTTGTTGTTTCCCCCCTCTTTTCTGCTTTAGTCTATGGAAAGGTAATCATGTTTATAGCTTGAGCGCTATGTAAATTTCTTGAAACTGACATGAAGGACATGATTTCAATTCTATCTTCCATTTCAAGGCCTCACAGCAAAAATATTATTTCCTTTTCCTATTAGTGCTTTCTAAGGACATTACATATGTTTAAAATTAGTTTTCTTTATTATTTAATATATAATTATTTCTTCGCTGATGTGTAAAAGTTGATTTTGCAATCATCTGTAGCTTTCTTGTAATCTCTGAGTTTTGGAAGAATAGTTCCACAATAACTGGGAATGAAATTTATTCATCAGAAGGTATATCTTTGTTGAACATCTTAAGTTCTTAGGAGAAAAATAACCAATTTCTAATCTGTGAATTAAGACTTGGTCTCTTTAACAAATACGGGAGTAATAGTTTAAATTTTTTCTTCTTGGTTTTTTGAGATAGGGTTTCTTTGTGTAACACTCCTGTCTGTTTTAGAACTTGCTCTGTAGACCAGGCTGGCATTGAACTCATTGAAATCCAGCTACCTCTGACTTCCAAGAGCTGGGATTAAGGGCATGCACCACCACCACCTGGCCTAATATTTTTTGTTTTGTTTTTCTCTGTTTTTGTTTGTTTGTTTGTTTTCATTTTGTTTTTGAGACAGGGTTTCTCTGTAGCTTTGGAGCCTGTCCTGGAACTAGCTCTTGTAGATCAGGCTTGCCTCGAGCTCACAGAGGTTCACCTACCTCTACCTCCGGAGTGGTGGGAATAAAGGTGTGCACCTCCAATGCCCAGCTCCAGCCTAATATTTTTATAAAATTGTGTATCATCAAATCCATTCTTGAGTTGCTATTTGATTCATTAAAACTATAAATTATAGCAAAATCAAACACAACAAAAAACCAAATAAACACATCCAACACCATAAATAATAATAAATCATGAATATGAAACAAGATATTTACGTTAACAGCACAGCTGCTTTTAAAGAAAGAATGACTAAATGGTAAAAGAACAATAATTTTGATTCAATATTTAAAGTATATTAAGCTACTATTGATTTTTTCAAAGAGATCTATACTCAATGGCAATGTAAGAGAATGTTCATTCTGTTTTTAGAGACAGCAATCAGCAGATAGGCCATAGTTTCTCTAAGGTCACAGCCAAAACTCACACCTGAGATTGGAATCCTAACTGTGGTGGTTTGAAAACAAAATGATCCCCATAGGTCCTTAGGAAGTGGCACTATCAGGAGGTGTGGCTTTGTTGGAGCAACTGTGGCTTTGTTGAAGGAAGTGGGTCACTGGGGACAGGCTTTGAGGTTTCAGTGTCTCAAGCCAGGCCTAGTGATTCTGTCTCTCTCTGCTGCCTGTGGATCCAGATGTAGAACTTTCAGCTACTTCTCCAGGTACATGTCTGCCTGCATGCCTCCATGCTTCCAGTCATGATGACAGGACAGACCATATTTTTGTTTGGAGGAATATGGATTAGAAAAACTGTTGAACGCTTTAAGATGGTGAAGATGTAATTGAACATGTGGACCATGTTCCACCCTCAGCAAGCAGAAGAACTTGGCAGCTTCAGCCATGTGGCGCTCACTGGCTTTAAAATGAAGGGTAGAAGAAGGTCATTATGGAATCGCCCTTAATGACTAAGGAAAGCTGCTGAGGCAAGGCATGTGTCCAGGGTGTCTGTGCATGGAGACCTAGAGAGGACACCGCGTGAAGTTATAAAGTTGAAGCCTGGGTTACCTTGGAGACCCCAAGGTGCTGGAGATGCCAGAGTCATGAGATACCTGCTAAAGGAAGCTGCTAATGGGGAAGGGGACCAGGCCAAGAGAAAGAAGTGTGTTGCAGTCAACAAAGCTGAAAGAATTGGAGATCTGAAAAGTGTTTTGACATCAGATATGGACGTGCAGAGTTTGGAGTTTGCTCAGCTGTTTTTTAGTTTTGCTTTGGTCCAGTATTTTCTCACTATGTCCCCTTTTTATGTGTTCTGCTGTATCACTTTGATTTTACAGGGGATTACAGTTATCTCAGAAGAGACTTTGAACTTACTGACTTTTAAACAAATCTGAGACTGTTATAGGCTATGGGAACTGCTAGCCTGTGTGGGCCAGGGCAATTTGGTGGTTTGAAAGAAAATGGCTCCCATAGGCTCATTGGGAGTGTTACTATTAGGAGATATTGCTTTGTGAAAGTAAGTGTGGCTTTGTTGGAGGAAGTATGTCACTGGGGCCAGGCTTTGAGGTCTCAGATGCTAAAGCTAGGCCCAGTGTAGCATTCTCCTTCTGCTGCCTGTGGATCAAGATGTTGGACTCTCAATTCCATCCCTAGCACCATATCTGTCTGAATGCTACCATGTTTTGTTCCATGATGATGATGATGGACTAAACCTCTTAATTGTAAGCTACCACCTCAAATATTTCCTTTATAAGAGTTGCTGTGGTCATGGTGTCTCTTAACAGCCATAGAAATCCTATGTAATATACATGCTGCTACCAGGAACACAGGTATTGCTGTGATAGGACAGACCATGGTCATGTCTCCTCAAAGCAGTAGAAATCTTATTTAAGACAAGGGCTCTTAGCCAGTTTCCTTCTCAGCAGTTGGACCCTACCTTTTGGTCTCTTTGGTCTTTTTGTGTCTGGTTTATGTCCCTTAGCATAATATTCCATAATCCATTAATCTGAAATCTATCCTTAAGAAGTGAAACCAAGTAGGATCTTATGTCTTTGGGTATATGTACTCAGAAGAGATAGTATGACTCCAGTACCTGCCTTTTCTTTATTTCATGTCTAGCTATGGGACAAATTGTCTTCCACCATGATGAACACACACAGTGATGCATTTGGCCGTCATGGGTACAAAGCAGTGGAACCAATTTATCATGTGTTGAAACCTCCAAAACTATATATTCTTTTTAAGTTGACTTGTGTTATAGTGAAAATATGACTAAGGCAGTGGACAAACCATATTTTTATTTATTTACCTTTTGATGGGTAGTTGTGCTGTTCTATATTGAACCAATATGAAGAATGCTGCTGTATATATTTGTGTACATTTTGTACATATTTTATTTAGATATGTTTTTATTCCTGTTAGATCTATATTAAGGGAAGGATTGTTTGGCCATATAGTAGTTCTATAATTAATTATTTGAGGAACCACCAGTGTTTTCCAAAATGGTTGTGAGAGTTTATAGGCACAAATAGATAAGAATACCATTTTCTTAGAAGTCCTCAACAAGTATTGCTTGGATTTTCAGCATTGCCATTCTACTATGTGTGATGTATTATCTCATTGTGTAATGATTTGCATTTCCTTGTGATGTCAAGCACTTTATTACTATTTTTTAGATAAATAAATATTCAGATAATTTCTATTTTTTATTTGGTTGTCTTTTATTGTTGAGTTGTAAAATATCTAAATATAAATCTCTCCTAAGATACATGACAAAGAAATACTTTATCTTATTGTGTGATTTGTCCTTTCAGTTTCTTGTTAGTATGCTTTGAAACTTAAAACCTTCATTTTAGAAAAATACAAAAATACCTCATTTGTGACATAATACAACACAATAGTATTTCATTTGTTATTTTTGCTGTCATATCTAAATAGATATTGCCAACCCAGAGTGATGGAGATTTACATTTATCTGTTTAAAAAAGTGTTTTACTTTTTCAAACCCTTACATTTAAGTCTTCACTACATTTTGAGTTCATTGTCATCTACTGTGGAGGTAAGATTCCAACTTCATTGTTTTTGCATTTGGCAACCAGTTTGTCACACCATTTGTTCTAATAGTACAATATTAAAATGTCAAGAACAGACATCTTTGTTTTCTTTTTGACATGAAGGGGGGAGTCATCAGACTTTTGTCATTAAATGTGAGATTAGCAGCACTTCATCAGAAATGTCTTTTCTAAAGACTTCTTTCCCTTCAAGTGCTCCATCTGTCCATGGAGAGCAATCCATAGCCCAAGGAGTCCCTTTGTCCAACACCCTAATTAGATAAAACCCATTTTTTAAAAAAGATTTTCTTTATTATATATACAGTGTTCTGTCTGCATGTACACCTGCAGGTCAGAAGAGGGCACCAGATCTCCTAGGTGGTTGTGAGCCACCATGTGGTTGCTCGGTCTTGAACTCAGGACCTCTGGAAGAGCAGACACTGCTCTTAACCTCTGAGCCATCTCTCCAGTCCTATATAACCCATTTTTGGTACTCGAGCTTTCACTTGGTGTGGCTAGAGATAGATTGTTGAGGCTTTGATTTCCCTGTTATGTGGTGATTCCTTTTAGATTTCTGTCATAGGTGTAAATATTTTAAGAAATTTCTACTGCAATAAGTTTCATTATGACCCCTAAAATGGCCCTTAGTGTTATATGTCACTCCCTATACTCTCTCCTTACCTACCTCTTACCAGAAGCTATCTCCAAGTGTCAATCACTCTCAAAGGAAAACTTGTTTTTCAATGGTATACAAACCACACTTAAGGGCTGGCCTCATGCCCAGCAAATAGATGGCTAACCCAAATACAAACTCAAGAGTATTTTTGGAGATTACCCTCAATTTAATCTTCCCCATGGCTTTATTGCTGAAGACTACATCTACAGATCTCATTGAACATGCAGAAATCATGTTGGTGCCCCTCTAGAGCCTTCATGCCTACTGACTAATGTTCATTGTACTGGAAGGTCCTCTGCAGGCTCCCAGAGGAGAAAGGTAAACACTATCCTAGCAAACAACCCTGTGACCAACAAGAGTGAACTACCTGCATGGCATGTAGTTCATATAGTACAATAATGGGACTGATGTAGTAGAAGTAACCAAACACTCTGTAATTAGGTTTGTTTCACTCCATGAGATGGAACCCATGCCCAGCATTGCATAGACAGCCAAAAACCTGAGATAGACCATGCATCCAGGAGAAAATCAAATACTATTTTTCTTCTAAAGGAACATGGCAATAAAATGACTCCTAATGATATTCTGCTAGTCACAAAGATCAGTATCTCAGTCATCAGCAAAGAAGTTTCTCCTGCAGGAGATGAGAACTCTACAAAGACCTATAACTGAATTCTAATGGTGAGAGACCTTGGAACACTCAGTCCTAAATAAGATATCTGCATCACATCCCTCCCCATAGGGGTCAGGGAACCCTGTGAAAGAGGAGACAGAGAGATTGTAAGAGTCTATGGGGATGGAAGATAACAAGGAAACAATGTACCATAGCAGCATGCACAGAGCCTGCACATGTCCAAGAGAGATGGGATCCCAGAGCTAAGAGAATGAGTGGACAGAGCCTCATCCTTAACCCAGAAGCTATCTCCAAGTGTCAATCACTCTCAAAGGAAAACTTGTTTTTCAATGGTATACAAACCACACTTAAGGGCTGGCCTCATGCCCAGCAAATAGATGGCTAACCCAAATACAAACTCAAGAGTATTTTTGGAGATTAATTTTTGTCTTATACTTTGTTGGACATTTTTTACCATATTGATCATTTGCTTATGAATTATAGTTTCTGATTTTGTTTGTTTTCTAAAATATTAAGAAATTATATCTCTTTCTGTATTTGCATTTTTCTATTGATTAGTGATAGTGGACCTTTTTTCCCAAACATTTATTGGTTGGTCATTTGTGTGTCTTCTTGGGAGAAATGTCTACTCATATCCTTTGCCCAATTTTTAATTAGTTCATTTGATTTCTTTCTATAAAGTTGAGTTCTTGATATAGTTTGAATACTAACCCATTATCAGATGAATGTCAATATTTTTCTTACTTTATATGTTGTCCTTTAACTCTCTTGATTTTTTTAGTTTATTTTGTTGTGCAGAAACAGTTTTAGTTAATGTGATTATACTTGTTTTTTAATATTTTTTATTTTTTTAAAAGTTAAGATATATATTTAAATAAAAATTCTTGAAATAGATTTTTCAATGGGGTTCTGCTTTTCTTATACAACTCTATATCAAATCAAAACAAAACAAAATACCAATTAATTTCAGAACAAAAGAGCAATGATATGAACATTGGAACTGACCAAGAAAACGCCTCTACTAGTGTATTACTAGCCATATTACTGATGACCTCCAGAGTGCCTGAAAGCTGTGAGCTGGTCACACCTTTTTTTTTTTAAATTTTTTATCTATTTTTTTATTTGTTGAAAAAAATTTCCGCCTCCTCCCCATTTCCCATTTCCTTCCCCCTCCTTCCACACCTCTCCTCCTCCCCCCACTACCCCCCCTCTCCCCACTCCTCTCCCCCTCTCCTCACTCCATTCCCCCTCCCACTCGAGACTGAAGAGCAGTCCAGATTCCCTGCCCTGCGGGAAGTCCAAGGTCCTCCCACTTCTATCCATGTCCAGGAAGGTGAACATTCAAACAGGCTAGGCTCCCACAAAGCCAGCTCATGCAGTAGGATCCGGACTGAGCTCCTAAGATCCAAATGAGGAGCAGAAGGAGGGAGAACATGAGCAAGGAAGTCAGGACTGCGAGGGGTGCACCCACTCACTGTGACAGTGGAACTGATCTATTGGGAGTTCACGAAGGCCAGCTGGACTGTGACTGAATAAGCATGGGATAAAACCGGACTCTCTGAACTTCAACGCTGCTAACGTGACTTTGGGTGATTGCCCAGGTAGCTAGTTGTCTCTGTGATTTGTTGCATGTTTTGGAAGTTGTTTTACTGAACTTCCTAATTACCCAGGTAACATTATTTCCTTTCTCAGATCTTCGATGGGGTTGAAGACTATATAAATGTAGTTACTTTCTCTCATAACTTGGCCAAGTTATTTATTATACAAGACCTAAGCTCGTTAGAATAGGATATTTGTACTTATTGTATATAATTTCATAGTAGGTTTAGAACTCTCTTATTTAAACAAAAGGGGGAGGTGTTGCGGGAGGTCCTCCCGCTCCTCCAGCCTATAGCTGCTGAGATACCAGTCCATTGGGGCGTGGTCTCTCTCCCTTTAAAAAAGCGGCCACTTCCTTCTCCTCTCTCTCTTCACTTCCTGCTCCGCCTGCGAAGAGGTCTGTTGCCTGGGACAGTGATCTGTAAGTTTTTTCCCCTTTAAATGAATACCACCCTATTAATCATAATTCAAAACTGGTGTGGCATTGTTTGTGACTTACGCCTTCAGTAATTATTTCTGGTATAAAGCTAGCCGGGTGGCGGGAAGCAGCCCCGCCACTCCTTATTACAACAGATGGCGCCCAGACGTGATGGACTAAATCCACTTAAAAACCTGAGAAGGCTTAAAAATAAGGAAAACAGAGTTTAATACAGATTTTTGCTGTTTGTTGGTGGCGTGCTGTAGAGAGATTTCCTGATTCGGCAACAGCAGCAGAAAAAAAGGCTGCGTCATTTTAAAGCGCGGCTTCCTGGGGCTGTGCTGCCAGTGCAAACTCTGGCTTTAAAGCATTTCAATGGATTTTATGGGACTGGATGTTTGTGTTCCCACTTGGGATCGGAAGGAGAGTACTCTGAGACTGGGCTGATGGCTCAGCGCTCCCCGCCTACACCTGAGCAGACGGCTGAATCAGGCTTAGGCAGGCAGAAGGGCATGGCATGTTTTCAGACTGCGCAGTGCTCTGCGTGTCAGATTTGGCTGTAACTTGGATGAAAAGAATTTCTGTGCTGCACGCTCAGTCTCAGAATTAAAGTGCTGAGTGCTGCTCCTACCTGGCGGCCCAGAGCTAGCACAAAATGGTATGTCCTCCATTTTGAAATTTTCCTGACTCAGCAGCAGGAAAAAACTGGCTGTTTTAAAATGCCGGCTTTCTGGGCTGTGCCGCCATTGTGATCTCTGTCTGGATCCTGTGGAGACAGAGCTTTTGAATGGAGCATTTGGAGTAATGTGCTACGGCTTGGTTGATGGCAATGTGGACTGCTGTGTGCCTGGAACTGTGCTCAGCTCAGGGGCACCAAATGGATCTGAGGCAGGAGTGGCTGCTCCATGCTGAACTGTGCTAACCTCAGGCAGGAACTGCTGTAATTACCATAATAATAGCGCAGTTAAGGTTTAGACTTGGCAGTAAACAGGCAGTACCGTATTACCCCTACATGGTGCAACTTAAGTTTTTAAGAACTACTTAACATTTTAAGAAATGCTCCTGGATAGTAAAAAAATGTTACAGATTCACAATAAAACAGATTCAGACATAAAAGACCACACTGTTGGATGAATGTACGTAGGCTTGAGAGAGAGAAGAAAAAAAAATATAGAGAATAAAGTTAATGGTTTTAAAAAAAAGGGTAAAGTCTTTAAAGAGACAGAGTACAGATAGTTAAGAGATTAAAAGAAATAAAGAAAAACAAGCCATGTAAAAATGGAAAATTCACAGAGAGTCTGGATTATGTACATTGTGTTTTCTTTAAAATTTTTGACTGTAAAGGAGCTAAGTACAGAGAGACATTTCATTACATGGGCTGCCAAGTTAAACCATAATGGATATAAGGGTATTATGATTTTAAAATTTGGGTCTAAGGATATGATGCTTTGGAAAGGGTCTTCTTTTGTTTTCACAGAGGACCAGACCCTGCGGATTTCTTCTATTCCAATTTGGTATGATAGACCACGCCCTCCTGAAAGGTTGCTGTAACACCCTAAAAAAATTACATCACTCAACTGCCAACTGAGATGACCCTGGCACACAGGTTATACCATGAAAGACCTAATTAACGACGCCCCCATTCAGCAGGAAGCATTTTGGAGTGAAAAAACTGCGCCCGTGTTCCCAAAATATTGTTTATAAATGTTCTTTTACATTTAAAGGGGGATATGATATAGGTATGAATAATTTGCATTGGTATGGATTTTACTGTCAATATTGTTATATGTATATGTATTTATGATCTTGAATAAGGTGTTGTGATTGTGTAGTTCATTTTTAAAATGTATAATAGGAAATAGAGGTTGCTAATGGATAATCATCGATAATAGTAAAGTTTGTAGTCATGTTACTTAGATTTTCTAGATATATAGAGATATATTTCAGATAGGCATTCTTCATATCTCTCAAAGGCTACAGAATATGGCATTTAAAATATTTTAATAACTTAGGACTTTTCATGACAATGAGACATATCTGCTCCTGGTGGCACCAATCTACTTCGAGAGGAAGATGGGCATCGAAGAGGATCCTTATGGAGTTTGATAGCCATTTGGGCAAGAAACTGCTCTTGCCTGGACTGTTGCATAAAATGGACACAGAGAACCTGCAGAGAGAGGATTGCTGAACTTGCTTAAAGGTGAGATGGTCTTTCAGGGTTCATGACTCATGAAAGAGTCTGCGAGACATTCTGCAGGACACAGCAGATAGTGACTGAACTGTCTTTGAAATGTCCTGCTTCATGGAAATGTCTGCTGGATATTTTGGGCCTGAAGGCTGAAGATGGATGCCCCAATGGTACAAAAGAACTTTGGGTGACTGTCCAGGCAGTGAGATGTCTCTGTCATTTCTAGAGTTTTCTTATTTCTTGTTTACTTAGGTAGTATTATATCCTTCTGGAGTCTTTGATGGAGTTGAAGAATGAATAGATAGTTATAGTTTTCCTTAGTTATGATAAAAGATAAAATAGATATAAATATTGTAACTGTAATTCTTGCTTGATAACTGTTTTGCTATATGTAATTTTGCTATGTTAAAGTTAAAGCCTTCCTTTTTTTGTTTAAACAGAAAAAGGGTAAGTGATGTGGGAGTGTCATATATCAATCTGTTGATTTCATTGGTTAAGCAATAAAGAAACTGCTTGGTCCTCATAGGTTAAAACATAGGTGGGAGGAGTAAACAGAACAGAAGGCTGGGAGAAAGAAGCTGAGTCAGGAGTCACCATGATTCTCCCACTCCAGGAAGATGCAGGTTAAGATCATTCCTGTTAAGCCAGCTCGTGGGCTACATAGATTATAAGAATGGGCTAGTCCAGGTGCGAGAGTTAGCCGAGAAAAGGCTAGATATAATGGGCCAAGCGATGTTTAAAAGAATACAGTTTCCGTATAATTATTTCAGGTAAAGCTAGCCATGCGGAGCTGGGTGGGAACGCAGCCCAACACAGCTCCTAGCCATGTGGGCGGCCAGGTGCCGGGGACGCAGCCCACCACTCCTACTACAACAATGGTGGACAATGAGGGCTGATGAGAAGCCAAGGATAATGGCACTTGTATTTTTTATTATTGAGAGTAGAATCTAAGAAAACCATTGCTTAGACAAATATTATGTAATTTTCCAAATGTTTTTTCTTAGTAGCTTTACAGCTTCAGGTTATTTATCTTTAATCCATGTGGAATTTATTTTAGTATATGGTGCCAGATAATTCCCAATTTCATTGTGCATTTGGACAAGCAGACTTCATTTTTGGCACCTTTGCTAAAATCGCTTGGCTACATATGCTCTTTTTCTGTTCCAGTTGTTGGTGAGTCATTTTGCATGCCACTGTCACATGTTTAAATACTATTGACTTGTGCTACAGCTTAAAATGTGGTAGTGATTGGTGCTTTCAGCTTCGTTGTTTTTGCTCATGACTTCCTCAGCATGTTTGTGGTTGTCTGGAACATTAGAATACTTTTTCCTTGGTCTATAAAAAATAACATTGATATGCTGATAGTGATTCCATTGACTTACATAGGAAAATATGAATATTTCAATAGTACCTTTGCTTCCTTCAACTTAATTTATGAACATTTTATATAGTTTTCAATATATAAATATTTCATCTTTGTGGTTATATATATTTTAAATACTTGTGAAACTATTGCAAATGAGATTGTTGTCTTGATATTTTCAGAAATTTTATTATATAGTATGTAAATACCACTCATTTTTTTACTGCTGAGCTTGTATTCTGCTACTTTACTGTATTTAATGATTAGTTCTAGTAGTTTTGATGAAACCCTTAAGATTTTTATATAAGATCGTGCTACTAGCAAAAAGTCAGGGTTTGACTTCATTATTTTTCATTAGGATGTTTTTATATCTTTCTTTTATATCTGCCTAATTGTTTCAGTCAGTCCCTTCAATACTATATTGAAGACATGTTGTAAATGTGGGTAGCATTACATTCTTCTGGATCTTAGAGGAAAGGTTTTTAACTTATGTTGGTTAAATATGATTTTAGCCATAGTTTCATATGTGGCTTTCAGTGTATTGATGATAGCTCTATTTGTTTTACATTGTCTTTTTTTGTACTGTAGCACTTCTTTCTACTTCAAATTTATTGAGAGTTTTCAACTCGAAAGTATGCTAAATTTTATCATAATTTTAATGTTATATGTCCATATTATTTTGTACTTTGTGTTTTTACACTTAAACAATTACACATATGGCACCCTGTTTGAAGCTCTCATATAAATCCCTCTTGATCACTGTGCATCATCTTTTAAAAAATACTGCTGAAGTTAGTTTTCTAATATATAGTAGTATTTCCATCTATAGCCATTAAATATATAGGCCTATAGATTTCTTCTTATAACCCTGTAACTGTACCATTCTGGCAATCATGAAATCATAAAAGAAGAGCATTATGGTATATCTTAGAATTGATAAATATTTTGGTACTTGGCTATACTGTAACAAGCTATGATACACACTAAAAATACGAAGCTTTGGAACTGGAAAAATGTCAGATGGATTTTGAAACTCTTGGTAGAACAAGTCTATACGTCTTTGTACAGACAGTTATTTAAAATGCATATTAAAGGTGATTTTCATGAAATCTCACACAAAATGAGAAACATGCTATTGGAAACTGTTCAAAATGGTACTTATTACAAAATGATAGTCAACTTAGCTGAACTCTGTTATACTGAATATAAAACAAAACTTGTAAGGGATGAATTCAGACATCTGCACTGACATGCACTTGAGATCCTCCTGACAGGGTAAGTCCTCAGCTGCAGCAACTAAGAGCACCTCCTCAGAATGTTAGCTATGTTCTTTTTTAAAAGGTTGGCCTTGACCACCTACTGTCTTTTCTTTTTCTTTTCTTTTCTTTTCTTTCCTTTCCTTTCCTTTTCCTTCCTTCCTTCCTTCCTTCTTTCATCTTTCCCTCCCTCCCTCCTTCCTCTTCCCTCCTTCCTTCCCTCTCTCTCTCCCCTTCTCTCTCCCCTTCTCTCTCTCTCTCTTCTCTTTTACCTCTCCTAACTCCAGAGACTGGTCTCCCCTCTCCCCTCCAACTTTCCCATTCATTTTCCCCCAATAAAAAGCACCTCCACCTGAGCTCTGTCACATGGTATCTTTTTTCATCCACTACTTTTTAAAAAAGTTACAACAATGAACTTCGGTATTTATTTGAGAAAATTCCTCTTTTTACATTATTACTGTCCCTGGCAGAGATGGTGCAGTTTCCAAAGTGGCTGTAGTAGGCCACGAGAAGAAACAAACAGATGGGCATGCCATGTGAACATGCGGTAGGTCTCCAAATGTGGCTGGTTTCGGGCAGGGAGCCTCATGGGGGGCGAGAGACAGAGACATAGATAGGCACACCATGCAGAGTGAGGTTGGATACTTATTTAATGGGTTATGGAAGGGAAAGGGAGAGTGTGTAAGGGGAGAAGGGGGAAGAGCAGAGAGAAACAGAGAGACAGAGAGAGGGAGAGAGAGAGAAGGGAGATGGGGAGAAGTGGGTAGAATGGAGAGAGGCAGAAGCTGCCTCTTAGGAGGAGAGACTGAAAAGAAGACAGACACAGGATGCAAGCAGGAAGAAAGATCTTTCCGCCTTAGTGGATGGTGGAGAGAGTGTACAGGGCTTGTCTCTTAAAGGGACAGGACAGATCATTACAGTCTTCCCTCAGCGAAATTCTATTTTGTTGGAGTTACTATCTACAAAGCATTAATAATTCCTGTAAGTTATCAATTCTATTCTTCTACATTACAGGTAAATGTGGAATGCTACCCAACACATGAGATGCCTTTTAAAACCACCACATAATTAAGTGTAAATGGACATTACAGTTAAGATTAAATGCAAATTGCTGAATGTCTAGAAGATACTTGAGAAACTAGGCCTTTCCAAGTTAGGCAACCTGCCTTCCAGGGCTGCACCAAAAACATAAGCTTCCACACACAGCTCCCTGTTCCCAATGCTCTGCACAGGTGCAGCCCACAGAGCAAAGTTATCCAGAGGACTGTGCTTAGGTTCAGAGAGTAGCAGGGACCACATGGGAGCTCACAGAACAAGGAATATGGCTGCAGATTGCCAGCTGGCCCTGGGGAGGACCCACCACACCTGCTCCTGCCCTTCCCAGTCTCATCTTGTTGTGTCTATCTATGGTGATTGAAAGTTTAGCTGGGTATAGTAGTCAGGGCTTGTAACCTTTGTCTCTTAATGTCTGCATAACACTTGACAAGGATGTTCTGGCTTTCATTGTCTCCAATGAGAAGTCAGGTTTAATTCTGATACATCTGCTTTATATGTTACTTGGCCTGTTTCCTTTGCAGCTCTTAATATTCTTTCTTTTTTTTCACAGAAGGGCATCTCAGGCTTCTCTCTCCCCTGAAGATCTACTCACATTTATTATCAAACATTTCTTAATCCCCAGTTCAACCGAGGTGGATACCTCATTAATATTCTCATTCCGGGGAACGCCGACTAGTGTTTTCATCATTATGTGGTGAGAGGACTATTTTTTTGATCTAGCCTATTTGGTGTTCTGTAAACTTCTTGTATCTTCATAGGCATATCTTTCTTTAGGTTGGGAAACTTTTCTTCTATGATTATGGTAAATAAATTTTCTGTGCTTTTGAGTTGAACTTCTCTTTCTTCTATAGCTATTATTCTTAGGTTTGGCCTTTTCATGGCATCCCATGTTTTATGGATATTTTGTGTTAAGCTTTTGTTACATTTAATGTAACATCTTTGACTGGTGAGTCTATTTCCTCTATTGTATCTTCAGCACTTGAGATTCTCTCTTCCATCTCCTGTATTCTGCTGTTTATGTTTGCATTTGTGGTTCCTGATCTTTTTCTCATGTTTTCTGTTCCTATAATTCCCTCAGCTTGTGTTTACTTTATTGTCTCTATTTCAGTTTTCAAGTCTTGAATTGTTTCTTTCATATGTTTGATTGCTTTTTCTTGGTTTTCTTTAAGGGATTTGCTGATATCTTCCAATTTTTTGTTTGTCTTTCCCTCCGTTTCTTTGGGGGAATTTCTTATTTCCTCTTTAAGAGTCTCAAACATTCTCCTGAAGTTATTTTTAGGTCATTTTCTTCTGCTTCATCTATATTTGTTTGTTCAAGTATTGCTCTTGTAGGGTCTCTAGATATTACTGGTGTCTTGTTGCTCTTTGTGCTGTTGAATCTGTTCTTACCTTGTCTGTTGCGGGAGGTCCTCCCACTCCTCCAGCCTATCACCGCTGAGGTACCAGCTCATTGGGGCGTGGTTTCTCTCCCTTTAAAAAAGCGGCCACTTCCCTCTCCTCTCTCTCTTCACTTCCTGCTCCACCGGCGACTAGACTCCTTTCCTGGTTGCGTAGAGGGCTGTTGCCTGGGACAGTGATCTGTAAGTTTTTTCCCCTTTAAATAAATACCACCCTAATAATCATAACCCCGAATTGGTGTGGCATTGTTTGTGACTTACGCCTTCATTTTGGCACCCAACGTTTGGTTTCAGAACCTCTCCTGTCCCTGCTCACAGCCACGAGTTCGGCTTGGCGGCCGCGAGTCCAGCTTGGCAGCCGCGAGTTTGGCTAGGCGGGAGCCCTCCCTTCCTCAGCCGCCGCCTGTGCCTTGCAGCGGCGGCCTTGGACTCCCCACGTGGATTTAAACTCCACAGGCCCGCATAGTCTCTGCCCACGTGGTTTGCTCTTTTCTGAGTCATCTTTAAATCTCCCTTGCAAGTACAGCTCTTAAGTGGCACGAACCAGAGCACGTGGTTGCTGAAAGCTGCAACCCCTCAGGGTGACTCTGTCACGTGGAGGCATAAGCGGCTTCCAGATTGCTCTTCTCTACCCCTGGATTCTGGGTTTCTGGTTCCGTCTCAGGAATTGATTTAATTACATTTACTTTGTTGAGAAACTTGCATTTTCCAGTTTTTAACATCTACTAAGGCACTGAAACAGGACCATGTTTTCACCGCGACTCTGCAACAGCGCCACCTGCTGGATAATAGGTAATATGGCAGTTTTCGTTTCTAACGCAAATTTTACTGCTTTGTTTTCACTAATACAATGGATTAGTAAACTTATATTTACTAATACAATGAATTACATCATACAAGGTTTATATGATTATGGGGATACCTTAATTTGCTTGTTACTAGGCCTCAGTTTTCTTTTCCATATTCTATCATTAAGGAAGAATATGGCACTCCTAAGAACGATTGAATCTTTACGTACTAATAATGAACAGAAGAATATGGCACTCCTAAGAACGATTGAATCTTTACGTACTAATAATGAACAGAAGAATATGGCACTCCTAAAAACGATAGAATCTTTACAAACTAATAATGAACAGAAGAATATGGCACTCCTAAGAATGATAGAATCTTTACGAACTAATAATGAACAACTAATTGACAGGATTAAAATAATTGAAAATCAGAGGTTATCTGAACAAGTGGATACTATGACAGACAAAATTGATTCCATATCCAAGGGTATTAGAAAGTTACCTGAAAGGGTTCAGGCTGTTGAATTTGACCTTCAGACTTTATCAAAAAGTTTTGATAAGGTAACAGACAGAATGTACCTCCAAGATGGGAATCTACATGATATACAAGAAAAGTTTAAGGAGGACATGTTATCTTTGAAGGAAAAAATTAAAGCTTTTGGAATCACAGGTGCAGAATGGGGACCAAAAAATTGATACCTTAGTGAAATCACTGGAAATATATACAGGTCAGGAGATTCAGGATTTAAGAGAGACAATGATAAAAAGATTTGAAAAGATTGGGGAAATTATTGCAGCTGGTGAACAGAGTAAGGAGGCACAAGGACAGGATACAATGCCTCCACCAGCTATTAGAACTGGCTTACCCAGGGTTCTAGCGACATACCCTATACTTAATTCTGAAAAAGCATCAACTTCTAAAGGCTCAAAGGGAGTCAGAGAAGCTAGATGGACGCCAATAGCAATGAATGATCTGAAAGAAATTAAGCAAGCTGCTGTTAATTTTGGATTGCACAATGCATATGTAAAGGAAATGATAAGGACTTGGGCTTCTAATGCTAGAGCTACTCCCCATGATTTCCATCAGTTAGTGTCTGCAGTTTTAGATAATGGACCTTCCTTGATGTTTGGAATTTATTTCAGAGAAGAATCCAAACATATGGAACAGCAAGGAAGAGCAAAAGGTATTGAGGTTTCCCAAGATCAAATTCTTGGTGCAGGAGAATATGCTGATCCACAGGTCCAAGCTCTTTATGACGATGAAGTACTGTGTCTATGTCACCAAGCAGCTTTAAATGCTTGGAATAGGATACAAGATCCAGCAAAAAGGGTTGAATCATATACCAGAATTAGGCAGGGACAGAGAGAACCCTTTATTGACTTTTTGCAAAGATTAATTAAGGCTCTGGACATAGGGGTAACAGACCCAGAAGCTAGACGAATACTTCTTGAATCTCTAGCTTTTGAGAATGCAAACATAGAATGCAAAAAGATAATTGGGCCTTTAAAGTCTAGATCAGCACCTATGGATGAATGGATTCAGCATACGATGAATGTTGAGACGTTTAGCTATAATGATGAATCTTGGGTAGGAGAAGCGATTTCCAAAGCAATGAGGAGACATCAAACTGCCAGGTGTTTTAATTGTGGTAAATTAGGACATTTGCAAAGGGATTGCAGGCAAAGAATTTCTAGGAATAATGTCTCTTCTGGGAATGACAAAAATAGGAGACCTCGGCCTTCAGGTATATGTAGGAGATGTGGTAAAGGCCGACATTGGTCCAACGAATGTAGGTCAACAACAGACAGACGGGGCAATCCGATATCATCGGGAAACTCCTTGGGGGGCCTCTCGCAGGCCCCCAAGCCAACAGTGGCCCAGTCATTCCCAGTCACAGTGGAGAACGTGCCTCACCAAGAAAATTAAAAGCTCCAATTTCTGCTGTAAAAAGTAATACTGGTCTAAATGATGAATTACGTGTGGAGGATGAGTCAAAAAACCCAATAGGACAGAGTAAACGTATATTTTGGCAGACTTCTATTAATGATCAAAGACCAAAGCTAAGAGTCTGTATAAATGGCACTTTTATTGAAGGCTTATTAGACACAGGTGCGGATGTAAGTATCATTACCCCAGAATCTTGGCATCCGAATTGGCCTCTTCAAGAAGTAGATGTTCAGTTCCTGGGAATTGGAACCCTATCTCGTGTAAAACAAAGCACAAGATGGGTTTAATGCATAGGGCCCGAAGGGCAAATAGGAAGACTAAGGCCATATATAGCCAATATTGCCATAAATTTATGGGGCCGTGACCTGCTACAGCAATGGGATACCCAGATTAACATTCCTGTATTTCCAGGAACTCATAATTCTGGGAAGGATATGATGAGGTATTATGGAAAAAGGTCACCAGCCATTCAGGCTGTACAAGAACATACAGCAAATACCAAACCTTTAGAGGTACCAACAGCCCTACCTTTAAAATGGGTAACTGAGAAGCCAATATGGATCAAACAATGGCCTCTAGCTGAAGATAAACTACAGGCATTGGAACAGCTGGTGCAAGAGCAACTAGATGCTCACCATATTGAAGAATCAACCAGCCCTTGGAATTCTCCTGTGTTTGTTGTAAAAAAGAAATCTGGTAAATGGAGAATGGTGACAGATCTAAGAGCTGTCAACAAAGTAATTCAACCTATGGGCCCACTACAATCTGGAATTCCTTTGCCTTCTCTGTTACCAAAAGGATGGCCTCTTATAGTTATTGATTTGAAAGATTGTTTTTTCACTATACCGTTACAAGAAAAGGATAGAGAAAAATTTGCCTTCACAGTGCCTACTTATAATAATTCTCAGCCTAATAGGAGATATCAATGGACTGTCCTCCCACAGGGTATGCTCAATAGTCCTACACTGTGCCAATATTTTGTAAGTAAGCCATTGGAAATAATTCGTAAACAATTCCCCAAGTCCATCATTTATCATTACATGGATGACATCTTGTTATCTGATTCAAATAAAGATACTTTAGAAAGGATGTTTGAAGAAGTAAAGAAAGTCTTGCCTAGGTGGGGATTACAAATTGCCCCTGAAAAGATTCAAAGAGGAAATTCTATTAATTACCTAGGTTACAGAATAGGGTTAGAGAAAATTAAAACGCAAAAGGCACAAAATAGGAGAGACCGCTTAAAGACTCTTAATGACTTCCAAAGATTGTTAGGAGACATTTCCAGTCTACGACCAGCTGTTGGGATAACACCTGATCTAATAGTTCATTTAAACAAAACCTTAGATGGTGATAAAGATTTGAATAGTCCAAGAGAACTGACAGCTGAAGCAGAAAAGGAACTGACAATGATTGAGGAAAAATTACAGGAGGCACATGTGGATAGGGTGAACCCAAATCTTAGCTGCATCCTAGTCATATTGCCTTCCAGAATTTCTCCTACAGGGATTCTAATGCAGAGGGAAGATATTATTTTAGAGTGGATATTTATACCTAATAAACCAAGTAAAAAATTAAAAACTTATGTGGAAAAAGTCTCTGAATTAATTATAAAAGGTAAGCTGAGACTTGGTCAACTAGCAGGTATAGACCCAGCAGAAATTATAGTGCCTTTTACTACTGAAGAAATAAAAAAGTTATGGGAAGACAATGAACCGTGGCAAAGAGCTTGTGCTAACTTTTTGGGAGAAATTAATAGCAACTATCCCAAAAGTGATAGACTTAATCTCATAAAAAGAACTTCTTGGATTCTTCCTAGAATTGTATGTGATGCTCCAATAACTGGAGCCCGTACGTTCTATACTGATGCAAATAAATCAGGGAAAGCAGGTTACAAGTCAGATGAATTGAGTAAGGTGGAACAAAGCCCTTATAATTCTGTCCAGAAGGCAGAATTATATGCCATTCTTATGGTGCTAAGGGATTTTAAAGAACCTCTTAATATAGTTACAGATTCACAATATGCAGAAAGAGTTATCTTGCATATTGAAACCGCTGAATTTATACCAGATGACACAGAGTTGACTTCATTGTTTATCCAGGTACAAGACATAATCAGGAACAGGCTTTGTCCGATGTACATAACACACATCCGGTCCCATACAGGTCTGCCTGGTCCTCTAGCCCAAGGCAATGCTGAGATTGATCAATTATTGATTGGAAGTGTGTTGCAGGCCTCGGAATTTCATAAGAAGCATCATGTCAATAGTAAAGGCCTAAAGAAAGAATTTTCCATTACTTGGCAACAAGCTAAGGACATTATAAAGAGATGTCCTATTTGTTCTTTCTATAATCAAACACCGTTGCCTGCAGGGGGTAACCCAAAGGGTACTAAGAGAAATGAAATCTGGCAGATGGATGTGTTCCACTTTATGGAATTTGGTAAATTAAAATATGTACACCACACCATAGACACGTATTCAGGTTTTCAATGGGCTACTGCCCTGAGCTCAGAAAAGGCTGATTCAGTAATCACACATTTATTGGAAGTTATGGCCATCATGGGTATACCTGCGCAAATAAAGACAGATAATGGTCCAGCATATGTATCTAAGAAAATGAAATGCTTTTTTGATTATTATAATATAAAACACATTACAGGTATACCAAATAATCCTACAGGTCAGGCAGTTATAGAAAGATCAAATCGTACTATAAAGGATATGCTGAACAAACAGAAAGGGACTGAAAATACCCCCAGAAATAGATTACATAATGCTTTATTAACCTTGAATTTTCTTAACGCTAATGAGAAAGGAACGACAGCAGCAGAAAGACATTGGATAATGGAAAAATCTGCTGAACTAAATCAACCGATTTATTTCAAAGATGTGCTGACCTCTCAGTGGAAGCCAGGAGATGTGCTACGTTGGGGAAGGGGTTTTGCTCTTGTTTCCACAGGAGAAGACAAATTGTGGATACCATCAAAATTAATAAAGTTTCGATTTGAAGAGGAGAAACCTCTTGGAAAGGAGAAATGACAACTCATCCACAAGGATGATATTCATACAGGTGGTAAGAAAAACATATAGAATGGGGGCAGGGTTCTGTTCTTATCTCCACAGGAAAACACTCATCTTTGAGAAATTCAAGGGACCCTGGATGTTTGGATACTGACAGATGGAAAAATACCTGCCCAATAGGAAATATCAAGACAACTGAATGGGTTGTGTAAGTAATATTAAACCATATTTCTAAATTTATAAAACTGGTTTTGAAGTTGGACTCTGGCTCAGTCCCTCTCCAATTCTAAGCCTGTTAGTAAGAGAAAAACCCAGAGTTTCTGGAGTTTCTGTCTCATGTCAAGAGCCATGATATGGGACAGAAAGAAATATGAGTTTAGAAAACATCTTTGTTTTTCTTCATATCTATCATACTTTTCATTGAACATATCTATCATGCCTTTCAGTGAATATGTATATATGTGTATATATGTGTATATATATATGTATATATGTATATATACATATATATATGTATATATATATATGTATATACATATATATGTGTATATGTGTATATGTGTATATATATATATATATATATATATATATATATATGTCTATATGATTAATGTTTAAGTTTTTCACAATGAACAATGAGTTTTTGCTGAAGTGACATTTGAAGTTTCCAGGAAGAAGATGGGGCCCCATAACAACAACTCCACCTGGTTGATATGACGTCATGATACTGATAGCGCTACTACAAGACCTGCTTTTGGTACCAGCTGCACAAGACAGTTCCAACTTGGTTAGCTGAAATGGTGCACATCTTATACAACATTTTGGCCAGACCTGCACAAAATACTCAGAGACTATTGGCAATTTTAAAAGACATTGATCTGGAAATTTAACCATCATTTTACTTTCACAGGATCCCCCAGAAAGAACGTCGCCCCCATGACAGCTGGAAGTAATTCTAGAGGACGACGTCCCCTCTCCCAGTAAAGTTTGCCCTTGGGTTTAGGGACATCATTTAGGGGTTGATTATAATTAGTATACGATTGAGGGTTGGGGGAGGAATTTTATACGCTCAGGGATCATTTTGGAAAAAAAAAAAGTGGGATGATGGGATAATAGATTTGTAATTGTGAGTTACTGTTTTTAGACAAATACATTGGTATAGATTCTTGTATATTGATACAAAGTTAAATTATATTGACTATTGTTCGCATGTATGTTTCTACCTCTGTTTAAAACATTTTTATGTATTGACATATATTGTATTGATATATATATATATATAGTATATATTTACCATATTGCAGTGTACATTTCTACCTCTGATTAAGATACTTATATAATGATTGTGTATTGATATATATTTATCTACTGCAATGTATATTTGTACATTGTTTATATTTGGAGGTCATTGTCCTCATTTGTTTCACAGTCGTTTATTGTCTTAGTCTTTAAGTTAGATAGATATTGAGAATTATATAGACTAATAGTCATCTAACTTTGTCATTTATAATAGACTAATCAGGTTCTTTAGATATATAGAGATTATACTCAGTATAGATAGATAATCTTCAACTTCTTCAAAGAGCTGTAGAAAATGGCCTTTAATCTAACTCAGAGTTTTGTGGTAGTGAGACACAATTGCTCCTGGCAACACCACTCTATTCCCAAGAGAATGTTGAGCACCAAAGACACTCCACCTGGAGCCTTCTTTTTGGCAGAACTGGCCTTGGGGCAAAGAAATGCCCATACCTCAACGACTGACAAAGATACAGAGCGTGCATCAATGGATAAAACAGGGCTGTCATATCCTGCCAAGACAGGTTAAGATAGTTTTGAAAAGTTGCTTGCCTTTGAAAATGGTATGTCAGTTATGTTAGGCCTTAGCCAAAGTTGGTTGCTTCAACGCTGCTAACGTGATTTTGGGTGATTGCCCAGGTAGCCAGTTGTCTCTGTGATTTGTTGCATGTTTTGGAAGTTGTTTTACTAAACTTCCTAATTACCCAGGTAACATTATTTCCCTTCTCAGATCTTTGATGGGGTTGAAGACTATATAAATGTAGTTACTTTCTCTCATGACTTGGCCAAGTTATTTATTATACAAGACCTAAGCTAGTTAGAATAGGATATTTGTACTTATTGTATATAATTTCATAGTAGGTTTAGAACTCTCTTATTTAAACAAAAGGGGGAGGTGTTGCGGGAGGTCCTCCCACTCCTCCAGCCTATCACCGCTGAGGTACCAGCCCATTGGGGTGTGGTTTCTCTCCCTTTAAAAAAGCGGCCACTTCCCTCTCCTCTCTCTCTTCACTTCCTGCTCCGCTGGCGACTAGACTCCTTTCCTGGTTGCGTAGAGGGCTGTTGCCTGGGACAGTGATCTGTAAGTTTTTTCCCCTTTAAATAAATACCACCCTAATAATCATAACCCCGAATTGGTGTGGCATTGTTTGTGACTTACGCCTTCACTTGTCTATTCATCTTTTCCTCTAATTGGTGTGGTTGGGGCTGTCTGTGACTCTGGTGATTAATCTTATAAGTGCCAGTGAATCCAAGGCTCAGATGGCTGTTCCTTGTGGTACAGTCAGTGCCACGGTTGTAGTTACCCCATTGTTTGTTCCACATTCCTGGAAGTCCCTCAAAGCTCCCAAGGTTTGCTCTGCTTATGTGAAATTTGTTGTCTCAAGCCTACTCTGGCAGGCATATTTTTGGCTCAGATCTGTTTCTGTAAATATCCCTGGTCTGGATCTGCTCCTGAGGAGGTCCTTGCCTTGGGCTTGTTCCTGTAAAGGTCTCTGGCTCTGATCTTCTCCCTTGGAGATCTCAGACTTGGGTGAGGACCTGGCTCAGGCCTACTCCCTCAGTGGTACCAGACTCATGCCCAGACCCAAAGAGGTTTCTGGTTCCTGCCTACACCTTCGGAGGTCCCCGACCAATGCCTGGACCCACAGAGGTCCTGGCTCAGGCCCATTCCCTCAGAGGTCCCAGACTCACACCGAGACTCACAGAGGTCCTGACTCAGGCCTACCTAGTTCATTGGAGTTCCCAGACTTATCCCAGACCCACAGGGGTCCTGGCTCAGGTCTACTCCTGCGAAGGTCCCAGATTCATGCCTGGACCCACAGTAGTCTCTGGCTCTGACCCACTCCCTCAGCAGTTGCTCCCCTGTACCTGCTCCTGTAGATTTTTATTTGTCTCAGGTCTGCTCTGGACCAGGTGGCTGGCTGAGTCGTGCTATTCCTGAATTCTCTGCCTCAGTTAGAGTTACCTATTATGAGTAGAGGAGGGGAATAAACTAAGTGATTGAAGCTGGGCAGGCAGTTTAGGGAAACTCACACATGCTTGGAAAGTGCTCTACCCATTGAGCTATACACTCAGCCCATATTCCTGAGAATTTAAGCTATAATGTATGGGATCTATTTTACATTGACCTTCAGAGTCTTATGCATATTATTCACTATCTTTGATAAAGTAATCAAAACTCATAAAAGAAGTTATTAATTTTTCTACTGCTCCATTTCCTGTTGAGGAGTGGGGCCAGTATAAAATACATATACCATCAGTATAAATGGGAAATACCCTGAACAAAAGCATTCCTAACCTTTTACTATATTTGAATTCATGAAGCTGCAGGCAGGTTGAAGGGGAAAGACTTGGAGTAGACACATATTGATCTGAAGAGTGTTGAGATTTACCTAAGCTTTAGCTAAACATTACACAAAAGTTAATGTTACAGAGTAGTGTAACTCCTGATAAGGTGATCAAAAGCACAGGAATGTGAAAAAGTCCTGACTGAGTGCTACCCAGTACCCACCATTAAGGAGGCCTCCAAGTGGAATGTGGATATTCATTAAGAATATATCCCACATAAGAGGGCTCTAAGTCCTCCACTGCAACTTCTTCTGAACCTGTAATGCATTGGCTGTCTTGGAAGGGGCAATTTTACTAATGCCCCTTCCAAACAAAGAATTTACAGTTGCCTATGATAGATCTTGAAAATTTACACAAACAATTTTGGCTTAAAACTGAACTCTTCAACTTCATTCTTTGATTTCTCAAGGCCTGAATAAAAACAGTAATCTCTCCTCATTGTAGACTCTAGAGATCCAGATTTCTGAAAGGCTGCCTAAAGATGCAAAAAATAATTCCAGGCCATAGAAGGCACAGCCTTGCCTGGAAGACTAAATGTGGCCATGAACACTAATCAGTGTCATGCCAAGGAAAGAGGTTCTAGAGCTGGTCTATATTTATGTTAGGGAACTAACAGGCCTGTAAGCATCTAAGAACGCCATACTGTGCCAGTTTTGTTGACACAGTACCTGACAAGATGTTAGAAAATTATAAAGACTACACTTTAGTAGGCCAATGGTATTCAAAGTCTATTAAATTATTCAACTATGTGTGGGTTAATATCTAGTTAGGGTTGCTATTATTATGACCAAAGGCCATAGACAAAAGCAACGTGGGGAGGAAATGACTTATTTCATCTCACATTCCTCACTTCACAGTCCACCACTGAGGAAAATCAGGGTAGGAACCTTGCGGCAGGAGCTGATGCAGAAGCCATGGAGGCGTGATCTTTACTGACTTATTTCTTGGGGATTGCTGTGGTGGTTTAAAAGAAAATGGCCCCCAAAGGGAATGGCACTATTTGGAGGTGTGTCCTTATTGTAGGAAGTGTTTCACTGTGGGGGCTGATTTTGAGGTCTCTTTTTCTCAAGGTTCCCTCAGTGTGACTGTCCATGGACTTCCTGTTGCCTCTGAGTCAAGATGTAGAACTCTCAGATCCAGGACCACGTCTCCCTGCATGCTCCCCTTCATAATGGACTGAACCTCTGAACTGTAAGTAAATGACCTCAATTAAGTGTTTTCATTAATAAAAGTTTCCATGGTCATGTTATATCTTCAGAGAAATAGTGAACCCTAAGACAATTGCTGAGCCTAACTTCTTTTTTTTTTTACTTATTTTAAATTAAAAATTTCCAACTCCTCCCCCCCTCCCATTTCCATCCCCCTGTGTTCTACTTGACCCTGCCCTGCCCCTGTGTTTGCCCTTTTGTCTGCGGTGTTCTTGGGCTCCCAGGCATCCCTGTTTCAGTGCTGAGGAGTTCCATCCAGGTGGGTGAGTGTGTGCTATCCAGAGGCGGCATGTCCCAGAAGGGAGCACAGCCCCCCTCCTCCAGTTCCTGCTGCAGGGGTTACGTTTTTACACATGACCCTGCCTCCCTCAAGCCTGCCCTATTGTCTGCAAGGTCCTTGGCCCAGGAAAAGTTTCCTGCTCCTGCACTAAGGCTATCTACCCAGAGGGGTGAGTGTCTGCCTTCCAGGCAGGTCTGAGAGACCCTGCAAGGGAGTGCAGGCACCTTCAGCCTGTGCTGCAGGGTCTTCTGTGTTCTAATGGACCCTACCCTGCACCCACATTCAGCCTTTTGTCCGTGGTGTCCTTGGGCTACGAGGCATCCCTGTTTCAGTGCTGAGGAGTTCCATCCGGATGGGTCCGTGGCTTAGGAACAGTGTCCTGCTCCTGCACTCAGGCTATCCACCCAGAAGGGACTACCAGGCATCCCTATTTCAGTGCTGAGGTGTTCCTTCCAGACAGGAACAGTTCCTGCTCCTGCACTGGGGAAATCCACCCAGAGAGTCATTCACAGTAAAGACTGGACCAAGACACCAAGACTCTCCTGGCTCTGTTTGAAGGAAGAGATGGGCAGGCGCCAATGCAAGAATTTCTCCAACAACCTGAACGGCAACATGACATCACCAGAATCCAGGGATCCCGAAACAATAATTGAACACCCTACTCCTGAAGAAATAGAAGAAATCGACTTTAAACAGAACTTTATGAAAATAGAGGACCTTAAACAGGAGGTGAAAAACTGCCATAAAGAAATGGAGATGACAAACAAAAAGGTAGAGGAAATGAATAAAACTCTCAAAGATACCCAACAAAACCAAGAAAAACAAGAAAAAGCAATCAAACAGGTAAGGGAAACAGTTCAAGACTTGAAAAATGAAATGGAAGTAATGATGAAAACACAAACCGAGGGAAGGCTGGATATGGAAATTCTGGGTAAATGAACAGGAACTACAGAGACAAGTATTACCAACAGAATACAAGAGATAGAAGAAAGAATCTCAGACACTTAAGATACTACAGAGGAAATAAACTCACTGATTAAAGAACAAAACATATCCAACAAATTCTTAACACAAAACATCCAGAAAATATGGGACACTGTGAAAAGACCAAACCTAAGAATAATAGGGGTAGAAGGAGAAGAATTACAGCTCAAAGGCCCAGAAAATATATTCAAAAAATTATAGAAGAATACTTTCCCAACTTAAAGAAGGATATTCCTATGAAGGTACAAGAAGCATACAGAATACCAAATAGACTGGATCAAAAGAAAGCATCTCCATGCCATATAATAATCAAAACACAAAACATACAGAAAAAAGAACAGATATTACGAGCTGCAAAGGAAAATGTCAAGTAACATATAAAGGGAAACCTATCAGAATTACACCTGACTTCTCAATGGAAACCATGAAAGCCAGAAGGTCTTGGATAGATGTGCTGCTGACACTAAGAGACCATGGATGCAAGCCCAGACTACTATACCCAGCAAAGCTTGCATTCACCATCGATGGAGAAAACAAGATGTTCCAGGACAAAAACAGATTCAAACAATACGTTGCCACAAACTCAGCCTTACAGAAAATACTAGAAGGAAAATCACAAACCAAGGAAGTAAACAACACCCATAATAACACAAGCATCAGCCTACCTTCTTATACAACTCAAGATCACCTGCCCAAAGATGGCACCACCTGTAGTGGGTTAGGCCCTTCCACATCAATCATCAAGTAAGAAAATGCCACCACAAGATTTCCTACATGTCAATCTAACAGAGAAATTTTCTCAGTTGAGCTTCCCTCTTCACGGATAACCCTAACCTGTGTTAAGTTGACATAAAAACTAGACAGCACAGTATGCAAAGTAATGAGAATCTGCCTTGTTTTATATTCCCCATCTTAAGTAGTGCAGCATGCATGCTCAACAACAGGGAATGATTTGAATATTTAAAGGTATCTTGCACTGTTCCATTTGTGCATGCTACACTGGATGAAGGCAAAGAAAGCCATTTTGTAAAAGAAATAGCACATCAAATGCGTGCACACAGTACTATGAGTTTTGGAGACAATGTCTAAAATTAATACTAACCAACTAGAAGCCCTTTCTAATGGCAGAGATCCTGAGCAAAATAAAGACTCTGATTAGAGTAGGAGCAAGTATAAGGTAAGAAGATTCTTCAAATATCCCAAAGTCAGGTCCCACACCACTTTTCTTAAATGTTTCAATCACTCTCTACCATGGTTAATTTTGATCAGTTCTGGGATCAACTGTAAGACACACTTTGTCAGGGACCAGCCTTGACAAAAATACCTCTTGCCAGGGTAGAGGAGTGGGGATTTAGAAATGTAGTAAAGAATATGAAGACGTGGATGAAAGTAATAAAATGGAGAAACATAGAACAGTATCAGGAGGGAATTCCAGTAAGTACTGAAATTCGCTCATGTTTAATTTCCTAAAGCTTAAAATACCCCTGACCCCAAAAGGTAGGAGAAAGGCAAAAGACTGCATTAACACGATACAAAGAAATGAACATACCAACTAAAGTTGGCAGGCTGTGTCCACGGTTAACCGTCCCGTTATTAAGAACAAACCAGTCCCATTCAAACCTTAGACCAAAACATTCTATAGGCACTCTCTGGGTGGAATCCCAAGTTATCTCCATAAAGGGAACTGGAACTTAGTTGGATTCTTAGAATTTTGTTTGAGGTAGGAAGATATCTGCTTCCCTCTTCCTGGATTACAAATTCTGGCTATTAGCCACACCTGTTGACAAAAACCTTGAGAAAGCATAACTCTCTGATCCAACTCTAGGTGGGACCTTAGAGAAACACAATAACCTTGAAGGAATAGAGTTAAGTTCGACTCTCTGACCTTTGGTCCAGGATGAAATAGGCTTACATTTTCGGGCCCCCACAACACTTCATAATATTTTGGGGAAAATCAACTGGGCAGGGGATATTCTCCCAGGAAGTGGGTATTAACTTTTGGCTTCAGTGCATGAGTAAAAAAGGCCTGAGAGAAAATTGCTGCTCCTTCTGTCTGCCTACCTTCACTTCCTGCTAATGAGTATACCTACTCTGAGGCTCCCACTGCCTTTGCTGCTACCATTCTTTGTTGCTATTAGAATCTGGTTTCTTCAGATTTTTATTATGAACTGAGGACCAGAAGCACTTCAGAAATCCTCTAGGTTTCCAGCATTAGAATGGGTATGTATCTAGCTCCGTGGATCAAAAAGCTACCAGACTCTTAGCCTATCTGGTATGCAGACAGCCATTGTTGAACTAACCAGACTATATTGTGTAAACCAATCTAATACAATCCCTTTATGACATTCTATATTATCAGTTCTGTTGCTATAGAGAAACGGTTCTCAACCCATGGAGCATGGATCCCTTTGCAAACAAACCTCTATCTTCAAAAATACATTATGATTCATAACAGAAGCAAAATTACAGCTATGAAGTAGCAAGGAAAATAAATTTATTTTTGGGTGTAGCACAAATAATAAAATCAAAGAGACAGATATTGGGGTTAAACCTGTAAGTCAGAAAAGCAAAGCAACCAAGCCACTAGAGAGCTCGTAACTCTATGAAATCTCAAGGCTGAAATGCTGGAACAGTTAGTGTCTCATGTTGTGGTGACTGTAATGGTCTGTTCTGTTCCATTAAGAGACAAGCCCTGCCTACTCCCTTCCCCGTCTGCTGAGGCAGGCAGATCTTCCTTCAGCTTCCAGCCTGAGTTACTTCCTTTCCATCTCTCTCTTAAAGAGGCAGCTTCTGCTTCTCTCCACTCTTTCTTCCCCCCCTCTTCTCCCTTCTTTCCTTACCCCTTTTCCCTTTGCCCTTCATAACCCACTAAATAAATACCCACTTTCTCTGCATGGTGTGCCTAATTGGTCTCTGTCTCTCATCTGCCACCGGGCTCCCTGAGACTGGCTGCTTTCATGCTCACCTTGGTCTCATGCCTGCTGCCCACTGCCACCACTCAGAGTCCTGTGGTGTTTTACTTTTATCATAACAGAAAGAGAGTGAGTTCCTGCCTCATGCCACTTCATATTCCTCTCTAGTGCTGAGATTAAAGGTGTGTATCACCACCCCATGACCACTATGGCTACTAGTGTGACCACTGGGATTAAAGGTGTGTGCCATCACTACCTGACTTGTAAGACTGACTAGTGTGGCTGATTTGCATTCTGATCTTCAGGAAAGCTTTATAAAAATGCAAGTGAAATATCACTACAGTTGAGGGGCACTGTTATGGCAAAAATAAGATGGCGCCATTTCCCAAGGGGCCTGCAGTCCGTGATGGGCAGTGAATCCCAGGTAGGGTGAGAGACAGTAGTGGATAGGCACATGCCATGCAGAGTGAGGTTGGATTTTTTTTGAAAGGAACAAAAGATTTATGACCTCTGGCAAACAAAATATAGATCATAGAAATAGTAACAATATATGAATGAAAATGATTCCATAAAGTTTAAAACATAGTAGACACTGAGTGAAAAAATTCAGCTTATCTTAACTGACAGCAATAAAAGGCTTTCAAATGCAATCTAAAGAAAAAAGAGATTGGTAAAATGTACTAAAAACACAGGGATCCATGAGACAATATCAAATAATCCAACTCATTTGTAAGTTAGAACCTCATAAATTATTATACATAACTAAATTGATATTTATTGATTTATTAACATACATAACTAAATTGTTACAGTGGTCCAAAGAAAATGATCCAAATTAACAGATGAAAAGGACACACATGTACAGTGAGCAAAGAATGAACACAGATTTCACATGACAATACAAGCATGAATACAGACTACACTTGACAACACAAGGCAAAACCCGCACACCAATAAAATAGCAAGTGACTCAAATTGTGATACATTTATACAATGAAAAAATTACTTAAGATTTAAAAAGAAATGGATTTCTCCTAAGAACAGTAATGTCAATATAAGTCAACATTTGAGAAGTCTTATTACAGATAATAAAGGAGCTATATCGAAAAGAAAAAGTTTGGAGTGAAATCATTTATATAAAAGTCTAGAATGATGAATCTAGTCATCAAGAAGAACATCATGGATCCACCTGGGATGCTCAGGGCCAAAGGTATGCAGCATGAAAACCAAAGAGCAAAGGAAACTCTGGGCTAGCTGTCATTTGCTATTCAGCTGTCAAAATTTGTTCATCTGCCTGCTTAGAATCAATGCATTTCTCTGCATAGGAATCACCCTTATTGCTGGGTATGTTTACAGAACAGCAAGCAGGGGCAAGTCAATGGCAGTAAAGTGTGCAACTCAGCAGCGCCGATGCTGAGGAAGAAAAGAAAAGCAATGGAGAGTGTCAGACATTCGAACCAACAAACTCAAATTAGTGTCTGTGAGATGTCAGGTGACCTATGAGAACACAGAGAAGGAAAACTGGAGGAGGCTTAACCTTTGTAAGGGAGGCGAGCACAAGGGACCCACAGTCTATTCTTCTGAAAGGATTAAGGTAACCTAAGCTTTGATCTCCAAACAATGCTGCTGGTGATCACTTGCAGAACTAGACCCACAAGTGACCAAGAAAAATATATAAAAGCTAAAAAGCATACTTTTGACTCTGACCAACCATGGATCTATGATGTTCTCTTTTATAACTGATGTAATAATTCTAGAATTTCTTTTTTTTAATTAAAAATTTTCACCCCCTCCCCTCGTCTCATTTCCCTCCCCCTCCCCCTCCAGTCCAAAGAGCAGTAAGGGTTTCATGCCCTGTGTGAAGTCCAAGGTCCTCCTCCCTCCATCCAGGTCTAGGAAGGTGAGCATCCAAACAGACTAAGTCCCACAAAGCCAGTAAGTGCAGTAGGATCAAAACCCAGTGCTATTGTCCTTGACTTCTCAGTCAGCCCTCATTGTCAGCCATGTTCAGAGAGTTTGGTTTGATCTCATGTTCCATCAGTCCCAGTCCAGCTGGCCTTGGTGAGCTCCCATTAGATCAGCCTCACCCTCTCAGTGGGTGGGTACACCCCTCAGAGTCCTGACTTCCTTGCTCATGTTCTCCCTCCTTCTGCTCCTCATTTGGACCTGGGGAGCTCAGTCCAGTGCTCCAATGTGGGTCTGTGTCTCTATCTCCATCCATCGCCAGATAAAGGTTCTATGGTGATATGCAAGATATTCATCAGTGTGGCTATCGGATAGGGCCAGTTCAGGCTCCCTCTCCTCAGCTGCCCAAGAAACAAGCTGGGGACATCTCCTTGGACTCCTGGGAAACTATCTAGAGTGAAGTCTCTTGCCAACCCTAAAATGGCTCCCTTAAGTAAGATATCTACTTCCCTGCTCCCATATCCACCCTTCCTCCATCCCAACCATCCCATTCCCCCAAGCTCTCCCCATCCTCTCCTTTTCCCTTCTCTCTCTCTATCTCCCCTTACCCCCACCCCACCACCAAGCCCCAATCTCCCAATTTTTGCCTGACAATCTTGTCTACTTCCAATATCCAGGAGAATAACTATGTTTTTCTTTGGGTTCACCTTTTTATTTAGCTTCTTTAGGATCACAAATTATAGGCTCAATGTCCTTTATTTATGGCTAGAATCCACTTATGAGTGAGTACATACCATATTCATCTTTTTGGGGTCTGGGTTACCTCACTCAGGATAGTGTTTTCTATTTCCATCCATTTGCATGCAAAATTCAAGATGTTGTTTTTACCGCTGAGTAGTACTCTAATGCATATATATTCCACATTTTCTTTATCCATTCATCCAATGAGGGGCATCTAGGTTGTTTCCAGGTTCTGGCTATTACAAATAATGCTGCTATGAACATAGTTGAACAAATGCTTTTGTAGTATGATAGGGCATCTCTAGGGTATAATCCCAAGAGTGGAATTGCTGGATCCTGGTGTAGGTTGACCCCAAATTTCCTGAGAAACCGCCACTCTGATTTCAAAAAGTGGTTTCATGAGTTTGCGTTCCCACCAGCAATGGATGAGTGTTTCCCTTACTCCACATCCTTTTCAGCAAAGGCTATCATTGGTGTTTTGATTTTATCCATTCTGACAGGTGTTAGATGGTATTTCAAAGTTGTTTTGATTTGCATTTCCCTGATCGCTAAGGAGGTTGAGCATGACTTTAAGTTTCTTTTGGCCATTTGAACTTCTTCTTTGAAAAATCTCTGTTGAGTTCAGTGCCCAATTTTTTACCCAGGTTAATTAGCATTTTAAAGTCTAGTTTCTTGAGTTCTTTATATATTTTGGAAATCAGACTTTTGTCTGATGCAGGGTTGGTGAAGATTTTCTCCCAATCATTAGGTTGCATTTTGTCTTAATTACAGTGTCCTTTGCTTTACAGAAATTTCTCAGTTTTAGGCGGTCCCATTTATTCAATGTTGCCCTTATAGTCTGTGTTGTAAACTACTTCACAATTTCTCTTCTATCAGGTTCAGCGTGTTCAGATTGATATTGAGGTCTTTGATCCAGTTGTACTTGAGTTTTTTGCATGGTGATAGATATGGATCTATTTTCATTCTTCTACAGGTTGACATTCAGTTATGCCAGCATCATTTGTTGAAGATGCTTTCTTTCCTCCATTCTATACTTTTAGCTCATTTGTCAAAAATCAGTTGTTCATAGGTTTGTGGGTTAAAATCTGGGTCTTCTATATGATTCCATTGGTCGACTTCTCTGTTTTTATGCCAATACCAAGCTGTTTTCATTACTCTGGCTCTGTAATAGAGTCGGAAGTCAGGGATGGTAATGCCTCCAGAAGTTCCTTTATTGTATAGGATTGTTTTTGCTATCCTGGGTATTTTGTTTTTCCATATAAAGGTGATTATTGTTCTCTCCAGGTCTGTGAAGAATTTTTTTGGGATTTTCATGGGGATTGCATTGAATTTATAGATTGCCTTTTGTAGAATTGCCATTTTTTTTTGTTGATTCTACCCAATCAACAGCATGGGAGATCCTTCCATTTTGTGGTGTCCTCTTCAATTTCTTTTTTCAATGCCTTAAAGTTCTTATCAAATAGATCTTTCATTTTCTTGGTTAGAGTTACTCTAAGATACTTTATGCTCTTTGTGGCTATCATAAAAGGTAAAGTTTCTCTGAATTCCCTCTCTGCCTCTCTATCCTTTGTGTATAGGAGAGCTACTGATTTTTTTTGAGCTGATCCTGTAAGCTGCCACATCACTGAAGGTATTTATCAGCTGTAGGAGCTTTTTTAGTAGAGTTTTTGAGGTCACTAATGTACACTATCATATCATCTGCAAATAATGAAAGTTTGACTTTTTTTTTCCAATTTGGATCCCCTTGATCTCCTTATGTTGTCTTATTGCTATTGCTAGAACTTCAAGCACTATGCTGAAGAGATATAGACAGCCTTGTCTTGTTCCTGATTTTAGTGGAATGCTTTTGAGTTTCTCTCCATTTAATTTGATATTAGCTGTTGGCTTGCTATATATTTCTTTTATTATATTTTCGTATGATCCTTGTATCCATAACCTCTCCAAAACCTTTGTCATAAAGGGGTGTTGAATTTTGTCAAATGCTTTTTCTGCACCTAATGAAATGATCATATGTTTTTTTCTTTCAGTTTATTTATATGATGGATTACATTGATGGATTTATGTATGTTGCACCAGCCCTGCATCTCTGGGATGAAGCCTACTTGATCGTAATGGATAATATTTTTAATGTGTTCTTGGATTCTGTTTGCCAGAATTTTATTAAGAATTTTTGCATCGATGTTCATGAGTGAGATTTGTCTGTAATTCTCCTTCTTGGTTGGGTCTTTGTGTGGTTTTGGAATCAGGATGACCGTAGCTTCATAAAAAGAATCTGGCAAAACAGAAAAGGGGAGATGACGTGGGATTCCCCTGTATACTGTGAATATGATTGGTTAATTAATAAAGAAAACAGGCTTGAGGTGATTGGGTAGAGTAGAGCAAGGCGGGGAAAACTAAATTGAATGCTGAGAGAAAGCTAGGCAGCGTCAGAGATAAGCCATGTAGCCCCACTGGAGACAAACACTGGAACTTTACCTGATGAGCCACAGACTCATGGCAATACACAGATTAAAGTGAAGGGTTAAATTAACATGTTAGAGCTAGCCAATAAGAAATTAGAGCTATGGCCAGATGCACAGAGGCGGCGCGGCGGCCAGACGCACAGAGGCGGCACGGAGGCTAGACGTGGCGGTGCGGCGACCAGACGCGGTGGCGGAGCAATACCGCATTCAGGAAGAGGCTTTGGGGGACTGGCGCGGTGGCAGACACAAGGGGCGGGGACAGGTGTGCAATAAGGAGAGCAGATCGCCCTACTACAATTAAATCAAAGAGGTAGGCCTTTGGTTGACTAGGTCACTGGCACACGGGGAGCCTGGTCCTGTCCTGAAGACCCTTCGGAGGGGTGAGAGGGTTCTTGGCCTGCGGCAGGAAGCAGGAAACAGAGTGAGGACATTTTGTAAGCGGAGCCCTTGGCCAGCAGGGAAACCTGATCCGGTTTTTAAAAGACCCATTAGATAGGATTAATAGGAGGAGATGGGCAGGCGCCAAGGCAAGAATTCACCCAATAATCTGGAAAACAACATGAAAACACCAGAACCCAATGATCTTACAACAGAAGTATTTGATCAACCTAACACAGAAGAAGTGGAAAAAATTGACTTTATGAAGGCAATAGAGTCCCTTAAACAACATGTAAAAAATGCCCTTATAGAAATGGATGAGAAGTATAACAAAAAGTTTGAAGAAATGAGTAAATATGTACATGATACCCTGGAAAACCAAGAAAAAACTATCAAACAGGTAATGGAAACAGTTCAAGAATTGAAAACTGAAATGAAGGCAAGGAAGAAAATACAAACTGAGGACCAGCTGGATATGGAAAATCTAGGTCAACGAACAGTCTACAGAAACAAGCATAATCAATAGAATACAAGAGCTAGAAGAAAGAATCTCAGATGCTGAGGACACCATAGAGAAAATAAACGAACAGATCAAAGAAAACAGCAAAGCCAACAAATTCTCAACACAAAACATTCAGGAAATATGGCACACAATAAAAAAAAAAAACAAACCTAAGAATAATAGGAATAGAAGAAGGAGAAGAGTCACAGCTCAAAGGCCCAGAAAATATTTTCAACAAAATTATGGAAGAAAACTTTCCCAACTTAAAGAAAGATATTCATTTAAATATTCAAGAAGCATACAGAACACCAAACAGACTGGATCAAAGAAAAACATCTCCTCGCCATATAATAATCAAAACACAAAATATACAGGTTAAAGAAAGAATATTAAGAGCTGCAAAGGAAAAAGGGCAAGTAACTTATAAAGGTAAACCGATCAGACTTACACCTGACTTCTCTATGGAAACTATGAAAGCCAGAAGGTCCTGGATAGATGTACTGCAGAAGCTAAGAGACCATGGATGCAAACCCAAACTACTATACCCAGCCAAGCTATCGTTCATTATCAACAGAGAAAACAAGACATTCCAGGTTAAGAACAAATTTAAACAATGCGTAGCCACAAATACAGCCCTCCAGAAAGTAATGGAAGGAAAATTGCAACCCAAGGAATCCAACACTGCCAACACTGCCTACAATAACCCAGGCATCTAGTGACCCTTCACCAGCACATCTCAAGAGAAGAGAGAAACACAATCTCTACTACCAAAAGCAATAAGAATAACCAGAGTAAACAACCACTGGTCATTAATATCACTTAATATTAACGGGCTCAATTCACCTATAAAAAGGCACAGGCTAAAAGATTGGATATGAAAACAGGATCCAACATTCTGCTGTTTGCAAGAAACACATCTCAACCACAAAGACAGGCACCCACTCAGAGTAAAGGGTTGGGAAAAGGTGTTTCAAGCAAATAGTCCTAAGAAAAAAGCAGGTGTGGCCATACTAATTTCTAACAAAACTGACTTCAAACTAAAATCAATCAGAAGAGACCGAAATGGTCACTTTATACTCATAACAGGAACAATTCATCAGGATGACGTCTCAATCCTGAATATCTATGCCCCCAATATAAAAGCACCTATTTATGTAAAAGAAATATTACTAGAACTCAAGGCAGACATCAAACCACACACACTAGTAGTAGGAGACTTCAACACACCTCTCTTTCCAAAGGACAGGTCAATCAGACAGAAACCTAATAGAGAATTAAGAGAATTATTGGAGGTAATGAAGCAAATGGACTTAACAGACATCTATAGAACATTCCACACAAATAGGAAAGAATATACCTTCTTCTCTGCAGATCATGGAACCTTCTCAAAAATTGACCACATACTTGGAAACAAAGGAAACCTCCACAGATACAAAAAAATATCAGTGTCCACCTGTGTCTTATCAGATCACTACGAATTAAAGTTAGAAGGCAACAACCACGCTACCCCCAAAAAACCGACAAACTCATGGAAAATGAACAGTCAAATACTGAACCACACCTGGGTCAAGGAAGAAATCAAGAAAGAAATTAAAGTCTTCCTTGAATTTAATGAAAATAAAGGGACAACATACTCAAACCTATGGGACACAATGAAAGCAGTGCTAAGAGGAAAGTTCATAGCACTAAGTGCCCACTTAAAGAAAACGGAGAATGCATACATTGGGGACCTAACAACACACCTGAAAGCTCTAGAAAAAAAAGAAGCAGACGCGCCCAGGAGAAGTAGAAGACTGGAAATAATAAAACTGAGGGCTGAAATCAACAAAATAGAAACACAGAAAACAGTCCAAAGAATCAATGAAACAAAAAGCTGGTTCTTGGAGAAAATCAACAAGATTGACAAAACCCCATCCAAAATAATTAAACGACAGAGAGAGAGCACACAAATAAATAAGATCAGAAATGAAAAGGGGGACATAACCACAGACACAGGGAAAATTCAGAGAATCATTAGATCTTACTACAAAAGCCTGTATGCCACAAAACTGGAAAATACAAAAGAAATGGACATTTTTTAAAAATAAGTACCATATACCAAAGTTAAACCAAGACCAGGTGAATGATCTATATAGACCTGTTATTCGCGAAGAATTAGAAACGGTTATCAAAAATCTCCCTTCGAAAAAAAGCCCAGGACCAGATGGTTTCAAAGCAGAATTCTACCAGAACTTCCAAGAAGAGATAATACCTATACTCCTTAATGTATTTCACAATATAGAAACAGAAGAGTCATTGCCAAATTCCTTTTATGAAGCTACAGTTACCCTGATACTAAAACCGCCCAAAGACTCAACCAAGAAAGAGAACTATAGACCAATCTCACTCATGAACATCGATGCAAAAATCCTCAACAAAATACTGGCAAACCGAATCCAAGAACACATTAGAAAAATTATCCATTATGATCAAGTAGGCTTCATCCCAGAGATCCAGGGCTGGTTCAACATACGCAAATCTATCAATGTAATCCAACATATAAATAAACTGAAAGAAAAAAACCCATATGATCATTTGATTAGATGCTGAAAAAGCATTCGACAAAATTCAACACCCCTTTATGATAAAGGTCTTGGAGAGAATAGGGATACAAGGGTCCTACCTAAATATAATAAAAGCTATTTATAGCAAGCCAACAGCTAACATTAAATTAAACGGAGAAAAACTCAAAGAAATCCCATTAAAATCAGGAACACGACAAGGATGTCCACTCTCTCCATACCTCTTCAATATAGTGCTTGAAGTTCTAGCAATAGCAATTACACAACATAAGGAGATAAAGGGGATTCTAATTGGAAAGGAAGAAGGTAAGCTTTTGTTATTTGCAGATGATATGATAGTATACATAAGCGACCCCAAAAATTCTACCAAAGAACTCCTACAGCTGATAAACACCTTTAGTAATGAGGCAGGATACAAGATCAACTCCAAAAAATCAGTTGCCATCCTATACACTAAGGATAAGGAAGCAGACAGGGAAATCAGAGAAGCATCACCTTTCACGATAGCCACAAATAGCATAAAATATCTTGGGGTAACTCTGACCAAGGAAGTGAAAGATCTATTTGACAAGAACTATAAGTCTTTGAAGAAAGAAATTGAAGAAGACACCAGAAAATGGAAGGACCTCCCTTGCTCTTGGATTGGGAGGATCAATATAGTAAAAATGGCAATTCTAACAAAAGCAATCTATAGATTCAATGCAATCCCCATCAAAATCCCATCAAAATTCTTCACAGATCTGGAGAAGACAGTAATCAACTTTATATGGAAAAACAAAAAACCCAGGATAGCCAAAACAATCTTATACAATAAAGGAACTTCTGGAGGCATTACCATCCCTGACTTCAAACTCTATTACAGAGCTACAGTATTGAAAACAGCATGGTATTGGCATAAAAACAGAGAAGTCGACCAATGGAATCGAATAGAAGACCCTGACTTTAACCCACAAACCTATGAACACCTGATTTTCGATAAAGGAGCTAAAAGTATACAATGGAAAAAAAGAGAGCATCTTCAACAAATGGTGCTGGCAAAACTGGATGTCAATCTGTAGAAGAATGAAAATAGATCCATATCTATCACCATGCACAAAACTCAAGTCCAAATGGATTAAAGACCTCAATATTAGTCCGAACACACTGAACCTGATAGAAGAGAAAGTGGGAAGTACTCTACAGCACATGGGCACAGGAGACCACTTCCTACGTTTAACCCCAGCAGCCCAGACACTAAGAGCATCATTGAACAAATGAGACCTCCTGAGGCTGAGAAGCTTCTGTAAAGCAAAGGACACTGTCACTAAGACAAAAAGGCAACCCACTTACTGGGAGAAGATTTTCACCAACCCCGCAACTGACAAAGGTCTGATCTCAAAAATATATAAAGAAATCAAGAAACTAGACCGTAAAAGGCTAATCAACCCAATTATAAAATGGGGCATTGAGCTGAACAGAGAATTCTCACCAGAAGAAGTTCAAATGGCCAAAAGACACTTAAGGTCATGCTCAACTTCCTTAGCCATCAGGGAAATGCAAATCAAGACCACTTTAAGATACCACCTTACACCTGTCAGAATGGCTAAAATAAAAAAACACCAATGATAGCCATTGCTGGAGAGGTTGTGGAGCAAAGGGTACACTCACCCATTGCTGGTGGGAATGCAAACTTGTGCAACCACTCTGGAAAGCAATGTTTCAGTTTCTCAGGAAATTCGGGATCAACCTACCCCTGGATCCAGCAATACCACTCTTGGGAATATACCCAAGAGAGGCCCTATCATACAACAAAAGTATATGCTCAACTATGTTCATGGCAGCATTGTTTGTAATAGCCAGAACCTGGAAACAACCTAGATGCCCTTCAACGGAAGAATGGATGAAGAAAGTATGGAATATATACATATTAGAGTTTTACTCAGCAGTAAAAAACAAGGACTTCTTGAATTTTGCATGCAAATGGATGGAAATAGAAAACACTATCCTGAGTGAGGTAAGCCAGACCAAAAAATAGGAACATGGGATGTACTCACTCATATTTGGTTTCTAGCCATAAATAAAGGACACTGAGCTTATAATTCATGTTCCTAGAGAAGCTAAATAAGAAGGTGAATCCAAAGAAAAACACATAGGCATCCTCATGAATATTAACCTTCATCAGGCGATGAAAGGAGACAGAGACAGAGACCCACATGGGAGCACCGGACAGAAATCTCAAGGTCCAAAGTAGGAGCAGAAGGAGACGGAGCTCGAGCAAGGAACTCAGGACCTCGAGGGGTGCACCCACACACTGAGACAATGGGGGTGTTCTATCGGGAACTCACCAAGGCCAGCTGGCCTAGGTCTGAAAAAGCATGGGATAAATCCGCACTAGCTGAACATAGCGGACAATGAGGAATACTGAGAACTCAAGAACAATCGCAGTGGGTTTTTTGATCCTACTGCACGTACTAGCTTTGTGGGAGCCTAGGCAGTTTGGATGCTCACCTTAGGAGACCTGGATAGAGGTGGGCGGTCCTTGGGCTTCCCACAGGTCAGGGAACCCTGATTGCTCTTTGAGCAGATGAGGGAGGGGGACTTGATCGGGGGAGGGGTGGGAAATGGGAAGCGGTTGCAGGGAGGAGGCAGATATCCTTAATAAATAAATAAATAAATAAATAAATAAATAAATAAATAAATAAATAAAAGAAATTAGAGCTAATGGTCCAAACAATTATTTAATGAATACAATTTCTGTGTGGTTATTTTGGGTCTGAGTTGCCAGGCAGCTGGGAGACAAACAAGCGGCCTCTTATTACACATACCTACCTACCTACCCTATGGGCAAAGCAAGAACACCTTACAGAAAATGTACCAGAAACTTCAAATTGATGATTCATCAGGCCTATCAACATTTCCTTATAGATAGGGAAGCAATCCCATCCATCCCCCAGCGACTGTTGAAGCAATCAGTTGTCAGGGTGAGGTAAGTAATTTTCTTCAGGGGTGCAACCACTGATGAGTTGCTTTTGCTCCAATAAATAATCTCCTACCCATCGTCAAGCAAAAGAAAACATTTAAACTTAGTGGGTTACACATAAAAATAAGAGAGAAAAGCAGGGTAAGGATTTATTGGAAAGAAAAGGCCCCTTAAGAGGCAGAGGACGATGAGAGATGGGAGAAGAGTGAAAACGCCTAAACATTATTATCTAAATATATGATATTACCAAAAAAAACCCCAGAAATATTCTTAGGAAATTGCCAATATGTTGTCCAGACTGGAGTTAACTTGTGTCTTCCAGATAGCTGTATATGCCTCATCTTTAATTGTTTATTTATTTATTAAAGATTTCTGCCTCCTCCCCGCCACCGCCTCCCATTTCCCTCCCCCTCCCCCAATCAAGTCCCCCTCCATCGTCAGCCCAAAGAGCAATCAGGGTTCCCTGCCCTGTGGGAAGTGCAAGGACCACCCACCTCCATCCAGGTCTAGTAAGGTGAGCATCCAAACTGCCTAGGCTCCCACAAAGCCAGTACGTGCAGTAGGATCAAAAACCCAGTGCCATTGTTCTTGAGTTCTCAGTAGTCCTCATTGTCCGCTATGTTCAGCGAGTCTGGTTTTATCCCAGGCTTTTTCAGACCCAGGCCAGCTGGCCTTGGTGAGTTCCCGATAGAACATCCCCATTGTCTCAGTGTGTGGGTGCACCCCTCGCAGTCCTGAGTTCCTTGCTCATGCTCTCTCTCCTTCTGCTCCTGATTTGGACCTTGGGATTTCAGTCCGGTGCTCCAATGTGGGACTCTGTCTCTGTCTCCTTTCATCGCCTGATGAAGGTTAATATCCTGGAGGATGCCTATATGTTTTTCTTTGGATTCACCTTCTTATTTAGCTTCTCTAGGATCACGAATTATAGGCTCAATGTCCTTTATTTATACCTAGAAACCAATTATGAGTGAGTACATCCCATGTTCCTCTTTTTGGGTCTGGCTTATCTCACTCAGGATAGTGTTTTCTATTTCCATCCATTTGATTGTAAATTCAAGAATTCATTGTTTTTTACTGCTGAGTAGTACTCTAATATGTATATATTCCATACTTTCTTCATCCATTCTTCCATTGAAGGGCATCTAGGTTGTTTACAGGTACTGGCTATTACAAACAATGCTGCTATGAACATAGTTGAGCATATACTTTTGTTGTATGATAGGGCATCTCCTGGGTATATTCCCAAGAGTGATATTGCTGGGTCCAGGGGTAGGTTGATCCCGAATTTCCTGAGAAACCGCCACAATGATTTCCAAAGTAGTTGCACAAGTTTGCATTACAACCAGCAATTGATGAGGGTACCGCTTCCTCCACAACCTCTCCAGCAAAGGCTATCATTGGTGTTTTTGATTTTAGCCATTCTGACAGGTGTAAGGTGGTATCTTAAAGTGGTCTTGATTTGCATTTCCCTGATGGCTAAGGAAATTGAGCATGACCTTAAGTGACTTTTGGGCATTTGAACTTCTGTTGAGAATTTTCTGTTCAGCTCAATGCCCCATTTTATAATTGGGTTGATTAGCCTTTTACAGTCTAGTTTCTTGATTTCTTTATATATTTTGGAGATCAGACCTTTGTCAGTTGTATGGTTTGTGAAGATCTTGTCCCAGTAAGTGGATTGCGTTTTGTCTTAGTTTAGTTTAGAAGCTTCTCAGTCTCATGAGGTCCCAATTATTCAATGTTGCCTTTAATGTCTGTGCTGCTGGGGTTATACATAGGAAGCGATCTCCTATGCCTATCTGTTGTAGGGTACTTCCCACTTTCTCTTCTATCATGTTCAGTGTGTTCAGACTGATATTGAGGTCTTTAATCCATTTGGACTTGAGTTTTGTGTATGGTGATAGATATGGGTCTATTTTCATTCTTCTACAGGTTGACATCCAGTTGTGCCAGCACCATTTGTTGAAGATGCATTCTTTCTTCCACTGTATACTTTTAGCTCCTTTATCGAAAATGAAGTGTTCATAGGTTTGTGGGTTAAAATCCAGGTCTTATATATGATTCCATTGGTCGACTTCTCTGTTTTTATGCCAATACCATGCTGTTTTCATTACTGTCACTCTGTAATAGAATTTGATGTCAGGAATGGTAATGCCTCCAGAAGTTCCTTTATTGTATAAGATTGTTTTGGCTATCCTGGGTTTTTTGTTTTTCCATATAAAGTTGATTATTGTCTTCTCAAGGTCTGTGAAGAATTTTGATGGGATTTTGATGGGGATTGCATTGAATCTATAGATTGCTTTTGGTTGAGTTGCCATTTTTACTATATTGATCCTCCCAATCCAAGAGCAAGGGAGATCCTTCCTTTTTCTGGTATCCTCTTCAATTTCATTCTTCAATGCCTTAAAGTTCTTGTCAAATTGATCTTTCACTTCCTTGGTCAGAGTTACCCCAAGATATTTTATGCTTTTTATGGCTATCATGAAAGGTGATGCTTCTCTGATTTCTCTCTCTACTACCTTATCTTTAGTGTATAGTAAGGCAACTGATTTTTTGGAGTTGATCTTGTATCCTGCCACATTACTAAAGGTGTTTATCAGCTGTAGGAGTTCTTTGGTAGAATTTTTGGGGTCGCTTATGTATACTATCATATCATCTGCAAATAACGATAGCTTACCTTCTTCCTTTCCAATACGAATCCCCTTGATTCCCTTATGTTGTCTTATTGCTATTGCTAGAACTTCAAGCACTATATTAAAGAGGTATGGAGAGAGTGGACATCCTTGTCGTGTTCCTGATTTTAATGGGATGGCTTTGAGTTTCTCTCCATTTAATTTGATGTTAGCTGTCAGCTTGCTGTAAATAGCTTTTATTATATTTAGGTATGACCCTTGTATCCCTATTATCTCCAAGACTTTTATCATCAAGGGATGTTGAATTTTGTTGAATGCTTTTTCAGCATCTAATGAAACGATCATATGGTTTTTTTCTTTCAGTTTATTTATATGATGGATTGCATTGATAGATTTTCGTATGTTGAACCAGCCCTGCATCTCTGGTATGAAGCCTACTTGATCATAATGGATAATTTTTCTAATGTGTTCTTGGATTCGGTTTGCCAGTATTTTGTTGAGGATTTTTGCGTCGATATTCATGAGTGAGATTGGCCTGTAATTTTCTTTCTTGGTTGAGTCTTTGTGGGCTTTGGTATCAGAGTAACTATAGCTTCATTAAAGGAACTTGGCAATGATTCTTCTGTTTCTATATTGTGAAATACATTAAGGAGTATAGGTATTATCTCTTCTTGGAAGTTCTGGTAGAATTCTGCATTGAAACCATCTGGTCCTGGGCTTTTTTTGGTAGGGAGGTTTTTGATAACCTCTTCTAATTCTTCGCGAATAACAGGTCTATTTAGATTGTTCACCTGGTCCTGGTTTAACTTTGGTATATGGTATTTATCTAAAAATGTGTCCATTTCTTTTGCATTTTCCAGTTTTGTGGCATACAGGCTTTTGTAGTAAGATCTAATGATTCTCTTAATTTCTTCTGTGTCTGTGGTTATGTCCCTCTTTTCATTTGTGATCTTATTAATTTGCATAACCTCTCTCTGACGTTTGAATAGTTTGTATAGGGGTTTTTCAGTCTTGTTGATTTTCTCCAAGAACCAGCTTTTTGATGCATTGATACTTTGGATTGTTGTCTGTGTTTCTATTTTGTTGATTTCAGCCCTCAGTTTGATTATTTCCAGTCTTCTACTCCTCCTACGTGAGACTGCTTCTTTTTTTCTAGAGCTTTCAGGTGTGCTGTTAAGTCTCCAATGTATGCTTTCTCTGTTTTTTTTTTTAAGTGGGCACTTAGTGCTATAAACTTTCCTTTTAGGACTGCTTTCATAATGTCCCATAAGTTTGAGTATGTTGTTTCTTTATTTTCATTCCATTCAAGGAAGACTTTAATTTCTTTTTTATTTCTTTCTTGATCTAGGTGTGGTTCAGTAGTTTACTGTTCAGTTTCCATGAGTTTGTAGCCTTCCTGGGGTTAGCATTGTTGTTGAATTCTAACTTTAATCCAAGCCGGGCGATGGTGGCGCACGCCTTTAATCCCAGCACTCGGGAGGCAGAGTTAGGCGGATCTCTGTGAGTTCGAGACCAGCCTGGTCTAGAGAGCTAGTTCCAGGACAGGCTCCAAAGCCACAGAGAAACCCTGTCTCAAAACAAAACAAACAAAAAAAAAACAAAAAAAAAACAAACTAACTTTAATCCATGGTGATCTGATAAGACACAGGTGGTTACTAATATTTTTTTGTAACTGTGGAAGTTTGCTTTGTTACCGAGTATGTGGTCAATTTTTGAGAAGGTTCCATGAGCTGCAGAGAAGTATGTATATTCTTTCCTATTTGGGTGGAATGTTCTATAGATATCTGTTAAGTCCATTTGCTTCATTACCTCCATTAATTCTCTTATTTCTCTGTTAGGTTTCTGTCTGATTGACCTGTCCATTGGTGAGAGAGGTGTTGAAGTCTCCTACTATTCGTGTGTGCGGTTTGATGTCTGCCTCGAATTTTAGTAATGTTTCTTTTACGTAAGTGGGTGCTTTTATATTAGGGGCATAGATATTCAGGATTGAGACTTCATCCTGATGAATTGTTCCTGTTATGAGTATAAAATGTCCCTTTCCCTCTTTTCTGATGGATTTTAGTTTGAAGTTAACTTTGTTAGAAATTAGTATGGCCACACCTGCTTGTTTCTTAGGTCCATTTGCTTGATAAGCCTTTTCCCAGCCCCTTACTCTGAGTAGATGCCCGTCTTTGTGGTTGAGATGTGTTTCTTGTAAACAGCAGAATGTTGGATCCTGTCTTTGTATCCAATCTCTTAGCCTGTGCCTTTTTATAGGTGAGTTGAGTCCATTGACATTAAGTGATATTAATGATCAGTGGTTGTTAACTCTAGTCACTTTTTTGGTAGTAGAGTTTGTGTGTTTCCCTTTCTCGAGTTGTGCTGGTGAAGGGTCTCTAGATATCTGAGTTATTGTGGGCATTGTTGGACTCCTTGGTTTGTGAGTTTCCTTCTATTACTTTCTGTAAGGCTGGATTTGTGGCTACGTATTGTTTAAATTTGTTTTTATCCTGGAAAAGTTTGTTTTCTCCATTTATAGTGAACGAAAGCTTGGCTGGGTATAGTAGTCAGGGCTTGCACCCATGGTCTCTTAGTTTCTACAGTACATCTATCCAGGACCTTCTGGCTTTCATGGTTTCCAAAGAGAAGTCAGGTGTAAGTCTGATCGGTTTACCTTTATAAGTTACTTGACCTTTTTCCTTTGCAGCTCTTAATATTCTTTCTTTAATCTGTATGTTTTTTATTTTGATTATTATATGGCAAGGGGATTTTTTTCTATCCAGTCTATTCAGTGTTCTGTATACTTCTTGAACCTTCATAGGTATATCTTTCTTTATCTTGGGAAAGTTTTCTTCTATAATTTTATTAAATATATTTTCTGGACCGTTGAACTGCACTTCTTCTCCTTCTTCTACTCATATGATTTGTAGGTTTGGTCTTTTTATTGTGTCCCAGATTTCCTTAATGTTTTGTGATGAGAGTTTGTTAGATTTGCTGTTTTCTTTGATCAGTGTGTTTATTTTCTCTATGGTATCTTCACAATCTGAGACTCTTTCTTCTATCTCTTGTATTCGGTTGGTTATGCTTGTTTCTGTAGTCTCTATTCATTTACCTATATTTTCCATGTCCAGCCGGCCCTTTGTTTGTGTTTTCTTCCTTGCCTCCATTTCAGTTTTCAAGTCTTGAAGTGTTTCCATTATCTGTTTGATTGTTTTTCCTTGGTTTCCTAGGGTATCATTCACTGATTTACTCAATTCTTCAAACTTTCTGTTATACTTCTCATCCATTTCTATAAGGGCATTTTTACATGCTGTTTAGGGGCCTCTATCAATTTCATAAAGTCAATCTTTTCTACTTCTTCTTGATTAAGGTGTTCATGTCCTCTTGTTGTGAGGTCGCTGGGTTCTGGTGGTTTCATGTTGTTTTTCAGATTGTTGGGTGAATTCTTGCATTGGCGCCTACCCATCTCTTCTTCTCAATGCTCCCTAATGGATCTTCTTTTATAGGATCGGTTCTCCTTGCCCACTGATGTACCTTCCCAGTGATGGCATTCCCCAGTGATGGCTCTCCTCGTGCCTAGATCAGATCTCCATGCTGGTTGGGTAGTTCTTAAACAAAGGGCCTACCTTGCTTGCTGCAGGCAGGCTATTGAGACAAATGAACTACCGCCCGCCCGGTTGCCGTCACGATTCGGTCCCAGCGCCCAAAGAGGCTGAGCCGGGTGATGTTATGTGTCCGAAGAGGGGAGGGAGGCAGAAGGGGGGGTTCTGGATGCAAGCTGGGTGGGATAGGAAGAGAGAGGCAGTATCTGGGGAGTATAGCCCCTGTACGAAGACCAGGAAGTATCTGAAGGCATTTTCTGAGCTTCATTTTTTCCCTAAACACTTGACTTTGTTTTAAGTTGACAAAAATAAAAATCAGCAAATCAACCAATCAAGCAGTCAAATAGTAAACAAAACAACTAGACAGTATTTCTACTTACTGCACTTGGTTACCATTTCACCTTTCTCTACTCAACCCTCCATTGCCAAGTTCTCATTGACTAGTCTTTGAGTATTATTTTTTATGAAATCACTTTTCACTGTCCACACAAGTGGATACAAGTGTGTAGTGTTTGTGCCTCCTGAAACCAATGTGTTTCTCTTTTGTCTTTAGTTCAAGACATACTCCAGGAAAACTTACTCAGAACAGGAGCTGGACTATTCTCAAATAAAAGTCAATTTATGTAAGATAATGGAATCCCTCTCATCCAACCATGATGGCTCCCAGAAATAGGCAATCTAAGGCAAAGAAAAGCACACTCTGATTGTAGGTGCTAGGTGCAACTATTCCTCCATGCTATCTTCATTAACATGATCTTAACATGTCATGTGTTGGAGACAGTCAGGTTGTGAATATCAATGCCACACTATTCCCAGTGATCTGAAGACAGTTAGGTCTTGTTTCAAGAGCTCTGGGGAAGACCTTCATAAACCAGAGAAGACATATAAGGTGAGACATTCTGGGGATTGGTCAGGGTGAGTTCAGTGATCAAGAGTCTTTGTAAGGTTTCTCAGAAAGTGGAAATGTTAGTATTTGGGACAAGGAACTGAAGCTCCCTATGACAAGCAGATGTCTCCAAATCTCCCTCCACACACATATACACACTCAGAATGTCTTTCTCCAGCATCTGTGAAGACATCAGTTTGGTGACATATTGCCACACAAATTGGGTGGGTTTCAATCCCTTGTATATGAAGGAGGAGAACAGGTAACCAGTATTGAAGAACTATACCTCTCTCATGTGGTTTTTCAAGACAGGGTTTCTCTATATAGCCCTGGCTGTCCTGGAACTTGCCCTGTAGACCAGGCTGGCCTCAAACTCACAGAGATCTTCCTGCCTCTGCCTCCCTAGTGCTAGGATTAAAGCCATCACCACCCAGTACCTATAACTTTTTTGAGAAGAGGTTGTTGCTCATGGCTCCCACTTATTCCAATGATATCCAGTTACAGAGAAGTGAGTCTAGACAAAGTGGCACAAATGTCCCATAAAATGCCTGCCTGAATTTACTGTTTTTCTTCTCTAGGCCTTCCAGGATATTTCTCAACACTTCACTGAGGAAGAGTGGGCAAACCTGGCCATATGGCATAAATGTGCTAATGGGTTTATGAAAAGAAACTACATCAGAATGACAGGCCTAAACTAAGTAGCAGGAATTTGTGGGTTCAAAGAAGCCCAGGTGTCCCCTATTCCCTTTTAATGCTGGGGTTTCTTCTGAGCCTGCAGTTGGTCCCCCTCCGCTATGTTCCTTCTCTTCATGGGAAAATGTCCAGGGAGTTGTTGAGCATCCTGACCCTTTGTATCCCGTCCATGACTGAAAGCAGAGATCAGCCAGCACAGTGCAAGTCTGTGTCCTGGGCTTTTATCTCCTGTAGGCCTTAGTTCCTGTGGGTATTATTAAATGGGAAACATCCCAGAATTCCCCGTGTATCCATCTGCTCATGCTTCCTGGTGAGGGACTAACAGTTTGATTCTTTCCTTAGTCAATATCCTGGTTTTCATGACTTGCAAGGAGCAGGCCATGGGATTCTTGATCAATGATTCTTATAATGGCCGTAGCCATAGCAGTGAAGCTGAGTGGGCAGAGCGGGTCTATGAAGGTCTTTCAGTCAAGATGCCTGGCTAAAGAGTAAGAAGCTTCTTTCTTTGGGTCAGGGCTGAGTGGACATGTATTATGTATTGTGGATAATAGGCAAATAGTAAACATGTAACACTTTCAGTTTATAGTCTACATTGTCCGGTGTCATGTCCTAAACACAGACAATCACACTCCACCCAGATAGATATGAGCAGATCCTGATACCTTTTCTCTGGATACTTCCCTTATCCTAAAGTCTTGTACTTTCAAGAAACTCATGTAACCAGGGTACAGGAAACAAGATGGATTTGCTTGCTTTTCTGCTCTAACTCAAAGCCTCCAAGGGGAGTCAGAATATCCTGAGAATATTCAGGCTTTGCAGAGAACTGGAGAGAGTTGATGACTGGGTGAGTAGCAATGGGAATGCACTGCAGTTTCTTTTCCTTATCTCTCATTGTCTCAGTTCCATATAGGTGGGAAAAAACCCACAAAAGCTCATGGTAAGTACATGGTGGGTCTTCAGGATCATGGGCACAACTCTGAAATCATAAATATCAGCTTTAAAAGAAATGAAAGTTTATCACAATGAAGAATTAATCGATAGTGTTCTTACTCTCTTCAAAGAAAATTTTCAGACCTGATTCTCTGTTTTCATGGATTTATATTAATTTTCACTTGTGTGTGTGAGTGTCTGTATGTGTGTGTGTGAGATAACTGTTAACATGGCAAATGTGCTCCAATGCAGAATAAAGAAATGTGCCAAACAAGAACATGTTGAGATCCCACAGGATGCAATTGTGTAAAGACACCAAACAGTGTGAGTCTGTCACGGTTTAAATGTGAAACATCCACCCAGTCACTCTTGTCTTGGCACCTGAGACCTCTATTAGTGGTGTCGTTATGAATAGCTCTGGAACCTTTTGGACATGAGAAAGTTGTTAGACATCGGGGAATATGAATTTTGCGTAAGGGGTTACAGGCCAGATGGTTTTCCTGCTCAGGCTCTCTGTAGTCTGGCCCACTGCCATGGGGTGATTGAGCTGTGCCACAAGCTCCTACCAGCACAGAGAGAGCCCCAACTTCCAGGCTTCCACCCATGGCAGATTGTTCTCTTCAGTTGTGAGTCCGAATAGGTCCCTTCTCACTTCAGTTGCCTCTTTCAAGTTTTTGTACAAATAATGTAGGAAGTGAAGAGTTTCACACCAGGAACAAACAGCTGAAGTGCGTATTTCACATATCAAAGCAGACCTGGTCTCCAGGCTCTCCCAGCACCTCTCAGTCCCTACCTTTAACAGGGTGTGGCTCACAGCAAACCCACCCTCTGCCCTGAACTCTTCAGCACAGAGGTTGAGCTGTTCATCCGCCAGAGGCCCTTCCCTATACATCCAGATATTTTGGTTACTTGCCCCTCTCTTCTCTTTTGGACCTTTGTCTCCTGGCTGCTGCACCTGGTTCCCATTTCTTCCTCCCCCTCCTCCTCTCCCTACATGGCCCAGCTCAGTCTGTTCATGTCCACTCTGCACTCTCCCAGATGTCCCTGCCTCTGACCATGCTCTCCTACATATCTACAATAAGCTTTCTCCTACATATCGACAATAAACTTTCTCCTCACATGTGTACAATGAGCTTTCTCCTACATATCTAAAATAAGCTTTCTCCTCCATTATATCTACAATAAACTTTCTCCTACATATCTACAATAACCTTTCTCCAGATGTAGAACTCTCAGCTCCTTCCCTACATGCCATTATGCTCCTGCTATGATGACAATGGACTAAACCCCTCACTTAAGCCAACCCCTATTAAATGTTTTCCTTTATAGAAGTTATGTTCATGGTGTCTCTTCACAGTAATAAAACACTAAGTAAGATAGTGGCACATGAGGTTTACTGATCTAGCATGACTACTATGTTTGTATCTTCATTATGGGTGTAAAAGTCAGGAATGTGTGCGGTTTGATGGCTGCCTTGAGTTTTAGCAATGTTTCTTTTATGTACGTGGGTACTTTTATATTAGGGGCATAGATGGTCAGGATTGAGACTTCATCCTGATGAACTGTTCCTATTATGAGTATAAAATGCCCCTCTCCATCTCTTACCTTGCTTGCTTCACCCACTTTTCTTGAGAACTCAAGGGTACTCTAGTTGGTTGATCCTTCAGAGTTGGTTGAATCAAGCCATTTGGTTTCTTCCTGGACAAACACTTCCTGATCCCTTCTTATCTGAGGTAGGTTCTCTCTGATGCAGCACAGTTAATAAAACCCAGAGACAGAAACTTGGATCCAACTTGAAGTTCAGAAAAGTGAAACAGTCAGCCTCTGGCTCTATCTCAATCCAAAAAGACAATCCTGCCTACGGGAATCTCAGAATGAGACTGTGTGAGAGTTGTCTTTTCCTGACCGTACCCTTTTATATTCCTCTCTAGTTCTGGGATTAAGGGCATGCACTACTACCACCTGGTTTCCATGGCAAGCTAGCATGGCTACTGGGATTAAAAGTGTGTCATTGTGGCTACTGAAACTAAAAGGTATGTGTCACCATTGTCTGGTCTGTATGGCTGGCCAGTGTAGTTGTTTTACTCTTCTGAGCTTCAGGTAAACTATTTATTAAAATAAAAATGAATTGCCACTACACTCTGAGATATATAACAAGTTAAAATTGAGCAGTTAGATCTCCAAGAGCCTATGTATAAATGGAGGTTTCATTGTCCTTGTCCTGCCCCATAGCCACTTCCAAATCACTCAGAAACTTAATATTAATTGTAAACTGTTTGACCAATAATTCAGTGTGGAGGCCCAAAACTGTGAGCCTATTTCCACCTTGCCTGAAGGTCAGAGAGTTTTGTCTTGCTCAAAGTTGTTTGCAACAAGTGTGGCTACACGCCCTGATGTAGGGTGTGGTTACTAGGTGTTTTGAACATTACGATGGTCCATACAGGTAGATCCACTCCATCCTGACCAAATGTCAGAGAATTCAAGCACACTTCTGCTCCTTCTTTGGAGTTAGGAGGTTTGACCTAGAAAGTGGTTGCCTTTAGGATGCTTGGTCTAGGGTGGGCTCACTGCCTAAACAACAGAATGCATTTCTCAAGAATTAATGACTTGATGTCTCAAAGTATTGAAGCAAGTACGTGCTCCAGTTGTTCTTTGTATCATGTTAAAGCAGTCCTTTGTGTTCTTCTTCCTGTTGTATTGGCGTATAATAGTGTATGGAAAATTAAGCATGGGCGGACTCAGAAGTCAGAATTCAGCATTCAGGAGTTTCCCTCTCAGTACTATCCTATGTGTCTGTGATTCCTTCTTAGGTCTGTTCCTCCTACCTAACTTTTCTAAGTCTCATGACCCTACCCTAGAACATACGAACCCACCATGGCTAGGACTTCAGCAGTATTTAACCTAGATCCTGATAGTTCAGGCTTATTACTAACTAGTTCTTACATTTAAATTAACTCAGATTGCCACATGGCCATCTCTTTTATTGGTCTCCTGCCATGTTGTTTCTCGGGCAGCTGCTGGCATCTCTCTATCATTACCTTTCTTCTCCTGTATCTCTGCTTGGAATTCCTGCCTGGCTCTATCCTGCCTTACCAAAGGGCAAAAGAGTTTCTTAATTAAACAATGAGAAGAATAAATATTCACAGCATATAGAAGGGTTATCCCACAGCATTCACCCTTTTCTGTCTAATTAAAAAGGAAAATTTCAACTTTAACATAGAAAATTACAGACAATAAATGTTTGTAAGTAGGAATTACAGCAAAGTATAATGGCAGGAGCAATGTGAGAAAGTATAATGATGTGCTCTTATGAATACATCATAGTGAATGTTAGCCTTTTGGATGCTAACTCAAGAAAGTTAACTTAAAACAATACATTTTGGGACAGCAAAATGCTTCATTTGATAAAAAGGAAAGTATCTTATTTAAAATAAAAATATATCAGGGTAGAAGGCAGAATAATAAAAGCCTGATTTAGAAACAACAGGAATAGAGTGCTTCTAAGCTCACATGTGTCTTCTTTCCCGCAGATTGTGCATGGTTTCCCTATGCTACGAATGAACAAGAAGAGTGAAAGTTACCTCGACACTAGTAGCTCATGAAACCTCTTGATCTCCGCAGTATTGGTAAAGTGACACCTTTTCTAATACCTCATGCAGTATTCTCTCAGTGGGGGAAGGTGTGATGCTGTACCTGGCACCACATTCTTTGGTACCTACATCCGTGTTGCACAGTCATGCCTTCTTATTCCTTGACATCATTTCTGCACACCATCCTGGTCTAGCAGCGTCTTCTCCCCTCTGTTTGTTCTTTTATTTACTCTCCACACATGCTTATGTGCAAAGATTTATATTTCATAGCATCTCTGCCCTTCACAGACCCTGTGGATTCCTTTATTGCTTTTCTTCCCCAAATCTTCTTGGATTCACACCCCTAGTTATGTGGATACTTTCACTTTTTGTGACTCTCACACTGGAAAAAGGATATAATCAGAAGTTTCAGTTCAGGAAACATGATTCATTTACTGCACTCCTTATTACTCCACACTTCTGGGGTCCTCTTTATTTAGTAGAAATGAAAGGCTATGATACCTCAGATGTGAGGATGCACATTAAAGATGCACAAACAAGACCTACAGATCATTCCACACTTTGCCTGGGTGGGAGGGGCTCAACAGGCTCTATTGTTCTCAGGGAGTATATAGCAGTTAATAGTTTTTTGGTAAGGGGCAAAAAAGTCTAATCCCTCTCTAAGGACCCTTTACCCAAGGAGTGGGGAAGATTTTCTTTAGTGTTGTAGCCACTGGTTAGCTGCAAACAATACAAATAACCCTTCACCTAGGCTCCCCTAAGAAACCCTGATCAAAATATTGGTTCCCCTTAAAGAAACCAACAGGAAAGTAGAAAGTAGAAATGAGCGGGATCTAAAAGCACATCATTATGAGTGGGAGGCAGTGAAGACAGCATAATGTGGAGTGAATGACATAAAATACATTATATTCATATGTGAAAGTGTTATGAGAAACTCTCAAATATAAACAATATATGCTGGAAAACCTTAGAAACAGAAAATGCATGAGAAGATGCTTTGTAACTTGTAAAACACTGTAGAAATACAACTGATACATACCCTTAATATGTAAAGGATGTGGAAGGAAGCAGCATGGGGAGGAGACAGGTCCACATGGCTCAGGAAGGGCTCAGGGGTGCCTGCACTTCTGATGGAAAGCAGGATAACCTGCAATATGTCATGTTCTACTCGGTGTCATTTATACACCATTGCCTTCACAATATCACACTAAATGAAATATGGATGGAAGTATGTTCTAGTGGGAGGAGGTGGCAAATCTACACATAATAGTAGGGGTGGGGCAGAAGCTCATAGCTGGAATGACCTTTGAACAGTATTGCTGCTATTCTAAATCTGTTATCCTCTCTGAGCGAGAGCTATCAGACAGCACAGAGAAGGCCTATGGCCATGAGCTTGGAACCAGCTCTCTGCTTGTCTGATGAAATGGGGGTGAACACTTCTTTCCTGAACCAGCCCTCATTTGGCAACCTTTCTCCACATCAGGACCCAAGAGGAGACGTGAGAGCACCACAAACCACAGGTTGCAAAACAGAAAGCTCTCCTAACATTTTAAGAGGACAGAAACCATGAAGAATATGACTACATCTATACATGAACCCTCAACATCTCTCCCTCACCCTTAAAAACATACTTTAATTCTATGTTGTGATGATTGGTTCCCCCAAATCAGTGATTATTCTAATCCTTTGAAGTGCAACATGGAAGCTTTCTCTGGATAATAGGATTATGTTGTGGATAAAAGGAATTGTCTTTACTCAGGATGATCTGGGCTCCCAAACCCAAGGTCAGCTCTCAATGTGTAGGCTGTATAGAGGCCCAGTGAGGCTGCCTCTGTGATCTGAGCAGAGGGTTTTCTTAGGATGCTGGCTCTGCTATGGGGCAGAAGGAGAATGTGAAGCCTTGGTATGGCAGGAGGAAGAGTTGAAGACTGTGTGAGTAGCAGTGCGAATTCATTGGCATTTCTTGTCTTTCTCTCGTTTCCTCAGCCTCAGACAGAAAGGAAGTTGATGATGAGAAGAATGTAGCTGTCATTCACAATCACAAGCAAAGCCCTGGAATCTTTAATATAAATGTTATAATAAATGAAATGAATATTTCCCACAGTAAGGCATTAAGGGTTAGTGTTCTTCCTGTGTGCCAAGCACACTCTCAAACCTGCTTCTCTGTTCTCTTTGGACTCATTTAATTTTCTCTTAGCGATATGTTTGTTGGCCTGCACATGTTTAAGCCATGTGTAATTGCATGTGGGGTCAGGTGAGGACATACAGAAGCCAGAAGATGGCCCTGGGGTCCTCAGAGATGATGGGCTTTCAGCTGGTTGGGAGCTGTCTGGTGAAAATGATGGGTTCCCATCAAGTCCTCTAAAAGGGCAGAAAGCACTTTGCATTGCTGAGTCATCTCTGCAGCTCTCCAAACCTTGCTCTGACCATGTAAAAAAATTGTGTTAGTGCTGTTTGTTCTCATCGCAAATACATCAGAATTGTTCTGTGTCCTACATCGTAGGCGTTGCTCTCACCGTTTGCAGAACACTCTACTGAATGCCGAGCGCCCTATTGACATTTCTTTTCATGCTTGCTTTGAAACACTCTGTTCCTACTGCTCTAACTCTGCGTCATGCGCTCCCTAAACAATCATTAGTGTGGGCCAGACTGTGCAATTGCCCTTCTGCCTTGAACTCTCTCAGCATTATGCTTTCTCTGTGGTAAGGAGCCTCTCGGTTTTTTATCCTTACCGTGTGACAATGATGTTAATCATCCATAGTTCCTTGAACCAGGCATACGTATAATGCATGTTGCTGTCTGTTTTCTTGAGCTTATCTTAGAACTCATATACTATGACTCATTTTCTGTATTGAAGTTCATTACTCTTCTCTTGTCGAAATGTGGGCACTGCTATTTTGTAATTTCAGATAACTTCATATGAACTTGCCCACACACACACACACACACACACACACACACACACACACACACACACACACAAAGAGAGGGAGAGAGAGGGAGAGGGAGAGAGAGAGAGAGAGAGAGAGAGAGAGAGAGAGAGAGAGAGGGATCCACTTTCTGCAGGTATCGCCAGTCTTCCTCCACTAGAAAGGCATCTGGGTTAGCTCATCTGGCTGTGTTTACTAGTCAGCACGTGCTGTGCAGGAGAAACTCCCATTCTTCCCTGACCCTGCATCAGCCACTGACACATATAAAATGTTTGCAAAAGTTGTAAAAGTCCTCCTGGTTATTGCTTCTTTTACATCAACTTGACACAAGCTTGGGTCATTTTTGAAAAAGGAATCTGTAGGAGGAGCTGCGGCCTGCATTCTTGCCGCCTGGCTCCCAGCCAACGGCTAGCTTTACCCGAAATAACAACACACAAACTGTATTCATATAAACACTGCTTGGCCCATTCCTATTAATATGTGTAGCACCACGAGGTGTGCTTACCAGGAAGATTCTAGCCTATGTTCATCCTGGGTCGGAGCTTCATCGCGTCTGCCCTGGAGAGCAGTGGCATGGCGTCTGAGCTCACTTCATCTTCCTCCCAGCATTCTGTTCTGTTTACTCCACCCACCTATGTTCTAACCTATCAGGCCAAGCAGTTTCTTTATTAATTAACCAATGAAATCAACAGATTGATATATGACACTCCCACTTCAGGAATCCTAGTTGAAAAAATATTTCTGTTTGGGATTGGCCTTTAGGCATGTCTGTAGATCTTTCTATTAGTTGATGACTGATGTAGGAGAGTCCAGCATACTAGGGGCAGTGCTACCCTTGTGCACTAGTCCTGAATGCTGTAAGAAATCACCCTGAGCATGTGATCAAGAGCAAGCTGATAAGCTGCACTCCTCAACGACCTCTTCATCAGTTCCCACCACCAGGTTCCTCCCTTAAGTTTCTGCCCTGACTTTCGTGAATGACAGACTACAAGCTTTAAGATGAAATAAACCGTTTCCTCTTCAAAATGCTTTTGGTGATGTTTTGATTTTTTTAAACATAGCAATAGAAACCCCAATTAAAATACTTTCTTTTATTCTTGAGCACTGAGATTTGTTTGTGAGAATATCATTTTTGGCAATTTTTTAGAAACTAACTTGATTCATGAAAGCTGTTATGTATTTAACAAAGCAAAAGCAAGTGGATATGAATTGTGTACTGGGCCCAGGTATGACTCAGATCATCAGGTATTTCACAACCAAGAGCTTGAGAACTCGCTTTTGGATGAGCACTTTGATTGGGACAGTCCTCCTCCAGTATAAACGGGTGTATACATGAAGCAGTCAGCTCTGTGCAAGTAAGAAGAGGGAGAGGACTCTATTTTGGACCTTACCATTGTATGTTGAAATCAATTAAAGCCACCCTTGTTTAGATGATGTGTACATCAACATTAGATGTTTTATGGAGGGTCGGCCCCTTGTTCTTTCCTGCCAGGCTAGCTTACACCCAAAATAACCATATGGAAATTGTAATCATTGAAACATTGCCTGGCCCATTATTTCTAACCTCTTATTGGCTAACTCTGATATATTCATTTAACCCATCTCCATTAATGTTTATCTCCACTTGACTGTGGCTTACCGGCATGAGTCTAACCAGCGTCCATCTTGGGTAGGAGAAGTATGGCGTTTGCAATACTTCCTTTCTTCCCATCATTCTGTTCTCTCTACTCCACCCACCTAAGGGCTGCCCTATCAAAAGGCCAAGGCAGTCTCTTTATTCAACCAATGAAAGCAATACACAAAGAGAAGGACCTCCTACACCATTTAGGGGTCTTGCTCTTGTTTCCACAGGAAAAGAAAATTTGTGGATACCGTCAAAATTGATAATGGTTTGATTTGAAGAGGAGAAACCTCTTGGACAGGAGAAATGACAGCTCATCCACAATAATGATAATCATACAGGTGGTAAGAGAAACATATTGATGGGGGCAGGGTCCTGTTCTTATCCCTGCCAGACAATACTTATCTTCAAAAAATTCAAGGGACCCTGGATATTTCAATACTTACAGATGGAAAAAATTACTACCCAATATGGATTACCAAGAAAATCGAATAGATTCTGTAAATCATAATACTTACAAATATTTTTTGTTATTTATATTCATAAGTATATAGAGCTGGTTTTGGGGTTGGACTCTGGCTCAGTCCTTCTCTAATTCCAAGCCTGTTGTTAAGAGAAATCCCAGAGTTTCTGTCTCATGTCAAAAGCCATGATATGGGACAGAAGGAAAAAAGGAATTTAGAAAACATCTTTGCTTTTCTTCATATACATCATGCCTTTCATTGAATATCTCTATCATACCATTCATTGAATATATGTATGTCTGTATATGTCTATATAATTAATGTGTAAGTTTTCCACAATGAACAATGAATTTTCCTGAAGTAATCTTTGAAGTTTCCAGGAAGAAGATGGGGCCCCGTAACAACAACTCCACCTGGTTGATATGATGTCATGATACTGATAGTGCTACTACAAGGCCTGTTTTGGGTGCCAGCTGCACAAGATGGTTCCTACTTGGTTAACTGAAATGGTGCACATCTTATACAACATTCTGGCCAGGCCTCCACAAAATATTCAGAGACTATTTGCAATCTTATAAGACATTAATCTTGAAATTTAACCATCATTTTACTTTCATAGGATCCCTCAGAAAGAACTTTGCCCCATGACAGCTGAAAATAATTCTAGAGGACAATGTAATCTCTCCCTGTAAAGTATGTCCTCGGGTTTAGGGACATCATTTAGGGGTTGATTATAATTAGTATATGGTTGAGGGTTAGGAGGGGAAGTTTATAAGCTCAGGGATCTTTTTGAAAAAAAAAAGGAAAATTGGATGATAGAATAATAGATTGGTATTTGTGAGTTATTGTTTATAGATAATTACATTGGCATAGATTTTGGTATATGGATACAAAATTAAATTATATTGAATATTGTATGCATGCATGGTTCTACCTCTCTTTAAAACTTATTTTATGTATATATATATATATACATTTACCATATTGCAGTGTACATTTATACCTCTGATTAAGATACTTATATATTATTTATGTATTGATATTATTTTACCATATTGCAATGTATACTTGTATATTGTTTACATTTGGAGGTCATTGTCCACATTTATTGCACAGTTGTTTATTTTCTTAGGCTTTTTTTAAATTAAAAATTTCCACCTCCTCCCCTCCTCCCTTTTCCCTCTCCCTCACCCCACTCCCCATATCCCACTCTCCTCCCCCTCCCTTTCCAGCCCAAAGAGCAGTCAGGGTTCCCTGCCCTGTGGGAAGTCCAAGGTCCTCCCCACTCCATCCAGGTCTAGGAAGGTGAGCATCCAAACAGGCTAGGCTCCCACAAAGCCAGTACATGCAGTAGGATCAAAACTCAGTGCCATTGTCCTTGACTTCTCAACAGCCCTCATTGTCCACCGTGTTCAGAGAGTCTGGTTTTATCCCATGCTTTTTCAGTCCCAGTCCAGCTGGCCTTGGTTAGCTCCCAATAGATCAGCCCCACTGTCTCAGTGGGTGGGTGCCCCCCTCGCGGTCTTGACTTCCTTGCTCATGTTCTCCCTCTTTCTGCTCCTCATTTGGACCTTGGGAGCTCAGACAAGTGCTCCAATGTGTGTCTCTGTTTCTGTCTCCATTCATCACCAGATGAAGGTTCTATGGTGATATGCAAGATATTCATTAGTATGGCTATAGGATCGGGCCATTTCAGGCTCTCTCCTCAGCTGCCCAAGGACCTAGTTGGGGACAACTCTCTGGACCTCGGGGAACCCCTCTAGAGTCAAGGCTCTTGCCAACCCTAAAATGGCTCCCCTAATTAAGATATATACTTCCCTGCTCCCATATCCATCCTTCCTTCATTCCAACCATCCCATTCCCCCAAGCTCTCCATCCTGCCCTTCTCACTTTTCTCTCCCCATATCCCCTTTCCCTCATACAAACCTACCCCCCAGTTCCCAATTTTTGCCCAGCAATCTTGTCTACTTCCATTATCCAGGAGAATAACTATATGTTTTTCTATGGGTTCACCTTCTTATTTTGCTTATCTAGTATCGTGAATTATAGGCTCAATGTCCTTTATTTATGGCTAAAAACCAATTATGAGTGAGTTCATCCCATGTTCATCTTTTGGGTCTGGGTTACCTCACTCAGAATAGTGTTTTATATTTCCATCCATTTGGATTAAGTTAGATAGGTATTAAGAATTGTAGATCAATAGTCATCTATGTTTTTCATATTTATAGTTAGACTAATCAGGTTCTTTAGATACATAGAGATTATATTCTGTCTAAATAATCTTCAATCTCTTGAAAGAGCTGTAGAAAGTGGCATTTAATCTAACTTAGTTCTGTGGTAGTGAGACACAATCACTCCTGGCAACACCAATCTATTCCCCAGAGAATGTTGAGCACCAAAGACTCCACTTGGAGCGTGTTTTCTTCTTGGCAAAACCGGCCTCTGGGCAAGGAACTGCCCATAACTCAATTACTGACAAAATACATAGTATCCGGAAATGGATAAGCAGAACTGTCAAATTTTGCCAAGACAGGGTAAGACGGTTTTGGAATTTTTTTTTGCCTTTTCAAAAATAATCTGTCAGTTATCCTAGACCTTAACCAAGTTGATTGCTTCAACGCTGCAAATGTGACTTTGGGTAATTGCCTACGTAGCCAGTTGTCTCTGTGATTTGTTGCACGTTTTGGAAGTTGTTTGATTGTACTTCCTAATTACTCAGGTAACATTATTTCCCTTCTCAGATCTTCGAGGGGCTAAGGACTATATAAATATAGTTACTTTCCTCACATGACTTTCCCAAGGTATTTATTATACAAGACTTAAGCTAGTTAGAATAGGATATTTGTTCTTATTGTATATAATTTCATAGTAGGTTTAGAACTCTCTTACTTAAACAAAAGGGGGAGGTGCTGTGGGAGCTCCTTCCACTCCTTCAGCCAATAGTCATTGAGATACCAGCCCACTGGGGTGTGGTCTCTCTCTCTCCCCTTAAAAAGCAGTGGCAGCCCTCCACTAGCTCTCTTGCTCCAGTGACTAGATTTCTTTCCTGGCTATCATGTAGGACTGTGTTCTGTAAGTTTTTCCCCTCAAATAAATAACCCTTTCAATCCAAACTGGTGTGGGATTGTTTCGTACATTAATTAGAGGACCCCCTTTTATGTTTTAAGCCTTGCTTTTGATCTCTATCACTGAACAAAGAAACATTACCAATAGTCTTGAGAGAACATACTCAGCTGGAATCACTAATGGAGCAGACTGGACTTGTTCTCCTAGGTCATCCGGCCTTGGAAGGTAGAAACTTGTCTTTCTCCCCCTTGTATTCATGGGAGTTGGAGACCCTTGTAGATGTGAGGCATGTTGCAGGTCTCCGGGACTTATCACCCATAGGAATCAAGGAATTTAGAATTCATTCTGATGTCAGTCAGGAATGTTGAAGAGGCCATACCCTCTGTGTGTGTGTGTGTGTGTGTGTGTGTGTGTGTGTGTGTGTGTCTGAACATAACGGAATTTAGTAGAATCTGATTCACATATCTGTACACAGGATGTGAGATTATTTCCAAAGAGGGGGACCCTCAGAATGTGGGGAGTAGGGTGAGGAGATAGTAGGATGAAAGGTGGCAGTCAGGTAGGGGTGATAGAGCTAGGCAATGTCTCTGTGTGTGTATCTGTGTGTGTATGCATGCATTCATGGGAAGAAGAAAGTTGGCTGAGCAGCAAAGCAGAGAGAAGTGTGGACCACCACTTTGTTCTCTATGGAAATAGGAAAGAATCTAATATTTGATTCGTCATTCTACCTGGACCAAAAAATCACCCATAGATTGCACAACAGAGGCAGACTAAAGGAACAGCTGTACAGGTCATGAACCATCAGAGAAAAAGCTTTTTCGGAGATTTTAGACACATTGTTCTCATCAATTTCTTAAGGTGTGTTACCTTTGTGGCATCACTGTAAGTTAGAAGAGAACACTCTTATGTTGGGGTACAGGAAAAAATCTCTTTCCATTATAAGTAGTGAACATTACCTGGTTGTCACTGGGGAAAAAAAAAACCAGTGTGTACATACCTTTACTACTGATAATGAGGAGGGCAGAATTCAAACAGAATAGGCACCAGGGAACATCCATGGAGATGTGAAGATCTGGAGCAAGCCCTGCCTACAATGGGGGAACAGGTTTGAATAGCTTAAGTAACTTGTGAAAAGATGGATGTGGACTAAAGCAGTGAAGATGGTCTTGTGGACTTCCAGATTCCTTGCAACACCTGGTTCTATAGTCAACTGATAACTGCCATATTATCTATGTAACCCTCTGGACATCCTATTAGTTTCAGAGTTGCAAATTTAGACCTGAGCTAAAGCAGAAAAATGGAAGTGTAGGTTCTTGTCATCAGGAGATTCCCTGAAGATCTCCTTCCCATCACAGCATCAATTCTTCCAAGTTCTATAGCTAAATTCCTTCAATCCTAACTACAACATGTGCTTTCCTGGAACTCTAGTCTGCAATTCATCTTGTAGAAGGCAGACTTCCTGAACTCTGTGGTCATCAAACATATGCTTTTCTCCACCAATCAACCCCAGATTAACCCCTCCTCTCTGGAATTCCCCTAACTCTGCTTAAAAGAAGCTTGTGGCCTTCCTTGGGTGTCACCAAGACCCACCCTCATGTTGAAAATAATAAAGAAATATTTTTATTGCACATATGGCTGTTGGTCTACTTTAGGAGATTCTCTCAGAGCCTAATAATTCTTGACATCATTTTGTTTTGTTTTGTTTTTTGAACCAGAGTTCCTCTGTATAACAGCTCTAGGTGTCCTGGAACTCACTCTGTAGAGCAGGCTGGCCTTGAACTCATAGAGATATGCCTACCTCTTCCTCCCATGTGTTGAGAGTAAAGGCCTGTGCCACTATCATCTGACATCTAAACATCAATTTTAAAAATTCATGAGATCCACATTCATTTTTTTCAACATGAAAGTATTTCTTTTCTTTTATAAAACAGAGTCTTGTAGCTCAGAGGGCCTCTACCTTGCTGTAAAGCAGAGGGTGACATTCAACATTTGAAATTCCTGCCTCCATCTGTATGGTGCTGATTTCTGGTGTGTATCACTATCCTAGTTTATTGCTATGGTTGGGATGCATTCCAGGGTTTTCTGAATACTAGGCAAGCACTATAACAATTAGGCCACACTTGCAGTGTAGGGTAAAAGGGCCAAAGAAAGAACACCCCGACCCCCTCTTGACTCCAAGTCCAAAACTAAAGGAAAATCACTCTGACCTTGAATTGACCCTGATACCAGGGCCAAGGAAAAAACTCTCTGACCCTGATTTGACTCCAAACCAAGATCAGGGCCAAGCAACAGAATCCCACACTCACTAAGTTTGACCCAAGTTAAGGCCACAAAAAGTCCCACCAATTCCAGGCTACCCTAGAAACTCCACCCCTCTCCCCGCACTCCAAGATACTCTATATAAATACTGCCTTCTTTTCAGTTCCTTGCTGCTTCTCACCTAACCAGAGGCAGCCACCCTCCTGTTTTTTTTCTCCCTGCCAGTAAATCTTGTTTGTGAAGTGTGTTTTTCAGTGTGACTTTGTGGTATTCTTTGGCTCCTCAAGGCTAGGATACACTTTTCTTCAGAGCTGTAACACTTACATTGTGGAGGCCTTTCCCCCACCATAAGAGAGCTGTAACACTTCTATTGGGGCATCCTTTCCCTTCAGAGCTATAACACTTTCACACAGTTCCTAAAAATGGGAGTTTGCATATCAACTTGATACTTTAATTTTTCTGAAAACAACCAAATTTATTTCAAACAGCAGCCAACCAGAAACAGAAGATCAGTGAAATTGCTTCAAAAGCAACATGGACATAAGTTGTAATGACCAGAGGAAGACCCCCTGACAGTGGGGCCATCCAAGTTCAGTACACGTGAAGCTTTAGAACAGGCTGAGCTTTTCCAGGAGGTACTCAGCCAAGTCATTCTCTGGGGCCCCCATCTGGCACAAGTTGGTCAGATATTGGCTCACCTCCTTCAGAACTTGGACCTGCTGATTCAGACAGCTTTGCTCCAGGATGTTGCAGAGTTAGGAGTTGCCTTTGCCCTTGGCCAATGCATGCAGGTTCAGCAGGCTCTGACTGATGGTCATCTCCATGTGGAAGGCATACTTCATAGCATGAATGTCCTCATGCCAACTGTTGAGGTCTGGTCCCGAGATGTCAAGAAGGACAATGCAACCTCTACACTGATTCTGCAAGAACACAAACATCTAGGCAAGGGCCTTGCAGTCGTGTGACTTGCTCAAGAAGAAACTCTTCAAGTTCCCTTGGCCCACATCATCACGGTCAAAGTAGAAGGTCATAGATAAGTACACAGAGGAGGCAGAGAGTTTCAGCTAAATATAGGTATTGACAGCGTCCTCACAGCCATGGTTATAGTTCTGTCCCACTTGTGAGGATGCTTCAGCCATGGCGGGCGCTTGAACACCACAACAGTCTCAGCAACTTCTGTACCTGATCAGAGGGGCAGGATGGTGTGAACACGCACAGTCCCTGAGTCCCTCAGAAGACAGGAAGTCCCCAGTGGAGCTCAACAGAGAAGCCTCTGGAAGCTCTGAGGAAAGCCCGAAGTGACAGGGGAAATGACTATTGGCACCTGATGATGAAGTCGTTTTGACTCCAGGGCTTAGAGTGGGGAGGGGGAGGGTCAAGAGCTATGATTTGCATAGCAGCAGGGTCTGCTGGTCCCTGACTGACATAAGCTATAACACGATTGGGGGAAAGGCTACTTGTTTTTGGGGTTTTCTGTCCTGCCCCTCATCCCACAACTGTTTAACCCCAAAGAAAATCACACATAGGTCTCCATAAATTATGAGCTACTTGGCCCATTAGCTCTAGCTTTTCATCGGCTAACTCTCACATCTTGATTAACCCATTTTTCTGATCTTTGTTAGCCATTTGGCTCAGTACCTTTTTTTCTGTGGGGCAGATCACATCCTGCTGCTTCGGTGATCTGGGCAGGAGTGGGAGGAGTCAACTTCCTCCTTCCCAGAATTCTCCTGTTCTCATTACATCATTTCTACTTCCTGTCTGGTTTTCTTGCCTATATTTCCTACCTGTCCAATCAGCGTTTATTTATAAAATAATTGACAGAATACAGACAATTCTCCTGCACCACTTCCCCCTCTTAAAAAAAACAAAGGAAAATATCCATAGTCCATTGCTTTGGCGTGTGGGCGTAGTATTCCAGGCTACTTCCAGCAGGTTGGGGCGTTGATAATTTTATGGGGCCCAAAGGAAAATTTAGAGTTATGATCAAGTCCTGACTGAAGTATCCTGTGAGTCTTGATTATCTCAGGCAGCAGTCTTGAACCTGTTCTGGATGAAGAACTCAGACATCTGGGCCATCTATTCCTGCCGAAGATTTCTCAGGTGGTCTTCCTTGATCAAACTGGATTTTTCTTAACTCTGAATAAATCCACAGCCCCTCATTTTCTGTGGAAACAGAAGCAAAATCCCTTTTCCAAAGTAACATACCTTTTGACTTTTGAAACCAAGGTATTTTCAAAATACCTATCTTGGATTAATTCTGCAGCATTTATAAGCAAATATCTTTTAGCAGCTGTTGCTCCTTCCTCAGCATTCAAACAATTCAAAGAGAGCATAATGACATACAGTATCAAGATTCTCTGTGTATTTTCTATGTTTACATGGCTTTATTTTAACCTCTATTTTTTTTTTTTACTTTTAACTTTTGGCTTTTTGAGACAGGTTTTCTGTACATCTTTGTCCTGGAATTCTCTCTGTAAACCAGGCTATCTTTGAACTTACAGAAATCGGTCTGTCTCTGCCTTTCAGGCTACTTTCTTTCTTTTTTCTTTTTTAACTCTGAGAACTTTAACTTTTAGCTTGAATATATTTTTAACACACTGTAAATCATTTAGAGGTTTTCTTTCTCTTTAAATCTCTCTTTACTGTATATCTATCTTTTTTGTGACCACATGAGCCTTTAATTCACTAAGCAATCATGGCTGAGGTACTGGCTGGAGCCATGTTTAATGTGCTTAAAGTACCTTCTCAGGAAGCAAGGTGCAACATTATGTCCATAGCTCCACAGTCTGGATTGCCTGTTTGAAATAGTTAAAGTTTTCCCTGGCAGGAGGGCCCAGAAAACCGACATTTTAAAACAACACCATTTTGCTACAGCTGAAAACCAAAATGGTTTACTCTAGTTTTTACCAAGGTTTCTCAGGCTTTTTGTGGATGCAGTTATCCATGTGGGTGCCATTCTGTAACACAATCGGGTGCTAGGCTGCTTGTTTTTGGGATTTTCTGTCCTGCCCTTCATCACACAACTGTTTAGTCCCAAAGAAAATCACACATAGGTCTCCATAAATTATAAGCTGATTGGCCCATTAGCTCTAGCCTCTCACTGGCTAACTCTCCCATCTTGATTAACCCATTTTTTTCTGATCTATGTTAACCATTTGGCTCAGTACCTTTTTCAGTGGGGCAGATCACATCCTGCTGCTTCGGTGATCTGGGCAGGAGTGGGAGGAGTCAACTTCCTCCTTTCCAGAATTCTGTTCTCATTACATCATTTCTACTTCCTGTCTTGTTTTCCTACCTATATTTCCTACCTGTCCAATCAGAGTTTATTTATAAAATAATTGACAGAATACAGACAATTCTCCCGCACCACTTCCCCCTCTTAAAAAAAAAACAAAGGAAAATATCCATAGCCCACATTTTGGAAATGTGGGCATAGTATTCCAGGCTACTTCCTGCTGGTTGGGGGCACTGATAATCTTATGGGTACCTAAAGAAAATTTAGAGTTAAAATCAGGTCCTGATTGGTGTATCCTGTGAGTCTCAATCATGTCAGGCAGCAGTCTTAAATCTATTCTGGATATAGAAGTCTGATATTGGGCCATCTGTTTCTACCGGAGATTTCTCAGATGGTCTTCCTTGACCGAACCTGATTTTTCTTAATTCAAAATGAATCCACAGTCCTTCATTTCCTGTGGAAACAAAAGAAAAATCTCTTCTTCAAAGTAGCATACCTTTTGATTTCAATTTTGAAGTCAAGGTATTTTCAAAACATCTATCTTGGATTAGTTCAGCAGCATTTATAAGCAAATATCTTTTAGCAGCTGTTGTTCCTTCCTCAACATTCAAACAATTCAAAGAGAACATAATAGCATACAGTATCAAGATTATCTGTGTATTTTCCATCTTTATGTGGCTTTACTTTAACCTCTATTTCTTTTATATTTATTTTTTGACTTTTTGAGACAGGTTCTCTGTATATCTTTGTTCTGAAATAACTCTGTACACCAGGCTGTCCTTGAACTCACAGGGATCCATCTGTCTCTGCCTCCCCAGTGTTGGGATTAAAGGTGTCTGCCACCACACCTTGAAGTCACAGAGGTCAATCTACCTCTGCCTCCAAAGGTGTGTAACACCACACCCAACTACTCTTTTTCTTTATATTTATTTTTTAAAGGACTTTAACCTTTAGTCTGCATATGTTTTTAACACATAGTAAACCATTTAGAGGTTTTCTTTATCTTTGAATCCACCTTTACTGTACATCTCTCTCTTTTTCTGACCACATGAGCCTTTAATTAACTAAGCAATATGAATAGGATTGAAACCATGTATTTGACAGCTAGATCCAGCCCATTCCTTAGCTTTTTGTGATTTCAGCCTCATGACAGAGGTACTGACTGTAGCCATGTTTATCGCCACAGCTCTATGGCGGTTCAAGGTCCCTGCCAGCAAGCAAGCTGCAACAGTGTGTCCAAGAAAACACTCAAGTTCTCTCTCTGTAGCCGGCCCTCCTGCCTCAAAGAGTAAGAGTTTGCACTGGCAGGACAGCCCAGAAAGCCAGAATTTTAAACCAGCACAGCCTTTTTCCTGTTACAACTGAAAACTGAAAAGCATGTGGTCAGCTTTTCATCAACACCATTTAAGTGTTTTGTGGCAGGACCTTTTTAAAAGAGCTGCAAGGTTTTGCAGCTAAAGCTGAGTCAGGAAGCCTCTCTTAAATGAGAGCACTTGCTTGCCTCTAGCAAGCAGAGCAGACCTGGGAAATTGCTGCTACCAAGAAAACATGTTTTACTCTATTCTTTCCCAAGCTTTCTCAGGCTTTCTGTGGATGCAGCTATCCACGTGGGCGCCATTGTGTAACATTGAGAACCGAGTTGTTGGTGTTTATGTCCTGTCCAATTCCCCACAGCTGGCAAGCCCCAGAGAAAATCACACAGAGATCTCCATAAGTTATAAAACTGATTGGCCCATTAGCTCAGTCTTCTTAATAGCAATTGTAGCTTATATTAACCCATTATTCTTATCTATGTTAGCCACATGGCTCTGTACCTTTCTTAGCCAGGTAGATTACATCTTGCTTCTTCCGTGGTCTGGGCTGGACTGAGGGAAGAGCTTCCTTCTTCCTAGAATCCTCCTGTTCTCCCTGCCCCGCCTCTACTTCCTGTCTGGTTTTCCCACCTACAATTCCTGCCTGACCAATCAGTGTTTATTTAAAACATGATTGACAGAATACAGACAATTCTCCCCCACCAGCTCTCCACTGAACTCAGGTTTTCTTGGCCCTTCCTTCTCCCCATTGCCCTGACTTGTGTCAGGGCCAGTAACCCCACATTCCCCTACAGGCCTGAGCCCTTTCCAGTTGTGTTATGGAAGGCCCTTTCTCCTTAACCATCACCTCCCAGTCCAAACTCCCCCACTGGTGGGGTACCTACCCTACCTCTCCTTTTAAGGTCCCTTCTCCATTCACAAACTGACAGTTGTCTTCCTGCCACCACACCAGTGGAACCTAAAGCCCCTAAACCTGCCCTGCTATCTCCAGGAGACAGAGTACTCCTCAAACAGTTAACACCTAGGTCTCTCGAACCTCCATGGACAGGACCTCACATGGTAATCCTCACCACCCCCTCAGCTGCCAAGCTCTTGGGACACACATGCTGGTACCATCTCTCCAGGTTCAAGCAGACACCTACTCCGGACACCCGGACACTTGGTCTGTTCAGCAAACAGGACCTTCCACCCTCTGGTTCTCCAGGATGCCACAATGAAGGGCCTATCTGCTCCTCATTCTGGCACACTCGTCTTTAGTGATAATTTTTTCCCCAGACACCTGCCTTCTCATCTCCCTCAAGGAACAGCTGCCTGCCTTTCCCGGGATGACAGTTCATGGGATGCCTTTCCAGCCATACCTCTCACTAAATGTGGACACCTGGCTCTCCCCTTCCCTGCGCCTTCCTGTGCCCCCAGGAAGTAGCCAGATTTGGGTCTACACCTTTTTTTCTGAAAGAGAGCCTAAATGTTTGTCATAATTACCACTCTAATTTTCTGTCACCCCTATATCCAAAGAGACTGGAATGTCAAGTTGGGGGCATAGGCCCCAGCCCCTCGCATCTATCCCAGCCCCCAGGCTTGGTCTGGACTCCAAATCCCAGCAGGCCAGGTCCTGACCCCTCCCTGGGGGTGAGGCCAGGACCACTCCCCAGGGTATTTAAGTGATCCCTCAAAAGAGGAATCAGTGGCCTCCCTTTCTTCCTCCCAGGGGTCACATTTCCGAGGCTTCCCAGTTCCCTCTCGGGACCACCCGAGAGACCAGAACTCCCATTAAAGCTGGAAATTTCTTAATTTGGCTTGTTTTGATTTGGCTTGATTGGGAATTTTGCATTGGCAGGGAGCTCGTGTTAGGAAATATTCCTAACACCTAGTAATTATCATCTTCTAGATATTGTTAGAGAAGTTAGAAAACTTTTGATATGTCTGAAATGATGATACTTGCTGGTCTCTTATGTTTTTCTCTAGAACCTATTACATAAGGGGATCAAGAGGATTCGAATTGGAAAGGAAGAAGTTAAACTGTCGTTATTTGCAGATGATATGATAGTATACATAAGCGACCCCAAAAACTCTACCAAAGAACTCCTACAACTGATAAACTCCTTTAGTGATGTGGCAGGATACAAGATCAACTCCAAAAAATCAGTTGCCCTCCTATATACTAAGGATAAGGATGCAGAGAGGGAATTCAGAGAAGCATCACCTTTTACAATAGCCACAAAAAGCATAAAATATCTTGGGGTAACTCTGACCAAGGAAGTGAAAGATCTATTTGATTAGTGCCTACTATTATGTTGAACACTTTGTGGATACTTTCTGTTTTAAAACTTGCTATCAATTCTGCCAAATTCTTATTGAATTAAGTTTTTTTCTCTGATTTTTCTATTGTTTTCTAGACTTTGTGCAATTCTTACGTGGAACTTCTCTCACTGACACTGTAACTTGATGGCTATATTTTTTTGAAGTAGGCTTTATTCTGTAGTCCAGACTGATCTCAAAGTTACAGTCCTTCTGCTTTAAGTCTTCCAAGTGCTAGGATAACTAGTGTGTGCCACCATGTCATGCCTACTTTTGTCTTTTTTTCCCATTTACTAGTCTTCCTGATTGTTCTACTTCTGGAAATTTTTTCTCAGCTTTATCTTCCAACACTTCTGCAATGCTGATGTATAATTATGACACTCTCCAACGTGCAGATTCCAATGGTTAAGGGCATGGTACCCAACAAGGTTTTCTTCACTTTAGATGCCAGGTCCCAAGCATCTATAGGATATTTAACCTTCAGATCAACTGACTTCACATTTGGGAATTTCAACAATCCCCTCGGGCTTGAAAATTCTCTAGAATAACTCATATAACCCATGTGAGGATTATGTGTATGGGAACAATTTTATTATTAGAGTCCCATAAAATCAATTCAGTCATAACTAACAAAATGAAAAGACCTATATAAGATGAGGTCTGGAATAGTCTCTATTGTGGAGTTTTTGTGTCTTTTTCTATGAAATCTGAATGGATTGAATGGACCATCCTTTTGGAACAATAATGCTCATCCACTAAGAGGCTTGCCCAAACTAGAGTTTTTAATGGGGTTTGTTTACCTAGGCCTGGTTGGTTGAAACATCTGATTGAACTCAGTCTCTAATTCCAATCCCTTTTTACCTTGAGAGAGGTTATTTTGAGCTGATATCATCTAATTCAGAGCCTTAACCCTTTAATCATGCTATTTGGTATGTTGAGGCCAGGTTTCATCCTGAAATAATCATCTAGGGGCTCACCTATGAGTCACCTCTTTGACCGAAGTTTAAACATCATTTTAGAGGCTTAACGTGAAGAACAGAGTTGTCTACCATTGAAGAAATGTCAAAGGTTTAGAAACTGTTCCAGGAACCTGAGACAAAACTAATTATTTTTATTATACAGCAAATTATAATATGGATTTCATAAAAAGGCATTTTAAGAACAATTTTGTTTTCTGAGATTTTTTTCTGTATAACGTGTTGTTCTTGTTTGAGAGATGCAATATATTCACTCATCCCTTTGAGGACAATGATGTCATTAATGTCGCTCTGATTCTTTTCTCCCACGTTTTTCCTTTAGAGTGTTTGGTTTGTTTGTTAGTTTAAGGACTACTTTCATATTAATTACAGTCATTTTATGCTTATGAATAGGTTCCTTAAAACCTAATTAGATAGATAAATTACTTAGTACTTGAGTTTGGAAGTGTGTTCCTTTTGTATTGCAGTATAGTAAGTGACCACAAACTTAGTTACTTAAACAATATATATTGACAGGCTCATAACTGCTGTCAGGAATTTACATGTATGTAGCTGAATCTGCTTAGATTCTCCATCAAATTCAGTATGTGTGATAGGATGCAATCACATTTGGAGTTTAAAATGGGGAATTTGCTTCCAAGATCATTCAGGCTGGATCCAGAATTTATTTTCTTATGACTATATGACTGAGGTCTTGACATTTTCTTGCCTGTTGACTGGGCCAGTCAATGTTCCTTAAGGCTTTTTTGGCAGTTCTTTGTCATGTTGGCTTCTCCATCATTACCTCTAATTTCACCAAATCCATAAGCTAAGATCTTGGCTTTATTCTGCTAAGGCAGATCCTTATATTATGTTAAGTTAGCAACTTTGTCTTTTCTGCTATTTTAGAAACAAGGCACATAATCCCAAGGCATTAAAAAGACTTAGTTGATTTTTTTGGTTCTACCACAGAATTGTGTTATATACCCCAGGCTGCACTCATAGCCCTCTGTATCTCAGCTTCCAAAGTGCTCAGATTACAGAGGTGTGTCACCACATCCTTTGTTTTTTATGAGTTTATCATATTTCCAAAGAAGAGTCTACCTAATGCTCTGCTTAGTGTTTGCAACTCTTGAAGAACTAAATGGAGTAAAGGACTAGAAACCAGATTAATAAATACAAAAACTTAATTTTCCAGTTATAGATATAAGAGATAGAGGTAATAGAGAGAAATGATAGAGATAGAGATGACAGAGATAGAAGCGCTAGAGATAGAGATGATAGAGATAGAGATACTAGAGATAGGGATAATATATAGAGAGATGATAGAGCTAGGAATGCTAGAGCTAGGGAATAATAGAGCTAGGGAAGATAGAGCTAAGGATGATAGAGCTAGAGATGATAGAGCTAAGGACGATAGAGCTAGAGATGGATGGAGCCAAGGACGATAGAGCCGAGGACGATAGAGCCAAGGATGATAGAGCCAGAGATGATGGAGCCAGGGATGATGGAGCCAGGGATGATAGAACTAAGTATGATAGAGCCAGAGATGATGGAGCTAAGGATGATAGAGCTAGAGGTGATAGAGCTAGAGATGATAGAGCTGGGGATGATAGAGCTAGGAATGACAGAGATAGATGACAGAGCTAAAGGTGATAGAGAGTGATGACAGAACTGAGATGATAGAGATAGGGATGATAGAGATAGAGATGATAGTGCTAGGAATGATAGAGATAGAGATGATAGAGATGACAGAGCTAGGGATGATAGAGATGGAGATGATCGAGATAGAGATGATAGAGATAGGGATGATAGAGATAGGGATGAGAGAGATAGATATGATAGAGATAGAGATGATGGAGATAGGGATGGTAGAGTTAGGGATGATAGAGATAGAGATTACAGAGATTCAGATGATAGAGATAGAGATGATAGAGATAGAGATGACAGAGATAGAGATGATAGAGATAGAGATGATGGAGATAGAGATGACAGAGATAGAGATGATAGAGATAGAGATGATGGAGATAGGAATGATGGAGATAAGGATGATAGAGATAGGGATGATAGAGATAGAGATTACAGAGATTAAGATGATAGAGATAGAGATGAAAAGGATAGAAATGATAGAGTTAGGGATGATAGAGATAGAGATGACAGAGATGGAGATGATAGAGATAGAGATGAAAGAGATAGATATATTATAGAGATGTTAGAGATAGAGATAAGAATGATAGAGATGATAGGGATGATGGAGATAAGGGTGATAGAGATAGAGATAAGAGAGATTGGGATGATAGATGTAGAAATGATAGAAATTAAAGCGATAGAGATAGAGATGATAAAGATAGAGGTGATAGAGTTAGAGATGATAGAGATAGAGATGTTAGAGATAGAGGTAATAGAGATTGGGATTATGGAGATAAGGATGATAGAGATAAAGTCCATAGTTTTATGCTAAATCCTCTGGATGCTTTATAAAACAGTTTCTCTGAATATCTCTACAATGTTATTTCTTTCAACATTCTGCCGTTTGCTTTTCTTATGTCAACTTAATATCATAAGGCTTTATTTGAATGACAGCTCTCATCACAGGCCTCAGGTAGTATTTACCTGACCCTAGGTTAAAGAGTCATCAGTGCACAGTGCCCTTAGTAAACCAGGCAACTGTGTGATGACCTTTACTTCTTTCTTTTCTTTTTTTGGTTTATGGCGACAAGGTTTCTCTGTGTAGTCCTGGCTGTCTGGAAACTCGCGTGAGCCACCACCACTTGGCAACCTTAACTTCTATATAGAACTTTAAAATAGTTTTTGAATAGTAAAAGCTGTTTTCATTAATATAGAGTGTGGTTGAGTAAACAGACATTTTGATGCCTTTCTATGGGTAATATAATTAGTCATGGTGAGTGAATGTCCTCCAATATTATTCTGTTGCCACTGCTATGAAAATAAGTCTTTAAATTATTAAATTAAATGAATAAAGTTGATGAAATTACCTTTTTAAGAGTCCATTTTTGTCTTTATTATGAGTATATGTGCAAGTATTAAATTAAATGATCTTTTAAGAAGGCTAATATTGTGTTTAGTTCATAACTAAAACAAATAATGTGTTATTTCTTTAATACAGTATTTAAAGCATATACCAGAAACATTAGGGAATGACTGTCTTAAAGCAGAGGGCTTCATAGATATACACTCACCAAAGAAAATGTAATTTCTTATATCCATTTGAACACTATTTTCATAGTCCATCAACATACTATATTATAATTCTTAAAGTGACTACAATAAACAGTTAATAATTGTGAAGAATTTGTGTTTGCTTTCATAAGAATTTTTGTAATTATTGTTAATCCTCCAACCCTACCTAGAAATGATGAAACATGACTTTTCTTCTTGACTAAAACACAATATTATGCAAAATTGACAGTTTCTGTTCTTATATTTTTTTTTAAAAAATCACATGAAGATTGCTTTAGTCAGAGGTCTATTGCTGTGAAAGACATCATGACCATGACAACTCTTTAAAAGAAATCTTTTAACTGGGGCTTGCTTATAATTTCAGATGGCTCAACATACGCAAATCTATCAGTGTAATCCATCATAAAAATAAACTGAAAGAAAAAACATATGATCATTTCATTGGATGCTGAAAAAGCATTTGACAAAATTCAACATCCCTTTGTGATAAATGTCTTGGAGAGATTAGGGATACAAGGGTCATACCTAAATATAATAAAAGCTATTTACAGCAAGCCGACAGCTATCATTAAATTAAATGGAGAGAAACTAAAAGCCATCCCACTAAAATCAGGAACACGACAAGGCTGTCCACTCTCTCCATACCTCTTCAATATAGTGCTTGAAGTTCTAGCAATAGCAATAAGACAACATAAGGGGATCAAGAGGATTCAAATTGGAAAGGAAGAAGTGAAACATTCGTTATTTGCAGATGATATGATAGTGTACATAAGCGACCCCAAAAACTCCACCAAAGAACTTTTACAACTGATAAACACCTTTAGTGATGTGGCAGGATACAAGATCAACTCCAAAAAATCAGTTGCCCTCCTATACACCAAGGATAAGGATGCAGAGAGGAAATTCAGAGAAGCATCACCTTTCACGATAGCCACAAAAAGCATAAAATATCTTGGGGTAACTCTGACCAAGGAAGTGAAAGATCTATTTGACAAGAACTTTAAGTCTTTGAAGAAAGAAATTGAAGAGGACACCAGAAAATGGAAAGATCTTCCTTGTTCCTGGATTGGGAGGATCAACATAGTAAAAATGGCAATTCTACCAAAAGCAATCTATAGATTCAATGCAATCCCCATCAAAATCCCATCAAAATTCTTCACAGATCTGGAGAAGACAATAATCAACTTTATATGGAAAAACAAAAAACCCAGGATAGCTAAAACAATCTTATACAATAAAGGATTGTCTGGAGGCATTACCATCCCTGACTTCAAACTCTATTGCAGAGATTCAGTATTGAAAACAGCTTGGTATTGGCATAAAAACAGAGAAGTCAATTAATCGAATTGAGTAGAAGACCCTGATTTTAACCCACAAACCTATAAACACCTGATTTTTGATAAAGGAGCTAAAAGTATACAGTGGAAGAAAGAGTGCATCTTCAACAAATTGTGCTGGCAGAACTGGTTGTCAACTTGTAGAAGAATGAAAATAGAACCATATCTATCACCATGGACAAAACTCAAGTCCAACTGGATCAAAGACCTCAATATCAGTCTGAACACACTGAACCTGATAGAAGAGAAAGTGAGAAGTACTCTACAACATATGGGCACAGGAAACCACTTCCTACATATAACCCCAGCAGCACAGACATTAAGGGCAACATTGAATAAATTGGACCTCCTGAAACTGAGAAGCTTCTGTAAAGCAAAGGACACAGTCACTAAGACAAAAAGGTAACCCACTGACTGGGAGAAGATCTTCACCAACCCTGCAACAGACAAAGGTCTGATCTCCAAAATATATAAAGAACTCAAGAAACTAGACTTTAAAATGCTAATTAACCCAATTAAAAAATGGGGCACTGAACTGAATAGAAAATTCTCACCAGAAGAAGTTCAAATGGCCAAAAGACACTTAAGGGCATGCTCAACCTCCTTAGCAATCAGGAAAATGCAAATCAAAACAACTTTGAAATACCATCTTACACCTGTCAGAATGGCTAAAATAAAAAACACCAATGATAGCCTTTGTTGGAGAAGATGTGGAGTAAGGGGTACACTCATCCATTGTTGGTGGGAATGCAAACTTGTGCAACCACTATTGAAAGCAGTGTGGCGGTTTCTTAGGAAATTTGGGATCAACCTACCCCAAGACCCAGCAATACCACTCTTGGGAATATACCCAAGCAATGCCGTATCATACTACAAAAGTATTTGTTCAACTATGTTCATAGCAGCATTATTTGTAATAGCCAGAACCTGGAAACAACCTAGATGCCCTTCCATGGAAGAAGGGATGAAGAAGGTGTGTAATATATACATATTATAGTACTACTCAGTGGTAAAAAAGAATGACTTCTTGAATTTTGCATGCAAATGGATGGAAATAGAAAACACTATCCTGAGTGAGGTAACCCAGACCCAAAAAGATGAATATGGTATGTACTCACTCATAATTGGTTTTTATCCATAAATAAAAGACATTGAGCCTATAATTCACAATCCTAGAGAATCTAAATAAGAAGGTGAACTCAAAGAAAAACATATAGTTATCCTCCTGGATATCGGAAGTAGACAAGATTGCTGGGAAAGCCGGGTGGTGGTTGCGCACCCCTTTAATCCCAGCAATCAGGAGGCAGAGGCAGGTGGATCTCTGGGAGTTCGAGACCAGCCTGGTCTACAAGAGCTAGTGCCAGGACAGGCTCCAAAGCTACAGAGAAACCCTGTCTTGAAAAACAAAACAAAACAAACAAAAAAACAAAAAAAAGATTGCTGGGCAAAAATTGGGAACTGGGGGGTGGGTTGGGGTGGGGGAAAGGGAAGATGGGGAGAGAAAAGTGAGAAGGGGAGGATAGGGAGAGCTTGGGGGAATGGGATGGTTGGGATAATGGAAGGATTGATATGGGAGCAGGGAAGTATATATCTTAATTAAGGGAGCCATTTTAGGGTTGGCAAGAGCCTTGACTCTATAGGGGTTCCCAGGGGTCCAGAGGATGTGGCCAGCTAGGTCCTTGGGCAGCTGAGGAGAGAGCCTGAAATGGCCCGATCCTATAGCCATACTAATGAATATCTTGCATATCACCATAGAACCTTCATCTGGCAATGGGTGGAGATATAGACAGAGACCCACATTGGAACAATGGACTGAGCTCCCAAGGTCCCAATGAGGAGCAGAAGGAGGGAGAACATGAGCAAGGAAGTCAAGACCGCGAGGGGGCACCCACCCACTGAGACAGTGGGGCTGATCTATTGGGAGCTCACCAAGGCCAGCTGGACTGGGACTGAAAATGCATGGGATAAAACCGGACTATCTGAACATGGTGAACAATGAGGGCTGCTGAGAAGCCAAGGACAATGGCACTGAGTTTTGATCCTACTTCATGTACTGGCTTTGTGGGAGCCTAGCCTATTTGGATGCTCACCTTCCTAGACCTGGATGGAGCGGGGAGGACTTTGAACTGCGCACAGGGCAGGGAACCTTGACTGCTCTTTGGACTGGAGAGGGAGGGGGAGGGGAGGTGGGCATGGGGATTAGGGGGAGCGGAGGGAAAAGTGAGGCAGGGAGGAATTTTTAATAATTATTTTAATGATAAAAAATGACAAACTTTATTAGAATATAATAAGAGCCACCTTTGAAAGGAAGGGAGCTAGGAGTCCCCTAACTTACTAGACTTCCAGGGCTTTCCTCTTTTCAGACTCTATTCATCCAGATTCATCCCTTTTCTGCCTGTTAAAAATTTGTAAAGGTTGAAATGTCCTAGAGGAGAATGGCACAATCCTAGTGTCTGTTCTTTTTTAAAAAATGATTTATTTATTTATGTATGAGTGCTTTATCTGCATGTATGAATTTATGCTAGAGGAGCGCATTAGGTCTTATTATAGATGGCTGTGAGCCACCATGTGGTTGCTGGGCATTGAACTCAGGATCTCTGGAGGAGCAGCAAATGCTCTTAACCACTGAGTCACTTCTCCAGCCCCCACCCTCAGTGTCTACTCTTAAAGGAATCATCCCTGCTTTCTTAATGGATCAGCCTAAGATCACTTAACCCTCCCCCATTACCCAGTATCAGAAAACATGGAATGCCAATAGGTTTAACAGTGATGTTTTCTTTGCCTGCTTACTGCTGTGGGGTGGTTTTAGGGTGTCAAACAGAGAGAAAGGGACCCTTAGGGCAAGATCATTAGGGCCCATCCAAAAGCTGCTCTAGAACTCAGTTGGCCATGTGGATCTAGGGCATAGGGCAGGTATTTGATGATGCCATACTACACAGATGAAGCAACATATAACTAGTAAGATCATGAGATTAACTATAACCCCTATTGAAAACATGATAAACAAAACAGTTGTGCAACTTTGCCCTCATTACAGGTAAGAAAACTGGGTAAGAAAAGTGGCCCAAGTCCACAGGAGGAAAAAGCCATGAAGTATATGTACTTGTTTGGCAGTATTCAGCTGCATGTCTTCACACAAATTACCATCTTTCTTTTGCCTGTTTTCTCACTAGGATACGCTCATGGTTAGGAGGGCCTAACTATTTGTGAAGGGCTCTTACATAGGTAAGGGTAAAAGTACTAATCTTCGATTGCATATGAATGAACTTTATTTTCTGAACTGTCTGAACCTACAAATAGGTGCTGTGTTATCATTTGCATATAATAAAGAAATGCATTGATATGAATGAGACTATACTTTGGAAGAAATTAAAAAGTTTTTTCCAATCTGTGCAGGAAAAACTAAATGTTTTCCTAATAAAATGTTCATTAACATTCTGTAGCCTGTTTTCTGCTGATAATTCACTTTGCTATGCATGTTTTTAATTTCATGTAATCCCATTTGTCAATTGGGTGGAGGAAGGGGTCAACAGGAAGAATAAATCATAACTGGATAGGGGAATAGGAGATGAATTTGAACAGAAGCACAGTATTATAAAAATGTCACAATGAAACACATTACTTTGTGTGTTAATTAAAATAAAACTAATTAAAGATTTGGAACAATAAAAATTCAAGCTAAAGCCATGATCATGAAATCTTTGCTTTGTTATGAGACAGAATGCTTATTTAGCTTTCCTAGGCTCTGGCTTAGTATGCCAAAACATATCCCTTGTGGCTGCAATCCCCTCACTTCTCAGTGAGTGGGGTCACTCCTTTAGCCTGGTATGCCTGAGACAGGACAGTGGGTGTGAGAAGAATGAGAAAGTTCAAGACTGTTCTAGAATATAAAGAAATAAACATTGAAAGGACACTTGATCAGTGTCAGGAAGTCCTTTTTTGCAGAACCTTTAGACAGGTTTATCTGATGAAGGGACCACTACTTTTAAGACATAGGCACATTGCCTGGGAGACATTGTGCAAACTTCAGTGCTTATGTCCCATTACCAAGGACATTTGGTCTTTGGTGTTGTCACCAACAACACTTTTTCAAACTCAAATCCTTGCCCAGGTAAAGTTAAAGGGATACACAATCTGTGAAGCCCAGTATAAAACAACATTTCACCCCCAGTACTCAGGACATTTTCTGTGAATATCGCATGATAAAATAAAAGAAAGAATTATTGCTTTTAATGTAAATACTTTTCCTGGCTGCAGAAAATAAAAATGCTACCCAAAAGGTAGATCTTGGCTGAGCTAATATTTTAGGATTTATTTACTTCACAGAAAAGTAAGTATTGAGGATGTCCACCCTATCAAATGTTTGGAGTATGCCTGTCCCCTATGGCAGAGATTATATGTGAAACCCACCATGAACATTTCTGAATGTCCTAATACTAGAGGACAACTAGAAAGAGGGAAAATAGATTTTAATACCTTAAACAATATTCACTAGGTCCTTTTTAAAAGACTAAAGACAGCTGCTAAAAAGATTTTCCTCATAACCCAGTCAGCCCCAGATATTAAAAAAAGTTATAAAAGTTAAAAACTTATAAGCAGGTCCCAGTTTCTAGAGATAATTCAAAGGGTGTTTAACAGCAGAGAGTAGACGAGAACTTTTGCCTAAACTGAAAGCCTTCGTCACCTTCTGATGATAAGACACAGTTAGACCTACAGGCATCCAGCAAAATTCTGGTGTCCTATCCTTTGTCAGAGGAATATCTCCTAGCTGGAAGTTCTGCCTCCAATCAAAAGATGCAGTTAGATTATCTCTCAGACTGAAAACAAAGATTCCTGGGGGTATGGGCAGAAACCAACCCCCCAGGACTGGTCCAACATTAGTTCAGCTACCCTGTCCAGATTAAATACCCAGTGACCCTGGAAGCAAAAGGGAAATTGCAGTCATATTGTCTGGCTTGAAGAGACTGGAATCCTGGCGCCCTGCCAGTCACCCTGGACTACAGCTCTCCTGCCTCCGAAGACACCTGGGGCCTCTCATTCTCATGAGTCTGACTCTCCCAGAGAAACAGGTGTACACTGTCTTGAACCAGAAAGATGCTTTCTTCAGCCTTCCACGGGCAGAGGTGAGTCAATGTTGTTCCTACCTGTCAAGAATAAGACCACTACCACAGTTTAAAGCCAAATCTGAAGCAAGCTTTAATTAATACTGGCCAGGTTGATGGACTCTCTGGCCAAATCCATCTCTGTTTTCCCAGAAAATGGCCCCAAATCACATTTTGCAGGAGCTTAAAAAGACAAAATCCATAATTCACTGCATTTCCCATGAAGTCCAATCAGGGCAAGCATACATCCTGATGTGCTTCCTGCCTCCATGCCTCCCGCCTATATCCAATCAGGGTCAAGGGTACATTCTGACATATTTCCTGCCCACATACCTCCCACCCACATCTGATCAAGCACATCTGGTGCAGTTGGGACAAACAAATTTACTTAGGGGAGTGAAAACAAGTGGCTTGCTATCTCCTACTAACAATTGTTATTCTTTTTTTTAAAGATATAAGGGTGGTCTCACAAAAGACAGTGGTCCAATGAGGGGCAGCTGGTCCCAAAAGTGGTAGCAGTGGGTGACCCGAGGCCTCGGTGGGCCACCTTGGTGGGTGGGAGACCATGGTGGGTGAGAGACAAACAGATACACCATGCAGAGAGAGTTTGAGTATAGAGTTTATTCAGTGGGTTATGGAAGGGAAGGGGAAGGGGGAGAGGGAGAAGTGGAAGGAGGAGAGAGAGAGAGAGAGAGAGAGAGAGAGAGAGAGAGAGAGAGAGAGAGAGAGACAGAAGTTACCTCTTTGGAAGAAAGATGGAGAGAGAGAGAGTGCAGGTTGAAGGAGACAAAATTTCTGCTTCCCTCTGTGGAAGGGGAGGGGTTGGGAGAGAGCAGAGTTTGTCTCTTAAAGGGACAGGGCACCCAGGTGACAGACCAGGCCAGCACATCATAACATTCCCATCTCTTTGTTATAATAAAAAAGTGGGAAGTTAGGTACAACAGGTCGAAGGAATTGGGATGATGGATTCTCAGGACTGCTTCCTGCTTATTTGTAGGTGTCATCTTGGGGAGACCTGAGAAAGGTCACATCCTGGGGTAGCTGGTCTCTTTACTCCTGTCCAGGATTTGTGGTCTGGAATTGTCTGGTGTCTCTTGCACCTAGCAAGGTGTTGTCAGAACAGAAGACAAAGTTAAGTTTAGGAAGAGAAATAAAATTTCAGGACCAGGGAATTGAGAAGGGTGTTTCTGACCTGTTTAAGGGGGATTCTTCAGTTCAGATCCCTGGAACTCACAAGAATTCTTTGGATTTGTGAAAAAATAAGCATTAGACATATACTTTGTATAAACAGTAGCATATTTATGTCAGATTGGCTGTGACAGATATTTTTGCACAATGAAAAGTATTTTTAAGTCTAAGGAAGGCAGCGTGAGAGAAATTTGATAGCTTATACTTGTCCTCACACCTTTATAACTTACAGGTAGGTATACATCTTAATAACTTGTATTTGTAATTTACTGAAATTTGTTTGTGAGATTGTCCTTTTAAATTGACAAAACCTCTCAGCTGTCAAACTGCATCAGAGATCTTTGAGGAGGATAAAATTTTACTTGAGTTACTGATTAATAATTGATAGAGAACTTACTTGATTAGCTATCTAGAGTCCCTCCTCAGGGTCCTCCATGGTAGCTGAAGGCCATATTTGCCTTCTGCTGTTTAGCGCAGGGCCTGCCAGGTTTTAGAAGATCCATGGGCTAAGAAATCTGTAGGAAGACAAACCTACCTTTACCTGAGCAGCTAGGCTGTCAATTCCAGTGATTCTGCCCACATCTGGAGATTTTCAGTTTAGTGAAAGGCAGTTTTTCCCAGCCTCCCACCCTCGTAGGACCCACAGAGACCTCTGGTGCTGGGACTGGCTACCCCTCGTGGTCTGCTGCTGCTCCTTGGAAAACTGTACTGTTTTATCTGAACCATTACAACAATGGCCGCCAGCATTTCAGGAATTATCTGTCCTTGGGCAAGTGGCTTGCAGATCACAGGCATTTTTGTTTCACGGCTCTCTTAGGCATAGTAATTAAGACTTAAAATTTAGCTCTCACATCAACCCAAACTTTAAATGGACAGACCCAGTAGGAGGTTTTGGTAGGCAATATGCTTGGACCAGATTGCACCAAAATTTAAAGACATTAACTTCAGACTTCTTGCCCTTCATTCAGAGGTTTCCTGAAAAAAATAGATTATAAAAGGGTCACTGAGGGATGGGTGTGAGAGACACAGACATTGAGATGTAGCAATAAGCCCAGCCCCTTAGGGGCGTGTTCGCCTCAGGCGAATGTTTACTTTACCTTCTGCTTTCCTGGTCTCCGTGGGAACAGTGGTTCTGTAAGTCTATTTCCCCATTAAAGCTGTATATATTTTTACAATCTGTCTGCATTCATTTATGCTGTTACATTGAGATACAAAATATCAGTTAAGAAAGCTCAGCTTTGTGGAAGGCTGCCTATCTTGGCTACCAGCTTCAGGGAAGCAGAAGGAGCCTGTCTCAGAGTAGGATTGCTGCCATCCTTCAGATCCCGACTCCAAAGACTAAGAGACTGGGTCAAGCGTTCCTAGGTGCCCCTGGATATTGCTGCCTCTGGACACCAGAGTTTGTGAACAGCAAAGCCTCTATACACCAACACAAAGTGGGGTACTAAACTCCTAATCTGGACCAAACAAAAGACAAATGGGGTTTTATCCCAAACTTTGGGGCCATGGGAATGCATGGTGACATACATGTCTAAATGATTGGACCATGTAGACACAGAAAGGCCCACTTGTTTAAGAGTTGTTGGTGTTACTACTGATTTAATGAAAGAGCCTTTGCTTCTATGGCCTGCCTGCACCAAGCAGGGTAGGCGCTTTGTTTGCAACCTGCCCCATCAGCACGGAGGCCTGATCTCTCGGCGCCAGGAGACCCAGCATTGGGGTGAGTTTCTGGCCCCGCCCGGTGCCAGCCTGGGACAGGGAGCTCAGAGGTTCCTTGGCCCCCTATCCTTCTTGGGCTCTCTGCAGGGCCTCTCCTCCCTGCATACCGCCTCTTTCTTCCTAGCCCACCCAGCTTCCATCCAGAACCCTTCCCACTTCGGCCCCACCGCCCTCTTTCGGCACATAACATCACCCAGCCCAGCCTGTCTGGGCACTGGGTCCGAATCCTAGGGGCACCCAAGCGGGTGGGAGTTCCTTTGCTTCTATGGCCTGCCTGCACCAAGCAGGGTAGGCGCTTTGTTTGCAAGCTGCCCCATCAGCACGGAGGCCTGATCTCTTGGCGCTAGGAGAGCCAGCATTGGGTAGAGCCAGCGTTGGGGCACCAGGAGAGCCAGCATTGGGGAGAGCCAACATTGGGGAGAGCCAGCGTTGGGTAAGCAAGGAGACCTGATCCAGTAAAAGAAGATCCATAAGGGAGCATTTGGAAGAAGAGATGGGCAGATGCCAAGGCAAGAATTCGCCCAACAAGCTGAAAAGCAACATGAAGCCACCAGAAACCAGCGACCTCACAACAGGAGGACATGAACACCTTAATCAAGAAGAAGTAGAAAAGATTGATTTATGAAAGTGATTGACGCCCTTAAACAGCATGTAAAAAACGCTCTTATAGAAATGGATGAGAAATAAAACAGAAAGTTTGAAGAATTGAATAAATTAATGAATAATACCCTAGAAAACCAAGGAAAAACAATCAAACAGATAATGGAAACAGTTCAAGACTTGAAAACTGAAATGGAGGCAAAGAAGAAAACACAAACAGAGGGCCGGCTGGACATGGAAAATTTAAGTAAACAAACAGAGTCTACAGAAACAAGCATAACCAACAGAATACAAGAGTTAGAAGAAAGAATCTCAGATTCTGAAGATACCATAGAGAAAATAAACACACTGATCTGATGGAGGAAGGTCATTGGCCAATAAAGAAACTGCTTGGCCCTGTGGGTGGAGTAAACAGAACAAAATGCTGGGAGGAAGAGGAAGTGAGGTCAGAGACTCCACCGCTCTGCTCTCGGGAGCAGACGCCTCAGGGAGACGCCATACTCCCAGCTCCCAGGCAGACACACGCCATGAAGCTCGACCCAGGATGGACTAGGCTAGAATCTTCCCGGTAAGACCGGTGCTCACCGATTATTAGAGATGGGTTGATCAGGATATCAGAATTAGCCAGTAAGGGCTAGGGCAGAAGGGCCAAGCAGTGATTAAATGAATACAGTTTGTGTGTTGTTATTTCGGGCATAAGCTAGCCGGGCAGGCGGCTGGGGTGTTGGGGATGCAGCCCCGCCGCCGCCCCCTATTACTACACTGATCAAAGAAAACAGCAAGTCCAACAAACTCTCATCACAAAACATTCAGGAAATATGGGACACAATAAAAAGGCCAAACCTAAGAATAATAGGAGTAGAAGAAGGAGAAGAAGCACAGCTCAAAGGTCCTGAATATATATTTAATAAAATTATAGAAGAAAACTTTCCCAACCTAAAGAAAGATATACCTATGAAGGTTCAAGAAGCATACAGAACACCGAATAGGCTGGATCAAAAAAAAAATCCCCTCGCCATATAATTATCAAAACACAAAGCATACAGAATAAGGAAAGAATATTAAGAGCTGCAAAGGAAAAAGGCCAAATTACTTATAAAGGTAAACCTATCAGACTTACACCTGACTTCTCTATGGAAACCATGAAAGCCAGAAGGTCCTGGATAGATGTACTTCAGAAACTGAGAGACCATGGATACAAGCCCAGATTACTATACCCAGCCAAGCTTTCATTCACTATAAATGGAGAAAATAAAATTTTCCAGGATAAAAACAAATTTAAACAATACACAGCCACAAATCCACCTTTACAGAAAGTAATAGAAGGAAAATCATTAACCAAGGAGTCCAACAATGACCACAATAACTCAGACATCTAGAGACCCTTCACCAACACAAATCAAAGAAGGGAAACACACAAACTCTATGACTAAAAAAGTGACTGGAGTTAACAACCACTGGTCATTAATATCACTTAATGTCAATGGACTCAACTCACGTATAAAAAAGCACAGGCTAAGAGATTGGATAAAAAAAACAAGATGCAACATTCTGCTGTTTACAAGAAACACACCTCAACCACAAAGACAGGCACCTACTCAGAGTAAAGGGCTGGGAAAAGGCTTATCAAGCAAATGTACCTAAGAAACAAGCAGGTGTGGCCATACTAATCTCTAACAAAGTTGACTTCAAACTTAAATCAGTCAGAAGAGATGGAGAGGGGCATTTTATACTCATAACAGGAACAATTCATCAGGATGAAGTCTCAATCCTGAATATCTATGCCACTAATATAAAAGCACCTACATACAAAAAAGAAACATTGCTAAAACTCAAGGCAGCCATCAAACCGCACACACTAATACTAGGAGACTTCAACACTCCTCTCTCACCAATGGACAGGTCAATCAGACAGAAACCTAACAGAGAAATAAGAGAATTAATGGAGGTAATGAATCAAATGGACTTAACAGACATCTATAGAACATTCCAACCAAATAGGAAAGAATATACCTTCTTCTCTGCAGCTCATGGAACTTTCTCAAAAATCGACCACATAGTCGGTAACAAAGCAAATATCCACAGTTACAAAAAAATATTTGTAACCACCTGTGTCTTATCAGGTCACCATGGATTAAAGTTAGAATTCAACAACAATGCTACCCCCAGAAAGCCTACAAACTCATGGAAACTGAACAGTCAACTACTGAACCATACCTGGATTAAGGAAGAAATAAAGAAAGAAATTAAAGTCGTCCTGGAATTCAATGAAAATAAAGAAACTACATACTCAAACTTATGGGACACTATGAAAGCAGTTCTAAGAGGAAAGTTCATAGCACTAAGTGCCCACTTAAAGAAAACAGAAAAAGCTCACATTGGAGACTTAACAGCCCACCTGAAAGCTCTAGAAAAAAAAAAGAAGCAGACTCACCTAGGAGCAGTAGAAGACTGGAAATAATAAAACTGAGGGCTGAAATCAACAAAATAGAAACACAGAAAACAATACAAAGAATCAATGAAACAAAAAGCTGGTTCCTGGAGAAAATCAACAAGATTGACAAACCCCTATCCAAAATAATCAAACGGCAGAGAGAGAATTTGAAAATTAATAAGATCAGAAATGAAAAGGGGGACATAACCACAGACACAGAGGAAATTCAGAGAATAATTAGATCTTACTACAAAAGCCTATATGCCACAAAACTGGAAACTGTAAAGGAAATGGACACTTTTTAAGATAAGTACCATATACCAAAGTTAAACCAGGACCAGGTAAACAATCTAAATAGACCTGTTAGTCGCAAAGAATTAGAAGAGCTTATCAAAAACCTCCCTACCAAAACAAGCCCAGGACCAGATGGTTTCAATGAAGAATTCTACCAGAACTTCCAAGAAGACCTAATACCTATACTCCTTAATGTATACCACAATATAGAAACAGAAGAAGCATTGCCAAATTCCTTTTATGAAGCTACAGTTACTCTGATACTAAAACCGCCCAAAGACTCAACCAAGAAAGAGAACTATAGACCAATCTCACTCATGAACATCGATGCAAAAATCCTCAACAAAATACTGGCAAACCGAATCCAAGAACACATTAGAAAAATTATCCATTATGATCAAGTAGGCTTCATCCCAGAGATCCAGGGCTGGTTCAACATATGAAAATCTATCAATGTAATCCATCATATAAATAAACTGAAAGAAAAAATCATATGATCATTTCATTAGATGCTGAAAAAGCATTTGACAAAATTCAACATCCCTTTATGATAAAAGTATTGGAGATATTAGGGATACAAGGGTCATATCTAAATATAATAAAAGCTATATACAGCAAGCCGACAGCTAACATCAAATGAAATGGAGAGAAACTTAAAGCCATCCCACTAAACTCAGGAACACGACAAGGCTGTCCACTCTCTCCATACCTCTTCAATATAGTGCTTGAAGTTCTAGCAATAGCAATAAGACAACATAAGGGGATCAAGGGGATTCTATTTGGAAAGGAAGAAGTGAAACTTTCGTTATTTGCAGATGATATGATAGTGTACATAAGCGACCCCAAAAACTCCACCAAAGAACTTTTACAGCTGATAAACACCTTTAGTAATGTGGCAGGATACAAGATCAACTCCAAAAAATCAGATGCCTTCCTATACACTAAGGATAAGGAAGCATAGAGGGAAATCAGAGAAGCATCACCCTTCATGATAGCCACAAACAGCATAAAATATCTTGGGGTAACTCTAACCAAGGAAGTGAAAGATCTATTTGACAAGAACTTTAAGGCATTGAAGAAAGAAATTGAGGAGTATACCAGAAAATGGAAGGACCTCCCTTGCTCTTGGATTGGGAGGATCAACATAGTAAAAATGGCAATTCAACCAAAGGCAATTTATAGATCCAATGCAATCCCCATCAAGGTCCCATCAAAATTCTTCACAGATCTTGAGAGGACAATAATCAACTTTATATGGAAAAATAAAAAACCCAGGATAGCCAATACAATCCTATATAATAAAGGATTGTCTGGAGGCATTACCATCCCTGACTTCAAACTCTATTACAGAGCTACAGTGATGAAAACAGTGTGGTACTGGCATAAAAACAGAGAAGTCGACCAATGGAATCATATGGAAGACCCGAATTTTAACCCACAAACCTATGAACACCTCAGTTTTGATAAAGGAGCCAAAAGTATACAATGGAAGAAAGAGTGCATCTTCAAGAAATGGTGCTGGCATAACTGGATGTCAACCTGTAGAAGAATGAAAATAGACCCATATCTATCACCATGCACAAAACTCAAGTCCAAATGGATTAAAGACCTCACTATCAGTCAGAACACATTGAACCTAATAGAAGAGAAAGTGGGAAGTACCCTACAACAGATGGGCACAGGAGATCACTTCCTATGTGTAACCCCAACAGCACAGACATTAAGGGCAACATTGAATAAATGGGAGCTACTAAAACTGAGAAGCTTCTGTAAAGCAAAGGACACTGTCACCAAGACAAAAAGGCAACTTACTCATGGGAGAAGATCTTCACCAACCCTGCAACAGACAAAGGTCTGATCTCCAAATTATATAGAGAACTCAGGAAACTAGACTTTAAAATGCTAATTAACCCAATTGAAAAATGGGGCACTGAACTGAAGAGAGAATTCTCAGCAGAGGAAGTTCAAATGGCCAAAAGACACTTAAGGTCATGCTCAACCTCCTTAGCGATCAGGGAAATGCAAATCAAAACAACTTTGAGATATCATCTTACACCTGTCAGAATGGCTAAAATAAAAAACTCCAATGATAGCCTTTGCTGGAGAGGCTGTGGAGGAAGGGGCACCCTCATCCATCGCTGGTGGGAATTCAATCTTGTGCAACCACTTTGGAAATCAGTGTTTCGTTTTCTCAGGAAATTCTGGATCAACCTACCCCTGGACCCAGCAATACCACTCCTGGGAATATACCCTAGAGATGCCCTATCATATGACAAGAGCATTTGTTCAACCATGTTCATAGAAGTATTATTTGTAATAGCCAGAACCTGGAAACAACCTAGATGCCCCTCAATGGAAGAATGAATGAAGAAAGTATGGAATATATACACATTAGAGTACTATGCTGCGGTAAAAAACAATGACTTCTTGAATTTTGCATGCAAATGGATGGAAATAGAAAACACTATTCTGAATGAGGTAACCCAGACCCAAAAAGATGAATATGGGATGTACTCACTCATAATTGGTTTCTATCCATAAATAAGGGTCACGGAGTCTACAATTGGTGATCCTAAGGAAGCTAAGAAAGAAGTTGAACCAAAGGAAAAACATATAGTTATCCTCTTGGCTATGGGAAGTAGACAAAATGGCCGGGGAGAAAATTGGGATCTTGGGGGTGGGTTGGAATGGGGGCAAGGGGAGATGGGGAGAGAAAAGGGAGAAGGGGAGAATGGGGGGAACTTGGGGAAAAAGGAAGATTGGGATAAAGGAAGGTAGGATAGGGGAGTACGGAAGCACAATTCTTAGTTAAGGGAGCCACCTTAGGGTTGGCAAGAGACTTGAACCTAGAGTGGCTCCCAGGAGCCCAAGCCGAGGTCCCCAGTTAGTTCCTTGGGCAGCTGAGGATAGGGAACCGGAAATGACCCTAGCCTACAGCAATACTGACGAATATCTTGCATATCATCATAGAACCTTCATCTGGTGATGGATGGAGATAGAGACAGAGACCCACACTGGAGCACTGGACTGAGCTCCCAAGGTCCCAGTGAGGAGCAGAAGGAGGGAGAACATGAGCAAAGAAGTCGGGACCACGAGGGGTGCACCCACCCACTGAGACAGTGGAGCTGATCTACTGGGAGCTCACCAAGGCCAGCTGGACTGTGACTGAAAAAGCATGGGTTCAAACTGGACTCTCTGAACATGGCGAACAATGAGGGCTGATGAGAAGCCAAGGACAATGGCACGGGGTTTTGATCCTATGCAATGTGCTGGCTTTGTGGGAGCCTAGCCAGTTTGGATGTTCACCTTCCTAGATATGTACGGGGGGGGGGGAGGACCTAGGACTTACCACAAGGCAGGGAATCCTGACTGCTCTTTGGACTGGAGAGGGAGGGGGAGAGGAGTGGGAGGAGGGGGAGAAGGATGGGAGGAGGAGGAGAAGGGTGGGAGGAGGGGAAGGGAAATGGGAGGCTGGGAGAAGGTGAAAACTTGTTTTTTTTTTTTTCCTTTTCTCAATAAAAAAAAGAAAGAAAGCAAACAAGTTAACTCTGGGTCTGAATCGTAAACTCACCTCTGTGGTCAATCACTCATGGCGATGTTGTCTTTAGCAATATACCCTTGTCATCAATTTGTGGAGAGAAACTATAGCCATTTGCATCAGTTTCTTCATCCAGAGCTAGCCTCAGAAAAGATCTCTTGAGTGTTTTATGAGGTTACATGAATGTAAACACATTATTAGCAACTGACACATATGGTTATTGACATTCTAATTTTAAAAGAAAGTACTGAATTAGAGAAGTTAGAAGTAGGAAAGATAATCAAGGAATGCAGTTGAATACATAAGTTTGGTTGGCTTTGCTTAAAATATTTTCTTTGAATAAGTAGTTCGTATGAGAAACTATGAGCCATGTGTGAGTAAAGAAGTGGAAATCTGGGTTCCTCTTCAGTTCTGTTTCAATTAGATTTATCTGTTTCTGCACATCAAATCATCATGAAATGTAGTGGCTCAAGACATTGCTTTATTTTTTATCCCTTTCCATTCTGCAGGTTGAGCTACCTTAGCAAGTTAGAGTCTCACTTGGAAATTCTTATGCAGTCAGAGTCAGAAGCTGGCTTAGTCTGCAGATTTCAAAAGCTCTGCACTCACAGACACTAAGCTCACAAAGCTGACAGCATTTGGTTGTTGACAAAGGCTGTAGCTGGGCCTGACGGCTAGAACATTTAAATTAAATTTATGTTGCTTGATATCACAGCTCAGCAAATGGGTCATAAGAGATCCCCCAAAGGTGAGTGTTCCAAAGGACCAAGTGGAAGCTTCAAAATGTAAAATATAGTTTCAGGCCTTCAGTTCCAGAGTATAGCTTCTACCACATCCTACTGGTCACACAGAGTTAACTCCTATATGAGATCCAACAACACAAGAGCAAAAACAAGAGAACTGTTGGTTGCCACAGAAAAGTGAGTGCCACTCATTGCATCCTTATGCTGATCTTGTCATGCTGGAAATTGTCATGTTTCATGAGTGTTACAGCTGGCTTGGGAGTATTTAATTACTCTCCCTCCCTTGGCACCTTGCACTGTATTTTCTGGAACCATGAAAGCTAGACTACAGGAAAGAGGCTTTCAAGTCACATCCAGGTCAAATCATCTTAGTTGTGTGTCCTAAGTATGTGGTGTCTTCAGCTAGAGGGACCCACCCTCAACCCCTGAGAGACAAGGGGTTGTCTATAATCTATATTGTTTGGAAGGTCACTTGAATTTATCTGAACAACCATTTAAAAGTAGGTTTCTGGTGCCCACTCCTGGGATTTTGCTAATCTATCATTCTTATGGGGAGCATTGCCAACCCAATTGGCTCAACTTCCTTTAATACACACACACACACACACACACACACACACACACACACACACACTCACACATGTACACATGCACACATATACATTTATGTGTATTGTGTATGATTTTAGGTAAATATAACATAATATTGAATACACATATCCATAGAAACATTCTTTGAAATATAGGTCAAGACAGAAACAATCTGAAAGTCCATCAAAAAGACTGCGATAAATAAAGCATGTGTATTTTTTGACCACACTATATAGAATAGGATGGAGGTGACTGCTGGTGGGCTACTCCCTTCCTTGTCACAGTGGAATCTAGGGATTCACTTCAGATCTCCTAGCAACTGAGTAGCCTCAACGAAACAAATCCCTGAGGCTGATGCCGTGACCACAGACAGGAATATGGGAGACCACAGACTGCCAGGGAACAAGGCCCGGCGGACACTAAAGTCAACATCTCAGGACATGACCAGCAAGTCTGTGTGGAAAGACTCTTCCAAATATTTCTTAAAGCACAAGAAAGATCAGCTGAGGTTGCCCACCTCCGTGGAGGGCCAGCACCGCCTCTATGTTAAGGAACAGCCAGATGATTTCAGGAAAGTCGGGACACCAAGTGAAGTGCTGACCCCACGCAGCATGGAGGGTACCTTTTTCCCTACGATTTCTCGCGGAATGCGCAGTCCGGTCGCCAACAAGAACCAGAGAAAGCTGATTGAGGACTCAGGGCTGTATCAACCACTTTTGCCAGTTCATCAAACACGTAGAACCTTCTGGGACGACATAGGTTTCCGCCAGAATCAGAATCTGTTTGGTCCCTGGCCTCGAGGAGAAGAAACTTCTGCAGACATATTAATCAAAATGCTGGAAACACCGAGACCTAACCGGATGCAGGAGAACAAGTGGCTGTATTGGGAAGATCACAGGGAAGCAACCAAGCAGCCCACCAACTCTGGCAAACAGTCTCAAGGGAAATTAGATCTGGACCCCTACAAGCTTCCTTGGTCATGTGAAGGCAGACACAAGAGACAAGATATGCTTAGCTCTATTTATTATAAATATATATACAAAGGAGGGGATGACATCTGTGACTGTGCTGAACCTTGGCGAGAGCCCAATGAACAAATTGACACGGGCTATGAAAACCAACCAAGCTATGAAGAATCACCTGTCAAGAAAACTGATCTGCCTACATTTGATCACAGATATGGCAGGAAAACGAGTAAAGTGAAGGACACCAGACTCTATAAACAAGACTCCAACTTTATTATAAAACTCCAAACACCACAAGATTCTTATAAAACCAGCAAGGAGACTAGGTATGAATCACCATACTTAAGAAACAACCAGTTTGAAATACTAGAAAATGAAGACCCTATAACAGATTCCAATGAACTTGAACTTCAAATTGAAAACCTTGGTAATTCAGAAAATACTGATGAAGCTTATGATCCAACTGACTGGAAATACTTCATAAGCAAGGAGGACACTGCTCTCAGCAGCCTTGAGCTGATGTATATGAAGGGATGGGGTAATGAAAGGTCTACTCCTACATCAAAAATGTTTAAAGACTATTATTGGATCATGGATACAGATGATGACGACGACGATGACGATGAGGAAGAACATAAAGAAGAAAAGAAAGAGTGAAGAAAAAAAGAAAGAAAATAACTAGATGACTTTCTAATTAGGAATTATTTGGTTATATTTAGTGCTCATTTACAATCAATTAAATAATGCATCATGAAATAATTTTCATTGAACTTCTGCCTTAACATCTGCCATAACACGAATATGTTAGATACTTCATCAACTATGGGACAAACATTCACATGTACTTCTGCCACATTTTTTGTAGCATTGAAGATATTACATCATTACATGAATCATTTATAAGAATGCATAAATTAGTCTAAAGAAGATCCAGTGATGACACTAATAATGTGAGAAGAATCGCAAAACACCACAACTGCACAGAAGAAAAGGAAACTTTTACAGCTATCTGTGGATTAAAACATAATGAAATAACTAGCAATTATTCCTGTCAACCAAAACTTGAAATTGATAGACAAATAAATGTGAATTCATCTTCTGTGATAGTAATGTTATTAATAATTTTAGTTTCCAATTCATTTTAGTGTTTATAACAATTTCAAACTTGTTTCTGTACAGAACATTCACAAAGCAGTGGATATTTTCATTTATTTTCTTTGTACATGTTCTGTGAGAAAAGGTAAGATTTAATATTTTCACAATTAAATCCTTATCATATGGGATTTGCAAATATTGCAATCTCATAGCACCTTTTAATATTTTATTTCTTTTTCCTGCAGAAAATGTTGTCATCTCTCACTTGTCTTTCTTTTGCTTTCATAGTCGAAGCTTTTAATGTCATATCTAAAAAATTAATACTCATGCAAATATCCAAGTGATTTCTCCCCATGTTCTTTTCTTATGATGTCAGATACTACATTTAAGTGTTTAGTCCATTTTGGATTCATTATTTTTTATTTATTTATTTTTATTAATTTTTTGATTTTTATTGAGCTCTACATTTTTCTCTGCTCCCCTCTCTGCTTCTCCCCTCCCTTTCAATTCTCTCCCAAGGTCCCATGTTTCCAATTTACTCAGGAGATCTTGTCTTTTTCTACTTCCCATGTAGATTAGATCTATGTAAGTTTCTCTTAGTGTCCTCATTGTTGTCTAGGTTCTCTAGAATTGTGATTTGTGGAGTGATTTTCTTTGCTTTATGTTTAAAAACCACTAATGAGTGAGTACATGTGGTATTCGTCTTTCTGTATCTGGGTTACCTCACTCAATATGATGTTTTCTAGATCCATCCATTTTCCTGCAAAATTCAAAATGTCATTTTTTCTGCTATGTAGTACTCCATTGTGTAAATGTACCACATTTTCCTTATCCATTCTTCAGCCGAGGAGTATTTAGGTTGTTTCCAGGTTCTGGTTATGACAAACAATGCTGCTATGAACATAGGTGTGCACATGTCCTTGTGGCACAATTGAGAATCCTTTGGATACCAAAGTGGTATTCCTGGGTCTTGAGGAAGGTTGCTTGCTGATTTTCTGAGAAATCACCACACTGATGTCCAAAGGGGCTGTACCAGATTGCATTCCCACCAGCAATGCAGAAGTGTTCCCTTTTCCCCACAACCTCTCCAGCATAAGTTGTCATCAGTGTTTTTGATCTTGGCCATTCTTACAGGTATAAGATGGAATCTCAGAGTTGTTTTGATTTGCATTTCTCTGATGACTAAGGATATTGAACATTTCCTTAAGTGTCTTTCAGCCATTTTAGATTCCTCTGTTTAGGTCTGTACTCCATTTTTATTAGATTATTTGTTCTTTTGATGACAAATTTCTTCAGTTCTTTGTATATTTTGGAGATCAAACCTCTGTATGATGTGGGGTTAACAAATATATTTTTCCATTCTGTGGGCTGTCATTTTGTCTTGTTGATCATGTTCTTTACAGAAGCTTTTCAGTTTCAAGAGGTCCCATTTATTAATTGTTTCTCTCAGTTTCTGTGCGGCTGGGGTTATATTTAGGAAGTGGTCTCCTGTGACAATGCATTCAAATGTACTTCCCACTGTCTCTTCTATAATGTTCAGTGTGGCTGGCTTTATGTTGAGGTCTTTGATCTGTTTGAACTTAAGTTTTGTGCATGATAATAGATATGGATCTATTTTCATTCTTCTACATGTTGGTATCCAGTTATGCTAACATCATTTGTTAAATATGCTTTCTTTTTTCCATTTGATATTTTTTGCTTCTCTGTCAAAAATCAGGAATTTGAAGCTGTGTGGATTAATATCCAGATCTTCTATTAGATTCCAGAGTCTCTCCTGCTCCACTGCTGCTACTGCTTCTTTAGAGGGATGGATAGGCCCAAATTAACTTGCAGTAAATACTTGCTGCTTTTGCACTGAAATTGGTTTTATGGTGGTATTTTGGGGATCTGAATTTTGGGCATAACAGAGGTTTTATAATGATGTGGGTCATTCAGGGTGTTAACCTTCCCCTTTATCCCATGGTATCTTAACATATACCACTCCATTTTTAACATAGCCACTGAAATACTTGAATGCAAACATGAGCAAACTTAATTTGGAAGTTAAATTTCAGTAAGTCTAGTCGCAATTAGAAACATGTCAACATGGAGTAGTTTATTGGAAGAGTGGTGTTCACACAGGTAAGTTAAGTCTCTGACCTTGCCCAACACATAATCATAATGCCAATTTGTCTCCTATTCTACAATGTAATTCAGTGTTATCCATGCGTCATCAAAAAGCACCATATTTGACCAAGCAGGGTAGGCGCTTTGTTTGCAACCTGCCCACCAGCACGGAGGCCTGATCTCTCGGCGCCAGGAGACCCAGCGTTGGGGAGAGACAACATTGGGGAGAGCCAGCATTGGGTAGGCAAGGAGACCTGATCCGGTAAAGAAGATACATAAGGGAGCATTTGGAAGAAGAAATGGGTAGACGCCAAGGCAAGAATTCGCACAACAAGCTGAAAAGCAACATGAAGCCACCAGAAACCAGCGACCTCACAACGGGAGGACATGAACACCTTAATCAAGAAGAAGTAGAAAAGATTGACTTCATGAAAGTGATTGATGCCCTTAAACAGCATGTAAAAAACGCCCTTATAGAAATGGATGAGAAATATAACAGAAAGTTTGAAGAATTGAATAAATCTGATACCCTAGAAAACCAAGGAAAAACAATCAAACAGATAATGGAAACAGTTCAAGACTTGAAAACTGAAATGGAGGCAAAGAAGAAAACACAAACAGAGGGCCGGCTGGACATGGAAAATTTAAGTAAACAAACAGAGTCTACAGAAACAAGCATAACCAACAGAATACAAGAGTTAGAAGAAAGAATTTCAGATTCTGAAGATACCATAGAGAAAATAAACACACTGATCAAAGAAAACAGCAAAACCAACAAACTCTCATCACAAAATATTCAGGAAATATGGGACACAATAAAAAGACCAAACCTAAGAATAATAGGAGTAGAAGAAGGAGAAGTGCAGCTCAATGGTCCAGAAAATATATTTAATAAAATTATAGAAGAAAACTTTCCTAACCTAAAGAAAGATATACCTATGAAGGTTCAAGAAGCATACAGAACACCGAATAGGCTGGATCAAAAAAGAGCATCCCCTCGCCATATAATTATCAAAACACAAAGCATACAGAATAAGGAAAGAATATTAAGAGCTGCAAAGGAAAAAGGCCAAATTACTTATAAAGGTAAACCTATCAGACTTACACCTGACTTCTCTATGGAAACCATGAAAGCCAGAAGGTCCTGGATAGATGTACTTCAGAAACTGAGAGACCATGGATGCAAGCCCAGATTACTATACCCAGCCAAGCTTTCGTTCACTATAAATGGAGAAAATAAAATTTTCCAGGATAAAAACAAATTTAAACAATACACAGCCACAAATCAAGCTTTACAGAAAGTAATAGAAGGAAAATCACTAACCAAGGAGTCCAACAATGACCACAATAACTCAGACATCTAGAGACCCTTCACCAACACAAATCAAAGAAGGGAAACACACAAACTCTACGACTCAAAAAATGACTGGAGTTAACAACCACTGGTCATTAATATCACTTAATGTCAATGGACTCAACTCACCTATTAAAAGGCACAGGCTAAGAGATTGGATACGAAAACAGGATGCAACATTCTGCTGTTTACAAGAAACACACCTCAACCACAAAGACAGGCACCTACTCAGAGTAAAGGGCTGGGAAAAGGCTTATCAAGCAAATGGACCTAAGAAACAAGCAGGTGTGGCCATACTAATCTCTAACAAAGTTGACTTCAAACTTAAATCAATCAGAAGAGATGGAGAGGGGCATTTTATACTCATAACAGGATGAAGTCTCAATCCTGAACATCTATGCCCCTAATATAAAAGCACCCATGTACATAAAAGAAACATTGCTAAAACTCAAGGCAGCCATCAAACCGCACACACTAATACTAGGAGACTTCAACACTCCTCTCTCACCAATGGACAGGTCAATCAGACAGAAACCTAACAGAGAAATAAGAGAATTAATGGAGGTAATGAATCAAATGGACTTAACAGACATCTATAGAACATTCCACCCAAATAGGAAAGAATATACCTTCTTCTCTGCAGCTCATGGAACCTTCTCAAAAATCGACCACATAGTCGGTAACAAAGCAAACATCCACAGTTACAAAAGAAATATTAGTAACCACCTGTGTCTTATCAGATCACCACGGATTAAAGTTAGAATTCAACAACAATGCTACCCTCAGAAAGCCTACTAATTCATGGAAACTGAACATTCAACTACTGAACCATACCTGGATTAAGGAAGAAATTAAGAAAGAAATTAAAGTCTTCCTGGAATTCAATGAAAATAAAGAAACAACATACTTAAACTTATGGGACACTATGAAAGCAGTTCTAAGAGGAAAGTTCATAGCACTAAGTGCCCACTTAAAGAAAACAGAGAAAGCTCACATTGGAGACTTAACAGCCCACCTGAAAGCTCTGGAAAAAAAAGAAGCAGACTCACCTAGGAGCAGTAGAAGACTGGAAATAATCAAACTGAGGGCAGAAATCAACAAAATAGAAACACAGAAAACAATACAAAGAATCAATGAAACAAAAAGCTGGTTCCTGGAGAAAATCAACAAGATTGACAAACCCCTATCCAAAATAATCAAACGGCAGAGAGAGAATTTGAAAATTAATAAGATCAGAAATGAAAAGGGGGACATAACCACAGACACAGAGGAAATTCAGAGAATAATTAGATCTTACTACAAAAGCCTATATGCCACAAAACTGGAAAATGTAAAGGAAATGGACACTTTTTTAGATAAATACCATATACCAAAGTTAAACCAGGACCAGGTGAACAATCTAAATAGACCTGTTAGTCGCGAAGAAATAGAAGAGGTTATCAAAAACCTCCCTACAAAAAAAAGCCCAGGACCAGATGGTTTCAATGCGGAATTCTACCAGAACTTCCAAGAAGTCCTAATATCTATACTCGTTAATGTATACCACAATATAGAAACAGAAGAGGCATTGCCAAATTCCTTTTATGAAGCTACAGTTACTCTGATACTAAAACCACACAAAGATTCAACCAAGAAAGAAAATTATAGACCAATCTCACTCATGAACATCGATGCAAAAATCCTCAACAAAATACTGGCAAACCGAATCCAAGAACACATTAGGAAAATTATCCATTATGATCAAGTAGGCTTCATCCCAGGGATGCAGGGCTGGTTCAACATACGAAAATCTATCAATGTAATCCAGCATATAAATAAACTGAAAGAAAAAAAACCATACGATCATTTGATTAGATGCTGAAAAAGCATTTGACAAAATTCAACACCCCTTTATGATAAAAGTATTGGAGAGATTAGGGATACGAGGGTCATACCTAAATATAATAAAAGCTATATACAGCAAGCCGACAGCTAACATTAAATTAAATGGAGAGAAACTTAAAGCCATCCCACTAAACTCAGGAACACGACAAGGCTGTCCACTCTCGCCATACCTCTTCAATATAGTACTTGAAGTTCTAGCAATAACAATAAGACAACATAAGGGGATCAAGGGGATTCTAATTGGAAAGGAAGAAGTTAAACTTTCGTTATTTGCAGATGATATGATAGTGTACATAAGCGACACCCAAAACTCCACCAAAAACTTTTACAGCTGATAAACACCTTTAGTAATGTGGCAGGATACAAGATCAACTCCAAAAAATCAGTTGCCCTCTTATACACAAAGGATATGGAAGCAGAGAGGGAAATCAGAGAAGCTTAACCTTTCACGATCGCCACAAACAGCATAAAATATCTTGGGGTAACTCTAACCAAGGAAGTGAAAGATCTATTTGACAAGAACTTTAAGGCATTGAAGAAAGAAATTGAGGAGTATACCAGAAAATGGAAGGACCTCCCTTGCTCTTGGATTGGGAGGATCAACATAGTAAAAATGGCAATTCTACCAAAGGCAATTTATAGATTCAATGCAATCCCCATCAGGGTCCCATCAAAATTCTTCACAGATCTTGAGAGGACAATAATCAACTTTATATGGAAAAACAAAAAAACCCAGGATAGCCAAAACAATCCTATACAATAAAGGATTGTCTGGAGGCATTACCATCCCTGACTTCAAACTCTATTACAGAGCTACAGTGATGAAAACAGTGTGGTACTGGCATAAAAACAGAGAAGTCGACCAATGGAATCGTATAGAAGACCCGAATTTTAACCCACAAACCTATGAACACCTCATTTTTGATAAAGGAGCCAAAAGTATACAATGGAAGAAAGAAAGCATCTTTAACAAATGGTGCTGGCATAACTGGATGTCAACCTGTAGAAGAATGAAAATAGACCCATATCTATCACCATGCACAAAACTCAAGTCCAAATGGATTAAAGACCTCACTATCAGTCAGAACACATTGAACCTGATAGAAGAGAAAGTGGGAAGTACCCTACAGGAGATGGGCACAGGAGATCGCTTTCTATGTTTAACCCCAACAGCACAGACTTTAAGGGCAACATTGAATAAATGGGAGCTACTAAAACCGAGAAGCTTCTGTAAAGCAAAGGACACTGTCACCAAGACAAAAAGGCAACCTACTGACTGGGAGAAGATCTTCACCAACCCCGCAACAGACAAAGGTCTGATCTCCAAAATATATAGAGAACTCAGGAAACTAGACTTTAAAATGCTAATTAACCCAATTGAAAAATGGGGCACTGAACTGAAGAGAGAATTCTCAGCAGAGGAAGTTCAAATGGCCAAAAGACACTTAAGGTCATGCTCAACCTCCTTAGCGATCAGGGAAATGCAAATCAAAACAACTTTGAGATATCATCTTACACCTGTCAGAATGGCTAAAATAAAAAACTCCAATGATAGCCTTTGCTGGAGAGGCTGTGGAGGAAGGGTAACCCTCATCCATTGCTGGTGGGAATGCAAACTTGTGCAACCACTTTGGAAATCAGTGTTTCGGTTTCTCAGGAAATTCGGGATCAACTTACCCCTGGACCCAGCAATACCACTCCTGGGAATATACCCAAGAGATGCCCTATCATATGACAAGAGCATTTGTTCAACTATGTTCATAGCAGTATTATTTGTAATAGCCAGAACCTGGAAACAACCTAGATGCCCTTCAGTGGATGAATGGATGAAGAAAGTGTGGAATATATACACATTAGAGTACTATGCTGCGGTAAAAAACAATGACTTCTCAAATTTTGCATGCAAATGGATGGAAATAGAAAACACTATCCTGAGTGAGGTAACCCAGACCCAAAAAGATGAATATGGGATGTACTCACTCATAATTGGTTTCTAGCCATAAACAAGGGTCACGGAGTCTACAATTGGTGATCCTAAAGAAGCTAAGTAAGAAGGTGAACCAAAGGAAAAACATATAGTTGTCCTCTTGGCTATGGGAAGTAGACAAAATGGCCGGGGAGAAAATTGAGATCTTGGGGGTGGTGTTGGATGGGGGTAAGGGGAGATGGGGAGAGAAAAGGGAGAAGGGGAGAATGGGGGGAACTTGGGGAAAAAGGAAGATTGGGATAAAGGAAGGTTGGATAGGGGAGCACGGAAGCACAATTCTTAGTTAAGGGAGTCACCTTAGGGTTGGCAAGAGACTTGAACCTAGAGTGGCTCCCAGATGCCCAGCCGAGGTCCCCAGTTAGTTCCTTGGGCAGCTGAGGATAGGGAACCTGAAATGACCCTATCCTATAGCAATACTGACGAATATCTTGCATATCATCATAGAACCTTCATCTGGTGATGGATGGAGATAGAGACAGAGACCCACACTGGAGCACTGGACTGAGCTCCCAAGGTCCCAATGAGGAGCAGAAGGAGGGAGAACATGAGCAAAGAAGTCGGGACCATGAGGGGAGCACCCACCCACTGAGACAGTGGAGCTGATCTATTGGGAGCACACCAAGGCCAGCTGGACTGTGACTGAAAAATCATGGGATAAAACTGGACTCTCAGAGCATGGCGAACAATAAGGGCTGATGAGAAGCCAAGGACAATGGCACGGGGTTTTGAACCTACGTAATGTGCTGGCTTTGTGGGAGCCTAGCCAGTTTGGATGTTCACCTTCCTAGAAATGGACGGAGGGGGGAGGACCTAGGACTTACCACAAGGTAGGGAACCCTGACTGCTCTTTGGGCTGGAGAAGGAGGGGGAGAGGAGTGGGGGGAGGGGGAGAAGGGTGGGAGGAGTGGGAGGGAAATGGAAGGCTGGGAGGATGAGGAAATTTGTTTTTTTTCCTCCTTTTCTCAATAAAAAAAAGTTAATAAAAAAAGCACCATATTTTGGGTAATAAATCAATTTTACAGTTAGCTAATTTTTCTTTTCTCTTTTTTTGTTTTATTTATTGATTAAAGAAGTTAGCTGATTTTTCACTTTATCTTTGTGACCTTGAATTTCATGGAGTCAATTTCCTCATATATGAGAAAGAAACTATGTTGTTAAACTCAAAGATTTTCTTCATTTTTTTTAAATACTTATTTATTTATTAAAAATTTCTACTTCCTCCCATCCTCCCATTTTCTTCCCACTGCCCCCACTCCTCCTCCCCCTTGCTCTCCAGTCCTAAGAGAAGTCAAGGTGCCCTGCCCGGAGAGAAATCCAAGCCCCATACCCCTGATCCAGGTCTAGGAAGGTATGCATCCAAACAGACTAGGCTCCCAAAAAACCAGTACATGCAGTAGAATGAAAATCTGGTGTCATTATCATTGGCTTCTTGTGGTAATAGGGGCGGCGGGGCTGCGTTCCCAGCACCCCGGCCGCCTGCTCGGCTAGCTTATGCCCCAAAATAATTACACAGACACTGTATTCTTTTAAGCACTGCTTGGCCCTTTAGCTCTAGCACTTACAGGCTAATTCTCACATCCCAATCAACCCATCTCTAATAATCTGTGAGCACCGGTCTTACCGGGAAAGGTTCAGCATGTCTAACCTGGCGGCTTGCTTCATGGCGTGTGTCTGTCCAGGAGCCGGGAGCATGGCGTCTCTCTCTGAGGCGTCTGCTCCCGAGAGAGCTGTGGAGTCTCTGAGCTCACTTCCTGTTCCTCCCAGCATTTTGTTCTGTTTACTCCTCCCACCTATCCTCTAACCAATAAAATGGGCCAGGGCAGTGCCTTTATTAGCCAATGACCTTCCTCCATCATTTCCCCTTTTTCGGTTTAAACAAAAAAAAAAGCTTTAACTTTAACATAGCAAAATTACATATAACAAAACAGTTATCAAGTAAAAGTTACAATAATCTTTATCATAACTAAGGAAAACTATAACTATAACTAACTATTCTTAACTCCATCAAAGACTCCAGAAAGATATAATATTACCTAAGTAAACAAGAACTAAGAAACTTCAAACTCTAGAAATGACAAAGACATCTCGCTGCCTGGACAGTCACCCAAAGTTCCTCTCTACCGTTGGGGCATCCATCTTCAGCCTTCAGGCCCATGGTATCCAGCAGACATTTTCATAAAGCAGGAAAATTCAAAGTCATTTCAGTCCCTATCTGTTGTGTCCTGCAGAATGTCTCGCAGACTCTTTCAAAATGAATCAGGAACCCCGAAAGATCATCTCACCCTAGGCAAGTTCAGTAGTCCTCTCTCTGTGGGTTCTCTGTGTTCAGTTTATGCAATAGTCCAGGCAAGAGCAGTTTCTTGCCCAAATGGCTATCAAACTCCATAAGGAGCCTCTTCGATGCCCATCTTCCTCTTGAAGTAGATTGGTGCTGCCAGGAGCAGAGTGTCTCATTTTCATGAAAAGTCCTTAGTTATTAAAACATTAAATGTCCTATTCTGTAATCTTTGAAAGACATGAAGAATGTCTATCTAAAATATATCTCTATGTATCTAGAAAATCTAACTAACATGACTACAAGCTTTACTATTATCGATGATCATCTATTAACAACCTATATTTCTTAATTATACAGTCCATATTTTAAATGAACTACAGAATCACAATACCTTAATCAAAATCAGAAACACTTATACATATAACAAAATTGACCTTAAATCTCTGTCAATAAAGCAAAATCTATACTAATGCAAATTATTCATACCTATATCATATCCCCCTTTAAATGTAAAAGAACATTTATAAACATTTTTTGGGAATATGGGCGCAGTTATTTCTCTCCAAACTGCTTCCTGCTGAATGGGGGCGTCGTTAATTAGGTCTTTCATGGTATAACCTGTGTGCTAGTTTCATCTCAGTTGGCAGTTGAGCGAAGCAATTTTCTGAAGGCGTGCACAGGAACCATTTAGGAGGACGTGGTCCATCATACCAAATCAGAATAGAAGAAATGAACAGCGTCTCATCCTCTGTGAAAACAAAATAAGAAACTCCTTTCCAAAGTATCATATCCTTAGATCCAAATTCATAATATCTATGTTGGATTAGTTTAGCAGTATTTATAAATAAATATCTTTTAGCATCTGTTTCTCCTTCCTCAGCATTTAAACAATTCAAAGAGAGCATAATAGCATACAGTATCAAAATTCTCTGTGTATTTTCCATCTTTGTGCAGCTTTGTTTTAACCTCTATTTCGTTTATTTTTACTTTTAACTCTTTGCTTTTTGAGACAGGTTCTCTGTATCTTTGACCTGAAGTAACTCTGTAGACCAGGCTGTCTTTGAACTCTCAGAGATCCGCCTGTCTCTGCTTCCCAGGCATTCGGGATTAAAGGTGTACACTACTACACCTTGAACTCACAGAGATCTGTTTGTCTCTGCCTTCTAGGCACTGGGATTAAAGGCGTGTGTTACCACACACAACAACTCTCTTCCTTTTTTTTGTTTTTTACTTTAAGAACTTCAACTTTTAGTCTGCATATATTTTTAACACACTTTAAACCATTCAGAAATTTTCTCTGTCTTTGAATCTCTCTTTACTGTATATCTCTCCTTTTCTGACCACATGAATCTTTAATTTACCAAGCAATATCAGTAGGATTAAAGGCGTGGCTTTGCCAGCTAGATCCAGTCCATTCCTTAGCTTTCCAGCCTCATGACGGATATACAGGCTGTAGCCATGTTTACTGCAACAACTGTATGGCATTTCAAGGTCCCTGCCAGCAAGTGAGCTACAACAGACAACACTCAAGTCCTCTCTAGGTAGCCGGCCCTCCTGCCTCAAAGAGTCAGAGTTTGCCCTGGCAGGATGGCCCAGAAAGCCGGCATTTTTAAACGGCGCAGCTTTTTTCCTGTTATGGCTGAAAACCGAAAAGCATGTGTTCAGCTTTTCGTCAACACCATTTAAGTGTTTCGTGGCAGGACCTCTTAATGAGCTGAAGGCTTTGCAGCTAAAGCTGAGTCAGGAAGCCTCTCTTAGATGAGGCGCTTGCTTGCCTCTAGCAAGCAGAGTAGAACCGAGAAATTGCTGCTACCAAGAAACCAGGCACAATGCTTTCATTTTGTTCTAGAATTACTTCCCAAGCTGTCTCAGGCTTTATGTGAAACAGTTGTCCACGTGGGCGCCAGTACATGCAGTAGAATGAAAATCTGGTGTCATTATCATTGGCTTCTCAGTCCGCCCTCATTGTCAGCCACTTTCAGAGAGTCTGGGTTGATCACATGCTCGTTCAGTTCCAGTCCAGCTGACCTTGGTGAGCTCCCATTAGATCAGTCCCAACATCTCCGTGGGTAGACATACCCCTTATGGTCCTGATTCCTTGCTCATGTTCTCCCTCCTTCTCCTCTTCATCTGGCCCTTGAGAGCTCAGTTCAATGCTCCATTGTGGGTCTATGTCTCTATCTCCATCCATCACCAGATAAAGGTTCTATGGTGGTATGCAAGATATTCATCAGTGTGGCTATAGGAGAAGGCAAGTTCAGGCACTCTTTCCTCTGGTGACCACGGACCTAGCTGGGGAAATCCCCTTGGACATCTGGAAATTCCTCTAGAGTCAAGTCTCTTGCCAGCCCTAAAATGGCTCCATTAGTTAAGATATCTTCTTCCCTGCTCCCATATCCACACTTCCTCCATCTCAACCATCCCATTCCCCCAAGCTCTTTCCAATCTTTCCCTTCCCTCTTCTCTCTGCACATCTCCCCTTTTCCCTAACCCACCCACAACCCCCTGCTCCCAACTTTTGCCCTGCGATCTTATCTACTTCCAATATCCAGGAGGATAAATATATGTTTTTCTTTGGGTTCACCTTCTTATTTAGCTTCTCTAGGATCACGAAATACAGGCCCAATGTCCTTTGTTTATGGCTAGAATTTACTTATGAGTGAGTACATACCATATTCATCTTTTTGGGTGGGTCTGAGTTATCTCAGTCAGGATAGTGTTTTCTATTTCTATCCATTTGCATGCAAAATTCAAGTTGTCATTGTTTTTCACCGCTGAGTAGAACTCTAAAGTGTATATGTGCCACACCTTCTTTATCCATTATTCTATTGAAGGGCACCTAGGTTGTTTCCAGGTTCTGGCTATTACAAATAGTGCTGCTATGAACATAGTTGAACAAATACTTTTGTAGTATGATTGGGCATCTCTTGGGTATATCCCCAAAAGTGGAATTGCTGGATCCTGAAGTAGGTTGACTCCCAGTTTCCTGAGAAACCGCCACACTGATTTCCAAAGTAGTTGCACAAGTTTGCATTCCCACCAACAATGGATGAGTGTTCCCCTTACTCCACAACCTCTCAGAAAAAAGGCTATCATTGGTGTTTTTGATTTTAGCCATTCTGACAGGTGTGAGATGGTATCTCAAAGTTGTTTTGATTTGCATTTCCCTGATCACTAAGGAGGCTGAGCATGCCCTTAAGTGTCTTTTGGCCATTTGAACTTCTTCTGGTGAGAATTCTCTCTTCAGTTCAGTACATCATTTTTAATTGGGTTAATTAGCATTTAAAAGTCTGGTTTCTTGAGTTCTTTATATATTTTGGAGATCAGACCTTTGTCTGATGCAGGATTAGTGAAGATCTTCTCCCATTCAGTAGGATGCCTTTTTGTGTTAATGAGAGTGTCCTTTGCATTACATAAGCTTCTCAGTTTCAGGAGGTGGCATTTATTAATTGTTGCTCTTATTTTCTGTGCTGCTGGGGATATACATAGGAAGTGATATCCTGTGCCCATGTGTTGCAGACTACTTCCCACTTTCTCTTCTATAGGGTTGGGTGTGGTCAGATTTATTTTATTTTATTTTTTATTAAAAATTTCTGCCTCCTCCCCGCCTCCCCTTTCCCTTCCCCTCCCCCCCACTCCCCATACCCCACTCCCCACCTCCTCCCTCTCCAGTCTGAAGAGCAGTCAGGGTTCCCTGCCCTGTGGGCAGTCCAAGGTGAGCATCCAAATAGGCTAGGCTCCCACAAAGCCAGTACATGCAGTAGGACCAAAACTCAGTGCTATTGTCCTTGGCTTCTCAGCAGCCCTCATTGTCCACCATATTCAGAGAGTCCGGTTTTATCCCAATCATTTTCAGTCCCAGTCCAGCTGGCCTTGGTGAGCTCCCAATAGATCAGCCCCACTGTCTCAGTGGGTGGGTGACCCCCTCGCTGTCTTGATTTCCTTGCTTATGTTCTCCCTCCTTCTGCTCCTCATTTGGACATTGGGAGCTCAGTCCATTGTTCCAGTGTGGGTCTCTGTCTCTATCTCCACCCATTGCCAGATGAAGGTTCTATGGTGATATGCAAGATATTCATTAGTATGGCTATAGGATCGGGCCATTTCAGGCTCTCTCCTCAGCTGCCCAAGGATCTAGTTGGGTACATCTCTCTGGACCCCGGGGAACCCCTCTAGAGTCAAGGCTCTTGCCAACCCTAAAATGGCTCCCTTAATTAAGATATATACTTCCCTGCTCCCATATCAATCCTTCCATTATCCTAACCATCCCATTCCCCCAAGCTCTCCCTATCCTCCCCTTCTCACTTTTCTCTCCCCATCTTCCCTTTCCCCCATCCCACCCCACCCCCATGTTCCCAATTTTTGCTCAGCAATCTTTTTTTTTTGTTTTTTTTTGTTTGTTTTAAAGTTTTGTTTTTCAAGACAGGGTTTCTCTGTAGCTTTGGAGCCTGTCCTGGCACTAGCTCTTGTAGACCAGGCTGGCCTCAAACTCCCAGAGATCCACCTGCCTCTGCCTCCCGAGTGCTAGGATTAAAGGCATGCGCCACTGCCCAGCTTTCCCAGCAATCTTGTCTACTTCCAATATCCAGGAGGATAACTATATGTTTTTCTTTGAGTTCACCTTCTTATTTAGATTCTCTAGGATCGTGAATTATAGGCTCAATGTCCTTTATTTATGGATAAAAACCAATTATGAGTGAGTACATACCATATCCATCTTTTTGGGTCTGGGTTACCTCACTCAGGATAGTGTTTTCTATTTCCATCCATTTGCATGCAAAATTCAAGATGTCATTGTTTTTTACCACTGAGTAATACTCTAATATGTATATATTCCACACTTTCTTCATCCATTCTTCCATTGAAGGGCACCTAGGTTGTTTCCAGGTTCTGGCTATTACAAATAATGCTGCTATGAACATAGTTGAACAAATACTTTTGTAGAATGATAGGGCATCGCTTGGGTATATTCCCAAGAGTGGTATTGCTGAGTCCTGGGGTAGGTTGATCCCAAATTTCCAGAGAAACCGCCACACTGCTTTCCAAAGTGGTTGCACAAGTTTGCATTCCCACCAACAATGGATGAGTGTACCCCTTACTCCACATCCTCTCCAGCAAAGGCTATCATTGGTGTTTTTTATTTTAGCCATTCTGACAGGTGTACGATGGTATTTCAAAGTTGCTTTGATTTGCATTTTCCTGATTGCTAAGGAAGTTGAGCATGCCCTTAATTGTCTTTTGGCCATTTGAACTTCTTCTGGTGAGAATTCTCTGTACAGTTCAGTGCCCCATTTTTTAATTGGGTTAATTAGCATTTTGAAGTCTAGTTTCTTGAATTCTTTATATATTTTGGAGATCAGACCTTTGTCTGTTGCAGGGTTGGTGAAGATCTTCTCCCAGTCAGTGGGTTACCTTTTTGTCTTAGTGACTGTGTCCTTTGCTTTACAGAAGCTTCTCAGTTTCAGGAGGTCCCATTTATTCAATGTTGTCCTTAATGTCTGTGCTGCTGAGGTTATATGTAGGAAGTTGTCTCCTGTGCCCATATGTTGTAGAGTACTTCTCACTTTCTCTTCTGTCAGGTTCAGTGTGTTCAGACTGATATTGAGGTCTTTGATCCAGTTGGACTTGAGTTTTGTCCATGGTGATAGATATAGTTCTATTTTCATTCTTCTACAGGTTGATAACCAGTTCTGCCAGCACCATTTGTTGAAGATGCTCTCTTTCTTCCATTGTATACTTTTAGCTCCTTTATCAAAAATCAGGTGTTCATAGGTTTGTGGGTTAAAATCAGGGTCTTCTACTCAATTAGATTAATTGACTTCTCTGTTTTTATGCCAATACCAAGCTGTTTTCAATACTGTAGCTCTGTAATAGAGTTTGAAGTCAGGGATGGTAATGCCTCCAGATGTTCCTTTATTGTATAAGATTGTTTTAGCTATCCTGGATTTTTTGTTTTTCCATATAAAGTTGATTATTGTCTTCTCAAGGTCTGTGAAGAATTTTGATGGGATTTTGATGGGGATTGCATTGAATTTATACATTGCTTTTGGGAGAATTGCTATTTTTACTATGTTGATCCTCCCAATCCAAGAGCAAGGGAGATCCTTCCATTTTCTGGTATCCTCTTCAATTTCTTTCTTCAAAGACTTAAAGTTCTTGTCAAATAGATCTTTCACTTCCTTGGTCAGAGTTACCCCAAGATGTTTTATGCTATTTGTGGCTATCATGAAGTGTGATGCTTCTCTGATTTCCCTATCTGCATCCTTATCCTTGCTGTATAAAAGGGTAACTGATTTTTTTGGAGTTGATCTTGTATCCTGCCACATTACTAAAGGTGTTTTTCAGCTGTAGGAGTTCTTTGGTAGAGTTTTTGGGGTTGCTTATGTTTACTACCGTATCATCTGCAAATAACGAAAGTTTAACTTCTTCCTTTCCAATTCGAATCTTTTGATCCCCTTATGTTGTCATATTGCTATTGATAAAATGTTCCTGATTTTAGTGGGATGTCTTTGAGATTCTCTCCATTCAATTTGATGATAGCTGTTGGCTTTCTGTAAATAGCTTTTATTATATTTAGGTATGACCAAGGTATCCCTAGTCTCTCCAAGACTTTTATCATAAAGGGATGTTGAACTTTGTCAAATGCTTTGTCAACATCTAATGAAATGATCATATGTTTTTTTCTTTCAGTTTATTTATATGATCGATTACATTGATAGAGTTGCGTATGTTGAATCAGCCCATCTTTGGGATGAAGCCTACTTGATCATAATTTTGCTAATGTGTTCTTGGATTCGGTTTGCCAGTATTTTATTGAGAATTTTTGCGTCGATGGTTATGATTGAAGTAGGCCTGTTATTCTCTTTCTTGGTTGGGTCTTTGTGTTTTTTTGGTATCAGGGAAACTGTAGCTTCATAAAAGGAATTTGGCAATGACTCTTCTGTTTCTATATTGTGAAATACATTAAGGAGTATAGGTATTAGCTCTTCTTGGAAGTTCTGGTAGAATTCTGCATTGAAACCATCTGGTCCTGGACTTTTTTGGAAGGGAGGTTTTTCATAACAGTTTCTAATTCTTCGCGACTAAGAAGTCTATTTAGATTGTTTACCTGGTCCTGGTTTAACTTTGGTATATGGTACTTATCTAAAAAATGTCCATTTCTTTTGCATTTTCCAGTTTTGTGGCATACAGGCTTTTGTAGTAAGATCTAATGATTCTCTGAATTTCCCCTGTGTCTGTGGTTATGTCCCCCTTTCATTTCTAATCTTATTAATTTTGTGTGTTCTCTCTCTGCCAATTGATTAGTTTGGATAGGGGTTTTTCGATCTTGTTGATTTTCTCCAAGAATCAACTTTTTGTTTTATTGATTCTTTGGATTCTTTTCTGTATTTCTATTTTGTTGATTTCAGCCCTCAGTTTGATTATTTCCAGTCTTCTACTCCTCCTAGGTGAGTCTGCTTCTTTTTTTTCTAGAGCTTTCAGGTGGGCTGTTAAGTCTCCAATGTGTGCTTTCTCCGTTTTCTTTATGGTGGCACTTAGTGCTATGAACTTTCCTCTTAGGACTGCTTTCATAGTTTCCCATAGGTTTGAGTATGTTGTCTCTTTATTTTCATTAAATTCAAAAAGACTTTAATTTCTTTCTTTATTTCTTCTTTGACCCAGGTATGGTTCAGTAGTTGACTGTTCAGTTTCCATGAGTTTGTAGGCTTTCTGGGTGTAGCATTGTTGTTGACTTCTAACTTTAATTCTTGGTGATCTGATAAGACACAAGTGGTCACTAAAATTTTTTTGTATCTGTGGAGGTTTGCTTTGTTACCGAGTATGTGGTCAATTTTTGAGAAGGTTCCATGAGCTGCAGAGAAGAAGGTATATTCTTTCCTATTTGGGTGGAATGTTCTATAGATGTCTGTTAAGTCCATTTGCTTCATTACCTCCAATAATTCTCTTAATTCTCCATTAGGTTTCTGACTTATTGACCTGTCCATTTGTGAGAGAGGTGTGTTGAAGTCTCCTAGTATTAGTGTGTGTGGTTTGATGTCTGCCTTGAGTTCTGGTAATGTTTCTTTTACATAAGTGGGTGCTTTTATATTAGGGGCATAGATATTCAGGATTGAGACTTCATCCTGATGAATTGTTCCTGTTATGAGTATAAAGTGCCCTTCTCAATCTCTTCTGATTGATTTTAGTTTGAAATTAATTTTGTTAGATATTAATATAGCCACACCTGCTTGTTTCTTTGTTCCATTTGATTGGAAACATTTTCCCAACCCTTTACTCTGAGGTAGTATCTGTCTTTGAGGTTGAGTTGTGTTTTTTGTAAACAGCAAAAGGTTGAATCCTCTTTTCATATCCACTCTCTTTTAACCTGTGCCTTTTTATAGGTAAATTGAGTCCATTGATATTAAGTGATATTAATGACCAGTGGTTGCTAACTCCATTTATTTTTTCTGGTGGTTTCCCTTCTTTGAGTTGTGATGGTGAAAGGTTGTTAGATGCTTGAGTTATTATGGGTGTTTTTGGCTTCTTTGGTTTATGGTTTTCCTTGTAGCATCTTCTGTAAGGCTGGATTTGTGGCTATGTATTGTTTAAATCTGTTTTTGTTCTGGAATATCTTGTTTTCTCCATTGATGGTGAATGCAAGCTTTGTTGGGTATAGTAGTCTGGGCTTGTATCCATGGTCTCTTAGTTTCTGCGGCACATCTATCCAAACCTTCTGACTTTCATGGTTTTCATTGAAAAGTCATTTGTAATTCTGATAGATTTCCCTTTATATGTTACTTGACCTTTTTCACTTGCAGCTCTTAATATTTGTTCTTTATTCTGTATGTTTTGTGTTATGATTATTATATGGTAAGGGGATTTTTTTTTTATCCAGTCTATTTGATGGTCTGTATCCTTCTTGTACCTTTATGGGAATATCCTTCTTTAGGTTGGGTAAGTTTTCTTCTATGATTTTGTTGAATATATTTTCTGGGTCTTTGAGCTGTAAGTCTTCTTCTTCTTCTATCCCTATTATTCTTAGGTTTCCTTTTCATGGTGTCCCAGATTTCCTAGATGCTTTGTGTTAAGAATTTGTTGGATTTGTTATTTTCTTTAACCAATGAGTTTATTTCCTCTTTAGTATCTTTGTTGTCTTAGATTTTTTCTTCTATCTCTTGTATTCTGATGGTTATACTTTTCTCTGTAGTTCCTGTTTGTTTACCCCGATTTTCCATCTCCAGCCTTCCTTCAGTTTGTGTTTTCTTTATTACCTCCATTTCTTTTTTCAAGTGTTGAACTGTTTCCATTACCTGTTAGCTTTATCTTGGTTTTTGTGGGTATTTTTGAGAGATTTACTCATTTCTTCTACCTTTTTGTTTCTCTTCTCCATTTCTTTCTTTTTTTTTTTTAGTTTTTCGAGACAGGGTTTCTCTGTGGCTTTGGAGCCTGTCCTGGAACTAGCTCTGTAGACCAGGCTGGTCTCGAACTCACAGAGATCCGCCTGCCTCTGCCTCCCGAGTGCTGGGATTAAAGGCGTGCGCCACCACCGCCCGGCTCTTCTCCATTTCTTTACAGCAGTTTTTCACATCCTGTTTAAGGTCCTCTATTATTTTCATAATGTTACATTTAAAGTCGATTTCTTCTACTTCTTCTGGAATAGGGTGTTCAAGTCTTTTTGTTGTATGATCCCTGGAATCTGGTGTTGTCATGTTGCCTTTCAGGTTGTTGGAGGAATTTCTTGCAATGGTACCTGCCCATCTCTTCCTTCAAATGCAGCCAGGAGAGTCTTGGCGTCTTGGTTCAATTAATGCTGTGACTGACTCTGGGTAGATCTCCTCAGTGCAGGTGCAGGAACTGTTCCTGGGCCAAAGACCTCGCAGACAATAGGGCAGGCAGTCTGGATAGTAGTCCTCCAACTCAAAGATATTTTGATGAGTATCATAGAACTATTTTCTATAATTGTTTATGTTTACAGATAGCACACAATTGGCACTAAACATGTATTCATAAAAGAGGCATGTATTCATAAAAGGAAGATGTGTGTTTCAGTGATCCAAAGGAAAAAGGAAGGTTTGATGATATAATCTATTATAATAGTGTCATATTCTATCATACTCAATGTTGGCTATTGCTGAAAATTAAGAAAAAATGTGGTGCTCTGGTAAGTCCTTCAGCCAATTTCCTTTAAGATACTATCCCACTTAGGGTGTGAACTCATGTACCATAAATTCAGATGATAACTATGCCTGGGCCTTTTGGCTGCTTGATTCGTTTCCAGGTCCCAGTGTTGGCAGAGGACTGTAGAACACTACTCTTTCTATGAATTTATCCCCAGATAAATAAAGCTTTGCTATGCTCCATTCTGGGATATTGTGGAACTCTTTTGTACACCAACAAATTGGTGCCCAAGTGGTCTGAATCTATGCCACTGCCAGGTCCTGCCCAGACCCCCATGGCCTGTTCCTACCCTATGCAACTGAAATACACCTCTGGGAAGCTGCACAAGGTTGGGTTCTGCTGAAATGCTTTGGTGATTTGGCAATTTCTCACTGGCCTGCACCTATATGGCTTAGTCCTGCCTACTGCTGCCCATGGCTTGCACCTGTGTGATTTGTTTTGGCCTGCCATTGCTGCCTGCTACTTTCTGCCACAATTCCTCCACAGCTTCTCTGGCTTCTTCCAGGCCTGCTCTGGTCAGGCTGAGCTCTGACTTTGGTAGCAGGACTCTAAACCTGCACAGGCGTGTGATCCCCCCATTCAGATCCACAAATGCCTGGTTACTGGCTTCAGCCAGTAACCTCGTGGCTCATGACTGCTTGTAACCTCTGGGTTCCTTGATAGTCTGCCCAAGTCACACCTCCATATGTAGATATGTTGCTCTTAAGTAATAACTAAATTAGTATTTCTAAGTCTCCGGAAATTCAGGTACATATCTAGGACCTGGCTTATTGCCACACCTGCAACACCTGTAGGACAACCAAGATTTATTACAAGTAGAGGGTCCTTTGTTTGTCCCAGCCACCCAGCTAGCTTACACCTGAAATAACCACACAGAAACTGTATTAATTAAAACACTGCTTGGCCATTAGCTCTAACTTCTTATTGCCTAACTCTTACATATTAGTTTAACCCATCTTCATTAATCAGTGTATCGCCACATGGCAGTGGCTTACCAGAGATTCTAACCAGCGTCCATCTCTGGCAAAGGATCCATGCCTTCTCTCTGTCTTCCCTTCTTCCCAACATTCAGTTCTGTCTTCTCTGCCTACCTAAGTTCTGCCCTATCAGGCCCAAAGCAATTTCTTAATTCATTAACCAATGAAAACAACACATGAACAGAAGAACCTCCTACATCAAAGATTATTACACCTACAACAATTTTCTGAAAATTATAATGGAGGTAAGTTAATTTGATTAATAAATAAATAAAATTGAAAATTGTCAACCAATCCCAATATAATTACAAACAATATAATTATCCAGGAATTTAACAACATTTTTGCTTCTACTATGAATAGAATTCTGCAAGAGCTATATGAGCTACTTTATGCATATATTTTTGTGACCATGATGGCTATTATCTCTGTTCTTTATATTATATCCTTAAAGAAATGGTTTGATAATAGGGTCAAGGATGAGAAACTTTTAGGAAGGATATGTCTTTAGCTGAAAGGATGCATACCATTGCAAATGATAACCTTAATTTGACAGGCAAAATTCTATCCATGACCCTACAAAAGGGTACTGAGAGATTATCTGAAAGGTTTCATACTGTTGAAATTGAGAGTCAAAATTTGTTAAAAACTTATGATAAACTATCAGATAGAAGATTCTTCCAAGATGGCAATCTACATGCCGTCCAAATAATATCTAAGGATGAGAAGACATCATCAATGGAAAAATTTAAAACCTTTGAATTATATGTGCAGAATGAGAACCAGAAATTAATTGATTGGATGAAATAGAAATATTCACAGGTTAGGATATTCTGGCTTTACAAAACACAGTGATAAAAAGATTTTAATTGATTGAGGAACTTGTCAGAACTGATAAGCAAGGAGAGGAGGTATGGGCTAAGGATTTAGTATTGCCAGTACCTCTCAGAGTCAGAGATGACTTATCAAGAGTTTTTGCCATTTTATCGCCTCTGAAAATTTAACAAATACTCAATACCCAAATGGATATAAAGAATGTAAATGGAAATCTATAGGTATGAAAGAGCTAAAAGTAATTAAACCAGCTGTAGTATTTTATGGCATGCTTTCACCATTTGCTAGGAAATGGTAAAGATATCGGCTTCAATCTATAGGGTTACTCCACATGATTGGCTTCAATTAGTCTTGGTGGTGCTAAAGAATGGGCTGCAGTTACAATGGAAGTACTATTGGAAAGAGGAGGCTAAAGCCCTAAAACTGCAAGGTAGGGTGAAAGGATTTGAGGCATCCCAAGATCAAATTTTTTATGAGGGTCATTATACTGATGCACAGAATCAAGTTATTTACAAAGAACACACCTTGTCCTTATGCCATACAGAGGCCTTGAATGTTTAGGACAGGATTCAAGAACTAGGAAGAAGAATTGAATCATACACTAAGGTCATAAAAGGCCCAAGAGCACTCTTTAGTGACTTTTTACAAAGACTAACTAAAGATGTACCAATAGGGGTAACAGACCCAGAAGCTAGATGAACACTTATCAAATCTCTGGCTTTTGAAAATGTCAACTTAGAATGCAAAAAGATACTTGGGCCTTTAAAGGTCAGGTCAGCACCGATGGATAAATTGATCCTCCACAATGTCAATGTTGAGTCATTTGACTATAATACTGAGGCTTGGGGAGGAGAAGCAATTTTCAAAGGTATGAAGAGACATCAAAATACCAAATCTTTTAATTGTGGTAGAATAGGACATCTGAGAAAGGATTGTAGAAAAGACGTTCCTAGAAATAACTTTTTTTTTTCTGGGAATGACAAAAATAGAAGGTCTCAAACTTCTGGATTATGTAGAAAAAGTGACAAAGGCTGACATTGGACCAATGTATGTAGATCAACAAGAGGCAAACAAGGCAACCATTACCATCAAAAAACTTATTGGGAGCCTCTTAAAGGCCCCCATGTGAAATGTGGTCCAGTCATTCCCAGTCACTGTGGAGGACACAAATTCCCAGGAAAATTAAAAAAATCTAGTGCCTGTTGTAAAAAAACCCGGACTCACTGAATATGGTGGACAATGAGGGCTACTGAGAAGCCAAGGACAATGGCATTGAGTTTTGACCCTACTGCATGTACTGGCTTTGTGGGAGCCTAGCCTGTTTGGATGCTCACCTTCCTAGACCTGGATGGAGGGGGGAGGACCTTGGACTGCCCACAGGGCAGGGAACCCTGACTGCTCTTTGGACTGGAGAGGGAGGGAGAGGGGAATGGGATGTGGGGAGTAGGGGGGGAGGAAAAGGGAGGCGGGGAGGAGGCAGAAATTTGTAATTAAAAAATGATGTCCTTTATGACAGCCAAAGGCCTAAGACTACCACTGCCAATAAAGCTATGGAGACCACCAGAACCCAAGGTAACCCGTTTAAGAAATGGAAAAGTCTCTGTCATTTTTAGTAGATTCAGAAGCTTAGTATGCACTTCTGATTACTCAGGTGAAATTTATCCCTCTCCGATCTCTGATGGCAGTGAAAACTAGTCTACTGATGGCTTTGTCAATTTAACTGCAATCAAGGCTTCAGCTGCCTTCTCAGTTCCCTTCATGTGTAAAATTCAGGTCATGGGCCTCACTCTCCTAGAGCTATTACTAGGTCTCAACACAGTTTACCTTCCTACGAGACTCAGAAGAGAGATACACTCACAAAACAGATTTCAATGTAACATTGTTACTGTTCGTTTATTTAAAGAAACTCACCCTACAATGACTGTCCTCAACAATCAACCACCTGTGTCTCCTGGTGAATGATTCGATAGAAGAAGGTGTTTTAAAGTGTAAAGTTTATGTGAGGAAATGAAAGATTAAATTGTGAGGATCTAATAAAATATTTTATGGTCTAAGAACGTTTTCTAATGTGTGCAAATGCAAGTTATAAAGGTCTGATAATGTGAAAGATTAAATTGTGTTAAGAAAGTGACTTAAGGTGCATAAATGTGAGTTATAGAGGTCTGAGGATATGAAGGCATAAATGGTAATTTTAAAAAGTGATTGAGGGTATAAAAAAATAGAAAATGTTTCAGATTTTTTCTTACTATTTTGATGCTATATTAAGATCTTAAATGTCCATAGTCCTAACATTAATCAATGGAGTTCTGATAAACTATTAATCTTCCTCTGGTAAACCATGACTATTTTGAGCACAGTCCCAAGCTCAAGACTTTATATTCCCTTTGGTTATCTTCTACGTACAGTCTTGAAAGTGCTTCTTGAAAGACCCTCCAAGAGTGTCTTTCCTCTGGGGAGACCCTTCCCAAGGAACAGCGAGACCACTTGTACGGATGCAAACAGCAAGAGGTTTATTCAGATACACAGGTACCTGGGGTGACAAAGTCTCTCGGAGGACTTGTGCACCCCCAGGTCGGGGTAATGGGTTTATATATGTTTTGGGGAGCAAAAAGTGTGGTACAGAAGCGAGAAGCGTAGTTACAGGGTTTTTATTGGTTAGTTTGAATGTGGCCGAGTTCAGGTCGGGACAAGGTCCCTAGTCCCCGAGAATTCAGATATGGGCTGCCTTGGCTCTTATCTAGGGCAGACAGAGTGTCTTCTCCCCACCTGGGGCAGACGACACCCAACCATATTCTCCGTATTCCTCGTTCCTCCCCCTGTCCAGCCACAGGTGTCTCTATCTCGTTTTGGCACCTTCTAAACTGCCCTTTGTTCAAACCCTGAATATTCAGTACAAGCCTTGTAAAATGGCATTACCGGTGCTAAGTTGTTTAACAAGCTGGACGGGGGGTCTTTCATTCCCCCATTTCTCTTATGACTTTGAATGGAATCTTCCATTCAATTGTTTTAAGTGGATTCGGGAATCTCTAGGTCCCAGTCATTTGATCCTGCAGCTAACTGGCAAAAATCGGGTGTGAGAGTAGGCTACCAAGTGTTAAGTGCATGGTTGTCCTGAATTTCCCAAACAATCTCTCCACTTGGGGACAGGACTTGCCATTTTAAGGAGTATGTCTGGTGTGGGCTCCCCCCTAGGGCTGCCCCTACCAGTCCTAGCAGGGCCCAGAGAGTAATCAAGGGGCCCCACAGGTGAGTCTTAGTTTTAACGGGTTTTGGGTGCGCTGGATTCTCCATGGTGGGGTCGCAGTTGGCTCCTTCTCCTCAGGGTGATGGGCTGCCTTGACGTGGGAGGCGTGGACCCAGGCGGCGATGCCGTCAACTTTCAGCATCGTGGGGGTGGTCAGCAGTACGGTGTATGGTCCCTTTCAGCGGGGTTCTAGGTTTTTGGTCTGATGTCTGCGGATCCAGACAGTGTCTCCTATCTGGAAGGGATGTGGTACCACCGGTTTGTCCAGTTGTTCCCAATAGGCTACAGCTCATGGCCTCCAGACCTCTCTCTGGACAATCTGCAGTGCCTGTAAATGAGCTTCCAGAGAATGGCTGTTAGCAAAATCAGCAATATTAGAGTTAAAGAAATTAATGAATGGTGGAGGTGTCCCATATAGTATCTCAAATGGGGTGAGTCCATGAGGGCCCGGCGTGTTCTGAGCCCTGTAGAGGGCTGGGGGAAGGAGGAGCACCCAGTCTCTAGAGCCAGTTGCAAGTGTTAATTTGGTCAAAGTCTCCTTGATGGTTCTATTTATCCATTCTACCTGCCCTGAACTTTGGGGTCGGTATGCACAATGTAATTTTTAATTAATCCCCAATAACTTGGCCACCAACTGACTTACCTGGGAGATGAAAGCAGGTCCATTATCAGTGCCCAATACCTGGGGCATGCCATACCTGGGAAAGATTTCTTTCAAGAGCTTTTTAGTTACAACCTTAGCTGTCTCGTGTTTGGTGGGAAAGGCTTCCACCCATCCTGAAAAGGTGTCCATGAATACCAATAGGTATTTGTATCCATATTGTTCAGGTCTTATTTTGGTGAAGTCAATCTTCCAATGAGTTCCGGGGCGATGCCCCCGTACCCGGACCCCTGGCCCAAGCTTAGTCTTACCTGCATTTACTTGAGCACAGGCTTTATTTTCATCAGTTACCTTTTGTAGGGCCCCATCTCTGTTTAGGAGGTAGGGGCCAGTTTCCTGTCGTTCCAGTAAGGTTTCTCATTGGCATAACAGTCTTTTCCTTGAAGACCCAATGTTATTCTTTGGGGTCATAGGTGGCCCCCATTTTCTTTAGGAGGTTGGTGTCCTCTTGACTTTAGGGCAGTGGACATCAGAACAGCCTTATATTTTCTGAATTGGTCAGAGTGAAGGCTCAGGAGGTGCTGATTGCTTTTAGGGCAGCCTCTTTGGTGGCAGCATCCGCCAATCGATTTTCTTTTGCCTCTGGGCTGTGGCCCTTTTGGTGGCCAGGACAGTCCATAATACTCAGTTTTTGGGGCAGAAATAGGGCTTTGAGTACTGTCAAGATTTTAGTCTTATTTTTAATTTTCTTTTTCTCTGAGGTCAGGAGCCCTCGCCTTCAATAAATTTCCCCATGTATATGGGCAGTGGCAAAGGCATATCGACTGTCCATATAGACATTAAGTTTCTTACCTTCCACCATCTGGAGCATCTGGAGTGTCTGGGTCAATGCGAAGAGTTCTGCTCTTTGGGATGAGGTGCTTGCTGGTAGGGCCTCAGCCCAAATTACCTCAGTTTCCGTGGTTACTGTTGCCCCTGCTCTCTGTTCCCCGTTTTCCAGGAAGCTGCTACCATCGGTGTGCCAGGTGTAGTCAGCGTCCTGAAGAGGGTAATCCGTCAGGTCCGGTCTGGTCCCATGCATTTCCGCAAGGATCTGGAGGCAATCATGCTGCTCTGCCTCCTCCAGCAAGGGGAGCAAGGTTGCGGGGTTGAGAGTGACCACAGGTCCAAATTGTACCCGGTCCGCATCCAGGAGCATGGCTTGGTAATGAGTCATGCAGGCATTGGAAAGCCAGCAGTCTGGAGGCTGTTTGACCAAGGCCTCCATTGCATGGGGTGCCAGGATGGTCAATGGCTGGCCTAGAGTCAATTTACCTGCGTCCTTGGTAAGGACTGCAATAGCTGCTACCATCCGTAGACAGGGTGGCCATCCAGAAGCTACTGGGTCGAGTTTCTTGGACAGATAGGCCACAGGACGCCTCCAGGGGCCCAGTCTCTGGGTCAGGACCCCCTTGGCATATCCCCACCTTTTATCTATAAACAGTTCAAAGGACTTGGTAACGTCTGGAAAGCCCAATGCGGGTGAGGTTAGTAAAGCCTTTTTGATATTGTCCTCAAAAGCCTTTTGCTATTTCTTTTCCCATCTGAACATTGCCCCCTGCTTGGTTAGGGGGTACAGGGGTGTAGCTATCTCTGCAAACCCTGGGATCCAGAGGCAGCAGAATCCTGCTGTCCCCAGAAACTCCCGCAGCTGGCGGGGGTTCTGGGGGGGCAGGGATGTTAGTGATAGTCTGTTTGTGTGCCTCGGTCAGCCATCTCTGTCCATCTCTCAATTGATAACCCAGGTAAATGACTTGTTTCTGATATATCTGAGACTTTTTGGCTGATGCCTGATATTCTAATTGTCCCAATGTCTGTAGGAGGGCTTTTGTGCCCTCCTGACATTCTTTTTCCGAGGCGGCCACCAGAAGGAGGTCATCAATATATTGGAGCAATATCAGGGCAGGGTACTGAACTCAAAAGTCTGCCAAGTCCCAGTGTAAGGCCTCATCAAAGAGGGTCAGGCTATTCTTAAATCCCTGGGGGAGCCTGGTCCAGGTCAATTGACCCAAAAGTCCAAGATCTGGGTCCTTCCATTTAAAGGCAAAAAGGGACTGGCTCTCAGGATGTAACCGCAAGCAGAAGAAAGCATCCTTTAAGTCCAATACGGTGTACGAAACGTGGGATGGTGGCAGAGTACTCAAATAGATTGTAAGGGTTGGGGACCATGGGGTGTATGTCTTCCACCCTTTTGTTAACCTCTCTCAGATCCTGCATTGGCCAATAGTCCCCAGTCCCCGGCTTTTTTTATTGGCAGGAGGGGGGTGTTCCATGGCAATCGGCAGGGAGTGAGAATGCCCTGATCCAGCAGCCTCATTCCTTGCAATAGGCACATTGGTCAATATCTATTTTGGCCCCCTTCAGTTCTCCTAGCCTACCTCCCTTTTTATCTTGTCCTTGAACTACAGTGGCCAGCAGCCTGCTTAATTTTTTATTCTTTTCATGTCTCTTTCCTCCTGATTCTTTTTTATTCTCTGCCATAATCTCTCTTCCTTTTCCTCCGGAGTTTCCCTTTTGTTAAAAATTTTTTCTGATTCCTTCAGTAAATCCTGTAAGGTATATCCCTGCAGACCCTCCAATCTTTGTAGCTTGCTTTTAATATCTGGGCTGGACTGCCAAACGAAAGACATCGAAATGCTAGTGGCCTGTCCAGGCTCCTCAGGGTCATAAGGGGTATACATTCTATATGCTTCATTAAGCCTCTCTAAAAATGTTGAGGGTGTCTCCTCATTCCCTTGTATCACTTGCTTTATCTGAGCCAAATTAGTGGGGTGGTGTGCTGCCCCTTGGAGACCCGCTATGAGCAACTGGCGGTAAAGACATAGGTGTCCCCTACCTGCGTCCATGGTAAAGTCCCAATTAGGGCGTGTCAAGGGAAAAGCCGCATCAATCTCGTTCGGCAGCTGGGTCGGGCGTCCATTGTGGCCCAGGACATTCTTCCGCGCCTCCAAAAAGACTCTTTGTTTTTCCTCCAAGGTCAACAGAGCCTGCAAGAGCTGCTGGCAGTCATCCCAGGTGGGCTGGTGTGTAACTAGGATAGATTCTATCAAGTTAGTTGCTTCCAGTTGTAAAGATCAGAAGCTGAGAATGGCCACTGCTGTTGTTGGTCATTCGGACCCTCTCGGAGGGGAAGGGCGTGGGAGGTGGAATCAGGCGGTGGCCCGCGTCTGCCCCTCAGTCGATGGGCCATAGGCGAGGGGGCCGGGGATTCTTGTGGGGGCCCCTCGGCTGCCGCTGCTTCAGGTCCCTCGGGGCTCGCTGATCCTGCATATGGAGGAGGTTCCTCTGATAGGAGGTCTACGAGGAGAGATTCAGGGTCCAGGGGAAGAACAGGTGGGGGTAAAGTGGATTTTTTTTTGAGGATAGTAGGATATAAGGAAGAGGAGGGAGGAGTAGGGAATGGAGCAGAGGGAAGGGGGGTAAGCGGCTCCCCTCCCGGGTGAGGGGATGCCTTAGGAGCCGTGGGAGTAAGAGGGGGTTGAGGTCCTATGTCAAACATCCGCTCCTTCACCTAGGAAATGATATCAAGGTTAAAAGTGCCATCCCGAAGCTATGAATGTGGGCCATTCAGATGAACAGACAGTCACCCATTTCTTCTTTCGCACTTCGACTGATTGATTGTTTGCTCGGTCCCGGACATCAGGCCAGTGATCTAAAGTGAGACTTAAAGGTGTTGTTAACGATTGTCCCATGGTACCAGATTTAGACTCGAGTACAAACAGATATACCAAAAACAAAAGACATAAAAACAAAGAAACAAAAAAACCAAAACCAAACTCAAAATCAGAAGCTGCGCAGCATTACGGATTCAGATGGAGGCCTCCTGGGAACTAGAGGAGTGACCTGGTCACTCTTAGCCCCTACGGATACTGGAGTATCCTCCAGTTACGGATTGAGCCCCAAAGGCTCCAGACACCCTTAGAACGTCTTCTAGGGCTGCAGGGGGGGGGAGGGGGAGTCTGAGCTCGTCAGCTCCTTCCCTGGCCCGCCAGATACTGATAGACCCAATCGAATCTTACTGAATGACAGAACGACAAAAGACTCAGACAGACACAGACACAGACACAGACAGGGCACTGGCCAGCTTACCTCCTGGTAGTGGGTCGGTGGTCCCTGGGTGGGGGTCTCCAAATCTGGGACGAGCCCCCAAAAGACCCTCCAAGAGTGTCTTTCCTCTGGGGAGACCCTTCCCAAGGAACAGCGAGACCACTTGTATGGATGCAAACAGCAAGAGGTTTATTCAGATACACAGGTACCTGGGGCCACAAGGTCTCTTGGAGGACTTGTGCGCCCCCAGGTTGGGGTAATGCGTTTATATATGTTTTGGGGAGCAAAACGCGTGGTACAGAAGCGAGAAGCGTAGTCAAGCCTTGTAAAATGGCGTTACCGGTGCTAAGTTGTTTAACAAGCTGGGCGGGGGGTCTTTCACTTCTCATTTTACAGAAAGTGTGTTTAATCTACACACATTTAGTCTTCTGGATAGAGGAAAGAATATTCATGCTTTTAACTCAGAATCATTTCTGGGTCTCCAAGCTTTTACTATGACTCAAAGGTGTGAGTCTACTGTGGTGTGGGAGGTCCTTCTGTCTATGTGTTGCTTTTATTGGTTAATTAAAAAAGAACTGCTTTGAGCCTATCGCAGGGAAGAAGAGAACTAGGCTGGAAAGCTAGGCAGAATGCTGGGAGAAAGAAGGGTGGAGTCAAGAGACACCATGGAGCCACTGCTGGAGATAGATGTACGGACACTTTGCTGTTAGGCCACGACCTTGTGGTAATACACAGATTAATAGAAATGGGTTAAATTAATATAAGGGTTAGCCAATAAAAAGCTAGAGCTAATGGTCCAAACAGTGATTTAATTAATACAGTTTCTGTATGATTATTTCAGGTCTAAGCTAGCCAGGCATCTGGAAATGAACAAGCAGCCCTCCTGGAAATGAACAAGCAGCCCTCCATACTACACTACTGCCTTTTCTGCAATATGGATTTCGGTATAGATTACAAACAGTAGGAATGCTACTGTGTCTAAAACAGCTCTTTTTATAAACTCAAAATTCTTGCAAGCTTCAGGAATTTGTCTAAAAATTATCTTTCTATAAACTTGAAATTCTTGTAAGTTCCAAGGAATTGACTTTAATCTACTTCTCGTGGGTCAAATAGACTCCAGAAAAGTACTGCCTATTTCCCCACTGCCTACTCCATGTATTTTGGAGGGTGAGGTCTTCCCCACCTTTCCCTGGTCTTGGGACTCCCCTTCTTCAATTACCAGGACCTAAGAAAAATTACCCCTAAACTCTTAATCTTCTGCCTCAGTTCCAGCATCATGCCAAGTCCAGGTGCCCCCTCAAAATCTTCTTCCTGGGCAGCTTCAAAATGGCTGCCCTAAGTGGTCCAATCTCACAGACTGCTTCAACTAGGCCTGCATTTTCCTAGCACCAGCAGGTCCCACAGTGCCTGGACAGTGAATGAAATAGTCAGCTCTTCCAGGACTTGATCAGCATTCCAGCTTTCTCAGGTCCACAAAGATGCAGATGCCCCCAGACAACCAGAAGCAGTCTAGAGAACATGGCTCCCTCATTCCTGCCTCACCAGCTACCCTTTCCTATTTCCTCATCTTTTTATAGAGGTGGGGAACTAGGAAGCCTTCCTTAGGGGGAAGCAGCAGTTTCATTATCACCTGCTTCCAGGTGCCTTTTCACCTTTAGTTATGTAACATGAGCACCCCTTTAAAGTGTCTGTCATAGTCCTCTCTCTTGCTCCTCTTGCTCTCTTGTCTGTCGGCATCTCTCACATCCCAACTCCAAGATGGCTTTTCACCCTTTCATGCTCCTCCCCCTCCCCCAATACACCTCTTGCATTAACACTGTTGTGCATGTCGTGTTCTCTTAGAGGCATACCTTTGCAGGACTCACTGAAGATACCCACTTTGCAGTGTTTTATTATCAATTAGTGTTGACTGAGTTTCTGTCCTGCCCAATTCTCACAGTCGTTAGGTCCCAAAGAATCACACAGAAGTCTACATTAAATATAAATGGAGTGGCTCATTATCTCAGGCTCTATATTAGCTCTTATAACTTATATTAGCCCATTATTCTTATATATGTTAGCCACATGGCTCAGTACCTTTATCAGCAGGGTGGGTCACATCTTGCTTCTTTGGTGTCTGGACAGTAATGGGGAGGAATGGGCTTCCTCCTTCCCAGAATTCTCCCATTCTCTTTGACCTGCCTCTACTTGCTGTCTGGTGGTCCTGCCTATACTTCTTGCCTGGCTACTGACCAATCAGTGTTTATTTAAAACATAATTGACAGAATACAGAATTGTTCCACACTACTTCCCCCTCTTTAAAAAACAAACAAACAAGAAGATCCATAGTTCATTTTTGGGGAAATTGGGCATCATTTTCCAGGCTACCTCCTGCTGATTGGGGGCACTGATAATCTTATGGGGACCTAAAAAAAATTTAGAATTATGATCAAGCCCTGACTGGAGTATCCTGTGAGTCTTGATCTTCTCAGGCAGAAGTCTTGAATCTGGATGTAACTCAGACATCTGGGCCATCTGTTCCTACTGGAGATTTCTCAAGTGGTCTTCCTTGATCAAACCTGATTTTTCGGAACTCAGAATGAATCCACAGCCTCTCATTTCCCATGGAAACAAAAGCAAAATCTCTTTTCCAAAGTAACATACCTTTTGACTTTAATTTTGAAGTCAAGGTATTGTTAAAATATCTATCTTGGATTAATTTAGCAGCATTCATAAACAAACATCTTTTAGTTGCTCCTTCCTCAGCATTCAAACAATTCAAAGAGAGCACAATAACACACAGTATCCAAAATCTCTGTGTATTTTCCATATTTATGTGGCTTTACTTTAATCTCTATTTCTTTTTTTTAATTTATTTATTTATTAAAGATTTCTGCCTCCTCCCCACCACCGCCTCCTATTTCCCTCCCCCTCCCCCAGTCAAGTTCCCCTCCCTCATCAGCTCAAAGAGCAATCAGGGTTCCCTGACCTGTGGAAAGTCCAAGGACCACCCACCTCCATCCAGGTCTAGTAAGATGAGCATCCAAACTGCCTAGGCTCCCACAAAGCTAGTACATGCAGTAGGATCACAAACCCATTGCCATTGTTCTTGAGTTCTCAGTAGTCCTCATTGTCCGCTATGTTTAGCAAGTCCGGTTTTATCCCATGCTTTTTCAGACCCAGACTAGCTGGCCTTGATGGATTCCCGATAGAACATCCCCATTGTCTCAGTGTGTGGGTGCACCCTTCGCGATCCTGAGATCCTTGTTCGTGCTCTCTCTCCTTTGCTGGGGACGCAGCCCTGCCGCCCCTATTACTACAGTTGGCGCCTCACGTGATAGACTAAACCCACTTAAAAAACCTGAGAAGGCTTAAAAATAAGGGAGAGAGAGTTTAACACAGATTTTTGCTGTTTGTTGGTGGCGTGCTGTAGAGAGATTTCCTGATTCGGCAACAGTAGCAGAAAAAACACTGTGTCATTTTAAAGCGCGACTTCCTGGGGCTGTGCCGCCATTGTGATCTCTGTCTGGCTCCTGCGGGAGACAGAGCTTTTGAATAGAGCATTTGGAGTAAAGTGCTACGATTTGTTTGATGGCAACTAGACTCGCTGTGTTCTCGGGTCTGCTCTGCTTGCTAGAGGCAAGATAGCACCTCATCTGAGAGAGGCTTCCTGACTCAGCTTTAGCTGCAAAACCCTGCAGCTCATTAAGAGGTCCTGCCACGAAACACTTAAATGGTGTTGACGAAAAGCTGAACGCATGCTTTTTGGTTTTCAGCAGTAGCAGGAAAAAAGCTGTGCCGTTTAAAAATGCCAGCTTTCTGGGCTGTCCTACCAGGGCAAACTCTGACTCTTTTACGCAGGCGGTTCGTGCGGTTTGCAAGCACAGGCTGCTGAAGCTCGCTTGCTGGCAGGAACCTTGAAATGCCATAGAGTTGTCACAGTAAACGTAGCTACAGCCAGTACCTCAGCCATGAGGCTGGAAAGCTAAGGAATGGACTGGATCTAGCTGGCAAAGCCACGCCTTTAATCCTACCCATATTGCTCAGTAATTTAAAGGCTCGTGTGGTCAGAAAAAGAGAGATATACAGTAAAGAGAGATTCAAAGACAAAGAAAATTTTTAAATGGTTTACAGTGTGTTAAAAATATATGCAGACTAAAAGTTGAAGTTCTTAAAGTAAAAAACAAAAAAAGGAAGAGAGTTGTTGTGTGTGGTAGCACACGCCTTTAATCCCAGTGCCTAGAAGGCAGAGACAAACAGATCTCTGTGAGTTCAAGGTGTAGTAGTGTACACCTTTAATCCCGAATGCCTGGGAGGCAGAGACAGGCGGATCTCTGAGAGTTCAAAGACAGCCTAGTCTACAGAGTTACTTCAGGTCAAAGATACAGAGAACCTATCTCAAAAAGCAAAGAGTTAAAAGTAAAAATAAACAAAATAGAGGTTAAAACAAAGCTGCACAAAGATGGAAAATACACAGAAAATTTTGATACTGTATGCTATTATGCTCTCTTTGAATTATTTGAATGCTGAGGAAGGAGCAACAACTGCTAAAAGATATTTATTTATAAATACTGCTGAACTAATCCAACATAGATATTTTGAATTTGGATCTAAGGATATGATACTTTGGAAAGGAGTTTCTTATTTTGTTTTCACAGAGGATGAGACCCTGTTCATTTCTTCTATTCCGATTTGGTATGATGGACCACGCCCTCGTGAAGGGTTGTTGTGAACATCTTCAGAAAATTGCTTCGCTCAACTGCCAACTGAGATGAAACTAGCACACAGGTTATACCATGAAAGACCTAATTAACGACGCCCCCATTCAGCAGGAAGCAGTTTGGAGAGAAATAACTGCGCCCATATTCCCAAATAATGTTTATAAATGTTCTTTTACATTTAAAGTGGGATATGATATAGATATGAATAACTTGCATTAGTATAGATTTTACTTTATTGATAGAGATTTACGGTCAATTTTGTTATATGTATATGTATTTCTGATATTGATTAAGGTATTGTGATTGTGTAGTTCATTATTAAAATGTAATGTATAATTAGGAAATATAGGTTGTTGATGGATAATCATAAATAATAGTCAAGTTTGTAGTCATATTAGTTAATATTTTCTAGATGTGCGTAGATATATTTTAGATAGGCATTCTTCATATTTTTCAAAGATTATAGAATATGGCATTTTAAATGTTTTAGTAACTTAGGACTTTTCATGACAATGAGACACTTTGCTCCTGGCAGCACCAATCTACTTCAAGAGGAAGATGGGCATCGAAGAGGCTCGTTATGGAGTTTGATAGCCATTTGGGCAAGAAACTGCTCTTGCCTGGACTATTGCATAAACTGGACACAGAGAACCCACAGAGAGAGGACTACTGAACTTGCCTAAGGTGAGATGATCTTTCGGGGTTCCTGATTCATGAAAGAGTCTGTGAGACATTCTGCAGGACACAACAGATAGTGACTGAACTGACTTTGAATTTTCCTGCTTTATGGAAATGTCTGCTGGATACCATGGGCCTGAAGGCTGAAGATGGATGCCCCAACGGTACAGAGCAACTTTGGGTGACTGTCCAGGCAGCAAGATGTCTCTGTCATTTCTAGAGTTTTAAAAGTTGCTTTTTTCTTGTTTGCTTAGGTAGTATTGTATCTTTCTGGAGTCTTTGATGGAGTTAAGAATAGTTAGTTATAGTTTTTCTTAGTTATGATAAAGATTATTGTAACTTTTACTTGATAACTGTTTTGTTATATGTAATTTTGCTATGTTAAAGTTAAAGCCTTTTTTTTGTTTAAACTGAAAAAGGGGAAATGATGGAGGAAGGTCATTGGCTAATAAAGGAACTGCCTTGGCCCATTTTATTGGTTAGAGGATAGGTGGGAGGAGTAAACAGAACAGAATGCTGGAAGGAAGAGGAAGTGAGCTCAGAGTCTCGACAGCTCTCCTCTCTGGAGCAGATGCCTGAGAGAGACGCCATGCCCCGCTCCTGGGATGAAGCTCCGACCCAGGATGGACATAGGCTAGAATCTTCCTGGTAAGCGCACCGTGGGGTGCCATACACAGATGATTAGAAATGGGCTAAATTAATATGTGAGAATTAGCCTAGAAGAGAATGGGCCAAGCAGTGTTTAAATGAATACAGTTTGTATGTTGTTATTTCGGGCATAAGCTAGCCGAACAGGCAGCCGGGGTGCTGGGGACGCAGCCCCGCCGCCCATATTACTACACTCCTTCTGCTCCTGATTTGGACCTTGATATTTCAGTCCGGTGCTCCAATGTGGGTCTCTGTCTCTGTCTCCTTTCATCACCTGATGAAGGTTAATATTCAGGAGGATGCCTATATGTTTTTCTTTGGATTCACCTTCTTATTTAGCTTCTCTAGGATTGCGAATTATAGGCTCAATGTCCTTTATTTATGGCTAAAAACCAATTATGAGTGAGTACATCCCATGTTCATCTTTTTGGGTCTGGGATACCTCACTCAGGATAGTGTTTTCTATTTCCATCCATTTCTATGCAAAATTCAAGAAGTCATTGTTTTTTACTGCTGAGTAGTACTCTAATATGTATATATTCCATACTTTCTTCATCCATTCTTCCATTGAAGGGCATCTAGGTTGTTTCCAGGTTCTGGCTATTACAAACAATGCTGCTATGAACATAGTTGAGCATATAATTTTGTTGTATGATAGGGCCTCTCTTGGGTATATTCCCAAGAGTGGTATTGCTGGGTCCAGGGGTAGGTTGATCCCGAATTTCCTGAGAAACCGCCACACTGCTTTCCAGAGTGGTTGCACAAGTTTGCATTCCCACCAACAATGGATGAGTGTACCCCTTTCTCCACAACCTCTCAAGCAAAGGCTATCATTGGTGTTTTATATTTTAGCCATTCTGACAGGTGTAAGATGGTATCTTAAAATTTTCTTGATTTGCATTTCCCTGATGGCTAAGGAAGTTGAGCATGCCCTTAAGTGTCTTTTGGCCATTTGAACTTCTTCTGGTGAGAATTCTCTGTTCAGCTCAGTGCCCCATTTTATTATTGGTTTGATTAGCCTTTTACAGTCTAGTTTCTTGAGTTCTTTATATATTTTTGAGATCAGATATTTGTCTGTTGCGGGGTTGGTGAAGATCTTCTCCCAGTCAGTGGGTTACCTTTTTGTCTTGGTGACAGTGTGCTTTGCTTTACAGAAGCTTCTCAGTCTTAGGAGGTCCCATTTATTCAATGAGGCCCTTAATGTCTGTGCTGCTGGGGTTATACATAGGAAGTGGTCTCCTGTGCCCATATGTTGTAGAGTACTTCCTACTTTCTCTTCTATCAGGTTCAGTGTGTTTGGACTGATATTGAGGTCTTTAATCCATTTGGACTTGAGTTTTGTGCATGGTGATAGATATGGATCTATTTTCATTCTTCTACAGATTGACATCCAGTTTTGCCAGAACAATTTGTTAAAGATGCTCTCTTTTTTTCCATTGTATACTTTTAGCTCCTTTATCAAAAATCAGGTGTTCATAGGTTTGTGGGTTAAAGTCAGGGTCTTCTATTCGATTCCATTGGTCGACTTCTCTGTTTTTATGCCAATACCAAGCTGTTTTCAATACTGTAGCTCTGTAATAGAGTTTGAAGTCAGGGATGGTAATGCCTCCAGACAATCCTTTATTGTATAAGATTGTTTTGGCTATCCTGGGTTTTTTGTTTTTCCATATAAAGTTGATTATTGTCTTCTCCAGATCTGTGAAGAATTTTGATGGGATTTTGATGGGGATTGCATTGAATCTATAGATTGCTTTTGGTAGAATTGCCATTTTTACTATGTTGATCCTCCCAATCCAAGAGCAAGGGAGGTCCTTCCATTTTCTGATGTCCTCTTCAATTTCTTTCTTCAAAGACTTAAAGTTCTTGTCAAATAGATCTTTCACTTCCTTGGTCAGAGTTACCCCAAGATATTTTATGCTATTTGTGGCTATCATGAAGGGTGATGCTTCTCTGATTTCCCTCTATGCTTCCTTATCCTTAGTGTATAGGAAGGCATCTGATTTTTTGGAGTTGATCTTGTATCCTGCCACATTACTAAAGGTGTTTATCAGCTGTAAAAGTTCTTTGGTGGAGTTTTTGGGGTCGCTTATGTACACTATCATATCGTCTGCAAATAACGAAAGTTTAACTTCTTTCTTTCCAATTCGAATCCCCTTGATCCCCTTATGTTGTCTTATTGTTATTGCTAGAACTTCAAGCACTATATTGAAGAGGTATAGAGAGAGTGGACATCCTTATCTTGTTCCTGATTTTAGTGGGATGGCTTTGAGTTTTTCTCCGTTTAATTTAATGTTAGCTGTCGGCTTGCTGTAAATAGCTTTTATTATATTTAGGTATGACCCTCGAATCCCTAATCTCTCCAAGACCTTTATCATAAAGGGGTGTTGAATTTTGTCAAATGTTTTTTTCAGCATCTAAGGAAATGATCATATGTTTTTTTTCTTTCACTTTATTTATATGGTGGATTACATTGATAGATTTGTGTATGTTAAACCAGCCCTGCATCTCTGGGATGAAGCCTACTTGATCATAATGGATAATTTTTTTAATGTGTTCTTGGATTCAGTTTGCCAGTATTTTATTGAGAATTTTTGCGTTGATATTCATGAGTGAGATAGGCCTGTAATTCTCTTTCTTGGTTGGGTCTTTGTGTGGTTTTGGTATTATAACCTCTATTTCTTTTATTTGTACTTTTATTTTTTGAGACAGGCTTTCTGTAAATCTTTGGCTGTCCAGGAACTCCTTCTGTAGACCAGGCTGTCTTTGAACTCACAGAGATCCACCTGCCTCTGCAGCCCAAGTGCTGGGATTAAAGGTGTGTGCCACCACACCTTGAATTCACAGAGGTCTGTCTGGCTTTGTCTCCCAAGTGCTGTGATTAAAGGCGTGTGCCACCACACCTTGAACTCATTGAGGTCTCTCTGCCTCTCAAGCAGTGTGATTAAAGGCATGTGCCACCATGCTTTAAACTCACAGAGGTCTGTTTGGCTGTCTACCAAGTGTTGGGATTAAAGGTGTGTACCACCACACCCAACTACTCTCTTTCTTTTTATTTTAATATTTAGAATATAAAAAGCACTCAGAAAACCAGACATTAACTCAAAAAGCCCAAGCAATAAATTGTCTAATTAAATGAATAGTTCTCAAAAGATATTGAATTTTAAGAAACTGTTACTCTCTAGCCTTTGAGAAGACACACCCCAAATATTAGTTTCCCATTGCTATTGCAACATTACCACAAATTTTGTTCCATATCTGTAGATTAGAAGTCCAGCATGTATGTCAACAATGCTTCATTTTTTTTCTGGAGGCTCCAGCCTATAATCTAAACATTATAGCCTTGTTCATTGCCCACACTACTTGTCTTGTGGGTCCTGCTATTCAATCTCTAGTAACTAACTTCTCTAGGAACTTTCTCCTCCTTAAAGGACAGAGATATGACCCATTGATGTAAGTCATGATAATGTCCCTATTTCCAGGTCTTTAATCATATCTGAAAACTCTCTTTTATCAGATAAGTTAATGTATTCATAAATCCCAAGGTTTAGGATACAGACATCTTTCCAATGGGAAGAAATATTGTGTTTTAAAATGCTACATTTTTCTTTTAATCATATATATATATGTGTGTGCGTGTGTGTGTGTACATATGTAAGTAGGCATGTATGTATGTATGTATGTGTATATATGTATATGTGCATGTGTATACCAGTGCCCTCGGAGGGTCAGAAGACATTGGAACCCCTAGAGCTGGAGAAACAGATGTTTGTGTGACACACAATATGGGTGCTAATATCTGAACTCAGTTCCTATGGAAGAGAAGTATGTACTCTTAACCACTGAATCATCTTTCCAGCCCTACAAATTATACTTTATCAAATGACCAAAACCAAACGAAAAACCCCTAATGTCACACACCCTGCAAAGAACTAAAGGCAAAAAATGTACACCTATGAGGATTTTTCCCTTTACATTACTTCAAAAAACAAAATCATCATTTTGTATATAGAAATTAATTTTTACAGCAATTGAGTCCTGAAAACTAAATACAGAGTTTTCCTCTTTGGCAAAGTTTTGGTGAAGCATTTACTCAAGTAAATTGCAATACCAAAGCAACTTTTTTATCTACTAATTTTCCATTGCTTACATTACTTATAGCCATCATATGACCATCAATGAGAGTAACACAATTCTAGCTATCATTGCATAGAAATGAATCACTTTAATAATCAAATTATAATTAACCTTGTCTTTTGAAATGTCACTAAGCATTCCCAAAAATATTTAGCAGTTTCCAAAGTGACTTATATAACTAACTGTTTTCTTTCAGGCTTGGTTATGGGTTGAGTCAGGTTAGGATTGACTAGAGGTCTTCTCTCTCTCTTACTTTGTGACATGCTCACTATATACATGTCTTTCAAATAGAAACTTTGAGAAATATGAGAGGCAAACCCAGTCATGTCAAGACATTTCAGCTTCTGTTAAAATGTGACAAACATTCAATCTTCTCGCATACCACTGACCTAAAGAAAATACACGAGACAGCTCAACTAGATGATGTCTTGGCTAAAGCTTGGAAAGAAGAAAACTGTGAGAAAATAATTCACTCTATTAGAAGGAACTATGGGTATAGCTAAGTTTCTGGGGTAGCTGGAATAGAAGAGAATTGAAAGAACCCATTATGGCTGTATCTCGGGACTGCAACTACTAGGTCCAAATGTTACAGGGTCCAAATATTACAGGGTACAAATGTTACAGGGTCCAAACGTTACAGGGTCCAAATGTCACAGGGTCTTGCTCTGAGGGGTGATTATTTAGGCGTACTGCCAAGCTTGTTCTGTGGAACTGACAAAAATTGTACATCCTGGGAAGAAGCCTCAAGCAGAGAAATCAAAAGCAACAGACTAGGTGGAGGCAACACTGGGAAAAGGGAAAGTGACAAGGGATGATGCAGGTGCAGAATTGGAAACCTGCCACGACCCCAGAATGAAAAAGTCAGGTGAAGATCCCCAGTATCAGGGACATACAGAGCTGAGAAGCATCAGGCATATAGAAAAGAAAACAACTTTAAGAAACTTTACTAGGATAAACAGCCCCAGAGGTGGGAATCTGCCTAAGTCTGGGTTGGACTTTATATAGGCTCTGGGAACCCTCTATTTTAGGCCTTCTCCTTCTCCATTATTAATCCCACCCATCCTGTCTTGGGTGGGTTCTCTTCCTCCCTCAAGTGGTTAGCAGCTGGTAAGAGTTGCAATGGAATTAGCAGCTGGTAAAGGTTGCAATGACCTGAGACCTGAGGATGGGCAACACCAGGAGCAAGAAGCAACCTCTCTTAAAGGGGCTGGTCCAAATTGTCTCAGTCAGCCTAAGTTCTTCTGACCCTCCTTCAGAATGACTGACAACACTTCAATAAATTCCTCATAGCAGGCAATTTATGAGTCCCATCCTGATGACAATTGAGAATTTAAAGTCTAAAGAAAATTTTTGTTTGAGGCACAAATGTAGTTTGAATAAATTCAGGAATTTCTTTTAAACTTATGAAGATATGTTGTTTGACTTCCATCTAGTGGCAGCTAAGAACCACTGCAATATTGAGGATAAAATCTTTTTTTTTGTTTTTTTAAATTTATTTATTTATTAAAGATTTCTATCTCTTCCCTGCCACCGCCTCCCATTTCCCTCCCCCTCCCCCAGTCAAGTCCCCCTCCCTCATCAGCCCAAAGAGCGATCAGGGTTCCCTGCCCTGTGGGAAGTCCAAGGACCACCCACCTCCATCCAGGTCTAGTAAGGTGAGCATCCAAACTGTCTAGGCTCCCACAAAGCCAGTACGTGCAGTAGGATCAAAAACCCATTGCCATTGTTCTTGAGTTCTCAGTAGTCCTCATTGTCCGCTATGTTCAGCGAATCCGGTTGTATCCCATGCTTTTTCAGACCCAGACTAGCTGGCCTTGGTGAGTTCCCGATAGAACATCCCCATTGTCTCAGTGTGTGGGCGCACCCCTCGCGGTCCTGAGTTCCTTGCTCATGCTCTCTCTCCTTCTGCTCCTGATTTGGACCTTGAGATTTCTGTCCGGTGCTCCAATGTGGGTCTCTGTCTCTGTCTCCTTTCATTGTCTGATGAAGATTAATATTCAGGAGGATGCCTATATGTTTTTCTTTGGGTTCTCCTTCTTATTTAGCTTCTCAGAATGGCTAAAATAAAAAAACACCAATGATAGCCTTTGCTGGAGAGGTTGTGGAGAAAGGGGTACACTCATCCACTGTTGGTGGGAATTCAAACTTGTGCAACCACTCTGGAAAGCAGTGTGGTGGTTTCTCAGGAAATTCAGGATCAACCTACCCCTGGACCTAGCAATACCATTCTTGGGAATATACCCAAGAGAGGCCTTATCATACAACAAAAGTATATGCTCTACTATGTTCATAGCAGCATTGTTTGTAATAGCCAGAACCTGGAAACAACCTAGATGCCCTTCAAGGGAAGAATGGGTGAAGAAAGTATGGAATATATACATATTAGAGTACTACTCAGCAGTAAAAAAACAATGAATTCTTGAATTTACAATCAAATGGATGGAAATAGAAAACACTATCCTGAGTGAGGTAAGCCAGATTCAAAAAGAGGAACATGGAATGTACTCACTCATATTTGGTTTCTAGCCATAAATAAAGGACATTGAGCTTATAATTAGTGATCCTAGAGAAGCTAAATAAGAAGGATAAAATCTTATATAAAGACAAAAATACAAATCAACAACAAGAAAAAACTCATAAACATCTGGAATAGCTGTGGCTCAGAATGGAGAGGAAGAGAAGGAAAATAAGAGCTAGAGAGAGATAGAAACAGAAAAGGGGGATAAAATGGAAAACTTTCTGTAAACTAGCATATGCACCACGTCTTTGTGGATTTTATGTGCCAGAAATTTGTCATAGTTTTTTTTTCATTATCATGAGCCTAATAGCAGTTTATGGTAAAATTTGAGAAACATTTTGTCTTCTCACACACCGCTGATCAAAGGGAATGAAAAAAGACACCCAAGATCAGGAGTTAGGATAAAGGAGAAAAAAGTTAAGTGAATAAAACACATTTATAGGGCATTAGTGACTTCAGAATTTACTTAATCAGGCTCTCTTTTTTCCAAGAAAATGAAAAATGTGTTTCTGCATGTTTTCTTTCTCCTTAACTACATTTCGAGTGATAGATAAGAAGTCATCATTGACATGCAAATTATCTTTCCTCATTATTGCTCAGCAGAGAAGACAGGAAATCATAGTCCACATAGTCCCTCATCTCAATTTCATTTCCATTGCATAGTTAACTCTTTTGTTCACACATTTTTCTTGTTTTGGAAGGTAAATTTATTTTTAACTGGCATATGAAGACAAAATGCACATGTTCATGGAGTTTCATGTGACATCTGCATATATGTATATGTTAGATGATATTTAAATGGGATTAAGCATGTTTACATATCACAAATATGCATCATTTCTTAATATATAAGTTACATAGCATAAAAATACACCAAAGAGCATTGATGGAGGAAGGTCATTGGCTAATAAAGGAACTGCCTTGGCCCATTTTATTGGTTAGAAGATAGGTGGAGTAAACAGAACAGGATACTGGGAGGAAGAGGAAGTGAGCTCAGAGTCTCGACAGCTCTCCTCTCGGGAGCAGACGCCAGAGAGAGACGCCATGCCCCGCTCCCGGGATGAAGCTCCGACCCAGGATGGACTAAGCTAGAATCTCCCCGGTAAGCGCACCTTGGGGTGCTACACACAGATGATTAGAAATGGGCTAAATTAATATGTGAGAATTAGCCTAGAAGAGAATGGGCCAAGCAGTGTTTAAATGAATACAGTTTGTGTGTTGTTATTTCGGGGCATAAGCTAGCCATGCGGGCGGCTGGGGTGCTGGGGACGCAGCCCCGCCGCCCTTATTACTACAGAGCATAATTTAATTGTTCTTAGTATTTAGCAGAAGCATTCAAACATCAACACTATGTGATTTCCAAACACCTTCATCGGCCTCAGAAAAAGCCAAGAACTTATGCATATTCATGATCAGTCACTCCATCCACGTTTCCCTTCTCTTCAGTCCTTGTCAATCACTATTCTCTTTCAGACATTTCACAAAGCTGAAACCATGCCATGCCTTCTGTTACAGGTTTCTTTGATATAGAATAACATATTCAAGCTTCATTCTTTCTGTAGTATGTGTCAGTATTTTGTTCCACTCTATTACTGAGTAAATATGATAATATTTGCTTGCACAAATACCCTTGCACAAGTACCACATTTGCTATATACATTCATCATTTGATGGATATTTGGGTTATTTACAGTCTGTTAATCCTAGGATATGAACTCAAAACAGGAAGAGTTGAGTCATAAGGGAGTTGTTTATTTGACATTTCAAGTAGATAAAATTGTTGCAGTTGTGAGCCTGGCCTTTGACAGCTGAGCTATCTCTCCAGCCCTAAAGAAAATTGTTTTAAGTTTTACGTCATTTTAAAATACTACCAGAAAGGTGTTGTGAGAGTTTCTATTCCTGCACACCATCTAAGTATTTGATCTTCATTTTTAAAATAAATGTAGTGCATGTGTCTGTGTGTGCGTGTTTTGTGTCAATGTATGCCACATGTGAAGGGGTGACTGTGGAGGCCAGAAGATGAAACTCCAGAACTGGATTTACAGGTAGGTAATTGTGACCTACCCAATGTGGGCACTGAGAATCAAACTTGAGCCACTGGAAGAGCAAATGCTCTTAAATAGTGAGTAATCTCTCCAGTCCCTATACTTGCATTTTTATTTCACTGTCCAAACGTGCATAAATTGTTTTCTCATTGTGGTTTTGATTGCATATTCCTGGTGGCTAATGATATTTGGTATCTTTGAGTATGATTATTGGTCACTTACATTTATCCTTTTGAAATTTTTCTATACAAATCCTTTAAAACTTTATTATGTTATGTTTGGTTGATATCCCTGGGAGGCCTGCTTTTTTTCTGAAGGGAAATGGAGGAGGAATGAATCTGGGGGAGAGGAAAGCCATGATATGGGGGAGGCCAGGAAGAGTGGGTGGAGGGTTGAATGTTGCAGTTGGAAGGTATTGTATGAGAGAAGAATAAAACAACAGTAACAACAGCAAAACTCATTTTTTTCCTTTTTGTGTCTGAAAAAGATGAGCTACAAGGGTAAAATGACCTTCCTACGTCAGTCTCCCAAGTAGGTGACCCTATAGGCACACACTGCAATACTCCTTTGCTAATATTTTAGTTGTGTTATTTGGCTGTTTTTGACACTTAGTTGTGACATATATATGCATATATACATGTATATATATATATGTATATATGTCTTACAAGTTCTTTACCTATTATATAATATACAAGTATTTTTCTCCCACATTGTACATTGTCTTTTTCTTTGCTTTGAAGTATGAATGCTTTTAATCTTGATGTAGACAGCTTTACTTTTTCCTTTGTTGCTTGCAATTTTGAAAAAAAACCCTAGTACTTGTTTTACCCTGAAAGTTTTAGTTCCATATCTTCTATTTGGGCCTATGATCCAGGTATGATAATGTTTGGAATTTAATATTTGAAGCCAAGGTGTTGAATTCATTGTCTTGTGTGTGGTTACATATGCTAAGCAGGAGGTTAACTTCAAGAGAAACTGGAAAATGAGTTCCCAAAACAAGACATAAAGATCAATAAGTGGTCGACTTACTGACTCAGATCAAACCAATTTCAGTTTATTGCTAACTGTAGAGTGCTGCACCACTTTAACTTAATTAACTTTTTAAGGGGACTTTGGCTTCTGTACGTGGTCTTGCACCTTATTCTTCTACTTAGAACAGACTAGATTCAGGGTAAAATGGGCCTTCCAAGAGAAGTATGACCGAAAATATTCACCTAGGGGAGACAAAGGTCAGAGCATGGGGAGACAAAAGTTAAGGCCCATCTCTGCCAAAATCAGAGTCCATGCCACTCAGCTTGGTCTACTATTTTTTTAAGAGTGAACTCTTGCTTGACTCTACTACTATATCTGTCTGAGTTACTCCTTTTGGAGAACAAAAGGACCAGTACTGATGCTAGGCTTGAGATCAGAGAGAGGAAACTTGAAAATGATTGTTTCTTGCCTTTATAAAGTGGTGGTGGCCGCAAGCCCTGGCAACAGAAAGGCAGTGGCCGTGCCGGGCATGGCAGCATCCATTCCCCCATATGGCAGGGAGGAGGCGTAGCCCATGGTCCCCGGGGCCCTACAAGTTACTACTACATGTTGCCCATGAAAGTTAGGGCACTGGGCCTCAAAGTGGCCTTGACTGTCAAGCTGATGCAGGATGACCTTCACATCGTAGATTTTCTGGAACTGCCCACTGCAGACCCTCAGTACCTGACAGAGCTGGCCCAGTATCGCCACTGGGGGAGTCCCGTGCTCCTTGTAGACTTGACACATTAAGAGATGCCCAAGAATGTTGTGGCAGCCACCTCCAGGCTCAAGAGCTTCAACTTGATCCCTGCAGTTGGCCTGAATGTGTACAGCATGCTCAAACACCAGACTCTGGTCCTCACTCTGCCTTCCATCGCCTTCCTGGAGGACAAGCTACTCTGGCAGGATTCAAGATACACTCTGCTCTACCCTTTCCGCTTGCCCTACAATGACTTCCCCTGACCCTGCCCTGGGCACCTAGAGGCCCACCCCACTTGGGGACCAGGTCAGCACATCATCTGTCCTGCAAAAAAGCTGTTCCCTGGAAGCTGCTGGGTCCTGGTGCCAGAAGCCAAGATGAGTGCCTCCTGGGGATCTCTTGCCACATTAAAAGTAAACCCTATTGTTGACAAGAAAAAAAAGTGATCTGACTCTTTTCTAGATCTTACATTTTATTCACTCTCATTTCAGCCCCTATGCTATAGCCAGTCAATCCCAACGATCCAGTTCTTTAATCAGTTTTAAGTCAGGTTTGCCAGGCCTCCTTAGCCTTATGCCCCAGGGAAAGGTGAGTGTGCTATCTGTCCATTCTGCAGCCCCACAATGCAGGACAATCAGCTCCACAGCCTCACGATACAGGACAATCAGATCCCTAGCCCCATGATGCAGGACAATCAGATGCGATAGAGAGTCAAGTCAAAGCAGGAACTCAGTTTATTACTGTGAGCATCAGCTTATATAGGTTAAGTGACATTGTGTGATGTGGGGGTACCTCCAGCCAACGAGAGACAATCAAGCCCTCACTCTGGCTGGAGGGGCATCTACCTAGATTTTGCTGTCTCATCCTCACCTGGTAGCTTTGACTATTCTTCAAACTCAAGCCAGGCTTTTCTCTGTCCTACAGGCCTCGAGGTATAGGTCCTGAGATAATTTTGGCCCAACAAGATTAAACAGAGTTATAAGGGAAAAATTCAAAGTATGGTAATGGAAATAGACACTTAAATCTTGCCCTTTTAAGATCCATTTTCCGTCGGGCATTGGAGGTGCACGCCTTTAATCCCAGCACTCGGGAGGCAGAGGCAGGTGGATCTCTGTGAGTTTGAGGCCAGCCTCGTCTACAAGAGCTAGTTCCAGGACAGGCTCCAAAGCTACAAAGAAACCCTGTCTTGAAAAACAAACAAACAAAAAAAGATCCAGTTCCCTAATCTATCAAAAACCAATAAAGATAGCTTAAGAAATGAGACATCATCCTACAAAACCCTGTTCAGCTTTTGTAACTTTTACCAATAGGAGATCAATATTTTAAAGGGGAAAACTTTAAACAGAAAGATTGTATTTTATTACATATTAGTGAATTAAGCTTTGATTCTTAGATAATCATTTAACTTTTCTTAGATTTGTCATACATACATGTAATAATAAATTGGGGGCATCACCCTAGCCCTCTAACACCCCTTTATCCAAGAAGTCTCAGATGACTGGAAGCTCCTGTCCTGGGAGTTGCCCTGTCCAGACTCCAACTCCCAGCCTGCCAAGCACTGACCCTTCACCCGGGGAGGGTCAGAACCACTCCCACAGGCTATTTAGGTTCAAAGCCAGAAAAAGAAACACGTGATTTCAGGTTTGCGTGAGCTCCTCTTCCCACCGTGCTATCTCGGTCCACTCTAGAGTGCTGCATTTATTAAATATGGGCATTTTAATTCAGTCCAATCTGGTTTGATTGGAGTTCTTTGCACTGGTGGAGCAACTCGTATTAAGATTAAACCAAACAGATAGAGGTTCCTACCGAAAAGGTTCTGTTTTTTTCCCATGGGCCCCGTGCCCAGGGCTGCCTGCTGGAAAAGGTCCTTCCTTCATGCCCTCTGCCAGGCACCATCAGCTTCACTTGGTGAGTTTTCCTTTTAAACTACATTGCTGTTAGGGTCTTGGGGTGGCCCATTTGCTTTTTGGGCTTTTGTTGAAGCCACGGCCCACCCAAGAAGCCTAATCCATGGGACTTGGGTGTGGGGAGACGTCCCCCACTCATTTCTCATGCACCCCCGTTTTTGACTCAAGGGTACTGTTCAGTGGACAAATCACAACAGGCTTGAGTCACACAGACATGCGCTTAAAATGGGTTTCTTGTGAATCCAAGCTGATTCCAAATTGCCCTTAGATGGCCTTTTACAAAAATCTTTTTAAATTGGGGCTGTCTAACCTAAACTAACAATGCTCCAGAAGCCCGCAGTTCCTAAATGCGCACTCTTGTCCGCCCACCCCCCCCTCTCTCTCTCCCTCCCTCCCTCCCCCGCCCCCCCTCCTTTCTTGCAGCCAGTGCTCTCGTCCCTTCCCGCTTCTGTCTCTCTCTCTCTCCTTATTCATGGCCAGCCTTCTAGTCCCACCCCCACTTCTATCTCTGTCTCTGTCTCTGTCTCTGTCTCTCTCTCTCTCTCTCTCTCTCTCTCCTTATTCGCAGCCAGTGTTCTCATTCTGCCTCCGCATCCCCCTGCCTCCTTATTTGTGGCCAGTGCTCCTGTTCTGTTCCAGATTCAGGGATCTAAACCCGACTCCCTTTCTGTCGGCCGAGGACAGTGGAGATCATTGCCCATACCTTTGGAACCGCACTCACCCATCAGCTGTTTCCCTGGCCTCTGCCACCTATGCCAGGATCACCCTGGCCCTGCTCTGCTCCCGCCTCATCCCTGCTGTTTGCCACTTGGGCTTTTACAAAAAAATTCCTTTTAAATTGACACCAACACCTAACTTAAACAAGGCTCCAAAAGCCGCGCACTCTGCCCCTCCCCCTCCCCCATCTAGCTGTTTGCTGCGATTCCCAGACAGACCTAACTGCACTGGGATTTTTAAGTTGGTCAGCTAAAACAGGTTTCTAAAAATGTTTTGTTTGTCTGTCTGTCAGAATGATGTAGCCTCACTATGTCTGTGTAAATGTGTTTTCATGATGTGCTCAAAATATTCCTTTTAATCTTTCTTGCACCTACTAGCATTGGTAAATTGTAACTAACTGGATAAAATACACACCTAAATTTAGCTTATATACCCAGTTTAAATAACAGGTAATGGTACTTAGTTACCAAGTGCCTTTACGGATCTGAAGGCATGGCATTTTAGCAACAAGAGCTTCTAACACAGACGTGCAGCTTCCGCAGCACCCTTTAGCTCCTCCAAAAAGACAGAAGACATTCTGCCTCCAGGACTTGCCTCTGGGTTTGACAAAGCAGCCCACAGCGCAAAAAGCAGCCTTCTACCTCTTCAGCTTCCTGGATGCCTTTTGGGGAATCGATCTCTTCATCCTGCCCAGACAGGTAGATTAATCTACCCCCTCCCAGGAGAAATCTTTGGGCCTCTTGTACTCAGCAGCTAACAGCAAGCACTGCTTCTAAGACTGGTATTCTCCAAGGACTAAGGAGAGGACTTGGGATTGCCCGTGTAGCTAAAAAAGCTGTCATTTTTGCTCATTTATCCCTCCCAGATCTGTCTAATGGCATTTGACAACTTAAGGTACTGTTAACCTACTACTTCATCCATGACATTTAATGAAGTTTCCTGCTAAAATACAGACAGGTGTGCCTCTTTAACAGGCTTCATAATCCAGAATTGACAGATTTCAGGTGTGTCTTCAGAGGTTCAGAGTTTCCAATTTCCTTTGTCTTCTAAAATCTGTTCCAGTTTTCTTAAAGTTCTGCTACACTAACCCCAGCCAGTTTCAAGCGTATTCTACAGGTTACTCCTGCTGCCTGGGCCAATACCAACTTGCAAAGTGCTCTCCAGATAATGCCAAACACCTATACCAGCTCCTGGGACTTCACCATTGGTACCAACTCTTCTGAATCAAGGACACCTGCCAACTAAAATCTAGTTTTATCTGCTATTGTGTCCCATCCCATGGCTAGCCCCATTTCATAGGGCCAATAATAACATTTTTTCTCCTAGCCACCTGCCTTCTCATGTCCCTCAAAAAGCAGCTGCCTAAGGACTCCAGGATGACAGCAAACGGGATGCTGCTCAAGCCACACCTCTTGCTGAGCATGAGAATGCCAACTCTCAGCTCTCCCCTCTCCCACATCACCCCATGCCTGCAAGAAGTATCCAGACTTGGCCAACACCCCTTTATCCAAAGAGCCTAAAATGTTGGACATAAATATCACCTCAGCTTCTTGTCACACCCATCTGGAATGTAATATTTAGTTGGGGGCATCACCACAGCCCTCTTAACACCCCTATATCCAAGAAGTCTGGGGTGATTGGAAGCCCCTGGCCTGGGAGTTGCCCTGGTTCAGACTCCAACTCCCAGCCTGCCAAGTGCTGACCCCTCCCCCAGAGAAGATCAGGACCACTCCCACAGGCTATTTAGGCTCATACCAGAAAAGGGAACATGTAATTTCAGGTTTGCGTGGGCTCCTCTTCCTGTCATGCTGTCTCAGTACGCCGGAGAGTGCTGCATTTATTAAACATGGGCATTTTAATCAAGTCTAATCTGGTTTGATTAGAGTTTTTGTGCTGGTGGAGAGGCTTTTATTAAGATTAAACCAAACAATATATATGAAATTTAGCCTTTCCAAACCTTTTGTGGCTTACTCAAATCTTTCATAACTTGCTTAAACCTTTTGGTTTTGTTATCTTTCATTGTTTTTCCATTTTGGAAGAGTTTAGCCTTAATTTAGTTTTATACTAAGCTTTGAAATCAGGAAGTGATAAGCCTTCCAAAATTGTCCTTTTGCATACGAACATTAGGTTCAATTTTCTAATTTCTTTACAAATGAAACTATATTTTTATAGGTAGATTTATATGTTGGTTGAATCTATAGATGACTTTGGATAATACTGTCATCTTAAGAGTATCAAGTCTTTTGATGCATGAGCTGGGAACATGCTTATATTTATTATTTAATATCTTTGAAAATGTTGTGAGGTAGTCTATGTATAATTTTGTGCTTAATCTGACAAATTTATTCTTAATTTTCTTACTATTATTTGTGTTACTGTGAAGGGAATTGTGTTCTTTTTCTCATTTCCCTTTATTGAAAATCGATTCTGTTCTCATATAATATAATCTTATTATAGTTTCCTCTCCCTATACTCCTCCCAATTTCTCCCTACTACCCCTTGCTTCCAGATTACTCCTTTACTGTCTCTTATTAGAAAAGAACAGGCTTCTAAGAGATAAAAACATGACAAAATAAAATATAACAACATAGAGCAAAAGCTGTCATATTGAAGTTGGACAAGGCAACCAACAGAAAGCACAAGAGACAGAAACCTACTACTCCTTCTCACAGTCAGGAGTCATGGTGTTTGTTTTATCAGAATAATAGAAAATCTAGCAAAGATTTAAAACATAAATTTTTATTGATTTTTTGGGACTTTCACATCATGTACCCCAATCCCACTCATTTTCTGGTCCCTCCATATCTATGTCTTACTCCCATAGTGTCCTGATATGGGATTCCTCTCTGTATGCTATGAATATGTTTTATTACCATTGGTTAAAAAAGAAGCTGCTTTGGCCTATGTCAGGGCAGAATATAGGTAGGCAGGAAAACTAAACTAAATGCAGGGAGAAAGAAGGCCGAGTCAGGCAGGTACCAAAAAGCAAGAGGTAACAAACCACAATCCTTGTGGTAAAATATAAAATAATAGAAATGGGTTAATTTAATATGTAAGAGTTAGTTCATAAGAAGCCTGAGTTAATAGGCCAAACAGTGTTGTAATTTATATAGTTTCTGTGTAATTATTTGGGTCTGTGTATCAGGGAATAAAAGAACATTCTCCATTTACAGTGTCCCTCCTAAAAGAAAATTTAAGAAAATATTAATTGAAACCAAATAAAAACCCCACTTCACTTCTCCATTTTCCTGCCTCTCCAACACTTCTTTGTCCACTTAGCTTTACTTGAAAATGTCATTGGAACGAGTTGCTATTCTGGTTCAAGGTCTCTAGTTTTTGGTATACTGTCAATACTGACCCTCACTAGAACTCCACTAGAATATCCTGCTGTTGCCCTGAGTCATGAAAATCTTGTGGATATACTTCAGGTCCAGTCCTTTGACACACTCTGTCAGATCATGGATGGGGTAGATGTTGTCATGGGCCAACTCAAAGCCATGGATGTGAATCTTGTTGGTAGCTGATTTTGTCAGTCCAGGATGCTGGAATCACCCACTGCTTGCAAGGGACAGAGTCAGATCTCCTATCCCTGTGGTGAGGGGTAGGGCCAGCTCTTCTGCTGTAGTTGTCAGCAGCATACAGGGACAGTTCTTCCAGTGCCAGCTAATCATAAGCTTTGGATTTCAACGCACATGATTCCTTCTTATGGCCTTTGTGGTAACACAAGCCATGAAGATCAACACAGACCCCAGTTGCAGCAAGACCATAGACCCAGACATGGCCCTCAGCAGAAGTGTAGGCTCAGACATCACCATTGCCAGGTTGCAGTCCACACTACCCAGATCAGTATGATGCCAGTGGCAGCATGGCCCTTGGACACCAACATGGTATCAGGTGGCTGATCAGACCTCAAGTATCTGCACGGCTCTTGGTTGTAACACAAGCCATGGATATCAATTCAGACGCTGGTGTAGGACTTAGACCCAGACATAGCTCTTGGTGGTAGCTCCATTGCTATGATAAACGTTATTTATGACCAGAAGCATATTTGGGAGGGAAAGGGTAATTTCAACTTTGGTTTGTAGTTAATCATCTAGTGAAGTCAGGCAAGGAACTCAAAGCAGAAACTTGGAGGCAGGAACTGAAGTAGAGACCACGAAGGAATGCTTCTTGCTGGCTTGCTCTCCTGTTGGCTTGCTCAGTTTTCTTTCTCATACAATCCAGGATCCAGGAGTGGCAAAACCCACAATGAGCTGGGCCCTTCTGTATCAATCATCAACTAAAAAATGCCCCATATGGTTTACTGTAGGCCAATTTTAGAGAGGTCTCAGTTAAGTTTCCCACTTCTTAGGTTACTCTAGCTGTGTCAAGTTTGCCGGGCGGTGGTGGCACACGCCTTTAATCCCAGCATTCGGGAGGCAGAGGCAGGCGGATCTCTGTGAGTTCGAGACCAGCCTGGTCTACAAAAGCTAGTTCCAGGAAATGGCTCCAAAGCCACAGAGAAACCCTGTCTCAAAAAAACCAAAAAACAAACAAACAAAAAAACCAAAAAACAAAACAACAGCAAAACCGATCTCTTGTGAACTCGACACAAAAATACAGAGCTTGGGGAACTACACAGAAGAGGAGGAGAAAGGACTCTAAAAGTCAGAGGCGTCAAGACGACCATGAGAACACAACCCACAGAATCAACTAAGCAGGATTCACAAGGGCTCACAGAGACTCAGTTGTCAATCATGGACCTTGCATGGATCTGAGCTTGGTCCTCTGCATATATGTAATGGTTGTGTAGCTTGGTGTTCTTATGGGACTCCTAACAGTGGGAGTGGAGTGACTCTGACTCATCTACCTGCTCTTGGGACACTTTTCCTCCTACTGGGTTGCCTTTTCCAGCCTTGTCATGAGGGTTTGTGCCTAGTCTGAGTTGGTGTGGTGTGCCTAGTCAGGGGTGTGGTGCAGGGGGATAGTTGGGAGGACTGGAGGTAGGGAAAACCACAGTCAGGATGCAATGAATGCAAAGAATAAAATTAAAAATTAAAGAGAAATAATGAAGTTGGCAGAATTCTCACATTGGTTCCTCAATTGCCTAGTCTTATTGTTACTTGTTATACCATACTCAGATGATATCCCTGGGAGGCCTGTTCCTTTTGGAGGGAAATGAAGGAGGAGTGAATCTTGGGGAGAGATAAAGTTGGGGAAAAACTGGGAGGAGTGGAGGGAGGGGAAAAAGCAATTAGGAAGTACTGTATGAGAGAATAATACATGAAAGAAGGAAAGAAAGAAAGAAAGAAGTAAGGAAGGAAGGAAGGAAGAAAGAAAGCAGGCTGAGAAAACTAGTAAGTAGTACTCCTCTATGGCTTCTGCATCATCTCCTACCCCCAGGTTCCTTCCCTGCTTGGGTTCCCGTCTTCCTTCAGTGATGGACAGCAATATGAAAGCACAGTAGAACAAACCCTTTCCTTACTTACCCCACAAAACAAAAACAATCTAACAAAACCATACATTTTTATTTTTTATCCCCCAGCCTTCATATTAATACCACAATACAGAACATAGTATTACTTTAAAACTTCCACAGTATTTAAAAATTTGGTCTCTTTAAAATATCTAAAGTCTATAAAATCCAAAATCTCTTAACTGTGGATTCCTGTAAAGTAAAAAGTAAATTGATGGAGGAAGGTCATTGGTTAAATAAAAAGAAACTGCTTGGCCCTCATTGGCTAGAAGATAGGTGGGAGGAGTAAACAGAACAGAACGCTGGGAGGAAGAGGAAGTGAGCTCAGACTCCACAGCTCTCCTCTCGGGAGCAGATGCCTCAGAGAGACGCCATGCTCCCTGCTCCAGGGAAGATGCACGTGATGAAGCTCCGACCCAGGATGGACTTAGGCTAGAATCTTCCCTGTAAGACCGGTGCTCACTAAGACCGGTGCTCACAGATTATTAGAGATGGGTTGATCGGGATATCAGAATTAGCCAGTAAGGGCTAGGGCTAAAGGGCCAAGCAGTGATTAAATGAATACAGTTTGTGTGTTGTTATTTCGGAGCATAAGCTAGCCAGGCAGCCGGGGTGCTGGGGACGCAGCCCCGCCGCCCTTATTACTACAGTAAATTGAATATTTTTTTATTTCAAGAGGAAAGAATCTGGGTATAGTAACAATCAAATCAAAGTAAAATCAAAAGCTCAGGGTTTAATGTTTGGAGCTCGCTCACAATCCTCTGGGTTTCTCTTGCAACTGAATCTATAACTTTAACTAATGGCATCTTCTGGGGTCTCATGGTGCCAAGCCTTAACTTCTCCCCATGTTTTATCCATTCCTATAAGACTAGTACCAAAAGTGGGAGACTTACCAATTTTGGCTGCAGCAAGTGATGTCGCCTTGGCTCCCTCTGGACCACAGCTTTTGTATGATGACCTTGAGAAAATATTCTAAGAAGAGCTCAGCTCAATTATTTTGGTCTGTTCTCAATTGCAGCTGATTTATTAGCCCTTGATGACCAATACTCTTTCCCAGAAAAGGAAATTGCATTTTTAGTGTCTTAGTCTCTTGTTAAACTAAGCCAGTTCTTCAGAGCCTACTGACAAGAACCACAGGTTCTTAGCTAAAAATAGTACATGAATAGCACCAATAGGTACAGTCTTTAAGGGACCCTCAAACTTCCCTCTGAAACTTCACAGTCCAGGCACCTGTCATTTTTTACTGCTTTCAGAATTATCTCCAAATTCTCACAAAAGATTAAGATCAGAACACTCAATGTTTTTTATTCCAGTCCAAAGGTCCATACAATCCCACAGTCCTCCCTGGTCCACAAACTGCATGGTCCAGTCTTCAGAGAAATGCCCCATGATTCTAGTACCAATGCTGTCTTAGTTTGCTTTCTATTGCTATGATGATGAAAGACAATTTTGTAGTTTATAGTCCAGGGAAGTCAGGCCAGGAACCCAACCCTGGCGATCAATGGGGTGACAGATGGAGCAGCCAGATTGCCCTCACATTCATGGCCAGGAACATGGGGGCAGGAGCTGAAGCAGAAAGCATGAAAGAGTGCTGCTTACTGGCTTGCTTTCCATTTAGTTTGCTCAGTTTGCTTTCTTATACAATCCAGGCCCACTTTCCCAGTGGTGGTACCACCCACAGTGGGCTGGGCCCTCCCACATCAAGGCCCAACCATGGAAATGCCCCACAGGCTTGCCCACAGGCCAATCTTATAGAGGCACTTTTTCATTCAAGGTTCCCTCTTCTCAGACAGCTCTAGTTTGTATGAAGTGGACAAAATCCCGGTAGGACAGATATTAACAGGCTTGGAGAATACTGGATACCTTTCCTTTATAATAAATGTTGCATGAAATCAATGACAAGAACAGAAGGGTTTTAATTACTGATCAGAAGAATAGATGCAAAATTATGTCTCATGTCCCAGGAGAAAGCATGACATAAAAAACTGCTCGGAAAGTCATTAGTATATTAACTCCAACTGGCTCCAGGAGCCTTAAAGTTTATATGATTACTATATATGTATATATATGTGACGGAAGAGTGTCAGATAAAGAACAAAGGCACACTATCATCCTTTTTAGAGAGAATCAATCTAAATAGCCTTGCCAGTCACCTGGGCAGGACAAAGTTCCTCCAGAAAAGCCATTTATTTTGGAGATACCTTACAAAATAATATAAAAAAATTAATTTGTATTTCTCTGGTGGCTAAAAGTGTTGAAGACCTTACAAGTATTTAGTGAGCATTTATGCTTCTTTTCAGAGCTGTGTATTCAGTTCATTAGCTTGCTTATTGACTTTCTGCTATTTAATTATTTGATATTCCTTAAATATTTTAGAATTAGCCCCTTGTTGGACGTAAGCATGGTAGAAGGAAGGGCAGAGGAGGGGGATCAATAAGAACAAAGTGTGTAATAAAAATGGCAAAATGAAAACCATAGTAGTGCATTTTATTCTAAACATTAATTTAAAAAAAGAAAATACTGTAATGACTGCCTAAAAATTAGATCATCGCAGTGATCTCTTTGATTATTGCCCACTCTTATCATTTGAGCATGCACCACTCTGTAAAATCAGTATGACCTGTCTTCTACACTAATGACACTCCGTGGATCTCACCTCAATACTGTCACTGGCGATCACAAGGACCAGAGAAGTGACAGGAGTTGGAACTGAGATCCTAATGACATGAGAATTGTTGAAATGTTTAGTATTGGTCATCAAACACTTCTAGTTTTTCAGATATCTCTTTGGTGGTTTGTTTTTGTCTTGAGACAGGGTTTCACACTATAGTGTCTGTTGGACTGAACTCATCAAGGAGTCAAGACTGCCTTTAAACTTACACCACTGGAAGTCTCTTAGCGTTCTGAGTGCTAGGAACACAGGTGTGAGCCTCCATGCCCAAATCAGATAGTTTTTCATGATTTCTGACTTAATTCCATTGAGGCCAGAGGACATATGTTATAAAATTAAAGTTATGTTTGTATATAATTCAAATAAGGTTCATCTTTGAATCCATGTGCATTTGAAAAAAATGTGATTCTGTAAGCATGTGTTAAATCAGAATGTCTGCTATAATATAGTGTCTTTTGTACGTGACAGAAAAACTGCATCCCTGAAAGTTCAACAATATGGTTGCCTAAATAAGACCTAACTATAGCAACACCAGTTGACGTGCCAATGTGGAAGGGGGAAGTTTCACAATATCACCAACATCACACACCTATATGAAGAGCTATAGACAATTAATGACTGAAGAGAGAGAGAGAGAGAGAGAGAGAGAGAGAGAGAGAGAGAGAGAGAGAGAGAGAGAGAGAATATCATATCAGTTTTTCTCAGGTATGAACCCCCAATCAGTTATTCAATCCCAAGCAGTCAGCCCTAAACACATACACATATGAGCAGCACTAAATGGACTTTGCAGGTTGTATTTATGACTGTGTGTGTGTGTGTGTGTGTGTGTGTGTGTGTGTGTAACAATAATAATTGAAGAACAACAGGTTATGAATTTTAGGGGGTCATGGGAAGAGTCTAAGAGATGAAGAGAAGATAGGATATATAAAAGTACTTACACATGAAATTCTCTAAACTAAAACATTTTTCTAAATATTCCCCACTTAGATCACTGATTATGCTTATCACTACTATTATTACTATTATTTTTCTTTTTATATTCTTTTCTTCCCGATTATAACATATAGTAGTCTAATGGTTGCTTGAATAAAGGAGTCATGCTGACATTTGAATCATATGAAAACTAGGCAAGAAATAATTGTATTTATGAGAGATTTTTTTGGTGTTTTTGAGACAAGGTTTCTCTATAGCTCTGGCTGTCCTGGAACTAGCTCTTGTAGACCAGGCTGGTCTCGAACACACAGAGATCTGTCTGCCTCTGTCTCCGGAGTGCTGGGATTAAAGGCGTGCACCACCACTGCCAGGTTTACAAGAGAATTTTTAAAGGACACATGAGACATGACAGTAGACTAGTTACATAAGACATACTTACTACAATACAAACATGAGAAGGGACAGGTAGCAATGCAGAAAAATGCTGGGAATCTTTAAAGGACAAAAACATAGTATGTTTTGGATTGATTAATTTAGAGAGTGAAAAATGCCTCAGTAGAAAGCTAAGTGGCAATGAAATCAAACAATAACCAAGATTTCTGGAATGACTTTGAGATTAATAAGTGCCTCTTATTCTCCAACACAAGACTCTGTCTTCCTCATCTTTATATTGACCTTTTCCCAGGAAACCCTGTGTAGTTTCCCATGCCAGTGTAGTTTCTCTACCTGTGTAGCTTTCTATCCCTGTGTAGTTTCCCATTCCTATGTAATGAGGGCAATGAATTGCACTAGTATGTACCATTTTCATTTTCTGAAACTACAATACAATAACCGTGAATCAAATAAAAGCCAAAATATAGCACGTTCTTAAGCAAAGTGTTAGGTAGGTTCCAAATTTGGCAAGTGGAGTAGTCCTCATTCCACCTGATAGCGTCATACTGTATATTCCCAGAGAACACTCTGACACTGCAGCACACAGGGAAAAAACTGCATTAACAAAGTAAAAAGGGGCAATCTTGATATATGAATGTAGCTAATTCTGGGGGAACAAGCATGTAATGGAAGAAACAGAGATGGTCCCTGGATGCTGCCAATGCTATTGCAAAACTAAAATGTCCAGAGACGCTAGATAGAAAAGTCACGCACATAGTTGATGGAATTCAGTGATTGCATACCAGGTTCTGACCCCTGAATTCAGTGATGATTGTATACCACCCTGGACTTAGCTTGTGACTCCTCACTGAAGGATGCCATTTGCATGCACATTGAAGCCACTGAGGAGAGCTGTCACTGAAATAAAACTTCATAATACTAAACATAACTGCTGGAATCATGAAAAGCACTGCATTAACGAAACAATCACATTTAAACAATAGTCACATAGCTTGCTTAAAGAAATTGGGTGATGTATTAAAATATTTGTCCTTTCTTAATAACTTTTCAAAATACTGTATAAGTCAGATAATCAATGCAGGCACACGGTTTGCTATAGAACTTAGAACGCATGTTCTAATGCCTTTTAATGGATCTGAGCCTCCATTAAACACATTCTGTGCTTGCACTACTACTAGTTCAGCCGGCGGACCAAGCTGGTGGGTTATCTATTGCCCACCATGGGTTTTCTGCGAGGGTCTCGGTGCCGCCAACGCCGTCGCTGTCCACTCTGCTTCTCAGGAGTCAGGGCTGCCTATCCATCGATGTTTGTGATACCACCAACGGTCTCTCCACCATCTCATGTGGGACAGAACTACCACCGCGACTGCGAGGCCGCTATCAACAGCCATGTCCAGCTGCAGCTCTATGCCTCCTACGTCTATCTGTCCATGGGCTTCTTCTTTGACCGTAAAGATGTGGCTCTGGAGAACTTCGCGAGCTTCTTTCTGAACAAGTCACATGAGTGTACTGCGCATGCTGAGATGTTCCTGGCACTACAAAATCAGCGTGGTGGTCGCATCTCTTTCTGCACTATCAGCAAGCCAGAGCGTGATGATTGGCTTGGAGGCCTTGCAGCCATGGAGAATGCTTTTCAGCTGGAGTTGACCCTCAATCAAAGCCTTGTGGCCCTGCACCGGCTAGCCACTAGCAAAAGCGATGCCCATCTTTGTGCCTTCCTGCAGAACCATTTTTTGAGCAAGCAAGTTGAAGTCCTCAAGGAGATGAGCAGCTACGTGACCAACCTGCACCAGAAAGAGTCTCCAGAAGATGGCATGGCTGAGTACCTATTTGAGAAACTTACCCTGACTGACATCAACAAAGAGAACTGAGCTGGAACTTTCTTCATAACCCTGAATTCTTCTCCAGGTTACTAGACTGAACATCCATATTGCCCTTCCAGCAAGTTCACTCATTTTCCCTTTTCCTATTACCATTGTTTTAAATAAAATTATTTTATCTCAGTCAAATTAAAGTGTTCAGTTTATTTATGTTTACTTGCCATTACTTTAAGAGAATAGGGGCATATCCATTTGAGGCCTCAAATGTCTATCCAGAATTCTCTTCATACTCCCCTGGCCTAAGGGTGGAGGGGAAAGATGATCCAAGGGCATAGGAGATAGGGTATGATGGGGTGTGACAGGGTGTGTGGCCTGAAACCCTGGTATCTGGGCTTAGTAGTGTAAGTACCCAGTGCATCTGAGCTCACAGAGGAACTGAGATGGGGCAGGGATTAAAATAAGCAGGGGATCTTGGGGAAAGGGGAGGTGGGGGAAACTGGGAGAAGTGGAGAGGGGGCTGCAGTTGGGATATATGAAAGAAGAATAAATAAAAAGGAAAATCAGGATGTTAGACTATTATGTTAGGTATTATTATTCAGTGATAGATTGTTTATTGCCCTGAGCCCCTCAGTTTTTATCTCTATCACTACCTGAAACTAAAAAATGGGGATCTTCAACTTCATCTGAAGACTTTTAATAGAGTAATGTATTACAAATATTAAGTTTCTTGATGAGAGAGAGAGAGAGAGAGAGAGAGAGAGAATGTCTAAGAACTTCTGATCCGAATACCCTGGACTGCAGAGCTAATGGAATTGAGTGAGCTAATAGAATTGAGTGAGCCTTAACCTGGCTTCCTCATAACTGCAATGTCACCAGTAGGTGCATACACAATTCCTTCATAATACTTCTATTTCTGTCATTTCCCAAATGACACATTTCTTCCCTTGAAGTGACCTGATACCACAAAATCTCTATGACCTTCATGGAAGGGTTAAAATACCTGAGGTTCTCCAGAGGTACCCATATATGTGGTTTTGAAAAGAAAAAATAACCGCTGCATGACTGAGGCTGCTTTGAATAATATAGTAATATAGAAACATGGGGGAGTATTGAATGTGGGTAACCAGTTAGAAATCAAGCAGAACTCCCCTTACCCCCATCCCACCCCACCCCCAAGATCCCAATTTTCTCCCCGGCAATTTTGTCTACTTCCCTTTGCCAAGAGTATAGTTATATGTTTTTCCTTGGGTTCACCTTCTTACTTAGCTTCTTTAGATTCACCTATTGTAGACTCCGTGACCCTTATTTATGGCTAGAAACCAATTATGAGTGAGTACATCCCATGTTCATCTTTTTGGGTCTGGGATACCTCACTCAGGATAGTGTTTTCTATTTCCATCCATTTGCATGCAAAATTCGAGAAGTCATTGTTTTTTTACCGCAGCGTAGTACTCTAATGTGTATATATTCCATACTTTCTTCATCCATTCTTCCATTGAAGGGCATCTAGGTTGTTTCCAGGTTCTGGCTATTACAAATAATATTGCTATGAACATAGTTGAACAAATGCTTTTGTCATATGATAGGGCATCTCTTGGGTATATTCCCAAGAGTGGTATGGCTGGGTCCAGGGGTAGGTTGATCCCGAATTTCCTGAGAAATCGAAACACTGACTTCCACAGTGGTTGCACAAGATTGCATTCCCACCAGCAATGGATGAGGGTACCCCTTCCTCCACAGCCTCTCCAGCAAAGGCTATCCTTGGTGTTTTTTATTTTAGCCATTCTGACAGGTGTAAGATGATATCTCAAAGTTGTTTTGATTTGCATTTCCCTGATTGCTAAGGAAGTTGAGCACGACCTTAAGTGTCTTTTGGCCATTTGAACTTCTTCTGTTGAGAATTCTCTGTTCAGTTCAGTGCCCCATTTTTTAATTGGGTTAACTAGCATTTTAAAGTCTAGTTTCTTGAGTTCTCCATATATTTTGGAGATCAGATCTTTGTCTGTTGCGGGGGAGAGAAAGGTTAGAAGGGAAGGAGGGGGGGCCTTGGGGAAACAGGAGGATTGGGATAAAGGAAGGTTGGACAGGGGAGCACGGAACCACAATTCTTAGTTAAGGGAGCCACTTTAGGGTTGGCAAGAGACCTGACCCTAGAGGGGCACCCAGGTGCCCAAGCCGAGGTCCCCAGTTAGTTCCTGGGGCAGCTGAGGATAGGGAACCGGAAATGACCCTAGCCTACAGCAATACTGACGAATATCTTGCATATCATCATAGAACCTTCATCTGGTGATGGATGGAGATAGAGACAGAGACCCACACTGGAGCACTGGACTGAGCTCCCAAGGTCCCAATGAGGAGCAGAAGGAGGGAGAACATGAGCAAAGAAGTCGGGACCACAAGGGGTGCACCCACCCACTGAGACAGTGGAGCTGATCTATTGGGAGCTCACAGAGGCCAGCTGGACTGTGACTGAAAAAGCATGGGTTAAAACTGGACTCTCTGAACATGGCGAACAATGAGGGCTGATGAGACGCAAAGGACAATGGCACGGGGTTTTGATCCTGCTTAATGTGCTGGCTTGGTGGGAGACTAGCCAGTTTGGATGTTCACCTTCCTAGATATGGACGGAGGGGGGAGGACCTAGGACTTACCACAGGGCAGAAAACCCTGACTGCTCTTTGGACTGGAGAGGGAGGGGGAAAGGAGTGGGGGGAGTGGGAGAAGGGAGGGAGGAGGGGGAGAAGGGTGGGAGGAGGGGGAGGGAAATGGGAGGCTGGGAGGAGGTGGAAACTTGTTTTTATTTTTTTTCTCCTTTTCTCAATAAAAAAATAAAGAAAGAAAGAAAAAACAAAAAAAGAAATCAAGCAGAACTGATAGAACATGTACTTATAGAGTGGATTTGTTAGCTTTGCTTATATGGTTAGAGGTTGGGTATCACTGCAATGGCCAACTTCAGGCTAGAGATCTAAGGAGAACAATAGCAGCACAGCTCAAAGATCTGGGAGCCTAAGGTCTAGAGAAACTAATGAAGCAACTTTGTAATGCTAAAGAATTGAAAGTTCCCCAGGTATAAATTGGAACTAAAAGACTGAAAATCCTGGAGTAAATGCCCACAGGTTATGAAAGCAGCAGCGGCAGCAATAAAATAAATAAAAAGTGATAGATAGATAGATAGATAGATAGATAGATAGATAGATAGATAGATAGATAGATAGATAGATATCTCTGTGCTGGGTAATTTTCTGTGAACCTGACAGAAGCTAGGTTCACTTGGGAACACAGAACCACTCCAGTTGATAAAATGCCTTCATCAGATGGGCCTCTGGGCAAGTATGTGGGAACACTTTCTTGTTGAATGTTAGATGTGGTAAGATCCAGCCAACTGTGGTCAGTACCACTCATGGACAGATGGGGAGTTGTATAAACAATCAGGCTGACCACTTCCACAGTCTCTGTGTCACCCTTAATCCAGTACATCATATAGGCTGAACAGACTGTAGATGGAAGGTTATATGGCTGGCCTGGTACAGTATGAGACCCATGCCATGGGAGTGAGTCTACCCTTGACACTGCCTACAGTGCCAGGACCCAGAGGCTGGATGCCCCCAGAAACCTAGGATAGAATCAAACATGACTGGAGAAAAAATGTCAATGTAATGCTGCCTAACTATATTCTGCTATACTCATAGATTGATCCCAAGTCCAATAATCATCAGAGAGGTTTCATTTAGCAACTGATGGAGACAGCTGCACAGACCCATAGTCAAACATTAGGGCTGAACTCAGAGAATCCTGAGGAAGAGAGGGAGGAAGGATTATAGGAGTCAGTTGGACCAAGGATATCACAAGAAAACCCACAGAATCAACTAACCTTGGCTCATAGGAGCTCACAGAGAGTGAATTGACAACCAGGAAGCCTGCATGTGACTGACCTAGACCTTCTACATATATGCGAGTTGTGTAGGTTGGCCTTCTTTTGGGACTCCTAGCAGTGGGAGCAGGGGCTGTCTCTAACTCTTTTGCTGACTTTTGGACCCTTTTCTTCATGCTGAGTCACCTAGCCCAACCTTAATACAAGGGGAGTTACTTAGTCTTACCACAACTTGATATGCCACGCTTTGTTGATGGAATATCTACCCCTTTCTGAAAAGAAACAGAGGAGGAGTGAATGGGGGAGGGATTAGAGAGGAGGTGGGGGTAGGAATTGGGAAGAGAGGGGGAGGGGAACTGCATTTGGAATGCAGAAAAAAAGCCATGGGGAACAAGCCCATAAGCAGTGTTCCTTCTTAGTCTCTGCTCCAGTTCCTGCTCTGACTTCCCTTAGTGACAGACTAGGACCTGGAAGTTGTAAGAAGAAATAAACCCTTTCCTCCTCCAACTTACTTTTGGTTGTGGTATTAGAAAGCAAACAATCCCCTCTCAAAAAGGGTGGAGTCTGCACACCCATATGGTTTTCCCTATTTCTTTTGCTTTTTTTGTCTCACATAGAGTTCCAGTCTACTTGGTAGTGTTGCTTGTAATTCCTGGCAGAGCTTTCCCACCCAGATTGCTGGCTCTCATCCCAACCTTATTTTAGAAACAACTTCACATACACACCCAGAAGTGTGCTTCATCAACTTTGTAGACATCTCTCCACACATTCAAGTTGACAATCAAGATTAGTGATAGACATTGTGTCTAAACCAGGTGAGAGAGTAGTTTTGTTTGAATTGCAGTGTAGCTGAAGAAATGTCATCATGCATGTTCTAGGTGGGTTTGAACACATCAGTAATATTTGTTCGTGAACAGGTAGTTATGAAATAAAGATGACAAAATAATCTTGGTTCTGAGGTTTGGCTTTGAGTCCCTGATTCAACGACTATCAACTTGGGGATAATTGTGATAGGAACACCTGGATGGAGGATTGAGTAAACGTTGATCTTTTTATTATACATAAAAATAGAAATGTATCATGGAAGGCTGGAAAAATTAACAAAACTTCCTCTCTACTAGGAGTCAAGTCTGATTTTCAAATGGGCATATGGCATGGAGAGGCTATCTGGACAGACTCACCAGAAAAAAGGGCATAGCTCAGTGGTTCTCAACCAGTAGGTCATGAACTCTTTGTGGTCAAATGACCCTTTCACAGGGTCACCTAAGACCATCAGAAAACACAGATATTTACATTACCCCTCATAATAGTAGCAAAATGTTAGGAAGTAGCAACAAAAGTAATTTTATGGTTGAAGGTCCCCACAACATGAAGAACTGTATTAAAGGGTCACAGCATTAGGAAGGTTGAGAGCCACTGGCATAGATAGAGAGAGGCTATGGAAATCCCAGTAGTAGATCTGGGGCAGCTGACTCAGAGGGCTGCTGTTCCCACTTTGACTATTACCTTTTTGCCTTATGCCCTTGTTTGCTACAAGGTAATACCAAGACTACTCTGTTGCTGCTAGCCTCAGGATGACATTTGGCTTCTCCTTTTAAAATGGGGGAAGCGTTTTTTTTTTTTTTTTTTAGTGACTTTGTCTTAATGCTAGTAGGTGCAAGGAATTTCTCCCCAGTGACCACAAAGTTTCCACAAAAAAATTATAGAACATTAACTCTACCTTTTCTTCTGTTTCCTTTAAAAGAGTTACGCCCTCTCCTTCCATTGCTTACTTGACTGCATGAAATTCCTCTCATGTAAGCCCTAAGGTTAGTTGTGGCTGTGAATAAATTCTCTGACCCCTTCCTTTCTTCAGTGCCACAGTGGGTTACAGAAGTGAAAATCAAATCTCGAAGACCCATGCATTACTTCCATCTTCTTAAATGTAGAAGATTACTTTGAACTTCTGTTGAAATTCCAACACATTTAGCTTTGCTATAATTATCCTTCTCTTTTCCCCACAACTCTTCAACATTTTATTAAAAGTTAAGATTATAGCACTATTTTTTAGTGCCACAGAAATGAAAGTGCTTTAGTCTTACTTAGTTTTCTTACTGTACTTCTTTGTTTTGAGGAACTCTGGGTTTGGCTCCAGTATTCTCTGTTGAAACACCTGGCCATTCACTGACCATCGCTTCATTTAAGAAATCATGCAGGACACCATGACCAGCTGATTGTCAAGGCGGATGGGGGACTCTCACAGAAGAAATTGCCTTGTGATAGGCAACTGACAGCTGCAGAGAGAGGGAGAATCAGTCTTCCTCAGGATGAACCCCCTAACTAATTATTCAATATTAGAAGATCAGTCCCCGCCAAAGTACATACAAGCAAGCAATAAACTGACTTAGCAGGTTGAATGTGTGTGTGTGTGTGTGTGTGTGTGTGTGTGTGTGTGTGTCAAACAATGATAATCAAAGAAAAAGAAGCTATGTATTTGAGAGGGAGCAAAAAGTCATCTGCTTCGTATTGCCTTTCATGATGTGAACTGCTCTACACCACCACATATGCCACACCAAGCTGGACAGAACCCTCTGGAACTTTGAGGCAGAACGATTCTGTCCTTAAATTTTCATTTTGCAGATATTTAGCACCAATGACACAAAAGCCTAGCTGATGGTGTATGTAAATAACTCATAAGAATGCCTTGCTCACAGCAGCTAAGTTCTTTTTGTGTTATCCTTGCTTCCTTTATTGTCCTCACTATTACTAATTGTAAACTCTGTGGCACTTAGACTTTGAGAACTAGAATTTCTCTCCACACTTGGCCACTGGGGGTCTCTCTTGCATTTAGAACAATATGCTGCCCTGCATACTTCCAAAGGAAAGCCTCAGTGCTGGTGGCCTGTCAGCTGCCAGGCTTGGGAAAGGTACATTATTGCTTTCACTGTCCCAAACTGGAGAGTGTGGATGAATCTTGCTGTGGCAGTTTTCCACAGTTATCTCCTCCTATTCTGTTTTCTATTCTTCCCCCTGGGGTTCTTTGAACATAATTTCCAACTCAGGCTCCTTTGCTTCTAGCCTGAGTCTGCTCGTACCTCTAAAATGCACAAGGACAGAAAGTTGAAGTGCTGACTCTGACCCTCATTGTCATTAGATGTTTGGACTTGCAAGTCACAGGAGTTGGTAGTCAGTGGTGGGAAGAGAATGAGCGAAAGGAAGCCCAAGAAGGCTACTGATAATGCTGTAACTAGAATACATAAATCTCCATGAGATTCAATCTGGAGCTTCTCAAACCATTCTGCACATTAAAGCAGAGCTTTTGAAAAGCTTACTGCCCTAGTGACTCTCAGACCATCACCACTCTATATAGTGAGGTTTAAAGAGCCAGCACAAAGTGCTGTGTGATTCGAGGAGACAAAGAGAAATCCTTCCAAGAGGAGTTGAGAAACATCCACTGTGGAGGTGGCATTGAGCTGAAGGGTGGATGGTGTTGGTGTTCCACAAGTAAAGAGGAGAGGAAAACCTGCGCAGGTATGCTTCTCTGTTGCAGAGGAACCAGTAGAGAGGCAGAAGGAAAGGTTAGAAGATTGATAGTGTTGATGAAGAAGACCCCAGAGGCAGAAAATGGTGCGGCAGAACAGGACTCAATATGTTTTGTTGAAGGAATGTCAATTTAGTCTAAAAGACAAAACAACAAAACCTATGAATAGATGGCTTTTCATGGCTGTTTTTCATTTTAGGTATATTTATTTATACTTCTAAAATTTATTTTAAATTGGAACTTCTGTTCTCAATAAACATCATATCAAAGCTAAACTTTTAGGAGAAAAATAATCATGCACGAAAAAAATCATTCCACAGGGGCTGGAGATATGGCTCAGCTGTTAAGAGCGTTTGCTGTTATTGATGAAAATCAAAGTTTGGCTCCTAATACCCATGGCAGGTAGCTCACAACTGCCTATAACTCTGCCTGTTGTGTATCCAATGACTCCTTCACAAGATTAAATGGAAAAAGTTTAGTGGTGTACATGGTACAATTAATATCATATATAATACATGTAAACCAAAAGCAATATTATTAAACACAAATGTGGAAATGCAGATAAAATAGAAATCTATTTCTCCTCATGCAAGGAAATAGCTTTATTTGCATATTAATAAGGTTTAAATGCCCCACAGTAAGAAAAATTGTTGGAATAGATTGCAATGACTTAAAAATGAGTACACCTTAGGCAACCTCATTGAGAAATATGCAATTGCTCAGAATCAGCCAAAAAGGACTAGTGAGGCATTGTTCCACTTGGTTGCCTTCAAAGGAAGATGACTGACTGATGGTCCTCAATTAACAAAGGCAAAATAAGAGACAGGCTACAGAGAAAATCAACACATTGACTTGCTTAAACACATAAATATTTTAATCTAGAGAATGCAATTGTAATTTCTGCAAATGTGAGAGTTAGCGTTGTACACAAAGAATGTCAAATATCTGAATTATTACAAGGTATTTCTTGAAATTATATAAAACAAGATGTAGCAGGCTTTCTTGTAGCACCAGTCCCCAGATCATGATACGGAGACTTATCATTATGAATGCTTGGCCTTAGTTTAGGCTTGTTTCTAGTTAGTTTTCTCTTTTAACTTAAATTAACCCACTTTTATTCATCTATGTGCTGCCCCGAGGCTCGTTTATCTCATGTATATAATGTCCATCCTGCTCTCCTGCTTCCTCTGTGTCTTGCTGGCTGCCCCGGTGGACCGCCCCTCCCCCAACTGGTCCCTGGCTCGCTGGCTCCCCTTTTCTCTCTTGATAACAATCCCGCCTACTCCAAAATGTGTGTCTGTGTGTGTTTGTGCGCATGTCTGTGTTTGACAAATAATTATTCTGCTTTGTTTTTTGAGATAGAATTTCATTTTGTTGCCCATGCTGAGCATGAACTTCCAGTGGTCTTTCTGCCCCTACTTCCCAAGTGCTGGAATTAGAGCCATAAGCTACACATACTTGGCTATAGCCGAAGATCAGAGGGCAAAGCAGTCACACTCGTCAGCCATACAGGCCAGGGAGTAGTGACACACACATTTAATCCCAGGACTCCGGAGACAGAGGCAGAGGGATCTCTGTGGGATCAAGGCCACTCTGGACTACACAAGATAGATCCAGGTTGTGGTGGTTCACATCTTTAATGCCAGTTTTTGGTAGTCACAAACTTTTAATCCCAGCACTAGGGAAGTGGACACAGGAGTGATAATGGTTGAGCAGAGGGAGAAATATAAAGGGGAAGAAACAGAAACTCAGTGGTGTGTGTGATATGGGATTCCCCTCTGTATGCTGTGAATATCATTGGTGAATAAAGAAACTGCTTTGAGCCTATAGCAGAGCAGGGCAGAACAGAGGTAGGCAGGGAAAACTAAACTGAAGGCTGGGAGGAAGAAGGTGGAGTCAGGGAGAAGCCATGTAGCCCCACCAGAGACAGACACTGAAATTTTACCTGGTAAGCCACAGCCATGTGGCGATACACAGATTAATAGAAATGGGTTAAATTAAGATGTAAGAGTTAGCCAGTAAGAAACTAGAGCTAATGGGCCAAGCAGTGTTTTAATGAATACAGTTTCTGTGTGATAATTTTTGGGAGTCTGGGTAGCTGGGAAACAAACGGCCTTCGACAACGGACTGTGGAGTTTGAGGATTCACAGAGACAGGAACTTGCTCCTCCATTATAAAGACTTGGTAGAGGTAAAAGGTCTCTCTAGTAGTTGGCTGCTTTACTTTCCTGATATTCAGCTTGAACCCCAATATCTGTCTCTGGGTTTTTACTACTCATGATACATTTGCCTTGATGTTACTTATTTGGTTTAGTACTTGTGTGACTGTACATCTGGGTAAATTGTGTAAATCCAGGCATCATTGTTATTTTCCAGCTGTCTAGGTAATATCAAAATATAGTTTGATGACAAGAGTGTTAAAGCAGTGTAAAATTTGACTCTGACTTATGAAAACACAAAAGAAATTTTAGGAAGCTATCCAATAGCATTCTTGGAAAATTTTAGAACCAAATATACAAAATAAGAAGCTTCATATGGAGTGGGTCCTGTTTCTCTCATTTGTCTTGATCTCTTTCCTTAAACAGGAAAGGTGCTCAGATGTTGGATGAACCAAAGAGATGAATGTGTAATCTAGTTTCTTTTAGTAGATGAAGTTGGTGCTTTGCCCAGATCCACTTAACAAACAGGGAATCCAAATGCCCAGCTGCCTGTGGGAACTGCAGCTGATCACTTTTGCCTGCGACCTTCTCAGAAGGATTACCCTTGGCTAACTGGAACAGTAAGAGACCCAGTGATACTGAGCTACAAAACCAACATTTGTGTACCAAGATCTCCTTTCAATCAAGCTAGGGTTAGAGATTGCTTAAAATCACTCTGGTGTGGGAAGTCCTTCTGTATATGATTTTCTTTTATTGGTTAATAACGAAGCTGCTTTTGGCTAATGGATGGACAGAATACAGCTAGGCTGAAAGAGAACCCACCAAAAGGTTGCCATAAGCACCCCAAAAATTACTTCACCCAATAAAAAGCAAAAAGCAGTTTAAAAAAAAACTATGCTCAAATTCCCAAATATTTTTTTATAAATGTTTGTTTACATTTGAAGGGGGGAGATTTATGCTAGAGAGATTTACTGATGTGGGAGTGATTTCTTATTAATAAAGAAACTGCCTAGACCCATTTGATAGGCCAACCCTTAGGTAGGCGGAGTAAACAGAACAGAAAGCTGGGAGAAAAAAGCTGAGTCAAGGAGTTGCCATGATTCTCCCACTCCAGGCAGACGCAGGTTGAGATCATTCCTGGTAAGCCAGCTTGTGGGCTACACAGATTATTAGAAATGGGCTAGTCCAGGTGCGAGAGTTAGCCAAGAAAAGGCTAGATATAATGGGCCAAGCGGTGTTTAAAAGAATACAGTTTCTGTGTAATTATTTCGGGGCATAAGCTAGAGCTAGCCATGTGGGCAGCAGGGTGCCGGGGACGCAGCCCCGCTGCTCCTATTACAACAATTTACATTGATATGAATCTTGGTCTATAAATACAAATTTAGGTCAATTTTGTTATGTGTATATTTCTGCTCTTGATTAAGGTATTGTGTTTGTGCAGCTCATATAAAAGTGTAATGTATCATTAAAAATAGAGGTTAATAGATAGTCATCATTAATAGTCAAATTTGTAGTGATGTTAGTTAGGTTTTCTAGATATATAGAGATATTTCAGCTAGGTAAATAGTCTTCAAACCTTTCAAAGACTTACAAAATATGATATTTAAAATGTTTTAAGAACTTAGGACTTGGGGCTGGAGAGATGGCTCAGAGGTTAAGAGCATTGCCTGCTCTTCCAAAGGTCCTGAGTTCAATTCCCAGCAATCACATGGTGGCTCACAACCATCTGTAATGAGGTCTGGTGCCCTCTTCTGGCCTTCAGGCATACACAGAGACAGAACATTGTATACATAATAAATAAATAAATAGATAAAAAAAAGAACTTACGACTTTTCATGACAGTGAAACACATCTGCTCCTGGCAGCACCAAATACTTCAAGAGGATGATGGGCATCAAAGAGGCTCCTTATGGAGTTTGCTAGCCATTTGGGAGGGGGGGGGAACTGCTCTGGCCTAAACTGCTTGACTGGACCTGCAGGACCCACAAAAATGACTGCTAAAGCTCCTTAAAAAAAGGTTAGACAGTTCCTTAGGGCTCCTGTTTCATGGAAGATTCTGCCAGACATTCTGCAGGACACAAAAAAAGTGACTGACAAACTGCCAATATAGGTAAAACTGTCTTTGAAATTTCCTGCTTCATGGAAAAGTCTGCTGGATACTATGGGCCAGTAGGCTGATGATTGGTGCCCACAACGTTACAGAAGAACTTTGGATGACTGTGAAGGCAGCAAGATGTCTCTGTCAATTCTAGAATTTTGGAAGTTCCTTACAATGCACTTCCTATTTACTTAGGTAAATATCCTTCGGGAGTCTTTAATGGAGTTAAAAATAAATAGTTATAGTTTTCCTTAGTTATAATATAAAGATAAAGTAAATATAAATATTGTAACTGTAATTCTTACTTGATACCTGTTTTGTTATATGTAATTTTATTATGTTAAAGTCAAAACCTTCTTTTTATTTAAACAAAAAACAAATTGTGTGGGAAGTCCTTCTGTACATGTGTTGCTTATATTGGTTAATAAAGAAGCTGTTTTCAGCCAATGGCTCAACAGAATATAGCCAGGCTGGAAGAGATATATAGAGGGAATAGGCAGAGTCAGGAGAAGCCATGTAGCCACCCACAGGAGACAGGCACCTCCACAGGAGCCCATCAGAACCTTGCCGGTAAACCACAGCCATGTGGCAATACACAGATTAATAGAAATGGGTTAATATAACAATAAGCTATTGGCCAAACAGTATTGCAAATAATATAGTTTCTGAGTGATTGTTTTGGGTCAGAGTGGCCGGGAATGAACAAACATCTTTCCCTAACACACTTCCTTACTTGACTCCATCCCCTGAGCTACCCTGCTATATGTGTTTCTCCCTGAGTGCACTCCCTCAATACATCCTTATCTCAGATTCTGTTGCCAGGAATCTCAATCATCAAATACAGTTGAATGTCTTCTTTTTTGTGTTGCTGTTATTCCAACTTGACTCTTTCTTGCAACTCTGTATGGTATTTTTTCTTATTATTATTATTTTCATTTCTTAATAGGCTACAGAGTCCATGAGTGCAAGGAACATGTACATTTAGCTCTCCTTAAGTCTTCATCTATAAATGGAAACTTGAACTTAATCTAAAATAAAAATCAAATCAGGGCATTTTAAACAATGAGTAGATATGAGGTGTGGGAAAATACATATAACAATAGGCTGATCATTCTAATGTCTCTGTGTGCTGTACCTTACAAGATCATTACTGGTTCACCCATTTTATTTTCCAACTAAATTGTGACTGACAAAGTAAAAGCCAAATCTTTAGTAATAAGTCTGTGAAATCTTTAGTCCTGTCCATGAAGTCTTGTTTTTAGATATTTAATTGAAAGAAGTTGCTATATCACTAATTTAAAACCTGAACCCTTGCTGAGTAAGTAATAATGAACCTAGTAAAGAAAGAAAGAATGTATGTGATCCATTTTGTAAGTTAACTGGATTGGAATGAACTGCATATGTATGAGGGCACATGTATGTACATACATGATATAGAAAATATAAGAGGAAATGTTCAAAATTTCCACTCTCATAAACATATTTGAAATCAATGAAAATTTTGCTAAAATTCTACAGTGGAAATGAAGGAGTATTTATCATAGTCCTCCAAAAATTTTCTAATTAACATTTATGTTCTTCCAAGTTTCCCTTCCTGATACAGTGATTTTTTTCTCTTCCCTTTATTTAAGTGCCCATCCATTTTCTCTCTTTCCTTTATCCAATGGGCATCAAGGATTCCATTTTTCTTGTCAATACCCTCATTTACTTTCTTTTCCATTTTGATATGTCTTTGAGATCCTTCAAGTTTTCCAGCTCAACAGCCTTAAGGATTCTCCATTTTACAAAAGTAAATGAGATTACTTCTTATACTTCTTGTTTCTGTAAGGGACTGTCCCTTAATCTGTGTTCTGTACTAGTGAGATTCTACTTTATTCTGAGACAGAAAACCTTGAGAATAATACTTCTAGTTTCTCTCTAAACTCTTTTACACTCCTTTCCAGTATCAGTGAAGCAACTTTTAAATCAAAGTCTGTAGGAAAAAAAAAAACAAAACAAAACAGGAAAGTGTGTATGTCAGATATCACCATCAAGACAGGCTTAGCCACTTGGGAGGCAGAGGCAGGTGGATCTCTGTGAGTTTGAGACCAGCCTGGTCTACAGAGCTAGTTCCAGGACAGGCTCCAAAGCCACAGAGAAACCCTGACTCGAAAAACCAAAAAAAAAAAAAAAAAAAAAGACAGGCTTAGCCATTTCATTGAAAAAAATAGAGTTACTTGGCAGCCTCAAAGTTTTGAAAGCCATATTCTTCTTGGACAGCATAATCAGTGGATAAACACAGCAACATGCCAGAATCTGATTATTTATTTATTTTGCTAATGTGAGACTCCATTAAAGGCACCATTTACTCTAAAACCTTGTCAAATATGTAATGAGAGCTCAAGCTCTCCCTGTTGAATTCTGCTCTACTTTTCTTTCCTTTAATGATAGTATTACTTAAAGACTTCCCCCACCCAATTTGCTTCCTCCTGTTTTTATCTTTCACAGCTTTAGCCACACAAATAAACTTTATTCCCTTCTAACTCTGGCTCACTTTTCTCACTAAAGATCTAAAGATTCAATTTCCAATTTATACACATCTCTCTTTCTCTCTCTCTCTCTCTCTCTCTCTCTCTCTCTCTCTCTCTCTCTCACACACACACACACACACACACACACATATCCATGCAGTCTAACTTTTATGAAGAAGGATATTCCCCTGGAAGTAGGAGGTAGTATTGGTATATGCTTAAGGAAGGAAATTTTGAAGTAACAGAATAATTGGGTCTAGTCTCGCTCTATAGTTCATTCTTAGAGTGATAAAGTTGAGATTTTATTCTTATCTGTTTTATTATTCTGCTTTATGTCTCATTTAGTTTTTGACCCAGGGGAAATAAAAAGGGTTCATTTATCCCTTCAATCATAGTGTGATTAAGAAAAATTATTACTTGAAATTCACAATACTTTAGTGATTTTTCCAAAAGTTACATAGGGCATTTCTCCTGTTCCTTTGTAATTATTTCATTTTTAACCAAACAAAAGTAAATACATGACCACAAAAAGTTATAAAAGCTCAACAGAATGACAGACTATAATGAATAAAGGTAACAATGATTGGGGGTAACATGTCCTGGTTTGGCCTTAATCTTTTCAGACAGGTCCACAGCAACGGGTCTCTACTGGTAGGAGAAAAAACTTTTGTATTAAGTTACCAGGCTTTTGTCTCTGGTCAGGAGGGCGGAAAAGATGCCAGACATCTTAGAAGTTCACCATCTTTATTGTCTACTGATGGATGGTCTCTCTTCTCACTTTTGTGCCTATCTGGTAATCTGTCTAACTTCTAGTTCTTCATCTTCCCTCTCAAATGTCACCCTAACTGCTGTTAGGGACTTGGGGGTTGCAGGCTGCTCTTTTTTCAAGTTGGTAAAAGGGGTGATGTAGAAGGACAGCAGCTTGAGTGCCTTGGGGGAGGGTCGATGTAAGGGGCGATGGTAAAACCTAAGAGATGCTACAGATGCAGAATATAAGACAGCCATACATCCTTGAGGTGTGTTGTGTGCGTGAGGTTGCATCTGCAACATGCAAAAGTGAAAAAGTTAGCCCTACTATACCAGTGCCACAACTATGCTTCACCTTACTAAACAAGACTTATCATCACGTTTAGAATTTTCCTCATTGACAGACAGAATTTAAGGCATCAATTTTGTCACAATGCTTATCTTAGGGAACTGCTTTGCATACAGCCATTGCTGACCTGAGATTTTGGACTAGGTGCCCTTGGCCTCCCTCCTGGACACACAGCTTTCCTTATGTATCTACTTACAACATCAATTATAGTTAATGTTCCATCCAGAGAAACTTTGATTACTCAAGAGATAACCTGCAGTTTCAGTGGGCAACTACTTGTTCTAATATTACTACAAATATCTTACGGAAAGGACCTATCTCAGCATTATGGAATATTCTGTGTGCTAGGGCAACTTAGGTGCTAGGCTAGGAAATGCCAGTATGATACTATTTGGAGAAGGAGCTTTGGGGAGGTAATTAAATCTTAAGGGTTGATATAAGACAGGAAATAGCTTAGTTCCCTTTGCTCTATTCTCTGTTATACAAAGAAAAAGCAAGAACACTCCCATTGTCAAATCAGGAAACATTCTGTACTAAACCTAGCCATGATGGCAGCCTGGCCTCTAACTTCCGCCTTTCAGAATTATGAGGAATGAGTTTCAGTTATGTAAACCACTCATTCTATGATACTTGGTCAGAAGCAGCCCCACACCCAAATAAGCTCCTTCGATCCAATTTCTTTTCTCAGGACCTATTTTTAGGTTAACACACTAAGACAGCACCTCCAGTTCTGGCAGACTCATTTTTCTCAGGAAATGGGAAGAAGGGCTGAGTCAGAGCGAAAAGAGATAGAAAGGAGATATGCAGTGTGTGGCTGAGTCACAGACTGCAGAGCTTTAGGGCGAAAAGACAGGAAGGAATATATGCGACTCGCTCTAGGCAAGTTTTAGATAAAGAACCCCTTTCCAACTGAACCCCCCATGAGGTCCAGCATTTTATCTGTGAGCTCCTGACCCGTGTACACAAGCTCATTCATTGCCACTTCAGTTGTGTTTTTATTGCTTTTAAGCTAACTTCTATTGATTCAACCAAAAAATGAAAGTAATGTATTTCCTTATGTGAGATTATTCTGATTTCTAATTGAGAAGCTAAAGCAGCTAGCAAGTTGTTCACTAATAAAAGTCCTTTCCAACCATGTCATTCTAAACTGTGTGAGGAAGTCTATAAACAAGAATAATAATTCATCATTAAATCGCTAGGAAGTTTTGAAAATAGGTCTGGAACTATTTGTAAACAAACTATGTCATATAATTTCGTCCTGCTGGTAGTTTCTTACCTGCTCCCAAGTGGTTGGAATTTTCCATTTGAAGGCTTTGTATGTTTTGTATGACTTAACCTTTCTTTCTATATTCTAATGATTAGGAATGAATATTCCCGCCAACTCAAAGAAACATAAAAATAAACTTTATTCCAGATTGGTGGTGATCAAGAATGAATATTCCCACCAATTCAAAGAAACTTAAAAAAAACTTTATTCCAGATTAGTTGGAGCTAGATCAGAGGGTAGAGGCATATGCTTAGCATGTACAAGCTCCACCAGTGTGTAATGACTTCCCTGAGGAAGATAACTATAGCTTTGCATTTTGTTTATTTGCGGTACTGGTGATGGAACTTAAGACTGAGTGTAAGTAATCTAAAACTAAACTATATTCCTACACCTCTTTTTACTTTAAGAAAACATTTCACTGAGTTGCTCAGGCTGGTTTTGAACTAACTCCATATCTCAGGCAGGACTTGAACTTGTGATCTTCCTGCTTCAACCTCCCTATTAGGTTGCATTACAGGCTTGTAGCATCATGTCGAGTACAGCTTTGTCTTTCACCTTAAGGCTCCATCTACTTTGACAGTTACCTCAACACAAGAAAGGGCAAGGGAGTGGGACTACAGACAAATCCATTGGAAATACATCCCTTGAGGTCACTTTTATTGCCTCTCACATAAGTAAATTGAAATTTAAACTTGGTAAGCAAACATCCCTATAATTTATCAATAATTTTCTCTGGTTGGGATGTCATCCAACTCAAATGAATTAGATTTTGAGGAAATGGTCTGTGAATTCTTGCAGAAGAAAAGAATAGCTGCATAATTACTTACTGAAAAAGAGAATTGGGCTTTTTAAAAAATGAATATCTTATAAATATTGCATATTATAATATTTGGCTAGAAGAGGCCCAAAGAAACTTCAAAACCTGTGGTCTAAATTACATTGCCTTCTCTAAGAAATGATACCTAACCATAGTTTATGCCAAGGGTCTATGTAGATCATGTCCACAATGGTTGAAGGAATCTCCTTCACTGTAGTCCTCTTTGCTTTTCTTTTCGTTGTTGTTGTTGTTGAAATTATCCTACTATAACTCTTGGGAGATCCCCACTTATGCAAATTTTTAAATTATCATTACAATTTATAGACAAACCAGTATCATGTGCTACCTAATATGATGTTCTGAGATAGACACAAAAACATTTGTATCATTATTATATCAGAAAAGCACATAATCCAAATCTAATCATAGGGAAATATCATACAGTCATACAAGAGACAGTCCACAAAAGCAATTGGCCTGTATTCAGCAAGAACATTTATGCTTCAAAAAACAAAGGTTAAGAATTAATCCTTATTAAACTTGGCTAGAAAAGCATGATTGCTATGTATAGTTATTAAACATTGATTGGTTCTAGAAAAAAAATCAGAAAAATATTTTTGTGACCATTGACAAAAATTATCTTTTTTTTGACAAATATTATCTTTATATTATATAATCTATAGAATGATGTCAATGTCGTTTTCTGAATTGAATATTTGAGTCATGGGTTTGTTTTGTATTTTCTTAAATAATATTTTTATTTATTTTTAAAAATTCATGCATTTGTACAATGTATTTTGATCACATCTACCCACCACTACCTACTTAACTCCGACTTGCTTAGTGTTTCCTACACTGTCTCTCTCTATATATTTAATGTCCAGCATTTTTTTTGTTAAAAATGAGCTCCAGAGTCTAATTAGTGCTGCTAACATGTATATGGCCATCCACTTGGCCATGTGCAACTTACCATTAGCTCATAACCCCAAATGAGAGTAAGTCTCCTTTCCTCAGCATCCAGTGACTGCCAATAGCTCCCCTTCCAAGGGTGGAGTTTTGAGAAATTCTCCCCCCAACACACAGGGATTTTTAAATTTCTTGATCATGTGCAAATAGCCACAACTATTGTGAGTTAATATATGCAACAGCCATGCCAATCCAGAAGTCAAAATTTCACAACTCTCCCCTCATTTACCAGCTCTCACACTCTTCATGTCTCCATTTTTCAACATTTCCCGAGTCTTGGATGAGCAGAGGAACTGATATAGATGATTCATCCACAGGTGAACACTTATAGTTTCTTATACTAAGCACCTGGACCAGTTATGTATTTCTGCATTAATTGCAACCTGCTTCAAAAAGAAGCTTCTCTGACCAAAGATGAGAAAACACAAATCTATGTGTACACGCACAAATATTTAGAAGACCGCTTGACAACACAGCCATTTAGTAAAACAGCAGTAGTTTCCTCACTAGTCCTATGATCTCCCCAGTTGTGAACTTTTGACCAAGTTTACAAAACCAGGTATGAAATCACTTTTGTGGAACAGGGCTCATAGATACATAGAAAGTGATTTGTTGCCTCCATAACCAACATGCCACTATTGTACAAATGGGAACTGAGAGACCCAGGCCCCAGCAGATCTGTAGCCATAGCACAATCCCTGAATCCCTGAGCACCCTGAATCTGAACCCAGAGTCGGTGAAAGAAACACACCCTGGATCTGGAATCTGAGCCAGTGAAAGAAACACCTTATCCCTGAACCCAGAGCCACAGAAAAACACCCTGACCCTGAAACCAGAGTCAAAGAAAGACACTTGCCCCTATTATCAGAGCCAGTTAAAGAAATACACCCTGACTCTAAAATTAGAGCCAAAAGGCTAAAAAGGACCGTTGAAAGAAACACAGTTTAGCCCTGAAATCAGAGCCATCTCTGTGTCTGACCAACTGAAACACAAAACCCACCAATCCCTGAGCAGGGAAGTAGCTCCCTAGAGTCTAGAGGCCTAATGCCCCTGACCTCCCTGCCCTTAGCCCATGGGGAAGGGCCAATAAGAAATAGGCCAAGCTCCAAGAAGCCAGTCAAAGAGAGGAAGGAGGAATTATATGAGCAAGGGAGGTCAAGATCATGAAGGGGAAATCTACAGAGACAGCCAAACTAAGCACATGGGAACTCAAACACTCTAAACCAAGAACTATGGAGCCTGCATGGGACCAAACTAGGCTCTCTGCATATGGGAGACAGTTATGTAGCTTGGTTTATCTGACAGGCCTTGATGGAGGAAGGTCATTGGTTAAATAAAAAGCAACTGCTTGGCTCTCATTGGTTAGAGATAGGTGGGAGGAGTAAACAGAACAGAACGCTGGGAGGAAGAGGAAGTGAGCTCAGACTCCACAGCTCTCCCCTCGGGAGCAGATGCCTCAGAGAGACGCCATCCTCTCCTCTCCTGGGCAGACGCACGCGATGAAGCAAGCCGCCAGGCTAGACATGCTGAACCTTTCCCGGTAAGACCTGTGCTCACAGATTATTAGAGATGGGTTGATCGGGATGTGAGAATTAGCCTGTAAGGGCTAGAGCTAAAGGGCCAAGCAGTGATTAAATGAATACAGTTTGTGTGTTGTTATTTCGGGTAAAGCTAGCCCTGCGGGCTGCTGGGGTGCTGGGGACGCAGCCCCGCTACCCGTATTACTACAAGGCCTAAGGCCGAAGCAACAGGATCTGTCCCTGGACCATGAGGTGGTATTTTGGAGTCTATTTCCTTTGATGGGATGCCATACTCAGCCTTAATGTGCCAGGCTTAGCTGACTCCTGGTGGGAGGCCTTACCCTTTCTGAGGAGTGGATGGGGGGGTTGGGGAGAAAGGTGGAAGTGGTTGGAGGGAGAACTGTGGTTGGAGTTTAAAATGAATAAAAAAAAAAATAAGCAACAACATAGAAATATATGTTGAAATTACCTGCAGCTGTCAACTTCTTTGCCTTGAAATATTCTGTGTAAATGCACATGAACACACAATATATATGAGAAGAATGCTAATCATTTTCATATAAAGGCATAAGCAGCAGATCTCAACCTTTGGGTCTTGATCCCCTTGGGGGGGGGTGTCAAATGATCCTTTCACAGGCATTGCCAAAGACCATGAGAAAACACAGATATCTGCATTAGGAAGGCTGAGAACCTTCCTAATATATTACCTCAGAAAGAGCTGTGTATGATATTTTCAATTATGTAAGTTTAAGTCATTTCTATATAAAAATTGTAAAGACAAATACTAATTCTAAGGTTATTTATAATAAATACGCACAGAAAATGTTTCTAGGCAAGTTTGTTGCCATATTAAGGTAGAAAGAGGCATAAATTATCTAAGAACCAGTTTTACTAGCTGCAATGCCAAATAACTGAGTATCATAGGATAAAGTTACTGAATCGTTCTGAAAATTGGTTTTCTATAAAATAAAAAGGTTGGTCTAGGTAACTAGTTGGTGTGCATGTTCTCACATTTTTCAAGACTTCTCTTTTTGTATTGTCACTCGAAGGGTGTCTGATGGAGGAAGGTCATTGGCTAATAAAGGAACTGCCTTGGCCCATTTTATTGGTTGAAAGATAGGTGGGAGGAGTAGGCAGAACAGGACGCTGGGAGGAAGAGGAAGTGAGGTCAGTCTCGACCGCTCTGCTCTCGGGAGCAGACACATGAGAGAGACGCCATGCCCCGCTCCCAGGATGAAGCTCCGACCCAGGATGGACTAGGCTAGAATCTCCCCGGTAAGCGCACCTTGGGGTGCCATACACAGATGATTAGAAATGGGCTAAATTAATATGTGAGAATTAGCCTAGATAGAAATGGGCCAAGCAGTGATTAAATGAATACAGTTTGTGTGTTGTTATTTCGGGCATAAGCTAGCCGAGCGGGCGGCTGGGGTGCTGGGGACGCAGCCCCGTCGCCCCTATTACTACAGATGTCAACTCTTAAATTCTTTTAGAAGCGTATTGACCAGTTTGATATTGTAGCTTCTGTTCTGAGAGGAGATACAAACCAGAACCAATCGCCAATTTGAATACATCCCCAAAAATATTATGCTAGAAGAGAATGGAATGAACAGAAAGCATAATTAATTCAAAAGTATTTTTTACAAAGCAATCCTAGCACATCTGACACATTTTCATAAGGGAGCTATGGATTATATACCAAATAAATTAAAAGGTAAAAATCATAATGAACAGTTTCAACAACAAATTATTACATTATCTGCTGACAATATTAGATTTACTTCTAGTCATGCAAAAAAGCCTGGCAGTTAGCTACAAGAGTAATGGATCCGAGTAAAAATGGATGGTGAACTGTTCTTGGATTAAGCATGGGGCAACTGTCACACTGACCTAGGAGCGATCCATGCAGTAAATCACTTCAGAAGGCAAGGGAATCCATAAAAACCTGCTTCTAAAGGGTAAGGCACCATTTCCATTTTGAGACCTACTTTCAAATGCTAAATTAATTTTTAGATGCCCTCAGCTTTTTTTCTTTCTGCCTCTACACGGCCAACCTCTCAAATTTGTCATGCCTCCAGTTTCCTAAAGCTGGCACTGGTTGGCTTTCTTCAGATGAATTCCAAGGCTCTGCTCAGTTTGGTTAGTTAATTATAGTCATTAGTATGAAAAAATACTAGGTCACATTATTTTTTTTTCAGAAGAGAATAATATGTGAATGTTTTGTCAGGTCACTTTATATTCCGCAGCCAGTTCTGGCTTTTTTCACTTGGAAATGACATTACAGAGGTCACCTGAGAGGCAGGCAGGCTAGAGTAACTTATGTCAGAATTCTAACAGTTGCATAGTGTTACAGCAGTGTTTGTATTTCTTTCGAATGCTCTGAGCTATTTGTCAGCTCCTAATTTTGTCATCTAGAAAAGATAATTTGGTTTCTCCCATCTCAAATCGTTTATCTGTAAAATGGGGATATAATTTTATTTCTTGAAGATCAGTGGCTGAACAAAGAGAATGAAAGAATAAAGATAACAGAAGAACACAAAGTTCCAACTTCAAAAGAAATTGTGGAACAGGAGCTATGAATGGCTTCTTTTGTTTGATTTGGTTTGATCCTTCCCAAGCCTCCTCTGAATGACAGAAAGGATTTTTCTTTAAGATAGAAAGAAGCTCGAAAGGATAAGGGACATGAGAGATAAGATGACAACAGAAGCTGGAAAGCTGGAAAGCAGCAAATAAATCAGATAAAGTTTGAAGTTAAATTCATATAAGGAAAAGCTGAAAACTAATCTGACTTACATGGCACCAGCCTGGCAGGTTTTTGGAATTGGTGTAACAGTGAACCTAAAAGTTGGGGTGGGGGTAGAATTGAAAGCAGAATGATTGGATAAAATGTAGTGTATGGCACCTTTAGAATCCAGATCCCTTACCTCACAGTGGTCACTATTGCACTGTCCCACCTACACACTGTTAAAAATTGAGGGTAGATCTTGGGAAAAGATAAGAAAGAAATTCTGGCAGGAAAACACCAAGCACTATTAAGAGAATAATTGAATTAAAAAAAAATAAGGGATTAGAGAATATTTGATATGAGAGACCAGACCCTTTTTTCCACTGAACTCCTAAAGAAATGGAAGATTTGATTCCTCTACACAGGGATAATCCTTGGATAATCTTTCTATGTGGATGATAACATCACAGGTGAACCCTAGGGAATATGCCGGTTACATAACCACATCACCATATCCCTTATGCTCAACAAAACCAATCTACTTCTACATATTATATAGTCTGATTTTAATTACTTAATTCTTAAATTTGGACAGACAAAGCAAAGACAGCTATCCTATGAGGAAAGCCTGTATCCTGAAATATGGAGGCCAATAAAATAACACATAAACAATAAAAGTGTTGGGAGGGGGAAAAGTTTATAAGATCAAAAATTTTAAAGAAGAGAATTTTATTAATATTCTCTGAGAAAAGAAAATATTTCATCTATGAGATCAAAAATTAAGGGACTAATTCAGATGGTTCAGCATCCAATTAAGTTCTGAGGATATAAATCAGTAGATAAGAGTACTTGAAATACAAGCAGAAAGATCCACATAAAAAAGCCTGGCATGATTGTGCATGCCTGTAACCTCACTACTGGAAGCTCACTGGCTAGCTAGTATAACTGAAATGTCAAGTCCCAGTTCAGTGAATATTCTTTTTTTTTTAAAGATTCTACCCACAATTTTTTAAAATATTTATTTATTTATTTATTATGTATACAATATTCTGTCTGTGTGCATGCCTGCAGGCCAGAAGAGGGCACCAGACCCTATACAGATGGTTGTGAGCCACCATGTGGTTGCTGGGAATTGAACTCAGGACCTTTGGAAGAGCAGACAATGCTCTTAACCTCTGAGCCATCTCTCCAGCTCCTCAGTGAATATTCTTATCTCAAGGGAATAAAGTGAAGAGTGAAAGAGGAGGACACCTCTTTTTTCTCATGACCTACACACAGGCACATACTCTTACACGCATACACACACACACACACACATGCTCATGTATGTACACACAGACATATGCAAACATACATATACACCACAAACACAAACACAAAAATATATCAAATTAATAAGAAGTACAGAAAACACATAATAATGAAAATATAGAGGAACAAATTATTAACAATTGATGAATTGTATGTCCCATAACTGAAGGACATCTATTTTCAAGCTACAAATAGCCTACATCAAGGCATGTTATTACTAAATTTCAGAACCTTGGGAGCAGATATTTGATGTACCTTAATTGTGGAGAGAGGAATAAAATGTTCATATTCAAAAGGCCAGGATCAGAATGCCATCAATGCTTTTAACAGCAACCTCATAGGTCAAAGGCAATGGAATAATGTGTTCAAATTTGTAAGAGTAAATAATTCCCAAACTAGAATTCTATTCAATTAGAAACTGAAGATAGGAATGGAATGAAAATGTTCTCATGCAAATTTCAAAACTTGATTTCCTATGAGTTCTTTGTCAAGCGTATACCCCATAGTCTGTGCTTCATCAAAATGAGGAAACAAACCAAAGAGGAAAGAGTTAAGGATGCCAAGGATTAGTGCATATTACTAAAAAGGGAGTGGAAATTCACTGTCTACCACATAAGAGAAACCACACAATGATACCCTTACACAAAAAGATTTGGTTAGATAAAGCCTGAAGACTTCAGAAAGTTTATTCAAGATTTCAGATGTAGGGGGAGTTGCACATAGAGCTGATAATAAGAAAGTAGAAAATTGAAAAAACAATCAGTGGCAAACATAAACACTATGTAATATAGAATATATGCAAACTAGAATAATAGACATAGTGAGGGATGGACCCACTTGTAAATGGTATCTATATAACCAGTGAAAAGCTTTCATATTGCACTAACCAGAAGAATGCTGTAATTGTATGAATCTGAGAGGTGATGTGTGCATGTAAGTGCTAGGACCTAGAATGGTGAACATGGCCTGAATTCTAATAATTGTTAAAAAGTGCAGTAGATAATGCTAAAAGCTGAAAACAAAATAAGCATGATACTTAAAAAGAGCAAACTAATTGACTTATAAAAGACTTGAAATTTGTTGCCTTTGTTGAGGAAAGGGAAACTTATTTGATAGTATTCTGTGTAAACACTGGTTTGAAATTAATTTATTTATAAAAGAAAAATATCAATAATAATAATAATAACAACAGTTATAATACATCAAAGATTTTAATTATCTCCCAAGAAAACAATAGACAATTACCAAAGGCAATGATAATGGTAATGAATGAAGTATTTGTCCTGAGTTTTCTGTATGCATTGTATGTCAGAGTAGCCAAGCAGGTCAGGGAGAATTTTGTGTGTGTATTCTCACAGATGATCAAGCAATACATGAAGAATAAAGACTAGAGTGAGGGTGCTACTATTTTATGACTCCTAGTGACATAATGGATACAGGTAGTAGGCATCAGGGTCAGCTAATTTTACAAAAGACAAGACAGCCAGCTATGATGAGTCTCATGATGAAAATACAGGAACTAGTCACAAAGTGCTCCTGTAGACAAGTAAGGAAAGGATAACCTGTCTAATAAATGGCATCTGGCAGTTGTTTAGCAACATGAAAAGCAGTGGCTCCATACCTTATACCATATGTCCATACACTTTTGGTCATTATGACTTCTAAATGTATAAAAATATATTTTGCTAAGGTCTAGAAATCAACTAGAAGATGCTCATTCTTTTTCATTCTCTTTGTGATTGGAGACCAAAAAGACATTCTTAAAAGACTAAGTTTGGAACATGATAGAAAGACTGGCAAGTTTAATTGCAAAAAACTTGCACAAACTACAAAAAATTTCAAAGGTATGTGATTAAACCAAAAGACATCACAGAACCAATCAACAACACAAGGTGGAGAAGATTGATGAGAAGTGATAGCTTTCCATTTCAAAAGTCATCTTCTCAGTTAAATTTTATATCTTCTGTCAACTGCTTAGTTAGCATAAAATGATACCTTTGGTCATTTACCCGTATATTTATAACTAGCTATAGTAATCCTCAACTTTTGTTGCTTATCATAATTATTAGGTGAATTCTTTTTAAGTACACTACTCTTGACACACCCATGATATATTAAATAACTTTCTAAGGAGTGGAATCCAGGCATCAGTTTTTTAAACAGTTTCTCCAGTAAGCATGGTATACATTTGGTATTGAGAACTAGTAGATAGGCCTAGGAGTCCGAGTGTGGCTCACATACCAGGGGCATTGATGTCATTCAAGAGCTTATTAGAAATAGAGCTTCTTAGGCCTCATTCCCAAACTACTAAATTAGAATCTGTATTTTAAACACACTCAAACTATTTGCCTGAATTTAAAGGTGGAGAATCACTATCCAAATATACTCTCAGATGACTGATAAAGGTTAAGCCAGTAGCTTTGCCACCTTTAAGACAACATTTGATTTAACAAGACCTGATCTTAAGGTCACATGTATGGGTAACCTTTTGTGTTCACTGGTAGATGTGAGCTTATAATGATCTCCCAAAGGTAAATGAGGTTCTATTACTTGTTATCAGTTCCTCATTATCCCAGGGAAGCAGTCAGTTAATGCATTAATTATTAAGACACCATTTATGACCATTAATCTCACAAGGACATTTATGAATTGTGCTCATTTCATAGTCTCATCCTGGGTAAACCTCAGTGTCTTTTTATATCCATGTTCATTTATAGTTTGCATGGCACAGTCAGAGGAAGCCTTAGACAAATACTGGGTAGTAAATATTATTTATATTTCAGTGCTGGGAGTTGAGTCCTAGACCTCATACATGTTGACTATCTGCTGTATTACTAAGCTTCATTCACAGCCTAATATTCCTACCTTTATATGAGAAATCTACTTTGAGTGGAAAGTCCTTTCTGCTCATTATTCACCTAACGAATGTAAACTTAGCATTCTAACACTGCATCTCAGTATAGCATCACCTGTACATTCTCATCCTGAGGACCATCCTGTTTGTCACCTTCTTTCATTGAAGTTAATCTTCTATGGATTGTGATTGCTACTTCTTCTCACCGTATTGATCTCGGAAAGGAATAAAATGTCTTAAAACTCCTAGGACTTCCCACGCCCCCCCATAACTACATATGAATGAAATTTAAAACAATGAACCATATCTGCTCATGGATGCTTGCCAGGTGCATGGCAGAGGTTCTACAGAGCCAAAATAGAGAATCACTAGAAATAAATGGGTTTTGAAAATGAAAGGCTAAAACCAGATCTTCACCTCTCCATCAGCTCTTCTAAATTCAGTCCCTCAGGCCCAACCCTAGCTCCGTAGTGTTGGGAACTGTGAACCCCTAGATCCTGAATTTCTTGTAAACAATTTGATTTCCCCTGATCTGAGCGCCTACAGCTGCTCTGAGGACTAGACCCTCAGGAGTTCCTGATGGCAGGGGAATGGTTTCTGGTGTGTTTGGCTTTGGGGTGGCTTTCCCTACATAAGCTGCCCCTGGACACAATAAAGAGGGCATTCGTGGGGGCATTCCTGTTTCAAGGATGGCCTATGTCTCTGTCTCTGTGTGTTTGTGTGTTTCAATCTCCAGCCCCTTGCCCGGTTCACGAACTGTATGGTGGCACACAGAGCACAGACAAGAATGGTGCGCAGCACCGTAGCAGACCACCTGCTAAGGCCTCCCTTGCCGCTCCCCGTGGAATACACAAACCTTCCTCTCCAGATATCTTTCCTCTACCTATTGCTTTATCTCACCTCCAACTCCAGCATGGGTCACTCCAACCAAGGAAGCAGGTAGGCTGACTGCAGATCTTTACTCTCCCTCTGTTCCTGTAGATCAAATCCCCCAGTCCATCCCCAGCTCTGCAACGGGACACCTGCTGCAAGTCTCCCTTCTCCTATTCTCATTTCCAGGGAAATTACAGGATCTCCCCCTCCTGATGTCCACCCTTCCACTCTTTGCTTTATCCGAGCCCCCAAATCTAACAGACATTCCCTGGGAACACACAGGCCACTCCAGACTGGGAAGTAGGTAGGCTGACTTTAGACCTTCACTTTTTCCACTGTTCCTCTAGATTCAGTCCCCAGTCTCACCTCCAGCTCTTCATTAGAACACCTGCAGCAGCCTCCCTTTCCCCCCTGCACCCATCTCCTGTGCATCACAAAGATCTTCCCCTTCAAACTCCTTCCCCAAACCCATTGCTTTGTTCCATTTCCCAATTCCAGTAGGCACTCCCTAGGAACCCACTTGTTTCTCTGACCAGGGTAGTAAGAAGGCCAACTTCAGATCTTCACCTCTCCCTTCATTCTTCCAAGTCCAACCCCCCAGTCACATGCCCAGCTCTGAAGCAGGCCTTGTGCTGTGGTCTCTCCTCACTCACTACCCCCATTCCCTGAGAGTCTAACTGAGCAGATCCTGGTGGAACACCTTGTTTCCCTCACTCTTGTGAAGCTCCTTTAATCCCTGGCCCCTGCCCATGCCTATTCTATGTGTCAACTCCTAATGCTCAGAAACACATTTTTACCTAGAACCCCCAGTGGCCACACCTATCAGGACCCCAGATATTTTCCTACCAGACAGCACACAGTCACCACACTCTTAAGAACCAGAGAGGAAACAGAAACCAAGGAACAAAACACCCACCCAACAAAGACTATAACAGATTATCAGAATTATAGTCTTCCCAATCCCAGATGCCTAGATGCCACCATAAAAATACAATCAATAACAGCCAGGACAATACGTAACCCTACCACAGCAGGCCCCGAGTATTGCAACATAGCTGAAGAACAAGAAAAGGACCTTAAAACAGCCTGTATGAATATTATAGTGATCCTCAAAGAGGAAATTAATCAATTAAAGAAACAAATGAAAATACAAACAGCTGAAGGAAATTAATAAAACCATTTAAGATCTGCAAGTGAAAATAGAATTAACGAAGAAAGCTCAAACTAAAGGAATTCTGGAAAAGAAAAATTTAGGAACTTCGACAGGAACCACAGAGGCAAGCTTCACAAATGGAATGTAAGAGACAGACGACAGAATCTCAGGCATTGAAGACACAAAAAAAGAAATGGATGCATCGTTTAAAGAGAATGTTATAACGTTATATCTAAAAAAAAAAAAAAAACAAAAACCCTGGAGCAAAACATCCAGGAAATCTGGAACACGATGAAGAGACTAACTCTAAGAAAGGTAGGGAATGCCTCTCAAGTTACAAGAAGCATACAGAATAACAGAGAGATTGTACCAGAAAAGGAAGTACCCTCAGCACACAATAATCAAAACACTAAACATAAAAAAAATGAAGAAAGAATATTAAGAGCTGCAAGGGGAAAAAGACCAAGTAACATATAAAGTCAAACCTATTAGAATTACTTCTCAAAATTTGGAGACTTTAAAAGCCAGAAGAGTGTGGGCAAATGTTCTATAGACTCTAAGAGACTGCAAATGGGATCCCAGACATAACTCTCAATCACCATAAACGGATAAAATAAAACATTTTATAATAAAAGTAAATTTAAGCAATATCTATCTACAAATGTGAGAAGATAAACTACAGCCTAAGAGTTTAACTACATCCAAGAAAACATAAGGAATAAATAATCCTGTATCAGCAAAGTCAGAAGAAAGAAGCACATACCCACCACTAGCACCAACACTAGCACTACTTCTATCACCTGCGCCACTATCATCACCAGCAGCACCACCTCCACCAGCACCATCATTGCCACTAGCACCAGCACCACCACCAAAATAACAGGAATCAACAACCATTGGTCACTGATATCTTTTAACTTAAATGGTCTCAATTTCCGAATAAAACGACATATACTATGGTGGTTTGAAAGGAATGGCCCTCACAGGTTCATACATGTGAGTGCTTGGTCATTAGGGAAGTGGTGCTACTTGACAAAGATTAGGAGGTGTGGACTTGTTGGGGTAGGTGTGACATTGTTGCAGAAAATGTGACATCAGGGTGGGCTTTGAGATTTCAAATGCTCAAGCCAGGACCAGTACCTTTCTCTTCTTACTGCTGCCTGCAGATCTGTAGAACTCTCAGCTATCTCTCCAGTATCATGTCTTTCTGCATGCCGTCATGCTCCTTATCATGATGATTATGAACTAAACTTCTGTAAGCAAGCCCCAATTAAATGCTTTCCTTTATAAGAATTCTTAGGGTCATGGTGTCTTTTCAGAGCAGTAGAGCACTGACTAAGATAGAGACTAACAGAATGGATGTGAAAGCAAGAACCATCCTTCTACTAATCTAAGAAACACACATTAACATCAAGTATATACATCCCCTCAGGGTAAAGGGTTATAAAAATATATTCCAAGCAAATGTACTAAGAAGCAAACTAGTGTAGCTATTTCAATGTCTGACAAAATAGACTTCAAACAAAACTAACCAGAAGAGACAGGGAAGGATGCTACATACTCATCAAAGGAAAAATCCACCAAGGGGACATTGCAATTCTTAACATCTATGCACCAAACTCAAGGGCACCCAATTTCATAAAAGGAACACTACTATAATTTAAATAAAATCGCATATTTACCCTCACACACTGATAGTGGAGACTTCAATTCCCCATCTCCCCAATAGGCATGTCATCCAGACAAAAACTATACAAATGCTGGAGATAACTGCCATTATATTTCAAATCGACATAACAAACATTAACAGAATATTTCACCCAAAAACAAAAGAATATACCTTCTTCTCAGTACCTCATAGAACTTTCTACAAAACTGACCACATTTTTAGACACAAAGCAAGTCTTACAAGATACAAGAAAATTGAAGTAACACCCTGTATGCTACCCTACAGATTAAAGCTGGATATCAACAACTGAAAGCTCACAAACTTGTGGAAACTGGACAACTCCCTTCTGAATGCAAAATGGGTCAAGATGGAAATTAAGAAAGGAATTAAAGACTTTCTAGAATTGAATGGAAATGAACACACAACATACCAAAACATATTGAACACAGTGGAGGTCGTTCTAAAAGGCAAGTTCACAACATTAAATGCATAAAAAGTAGGGAAAACACATACCAGTAACTTGAAAGCACACCTGAAAGCTTGAGACTAAAAGAAGAAATCACACACAAAAGAACAGCAAGATACAATCAATAAAATAGAAACAACAACAGCAACAAAACAAGACAAAAAAACAATGAAGGGTTGGTTCTTTGAGAAAATCAATCAGCTCGACAAATCCTTATCCAAATAAGTTAAAAATCAGAGAAAGGATAATAAAATTAACAAAATTAGAAATGAAAAGAAAGACACAGCAACAGACATCAAGGAATTCCAGAGAATCATAAGGACATACTTTAAAAACCTGTACTCCATCAAATTGGAAAATCTAAAAGAAATGGATAATTTTCTCAATAGGCATCATGTACCAAAGTTAAATCAAGATCAGATGATTTAAGCAACTCATAACCCCTAGTGAAATAGTCATTAAGTCTCCCAACCAAAAAAAAAAAAAAAAGACAAAACAAAACAACAAAAGACAAAAAACAAAATAAAACAAAATCCCAAGGCCAGAGGTTTTACTGCAGAATTCAACCATACTTTCAAAGAAGAGTTAATGCCAACACTCCTCAAATTATTCCACAGAATCAAAACAGAAGGAACACTGCCCAATTTGTTTTATGAGGCTACAATTACCCTGATACCCAAATCATACAAAAACCTCAACAAAGAAAGTGAATCATAGACCAATTTCCTTTGTGAATGTAGATACAAAAATACTTAAAAAATACTTGCAAGCCAAATCAAGGAAAGCATCAAAAAGATCATCTATAATAATCCAAGTGGGCTTCATCCCAGATATGCAGGGATGATTCAACACACATAAATCAATAAATGTAATCTATCACATTAACAAACTGAATAAAATCACATTATCATCTCATTATATGTAGAAAAGGCTTTTTGACAAAATCTAACATCCCTTGATGATAAATGTCCTGGAGAGATTAAGGGCACAAAGGACATTCTTAAACATAATAAAGCAGTTTACAGCAAGCTCATAGCCAACATCAACTTAAATGGAAAGAAACACAAAGCAATTCCACAAAATCAGGAACAAGTCAAGGTTGTCCACTCTCTATCTATTAAATATATTAAATATTTGAAGTTGTAGCTATAGCAATAAGAAAACTGAAAGATATCAAAGAGATATGAGTTGGAAAGGAAGAAGTCAAAATATCTTTATTTGCAGGTGATATAATAATATGTATAGGTGACCTGAAAAATTTTACCAGGAAACTCCTACAGCTGATAAACTCTTTCAGAAAAGTAACTGGATACAAAATTATTCACAAATTAGTAGCCCTCCTATATACAAATGACAAACGGACTGAGAAAGAAATCAGGGAAACAATACCTTTCACAATAGTCTCAGATAATATAAAATATCTTTGAGGTAACTCTAACCAAGCAAGTGGAAGACTTGTATGACAAAAACTTCAGGGTATTGAAGAAAGAAATTGAAGAAGGTATCTGAAGATGAAAAGATCTCCCATGCTCATGAATCATTATGAATAATATAGGAAAAATGACCTTCCTACCAAAAGCAATCTACAGATTCAATGCAATCCCCATCATAATTTCAATATTTATTCACAGATCTTGAAAGGACAGTTTTCAGCTTCATATAGAAATGCAAGACCATAGGAGAGTTAAAAAAAATTCTGAACAATTAAAAAATATTCTGGAGGTATCACCATCCCTGATTTATGTGATAGTGAAGTTAAAAACAGACACATTAATCAATGGAATAGAATTGAAGAGCCAGACATAGATTGACACACCTATGGACACCTGATTTTGATAAAGTGGCCAGAAATACACACTGGAAAAAAGACAGCACCTTCAGCAAATGGTGCTGGTCAAATTAGATGTCTGCACATAAGAGAATGCAAATAGATTCATGGTTATCAACTTGCACAAAAATCTACATGGATCAAAGACCTTAACATAAATAGATACAATGAACCTGATAGATGAGAAGTGGGGAATAGCCTTGAACACACTGGCACAGAAGACTATTTGAACAGAACATCTTTCGTACAGGTAATAAGATCGACAATTAATAAATAACACCTCACGAAACTGAAAAACTTCTGCAAGGCAAATGACACTGTCACTGGGACAAAGTGTCAGCCCACAAAATGGGAAAAGTGTTTTTTTGTTTTTGTTTTTTTCAACTCCTACACATGATTGATAGAGAACTAATATCCAAAGGACCTTAATGCTGCTCATCAGGGAGAGCTCTGGAACAAAGGCTATGGTCCTTGCTGGGTCTGTTTGCTTTAACTTATTTGCCTATGATGCTTTCAGTGTTCTTCCCATCAGGCCCTTTTATAATAAATTTCAGAACTCAACTATAAGAGATAAAACTGATCTTCACCATTGACCAACTTCCATGCAAATTAGATTTGTTAAACATGTAGTCTGGGGGGAAAAGGAGCTTCCATAAAAATTGGGAAGATCTAAAATATTTTTATCACTTATAACAGAAAGAAGAGTCATTTCACCATGAGTTTCTCCGTGCCCGTGCTACTGTCTCATGCCAATCCTTCACAAAAGTCCACAGTCTTTTCAATGTAACTGTCTTATGTCCATTCTACAGTTGCTTACTCGTTGGCATGACTGGCTCTTGTTGCCAATGAAGCAGGAAGTGTTACTAAAGGGAAACATTTGTCCTTGTGTAATGGCATTTCTAAGGCAATGCTAAAATATCACAATACCTGTGTGTTCGGAGAAGCATTTTTCAGTTTCTTTCAAAAATCATTTAAATTAGAATCTCTTTGAAAGAGCTTATTGGAAATGCAAATTTCTAGGTTCTATCCTTTGAAACTATGTATCTGGAGACATGACCCATCTTTTTATTAAGCTTCATATGACAATTGCTGATTGGCTCAGAAATGAACCCATTTCTCTAAGAGAACCACTGAGAGTTTTTAGAATTTCAAAGGGGTCACTCTTCAACTAGAAGCTTCAGAAGGAGCAGGAACTTTGTTTTGCTCTCTGGTATTTCTTTCACACCTTAAATAGGGTTGTCTACACAGAATTTATTTAACTGACCTAATAGAATATGTCCCAATTTTCCATGGACAGAGAATTGAGAAGTAAGAGTCAACCTCATTCTCTTTAGCTTGGAGGAAGAATAGAATCAGAAGGAAGATATTCTAATAATACCTACGTTCCCAATTCTAGCTATTGTTGAGGACTTAGCTATGTCTCTATCATTGTTTTTTTATTCAATAATTTGCCTAGAATTAATGCCTCAAATTCCTCTGATTTAGTATCTGTCTCTTGCAACTTACAAAATTCTAATAAATAGAGCCAGAATCTTATGATCAATTATTTGTAAATTATTTTATTATATTTATGGAATTTTAATATAAAGCCTAACTTCTGAATTAAAGTGAGGAATAAGTGCACTGTAAAGAGGAAGACATTTCCTTAATGCTATTTACTCATGCTTGGAAGGATAAAGACTAAAATGTTCTTGATGCTTCCTTCTTAATGGAAAACAATAGAAAAATAAGAGATTGATATCTTCACATTGTTTTTTCCTGTCATGCTTTCTGATCAGCTTAACATTAAAGCAAAAGTGGCTCAATGATGAGAGAGTTACAGGATAGGAGCTTTAGAAATCTCATTCTACTAAAGAAAGAATATCTGCCCAAGTCTTGTCTAGCTTTAGTGCAGATATCATTTGTCAGAGGAGAGTGGGGCAGTAAGGGGAACTTAAATGCAGCCACAGGGAAGAATTGTGTGGTCATGATGGTGATTCAAAATTATTAGGAATCTGAAAAGATAACACATTGCAATAAATATTGTCTGACTTAGACTTTGCATATGTCAAAACTTGAAATTATCTCGTTGAAATTTGGCTTAAGTGTGAAAATGGGAAACATAAAAGTTGAAAGTATTTTGTTTCCCCATCATCTTTCCCCTTTTACCCTGGATTGAATGCAATAATTTTCAATGAGGTATTATTTCTCATTCCAAAATATTATCGAGCAAGTGCATGTGACCAAAAGTGTGGTGAATTAGATTGGTTTTATAATTAGCGTGTGATTAAAACCAGGCCAAAGAATCAAAATCTTCAAAGAAGTACCCCTTTTTTTTATTACAATTGGTAAGCTTATATAAAAACAGATCTGAAATGAATCAGACATGAGTGGAAGTGAAGAGGAAGATGATTGTGGGCCTACAGACTTCCTTTTAGCAAAACTTAACTTCAGTTAAATTTTTGTCTAATATAAGAGTATCCAAAAAATATAAAATAATAATAGAAATTGACTAATTTAAGATGTAAGAGATAGCTAGAAATATGTCCAAGCTATTGGCCAAGCAGTGTTGTAATTAATATAGTTTCTGTGTGATTATTCGGGTCTGGGCAGCCAGGAAACAAATGAGCAGTCACTGTTTACACTAGCAGGTCCATTCCTTCACTGGCATTGGAGCCTACTTCTTTGGGATTCCAGCATATACTGAAGACCAGCTGACATCCAACCTTGTGGGCTGAGTGACTGCTGGATTCTTGAACTTTCCTTTCCTAGCCAGTCATTGTTGGATAAGATCTACTGAAGCCTTTAAGTAATTGTCATAAATTATATATATATATATACATACACACACACATATATATATATATATATTCATTCTATAAGTTCTGTTACTCTAGAGAACCCTGACTAATATAGGTGGCTTGAATGAGAATGTCCCCATTGGCAAATATATTTGAATTCATGGAACCAGTTATTTGGGAAGTATTAGGAGGTATGGTCTAGTTGGATGAGGTATGTAGCTGGTGGCCAACCTTGAGGTTCCAAAAGACTTAAATCGTTCACAGTGTGCTCTCTTGCCTCCTACTTATGGATCAAGATGTGAACCCTTAGCAGTTACTGCCACCATGCCTTTGTTCCACCATCATGGACTCTAATCCTTTGAAACTCCAAGTCCAATTAAATACATTCTTTTATAAGATGCCTTTGTCATGGCATTTTTGTCACAGCAATAGAAATATAACTAAGCCACCACCCAAGGAGAAGATTTGCAGTTCAAAGCTGGTCATACTGACAAATCCATCTGCTTGGCAGACTTTAATCATGTACTCAGATTTAAGCTACAAGGGATATGGAAACACTATGAATTCAGTATTCTTAATTCTATACAAGGGGGTAGCTCTGCCTTCCATAAAAATGCAGAAATTTGGGATTTCTTAAGAATAGGATAGACTTCAGATAAAACAACTAGCAAAATCCCTTCACATTGTAATGTAGGTCAGACAACACACTTGTTCACTTTGACTGGGGATGTGTGGAGTGAAAGGGATTGACTCTTAGAATTATTAACAACTGAAATTCTTAGGCAATCAGAAGCATATGGAAGTCAATTCATAAAAAGAAACCTGAGCACTACTGAGAAGTGTCAGTAGAGTAGATAAAACATTTATTACTATGAAAACCTGAGAACCTGTGTTTAGTTCCTGAGAACCAACATACAAATTCTGAAGTAGCAATGCAAAAATCTGTAATGGTAACCCCTTCCTTACCAGGATAGGAGGCAGGGGAATCCTGGAAGCTTGAAGCCAGCTAACCTGGCACGTGCAGCATTGAACTGAAAGACCTGGTCTACCTGTCTAGAACAAAGAAGAAGAGGAGGACTGACACTTGAGGCAGTTATCTGAGCACCATTTATGCATTGTAGTACACACACACACATACACACACACACACATACACACACACACATACACACACACATACACACACACACATACACACACACACATACATACACACACACACACACACACACACACACACACACACACGCTCACATGTACTCGCAGAGAGCAACAGAGACAGACAGAGAGAGGCACAGAGGGAGATTGTGTGTGTCTGGGGCCCACATATCTTTAAACACATACTTCTTTTTTTTTTTTTTTTTTTTTTTTTTTTTTTTGGTTTTTCGAGACAGGGTTTCTCTGTGGCTTTGGAGCCTGTTCTGGAACTAGCTCTGTAGACCAGGCTGGAAACACATACTTCTTATGACCTACTTCCTGCAGCTAGAATCCCATTTTCTAAAGTTTCACCTTCTCAATTCCTCCCCTCTTCCCCCTCCCCTTCTACTCTCTCCATTCCTCCCCTACCCCCTCCAATCTTTAGAGAGGTTAAGGCGCCCTGCCCTGTAGAAAGTCCAAGGCCCTCCCCCACTACATCCAGGTTTACACCCAAAGAGAATAGGATCCCAAAAAGTCAGTACATGCACTAGAGACAAATCCCAGTGCCACTGCCAGTGGCCCCTCAGTCTGTCCCAACTGTCAACCACATTCAGAGGGACCAGTTTGATCCCATGCTTGTTCATTCCCATTCCAGCAGGAGTTGGTGAGCTCCCATTAGATCAGACACATTGTCTCAGTGGGTGAATCCCTCATGGTCTTGACTTCCTTGCTCATACTCTCCCTCCTTCTACTCTTCAACTGGACCTTGGGAGCTCAGTCCAGTGTTCCAATGTGGGTCTCTGCCTCTGTTTCCATCTGCTGTTGGACAAAGGTTCTGCAGTGATATTTAAGATGATCATCAGTCTGATTACCAGGCAAGGCAAGTTCAGGCACCCTCTCCTCTATTGCTTAGGGTCTTAGCTGGGGTCATCCTTGTGGATTCCTGGGAATTTTTCTAGAGCCAGGTTTCTTGCTAACTCCATAATGGCTTCCTCAATCAAGATATGCTCTCATATCCATTCTTTGTCCATCTCAACTATCCTATTCCCTTAAGCTCTCCCCTACCCTCCCCTTCTTCCCTCCTCTTTATTTTTTAAGGTAAAATAATAATAATAATAATAATAATAATAATAATAATAATAATGTCCTACAGGGAGCCCCAGGGATGCTGAACTGGAATTCTGAGGATGGAGCTGCTTTTGAGTGATCCATGCACCCATAAGTGACCCCAGTATACTCATTGGTTTTCCAAATTGAAAAAATAAAATAAAATTTTACCTTCTTCAAAAAGTGCCACAAGCTGGGGATCAAACATTTAACCCATAAGCCTATGGGGTACACGTTCTACTCCAAGTGTAACAGGAAGTAATGCTTCATTTTTAGGTTTTGCAAGATTTAGAAAATTGGCATTGATTTTTTAAATGTTTATAGGATAAGGCACAACTCCAAAATGCTATAATCATAAATGTTGAAAGCCTCAAAGGTCAAAACTCAAATGTTTTGAAATCCTGAAAGGTGAAAACCACAATTTCCCATGCTCGTGGCACACAATAAAAGAAAGCCAAGTTCTGAGGAGGGATTGGTGAGTTTTCAGGTACACGCAGGATAGTTGCAACACGTCAGGTGAAAAAATACCTAGAAACCTGGAAAACCATTGTTTGGAGTTTGGCTGTGATATTAGTGTGACTCTGAATGAAGTAGATGGAGAAAAATCTGCCCTAAGTTGGGGTAGGCCAGAAGTCAGAGGCTAGAGTAGACAAAATATGATTTGACAAAAATTCATTATCCCATTATTAATTTTATGTTTTTATTTATGTATGCAAACATGTTTAAACTTCCTTAGTAAATGAAGAGATGTCACTTTTACACACTTATGTTTAGGAAAGGTAAAATTTCTTCTGATCTTGATTCTTTGGGCAGGTACATATGCTGTGGTAATTTTTCTTGGCTTTTTATTAATCTCATGAAAAGTAATAGATTTGCCAACTCCAGTATTCCAGATGACTATAGTTATGCATCTAAATATGCAAAAATGTATAAAAATACATCCACAGTTGCATGTGTTCATATATTCTGATTTCTGTTTTTGGTTTTTTGAGACAGGGTTTCTCTGTAGCTTTGGAGTCTGTTCTTGAACTAGCTGTTGTAGACCAGGCTAGTCTAGAACTCACAAACAGCAATCCCAGAAGCCAACGGCAATGACACTGGGATTTGTCTCTACTGCATGTACTGGCTTTTTGGGATCCTATTCTATTTGGATGCATACCTTCCTAAGCCTGGATGGAGGGAGGGAGGGCCTTGGACTTCCCACAGGGCAGAATACCCTGCCCTCTCTTAGGACTGGAGAGGGGGAGGGGGAGTGGGGGAGCAGGAGAGAAGTGGGAGGAGGAAAGGAAGCAAAAATTTTGATTGGTATTATTAATAAAGTAATAAAAAAATTAGAAAAAGTCCATCTGCCTCTGCCTCCCGAGTGCTAGAATTAAAGGAAAGTGCCACCACTACGAGGCTACATTCTGATTTTTTAAACAATTTGTTTATGAATATGGTTTATCTACTTGTAGCTATTATGTTTATGCCACATTGTAAAGAAACCTGAGTGTTTATGATAGGTAAACATGTGCCTTGCAACTTATTTTATTCTGAAAAGTACAAATATTCAGTCACATTTGCATTTTCAAGTAAATCCTCATTTTCAAACGCAAATACATGTTTTGAAAGTATTTGAAAAGTATTTTTCAAGAATAATATTTTTATATTGTTAGTCAGTATTAAAGGTAGTAATGCTCTGAGCGTTCCAGAATTTAGGGTTTAGTAATTTTGATGTTTCAACATTTATGAATATGGCATGAATTTTTCTTTTCAGAATTACTTTCACAGTGCAGTAGAATTCACTTCTGAAGCCATCTGGTTCTGGGCTTTCCTTTGTGGGGAGATTTATGATTATTTATTTAATCTCCTTAACTATTATAAATCTGATTGTATTTTTGATTTCTTCATAATTCAGTCTTAGTGGGTTTTATGTTTCTAGGAATTTATTTATTTCTCCAATTTTCTAATTTATTGTTATATATTTTTCTTGTAGTCCCCTATACCCTTTTATTTTTGTGGCATCAGTAGTAATTCATCTCCTGGATATTTTTTTTTATTTTATTTGTTTGAGTCTTCTCCTCTTCTAGCTAAAAGTTTGTCAATTTTGTGGTTCTGTAAAAAAAAAAAAAATCTAATTTCACTGACTTTTTTGCTATCGTTCACTTCTGTATTTCTTGTATGTCTTTTCTAATCTTATTATTCCTTCTCTTCAGCTAACTTTGGGCTTGGCCTGTTCTCTCCCTCCACCTTTTGTTGAGACAGGGCCTCGGGTAGCTCAAGTTAATGTAGAATGCACAGAATTCACAATCCTCTTGCCTTAGACTCCTAAACATTGGAAATATGAGCATATACTATCACATCTAGTTTTTTTGGGGTGACTATTTAGATTGTTTGAGATATTTCTTTATTTAAAATTAATATTTCTTTATTTAAAATTCATTATTACAAATTTTACTTTGATTATTGCTTTTGTTGAAATCTGTATGTTTTGGTGTATTTTCTAATACCACTTTTTTGTTTATTCTCTAAGTATTTGGCTATTTGCTATTTTGTTGTTTAATCCTCACATATTTGTTTATTTTCCAGCCACAATTTATTTTTAATTTTATCCTTATGGTTAGAAAAGATACTTGGTATGATCTCAATCTTCTTAAACATTTTAAGACTTGCTCTGTGATATAACATATACTCTATTATACAAAATGTTCCATATGTGCCTAAGAAAATGTGTATTCTATTATGGTTAAGTGGCTTGTTCAGTGTGTTTTAGGCCCATTTTTTCTATAATTGTTACAAGGAGGAGGCTGCTTGCTGGTTCCCGGCTGCTTAGCCCCAAAATAATCACACAGAAACTGCATTAATTAAATCACTGCTTGGCCCATTAGCTCTAAATTCTTATTGGTTAGCTTTTACATCTTAATTTAACCCACTTCCATTATTTTATATTTTACCACGAAGCTTGTGGCTTACTGGCAAGGTTCCAGCATCTGTCTCTGGCAGGGCCACGTGGTTTCTCTCTAATTCCCTTTCCTTCTCCCAGTATTCAGTTTACTTTTCCCCACCTAGGTCTGTTCCCCTATAGCTGTGCTATAGGCCCGAAACAGTTCCTTTATTAACCAATGGTATTCACAACATCCAGAGGGGAATCCCACATCACTATAATGTTTAGGTTCTCTATTTCCTATTGATTTTATGAAGTCTCCTGACATCTCTTATTGATGCTGTATTACTGTTATTTCTTTATTTCTTAACAAATTTAGATAGTAGCACATGCATATTTACCATTGTTTAGCTTTCATGGCTAATTCACACATTTATTAAGGCATAATGCTCTTATTTTTCTATTGTTGCAGCTCTAAAACCTCTACTGTTTGACCTAAGTATGACCAGTGCTACTTTCTGTTAGAATTTGAATGATATTTTTTCTTGCCTTTGACTGTGTCTTTGACTATGAATTGGGCCTCTTGTAGACAGCTTATAATTGGATATTGATTTTAAAATCTATTCAGCCATCTTATGCCACCCGATTGACAAGTTTAATCCATTATCACTTAATGTAATTGTTGCCAAGGGAAGTCTTTGCTCATTATTTCCTAGTTTAGAGATGTTGTCATTCTTTTCTCTTGTTACTGCACATTGTTGTTATTTTTGTTTTATTTGGTAGTGATGTATTTTGATTCCTTTCTTATTTTCTTTTGGAATGTATTTTTTTCATTTTATTCTCTACACATTTTCTTTGTGGTTTTGAGGGGACTTACATAAAACACCTCTAATTGTAGAATGCTATTTTAACCAGACTACAATTTAACTAACTTTAATCACACACAAAACCCTTGCTTTCTAAGCTCTATCTCTAGAGGCTTTTCATGTTATTATTATTCCAATTTCAATCTTTTATTTTTCTGACTAATAGACATATTTTGTAGTTATAGTTTAGACTTTTATCTTTTAATTTCTGTGCAATAGCTGAAAATGACTTGAGAAGTATTATTGTAGTATCACAGTATTATGTATATTTGTCTATATAATTTTCCTGACCATTAAACTTCACATTGTCATGTGTTCCATTTTGATGTACTCATTTTTGTTCATTTCAATCCAAATATTCAATTTTTCATGTCTTATAATGAAAATCTAATCATGGTGCACTTCCACAAGTTTTTCCTTACTTGGAATAGTCCTTGTCTTCATTTCTGAATATAAAATTGCCAGATATGAGATTTGGGTTAGCAGGCTTTTGTCTCACGCACATGTGTGTGTATGTGTGTGTGTTTCTTTAAACTTTTTTTAATTTTCTTTCTCATTTAAAACTCCCACATAACACATGTTTTTTCCCTTGATGGTATCCTAAAAACCATTTAGACTTCTTTTTAAAAATATATTTTATTTATTTGTTGAGAATTTCATGTGTGAACATTGTTATTTACATCATTTTCGCCCCCCCCCACTTCTAACTCCTCCCATATGTCCTCATTTCTTCACAAATTCATGGCTTTTTATTCTTTAGTTATTATTGTTACATATATTCATATAAATGTATAGAAACAATCTTCTGAGTTAATTTTGTGTTGCTCATATGTATATATAGTTATGTCTGAGTTCTTAGAATTGGATCACCTATTAATAGTCTTGTCCCTGGAGAAGACTGATTCTCCCACATAGACAGAAATTGAGATAATTACTTCCTACCAATAACAAAAGTAAATCCTTTGACTTGGGTGCCTACAGTCACACATACAGAAAAGACACATTAGAATACGCAAAGATTTGAAGCCTTGAAAATCTTTTACCCAAGATGATTAGTTAGTGTTTTTAACAATGTGAGCCCTATTCATAATGACTGAGAGAGGTGTCTGTCTATTCAAAATACAAATACTAACACAGAATTGTTAAAATTCTATAGATACAGGGAGGAAAACTGAAGAAAGGAGTTATTAATAGCCTGTAGCTCTTCATTTATGGGTAGGGCCTCTCTTCCACATTGGTAGCTGAGAGAGTTCTACATGTAGATCAGCAGGTGGTGGAAAGAGTGAATGACACTGGGCCTGGTTTCAGCATCTGAAACATCAAAGCCCACCCCCAGTAACACACTTCTTCCAACAAGACCACACCTACTCCAACAGAGCCACACCTCCTAATAGTGTCACTCCATATTAGCTTATGGGAGCCAAACGTTGAGGGAGAGGACAAGCCAAGCCCAAAGTATGCTGAAGAGAAGGAATAATAAAGATTAGAAAAGATGCACATGAATGCAGAAGTAAAGGAGAGCAGATAAGTCAGTGAAATTAGATTTATTTTTTATACAACCACAAAATTGACAAATTATTAGCTAGAAAAGGAGAAGACTCAAACAAGTAAAAAAAAAATCCAGGATATGAATTACTACTGATGCCACAAAAATGAAAGGGTTTAAGGAACTATAAAATGCATAACAATAAATCAGAAAATTGGAGAAATGAATAAATTCCTAAAAACATAAAGCCCACTAAGACTGAATTATGAAGAAATAGAAAATATGACATCTACAGCACCTGCGTGCTGCCTTGTCCTGCCATGATGATAATGAATTGAACCTCTGAAACTGTAAGACACCCCAATTAAATGTTTTCCTTTGTAAGAGTTGCTATGGTCATCATATCTTTTTACAGCAATAAAAACTCTAAGACAGGGGTGCACATGGATTTCCCAGGTTGTGGTAGCTCCTATCAATGCTCTTGATGGTCAAGACACAAGCATATATCCTCAGTCAACCCCACAGAAAGTTGAAACTTTGGATATATAGCCCAATCATTTATTTTTGTCTCTAGAGATAAGCATGGATGGAGCTAAGAGTTAGGAAATTTCTCCCAATAACACTGCACTGTACTGGGCAGAGAGCCTATGCCATTAGGGTACCATAAATTTTCCCACAGGCTTTGATATGGCTGGATTCAATATTGTGTGCTGTAAAGGGAACATGTAAGTAGTTTCTGGACGTCTCACAGATGGAGCTGATCCATATCTGTGTGAATTTCTTTCCATGGAAAGAAGGAAGACCCAAGAGTTTCTTATCCTGCCAGTGTGATAACATTACTCTATGCCTAGACCTTCTTTTTAAAAAGAGCAAAATAAAGTCGAATTGTGCTTAGAAATTTGGGAGGCATATTTTTATTCATTTAATTTTTCTGAGGCAAGGTCTCACTTTGTAGTCCAGGATATTCTGGAGCTCACTCTACAGACCAGGCTGACCTTGAACTCAGAGATTCTCCTGCCTCTGCCTCTTAAGTGCTGGAATTAAAGGAATGTGCCACCAACACCTGGCTGGTATTTTTATTTCTTATGCAGCAAAACCCCTTTCTAATGTCTAAAGAGGTATGGCTTCTTTGTATAGTAGATAAAGATACAAAATCCTTAAAATCATTACAAATCTAAAATATACAAATTCAAGGTTCAATATTTTCTTCTTCTAAATGTGTGACAAGAGGAAGTTTTAAAAATAGGTTCTTGACTAAAAAAGGGAAGCTAAATGATACTTACGTTATGAGAGCATATAAAATATGATTCTTAGGAAGGCAAATATTCCTAGTATTTATTTACTTTTACCCATAGCAGAACAATGGCTTTCTTTTTCCTTTTTATAGTTAGGAAGGACAGAGTAGATATCCAGATGTTAATTCATTAGTCTACCCCATACTATGTATATTTCTTTGGGCTGGATAAAAGTCCACAACAGAAACTAGAATTATCTTATAGTAAATAAATAGTCTAATTTTATTTACATTTAGTGACTGGATAAGTGAAATAAGTCAACTAGAAGGTATAATAATCCTCAGATTTAAAAATATTGAGATAGTATAAATACATTCATGTTTCCATGACATTTATCTAACAACAAAAGCCAATTCCATTATCACAACGCTGCTTAAGGGGCCAAATGTATTAAAGGATTTTGCATGTAGTCACTTGCATAGCTCTTCTGCCTGTGGTGATCTTCCATTTTGGAATTATAATTTTATATGTCTCGTGAAAAAATTAGGTCAAAATTATCTGTTCTGGATATGAAAAATATCATTTAGCTCCCCATTTTTTGGTATATATATACATATATATTATATTATATATTTTGATTGTGAATTTTTACTAAGTATGAGGCATAGGTTGTATCTTGAAAGAATAGATTAATGATTCCCTGGAATATTTTAATTGAAAGAGAAAATATAATTGGAAGCTGAAGAAACTGAAGATTTTCTTTTATTTTTATCTAAGCCTGACTTGTATTACATTCTAACCAGCAGTAAAGCAAATCTCAGGTTTTTAAGAAGCAGCTCAAATCACAGAAAACCCTATGACATTTTTCAGGAATTGTTTTCAATTATGAGAGATTAGTAAAGTAAGTGAAAATGATAGAATTTTCCCATAGTATTTAAAGGACTGAAAAGAATTGAGGCAAACTGTTCATTCAGGTATTCCTTAATCCTTCCTTCCAGATCGCCCACACACATGGCCTTCATTCCCCATTTTCAGTTCCACCACTTCAGAGTCAGATAGCTTTACAAAAAGAGTAATTTCACCCTGTCTCATGCATCAGCAAGGACATTTGTCATCTTGAATCTTTATTATCAGCATGGTTTCTCCTTTCACTTTACAAGTTGAGTCTCTGGGATCCTAGTCTATTTGGATGCATACCTTCCTAAGCCTGGATGGAGGGGGCAGGGCCTTGGACTCCCCACAGGGCAGGGTACCCTGACCTCTCTTAGGACTGGAGGGGGAGGGGAAGTGGAGGAGCCTGAGGGAAATAGGAGGAGGGGAGAAAGTGGAAATTTTGAATGGTATTATTTATAAAGCAATAAAAAAAGAAGTTGAGTCTCTCTCTGTCTCTCTCTCTGTGTCTCTCTGTCTGTCTGTCTGTCTGTCTGTCTGTCTGTCTGTCTGTCTCTCTCTCTCTCTCTCTCTCACACACACACACACACACACACACACACACACACACACACACACACGTTAGGCTTGTAAATGGGAAACATTTGATTTAAGAATAATTGAGAAAGAATAAATAAAATAATCAAAAGCCCCAATGTCTACGACTCTTTTCTATGGAGAACTGATTTAGGAAGACAGAAAAATTGGTTGATAAATGGGCAATAGTAATCAATTTATTGAAGTAAGTGCATGCAGAACAATAAGGTTTGGAGACCCATATTAACATCTATGCAAAGCTAGATACCAAGTTTAACCCTTTGTAGGTATTACTGTAGCCATCCTATGAGAAAGATCCTGTTATCATTGTCAATTTATAGAGGAAAGAACTAAAGCTTAGGACAATTAAAAGCTCTTTCAAGGTCACACAGCTAGGTTTGGTGGAACAGGAATATAACAGGTTGTCTTTTAATACCTTCTTCTAGTCAGTGTTCAAGAGTTTATAGAAATAGTCCATTCTCCGTTATTCTTTCAAATTGAACTTTAGCAACACTTTCATTTTCCTTCCTTCCTTCCCTCCTTTCTTTCTTTCTTTCTTTCTTTCTTTCTTTCTTTCTTTCTTTCTTTCTTTCTTTCTTTCTTTCTTTCATCTGCAGCTAGCTAGCTTTTCCAAGCAAACTACCTCAAATACACCAAACCTATGGGCTGGAGATACAGGTTAAAAGGTAAAAGTATTTAATTATGAGTAATTAAAAAAACTATCTTTTTTCATTTTACATACCAATCCCAGTTCCCACTCCCTCCCTTCCTCCCATTCCCTCCACCTTTTCCCCTAACTCACCCCATTCACTCCCCGGAGAGGGTAAGGCTCATTGCTTTGAGGAAGGACCAAGGCCCTCCCCACTATATCTAGACTGAGCAAAAAGAATGGATTCCAAAAATCCGATACAGTAAGGATAAATCCTGGTCTCACTGCCAATGGTCCCGCAGTTTGCCCCAGCCTTACAACTGTCACCCACATTCAGAGGGTCTTGTTTGGTCCTATGCTGGTTTCTTCCCTGTCTGGCTGGAGTTTGTTAGCTCAGGTAAACTGTTTCAGTGGGTGTCCCCATCATGGTCTTGACCTCTTTGTTCATATTCTCATTCCTCCTACTCTTTGACTGGACTTTGGGAGCTCAGCTCAGTGCTCCTTGCCCTGTCCCCTTCTCTCCTCCTCTTCCCCTTCCACCCTCCCTTCTCTCCCCACCACAATGCTCCCAATTTTCTCAAGAGATCTTCTCTATTACCACTTCCCAGGGGGTTCTAAATATTTTTCACTTAGGGTTCTCCTTATCCTTTGCTTTACAGCTAGAATCCACTTATGAGTGAATACATACCATAATCATCTTTCTGGGTATGGGTTAACTCAGAATTGTTTTATCTAGTTCCATCCAGTTCTGTGCGAATTTCAAGATGTCATTTTTTTTTGTTTTTTATTTTAACCACTGAATAGTACTCCATTGTTTAAATATAACACATTTTCTTTATACATTCTTTGGTCATGGGGCATCTAGGTTGTTTCCCAGTTCTGTCTATTACAAATAATGTTGCTATGAATATAGTTGAACAAATGTGCTTGTAGTATGATTGAGCATCCTTTGGGTATATGCCCAAGAGTTGTATTGTAACTAATTTTATCTTTAAAAAAAAAATAAAGGATTCCAGCTGAGCAATCAACTCCCTATAGGAGGATTTAAACTTTCTGGGGAGTGGATGGGGTGGGGAACAGGTGTGGGGAAACTGGAGAAGGGGAGGGAGGGTGAACTGTGGCTGGTATGTAAAATGAATAAGGAGGAAAAAATCAATCAATCAATCAAAAAAGAGAAAAACAAGAAAAGATTTTAGGTGTGGTAGCATACACCTTTTAAAAAATTTTAGGTGTGATAGTCCCAACACTTGGCAAACAAGAGTCAAGCAGATCTCTGACTGAGTCCAGCCTGGTCTACACAGAAATTTTCAAGTCAAACAGGGCTATACAGAGAGATCTTGTTTCAAAAATAAAAAGAAAAAATGCAAATAGTCAATATCTACAAGTATCCAGACCTCTTTCTTTTGTGTCAGATACATATTTAAGACAAAGTAGCTTTTCCAGGGCTCTGTGAAAAGAACTCTGAGGAAGGCTGGATGCAGGCCTTCTAGCAACATCAGCTCTGACGTTTTCTAGGGTTCTTTTCACTTCTGCTTTCCTCTGTGTGGCTTCCTCTTTAGTATGCTTTCTCCATGCAATAAATACTGCCAATGGTTGCAGTTAATTCTTCCACTTTAGCAATCCCAGAGTTACCAATAATTATAGATAATGAAGCTCATAATTTCTTCTGGTTGGGCAGGCTTAGAATACACACACATACACACATGAACGTGTTTTAGATCCTCTTAAACTATATGATCTGGGAATGAGGCATGGTGTTTCTCAAAGGAAAATCATGAATGCATCATTAGGAAAAATCGAAACTGCATAGCCAATTTTCATTCTGCAGTCTATCCATATCACCTTTCCATGTTTTCCATATAATGCCCATTTCCAAAGCTCATCTCCATCAGCACCCTTGTACCCTGAGCTTTTGTCTTATCTTCAGACATATTTATTGGGATTATATTTTAAATCTACATATAAATACATATGTATTTACATCACATGTAATTTCAGGTCATTTTTATTATCTGTGTGGCTTCTTTAGCATATTTTCTCCTTGCAGTTACATGATGACTGATGATGACCTGATTATGTGTAAGTGGGTGTATACATATATTAACATGTGCAATTTCTTTCTCTGCCATAATACTGTAAAATAACACTCAGATTTAAAACCTTAATTACCATTGTCCTTCTGTCTGTCCTCCATCCCTACCCTACTTCACATGCTGTGTTACTTGGTAGATATGACCTCCATTGACCCAACTGCCAGAGCAGAAAGACTACATAAGCCTTGATTCTATCCCCCTCTTCCCCATTTCAGTTAGTTGCCACCCTCCCAATATAGAAATTCTTAACTGTTACTTTCCTTTCTTAGAATTCTCAATGTTGCAATAAAATATAGAAATACTCATTTGTAGAAAGCTTTTATAATTTTTCTGTAACTAAAGAGATACTTCCAACCCAACTTGCCAATTTAGATTACCTTATATAGATTCATCATTTTAAATTTGAAAATACTATTTTAGCTGTGCCTTGTGCGCCTATGTTTTAACAAAGTGCAGTCCAATTATAGCATCCTATGGTATAATTGACACATTTTCTCATATCTAATAAACAAAAGTACAGACCATTCCTGGCCAATGTGACCTATGAAATCCTGCTGTCGTTTTCCAGAAAAGATGGTGTCATTTGTTTACTGGTTGTACCTGGCTTCTAATTCTACAAGCTGATTATGATTACCCTATGATGATTAACAAAATGCTTAAAGTTGGTAATACTGGAGGTAGAGAAAAAAGATTTTAAAAATCTATGTTTAAATTACACAGTTTTATGAATAACAAGGCAAAAAGTTTACAACCAGGACATTGGTTTAAAAAAAAGTTAAGAAAGAACATACATAAAGGTGGAAGGTGAAAAGTGACTCCACAAAATCATCCTCTGACCTCTAGAACTCACACTGTGGCATATATGTATGTGTACACACACACACACACACACACACACACACACACACACACACACACAACAAAAAAAGGATTCAAGCATTTTCTTATTTTGATTTCTTTTGCTGTCATAAAATGTCATGACTAGAAGTAACTTGGGAAAGAAAGGATTTATCTGGCTTACTGGCTACAGTCCATCACTAGGGGAAGCCAAGGCAAGAACCTGGAGGCAAGAACTGAAACAGAGACCTTGCTTTTTACCGGCTTGTTCCTCCTGGATAGATCAGTTTAGTCTCTTCTCCACCCCAGGACCACTTGCCTAGAGATGTTACCACTCACATCAATCATCAAGAAGATGCTCCAGAGATTTACTTGTGGGCCAATCTTATGGAAAAACTTTTCTTAATTGAAGTTTCCTTCCAGATGATGCCAGTTTGTGTCAAGTTGACAAAAAATGAATTAATAGATAAATTATAAAAAGAATCACAGCGATCCACGAGTAGATATTGACAATATGTTGTATATCACATGTAGTGTGTGTGTGTTTGTGTGTGCATGCTCATGCTTGAATTACAACAGGAATTAATACAGAAAAAAATCCTCTTGAGATTACCTTCTAGTGGTGGGATACGGGTGCGAAATAAAAGAAATAAAAATACACTTGTTAAATGATAATGTTTGGGTAGGGCATTAGGGTGAGTCACTTCTCACCTTCCACCTTTATATAGGTTCTTTCTTAACTTTTTTTTTAAACCAATGTCTTGGTTGTAAACTTTTGCCTTGGTCATTCATAAAACCATGTAATTTAACATAGTTTTTAAAAAATCTTTTTTCTCTACCTCCAGTATTACCAACTTTAAGCATTCTGTTAATCATCATAGGGTAATCATAATTACCTTGTAGAATTAGAAGCTAGATACAATCAGCAAGCAAATTACACCACATTATCTGGAAAAGGACAGCAACATTTCATTGGTCACATTGGCCAGGAATGATCTGCACCTTTGTTTATTAGATATGAGAAAATGTGTCAATTATACCATAGGATGCTATAAGTTGGGTAAAGCTTCACTGAGAGAAGTGGAGGCAAGCCATGCACCCTCCTTTAGAAAAGAACTACAAGAACAGGAAACTTATGAAAACTCCCCAAGTTAATGTTATGAGCTAGTATATTGGAGGGACATTAAGGTATAGAAGATGACTGGAGATGAAGGAGCAGCATATGAATGATAGAAATAGGAAAAGGTTTCTAGAAGTCCTGAGAACCCAATAGGCAACCCTGTGAATTATGGCTTTTCTCTTGAGGGGTAGAATCTAACGTATCATTATGGTTGCTGTTTTGAGAAGAGCTATAAGGGGAGAAGATGAAGAAGAAATGATAACTGTCCAATTATGCCATTAATCTAACAAATCAAGGATAAAATTTTCACACTGAGCATGGAGGGCATAAATGCTGGTTATATACAATTCAGTTATTTCAACTATTTTTAAGATAAGTCCTTGGAGAAAAAGCTTGAAATATTTTTGAAAGCATTTTTAAGATGACCTATCTATCCTATAACATAAAGAGTTCAGGTTTAAAAGATATAAAATTACTTATTTTTTAAGTATTCACTCTGAGATATCAAGATTTGCGTGAAGAAGACTTTTTATTTTAACATATTTTTCTTGCAAAGTTGTGCATAATTTTATGTGATTTTCTTGGTAAAAGCACAGAAACTGCTTCCCACCCATAGTTTTACACAATCCACATAATAAGGAATACTGAAGAAGAACTAGAACTGAGAGGTTCAGCAAATTGCAGAAACCATGTGGTGGGAGTTATGTGTCAGCAAATGCTGCTGGAAATTCTGTGGCTATCATGGCAAATCTTACAGATAAGAGTAAAATAAATGGCCTTGGTAGGATTTCCTACAGGCAATACATTTTTGGTTGAATAATAGCTACTTCTAAAAAGTATACAGGAATTTTTAGACATAACTTTCTAAATTTTTCCTTGCTTTTATTTTCTCCGAGATCATTATTTTACCAACTATTTTTTTCAGTGTTAAATAGACGCTGTTGATAAGAAGGCACTTCTATAAAATTGGGTGATGGGAATCAAGCAGGATATTCTAGTTACATTTGCTGCGTACTAAATTATCCTCAGACTTAATAGCTTAAAATAATTTACTTTGCTTGTAATTTTGTGACTGGGTAATTCTGGATGGGCTTGTGGGAGTGATGCTCATTTGGAGTTGCAGTAATTTAAAGGTTTCACTGGGCTAGATCTCCAAAGTGGTTCATTGCTATCTGTCAGTTGATGATAGCTGTCTGGGCTTCTTTACAATATGGCAACTTCAGGGTAGTCAATGTTTTTTTGTTTTGTTTTGTTTTTTTTTTTTTCAAGAGCATGTAGGACTGCAAATGTGAAAGCTCTGGCTTGTAAGTCAGAAGCTGCCTCACCTTCTGTGACTTAGCCTTAGCCTTGAATGCCATGCAATGAAATTTCCATCACAATCTATTGAAGAAGAGCTACAGGACTACCCAAACGCAAGAGGATGTGGCATGTGCCTATTAGTGGGAGGAATGCCAAGGTCACATTGATTGTAGGGGAGCATGTGGCATAGGAGATATTGTGGCCATATTTGGAAAGTATATCTGTCACACAGGGTTGGTTAGTAAAAATAGAATGTGTGAAGTCACTGAATTCAAGGTAAAGTATAGAGGTCACTAGATCTTGGGGAGAAATTGACAAATGAGGCATAAATTATAAAGTGTTTACTTTCTTGCTTTTACAAGAATGAAAGAATTCAAGAATGATACGTGTATTTAGGAAATTCAGGTTAAAGTTCGTACAAGGATCCCACTTTGCATTCTGCAGTTCAGGTACTTAAACAATGACATTCTTACTCTAACGAATTCATCTGATAAAGCTTTAGCCAGTTCCTCCTGTATCAAGGAATAGTTTAAGGTTGTCTAGGTTTTTGGTACATATCAGTAAATAACTCCCTTACCGTCAGGAAGACGACATTATCATGAAGTAATGATATTAAAATAAATAAGAAAGCTTGAAAACTAAAGCCAGAGGTGGGGCTTTGGGTGGCTTAAAAAGCTTGCTCTACTCTGGAAGATATTTGGAACTTGAATTTTGCCATGTGATTGTGCATAGAAAAAGGCCTTTTGGGAAACAGCCTAGGGAGTTCAAGCAGGCTTCTAGATATCTCCAACCTCTTGCGCATTTCAAACCCTCTGTTAATATCTTCCTTGTGACCCTGTGTGTATTTGTCAACATCACTGTTCAAAAGAACTTCTTAGGAGACTTAGGTATTCATACCTTTAGCCACTGAACTCTGGAGGTTCCATAAAGAAAACATAGATTTCCTCGTATTAGCTGCCGATGGGGTAACATACAAGAGTTTGTCGGTACTGAGATGAAATCCTCAGAAATCTTCTATATTTCAAATTTTATTCTTACTCCTCTGCTCTTGCCATGTAAGCATGTTTGGTGGGCCTGCTGGAAGACAATGACATGTAAGCCAGAGCCCTGTTGCCTCAGTCTTCCCAATAAAGAACCATTCCACCTTGGTATGAATGAATCCATTCAAGATTCTTCCAAGATCGTCACACCACACTGAGGCTGCCGAGCTCTTTCTCTTGGCGGCATGTTTACAGTTTGAATTTGAAGTCGTTTATCACTGGTTCTTTTCTTTGCTGCTGGTGCCACCTCTGGGCTGGGTTGTGCTAGAGTATAGCCAGAATCAGTATTATCAGAGGTGACTCTAGCATCGTGATAGATTGAGATGTGGAGGCAGGGGACTTTATTTCTACTTGTTAAGTTTTGCATCTTAATGTCTCCATAAGGATGAGGAAGGAAGCCTCAAGATTACACCAGATATTCTAGTTTCAGTTTTGATGCTCTCTTCCCTTTAAGTTAGCAAGACCTCTTCTTAAAAGTGGACTTAACGTTTATTGTTGTTGTTGTTATCATCATCATCATCATTAAAAACAAGCCAGTAGAAAGTAGAGGCCATTCTGTCCCTGTATGGATGCCCCACTCCTGGAAATAATCTTAGCAAACTGAGCTCCTTTCCCAAAATGTATAATCAAGATGTGGGGACAAGCTATTTAATCTTCACACTTATGGTTGTGAGAAACAATGACCCTGCTAGAAAATAAGCACACAAGAGACTCAGAGTAGCAAAAGTCAACCACTTTATTTTTTGACCTTGCAAAGACAGACATCAGCATAGAGAACAGACAAACATAGATAGCACAGCAATTTGGCTCAAAACTGGTTTTTATATTCCTAATTGCATTTCTGTGTCCCCTAAATTCATCGATGGCTAAGTTCTTCAGGCATGAGCAGTCTTCCCTGTGTACAGCATTACCACATCTCCAAATTCCCATCCTTATCATTTCAGGTTACACAGTCTTATCTAATGTGTATTCAGGGGCTCAAGGCTCTCTCCTTTTCTGATACATATACTTGGTCATGTATGGATCTTCTTGTAATATTTCAACTCTAAAATGAACTGAGAGCACCTAAATAGGCAGGTAACAGCTGACAGCTAAGGAAGCCATGGAGACTAGTACCTCCTGTTTATCTGTGATTTTCTGAAGATCTCTAAATGCACCCCATATTAAAAATGTCCATAATAATTTATTTCTTAAAATTTCTGCCACCTTTCCTTTTACTCTTATTGATTTCCTTTTCACGTTTATTTGAACTGTTAAAATTGATCTAGCATCCTTTGGCTTTCTTTATTAAAGTACCAACCATCTGATCTAGTATCTTAAAGGATTAGCTTATGTTGCTGTATTATGGTTATTTGTTTGTTGATGCTTCAAGGAGTTTTTGAGTTAGCCTCGTTATACAAGGAATAATGCAGCATCCTACTGCAATTAATACTCCTGCTCCAATTACAAGGGAAATTAGGATCAAAACCACCAGCCCTTTCCATTTTCTAAACTATCCTTTGGACCAGTCTATAAATAGATCAATAATTCATGAATTTTCTGCTAATTTATTGACAAGAGTAGTCTATGAAAGACCTTGAGAATTGTATGACTGGGAACTTTATTATTGGGAATAAAAGTGCAACATCTTCTGAGAATAATACAAAAATATCCCTTTGCTGCTAGCATTGTACCAAGTACAGTCTTTTTTTTCCAAGCCATTTGACCGGTAGCACCCCTCTGGCTAGACAATCCTTTAAGGGCATCCCTAGTATAATTGATAAATCTTTATTGACTATTTTACATTCTTTTTTTACCACTCCACATTCTTATTTTTTGTTGACCAGCAGATTATAAACAATTTAAATTCTGAAGCAATTTGGATTTAGTCTTATATTTAATTGCAACCCTACTGGAGATTGCTATAGAGCCAGTGTAGACATGATAAAACCAATATATTTATGTCTTAGCCCTGGGATTAGCCTTATTAAAAGGAAGAATCCAGAGAAAATAGTGTGAACAACTGAACCAGCATGCAGGTCCCATCCCAATTGGGTGGTAGGCTTGAGTAAAGTGTCACCTGTCTGCAGCATTGCCACTTATCAGCTTGGTGGACATTGAGTGGAGAGTAATTACTATTTATACATTTGTCATTTGAGACATCCAGAACATAGGTACAGGCTCCATAATCCCTCAGTAGGTGAGAGGATCTATCTTGATGTCTTGAAAGACACAAAGAGTAATTTACCCTATGAAGAAGGGAGGAATTTAGGTGGGCCAACTACAGGAGGGACAGACATTGGAAAGTCTCATTTTCCTAGGACTTCATATCCTAAAACATGACCAGCATGCAAGTTCCTCTGGTAGAGTCTGTGTACAATTCAAGGGGAAAGAATACTACTTGAGCCTTGGGGCATTCTGCTATGTAAGCATAATGATCACTCTCATTGAGCACATATACCATAAATTTAACTCATTCTATATAAGTATTCAATCCTCCATATCCACTTTTTATGGTCTGTCTTATGTCCTTGTTCTTGATTATCTTCTTTGTTGTTCTTAGATTTTGAGATTCCTATAATGTAAGGGAATCACATTTTGTGATTTTTTGCAGGCATCACATTTTATAATAAGAGGTGACGAGGTTTTAGTTTCACTAATCACTAAGCTAATAGGCAAAGAATATGGAGCAACTACTGGGACATTCTTCCACCCTATTTGAAAACTCTCTATTTCTTATATAGTAATAATCTACTGTACATACATTAGACTCCAGAGGTAGGGTTAACCATGAATTCCCTTTAGGAAATACAGAGCTCCAAGACTGGGCTGATTTAACAGCTTTAAAAAATGGACTGAATGTATTCTTTTAGACGATTCTCTGCTTCTCAATTACACAAACAAATTATAAGCAACAGATTTAGCAAAATCAAAACAGCAAAACCACCAACACTGCCAGTTAGGGAATAAGGTATCATTAGGCTTTTTGTGAAATTATTTTTAAAGTCTTGCTAGATGATCCACATGTTCCTCATTTTTCTCTTTTGGATGCTGGTGCCTCCTTGACTGGTTCTTTGACTTGGGTGTAGTAAGTCCACACCTTTCTAGCAGTCTATATAATTGTTTTGATTATCAGAAGCATTTGATAAGAACCTCACCAATTGGTCTGGAGCTTGTCTGCTCTCCAGGTTTGTATCTGCACTAATTGGTCAAGTTGGAATTGATGAACGGAAAACTCCAAAGGTGGGGCTTGGGTTAGAAGTCCCTTAGACTTGAGAAAGAATTTGGAGAAGATTGCCAATACACAATTTTCCAAATATTTGTCTTTGGTTTCTATGGTGGGGGAGGTCATGTATCCATTAAGACAGAATGTTACGTAAGAATTTTATTCATTCTTTCTATTTTCCCAGGTGGGGAAAACCATGAGGCATGGTCATCTCAATTTAATATTTAAACTTTCACAATTCCCTGGCAACACTTTGGAAGCAAGGAGGCCACCATTCTCTGAACCTATATTTTTAAAATTGTCAAGTTATGGCATCACTTATTTTAAGATAATTTTAATCACATTATCAGAAATAGCAACTGAGAGGGAGACATCCTTCATCTATCCAGAGAGGTGGTCCATTATCCTAAGTAAATATTTTAGTTCTTTTACCTTATAAATTTCTTTAAAGTTTATTTGGATACTTTTGTCATCCTAGAACACCATTCATCTGAGGTTTGTTTCTTAATTAAATTTTTGTTTTATATTTTGGCAAGTCATACATCTTCCACACACTTATGTTACCATCTATAGATTAATATAACCTTAGGAATTTTAATAAACTCTAATCATCAAATATCTATCACCCTTAAATGTCATCTTTCATAAAGTCATTCAGGATTTCTGTAACTTGGCTTTAAGTTTTTTTTCTCTCTTTTCCCCCTTTTATTGAAAATATATTCTTGGCCTGGGCCAGCGACCTCTACCAGAGCAGGCTGGAGTCAGTGACCTCCAGAGGAACAGGTATGAGGCAGCGACCTCCATGGGACAAGGTCTAGACCAGAGACCTCTGTGGGAGCAGATCTGAGCCAGGGACATCCACGGGAGTAGGTTGAGTGAGTGATGTTCACGGGAAAAGGCCCAAACCAGGGAGCTTCATGGGAGCAGGTCCAAGCAAGTGACCTCTGGGAGAACAGGCCCGAACAACCTCCAGCATTGCAGAGTGAACTCCAAGAGCACCAAGTGACTCTATAACAGCAAGACGTGAACATCCCAATATAGATGAAGCAGAAGAAAATGACCTAAAAAATAAATTTAGGGGAATGTTTGAGGCCCTTAAAGAGGAAATGAAAAATTCTCTTGAAAAAATGGAGGAAAAGACAAACAAAAAATTGGAAGAAATAAACCATTCCCTTAAAGAAAACCATGAAAAAAAAATCAATCAGATGAAAGAAACATTAAAGACTTGAACACCAAAATAGAGACAATAAAGAAAACACAAACTGAAGAAATTCTGGAAACAGAAAATATGGGGAAATGATCAGAAACCACAAATGTAAGTGTAAACAGCAGAATACAAGAGATGGAGGAGATAATCTCAAGTGCTGAAGATACGATAGAGGAGACTCATCAGTCAAAGAAAATGTTAAATTTAACAAAAGCTTAACACAAAATATCCAGAAAATATGGGACACCATGAAAAGACCAAACGTAAGAATCATAGGGATAAAAGAAGAAGTCCAAATCATAAGCACAAAAAATATATTCAACAAAATTATAAAAGAAAACTGATGTGGTATGTCCTTCTGTATATGTGTTGCTTTTATTGGTTACTGAATAAAGCTGTTCTAGCCAATGTCTTAGCAGAGTACAGCCAGGCAGGAAATCCAAACGGAGATAGAAATAGAGAGTAGGTGGAGTCAGGGTGACTCTATGTAGCTGCCAAGGGAGACAGTTGCCCCAGAACATTGCCAGTAAATCACGAGTCTCATGGTAATACACAAAATAATAGAAATGGGTTGGTTTAAAATGTAGGAGCTATCTAGAAATACTCCTAAGCTATTTGCAAAACAGTACTGTAATTAATATAGTTTCTGTGTGATTATTTTGGGTTTGGGCAGCTGGGAATGAATGAACAGCCTCTGCCAACAGAAAACTTTTCCAACCTAAAGAAAAATATGACTATGAAAATACAAGAAGCTTACAGAACACAAAATAGACAGGACCAAAAAAAGTCCCCTTGCCATAAAAAAATCAAAACAATAAATGTACAGAATAAAGAAAGAATATTGAGAGCAGCAAAGAAAAAAAATCAAGTAACATATAAAGGCAGACCTATCAGAATTACACCTGACTCAGTGGAAACAATGAAAGCCAGAAGGTCCTAGACAAATGTTATGCAGACATAAAGAGACCATGGATACAAGCCCAGACTACTATACCTGGCAAAATTTTCAATTACCATAGGACAAAACAAGATATTCCATGGCAGAACCAATACCTAGTCACAAATCCAATCCTACACAAAGTACTAGAAAAGACACAAACTCACCTAGGAGGACTACACGACAGGAAATAATCAAATTGAGAGCAGAAATCAACAAAATATAAACAAAGAAAAAATATAAAGAATCAATGAGACAAAGAGTTGGTTCTTTGAGAAAATCAACAAAATAGACAAACCTTTATCCAAACTAACCAAAAGACAGAGAGAGAATACCTAATATAACAAATTCAGAAATGAAAAGAGGGACATAACAACAGACATGGCGAAAATCCAGAGAATCATCATAACATACTTCAAAAACCTGTACTCCACAAAATTGGAAAACTTAAAGAAAATGGACAATTTTCTGGATAAATACCACTTACCAAAATTAAATCAAGACAAGATAAACAAATTAAATAGGCCTATAACTTCTAAAGAAATAGAAACAGTCATCAAAAGTCTCCCAATCAAAAAAAAAAGAAAAGAAAAGAAAAAAAAAAGCCCAGGACCAAATGACATTAGTGCAGATTTCTGCAATATTTTCAAAGAAGAGCTAATACCAATTGTTGTCAAAGGCTGCTTGTTCATTTCCTGGCCGCCCATTCCTGAAATAATCACACAGAAACAGTATTATTACAACACTACTTGGCCTATTAGCTCACAATTCTTATTGGCTAGCTTTTATATCTTAAATCAACCCATTTCTATTAATCTGTGCATCACCACGTGGTTGTAGCTAACCTGTAAGCTCTGTCCGGCATCTGTGTCCTGCAGTGGCTACATGACTTCTCTTTGACTCTGCCTATTCTCTCCTCCTCTATCTGCTTGGAATTTCTGCCTTGCCCTATTCTGCATTGCAACAGGCCCAAATCAGATTCTTTATTAACCAATGGTATCACAACATACAGAGGAGAATCTCACATCAAACAATACTCTTCAAATTGTTCCACACAATAGAAACAGAAGGAACATTGCCAAACTCTTTTTATAAGGCTATAATTACACTGATACCCAAACCACATAAAGACATTACTAAGAAAGAGAATTACAAACCAATCTCACTCATGAATATTGGTACAAAAATACTCAATAAAATACTGACAAACCGAATCCAAGAACACATCAGAAAAATTATCCACCATGACCAAGTATGCTTTATCCCAGAGATGCAGAGAGGGTTCAACATATGATAATCTGCCAATGTAATCCACCATATAAACAAACTGAAAAAAAAAACCACATGATCATCTCATTAATATTGAAAAAGCCTTTGACAAAAATACAACATCCATTCATGATAAAGGTCTTTGAGAGAGCAGGGATACAAGGAATATACCTAAACATAATAAAGGCAATATACAGCAAGCCAACAGCCAACATCAAACTTAAATAGAGAGAAATTCAAAGCGATCCCACTGAAATCAGGAACAAGACAAGGATGTCCTCTCTCCATATCTATTCAATATAGTTCTTGAAATTCTGGCTAGAGCAATATGACAACAAAAGGAGATCAAGGGGATACAAATAAGAAAAGAAGTCAAACTCTCACTATTTGCTGATGATATGATAGTTTACATAAGTTACCTTAAATATTCTTCCAAGGAACTTCTACAACTCATAAACACTTTCAGTAATGTAGCAGATTAACTAAAAAAAATCAGGAGCCCTCCTTTACACATGATAAATGGGCTGAGAAAGAAATCAGAGAAACATCACCCTTCACAATAGCCACAAATAGCATAACTCTATTGGAGTTGGAGTAACTCTAACCAAACCAGTGTAAGACTTGTATGACAAAAACTTTAAATCTTTGAAGAAAAAAATTGAGTAAGACACCAGGATATGGAAAGATCTCCCATGTTCTTGGCAATCTTACCAAAAGCAATCTACAGATTCAATGCAATTCCCAGCAAAAGCCCAGCAAAATTCTTTATAGACCTCAAAGAATAATACTCAATTTCATATGGAAAAGCAAAAAACCCAGGGTAACCTAAACAATCCTGTACAATAAAAGAACTGGAGGCATCACAATCCCTGACTTCAAACTCTACTACAGAGCTACAGTACTGAAAACAGCCTGGTATTGGCATAAAAACAACAGGAGGACCAATGGAACTGAATTGAAGACCCTGATATCAATCTACACACCTACAAACACTTGATTTTTGACAAAGGAGTAAAAAATATCAAATGGAAAAGGAAAGCATATTCAACAAGTGGTGCTGGCATAACTGGATATCAATATGTAGAACAATGAAAATGGATCCATATCTATCGCCATGCACAAAACTCAAGTCCAAATGGATCAAAGACCTCAACATGAAGCCAGCCACACTGAACCTTATAGAAGAGAAAGTGGGAAGTACACTTGAATGCATTGGCACAGGAGATCACTTCCTAAATATAACCCCAGTATCACAGACACTGAGAGAAACAATTAATAAATGGACCTCCTGAAACTGAAAATCTATAAAGCAAAGGACACGGTCGATAAGACAAAGTGAGAGCCTACAGAATGGGAAAAGATCTTCACTAACCCCACATCGGACAGAGGGCTGATCTCCAAATATACAAAGAACTCAAGAAATTAGTCATCAAAAGAACAAATAATCCAATAAAAAATGGATTACAGACCTAAACAGAGAACTCTCAACAGAGGAATCTAAAATGGCTGAAAGACACTTAAGGAAATGCTCAACATCCTTAGTCATCAGAGAAATGCAAATCAAAACAACTCTAAGATTCCATATTATATCTGTCAGAATGGCCAAGATCAAAAACACTAATGGCAAAGAGGATATGGAAAGGGAACACTCCTCCATTGCTGGTGGGAATGCAAGCTGGTACAGCTGCTTTGGAAATCGGTATGGCAATTTCTCAGAAAATTAGCAAACAACCTTCCTTAAGACCGAGCAATACCACTTTTGAGTATATACCCAAAGAATGCTCAATCATACCATCAGGACATGTGCTCAACTATGTTCACAGCAGCATTATTTGTAATAGTCAGAACCTGGAAACAACCTAAATGCTCCTTGACTGGACCGAAGAATGGATAAAGAAGATGTGGTACATTTACACAATGGAATACTACCCAGCAGAAAAAAACAATAACATCTTGAAATTTGTGGGCAAATTTGGATGGATCTAGAAAACATCATATTGAATGAGGTTACTCAGACCCAGAAATACAGATATCATATGTACTCACTCAAAAGTAGCTTTTAGACATAAAGCAAAGAAAAATCATCCTACATTTCACAATTCCAGAGAACCTAGATAACAAAGAGGACCCTAAGAGAGACATACATGGATCTAATCTACATGGGAAGAAGAAAAAGACAAGCTCTCCTGAGTAAATTTGGAGCGTGGGGATCATGGGAGAGGGCAGCTGGGGAGGGGGTAGGAAGGGAGGGAAGCAGAGAAATAATATAGCTCAATAAAAACAATAAAAAAGTACATTCTTTCTCATACAATATATTCTTGATTATAGTATCCCCTTCCTCTACTCCTCCTAGTTACTCTCCTCCTCCTCTCCACTCTGGATCTACTCTCTTTCTGTCTCTCATTAGAAAAAAAGGGTTTCTAGGAGATAATAACCAAATAAGATAATGACAAATAAGATTAAGCAAATATTCATATTGAAGTTGGACACAGCAACCCCACAGGAGGAGAAGAGTCCCAAGAGCATGCAAATGTTTCAGAGATCCACTTGTTCTCACAGTCAGGAGTACCATAAAGCATTAAACTAATATATATAATATATACAGGACCCATAAAGGCCTTCTGGTTGCCTCTTCAGTCTCTATGGGTGCATATGTGCCTTGATTAGTTGATTTAGAGAGCCCTGTTTTCCTGATGTCCCCCATTCCCTCTTCCTCTTAGACTGTTTCTGTCTCCACTTCTCTGGGGTTTCCTGAGCTCTGAGGGGAGGGATTTGATGGAGACCTTAAATTTAGACTCTCTTTTCGCATAATGTCTATCTAGCTGTGGGTCTCTGCATCTTTTTTCATTTGGGGTTTAAGCTTTCTTGATTTTGTCCTCATTCATTATTTTTCAGTCCTAGGACAAAATATCATTTGATGATACATAATACATACCTGTCTAGAATATTCTCTTTATGCAGTTTTAACCAAAATATAATTTCATATTTGCATCATTTACAATAATTTTCTTTCTCTCTTCTTGCTGTTTCTTGTTTCATTTCGTTAAACAAGAGTTGAATCCAAATTACATAGATGGCACATTGTAGAAAATTAATATTTTACAGAGCCTTAAAAAATATTCCACTTGCCAGAGCAGTGACGCACGTCTTTAATCCCAGAACTGGGAAGGCAGAGGCAGGTAGATCTCTGTGAGTTTGAGGCCAGTCTGGTCTATGTAGGGACTTCCAAAGCAGCCAGGGCTATGTAGAGAGACTCTATCTCAAGGATGGAAGAGGAGGAGGGAAAAGAGGAAGAGGAGCAGGAGGAATCAAGCCTCCTCCCTTTTTCTGTTGTAAGTCTTAGGCAACTTTTCTTTCAACGTGGATTTTTCTATTTTCCCCTTTTGGTCGAATATAGCCTGAGAGTTAGAGAAGCTTTTCTGTATTGTAAGAGCCGTTGGAGACATCAATGAACTTGAGAAGTGAGGAACTCGCTTGTAAATAGGAAAAGGCAAGCAGAAAAGAAATTATATAAAGGACCAGAAATTCTTATGTTAATCCTGTAATTGCAGTTTTAGATGATAGAAGATATTTATTACTTTTGTTCAAGCTATAATAGAGAGGAGGGCACTCAAAACCCTTGAAGAGAAGAAGGGAAGTCAAGAACTCTTGTACTTATAAATCAGGCGCCATTGGGAGCTCTGGATAGAATTACGGATGGAAGTGGAGGAAAAAGAATTTTTTTTTTGCTAATTCTGGTGTTCTGTTCTCTTCTTTATTCTAGCTAGAACAAGGGGAATACACATCTTCTGCCATCTAAAGCACTGTTTTGCACCTCTTTGTTCTTATCTAAAGTGTTGGGAAGAGACGACAGAACACACAAAGGTGGGGCAGGATGTGTCCTCTACTCTCTAGAGACCTAGGTGTTCTTTTATCAAATACAGAAATTCCTTGAATTCCCTTACATTGTAAGAAATAACGATCCTCCCTCTTAATGAGCTTATGGGAGACTAAGAATAGAAAAATGAAGCACTTTAGTTTTTGACCTTGCAAAGTCAGTCAAAGATGGCTAGTGCACCAATTTGGTGTAAAAAACCAGTTTTTCTAGTCCCAGTAACATTTCCCTGCCCGCTGAAGTCCTTACTGGCTGAGCTCCTCAGGGAGGTCCAGTCTTTCTGCTGTTTAATTTCATTCTCATCCCAATTCCCCATCCTATGGGTTCAAGATACAAAACCTTATCTAATTTATATCCTGAGGCTTTAGATTCCATGATTTTCTTTCTCTACGCTTAGAAGACTTATTTTTTTTTCTTTTTCTTTTTTTTTTGGTTTTTTCGAGTCAGGGTTTCTCTGTGGTTTTGGAGCCTGTCCTGGAACTAGCTCTTGTAGACCAGGCTGGTCTCGAACTCACAGAGATCCGCCTGCCTCTGCCTCCCAAGTGCTGGGATTAAAGGCGTGCGCCACCACCGCCCGGCTTAGAAGACTTATTTTTATTTTGTGTATATGAGTGTTTGTCTACATATACGAATGTGCACTATGTGTGTATCCGGCACTCTCAAAGGCCAGGAGAGGGCGTTGGGTCCCCTGGAACTGGAGTAAGACAGTTGTGGGTCACTATGTGGGTGTTGGCAACTGAACTGGAAATCTTTGCATGAGTAGCAAGTGCTGCTAACTACTGACCCAACTCTCCCATCCAGATTCCCTCATCTTCTGATGTATAGGCTGGTCATCTCACAGACTGCCTGTAACTTTTCAACCTAAGGATGAACTGAGAACACCTAGAAAAGCAGGCAGCAACTGCCATCTAAGATAGACAGGGACCTAGTGCCACCTGCTATTCTGATTCTCTGGAGAGCTCTAAACGCACCTCTTATTGAAAATGGATCATTAGGATTTGATTCATACACGGTAATCGTTGGTCCTGTTGAGATAAATATGCTTCCAAACAAAACAGGTTCTTAAAATGAGTGAAGTAGTTGCTTTCTGCACAGTTTCAGAAATTTTCCTATGAGGAACTTGTACCTATACAGCCTCTAGGAAAACAAAAATCCCCTTGAGAGAGGAGGCCTCTTTGCCTTCAGTAGTGGATACTTTCCGAAGAGAAGAGTTAGTTAAAAAGAGCTGAACAGAAGAAAGACAAATAGACTGTGTTTATTTTTTGTCTTTTTCACCCCAGTACATCCCTCAAGGTGTCTGGAAGTGTGTAGTTACTCTATTATGAAGTTTCAAAGCACACAGGAGACTAGACTGGGAATAACACTTGTGGAGGAGAAACAGGAGGGAACCAAAGGGGGAGAGACATGAACAGCGAACTAAGGAAGAATTCAATTTGTTCCCCATGCTTTAGCCACCATGTATTAACGAGCTAATGATCTAAAGGTGGTTTTTTTTTTTTTTTTTTTTTTTTTTTTTGGCCTTTTTCTAATTTCATGAGGGAACAGGGAAATAGAGCAAGGAAAGATGTAGGTAAGGAGTTTCCAATATAGTGTGCTTATTTGGGCTTTTATTCTTGTGCACGCCCAGCAAAACAATATATTAGAAGGCAAGCAAGGAGTTCTCATGCTCCTTTGGAAAACACAAACCAAGTTCCACACTACCAGTCACACACTATTGCTGTTCTTAGTATTGAGGTATGTGTGCTTATTTGGGCTTTTATTCTTGTGCACGCCCAGCAAAACACTATATTAGAAGGCAAGCAAGGAGTTCTCATGCTCCTTTGGAAAACACAAACCAAGTTCCACACTACCAGTCACACACTATTGCTGTTCTTAGTATTGAGGTATTTTGACTGAGAACGCCACTGTGTCCAAGCTTGAAAGGCGACTCCCAGCTGTGTGTTCTCTGGTACTTTAGCCTAGTTCAGCAGCTTCACAAACTTTATTGTGGATGCTTTAACCTAGGACTCTTGCTGTATATTTTGACTTTTGATTGACTAGGTCTGAGGAGAAACCTGCGGCGCTGCGTTTTTACCACGCTCCCAGGAGCTGCTGGTGCTGACCCCAGGCAAAGTCTCGGAGTACACAAGGGACTGGAAGTCATCACCTCTGCTGCCAGGTGTGCTGACGGCCAGCCTCAGCATTCCTGATCCGTGTCCTGCACGTCCCAGGCTTTCTGCAGGGAGGGGAGGAGCCGAGGGCGGAGCGGGAGGAGTGGCGCGGGCCCCGCGTGGGTCCTGCCTGAGGAGATCACCTCGGCCCCTTGGAGAGCCAAGGAGCTGCGGCGGCGCAGGAGGGGTCGGCTCGGCGAGGGCGCGGCCTCCGGGAGTGGGGACGAGCGACACGCATTCCCCGTGCTCTCTCGGGCCACTCGGGAGCCTCGCAGCAGCCCGTTGCCCCACTTGGCCACCCGCTCCGTGATCCCTCCTTGCGTCCACCTCTTCTTGTCACCTCCCGTCTCACCCTCCTCCCTCCACCCCACCCCCCACCCCCCACACACACCGCATCTACAGCCATCCGATCATCTCAGAGAGCAGGAGGTGCTGTGCCGGGCTGCAGGGCGCTCCCTCCAAAGGTCCCCAGCTCGACATTGGGGGGCCACAGGCGACAGCATGGACACCAAGCGCTGTTTCGCCAACCGCTTCGATGACTACCAGGGCAGCCTGCTGGCTGGCCAGTGCGAGGAGGCTGTGGCGCCCTTGGTCACCTCCACCATCGAACGCATCCTCCAGGAGCTGCCCCCGCTGGGGGGCGGCGCTGAGGCTCGAGGGGCGACACCGGCGGGCAGCAGCTTCCAGGGGGGTCTGTACAGTGGCGTGGCCGGGGTGGCCTACATGCTCTACCACGTCTCGCAAAGCCCGCTTTTCGCCGGGGCCCGCGAGCGCTACCTGCGCTCTGCCAAGCGCCTCATCGACGCGTGCTCCCGCTCCGAAGAGTGGGGCGAGCCGGACGCCGACACCCGCGCTGCCTTCCTGCTCGGGGGCGCGGGCGTGCACGCGGTGGCCACGCTCGTGTACCACGCCCTGGGCCGTTCCGACTACGTGCAGCCCCTCGGGAAGTTCCGGGCTCTGTGCGCCGTCTGTGCACCGGTCTCCTTCCTGGAGTGCGGCTCCGACGAGCTGTTCGTGGGCCGCGCTGGCTACCTGTGCGCCGCGCTGGTACTCAAGCAGAAACTCGCCCAGGAGGTAAGACGCTGGCTGCCCCGGCCGCCGGAGGGCGCTCGCCCGGCTGCCCGCGCCCTGCGGGGGGTCCGGCTTTCTGGGACTCCCCGACGCCCGGAGCACCACCCCTGGTTGTGCATCCCCCATCTCTTCTTCGTTACTTCTTTGTCTGGAGCTGTGCTTTCTTCAGTCCCTTCTGCTTTTGTCCGTCCTTTCCCCCTTTCTTTGTCCCCACAATCGTTCTCTGGATTACTTGGCTTTTTGCTTTGTTCCCCTTTGTGCAGTGAACTTGGTTGCATCACTTCAGATGCCTCTTTGCCCCATAGCTTTTTTGGGGGGCTGACCTTGTGGCCCTTAAAAGCGAGTGTTTAAAAATGGGGGGAAAGTTATTTTCTTTCTTTTGACTGTACTAGCAAAAGCACCCTTAAATGTTAGGAGTCTAAAAAAGTAACAGGACTTTAGGACTGATGTGCAAGAAAGTTGCTTCTGGACTCCTGGGCCTGTGACCAAGCTGCTCAGGCGTAGGTCTGATGTGTGCACTGTGCTATTTACTATTAAATTCATCCTAGGACTCTTAATAAATGTGTATCTGATGAGAGTATAGTCTTTTTAAATAGCTAAGTGTAGACAGAAATATGGTCACTTTGATCAAAAGCGTGTTTTTTTCCCTTCCATTTTAAAATCAGTAGTTAGGTTGACCAAAGCCACAGCATTTGTGACCAGGAAGCTTTTCTTAATAAACAGTTTTTCAGGGACTCCTTGAAAGCAATTCCGTTTCACAACTATATATGCAGGCATTTTTTTTTCTTAAATTGCCTTTGAATATAGCATGTATATGTTAGCAGAAAATGTGCCAGTTCCTGTGGAGTTGTGGGAATTAAACAAAAAAACCTATAAAGCCTCATAGTAATTAGAAATGAAAGGGAGGCACATTCATTCATAATTCACTGGAACAATGTTCTGTTCTAGGGAGAAAGCAGCACATTTAACTTGGCTAGATATGGTGAGAAAGGCATTTGGAGAAAAAATAAAGGACTATGGCGTGACTTAAAAGTATAATAAGCTTAGAAAACCAGTAAGCAAGCAGACTTCTTTTTTAAAAAAATTTACATCAGATGAGATTGATTCAAGTGAAGAGGAAAAATGCTGAAGGATGCACCAAGCTAGCAGGGCAGCCAAGGGCCATGTGATAAAGTTGTCTTGAAATAGTTTGCTCTGCTTCTGAGTCATTGTTATCTGCTAGCTGTTTCCCAAAGGCCCTTCCAGTTGTAGAAAACCATTTAGAAGGCCACAGAGAGATTTACATATCATTTGCATTACATTTGCATCTGCTTCCCCAACCCTGCAGTCTGATGGTAGGCAATTTTTTAAAAATCCCCCAGTTGTTTTCCTTAAGCCTGTTTATTCTTTTGCCCATGCCTTCAAGTCTTTTTTTCCATAATAGAATGGCAGAGTGGAAAATCAACCAAAAGACTAGGAGGGCTGTGCACAGAAACTGGTGTTCCAAAACCAGTTGAAAGCCCTGCCCCACAAAAGCATTTAAGACCTTTCTTCTACCCTCCTGCCAAATCGGATCTGTCTTTTTGTGCTAATCAAATTGAGGTTCTCTGGCTGTCCCTGGGAGAAGGAACAAGAGAACCAGCTCTGAAGATTTTGAAAGAACAGCTTTTAATTTGTTAGATCAGTTGCCTCCATTTCAGCAATCCAAGAATTTGAGGCTCTGAATGTGTAGGGCAGAGACTGGCACGCCTTCCCCTCCCTAACTCCTTGCCAGCAGACAGCTTTTCTCTCAGTAGATGATCCGTGAACCTTGATTAAATTGAATTTCTAACTTGTGTCATTTTTCTATAAATAATCTGCCATTGTGTCCCAGTATCTTTTTTTCATTCAATGTCATTTACATTCACCTTCCTCTGCCATTTCCCATAGTTATCACCCTACTTTAGAGCTTCTCACTTTATTTGACACATCTGTGCCACGTAATAAGTAATGAATGAATCACTCTGAGTTAGTTTTTCCCCCACTAAGCCATTCATCCACCCTTTAAAAAAAGCTAGCTTCTTAAACACACTTCTCATTACGTCATTTTCCTGCTCAGTATCCTTCAGTGGCTCCCTATTGCCTTTTCTCCAGTGGCTTCCTATCTCATAGTTAAACCAGTGACACTGAAAATGGCCGATAAGGCCTCACATGATGAAGCCTCTTGCGTACCTACTTTGCTTCTTACTCATGTTTAATAACCACACTGGCCTTGTGTTGTTTTAGGCATTCTCTTGTCTCAGGGTGTTTGGACTCTCTGTTCTCCCTGCCTGGAACACTTCCTCTAGATATTTTTATAGCTAGCTCCATGACCTTGGATAGGTCTTTACCTCCTGAGTGAGGCATTACCTCTCAGCTTCATTTAAAATTTAAAATTACCCCCTTTCCTGTTTTTTATTCAGTTTGTTTATTGATGTCTTCACTAATCAGACTATAAATTCCATAGGATGGAGATATTTTTATGTCGTTGTAGCTTCAATATTAACAATTGCCTAGCACATATGTAGGCACCTAACTCTTCTTTTGTAATGTTGCAAATATTATCCGTATACTATGTGGCTTGCATTGCCAACCTACCTTTAAAATGGTATGTCTTATCAAAATTTCCCTTATGCTAATGCTTCTGAAGCTATGTTTAAAGAAAGCCTTTCCTACTTCTGGGTTCTCAGCAAATATCTATTGAAATAAATGAATTGAATAAATTATAGGTCCTTACAAATTCTTATTCAAATCAAAATGACCCACTAGATCAGTGCTTTAGAAAAACATATTTTGCATAGGAATCACCTGTATATCTTTTCTGCAATATAAAGAGAAATTGCCATAAATATTATAAATATATAGTAAAATAGAGAAAACATTCTGATTTAGCCTTGGGAGAGGATCTGATATTCTGCATTTCTAACAAGTTCCTAGGTAGGACTGATAGGGTTGATTCATAGATCACAGTTTAGATAATAAGGCAATATGATGCTGCGTGGGTTTGGGTGTCACACCAGCCATGACTGTTAATTCATGCTGCAACACTTCATTGTATGAAGCTTGATGTATTGATTTATGAGGCTATAGTTTAGAATTCTCATTACAATATCATACCCCTTTCATTATAAGGACCCACAAAGGAATTTGTCTCAGGAGGTGGAAACAAATAGTTGCGTTCTTTTTACAATTGATAGAATCAGTTAGTCTTTGAAATATGTCTTGTGGCTGATTGTACTTCTCACTTTCTTATACTAGAAAGCATCAGACCAGAATTATGGATTACATGCTCTAGAATACAATACTGTCTATATTTTCATACATCAATACTTCCTCTGGGCTTATCTAATTTGTTACATTCTTAGGTTGTTCATTTAAGTTTTTGAAGTTTCCATTTGTGTTCATATAATTGATAAATGTTTAAAACGTGCTTGCTCTCTCTCTCTCTCTCTACACATACACACAGAGAGAGAGATAGAGAGATACTGAATCACTCAATGTACTTAACATATTTCCAGTGAATTCAACTGTCCTGAAAATACTTAAAGAAAGGGGATTTGAAGTGTGTAAGACACATAGTCTTATACAATGGGTTAATGAAGTCCCAAGAAATTGTGTCATAAATATTTGCTGTCAGTCTGTTTTGCCTTTTACTGGTTGGTGGAGATATAGGGAGGATGGTAGAGGGATTAAGGGAAATCTAGGGTGTTAATGAAAGTAACTCTGTCACTCAATGATTTTGTACAAATAGCTTCAAAACTCTGAGCCTAAACTTCCACTTTTGTAATTGGATTAATAAGAATTCTTTTTTAAAAATCAAATAAACAGAGCCCTACAAAACAATTCTTCATTGAACTTTTCTTCATTCATTAAGCGAGTATTAATTAGATTTTTCTGCTATACCAAGCACCATACTAGATGCTGAGATTTAACAGTGAGAAGAGCAAAAAAACGAACTGATTGTAAGAAATGATCTGAAGGCAGTAAACAGGAACTAAGGTGGGGAAGGGGACAGGTGAGAGAAGGCAGAGCTACTGTTTGGGAGCCTATGGTAGAAAGGCTCCTTTGTGAAGGCATGCTATGTCTCACAACTGGAGCATGAGAATTAAGAGGCTGCCCTAGCAGCAGCCATTCTGGCATAGGGGCCCACAAGGACCAAACCATTCAGGCTTAGAGGTCTCTAATCAATGAATAGGAGATAAAAAAGCTCAAAGGCAAGGAAGGTTCCCAGTTAGGAGTAAATTAAAATCAGATCCCTTGGTGCCAAAGAAGTCAAAGTTATGTGACTGAATTTGTTGTGTGTTTTTACAAGAGTATATTGATCTTTTGAAAAAACGTTCCTGATTTTCTGACTATTGAGTAGATTGTCAATATTAAGAATGATAAGGGAATAGGTGATGTGGGAGGTGATGTATGCTGTGAATATGTTTTATTGCCATTGGTTAATAAAGAAGTTGCTTTCGGGCAATGGCTTAACAGAGAAAAGCCATGCTGAAAGACATATATAGAGAGAGTAGGAGGAGTCAGTGAGAAGCCATGTAGCTACCTGCAGAGACAGACACACCGAGTCTTGCCGGTAAGCCACAGTCACATTATGATACACAGATTAATAGAAATGGGTTAATTTAAGATATATGACTTAGCCAGAAATACATTTAAGCTATTGGTCAAACAATATTGCAAATAATATAGTTTCTAAGTGATTATTTTGTGTTCTGGGAAGCCAGGAATAAACAAGCGACCTTCCCCAACAGATAGGGATGCAGTTCTTGATGGAAGTGTGTTTGATTAGGTTGTGAGAAGCCCTGAGTTTGATCTCTAGCGTGCATACACACTCACACAACACCTGCAAAAAGTGTTTATGTGGCTCTTTTAAAATCCTCTTTGCACCAACGCCTCCTTTGTCAGTCTGATGAACTTTCAGGACTTCTCAGGATAACATCTACGAATGTATAAATTAAAACTTAGATTTACAAAAAGAAACCCATTGTAGTCAATTCAAAGACTAAAACATTAAAAACATGTGATGCAGCTGCATGGGTGCTTTTTGATTAACACATCAGGATATACAGTGAATCTTGTGATTGTGGTACATTTGAAACAGGAGTCAGTCAGTGATACTCTGAGATTTCTTCAACAACTCCAGTATGATACATATATATTCATGACTTCTGTAGGTGGTTGTAGTCTGCATTTTTTTAATTTAATTGATGTTTTTAAGATGAACCTGGAAGGACTAGAGTTTGTTATGTGTACCATGCTGACCTTGAATTCACAGAGATCTCCCTGGTTCTATTTCAAGTGTTGAGATTAAAGGCATATGCTCCCATACTTGGCCCAACATTTTTTGGGGGTGGTTATTTTTAGGCTGGGTCTTACTGGCCTTTAACTCACTGTGTAGTCTATGCTGGCTTGAAACTCGTAGCAGGCTTCCTACCTCACCCTCCCTGGTGCTGGCATTACAGATATAAGCCATTGTGCCTAGCTTATATTTGTGCTAAAAGGAAATGCTCAGTTGTTTACATGAATTAGCAAACAGATTTATTTTGCATTTTTGCAATCAAAGGGAACTGATTTGGAAGTTGCTGTGATATACTAGATAAAACGCCTGTCTTATTGCTTGGCACATAGTAGCTGTTTAATAAAAGTAATGGTGGCCCTTTCTGTTTCTACTAACATATAATCCAATGCAATTCCAAATATTAGGTAGAAAATCATACTCAGTACAATATTTGATCTTCCTGCTGTGATTTAAAAATTTTAAAGGTGTTAATTGGGTCCTCAGCATAAGGTAACTTCTAGTGAACATCTAGGGTTTGCTGAAGAGGCAGAGACATAAGGATCACGAATTTGAGGCCAGTTTGGACGTTTGAAATCTTTAAGCCCACCCCTAATAACGTACTTCCTCCAACAAGGTCACACCCCCTAATCCTTCATAAACAGTTCTACGACCTAGGGATCAAATATTCAAACATATAGGATTGACATCTTCATTCACACCATCACATTGGATGCTTTTATCTTAGAATCACAGAATGGTCAAGAAAACATGACTGAATCCAGATGTAGTAAGTGGTATATACCCATAGTTCCAGCACATAGGAAGCTGAAGCAGGAGAATCATTGAGCTCAGAAATTGTAGGCCAGCTTATGTAACATAGTGAGATTCCTGCCTCAAAAATTAGGGAAAACTATATACATACAAGAAACCTTAAACTGACTAATCAGGTTGTATTTATATACTTATTTATATATGTAACTACCAACTAAGGGAACTGTGATTGGACTGAAGAAAACATTCATTATACCATTTAACAAAAGTATAGAGCTAAGCCGTTCGTAGGTTGGTTAACCAAAGAGACTTAAGAGAACCCACACCAGCATTTCCTAGCATATTTTCACTTGTTCTCCTATGTGAGCTATGTCATTACTGTATAGTCAAGATGGTCGTTGCTATTCCAAGCATCATGCTCTTGTATAACAAGAAGAGAGGGGAATGTCTGTGGCTTTTCCCAGCATCTTTTTTTTTTTTTTAATCATTTAGAATGTTCTATACTAGAAGACTTTTTGTTCTGACTCATTGCCTATCACTTGGTCCCTGGCCAGTTCTAGTTTTTAGGGAAGACTGAGAGCACTAATTCTCTTTCATTTCTAACCTTTAAAATTGGGCACAGGTTTTGACAAGAAAGGGAGAGAATGCAATGGCTGTTGGTAGGTTACCAAGCTGTCTGCCCTTTGGCTTCTCTTGACATGATCTGTCTGTGACTTATCACCTTCATTCGCTCAGTTTTCCTGTTGTTAGAGTTTCCCTTCCCTTTCCAGGTTATTTCTATGCCCCATGGCAAATGGAGAGTGCCTTAATCTTGCTGTTGGCTGGCTATTATTCAAACAAAAGCTATGATATTAACTTCATTAAAATGTATGCTAGTAAATATTAGAAATATATTTTATAGTAGAAACTGTTTACATTCCCTATTTTTCTTTTTTTGTTTATTATGTAAAGGTTTATTATTTTTTAATTGAAAATAGATTCTTTTCTTATGCAGTACATTTCTACCATTGTTTCCCCTTCCTCCACTCCTCCCAGCTCCCCCAACATCCCCTCTCCCCTAGATCCGCTCCTCCTCCATTTCCCTTCAGAAAACAACAGGCTTCCAAGAGACAACAACCAAACACACACACACACACACACACACACACACACACACACACACACACACACACACCATGATACAGTAAGACAAGGAAAAAACCCTCATATTGAGTCCAGGAACCAGAGACTGGATAGCCAAGTTTTAGTTCAGAGACCTAGGGTAGAACCAAACACAACTGGCCAAAAAAAATTAATGAAATGATTCTTAATGATATTCTGCTATACTTATACATCATTGCCTTGTCCAGTCATCATCAGAGAGTCTTCCTCCAGCAGCAGATGGGAATGGGTGCAGAGACCCACAGCCAGACATTATGATGAGAGAGAGCCTAAATTGGAAGTTTACATAGGGCCCTTATTTTTCTTAATAATCATTATTGTTACATGCATATGGTAAGCTATATCAGGCAGTATAAAATGAGCTTTCTATGGACTATTATGTTAAATTTCCTTTTTTACAAGTGTATTTCATAAGTGTGTTTTCTTTACTTACATGGATAATCATATTTTAAGATTTATTTCATCTCCAGTTGTATGTGTTTATGCACACGTGCATGCATGTATTCACACATGTATGTAGGCACTATAGGAGAATATAGGGGTCAGATCCTCCTTGAACTGGAGTTGCAGGCAGTTGTGAGTTGCTTTGATTTTGGTGCTGGAAATTTTTGGTCCTCAGCAAAATCAATCTGTACTTTAAGCCATCTCTTCATTCCAAACAAATGATCATATTATATATATACTCTATAGCTTGCTTTTTTGTGTAATACACTTCAGGCATCTTTGCCAATCTTATTTAGAGAAATATCTCTTTATTTTGGTTCTATGCGACTATAATATGACTTAAATTTATTGATGAACACTAACATTTCCTAGTTTCTTTTTCCCTTTTTCTTATATCAATAGTAATGCTAAAAAGAATGCACATGTATATATACAAATAGTGTTTATATTCATCTTTCTATATGTTTGTTATCTACTATAAATGGAGACTACTCATTTGTTTCCCAACTGCACAGATCCAAATAATCCCACAGGAACTATATTAATTATAACACTGTTTGACCGATGACTCAGGTGTACTTCTAGCTAGCTCTTACATCTTAAACTAACCCATTTCTATTAATCTGTGTATCACCATGAGGCTGTGGCCTACTGGTAAGGTTCTGGTGTCTGTCTCCTTCAGCAGTTATATGGCATCTCCTTGACTACACCTACTTTCTATATCTTTGTTCAAATTTCCCACCTGGCTTTACTCTGCTAAGCCATTGGCTGAAATAGATTTATTCATTAGCCAATAAAAGCAAAACACAGAAGGACATCACACATCAATCTACCTTTTCAAGTGTGCATGTAGTAAACAATTTTTAAGATTGAGTCAAAGTTTACACATGTGTTTTTTATTTGCTGGAGATGATCAGATTATTTTTAAAAGTGCTTTGTCAAGGGAGGCTGACATGGGAGGATTGCTGCAAGTTTGAAACCAGTCTGGGTTACATAGTGAGTTCCAAACCACCTCAATCTTCATCGTAAGATTCTCTCTTAAAATACAAACCAAACAACAATACAACCTTACCATCAATTTCCATTCCCACCACCTGAGTTTGGGGTTACCCCTGTTCTCACATTCTTTTCAATAGAGAATTTTATAAAATTCGATGGTCATCTAACTGATAAGCATAAAATGAGGTTGGGCATGTCTATGGTAGAAAAAGAGTCCTCTTACTGTTCATGTAGATTTTTACCCAATAGTTTATAGGTAAAGGATTTCACTCAATGTTTTAGGAGGAGCAGCGGGCTGCTTCCTGCCATCCAGCTCTTGGCCGCCTGGCTAGCTTATGCCCCGAAATAACAGCCACTCTGTTGTAGGGAGCGGCAGGCTACGTTCCCGCCCGGATCCCACCCGGCTAGCTTAGCCCCAGAAATAATAACATACAAATTGTATTCTTTTAAACACTGCCTGGCCCATTAGTTCTAGCTTCTTATTGGCTAATTCTCACATCTTGCTTTAACCCATATTTAGTAATCTGTGTAGCACCACGAGATGTGGCTTATCAGGAAAGATCTTAACCTGCGTCCGTGTTGGGTGGGAGAATCATGGCGACTGCCTGCTCGGCTTCTTTCTCTTAGCATTCTGTTCTGTCTACTCCGCCTATCTAATTTTCTGTCCTATTAAAGAGCCAAGGCAGTTTCTTTATTAACCAATGAAATCAACACAAAACAGAAGACTTTCCCACATCAACTCAATGTTTGGATATGAGAAATCAACATTTTTAAAAGCAGGCACGTATTGCACACTGCCTGTGTGAAGCTTAAAGATTGGCTTGAAATGACAGTAATGTTGGGGAAATTGGGTTATTGTAGACCAGACCTAAGTTCTAATTGCTTGATAATAGAACTACCAAAAAGTGGGTTGAGTCTATGATTGAGATGATTTGTCACTTACAAATGAATATCCTTTAAATGCTAAAAGGCAAAAAGAAACTAAGAGAACATAATCGCTTATTTACATGCATTAATGTAAACAATTTGAATATATTATGTTCCTATTTTTCCTGTAGTAACGTGTAACTTCATTTTCAAATTTTTGTTTTTAAGTGTCACAATAATTGTTTATATGTATCAAGTACAATTGAATTTTTCAGTACATTGTCAGATGAGCAAATGGGGCTAATTAACACATCTATCATCACAAATATTCATGTTTCATTATGAGAGTGTTTTTCAGTCTACTTTTAACCAATTTTGAAGCATCAAATACATTAGTATCAACAATATACATTTGTTGTGCTACATTACAAGAGCTTATTCTTCCTATTAAATTTATTTATCTTGTGTCCATCTTCCCTTTCCTCTGGTAACCACCAGTGACTATACTCTATATTTCTATGAATCTTGACTTGGAATATATATAATATATAATATCATCAACAACCTTACCACATGGGCACCATTACTATATTCATAATACCCAGTGAGGAAACTGAAGCCCAGGGAGGTTGAAGAATATACAATTGGGCAGTGGTAGACATTAGACATGAGACTCCACTAGGCAGTTGATAATATCTATTCTTAGTTTGTGTTTCTCACACTTTAGCATTCACACAAATTGAAAATATTGTTCAAAGTCAGATTTGGGATTGGTGGGTTTATTGTGAGGCCCATAATTCTGCCTTTTGAGTAAGCTTATGTGTTGTAATGCTGCTGCCACTGGTCTGTCAAACAGTTGTGAATATAAAGTCTCCCAGTTTTATGGGATTTCCTCTCAAAAAGTTTAACTAATTTACCCCAAGTGTCATGAGTTTCATCATTGTCCTTTAATAAGAATCAACTTTTTTCCATGGGTGCTTTTTCCATTGAGTATCTTTTTTTTCATCTTTTTTTCTGTATTTTTTTAAAAAAAAATTGTGGGTAGTGAGGGGAACTGTGTAGGTTGTTTGTGTGTATCGTGCATGTATGTGAGTGAGTGTGTGCATGCGTATACAGAGACCACAGCATTACATCTTGCTATTGCTCGTATGCTTATTCCTGTGAGGCAGGGCCTCTCATTGAATCAGAAGCTTCCTTTTGCAGCTAGAATGGCTGGCCAGTGAACTAGCTCCCAGGATCACCTATCCACAGCCCCCAGTGCTGGGCTTATAAGTGCATAACTTTTATGTGATGCTGGGGATTCAAATTTGGGTCCCTATGCTTGCATAGGAAGTACTATTCTTCCCTAGGCCATCTTCTCAGCCCCAGGAGGTTTGGTTCTTTTTTTCTTGTTTGCTTTTTTGAGACTGGGTTTCTCTGTGTAACAGTCCTGGCTGTTCTGGAACTTACTTTGCAGACCAGGCTGGCCTCAAACTCATAGAGATTAGACTGCCACAGCCTCCTAAGTGCTAGAATTAAAGGCGTGTGCCACCACTGCCCAGTGGTTTTGTTATTAAAGGGCCTAATTAACCACATTCTAGAAATTTTGAATTATTTAATGATAACACAAGAAGAGACTCGATTAGAACATCCCAGATAAAGTAGAAAATGTCTGCTCAGTACCATTTCCCATTTTAGAATAGTACAGTTAATTTTACCTGTATGACAGAGAGTATTGCTTCTCCCTCAATACAACCTGAAATTGAAGGTAGTTAAACATTTTCCTTTTAATTTTTAAAAATTTTCTGATGTGCTTATCTAACAGACATGATAAAGTCAAAATATTAAACAAAATAACCCATTTAGGTTTAGATATAATTTATAGCTTTTCATGTGTTTATATTTATTCTACTAAAGCTAAAATGTATGCTTTACATTACAATTACTTGAACTATCTTGGTTAATTTTGTTTTGTTACTGAATAAATTAGGAAAGTAAACACAGTAAAATCTTTGTCAGTATATGAAATTTTAAATGTGTTGAGTTTTTCCAATAACAAACTACCATTATTCTATAAGAATATGGCTTTAATGGAATTGAATTTATTAATCTCTAAATATGAAAATTATTTCTTATATTCTATTATATAAAATATGACTTTCTTATTAACTTGTTGACTAATTTCACTTACATTGGTTAATGTAATGACTGGTGTTGATCATGTGACTGATACACAATACACAGATTTCATCCAAGTAGAAGGGACTTTTTTTTATATCTTTCATAGAGCGTAAACAATCCCTTGATTAAACTGAACTGACAGTCTCTAATATGTGATATGTCCAGTTGCTTTTAAACATGATTCAATTTCAGAAACTGATCTATGACTTACATTTTTAAATTATGTACCTAACCCTTTGGCTATATGGTTTGTTCCAGAAAAATAAACAACCAAGTGTGTGTGTGTGTGTGTGTGTGTGTGTGTGTGTGTGTGTACTACTACGACTACTACTACCATACCACTTATATGTAGGGTGCTAGACACTTGGGCAAATTTCCCTTTTATGAAATCACAGCATTGAATCCATTTGTTTTGTATAAGATCAGACTTCTTTATGAATAGCTTTAGCTATTCTACAACTCTAGCAATGAGTGACTTTGACATGTTGAAGTGTGGGTATTGTTATCTGAGTCATAAAGAAACTGTCTCCAGCCTTAACAGACTTCACTGGTGAGCACATCATCTAAATGAGAGGTGACAAAGGAAATATTGGCCATAGCATTAATGTGCCGTTAGATGTTACTGTGTCCATCTGCTGGTTGGTATCTTTGCATGGGATAGATTCCAGTGCTCAGTGGTGTGTTGAAATCTGGTGTCCATGGCAACAAAAGCATCTCTGGTCTCAAAGCAAGCACTGTGGGGACCAACTGGATCTCCACTCATACAATGACTTCAAGAAGGAACCACTTTCTTAGCAGATTTTCCAGGTATCTAAGCTCAAAGAGACCCAAAACACAATCAGAAACGAAATATCACCAACATACAAATTTACTTTTTTTTTTTAAAAAAATTGCTTTTGTTATTTTGAGATAGAATTAAAGCATAGCTCTTGCTGGCATTGAACTGTGTTGGGTCAGGCTGTCCTCAAAGTCACAATTCTCCTGCTTTAGCTTCCCAAGCGCTGTGATTACAAGCCTGTATCATCATTCCTGATACATATTTTCTCTCTCTTTTTTTTTTTTTTGCTTTTAAAACCCTTTTCTAATTTGCCTGTGAGGCAAAATGAATTACACATATGTTACAAATTGTATCCGTTGAAATAGGTTGGGGTCTCAGCAAAGGTGTTTTAATGTAGTAGTTCAAAACAGAACCTTCAGATTCACCACCAGCTTTGAGATTGAATCCTGGCTCCAGCACAGACGTTTGTTGACTTTAGGTAAGCTACTTAGCATTTTTGAGGCTTAATTTTCTGATTTGCAAAGTGTAATCCAAACATCACTGACCTCTTAGGGTGCCAGGGAGGCTATGCTCATGATGTGTTTAGCAGAGGATCCTCTAGGTATAGAGGGGGCTTGTGTGTGTCAGTCATTCTTTTATTTTTATTTTGAATATTATCCCTAATGTGAAATGAAACTCTGTTGTCCAAATAGTACAAGGATGTGTTTTTGGACTTCTGGCAGTCTGTCTACTATTCCCTGAGGTGGTTTTGGTAAGCTGCTGTGTCCTGACTGGCAACAGTAGAGCTCTGAGATTTTCACACAGAGGCTGCAAAGGGCTAGCAGGAAACAGCCTGCGCTCTGCCACACAGGAGATTAAACTGAGCTGCTCAGACAGATTAGGTGTCAAAGTAAATTGAGTGCCTGGGCATCACCCCTGAAATATGAACCTACATGAGTTCCCCTTTTCTCTGGGGAAAAGAATCTTCCTTTCTGTTGGAAAGAAAACCTTAGGTTCCTTACAAACTGAATCTAGGGACTTGATGTGCTGAGTCCCTAGAGGAAATCATCTCACTGACTTGAAGCTACTGTCAAATGCTAAGAAAACGATGTTGGAATGTTGATTTCTTGTTCTGTCCACCCCCAGCTTTTTTTCCTTCTGAAGCTCATTTGTTTACATGGCATTAACTCAAAATTTCAGAGGAATTTCGATAGTTGTGATTTGTTGAAGTTACAACTTTAAATAACTTTTCCTTAGCAAATGATCCAGACGATATATATTAGGTAGCCTGTTTTGGAAAAGGATGAATAAATACAATTAATGATTCTTTCAAGGTGTTTATTCAGATTCTAGAGATTGAAGTGAATTGTTTTTGTATTAATACACTTTCTGCTTTGTGTCAGAAAACCATAGTGCAGTTCATTGCAGATTTTACAGACTAAATCTACATTTCACTCTTCAGCTTCTAGCTCCTATATATAGTGATTAATAATAAAGCTTTTAGTACTAACAACTACTCTGCTCTAATGATTCATAATTGTGACTTTTCATTATCCATAATCAATGAGGTCCTGCATGTATTCATGAGTTCTACTTATGACCTTCAGTATCACACCAAGTAAGTTCAGGTCTTGAGTTTAATATTTGTGTTGATCTGTTATATGTTTTTCCTCTGAATCCAGTGCTTCTCCCAGTTGAGCATGCAGTAGAATCCCTGGAGGGTTTGTGAAACACACATGACTGGCTCTCTCCCTAACGTTTTGACATAGTAGGTATAAAACTGGGCCTGAGAATGTTTGTACATATATGCTCCTGTTTCTGCTACTGGTTTGGAAAATACATTTTGAGAACATTATTAGCCTAAACTTGTACAAACATCACTAAATGTGGGAACTAGATGGAGTCATGTGACAGTTGTGGCATAAATTTCTTATAACTGCCAGAAAATGGGTCAAAAACTAAGACTTACTATATGCTAGTCACTATGATAAATGTAACACTTCTATTACAAGTAGAAAGTAGGTCATAAAAATCACAGGGTAACATGCAAATACTCATGCTGAATTAATTGTGAGGACTTCATGACACACAAACATTTATACAACTTAGCCTTTTCTTTCAAAGCAACTCCTACCACACTGGTAGCAATTCTGTGAGTCGAACAGCAAGTTAAAAGAGTATGTATGACATTCAGACTCAAGAAAAAATAAGAGCTACAGATACTGATATTTGGGAGAATACTCTATCCCAGTGTCCACCCAATAGCCACCAACAATCCTTTCCAGGCTCCCATTTCCCTTTGAGGTTTTAACATTGAAACTGAAAAAGCAATTGTCTGTAAAAGACATTTGACATTTGATCTCAAGAGCAGTTATCTTAACAAAGAAAACCAACAAGGAAACTGAAAACTTGGAGGAAAACAGGTGGTGTTAGGAACATGTCCCCCAGAGGCCTGTTTTAAAAGGCTTTGTCCTCAGCTGGTGCTATTGGAAGGTGGCAGAACCTCTCAGAGGATTTGGTTGTTTGTGTGTGTGTGGGGGGGGATGTCCTCAAATGGAATTGTGGGAGCCAACCTCTTTCCCTTCTTTGAATCTGACATGAGGTCTTCATCCATTACATGATTCTAACACACGAGGTGCCGCTCCACAACTGGCCCCAAAGCGTCAGACCACCAACTGTGGATGAAACCTTTTGAAACAGAGTCATTTTTGATATTGCTACAGTGACAGCAAGCTCACTAACATTGAGCATAAGAAAACTAAATGTCCAACACTCTCCAAATGTGCAAATCGATATTGTCAAAGGGGAAAGTGAGCACATGAAGAGGATGAAGTAGGATATTATTGAGAAGGGCAATCATAACAGAAAAGAACTCTGAGAAGTTCACAATATGTTAGCAGTAAAAACACTTCCATTGAAGGATTAGACTATTGTTGAATAAACATCCCTAAAAGTTCAGCCAAAAGACAATAAGACTGATAAAATGAGAGAAGATTATACCAGCTTTGATGGGAGAAGCATCACACGGCCCCTTCTCTAGATGAAGAGCAATCAATGGCTGCCGAAAGAAGGAGAACTCCTTTTCTCCAGGAATGAGCCCTGGTTATCAAAACCCCAGTGGTCAGCCCTAAACGTAGTACATAAAGGCAAAGCTAAATGAACTCAGTAGGTTGTATACATACATGTATGTATATGTGTAATAATAATTTTAAAAGAAGAGGTCATGAATTTAAGAGGGAGTGGGTTCATGGGGAAGTGAGATGAGGGAAAAGGGGGGATGGGAATGATGTAAAGACAGTACTCATGTATGGAATTTCAAAAGTTATAAATTAAAGAGCAATTAATTAGAGGAATGCTAACCTCTGCCTACTAGTCAGTCCCAATTAAAAGAAAATAAAGTAAGCAAAGAGGGAAATGATGGAAAATGAAATGGAGTGCAAGACATGCGTGGCAACAGTCAAATAGTTAATAGTTAAATAGTTCACCACGAAGCTGAATGGAAGGGGATTTTAAAAGCTTTCAAAAAGTAAACCAGAATTGGTTTTGTGCACCTGAGGAAGCCAGATGAGGAACAAGAACTCCAAAATTTGAAAATAAAAAGCTAATTCTCAGTTAGAATTTTATAACAGACTATGCTATCTCTTAAGTATAAAAGTAGCAACATACTCTGATGCTACAGATCTCCAAGCTTCACATTTTTGGGGCACCCACAACAAGGGAATGAGCCAAGCAACAGAAAAGTGTGGGGACCTCAAATCCTGGAGTGGCAAAATAGATGTGGTAACAGGAACCTATGAGAACAGTGCTAAAGGGCATTTTGGATGATAGCTGAGTATAAATGCCAAAACGGAAGATGGAGAAGAGAGGAAAAGATGATCATCACACGTGCTATTTAGGGAAGGTGAGGAAGTAGGATGGAGGTATTATAAGGCAGCTAATTAGTCACACCAAATTCATAAATAATTAATAAATAGGAAAATCATTATATAAGAATTTCATTTTAATATATGGAGGTAAGTCATTAGAAAAAAACATGGTTTATAAAAGTGTTCTAGATTTTTTTTTACCTCCAGTGAATTGGAATATGAGGGGGGAGAGGTAGAACAAGGAAAAACTGTTCTTATTTTGGAAACCTGCTGACTCTCTGGGTTAGCTATGTGTAATTTTTTTTTTGAGAAATATCAGGAACATATTCCTTCACTGGCCTCACCTATATGGTGGGCTAAAATATTCCACAATGTATTCTGTCCTTCACATTTATCCTGTTAACACTAAGAAATCTTAATTGTTATGTATTACTAAGCTATCCAGTGTAGTGTTAAGGGATACATGTAGACTGTTAAAGGTTGCTATCATTAAGCAAATTAGCTGATTCGCTGTGCTAATATAATTACCATTATGTTATTTTAAATTTGTATTAGTTTTCAGACAGTGTATTTGGATTATGTCCCTCACTAAGTCCTCCCAGATCCTCACTTCCTCCCAACCCACTCTTTTTTTTGTGGCAAGAGTGGTTAAACTGTCATCTAGTATGGATCTCAAAATACTTTATAATTTTATTACCCGTAGGTCTGTATCATGTACAGTAAGCAGCTCTCTAGGCTTCTTCAGCCTGCACATCTGTTGCTTTGTTTTTTGCCTGATAATGAACCAATATTCCTGGAGTACTTACATTAAATAATGAAGCCATTTATAGTAGAATGTTGCCAACCCATATTTAACATCAGAAATATGGTCTGCTATAACTCTTACATTCTTAGAAGTCACACTCAAATAAGATTTAATTAAAGTGATGACATTTCAATATTTTGAACTAGTTTGAACTAATAACCCTGTGTGAATTTAACACTTTGTGTATTTTAACTTAAGACTGTGTCTTAGTGAGGTACTGTGTAAAATCATGAAAATAAGGGTATTAAACTTTTATATGGGGGTGATAAAGTTTTAGTTAAAATAATTAAAAGTGAAGGCATAGATGATTAGGATACAAGAGTGGTTGAAACATTTATGCAATACAAAACGAGACAAAATTTTCTCATATGCATGACTCAGATGCTTCAAAATCTAAAGTGCTTCCAATCCATTCTACTGGTCATATCTAATAATTATATAAAGCAATGTATTGCCAACTACCTCTAACCACTTAAGCTATCCTATTTAATTCTCATGAAATCTCAAGTTACAAATTACTTCTCTCGTTTTCAGACTAGAAAATAGGAAACATGTGAAAGGTTAAATAACTTTTCCAGGATATATGGTAAGAAGTAGAATAATTATAGCACTATTGCCTAAGTTGGATGCTTTTTAAACATATTTTTCTCCAATTTAATATGTATATATATAGTAAATTTAATCATATTCATCCCTATTATGAATTTCTTACCCTCTCCACCTCCCACGTACTTTTTTTCTTCTTCCCAACAAGTCCTTCTTCACTAGGGTACTTTTTTTTTTGAATTTTTAAAAACTAATAATTTATTTAAAAAGACAGCAGGTGGCAATTTTTGAAGCAAGCCAGGCTATCTGTAACTGTCACGGCGAAGCTAATGCTAAAGCCCAGAACATCTGTGTCAGCCACTTGTCCTGAGGGAGAGTTCCAGAGAGAATTCTGGTTCCTCTGCATGTGCTGAGAGTCCCTTGGAGGGCTGGGACCCTCACAGCCCTCTGAATGACCTGCTCTAGGGTACACCCTAGGGTACTTTTGATAGGCACCAACTAGTTGGGAATCTAATTAAAAAGCTGCAAACCAAGACTAACCTCTGAAATTTATAGTCTCCCATTGATAAGGAATTGAGTCAAGTCTAGACTCCAAATTCTTCTACTAAGTTGTGATCTCTTTACATCATTCATCTAGTTTAACATAAATGTTCAAATTTCCTCTTCCTTGAGTATGTCAATAAATACTGACAAAATGGCAGCTAATTTGTTTTCTGTTTATTAAGAGGCCTCTCAAGGGACCATTTGGAGATTTTAAACCAACCTGAGGATTTAGGACCAAATTAGTTGCCTACAAAATCTCACAGAGGTGAGGTACAGGAAAGTCATTACCAAATAGAACATAGAAAGATGTTAGGTGGTGTTAGGATGGGAAAAAGCATGATGCCTGCAGAAGTAATGGTAAGGGCAAGCGGTAAGCAGGTTTCCAGTGTTACATTTGTTCTTGGGTTTTCTTTTTCTTGTGTGTGTGTGTGTGTGTATGAGCTTTTACTTATATATTTGATTTGATCTTATTTATTTTTAAAAACAATCTTTCCTCATTATTATATACCATTCCCAGTTCCCATTTCCTCCCCTTTTCCTGCTCCCCCTGCTTTCCCCCTACCCTACCCCCATCCACTCCTCAGAGAGGGTAAGGCTTCCTTCCCAAGGGGAGTCAACAAAGTCTGACACATCACTTTGAGGCAGGACTAAAATCCTCCTTACTATATCTAGGTTGAGCAAGGTATCCCTCTTAAGAGAATGGGTTCCAGAAAGCCAGTTCAAGCACTAGGGATAAATCCTGATCCTACTGCCAGTGGCCTCTCATTCTGCCTCAGCCACTCACAATGGTCACCCACATTCAACAGACCTAGTTTTGTCCTATGCTGGTTCCCATGCTGTTAGTCTGAAGTTGGTGAGCTAGTTCCATGATTTTTACTATTTTTCTTACATTTTATTCTCTTTCTCAACACTTTGCTGTAGTGTCCTTAGCTGTTCTTTTGTTTGTACTGCTTATTGCATGTAATGTATTTATTTTCATGCTGTATGTTTCTCAGGGAGCCTTTCCTGCATCATACATGGGCCAACTCCGTATTTTTTACTGTCATCAATGTTTTACTACTACTGAGATGGGTTCTGGTCAGCTTCCCAGCAAACAGAATAGTCTTTGTACATATTTCCTGAAAGAAGGAATAAAGCAGTTGAAATGCTTTTAATTTCATGAAATCTAATAACACCTTTGAGGCTATTATACAGTCTCCAGAAGGAAGGGCCATATTTTGAACCTAGCTCTTCACAATCTCTTTTTCTAAATATGTTTTTAGTCTCTGACAGAAGAGGTACTTAGGATTCAGTATTTGATGGACACAATTATTGGTTAGTCATGAACATTGTCATATTTTCACTTATAATCAACCTTTCAACAGCCACAGGATGTTAAATTTTGCTTTTTTCATTATAAATGGGAAATGTACTAGCTTGTAACAGGTCAAAATGATCCACTCATGCCATTCTGTGATAACAAATAGAACCCTGTGATTGCTAACATTAAGGACACGGTGGAAGAATAGAATAATGTTGAGCTGCACAGTGCTTTGCATCTTAAAAGCTTTTGTTTTGCATTTTAAAATCATCCCCATTGTGTTTATATTTTTGGAGGTGATAAAATCCTGTATATGTTTCTGGACCTTTTTCATTTACTATTTTAAGGCTTGCAATTTTTCTTGGCAAACTGAACACTAAGAGATCAGCTATTGGAATTGCTTCTCTTTGTTTCTCTAGCACAGTCACTGTTTTCTTGAAAAGAAGAAAGGTAAACTTAATATCGAAAATGGTGGCTTTGATTTTATGTTCAAGTAGCATCTCCTTAAACAGTTGTTAAATATGAATCATAAATCACAGATTAAAAATTGATTTACAGTAATTTTCCTTGTACTGTGGCAAATAAATGACTATCTAATCATACCCTTCCAGTAGTGAATAAGCAAACACCTGAACAGATAATTAAACCATGTGTTTGAAAGAAAACTGGACCTTCAGAATATTTCTTGAGCATATGCTGACTGAATATTTCTTTAATTTGGTAGCTTGAACTTTTAATTAATGAGGTGACAGCCTATATGGGATAACGGTTGCTTCTTTATGCAGATTGACCAACAGGTGATTCAACATCAGTATGTCCAGAAGTCATATAAAAGGACTCAGTTCTTCCCCTTGGTGCAGATAATTTCTTCAAGGTTCTAACTGACACTGCTGTGCCATGTGGCTTTAAATATTTGGTTTTCAAGCTTTGGGGATCTTATAGTTTACAGCAGGCAAGCCACACGTCTGTCCTGACGCACCAAATGAAAGCCAAAGGCAAATCAATAGTTTTATTTGCTAATACTGTTTTATTAAAGCGATTTCAAGCCCATTATACTGTTATAATTAGCTTCAGCCGTCATCTTTCCCCAGACCTAGAGTCACCTGACAAGAGAGCGTCTCGTCTGAAGGACTGCCTCAATCAGATTGGCCTGTGGCCATGTCTGTGAGGCATTTTCTTAATTGCTCATTTATGTAGGAGGTCCTAGCCCACTGTGGGTATTACTGTCCTTAGGCAGGTGGGTCTGATCTATGTAAGAAAGGTAGATGAGCAAGGCAGGAGGAGCAAGCCAGTTTATGCTTTTCAAGTTTCGAGCTTGAGTGCCTGTCCTGGTTTCCCTCAGTGATGAAGTAAGTAGAAATAAACTCTTTCCTCCCCCAAGTTGCTTTTATCAGGGTCTTCTTTGGTATTCTTTTTCCTCTCATCTGTCCCAACTGTGGTAGACACCACTAATCTAGTTTATTTTCTACTTTGCTGAACATTTATATCACCCTTCATGGCAGAAAAAGCACTGGTGTTTGGGCCTTTTTTTTTTTTCTTAAAAAAGCAAGGACCCTCCCCATCATTTTATTTTTACCCATGTTTGACTTCATCTTGAAAGTTTTGGTACACTAATGCAGACTGTGAGAGCTGAGTCCTACTACCTTCTGACTAGTAGTTATGTTTAGATCCATTCCAATTTCAGATGTTAAAATGTGAAAAAAAGAAGTACATCTTGGAATTGAGAAAATTTTGTAGTGTTTGAGGGAAGGTTACTTATGGCTGTATAGAGCAGCGCTATTCAGCGTGTACCTTGATGGCCAGTGCTATTCTGCAAATACGTTATTGATCTACAAAGACGGAGGCACAAAAAATGACAGTAAGTATTGAACTTTTGGACAATTAAACTGTAATTTTTGCTATTTGAGTCTAATAATACAAAATTGGGACTTCTGTTTTGTTTGTTTCTTTTACTTCAATTTTCTGTAGCAATGATCAATATGTTATTTTAGGAGAATAGCAGTCCATGGTGCATTAGAAATAAAATGAACAAAATAAAACTAGTCTTTTACCAATGACAATTTCTATAATATTGATCCTCATGCGCCTCAAATTTTGGCATTCCTTGAATCACATGGAATGCTTAATAAAGCACGGGATACTGGTCTTTACATAGGTCTCCAGGCAGGTAGTGGGAGAATTTGCATTTCTACCAAGTTCCCAGCTGGTGTTCATATTTCTGGTCCAGGGATGCTTTGAAAATCCTTGCCTAAGATCAGTATACTGCTGGCTGCAGAACTTTTGTGGCCAAAGATTTTCAGTCTGGTTTGTTGTACAGAATCTCTCAATGCTCTTTAGGAAGGTTTTCTTCTTCCAGAAGTCATGCTTGTATCTAGTGAAGTTAGACTAACTTCTCCAAACCTTAGTGTGAATATTGCCTTGGAGGCTGTTAGAATTCCACCAGTTTTCCGAGCTGACAACCTCAGGAGAGGCTACAAAATACATTTGGTCATATTTGATGAGATGTTCACACTCTTAGGAGGGCAAGATGTATATTTTGCTTCTCAGGTGAATTGGTGCCATGATTGGCTGTAAATAAGCTCCTGATTTTTTGAAAATGTTTTAGACAGTCTGTTGACAGCACTGTAGAATTTCTGACTGTTGAAGTAGCACAAATGCCCAAAGTGGCCCTTTCTTGTTTAAAAGTCACATCACATTAGACTTTGAGATATTTGCATTGCCTCATGGAGGTGACATAGGCACTTTCTTAGTGAATATTTGCATTGCATATCCACAGCATGCTTTTCAGTAATGACTATGATCATATGTCACCCTGAACAATATGCACTACCCTTCAAAGATTTTATGAAGTGACCTTCGGGGAAAATCATCTTTGGAACTGTCAAAAACATCAATCGCTGGTGCTGCAGGCAGAGTGACTTCCTTTCTTGTCCTGATAGCAAATGTGTAAATCTTTGCAGTGTCCAGAGTCACTCTAAATATTAGCTGTTGTCTTGCCCTTCAGTGAAGTCGTAGTAACTAGCCCCCTGTGATTCTGGATTTTATAACCTGTTAGAAAATTTCTTCTCAAACTTCTTGTATCTGACTAACCTGGTAAACATGCTAGAGTTCGTGTATGGGATTTGAGATTATGTATTTTTTGTAGGATTCTATTGATGCTAGTGTTCCTTAGCCTATGGAACACAGGTAAAGGAACAAAGTGATAAGTAGTTTTGAACTTCTTTCATATGGCAACGCCTCTTGTGAACTAGATACTAGTGTAATCCTCTCTACTAGACGTTTATCCTGGTTTCCCAGAGTGGTCTTTACCGGCACCCTTATATTCATAGAACAATAATATTTAACTTATTCTACAGAGACTATTCACCTTAAAAACCATTCCTTTTATGTCGTTATACTTTGGGATCTTTTTACCTCAGTTGTTTTCCAAATTGAGGCACTGAAGTTATAACATAAAGACAGAACATATGCATATCATGTGTAAATCCTTGGGAAACAGCCCTCATAAAAAATTTTCAGGTTTATTTCTAGCAGAAAATTCTGTTGCAGGGAAAGGTTGTCATGAATGTCATACTGAAGGTAATTCTAAAACATTTTATCAGAGAAAACACCCCATATCTAAGAAAAGACAAAATGAGGTCTTTGTAATGTGCTGCTTAATGATGTCCCCAGCTTTCATTTGTTAACCTTCAGCTAGCTATCAATGGTCAGTGGTGCATGAGATGAGTGCTGCTGTGCTAAAATGAGCATTTCATTGTTTGCTTTAGTCTCGAGTGAAACAGGAATAATAAGAAATGTTAATGCACTTATATATGGCCATCATACACACCTCTTCCCAAAGGATATGTTATTGTAATGTAGCAGGGATTGTTTTAGACAGTGAAATCTGCTCAGATCTGAGGATGAATGCTGGATTCTTTTCCTAGCCAGATGTATCAGTTAACAAGGTTTGTAGCTGAAAAGTGGTAGAAAATGTGAGTTTTAGTGGCTTGAAATAGGGTGACTCTTGTAATGCATAAATACATCTGGAAATAGGTAGCTGTTGGCCATTGTTCAATGAGTGACTGGTATCAGTGCCTTTGTCTGTACTGTTCTTGGCCCCTCCTGCATTATGGTTGCAAAATGTATGCTGAAGCTGCAGATGCCAGACCTGTGTTCAAAGCAAGTAAACGTGAAAATGCTCTCAACTTACCAGAAGAGCAAAAGCTGTCCAATAAATCTCTAGCTAATTTCTCCTCCAGTCTGAGACCCAACTGTCACCTGGCCACACAAAGCTAGCAGGAAAAGCTTGCATTGATCTGGGTTGCCTTGCAACACATTAGCAAACAAGAAAGAAAATAATAGCTTTCTTTAATTTTTTAAAATTACATTGATTTGTTCTAAGTGTGTGCTGGGGGGGTTATAATATTGAGTGGGCATGGAGGTCAGAGAACAACTTGCAAGAGTTATTTCTGTTCTTTTACTGTGTAGGATCTGGGTATTGAACACAGGTTGTAAAACTTGGTGGCAGTTGCCTGAACCCACTGAGCTATCTCCCTAATCCCCCAAATGACTTTGAGTATGCAACTGTGTGTCACACCCAAAGTAACCAGAAGTAGAATTTCCGTTCCTGCTGTGATCCAACTTTTTCTTTTCTTTGCAAAATGTATTTTTCATTACTGGGAATAACATGTATAGTAAAGAGGTTTGATAGCAGGGAGAAACAAAGGTCCAATAGGCTTTTTTTTTTTTTTGTATAAGTGACATGCATATGTATACAGGTTTCTGAAGGCACAAATTCTATTTAGATTCCAAAGAAAACAGAAATGGTCCTCACATCCTAAATACAAATCTGTTTTTAAATTCAACAGCAGAATTTCCCTGGTAACTATCGTGGTGGTCTCCTTATCCTACCATCTTTTTAGAAAGTCAAGTATTAAACAGCTTGTGTTGTCAGCTTAATGAATCCCTAATGATTCTGAAAGAAAACCTTGCATTATTAATTATAATTAGAATGCCTCTTGGGATGCTTCAAGATTCAGCTGTTGATAAAGAGCAATCAATAAGTTTTGTTTTTATAATGAAGCAGCATGAAGCATGAAAATCTTGAGATCATGTATATTTTCTTTTTAAAATGGTTCTTTGAATATTGATTTCTTTTATTCTAGTACTTTTGGTGTATTTTCACTCTAAGTTTTGTTTGGCTTTCTTTGCTTTTTCAACCAATACTAATTAGATTTTTATTTGACATTGCCAACTGTTGAGTCTAACTACTTGTGCCCCTTCTTTTAACCTTACTAAATAATTTAGTTGTTACTGTGATTTAATTCTTCTTTTGAAATTGAAATTTTCATATTTTTCTGACAGTGTATTTTTTTTTCTGTTCTCAATTAAAAACCTAATTTTTACAGTTAAAGTCACATTTCTCACTGTGGCTTTGTAATATTCTGAAGGTGATTGCCTGATTTAATCCTCTCTGTACTTTTTGACTCAGAATTAGCTCATGCATTTTTAGCTGTAGTACAGTCAATGAGGGAATGATTTCCATATTGTACATATTCTAGAATTTCTGTAGAAAAATTAGATGAAAGGCTATTAGATCCAGCACTTGGGAGGCAAAGACAGGCAAATTTCTATGAGTTCCAGGACAGCCTGAGCTCTTATACCCTGTCTCAAAAAACCATACATACATAAGTAAATAAATAGTGTTTCAAAATTTCCGCATCACACAGTTACAGCTTCTGGGTGTTGTGACCATGGAAATGTGAACATGAAATGTTATTCTTTACATATTGCTTCCCCTTTTCTGGTTGACATAATAACTGTAAACTTTGCCCCCTCTTTTTGTACCTGCACAAGGCTTGGAACTTGGTTGGGTTGATATTTTGGGTCAAGAGCTCCAGGGGCCAAGGACTGTATTTCATCACATTCACCACTATAATTGATGCCCATTAAATCAATGAATGAATGAAAAATACCATGCTGTAATTCTTAGAATTGAGAGTTGCCTTGTGCCTGCTTTCCTCTGCTCTTAATAACGTGTATCAGAAGACTTCTTGCAATACCCCTGCAGATCCAGAAATTAAGACCCACACAGCTGTGATTTGCCCATGAGTGCCCAGCTGCTTAAAGTTCTATAAATATTTTCAACTTTTCTTTTTAGGGCACAGTATGCCTTGTATGTCAGTAAAGGAGGGTGGAAATGAATGTGATATGAAGAGAAGAAAAATGTTGAATTTGTTCATCACATTCAGGTTTTAAGTTAACTTTACAATTGCTGCCTAAGAAATAGATAATAAAATGGGTGACTCTCTTATTCTTGGGAGATGAAAATATGATTTCAGCTTTATTAACTGAGGTTGCAATGTTGAGATGATGCCAGCTTCCCTGCTGGGCAACCTACCGACATTTCACCTAGGCATCGAGTTTCCTGTTCCTCTGTCTGTGACCTTCCTGCTGTTCCCACTTTGCCAAAGGCTTGATCTCCCTCAGCTGTGTGAGCATCTGCCCTTTGTTGTACTTGAGCTGAGAATGATTCCAACATTTCAATTGCTCTTTTCCCGGTGAGCTCGAGAGACAGAGTGGAAAGCTGCGTGACAGCTGTTGGACTCTCCAGCCGGAAGATAAGGACTTTCCTAAAGCCCCGCACCTTTGAAGTCAGGGGCTTCTCTCTAGGTTGCTCTGTCTTTGAAGTTGTAGTCAGGCCTGCTGCTCTCCTTAGAGGTACAGTGGGATAGTCCACAGTCGTTTTAACATGGGACATCCTTTTGTGAGTAAAATAGAGAACTTTTTAAGACACTCGAGCCTGCTATTGCATTGGTCAGTTATTTATTGCCATATAGCAAAATGCCTCAAGACTTAGTGGGGTATGTGGTATTGTTACGATTGCTTACAAGTCTGTAGGTCATCTGGCAGTGGTTCTGCTCTGTGAGAGTTAGCTGATCTTGGCTGAATTTCCTCCTGTATCTATAGTTAGCTTCAAGGTCAGCTAATGCTGGCAGATCTGGGCTGAATGACCTCCCTTATATCTTTCAGTTAGCCAGTTTGGGGGTAGACGGATAGGATAGGGATGGCTGACTTATAGGAGTAGGGATAGAAGCATGGAAGCACTTCACTGGACCACTTAAGTCATATGGCCAGTCCAGTTTCAAAGGGTAGCAGCTGAACTCTCTCTCTCTCTCTCTCTCTCTCTCTCTCTCTCTCTCTCTCTCTCTCTCTCTGTGTGTGTGTGTGTGTGTGTGTGTGTGTGTGTGTGTATGGGAGAAACTACAAAGTAAAATGACAAGGCAATGGATTTAGAGAGGGTGGGATATTAGGTTTTCCAGGATGACAGAGTAGGTGATGTAGCAGGCCATGGTTCATTGGGAATGAATGCATGGGTGTGTGTTTTCAGAGTTGTAGAGTACAAGGAACTCAGGACCACGAGGGGTGCACCCACACACTAAGACAATGGGGATGATCTATTGGGATCTCACCAAGGCCAGCTGGCCTAGGTCTGAAAAAGCATGGGATAAATCCGGACTAGCTGAACATAGCGGACAATGAGGAATACTGAGAATTCAAGAACAATTGCAGTGGGTTTTTGATCCTACTGCACGTACTGGCTTTGTGGGAGCCTAGGCAGTTTGGATGCTCACCTTACGAGACCTGGATAGAGGTGGGCAGTCCTTGGGCTTCCCACAGGTCAGGGAACCCTGATTGCTCTTCGAGCAGATGAGGGAGGGGGACTTGATCGGGGGAGGGGGAGGGAAATGGGAAGCGGTTGTGGGGACGAGGCAGAAATCCTTAATAAATAAATAAATTTAAAAAAAAAGAAAGATATGTCTGATGGAAAAGAAGTATAAGACAGGTCCTGAGTAGTCATCCATGATAATGTAGTCCCTTTGTAACCATCACCTCTCGTTGGGGCTGTTATGAAGAATGCCAAGCTGCTTTACCCACTTCACAGGTATAATGAACTATTTACCACTGCCTTCTCAGAACCAGTACCAGGTAGTAAATGTCTATTTCCCCAGAGTGAGACCAGAATGGATGTGGTATAGTGCTTACTAATGTTCATTTGTTTTTTATTGTTTGTATCCAAATCCAAAAAAATGAATAGTGCTTATTTAGTCCAATTGTTAAGCTATTATGTTGTTTTTAGCACTGTTCTAGCCTTTAAATTGAAATAGTATGATTTTAAAAACTGAGTAATCCTTCCTGCCAGCACAAATACAAACCACTTAATGACTGTAATCATCAGTAAAGTGTGTCTTTTGTGTATTCACCTCACACTTGACATTCTCGTAGTCACTTTTCTCTCATTTTTAGTTCAAATTATCCTTTTGATAACCTTCAAGGGTCTAAATGATGATTAATACTTCCTGGTCCTACATGTATATCTTCAAGTTCTAGCCTTACCCAGCCCCCATCTGGCTCAAATGGCTCCAGATACATCATCCTTCTTAGTGAGCCTTGAAACACAGGTAGGTGCACCCTACATTAGGGTGATTGCATAAGCGGTTTCCTCTGCCTAGTGAATTTTCTTTTCATATGTTGCATTAATGCCCCTATCTCCTTTACTTATTTGGTCAGTTAACAAGACCCATACTTACTTCCTTATTTATTATAGCACTCTACAACCCTTTCACTCCAGTACTCCAAGCTGTTTTTCGTGCCACATAGTGTATATTTTCTTAACACTAATGCAGTCTGGCATGTTAGATGATTTACTCAGTTATATAAACCACACATTGTCTAATCCACCCCCTTCACGTGGAAAGTCTCTAATACCATTTCTGGATTGATGACTCACCGGAAGAGCTCAGAAAAGCCAGCATGTGGTCATAACCACTGCTATGATTCTCTTATACTGAGGAGATAGAAAGCAGAATGGATAAAGGCAAAAAAGAGTAGAGGGAGTGAAGCCTAAGGAAAACCAGGTACAGGCTTCCCAGAATCTTCTCCCAGTGATGTAAAAATATGTACTTCATTCCGCTGGGAAAGACCAGTGACAACTCCACTAGGGAAGCTCACTGGCGCTCAGTGCCTGCAGATCTTATTAAAGGCTGTTTAAGTAAGGACCCTCTTCCCACCATATATCAAAATTCGAGCTTCCCCAAATGAAAACAAGTGTTGAACATATGCCACATTGTTTATGCAAACAGCTGAGGCACAGGGAGACTTTCTTACCAGTCCTTGGAATGGTTGGCCACCGCATGCAGGTTTTCGAATTCCAACCAAAGGCCAACTTTCTAAGCAGGCTTTTTAAAGAAAAATAGCTGCTGGGATTACTCTATTAACCATTTTATCTGCGTCATGCGAAGGTATAAAGTTTTTGAGCACAGAGATCTATTTTGTATTCCATGGTATATCCCTGAGAACCATGCCTAGTGTGTAATGGGTGCTGGCTAAGTCCTGGTTGAGGAAATGAATGAAATACATCTTTTAGTAAATTCTCTGAGGTAGAAATATCATGCAAAGGATGAAAGATTCCCTAACTTACTCTCACAGGGAACTGGAATTGTCAGAAGTCTCATCTCACACCCAAGCAATTCCTTGTCTAGGGAGCCTAACACCAGCCTGTCTCCACACTCGAATCATATTTTCTGATGCTTTCACATGGAAGCATAGCATTACAATGGATTTTCAAATGCGTATGATGGAGTCGCTCAGCAGATGAATTGGAAAAGGCTCTGCAAGAATTCATTTGCGCAGGAGCAATACAACGAGAATGACCTAGTTATCTCTTTCCTGAGGCACTAACTCTCTTGGTATGTTTTTGCCTTTCTTTACCACATTTTTTGTTTTGCCATAATTAGTGCCTGGAAGAGAGTAAAGTGTTATCTTTAAACATGTCTGCTGAGCTAGTTGGGACTAAGAGTGTCCTAGATGTGCCTATGACTTTTCCTGGGGCTGGTTGTGGCATTCATGTCAACAATGTCTTTTCTTAATGGTTGTTCTTATAGGCAAAGTGCCCTGCCGAGGATTTCCCTTCCATATAAAGTACATTTCCTTCTTTCTTCTCTGAGTGCTAATCCTGGACCATTTTTCATTGTGACAATGTAAGCTCTTCAGTTTACCTATTATCCATGTGTTTTTAGGTAAAAAGCTCATTTTTCATTTCCTGAACTCGCTCAGTAATAGCTAATTTCAAAGTTACTTGTGTCAAGATTTTAGCCCATCTGGAAAGTCTGTTTCACCATAAATTTGCTTGTCACATTCTGAAGTTTTAATGGATGGGGTGAGTCATTTGTTTAAATTCGACAAAGAGCATCCTATCCAGGCTTTGTGTTTCTGCTTAAGATTGGTCACAGCTCAAAAACTACTCAATTGAATTCATCAGCAGAAAAAAAATGAGTGGCTTCTAAAATGAGTGCCACACTATCATGTTAGAATATAAATCTTACACTTGTCATTAAAATTAAGTTTTAATATCATTGCAGTAATATATTGAAATATTAATGCAAATACAATGTTATTTTTGTTCAAGAAGAATATTTTTTGTAAATTGAAGGGTAACTATGAATCTTTTGGGAGTTATTGAAAAATAATTTCACTACAAGAATCCATAATATGAAGATGAATTAATGTTTCTGGTTGTGATACGGTGAATTCTAGAAGAGAAACTGTCAAAGAGCATTCACCAGCAACTGATGGAGGAGGATCATTTGTCTATGTGTTAATTTTATTGGTTAATAAAGAAACTGCCTTGGCCTTTGATAGGACAGAAAAATTAGATAGGCAGAGTAAACAGAACAGGATACTGGGAAGAAAGCAGTGAGGTCAGTCGCCATGATTCTCCTACCCGAGACAGATGCAGGTTAAGAATCTTGCCAGTAAGCCACCACCTCGTGGTGCTACACACATTATTAGAAATGGGTTAATCAAGATGTAAGAATTAGCCAATAAGAGGGTGGAGCTAATGGGCCAGACAGTGTTTAAAAGAATACAATTTGTGTGTTGTTATTTTGGGTGTAAAGCTAGCCGTGTAGGAGCTGGGCAGGAACCCAGCCCGCAGCTCATTCTACAAGCAACTTACACAAATTTCTTGGCTTTGAGAGAAATGTTTTAAATACAGGAATTTAGTCGTTTTGATGAGCTTGGGTTAGCACTTCTGGAGACATTAAATATAAAGCTTATATGGAAAAAACTAGTGGAGATGAGCATTTGGAAGGTGGGAGCAGGAGGTTCAGGATTTCAAGGCCAGCTTGAGGCACACAGTGAAAGCCAGCTTGAGCTATAAGGGACCTTACCTAAAAAATATCCCCCAAATGGAATCACATATCAAAGTATTATCAGCTAGACCTCTTTACTATGGTGATTTTTCAAAGAGGTGTTTGAAATTGATACAGAAAACTAATAGGAGAACATAGAAGTAAAGTCCAGGTGTTTTGTATTTTAGGTCTCTGTACTACCTTGGTCCATTTTTAAATTCTAAGGCAGTGCTTTCCATTTTTCAGCAGGCATCCAAGTCACCCAAAGGACTTCTTAATACAGACAGCTGGGTTTTATAGTAGAGTTTCTGCCTCCAAATGTCTAGAATAGAGCCAGAGAATTTGCATTTCTGTAAATTTCCCAAATGATAGGCTGATGGTGTTTAATCAGTGAACATGCTAGGAACCGTTGGTTTAGAAGAATGTAGAGAGGACAGCAAGTAGACAGAATTGGCTGTGGAATTTCTTATAGGTTAAGAGAAAATAGTGGATGGGTGGATGGATGGATAGCATGAGCAAGTCCTGGACACGTCGGTACTCAAAGAATGGGAGTCTATTGGTACATTTGGTTTGCTTAACTTTACTACTAGAGTGGTTGCCTTACAAATTTCATTGTTAGATTTATTTTTTTATATGTGTAAGTGTTGTGTCTGAATGTGTGTATGTGTACCACATATATACACAAGGCTCACAGAGATGAGCTCAAAAGAGGACACCAGATCCTCTAGAAATAAACTTTTGGGCAGTTGTGAGTCACCATGTGGATGCTGGAGATCAAGCCCAGGTCCTCTGGAAACAAGTGTTCTAAACCACTGAGCTACAAAACTACTTAGATGTTTCTAGGTCATGCTCCATCAATGAAATCATTGAGTAAAGAAGATTTTGGAAAATTCATGTCAATTAGAAGCAAATCCATAACTAAGAAATTCTTTGTGATATAAAGCAATGGGTGATTGTAAATACTTCTTTAGAACCCCAAATCTTCACCAGGAGGTTTTGAAATTCTTTTTCCATTTTGAATATTCACATTAACATACAAAAAAGGGAACCAAAGCCGGGCGGTGGTGGCGCACGCCTTTAATCCCAGCACTCGGGAGGCAGAGGCAGGCGGATCTCTGTGAGTTCGAGACCAGCCTGGTCTACAAGAGCTAGTTCCAGGACAGGCTCCAAAACCACAGAGAAACCCTGTCTCGAAAAAACAAAAAAAAAAAAAAAAAGGAACCAAAATGATGACTGAAAAGAATAAAAGTGGGCAGTTGAGTTGATACAGAAAATTGCAGTTAAAATAAGAATATAATTATCCCAAATTGTGTTTGTCAGTAATACTTAACAAATTAGTTGCCAGAAACATGCTTCTAGTTTTCTTGAATGCTGCAGAATGGGAAAATTTCCTAATACGATTAAATTTGAAAACCAAATTCTCTTAGTGGAGTATGTAAGTAACATATCGCATATTGTTGTGATAAAATGCCATGCCCAAAATTACCTTGGGAAGAAAATGGTTTGTTTCATCTTACAATTTGTAGTCCATCGTCTAGGGACATCAGAACAGAAGCTTAAGGCAGAACTTGGAGGGGAGGCAGGAGCTGATGCAAGGCCATGGAACAGGGCTGCTTACTGGCTTCTTATCCATGCCTTTCTTGCTCAGCCTGCTTTCTTATAGCACCCAGGGGTGGACACCCACAGTGAGCTGGTCCCTCCCATATCAAACATCAATCAGGAAAATGCTCTACATGCTTGCACATGGGCCAGTCTGGTGAGGGCATTTTCTCAATTGTGGTTTCCTCTTCCCAAATGACTCTAGCTTGTGTCAAGTTGACACAAAACTAGTCAGCACCGGTGAAATAGGATCCAAAGCTAAAATGGTGACAGCTGTGTTAGAGTTCTTTGATCCTGTGGCAAAATACAGGGAAAAGCAGTTCAATGCAGAAAGGGTGTCATTTAACTCACAGTTTCAGAAAAATTCTTTCATAGTTGCTTAACTGTATCGCTTCAGGGCCTGTAGATGGAGCATTTTGGTGATAGGAACAGGTATGTTCTGGAATAAAGAAGGCACCTCATGGCAGCCTGGAAGCACAAAAGCCTGAGATAAGGCATAACCTTCAAAGGCACCCCAGAAACCCATTCTTCTAAAAGATCATACTTTCTATAGTTTCCACCACCTCTCAGTAGTAAGAGGAGAGACTTCAATTAGGAGTCACTCAGTGAATGAATCCATTGATTAGATCAGAGAAATTATGATTCAAGCACTCCTTAAAAGTCAATCAGCTGTCAAGCAAACATTATAGATATAAAACTTTGGGATGGGATGAACACTTCATATCTAAACTATAGAAACATTCATCCCCTCCACCTCTATCCAAGAAACTTTCATCTGCTAAAAGTAGACTCATATTTTCTTTGCTGTTCTTTCTGTGTTTAATTACTGATGTTATAATTTAATTACAGCATTTATTCTTTTCCTCCCTGTTCTCCTTAAAATTCATGGCAGTCTTTTTTATTTATTGTTATTTGCATGTGTATATGCACATATATGTTTGTATATTTCTAAAATATGACCTATCAGTCGCTCTAATGTTATCTGAATGTATGTTTTCAGGACTGTATGGTACTAATCAACCAGTTGGTGTGCTACACTTCCCTGGGAAAGGCCACTTCTCCTGCTCCCGGATTTCCTCACTTATTTATAGTTCTTTGTGTGGGGTTGACACCTGGGACTTCTGTCTGTCCATTTTGGCATGTTCATTGGTTAGACCTGTATTTTCACTCGTAATTCATAATTATGGGAGGAGAGAAGAGGAACAAGAGAAAGGAACGTAAACCGCAGAGGTGGATTTTAGGACATGAGAAAACACTGAAGTGTGAGATTCTGTTAACAGCTTCAAAGGACAAAGAAATTGCAAAATGGGGAAGGGGTTTGCAGAAATGTTATTGTGAAGTGCTAATGGATTTCTATTATTGTACATTGAAAGACAAGTAAAAAAGGGAACTTCTTTTTTGATTATCTGTGGCTGTTATGGAGACATTACTCCAAGATTGGACCATGTGGGTTCTTAGAATTAATGCTCCATCTCCACTGTAATAAAATTTGTTTTTCAGAGAGAACCATGGGAATCCATAGAAAATTAAGTTTCTAAGGAAACCAGGATAGATGGGATAAGAGCAACATTATCAGTTAGCATATACTTATAGTCACCTGAAAACTCTTGCTATTGGTGACTTAGGAAATTCTCTCCATTGTTACAGTAGAATTGGGGAGAGAAGTAAAAGGATGGAAATACAGGATAGAACTCAACATTAAAACCTTCATAAAATAAGAAAATACACCCTGTTTTAAAGGTTTGATAAAAAAACCTTTGAGTCTGATTTCTAATCCTTGGAAACCAAGTATATTTGTTATCTACAGTTGTTGTTTTTTTTTAAAATGACCCCAAAATTTAACATTCCAAAATAACAACAATCATTTACTTTGCTCAAAAGTTTGCAATGTGGGTAGGATTCAGCAGATTAGCTTGCCTCGTCATTGTCTGTTTTGAGCCAGGTGAAACAAAAGAAGTTGTTAGCATTAACCTGTTACCTTTCCAACCAGCCATGGCTTCTCTCAGCACATTAAGAAATTCACCAAGTTTAGAACTTTTCCTATATGTAGTAGTTATATGTTCATGTATATGTGTATGTGTGTATGTATGCATGTATACACTCTCACCCCCCATTCCCACTTCCACATTCCTTATCTTAATTTTTCTTACCAGAAGGTACACTCTGGAATAAGGACTTGAGAACAGTTTATTTGAAATGTGATTCCAGCATGAACACTGAGGGAGTGTGTGATCATACACAAGGCGTTGCTGTGAAAAACTGGGACTTAGCTCCATGGAAATGTTCAATAGATAATGTGGAATGCCCACCCACATCAATAAATGATCAAGACAATGCCAGCTAGACCTCTCTGCAGGCCAGCCTGATGGCTTATTCTTCAATTGAGGTTTCCTTTTCCAAGGTGACTCTAGGTTGTATCAAGTTGACAGCAAAAACTAACCAAGACAGTCATGAAGCTTCAATATCACTGTGCTGGATGGAAATAGTTCAGATGGTGTCAAGGCAAGATCAGTTGTACCCGTTTTCTCCAGAATGTTTGATAGTACTTCTCTGTCAGAGTTCTCTAGATAGTCGAGAATCTCTTCTTGTTTTAAATATCCAATGTCAAAAGGTAAAAATTGGTGTGTTATTCATTCATAACTCTGAATGGTACTGCATTGTTCAGCAGACAGTTACGGAAATGATCGTGTGATAATGTTTTGTGTCATCAGATAGCCAGGCAGATAGTAAAGGTTTTTTAATAGCATCACAGGGTCTCCTCCAGGTGGTGCTGAGTATATGAGAAGGTTAAGAGGGCCACCTCCCTGCATTTGTAAGGCTGGCTGTAAAGTTCACCAGAGACCAAGAAATGGTGATAAGGTAGTAAAAGCAGTAGTAAGGCAGTTTCAGTTTTATCATGGGGATGTTGTCGAGAGTATTGAATTGTTTGACCCCTGAGTGTTTGGGCCTGCTAGACTGTACCTCCTGTGACTGTCTACACTTGTCAGTTGGTACTCCCAAATGTTTTTCTGACTTCAGATGACCTTCCCATTTTCAGTGGATGTGATGCTTCTAATCTATTAGAAATTGGAAACCAGATATCTTGACTTCCCGAACGATTGTTCTCTCAAAAAGGCCTTCTCCATCTAAAACAGCATACCCCATTTCTACACAACCTCAGCCCTCCTCATGCTGCTCTTCTCTGTGGCACTTGTTTACCTGACATGGCACATGCAGTTGTTTCTGTTCTATAGTCTGTTTTCTACAGTTTAATCTTCTACAGTCTATTTTCTACACTAATAGTGCAAGAGTCAGGAAGGCAGGGGTTCTGTTGATTTAGGTAACCTGTGTCCTACAAGTAGAACACTACCTATCTCAGGGGAAGCTTTTAAGATTTATGGAATGAGTGATGATAGTAGCAAATAAGAGGCTGGAGAGACTGAGTAGGTTCATTCCTATCACCTAATGGCAGCTTGCAACTGTCTGTATCTTCATTCTCAGGGAATCCAGTGCCCTCTTCTGGACTTTATAGGCACCCTGCACTCATGTGGCACACAGGTGTACATGCAGGCAAAACACTTACATACATACAAATAAAGAAATCTTTAAAAAATAAATGATACTCTCTCTCCTTCTGCTCCTTATTTGGACCTTGAGATTTCAGTCTGGTGCTCCAATGTGGGTCTCTGTCTCCGTCTCCTTTCATCGCCTGATGAAGGTTAATATTCAGGAGGATGCCTATATGTTTGTCTTTGGATTCACCTTCTTATTTAGCTTCTCTAGGATCACGAATTATAGGTTCAATGTCCTTTATTTATGGCTAGAAACCAAATATGAGTGAGTACATCCCATGTTCCTCTTTTTGGGTCTGGCTTAACTCACTCAGGATAGTGTTTTCTATTTCCATCCATTTGTATGCAAAATTCAAGAAGTCCTTGTTTTTTACTGCTGAGTAGTACTCTAATATGTATCACGAGCAAGGAACTCAGGACCGTGAGGGGTGCACCCACACACTGAGACAATGGGGATGTTCTATCGGGAACTCACCAAGGCCAGCTGGCCTGGGTCAGAAAAAGCATGGGATAAAACTGGACTCGCTGAACATAGTGGACAATGAGGACTACTGAGAACTCAAGAACAATGGCAATGGGTTTTTGATCCTACTGCACGTACTGGCTTTGTGGGAGCCTAGGCAGTTTGGATGCTCACCTTACTAGACCTGGATGGAGGTGGGTGGTCCTTGGACTTCCCACAGGTCAGGGAACCCTGATTGCTCTTCGAGCTGATGAGGGAGGGGGACTTGATCGGGGGAGGGGGAGAGAAATGGGGGTGGTGGCGGGGAGGAAGCAGAAATCTTTAATAAATAAATAAATTAAAAAAATGATACGTTTCCTTTTTATTGCTGTATACCTTACTTGTAACAAAGCACACAGGTCTTAATAGTTTGATATACTGAATATTGTGCTATGTGCATACATTGTAACTTCCCCCTACTCTGCAAGCTCCTTCTTATACTTCCAGTTCTAGATCTCCCCGAAAAGATAGCCATTCATCCAAATTTCACTGATCATGGATTTATTTTTATGACTTGAATTTCATATAAATTGATCTGTGTTTCTCTTGCTTTTGTGTTTCAGGCTTATCAATATTGTGTCAGTTAAGTTCATCATGCTCTGTACTGGAGCAGCTCATGCCCTTTTACTCCCTGTGATTTTCACTGGGTAAATAATATATTTTTTTATTTAGTTTATTTAGTTCATTCTACTGATATGCAGGCTGTATTCAGGCTTTGCTGTTATGGAAAATGAATTTTGAGATAGATTTGATGGCAACCCTATTGGGTGGTGTTTTTCAATACTTCATTTTGTCAGTTTTATATTTCTACAGCTGCCCCTTTTCTTCTTACAGCATTTTTATTTGTACTTGGCCCTGATGTCTGTCCAAAACTAAATCAAATTTATAAAACTCCCATGTACTGATGGTAGGGAAATCTCCCATTCCTGTGGTTCATCTCAGAATATAAATACAGAGTGCTCGTTTGCTTTCCGAACATTGGAAACCCTTTTCCTCAACCCCTGTTTTGTCCTTGGTTCTTGTTTGCTTTTTGCTAACATCTTTCATTTAGTCACTAAGTGAAATGTAAGTCACTTAGTCACTTACCCACTAAGTCTTAGTGGATGTATCTTCAGGGTTAATGTGTTTTAGAGCCACGGTTCTCGATCATGGCTGCACATTATAATCGCTTGGGGAATTAAAAAAAAATCTCATACCTAGGCTTCACTCGGAAACATTTAAATAAGCACTCGAGGGTGAGACTTTGTTACCAGAATTTTTGAAAAGCTCTTCAGCAGTTCTAATGGGTAGGCAAATTTGAGAGCCATTGCGTGACACAGATTATCCTAGGAAATAGTACAGCCATGTAGGATTCCACTCGCCCCTCAACTCATCAGGCAAAATCAATTTGTTTCCACATAGCCTGCCAGATGGGACTCTTTTCAGTGCTGTCAGCTTTATAAATCTCAAACAGTAATTTATATGATATCTGTGTTAAAATGGAGAAGTTAAAGAATGTGACTTTTTATTCAAACATATTAGACATTTTGTGATGTCTACAGCAGCATTAGTTAAAGTGTGACTGATGAATTACAATTTAGAGTCTTCATTTAAGCTCTAGACTGTTGGCAGGGAAGCCTTGACTGTCTCAGTGGTGCTTAGGAGAATGCTGTGACTTTTTCTTTTTCCAATGAGACTACATGTAAGCAGAATTAGATCCAAGTTACAAATACTTTAAGGTAAGAATCCATTGTTGTTGTTGTTTTTTTTTTTTTTTTTGAGATAGGATCTCCACTATTTAGCCCAGGCTGGCCTCACCATCATTATCTCCTTGCAAGAGTACTTACATTACAGTCATGTATTGTTGTGGCTTTCTTTTCTTTATTTTTTCATCCTTTTTTACTCATTTTTATTAGTTCTTTGAGAATTTAGTACAATGTCTTTTGATCACATTCACCTCACTCCCTTCCCCCAATTCCTTCTAGATCCATTCTTTTCTTCTCCCACTCAACTTTGTGTAGCCCCTTTTTAAAAAATCATCTTCCTGACAGCACTCAACTATATTCTGTCTACTGCAACCCAGTATTTCCCTCTTTGTTCTGAAGACATGGTTTTGTGCATTTGGATGCTAACCTTCAACTTCTAAACCCCACCTCCCCTCTCTCTCTCACTGGATTACAGGCTTAAGATAGCACACCAAATTTTACTCATTACCTTTTGCTTTTGATTGATATTTATTCTGTGCACTTACAACTCAAGTGAATCCTCACTGTAACAACTGTAGTCGGATTGAGTGTTATACCCTGTTCTAAGCTTTATATGTGTATTAATATATTGATTCATTTATGTTGTGGGACAATAGTCTTTTATTCTGTCACTTGTATTATTTTTAACAAAATGCTGATTGGCCAGTAGCCAGGCAAGAAATGTAGGCAGGTTGACAGCTACCAGGCAGGAAGTAGAAGCGGGGCAACAAGAATTCTGGGAAGAGGGAAGTTTCAGTCTGTAGTAGTCACCTAAACACAGAGGAAGCCAGACACAGAGCAAGCAAGATGTGACTGCCTTGCCGAAAAAGGTACCAAGCCATGTGGCTAACACAGACAAGAATTATGTGCTAATATAAGTTATGAGTTAATAAGAAGCCTGAGAAAATAGGCCAATTAGTTTATAATTAATGTAGACCTCTGTGATTTCTTTGGAACTTAACGACTGTGGGAACCAGGTAGGACAGAAACCTCAGTCTACACATTTACTTCTCTCAATAACCCTTTATATTGAGTTTTATCATCCCCATTTTGTAGGATTAAAAAAAAAAACCTAAGGCAAGTGCCTGGGCCTCATAGAAGGTAAGTGTGAGGACTTGGATTCATACAGATTGACCTCAGAGCCTGTTTCCTTATGTTCGTAAAAGTCACCTAGGGATCTTGTAGTAGTTCAGAATCTGGCTTAGTAAGTTTGGGTAGGATTCAATAGCCTACATTGCTAATGAGTACCTAGATTGTGCTACTGCTGCTAATTCATGGACCATATTTTGAGAAATGAGGTTCTGGCCTTTGAGGTAATTTATATTATCCCCATTTTCAGGTGATACTATGGGGCTCAATGAGAATAGTGTTTTCTCTATCTTCCTATAGCAAATATACAATAAAGCTGTACTTGGGATTCCTGCTGTTGGGGTTCAAAAGTTATTACTTAGTGACTGTGATTGAAGTCCTTGGAAATGACTATTAAATGACTAATTCAGCTGTCATTCAGAATTGGGGCCAATAGTCTACCACTGTATAGTCAAAAGTTGAAAGGAAATTAATAGAATTCAAGTAATATGTACCTTTTCATTTCGACTTTTGTAACATTAGAAATAAATCTAGTATCAGTCATTACCTTTGCCACAGTTTCTTCTCATGGTTTAAACAGGTTGTTTGACCAACGCTTTTAGCAAGGAATCAAAAGAAAACAGCTCAGCAAGTTTTTATTGAGGGTATTACTCCATGGTCTTTTTATCATTGCATTTGCTTTTGAGAAAGTAGCACTTTCCTAGCATTCTGCTGATATAGTTCTTATTAAATTGTCTGAATAGCAATACCAGCAGATGTTGGTGGAGACTGCTTGTTCATTCCCGCCTACCCAGATCACAAAATAATCACTCCAAAACTATATTATTTGCAATACCGTTTGGCCAATAGCTTAAGCATGTTTTTAGCTAGCTCTTATATCCTGAACCAACCCATCTCCATTAATCTGTGTATCACCATGTGGCTGTGGCTTACCTGCAGGGTTCCAGTGTGTTTGTCTCTAATGGAGGCTACATGGCTTCTCTCTGACTCCACCTACTCTCTCCTCCTCTATCTTCTTGGAACTCTTGCCTTGTCTTATTCTGCTAAGTCACTAGCTAAAACAGATTTATTCATTAACCAATAAAAGCAACACAGAGACAGAAGGACTTCCCAAACCAAGCAGATATAGAAACAATATTTGTTCACAAATAATGCTACTATTTGAGATTTTGTCACTGGCAAAGGGATTATTTTCCATTACAGAGTGAAAAGAAGTATTTCCATTAGTAGCCTAGACTCACACTCAGTATGTTTGTGTGGTGTATGTAATTTTGGTCTCACCCCCACATTATGTCCTCAGATCACAAATTTCCCTCATGAGGGGTCTTCCACAAACAAGACCCATCAAAATAAGAATCAAATTTCATGTTCCCTACAAGAGTTTAATCATTAATGTTCCAGGAAGACCTCTTCTGTACTAACTCCCACCATTCTGAATAATGTTTTGCAACCAAATAATACAAATACATGACAAAGAGCCTTTGCCTGGAAGGAAATTTATTTACTTATTTATTTTAAGAAGCACTTCTTGGCTAAGAGAGGTTGAAGTAATGAAGTGTGTAATATAAACTATGTGACCCATAAAATTGTGTGACTCCATTCAACAGAAATCAAGGGTGAAATCCTCAGGTCTCCGTATAATGTCAGTGAAATACTGGTCTATTACACTTATTAATGCTAGAATAATAATATAATAATAATACCAATCTGCATATTGGTGTCTGTACTCACTCATTCACTTGCTCACTCAGCTACTTGCTAAAGGATTTGTTTGTATGTGTGGCAGTGATGGTGGAACTTAACCAAGGACCTCATATATACTAAGCCTAAGTTCTGCCACTGAGATGTATGCCTTAAACCTTCTAAAATAGTGAGAAGGGTGGTGTGTGTGTGTGTGTGTGTGTGTGTGACTGGGATAGACAATCTTGGGAATAATAAAGAGCATAAGATAGTCTCTGTTCTCAAGTTCACAGGTTTCCTGGGGACACAACAGAAACAAGAAGAGCACCAGAAAGATGATGTATGATAACAATAATACAAACACTATGCAGTGTTTCCTCAGAGAGAATGGCCCCTGAACCAAGCATGTTGTTGTAATGTGGGGAATTGTTTTTTGTTTTTATTTTAAAATTGTCATTAATGAATTAAATTTTATTGTTGGTATTCAATTCATATATATTGCATTCTATAATAGCATTATTTTTTCACTTTCACTAGCTCCTACCCCTCCTTCTGCTTCCAAAAAGCCACACCCAACTTTCCTATCTTTTTGTTTTTTTCATTACCCACATGGACGTAGATGTGGAGCTATCCAATGAGGTATGGGCAGCTCACTAATGGCTAAGCTACTGAAGACAATGGCTCCCCCCCTGCCCCCAGCAGTCATCAACTGTCAATAGCTCCCTGGAAGCCTCTCCCCCACCTCTGAGCCATAAAAAGAGTGATATGCATATCCTTTTTAATGCTGAGCACTGGATAGCCACTTATTCTGGGCACCTTGATCAGCCATGCATGAATCTCTGCATTAACCACCTGTTCACTTCAAAAAGTTGCTTCTCTGATAGAGATGGAGGACAGCACTAGCCTATGGGTGTAAACATATACATTTAGAAGATGGCTGGACAATATATAGGAGCTTATTTTTAAAGTTGCATATTGAGCCCCTCCCCTACATTAAACCTACTAATCAGAGCTTCTATGACTTGGGGTCCATTTTGAAAGGCTCCTTGGGTGATTTAATGACTGTGGTGATTTCAAAAGATGTTCTCCAGAGAATGAAAAGATTAAGACCATAACCATAAAAGCTTATAATTCTAAAAGGGAAAGTGGATATGAAAAAGAAATAACCACACGTACATCAGGAACATTCACTCATGTGGCTGCTAGGAAAAGGAGAGAAAAGGAGATGCGTTGCTCAGCGGCAGGTTGGAAGGCCTATGAAATGCTTCCTAGGGGCCCTTTGATGAGGAAAGGTTGTCAACTCAGAATGCGTTTGACTCTAACAGAAAAGGTGACCAAGAATAACATAAGGAGAGTTGTTCCTTCTCACACTAGTGTTGTAAAAGGAACAACAGGCCTGCTTTTTGTCCCTCCTGGCTCCTGGCCACCCGACTAGCTTATATCCCGAAATAACAACATACAAATTGTATTCATTTAAACACTGCCTGGCCCATTAGTTCTAACCTCTTATTGGTCAACTCTTACATATTTGTTTAGCCCATCTCTATTAATATATATCTCCACTTGACTGTGGCTTACCGGCATAAGTCTAACCAGCATCCATCTTGGAGAGGAGAGCCATGGTGTCTGCCACACTGCCTTCATCCTCCCAGAATTCTATTCTGTCTGCCCTGCCTACCTATGTTCTGACCTATCAGGCCAAGCAATTTTCTTTATTAATTAACCAATGAAAGCAACAGATAGATAGAAGACCCTCCTACACCACACAAGTAATCTGGAAATATGTTATAGAGATAATCCGTTATCCATTACAGAGCAATGAACTAGTTCTGAGTCAGGTATGTAAGGACTAGGTTCTGACTCAGTGTCTTCTGTAGTCCTCTTCTTTCCCACAGACCATGGTCATGAGATTCTAGATTATGGAGCTCTAAGAATCACATCTTTGTCCAACTATATTCAAATGCAAGAATCAGAGAGACATGGCACAGATATTCTACTTGTTTATCAAAGAGACAACTGTTTTCTAGAAACCTCTAAGCAAATCTCCCTAGTGTCTCATTGGCTAAAGTCAAGACATACAATTTCTAACACTTTGAGATCTGGTCTACTTTCCATTACTACTAGGTATGCCACCCATATTTAAAAGAGCATTTCACTGTTAGTAGGAAACATGTTTTCTTAAGTGACAGTTTTAGGATAAGTCCTCCATGGCTTATGATTCTAACTGACTTTAGTGGATGTGGCTGTAGTTACTGTTAACTTGACAGCATCTTGAGTCACCTAGGAGATGGACCTCTGTGTAGATAAGACTATTCCCTGTACAGGTGACCTTGGACTGTTTAAGTGGAAAGAGGGAGCTGGGAAGGAGCTTGCATTTTTCTCTGCTTCTTGACTGTGACTGCCGTGTGACAGCTTCAAACTTCTGTATTGTTTTCCCCACAGTGATGGGCTGTACCCTTGAATTGTGGGCTGAGGAATCTGTTCGACCTTTCAGTTTCTTTTTGTCAGGCTATGCTTTCATTGTAATAGGGAAAGACACTAGTATTGCAGGTGAAAGCAAGTGTAAGGGCTTTCCCAGAAGGGAAAACATGGAAAGTGAAGTGTAGGGATTAAAATAGTTACTCAGCCAGTTTGAATGAGACTCAGGGGACTTACAAAGAATTCTGAGCCATTTAAAAGTACATGGGCCTAGGAATACTAACTAGCATGCACAAGTCCTCAGGTTTACTCCCTAGAAATGCAAAAATAAACAATGAAAAATAATTATTTGGAATATTTTAGTCATTTGTAATCTCATGTTGAAGCTCAGTTTACGAAGGAGTTGAAAGCATTCTTTAGTCCGAAGTAGAGTGGGATGCCTATGGCTGGCCCCATAGGCCCAGACAAGGGAAAATAGAAATAGTGAGTGTGAACTGAAGGAAAGCAGCAAAATTTCAAAGTTGTCATTTGGGGGAGATTAGGACACGTACAAATATGGGCTTAAATTTAACTGAACCAATGTATTTTGAGGTTATATGTTCATAATGTAGTACCTTAGTAGAAAATGTGAAACCTGCTAATTAAGAATGATCTCTTAGTGACATGATTTGGTCTTGATTAGGGAAGGGAAAAGAAGTTTGCAAGCTTTGCTTTCTCGTATGCAATCCTGTTGTCAGGTAGGAGTGCTCTCAGTGGAAGTTGCTTCTGATCCCATCACCCCCAGAAATGGAAAGCAACTGCACAGAAGCCCCATTAAGCACTCTGTGTACTCAGACTCTTGCCTGCACCATCCCCTCTTCTTCTTCCTTTATATCCATCTACCAAAAGCTCCACTCATTTCTTCTCTTTGGAGAATTTTCCTTCCGTATTTCAAATCCCCCATCCTCATAGAAGCATGCTAGCAATTGATCACTCCTGACTAAAATGGTTTTTTCTCTTAATATTCTTTAAGACTCTCCCAAGGAGAGTTCTGGGGCACACATGTGAAGAAATAAAGCGAGGAAGCCCCTAGGAATGCAGATAAGCAGCCTCATGTGAGATGGCTTGGGATTTTCAGATGTGTCTGCCATGTCCAGAGTACTCAGCATTCTTGATCTAGAAGTTGATGTCCACTTCTAGAGTTAGGAATTCCTGCACTCTTATGGCTTTCTTACTTTCCAAAGCTGTGGAGAATTTAAAAATATGGTCAATACTATAGTATTAACCATGATGAGATCATGGCCATAGACAGATGATTCAGCTACTTTCTTCAATCATTTCAGTCTAGAGAGAAGAGATGCTTTGTACTGAGTAATAAGATATTGTCTCCAGGGACTGGAGAAATGGATCAGCAGTTAAAAGTGTTAGGTGCTCTTCCAGAGGACCTGGGTTCAATTCCCAACACCAACAACCTCTTCCAGCAGATCTGAAGTCCTCTTCTGGTCTCTGTGGGCACCAGACACACATGGAGACAGACCACCCATAAATATAAAAATAGAATAAAATTAAAAACTTGAAGGATACTGTATCCAGAATAATTTTCCAGTTTCTCCTTCATAACAGACTCCAGAAGTAACACAAAGGGCTGGGGAAATGTGTATACCTTTCTATACAGATCTCTGCAAACCACAGCCTTGCTTCTGACATTGATAGCCTCCTTATGTAATTTACATCCAGTTAAGAAACCCTTAATACAAAATCTCATTTTTTCCCACATTATGCCAAGCTGCTTTGGGATCTCTGAAGAACAAGTCCCCCATGTCTTCCTGCCATTATTTGAGTCCTTGGGAACCCTGTACTGTTTGAGTGGCCCTACTGTCACTGTCTCATTATTCATGCCTTGACGTCGTGCTCCATCTCAGCTATCTTTTCAGACAGCACAGAACTTGACCCGGCAGCTGCAGAACACATAGTCTTGCTTGACGTGTAAGTTCGAGATGTTTTGCTGTTTCTGAAGGGCACTGATTCTGTAAGCATTCTGGGCCTACAAGTATTATATTCCAGAAAACTCCTTACTAAAGAAAATTCTAGTTGAAGGTCACCTTTATGGTGGAAATAAGTGTTGGTGGATCAATGGCAACACATTATAAATACTTTCATGTTTACTGAATTAGAACATTAAAAGCAGCATTAAATAGAGTATTGATAACATTTGCCGTCTTAAATTAATAATGTTATTTTTTTCAATTTCCCTCAGCTCACTGGAGAATTGTGTCTTTCTTCCCTGCTATTTCAGTTAAATGATTTGTTTTGTTGTGGCAAATATTAATGTATTAAATGATAACTGTGGGCTCTATCTGACCCTTACATCTAAATGTCTTGATTTTATAACAGAAAATAGTTGACCCTGACTTCAAGTGGTCCACCTTCCTGAGCCCCTGTACCCCAAGGGCACGAAGGCAGGCATGTGTAGGCTCGAGGTTTCGAAACGACTGTTCTGACTCCGACTCATCTCAGCCCTGCTCCTTTGCACTTCACAGTAGTGCCCTCTCAGGCCTGCTTCTGCAGTTTGGGCCAAACCATCATTCACAGTTCCGGTCATGTGCCTCTCAGAAGTCCTCTGAGCATATTTCTATTTTGTCCTTCCCAAGACACCATTTCCTCCTTTGTTTAATCTGGTCCTCATCTATTATTTCATCCCCTAATTCTCGACTTCCTGTTTTTTTTTTTTTCCTAAGAGCCCCCAAAGCACAAAATTACCATCCCAGCTTGGCATTTTCTGGAATCTCAATTCTTATGAAGAAGACAAGGTTTCAAATGTGTGTACATGAGAATAACTTTAGTTGAGAAGCAATTTGGAGACTCGTAATGGAGATTTTACGATGCTTTTATGCTGACACTTTGGCTTGTTGCACAACCCATCATTGATCTTAGGCAAGTTAGTTCCTTCTCTAGAATCAGTAGAGACTGTTTCCACCTTGCCATATACTATTAGTGGAGATTTTCCAAAAAAGAGTGACTTTCTGTTGTATGTTTTCTTTATAGCTTTTAGCCTACACAAATTTTTAAAAAGATTTATTTTATGTATGTGGGTTTTTTATTTCTTTTATTTTTGAGATAATTACATCATTCTCCCTACCCTTTCTTCTCTTCAAATTCTATGTACCCCTTCTTGCTTTCCTTCAAATTCAGTTTCTTTTTTTCATTAATTTTTTGTTTTACACACACTCACACACTTACACGCTCAGTCTGTTTAATGTTAGTTATATGTATGTTTTCAGGACTGACCATTTGATTTTCAATAACCATTTGATGTGCTCTTCCCTAGGAAAGACTATTTCTCCCTCTCTCACATTCATTCAGCTCATGTTTAGGCAGTCATGTTGATGAGACTTTAGAGGTGCATTTTCTGACCTTCCTAGGAGACACAATTTCACAGAAAATGGTTTGTTCCTCCCTCTCATATATTCATTTCACCTCCTCTTCTGCAATGATCTCTGAGCCTTAGGTCAGGAGTTGTGATGTAGATAAATCCGTTGGGGCTGGGCTTCACAACTCCATGTTGATTAGTTATGGTTTTCTCTAATGGTCTCAGTCTGTTACCAAGTGAAGTCTTTTTGATGAGGGGTGAACTACACTTCCCTGTGGGTACAAGGCTAAATATTTAGCATGTACTTAAGGATTACGCTGGGTCAGTAAAGTGGAAGTTCTAGGTTCTTTTCCAAGATCTATGACTTCACTAGCCCTGGGTAGTTGGCTAGGTTTCTGATGCCAATTATGATCTCCCTCTTGTTGAGCAGATTATAGTCCAATTACAGAACTGTTTGTTACTACCAAGGTATGTTTGCCACTACTAAATCCTTAGGCTTATTGTGTTATGCTAGTTGTTGTTGTGGCTCATGGGCATCATATCTCAGTAGTACTGTTGGTTTATTCACCATTTGGAAGCTTTTGGTACTATGAAAGTTAGTCCTTAGGGAGAAGGCAATCAGGTCAGTTCTAGCTTAGGGGTCATTGGGCCCTGTGTCTGAAGTGTATATTATTTTCAGCAAAAAGGACTTACCTTTCACCTCTGAGTGGCAACCAAGACAAATAACAATAGCCTTTAAGGTTTTCGGAGGCTCTCGGACAACCATAACTAATTTAATAGAGGGATTCTCAACCATGATGCCAGTTTATCCTATCCTGTCCTGTCCTATCCTAAACTATGTTATCCATCATATGTATGTATGTGTGTATGTGTGTGTATATGTATGTATGTATGTATGCATGTATCTATCTATCTATCTATCTATCTATCTATCTATCTATCTATCTATCTATCTATCTATCTTTACTTATTTTAGTCTTGTTTACCTATTTGTTTAGGCTGAATCTTTCTTTTCCTTTTATTGAAAAGGGATATTCTCACATAATCTATCACAATTACAGTTTCCCTTCCTTCTACTCCTCCCATTTCTTCCCTGCTTTCCTTCCTATCCCAATTCACCCCTTTCTATCTTACATTAGAAAGCAAATGGATTTCTAACATATAATAATAAAATATGGTAAGATAATTAAAAAAACGAACACACCAGAATAAAAGAAAACAAACAGAAGAAAAAGAGCCCAGCCCAAAGAATGGCAAAAGAAACAGATTTAGACAAAGAGACATGTTCTTTCAGACATTATGAAGAGAGAAACCTTGAAACACTTAAACGGGATGTGTCCATCAAATTCCTTTTCTCAGAGCCCAGGGTACACCGCAGAAGAGGAGCTAAAAAGAGTATGAGAGTCAGAGGGGAAGGAGAACACCAAGGAAACAAGGTTCTCCAAACCAATGGGATCCACATACATATGAACTCCCCGAGACTGAGGCAGCATGTGCAGGCCCTGGTCAGGGTCTGCACCAGATGGAGTTCTAGAGATGAAAGGAGAAGTGGACACAGGCTCCACCCCTAATTTAGAAGCTATCTTCAATAGATAACAATTTGCAAATGACAATTTTGTTATCTCCAAAGGAGTCTCAAAGGGGAAACAAACTACTCGTAAGGGTAGGCTGCATGCCTAGCAGGAGATGCCAACAGAAAATGTACTCAACGACATATTTGGAGGTTCCTAGTTTCATAATGTTGTGCCTAGGCTTTTTTCTTTTTAAAAATTGTATCGTATTTTTAATTTCTATTTTTCATTTCATTTTATTTATTTATTTCCTCTTTTTACCCTATAGATCCTTTAGGTATATATTATGGTCTCCAGTTTACTATTTTAATGGGATTCCTTGAAGCAGAATGTGTCAAATGGGGGGAACATGAACCAGATAATCCACATTCGCTCCAAATAGGGTATAATAAGATTATTATTATTATTACTATTATTAAAAGGGAAACTCATGGATCACAATGAGGAAAACAGGAATGCGTTCCAACATCCAGGTGTGGCACAAGGGAGGAAGAAGAGGCCCAGTGGGTGCTCCTGTGGGCTTTTTGGTACCCAAAGGCCACGCCCCACCTGGTCCAGCCTCTCAAAGGCCATTGGCTGAAGGAGGTTCCCCATCACCTCCCCTTTTTATCTAAATAGCAGAGTTCCAAACCCAATACAAAACTGTATACAATAAGAACAGATATCAAGTATAAGAATTAAAATTACAACCAGTATAAACAATCTTAAGCACAGTGTCCTTTGCCTTACAGAAGCTTTTTAGTTTCAGGAGGTCCCATTTATTAATTGTTACTCTCCATGTCTGTGCTACTGGTGTTATATTTAGGAAGTGATCTCCTGTGCCAATGAATTTAAGACTATTCCCCTCTTTCTCTTCTTTCAGTTTCAGTATATCTGGTTTTATGTTGAGGTCTTTTGATGGAGGAAGGTCATTGGTTAAATAATAAAGAAACTGCTTGGCCCTGATAGGTTAAAACATAAGTGGGTGGAGTAAACAGAACAGAATGCTGGGAGGAAGAGGAAGTGAGCTCAGACTCGATAGCTCTCCTCTCTGGGGCAGACGCGATGAAGCTCCGACCCAGGATGGACGTAGGCTAGAATCTTCCTGGTAAGTGCACCTTGGGGTGTTACACACATTATTAGAAATGGGCTAGTCCAGGTGCAAGAGTTAGCCGAGAAGAGGATAGATATAATGGGCCAAGCAGTGTTTAAAAGAATACAATTTGTGTGTTGTTATTTCGGGTAAAGCTAGCCGGTGGTGAGAGCTGGGTGGCGGAATGCAACCCGCAGCTCCTACAACAGTCTTTGATCCATTTGAACTTGAGTTTTGTGTAGAGTAATGTTTATTTGCATTCTTCAACATGTAGCCATCCAGTTTGACCTGCACCATTTGTGGAAGTTGCTGTCTTTTTTCCCATGTGAATTTTCTGGCTGCCTTATCAAAAACCAGGTGTCCATAGGTGTGTGGACTTATTTTGGGGTCTTCAATTCTATTGAATGAAATGTATGTGTTTGTGCCAGTACAGTGTTGGTTTTATTAGGAGAGTTCTATAGTAAAATTTGAGGTGGGGGATGGTGATACTTCCAGAAGATCTTTAATAAATTAATTATTTATGGTTGTTTTAGCCATTCTGTTTTTTATTTTTTTGTTTCTATATAAAACTGAAAGTTGTCCTTTCAAGATCTGTAAAGAATTGTGCTAGAATTTTGATGGGGATTGTACTGAATCTGTAGATTGTTTTTGATAGGATGGAATTTTTACTATGTTAATCCTACAGATCCATGAACATGGAAGATCTTTCCACCTTCAGATATATTCTTCTTTTTTAAAGAAAGAAATTCACTGATAATTTTTTTCTTCAATGTCTTAAAGTTTTTATTACATAAGTCTTTCACTTGCTTGGTTAGAGTTACAAGATACTTTATATTATTTGAGACTATTGTGAAGGGTGTTATTTCTCTGATTTCTTTCTCAGAATGTTGTTTATATACAAAAGGTAATTTATTTCTGTGAGTAAGTGTTATATACAACATCTTTGCTGAAAGTGTTTATCAGCTGTAGGAGTTTCTGGTGGAATTTTTTTGGTCACTTATGTATACTACCATCTCATTCAAGTAAAAATACTTTGACTTTCTCCCTTCATCTCCTCTCTTTTCCTCTCCTCTTCTTTATTAATTCTTCCTTTTCTCCCTTCCTTTTCACTTTTGTATCCCCTTGATCTCCTTCAGTTATTGTATTGCTATAGCTAAGACTTCAAGTTCTTTATTGAATAGATATGCGGAGAGTGGACAAATTTCGCTTGTTACAGATTTTAGTGGAATTGCGAATTGCTCTAAATTTTTTCTCCATTTAAGTTGATGTTGGCTATGGGCTTGCTCTGAACTTCCTTTATTATGTTTAGGTATGTCCCTTGTATTCCTAATTTCTCCAGGGGTATTGGATTTTGCTAAAGGTTTCTGCTCTAATGAGATGATCATGTTTTTTTTTTGTCTTTCAGACTATTTATATGGTGAATTAGATTTATCAATACATGTTTATTGAACCATCCCTGCATCTCTGGGTTGAAGCCTACTTAGTCATGGTACATCATCTTTTTGATGTATTTTTGGATTCTGTTTGCAAGTATTTTATTTGAAAAAAAAATCTATGTTTATAAAAGAAATGGGTCTGCAATGCTTTTTGTTGAATCTTTAAGTAGTTTGGGTATCAGAGTAACTGTGACCTTATAAAACAAAATGGGTAATAATGCTCCTTCTTTTGTTTCTATTTTGTGGAATAATTTCAGCAATATTGGCATAAACTCTTCTTTGAAGACCAGGTAGAACTCTGCACTAAAACCATCTGACCCAGGGATTTTTGTTTTGCTTAGAGTGCTTTTAATTGCTGCTACTATTTCACTGGGGTTTATAGGTCTGTTCAAATTGCTTGTTTGATCTTGTTTTGTACGAGTGGCACTTACTGAGAAAATTATTGACTTTTAGATTTACCAGTTTTGTGGAGAACAGGTTTTTAAAGTGTGTCCTTATAAATATCTGGATTTCCATGACGTATGTTGTTATGCCTTCCTATTCATCTCTAATTTTATTAATTATATTAATATATTTTACTAATTATATTAATAAATGGATATTCTCTCTCTGCCTTACAGTTAATTTCCATAAAGATTTGTCAATAATACCATTTTTTCTCAAAGAGCTCTTTATTTCATTGATTCTTTTAATTGTTTTTGTTTCTGGTTTATTAATTTTATCACTGAGATTGTTATTTCTTGCCATCTACTCCTTTTGGGTGTGACTTCTTTTTGTTCTATTGCTTTCAGGTGTATTCTTAAGTTCCTAGTATGAAATCTCTCGGCTTTTTAATGTAGGCACTTAGAGCTGTGAACTTGCTTCTTAGAACTGCCCTCATTGTGTTCCACAAGTTTAGGAATATTGTGTATTCTTTTTCATTTAGGTCTGGAAAGTCTTTAATTTCAATCTTGACCCATTTTCATCCATAGTCAGTTGTTGAAGTTCCGTAAGTTTGTAGGCTTTTTATTGTTTCTGTTTCTGTTTACTTCCAGCTTTAATCTTTGGGTGTTATTTCAATTTTCTTTTATCTGTTGGAAATTGTTTTGTATCTATTTTGGAGAAAGTTCCATGAGGTGCTGAAAAATATCTGTTAGGTCCATTTGGTTTATGATGTCAGTTAGCTCAAGCATTTTTCTGTTTAATTTTTGTCTACATGACCTGCCTAATGGTGAGAGTGGGGTATTAAAGTCACCTACTCTCAGTGTGTGCTGTGGAATAATTCTCTTGTCACTGTAAAGATTTGTCACTCATATTGGTTTAATAAAATGCAGATTGGCCAGTAGCCAGGTAGGAAGTATAGACGGGGCAACCAGACTAGGAGAATTCTGGGAAGAGTAAAGGCTCAGTCTGCAGACACAAACTAGATGTAGAGGAAGCAAGATGAGAATGCCTCTCTGATAAAAGGTACCAAACCATGTGGTTAAACATAAATAAGAATTATGGGTTAATTTAAGTTGTAGGAGCTAGTTAATACTAAACCTGAGCTAATAGGCCAAACAGTTTGTAATTAATATAACCCTCTGTGAGTTTCTTTGGAACTGAAAGACTGCAGGACCAAGTGGGACAGAAACTTCCATCAAAATTTGACTTCAGGGGGTTGGAGAAATGGCTCAGTGGTTAAGCGCATTGCCTGCTCTTCCAAAGGTCCTGAGTTCAATTCCCAGTAACCACATGGTGGCTCACAACCATCTGTAATGAGGTCTGGTGCCCTCTTCTGGCCTGCAGACATACACACAGACAGAACATTGTATACATAATAAATAAATAAATAAATAAATAAATAAATAAATAAATATTTTATAAAAAATGTGACTTCAGCTGTAGTAGTTGTATCTTTTATGAACTTGGGTTCACCTAATTTTGCCTTGATGAGTATGTAGTGTCCTTCTCTATCTCTTCTGATTAGTTTTGGTTTGAAGTTAATTTTGTCAGATATTAAAATAGAGATATCAGCTGGTGGATTTTTGCCTTGATGAGTATAGTAGTATCCTCCATCTCTTCTAATTAGTTTTGATTTGAAGCCAATTTTATCAGATATTAAAATGGAGACACCAGCTTGCTTCTTAGGTCCACTTGCTTGAAATACCTTTTCCCAACCCATTACCTTGAGGTGATGTCTATCCTTGATATTAAGGTGTGATTTTGGGGCGGGGGGGGGGGTATAGCAGAAGGAAGGATCCTGTTTTTTTTTTTTGGTTTTTCAAGACAGGGTTTCTCTGTGGTTTTGGAGCCTGTCCTGGATCCTGTTTTTAAATCTATTCTTAGTCTGTGTCTTTTAATTGGGGGGTGAGACCATTGATATTGAGAGATATTAATGACCAATGGTTGTTGATTCCTGTTATTTTGTTTTTGTTGGTGGTGGTGGTAGTGGTGTGTGTGTGTGTGTGTGTGTGTGTGTGTGTGCATGCACATGTGCATACATGTGCTCAGTTCCCTTATTTTGACTTTGCTGTCTGGAACTATTCATTTTCTGGGACTATTATTTATCTGGGACTTTGCTTTGTTGGATGTAGTTAACCTCTTTAGGTTGGAGTTTGACTTCTATATGACAAGATTTGAAGATATATATAGCTTAAATTTGGTTTTATTGTGGAGTGTCTTATTTTCTCCATCTATTGTGATTCAAAGTTATACTATGAATAGTAGTCTGCACTGACATCTGTGATCTCTTAGACTCTTCGGAGTACATTTATCCAGGCCCTTCTGGCTGTTAGAGTCTCCATTGAGAAGTCAGGTATAATTCTAATAGGTCTACATTTATATGTTACTTGGTCTTTTCCCCTTGTAGCTTTTAATATTCTCTCTTCGGTATATTTAGGGCTTTGAATATCATATGCTGAGGGGAATTTCTTTTCTGGTACAATCTATTTAGTGTTCTGTATGTTTCTCTTACCTGAATAAACATGTCCTTCTTTGGGTTAGGGACATTTTCTTCTATGATTTTATCAAAATATTTTCTGGGCCTTTGAACTGGGATTTTTCTCTTTTATTTATTTCTATTATTCTTAGATTTGGTCTTTTCATAGTGTCCCAGAATTGTTGGACATTTTGTGTCAGGACTTTTTTAGATTTAATATTTTCTTTGTCTGATGTATCCATTTCTTCGATCATATCTTCAACACCTGTGATTCCTTCTTCCATCTGTTACATTCTGTTGGTGAAGCTTGCCTCTGTGGACACTGTTCAAATTTCTAAATGTTTCATTTCCAAAATTTCTTCAGTTTTGGTTTCCTTTATTTATTCTATATTTTCTATTTTCTTGCACTGTTTGTATTTTCCTGGATTTATTTAAGGGATTTATTCATTTCCTCCCACTGTTTGTTTCTGTTTTCCTGCATTTCTTTAAGGGTGTTATATTAATTTTCTCTTTAAGGACCTCTATTATCTTCATTTTCTTGCACTGTTTGTATTTTCCTGGATTTATTTAAGGGATTTATTAATTTCCTCCCACTGTTTGTTTCTGTTTTCCTGCATTTCTTTAAGGGTGTTATATTAATTTTCTCTTTAAGGACCTCTATTATCTTCATAAAGTTGTTTTAATTTTTTTCTTGTGCTTCAGCTATATTCAGGACATGCTATGGTGGAGTTACTGAGTTCTAGTGGAGACATATTGTCCTGGCTCTTATTAGTTGCTTTTATGATTGTGTCTGGGCATCAGGGTTTGGGATGATTGAAATTCTAGGTGCTGATATCTGTTCTTGTCTTTGTTGGGTGGATGTTTTTTCCCTTGATTTATATTGCCCTCCTCAGTTCTTAGAAGGGCTGTGTATTGCCTGATAGAGAATTCTTCTGGGATCCTGTTATGTGTAATCACTGCGTGTTCCAGGTAAAACGTGTTTCTAAGTCTTAGGACTTGAAACTTAGGAATGTGGATAGGCTAGAAAAAGGAAGTTATGTGTTCTACATGTGGGAGGAAGCAGTGTATTCCACCAGGATCTGCTTAGTCCCTGGGAATGGGGACAGAGAATATAGATAGGCCACAACAGGTTGTCTGCTACAGAGCCGGGAATAAGACTGGTGGCTTGGATATGGAGAAGCACAGGAAGAATGAAGATCTGAAGCTGGCCTATTTGCTCCTCTGGCAGGCTTGGCTACTGGGTTCCCAGGAAATGCCTGCTGGAGTTGGGGGCGGAGACAAAAGAATGAGTGGAGGGGAAAAATGTTGGAGGTAAAGATCTGTGTGATCCACTGGAGATGGAGGCAAGGAGGAAGGGGGAACTGCAGCAGGGTATCTGCTTCAGAGGTGGGGATGATACTGGAGGATTGGATTTGGAGGATTGGGGGGAGAAGTGAGGATCTGCAGTTAGCCTACCTGCTTCCCTGGCAGAAGTTGCCTGTGAGTTTACAGAGAATGCCCAGCGGAGTTGGGGGCCAGGGTAAAGTGTTCGTTTTAAGGTGTTTGGTATATGGCCTTTGGCTCTTGGAGGGAATATTGTCAGCCCAGATATGAAATTTTTATTTTAGGTATATTTATACACAGAATTATGTATAGTGTAGGTATTTTATATAGATAAGTAATAAGATTTATTATGTATTTTTCAGACCTCCTTATGGTTATTTTACCTTCTTTCTGCTTCTTTATTTCCTTTCCCCTGTCTACTTAGAGATCCCCCATTTGTCCCTCTCCCTTTATCAGATTCATTGTAATCTATTATTCCCCTCTTTATTGATCTCCACCACAGCAGTGGCCCCTTTTTACTTTCTTGGTTTCTGCAGTTACTCCAGGATATGTTTCTGTATGTGGGTGTTTTGTCTGTATGTGTGCTTCACACCTACAGTACCCACAGATGCCACAAGAGGGCATCAGGTCCCCTAGAATTCAAATTCCAGATGCTAGCCACCAAGTGGGTCCTGGAAATCCATCTCAGGTCCTCTGGAAGAGCAGCCCAAACCACTGTGCCATCTCTCCATCAATGTGTAGCTCATCTCTAAAGACTCAGACTGCTCTGAGAAGTTCAATAGTATTTTTGTTTGTTTTTTGTTTTGTTTAGTTTTTTTTTTGTTTTGTTTTTTGTTTTATAAGAGTGTTTGTCTATCGTTTCCCAAAGAGGCCTCCATGGCCTCTTCTCCCACTGCTGGGTTACCTGTTACCATCTGGTAAGCAGACTTTTGTAAACTAACACACTAGTTGTGTACTTCCTCATGCCTTCTAAGCCTGCTGCCAACTTGTATGAGTTTCTTCAGTCAACCTAAGCATAATTTGCCATTTTACTGGTATGTGTTTACCCAGTTTGCCAGTGGCCTACCAGCAGGCTTTTGTACCTGTTGTTTTGCCTACTTGGATACCCTTAATTTTAGGCACAGTTTATGTCACAAATCCTATGTGAGGCCTTCTGTCTATCCCTCCTCCAACCACATAGACTGTTTTCTGTACTGCATTAAGAATACAATCTAATGTTCTAGCTGGAATTGGTCACACATGACTTTAATCCCAGCACTCAGGAGGCAAAGGCAGACAGATCTCCATGAGTCTGAGGCCAACCTGGTCTACATGGAGAGTTCCAGACCAGCCAGATCTACATAGTAATAACTTGTGTCTCCAAAAAAAAAAAAAAAACAAAAAACCCTTTATTTTGGCCCAGGCATGATTAGATATTCCTAAGGCATCATGGTCATTTCCCATCAACTGGACTACTTCTTAGTTCTCTTTGAGTTATATAAAAGTTAAACAAACAACTTTTCTTTGTGCCCGTTTTGTGTCCCCAGGAGCTCGTGTGTGCTTGTGCATGTTTGTGCATTGTGCAGGCACATGTATGTATGCATATATGTGGTAGTGAGAGGTAAACTTCAGATGTCATTTCCCCGATGCTGTCATGCACTTTGAAATGATCTCTTCCTGGAACTGAGCTTCCCACGTAGGTAGGCTAGCTAGCCAGAAAGCCCCATGAATTCACCTATTTCTGTCACCTAGCACTGGGATTATGAGTGGGCGTCATAATCATAAAGCACTCAGATTTGCTTTTCACTGGGGTACTGGAAATTGAACTCTTGTCTCCAAGTTTGAGCTATCTCCTCAGACCCCAAACAGTAGCTTTTGCCAAATGATCCTTTCCACTGAGTGCAGCTTTTTAACCAAGTGTAGTTCAGTTATTCTCTGAAATGGGTACTCTGCATCCATCCTCAACAAATGCCTTTCTACTTATGGATAGCGTAAGTGCTATGGTTTTCTTATCTTTTCTACTTCAGTAGGAGATTACTGTTCTGACGTTTCCTCATGGCTCAGTGCTTGAGAAGCACTTTAATTGCCCCAAAGCAGTCATACTACAGGTGTAAATGAGGGTATTAAGCCTTCAGTCTCTCTATATTAAAAGATGAGCCTTGAAGATGAAGCTGACGTTATCTTTTCTGTGTCCTCAAAGTTATGTAACAAACCCCAGTTCTTTGCTAACTGAAAAACTATCATTAGTTTGCAAGTCAGTCACTATTGAGTAAAAAAAAAATCAATAACTTCAGAAAATCCAGCCTTCCACAGTCCGATCAATAGATCATTATTTGAAAAAATGGCTATTCTTTTGAAAGCATTAATTTCTTTCAGCAGTAATAGGAAAGCTATATTAGGTTTTTGTTTCTGTTTATTGCCCACTTTCTGGTAATTCAGTTATTTGTTTGGTATATGATTTTTTGAGATAGTGTCTCACTATGTAGTCCTAGCTAGCCTGGAACTTGCTATGTAGACCAAACTGACCTGAAACTCTGCATCACCATGCCCATGCTACTTTTTATTAACTAGATTCTCTTTTGGAAAGCATTCCATGCTCTTGGTAAAACAAAACAAAAACAAATAAGAGTCAAAACACTAACCCCAAATATACTGAACATTATAAAATGGGTCGTCCTCTCACTTTCCAGTTTTCAGGACTATATCTCTAAAGGTAACTAATTTTACTTGCTTCTTCTGAATCTAACTAGAATCAATCTAAAAGTATCCACAAACATTCCTACAACACACATTGCATGTGCCAGGTTTATTTAGTTGACCTAATGTATTAGGAAAATTTCCATGTCTACTAAGTCCCCCAGAGCTGCCCCTTGGGGGAGGGGGCGGGTAGGCACAACATCAGTAATACAGATAGCGGAAGTTAGGCTGAAGACAGCAAGCTCTGTGTATTCAGGAAGGGGAAAGTCGCACAAGTCCTTCACCCACGCTGGGGAGGGGAAGCAGCAGCACGGGCATCAGATCATTTCTCGTAGTAACTGGAGATTGGTTCAGGTCATCTTGTCTTTGTGGCATAGCAGCTGTTGCTGGGGCCTCTTGGCTCATGAGGAACTTACCATTGTGCATGCTCAGATAGCCTGTTTAGTCTGGTTTAGGCCCCCGAGGGGACCTGTTGGCTCTCAGGCCTTTCGTGCCTGACCAAATACCATCCCACATACAGTTATTACTTTATTCCTTTTGTGGCTAAGCAGTACTTCATTGTACAATAACGCATTATGATTTATTTAACTAGTGCTGTATTGTTCCTGCTTGTACCATAGAATCCAACAGTGCAGAAAGCGAGAGACACTTATTTGTACATCTGGAAAGAACTATTCATTAGAATTATTAAGGTCATTTTTATCAGTGTTCCCAAACTGATCTTCCAAAGAGGCAGTGAATATTAGCTTCGTTTCTCAACAGCGTGTGAAAGTGCTGTCGATTTAACCTTTGTAATTTATGCTACTCTGCTGGATTGAAAATGGTATCTCATTTTAATTTGCATATTTCTAATTATAAAGATAAGCTTTGCATATGTTTTAAATCTTTTGCACATCATTATATGTAATATTGCATGTTCATTTCCCACTTATTCCATAGAGTTTTTCTTTATCTAGTTTATAAAATTTAAATATTAATATCATCTATTACATAGATCCCAACATGAATAAAGTCTTTCAACTAGGGTTTTTCCTATACAACATCTATGATTACTCTTTTTCTGGTTTAAATATTTTATATACCCTGAAATTGTTTTATTTTACTAAATTATTGTAAAAATAATAACATTGAACTTGCTTTTAAGTTCCAAAAGAATGAGGGCAAAGTATCCTTTATTAACCATTGTACATGTAGTGACTGATGCATTTATTTAGTACTGGCTGTGGCCCAAAATGTACTGAGTAGCACATTTCTGGCATTTTGTTATTCCTTTTCTGGCTTCCTTCTTAATATATATATATATATATTTTTTGGCCTGGCTTTTGTGAGAAATCAGCAATCCTATTGCGCTTTTCTGAAACAGCAGTCAGGCAGCAGTGGTAGAGGCCTGCCACCTCTATCTTGTTCAAGGAGTCAGTCTTTGCCCTAATCTCCACTGTTGCCTTTCTATCTCACTTAAGAGCATTGGGCACCCCCGACAGGGTGTGTATCAATTCACATTCACCAATGTCCTGTGAAACCCTTCCCTGTGTGACATTTGGCCTTCTTTCAACTGCCTTTATGTGGGGGAAACCCCACACCGTTATATACCGGGAAGCTTGAGAACACTGGGAAGAGAGGAATGTCTTGTGAAGGAGAAGTCTGACTATGGTAGCTATCCTGCCATACCTCAAGTGGTTACAAATGGACATTAACCTACACCATTTTGGGGGCCTGGAATTGATAATCAGGTAGGAAAATTTCAAAATACCATGGTTAATTATTTTTAAATATTTAAATCTAAGTGACATCTAAGCATTTCTTTTTTTCCTACCTAACCAGGCGACTCTGTGTGGATGTACACTGGTTCCGTGTGTTTCTTGGTTCCCCTTACACCATTGCCTATATTCTGGTATTCTCATGGCAAATGCAAAAACTGAAGAGACAAACAAAACCACAGCACCATATTGAATTCACTAAGGCCTGGTTGAAGGGACTTCCAAGTTGCTTTTGGTTACTTATGATAAAACATGGCAGCAGCATGGAGCACTCATGGAGTTTATGCAGCAGCATCTGATGGTGCTGACAAAGCACACAACAGTTTAGCTCCATTTCCTTCCATAGTGATGGGTCTTGGCATCCCCAGTAGAAGCTTACAATACCAAATTCCTTTTTAGCCTCCCTTTATTATTATTATTATTACTTATTTTACCACTATAGGTAGTCATATCATACAGTTCTGGATAATGACGTAGCAGAATAATTCTGCTGCGTGTCCCTGGGAATTTCCATGTTTTGTTTGGGCAACACAGTTTCTCAGTTCTTCGGTATTCTGATCTACATATTGGAGATGTTCACAAAGCTGTTGTATTAGTCAAATTTTGCTTCCTAACAATCAATATAAATCCTAACAATCAAGTATAAATCAATGGTTTATACTAAAAAGACTGACTTTTTTCTGAGTAGGTTTATGGGTCATCTGCTCTATAGCTCTTCTACAGGCACAGGACAGTCTGTGAGTAGGGTTCAGCTGAATCCCATGTGTTGCATAGAATAGAAGCTATGCAGGCCATTTCTGCCCATGACATGAACGAAGCAATTCATGTGGTCAAGACCATCTGTAGCAGACAGATATGCTGCAGCTACAATGGGCCACTGATATGATGACAAAGATGAGACCATGCTATTCTATCAAACATGCATTCAAAGTAGAATGAAACAAAATAATTATTTAGCGTTGTGCCCTTTCTAACTGTGTGAATGTAAATGTCTTCAGCTTCTCAGAACTTTATTAACATTAAAGATTGAGCCTCCTTTTTTTGAGTTGCCATGAACACTAATCATGTCACCATCTACTTTCAGAGACCCTTACAAAAGGTGGCTCTTCACCCCCCACTAAAGCATGATTGCTTACTAAATAAATTCTTCAGCAATTTAATGCTGACATTTCATAAGGTTGATGAGTATATGAAAATAAGCCAGACAATAGCTCCCCGAGAAAAGAGACAGTTTGCTCACTAAGAAAATAATTATTGAGGACCTGAAATCATTAACTTTTCACATAGCAATAATCTAGAACCCATTTCCTGTTGTTTTCTTTTGTCTTTGGCAAATGTTTGTTCTGACAAGATCACAGGAACACTGCGTTTTTTTGTTTGTTTGTTTTTGTTTTTGGTTGATTTGGGCTGTTTTAGAGGCTCCCTCTGCTGGAGTGAAACAGCATTTTGTTCTCAAGAACTAAAGCTACCTTCCTTTAACTGAAAACAAATGGTAATTAACAATTTGCTGCTTTTCTAGGCTACCTCTTTATAAAAGTGTTTCTGGTAGTGTGTCCTGAATTTACCTGTCTCAGAGATATACACAAATTGGCACTAGTTACTTTTTTTCCAAAATAGAGCCTTACAAAAGAAACTGATTTTGAAAGAATTTTCAAAAAAAATGTGAATTGTTAATAATAAGCAGGTTCCTGTTTCCTGTGAGTAATGAATGCCCTTGTTACTTTACTTTGGACATTCACGGTTTTCGAACACCTGGGAGTATTATGGTAAGCCTGTGACAGATCTATTTAGAGGTGCTTGCTAAGAGGAAATTATCCTGAGTCACCACGTTTGTTATGTTTTGTAGGTACACCATAATTTTCTATAGAAAAAAAAGTGAGCAGGGATGCAAAGCCAGCATTTCCCCTGCCAGGAGGAGCTACCACTTTGGGGGGGACACATATGTTCTTTTTTTTAACTTTCTTTTTATTTATTCTTTGTGTCTTTCACCTCATGCATCTTTATCCCATTCATCATTCACTTCCCTGACCCTTTGCATCCACCCTCTGCCCTTACAACCTCCTCCACTAAAATAAAATAAAATTTAAGAGAAAAAAATAAGAAAAAGTAAAGAAAAGTCAGTTTTGTCATGGAAGCTGTACTGTGACACAGTGAGTCACACAGTAAAGCCTTTTATCTATATGTCTGTACTTTGTGTTCATTGCAAAGAGTCATTGGTCTGGTTTGAGGCCTCAGGTTTCTACTGCACTTTTGATGCTGGGCCCTCACTGGGACTCCTCTTGGATATCCTAATGTTGCCCTGTGTTGTAGAAATCCTGCAGCTTTGGGTCTGCAGGACCTGTCCCTTTATGTCCACAGATGGGGTGGACATTGGGTGGGCCAACTGATAATCCTAGTTCTGAACTTGGGTAGTTGTAGGGTTGGTCAACTGGCCAGCTCTCCCTTGTCCTCACCTACAGGGTGAGCTCCTCAGCATTGCCCCATTGCCTGGTTAATTCACCTTTTGCAGTGATGAGCAAGGGGCAGGGCCAGTTCTCCTGCTTTTATATCCTCAGGGTTGGTTCTCCTACACCTATACCTTCAGGACGAGCTCTACTGTGCTGCCCAGGTGTGGCATAGGAGCCATTCTCCCAAGTGCCACAGCTCATGAGGGGCAGGGACAGTTCTCCAGCTCTTATGACCTCAGGGTCAGCTCTCCAGCCTGCCTCAGGTGTCAATGGGCGGGGGTGGGGGGGAGGGCACCTCTCCCCTGCCCGTGTTGCATGCTGCCACATGACAGATGAATAATGGGGATAGCTGTCCCATGCTCACAACTTTGGAACTGGCTCACCCACACCTCTGCTAATGGGGTTGGCTGACAGACACATTCTTAAGGATACAAAATGGAAGTGTCTTACTTTTATTTTAAATGAAACTTTTCGTTGACTAACTTTTATATAAGTGTTTCATTTCACTTCTGCCTTGGCAACATGCCATGTATGTATTGTTATCTTTTCTTACTGCTATACTCTGTTGGGATTACTTTTTGCATTTAAAGGACTTGGAAGGGCATTTCAGTGAGTTCTGAATTAGCTGACTCAAAGAGCTATAGTGAGTAGCAAGTAATCTCATAGTAGTGTTGACTCTCATGGTATGTGGATACTTACAGCACCTGACGTTCCATCATAGCCCAGTTAGATATTTGAAAGTCAAAAGATGGCTGGAACATGCCCCATTGGCATCATCTGTGGATTCGTAAGAGACATATAGTCTTGTGCTACACTCTGGTTCTACTGGTCTGAATGCTGAACTTCAACGAGCTTGCTAGGGAACTGGCATACGCTTTACAATTTGCACAACCCTGATTTGGAGGAAGGGGAGAAGGTTGCTGCCAACAGTGAGGCATATGAGATAGTGCTGGCTTACCGCTGTAGTCAGGAACACCTTACTTGGCATTCCACTAAAGCCTATGACTAACACCCACTGGCTCAGAGCCAGTTCGCCCATTAGCTTTATAACACTGGGAATTGTGCCCACAACCCCTGCCCTGAAATCAGAGGTTATGAGCTTTGTTGACTGGTGCACATTGACTGTGATTTTGTGGACTCTGACTTCCTGCAACTACCTGTCTACCCCTCCATTGACTTGACTGATTTATCTGACTGCCATAGCACATTGAACTTATTGGCCCAAAGTCTGAAATTCTGAACCTTCCCAGTTGGGAAGTCTCCAAGCTTAAGCCATGACACACCTTTCTGTTGAAGCAGTGTGAGAAAAGTCTGAGTTATTAGCAGTGACACCTGCATCGGCATTGTGCTTTTTAAACTCTCCAGCAATAGAAAGTCATCAGAAAGTAAGTTACTCTTTTTTTTTTTTTTTTTTTTTGGTTTTTCGAGACAGGGTTTCTCTGTGGTTTTGGAGCCTGTCCTGGAACTAGCTCTTGTAGACCAGGCTGGTCTCGAACTCACAGAGATCCGCCTGCCTCTGCCTCCCAAGTGCTAGGATTAAAGGCATGTGTCACCACCGCCCGGCTAGTAAGTTACTCTTAAAAGCACCAATATGGGTTAAATACTGTATCCTTCTCGATATTCTGTTCCAGAAGAGCAGCATGTCACTACTGAGGTCTTCCTGCCAGATTCATGAGCTGAATTTTATCATCAGGTTAAATTAGGGGATATGTTTTTAAATAAGTTGCCCATGCTTATTAAAATTAAAATCAAGGGAAAAAAAGAAAAGGGCTTGAGGTTTCTTCCACGTTAATGGTGTATAAAGGGATATGACAGTTAAATATAATGTGTGGCCAATTCTGCCTTTGTTCCTGATCAGTAAATAAAATAGGTTTAGGAGATATATTGGGATTATCAGAAAAGTTTAAAGATAGGCTGTATTGATGTTATATCAGTGTTAGATTTTCCAACTTTGATCATTACTCTCTAGTTAGATGGGAAAATGTCTGTGATTATATGATGTGTATACTGGACTATTTCTAGACAAAGTGGTATGATATACACAATTTACAATTCCTTCTCACTCCAAATAGAATGTAAAAGCAAATATGTCAAAATATTAATAAGAGATAAATAGTGATGGGTAAATGATACATGGGAATTTTGCTGTATTGGAATAATGTATTAAAATTTTTAAAATTAAAATGAAAGGGAGAATCACCAGCAGAATACTAGGAACCTCACAGAATTAAAGGAAGAGATGTAAGGCTCAGTGCAATGTGTGGGCATAGTGGGACTGGAGGTGGCGGTTTCATGCCACCAGAACAAACTGTTATCTAGATGAACCTCTTTGAGAGTAAGAGAACCTAGACCCTTAGAACAACTAAATGTGCTTTAAGGTCCTTGAGTGTAATCTAGCTGGCAAAATTAATTTGCAAGGGTGTATACATAACTAATAAATAAATACAGTTTCCAACTGCAAGTGTTAAGACTTCATTTTATCTTGTTTTTTTTCCAGTGGCTTCCCACAAAGTGCAGTAGAATAGTCGATTAGAAAATGCATGACTATTTAGTAAATGTCTGATGTTTGTTCTTCTCCTTGCAGTTTTTAGAAATATGAATTGAAAAAACAAAACAACATGAGAAGTAAACTGAAACATTGCTGTATGTTCGGTAAACAAATATCTAAACACCTCCTCCATTTTCATGCCCACCATTTTTTTTTACACCTAAAGGTGTATAGCGTAAATAAAAAGTTTAAACATACAAAGATACTGGTAATTTTCTTTCAACACAGTCTTATTGACATTGTAGACGAAAGGATGTAGCACATCTGGCAGTGTTTCTTTGGCATGCAAGAAGCCTTGGATTTGATCCTCGGCTCCAGCAATAATAGCCAGGAATAGTGACAGACCCTTGTAAAACTAAGACTCAGAAGGTAGAAGTAGGAGGATGAGAAGTTTGAGGTCATTCTGGACTACTAGCCCAAGCTAGCTTGGGCTCCCTGAGACTGTCTCAAAAGAAAAAGAAAAAGCCCACAATCTTGCTTATATACAAATGTCAGCTAGATTTGAATTTCTCTTTTTATGGTTTGAATGAGTACTTTCTATCCTTTTCCATGGCATTTCCTCAACAGTCAGAGTGCCATGACTTTCAGTTGGAAACTAACATTAATCTGGACTAATTTCGGGAAATACCTTTCATGATTTGGAGTGTCTTTGATTACAGTTGATCTAGAAACTGTAACATCAGACATAGAAGGATGCTGGGAAGATCTCCAGTTTCACAGGTTCATCTGTTAAAAATTTATTATATATTTATTCATTGTGTGTGTGTGTGTGTGTGTGTGTGTGTGTGTGTGTGTGTGTGTGTGTGTAAGGGAAGGGGAGATGGAAGGAAGGCAGGCAGGAAGAAGGGAGCGCAGACATGTGCCTGAGCATGTATGCACAGGAGTGCCACGACGTGTTGTAGAGGTCAGTGGACAACTTGCTAGAGTCAGTTTTCTCCTTCAGTCATGTGTAACCTGGGTATTGAGATGAGGTCATCAGGTTGGCAGCAGGATCTTTATCCATGGATCCATCTCTCTGCTTCCTACCACCCATTCTTTTTTAAAGGTAAAGACAGACTGGCTAGTGAATTAAAACACTCTCCATTTCACACAGATCAAAATTTAAAGGAAATATATATATCTTCATATGTTGAGATAATTACCATTGCGGATTTCTGAAATAACAGTATATTTAGAAAAAGCCACACATCCTCTATGCATGCTATAATCCTATGTTACTTTGCTAGAAAGGTGTTTGTAGGGGCTGGAGAGATGGCTCAGAGGTTAAGAGCACTGACTGCTCTTCCAGAGGTCCTGAGTTCAATTCCCAGCAACCACATGGTGGCTCACAGCCATCTGTAATGAGATCTGGTGCCCTCATACATGGAAGGAATGTTGTATACATAATAAATAAATAAATCTTAAAAAAAAGAAGAAAAGGTGTTTGTATTCTGCTTAGTTAGGCTGGAAGCTGAGAACTAGGCTTTGACCAATACCTGCCCCACAGCTTCGGAAATGCAATGCAAATCATAGTTGAAGCATCCTAAATCAGAATTGAATGCAATGCAAAACAGAGTGGAAACACCCTAAATTCAGTAGATAGTGGCTTAGTATGCTGTGAGAAGTAATATAATTTTTAAAAGAATTAAATGTGCTTTTCATCACTTGTGTCCAGATGTGATCATGAATAGCTAACAAATATTCAGATAACATGGATTCCTAGGTTTCAGTGTGGTCACAGGCATGTTATGACCTACCAGATCCTAATCTCCATAGCCTTACTGAAGGAACCCAAGTCTTTAATGACATGGTAATGCTCTCTGATAATTACTTAATTTTCTAGTCTTTAACCTTTATTACAGGTGGCCATGTTAAGGAAAACTCCTAGTGTCTTGCCAGTCAATATATATATATATATATATATATATATATATATATATATATCAACATATATATATAGTTTGTGCTGCCCCTCCCTGTTTCTTTCTGCCTTGGATAGATACACAGTGTCTGGAGTTGTAGCCGTTATTTTGTTCCTGTGGGTCCAAATGAGGGAATAAAGAGGGAGTTATGTCATCCTGACCAAAAGTCATTAAATAATATCAGCAGTTGGCTGTGTTAGGCTTGGGTAAGAAAAGTGATGTGTTATGTGATTGAGCCATTAAATGTTAGATTTTCTTCATTTTCTCCTGTTTTGTCTGTCTGTGTGTGTGACATTCAAATGTGTACCGTGGTGTGATGAGAGGTCAGCTTCAAAGAAGTAGAGAAAACAGGCTTGTATAAAGAGAGCAGAAGATGCAGAGACCAGCATCACCAAGAGAGAGCCCTGCCTTCAGATTGGCAATTCTCCAGGTCCAAGTAAGACTCCTTAGACCTGACTGCCCTCAGGTTTCAGGAGCTTTCCTAGTTTCCTTCCAGATAGCAGGGCAGGCCTTGAGTGGTTATAAGGATACACCCTATGAGAACCAGTAGAACAAAGGAAGTGAAATACTACCTTGATGTGTTGGTCACTAAGCCTTGGCCCATGCTACAGTAGTTCATAGGTGATTTTCTTTTCCTTAATGTAATCCATCTACCTAGAAGGGAGCATGGCTTTTGCTGTCTCACACAAAGCTATAGGAAGGCTTCTTCTGGACAGCTGGTAAAGGTGCCTTTTACTGCTTAATAGCCAAAGGACTTTATGTATTAAATAAAAAATGCATTTTGTCAGTCAAAATGTATTAATTGATAGCCAAACTATTTGCTGTACTATTTGATGGATGTACTGACCAATAGAGTAACCTATTTTTGTTTATTTAATATCGAGGAACAATTTACATGCAACAAACTATATTTTTTAAGTCTTTAAAATGTAGCCAATGAGTTAATCACATGATTCGTATATAGGCCATCTGTATCATTTACTTAGGAGGCAGAAGCCGGTGGATCTCTGTGTTCGAGGCCAGCCTGTTCTACAAAGCAAATTCCAGGACAGCCAGGGCTACGCAGAGAAACTTGGTTTTGAAAAATCAAAACAAAACAAACAAACAAAAAACAAACACAGCCTTTTGACTAATTCAGAAAGGGTCTTTATCCCAATAACTGTAATTAATGAACCTTGTCTCTTACTACACACAAACAAAAAGGAAATACAAATACAAAAAGGAAAGCAATTTTCTGACCTCTATCACTACCCTTCACTTTTGCCTATTCTTGAACTTTCTATGAATGGAACATCACAGCAAATACATGTTGAGCAAAGAGTATGACTTCTTTGCTCAACATGCTCATTGGACCCGCTTATATATGGCAGTACCAGTTTATCCATCTTTTATTCTACTGATGGATAATGAGTTTTCTAGGTTTTAATTATTATAAATAAAGATTCTTTGGACCATCCCCATTTTTGGTGTGTGTGGGGGGATTGAATTCAGGGTCTCACACATGCTAAGTAAGTGCTCTGCTCCTATTAACATTCTTGTATGCGTGAACTTAAGTACTTATTCCTTATGTACATTCACGCATCTAGGTAAATTTCATCCCAGTTACTCCTTCTTGTAATAAATTAGGAGAGTTAATTTGTAAGTACTTTAAACTTTTTTCACTTTTCATGTACCTGCACCTTTTTCATAGTAAGCATGGTAAGCTCCCCTTTGCATTATCATGGAATGGCTTGCTTTTCTTTATTTGTAAGGTAGTAAACAATCAGGGCCAGTAATTTATTTTCAGTACAGCTAATGAAGCAAATATATCCAGAGGGTACGTAGCATTAAGTCTATAATTAAGTGTCTAGTCTGTGACCAAGTGTAAATCTCATTAAGCTATGTGAACCAATAACACTAAAGTGTCTTCCTTGTTGCAGCCACCTGTGTTGTTTGCAGTAATGAATAGCACTAGATTTGCAGTGCAAAGCCCTGGGAAGCAAGTGTATGTGGCTCCAGCATCACAAGTGGATTTTTGAAAGGTGTTTGATCCTACCATCACCTCAAAGAATACATTTTAAGGAACTTGGGTTTATCCTTGTGCCTCTGCTTTTCAAGAGTTCCCATGCAATGATACATTGTAGCAGTTGGCCACTTCCTCCCTAGTTGCATATTTACAATTCTAATGATCGAAGTTGAGCACTGGCGGCTTAATGGATTTCTTTTCCTGTTAAACTTTTCTTGAACAACATAAGATGAGACACTCTGTACATTTACTGATGCCTGATGCTTTTTTTTTTTTGAAAATAGCACTGTTGAGACAATAATTCTTTATGGAGACTGGCAAAATAAGACATATTGGGGTAATAGAACATGGATCAGGATATGCATTTATTCAGGCTGTCTACTAGATCTCCATGGTAGCAAAATTTCTCTCTTTTTGCTCACTGTTCTCTTAGTGAGCCATACTAGAGCTCCATAAATATTTACACAATAAGCCTTTGTCTAAGACAGAGACTTTTGGTTGTAAAGCTTGCTTTGCTTAGTATTAGCCCTACTTCCTAGCTGCCTGCTCTTCCCTTTCTAAGGACCACAAGCCTGCTTTGCTTCCTTTATTCAATGCTAATCATTTGGATTTTGGCAAAGCCCAATCTAATGGTTTCTCTTGGAGAAAGTTCTCTCTCTTAAAAGAGTAAAAGTATTTACCTGTCTTTCCTCTTTAGCCATAGTTCCGGCTCCTCCTGAAGTTTTTTATTTCTCTTTCTAAAACGGAAATCAGCCTCTGTTTATTATGACTAAGGGCCGCCTGGTCAACCCTCCACTTCCTTCAGGCAGTGGTAATAGCAAGTCCCTTTATCATATCTTTATTTCAGGTCACCTCACATTCCCTTTTCCAATATGTCATTTGTATAGAAAATGATTATATCTAAATTTTACAATCTGGCTTTCATAAAGATCCCCACGTAAAACTTTTTTCTTGAAAGAAATCAGAAGAAAAGGAACCAGAATCATTTTTATTAACTCCTAAGCCTTCAAGGAAAAACTCTTAGATTTAGTCACCTTCAAAGTGTCTTTTCTATTAATTCACTAAAACTTCCCGATGAATGTTCTGAGCATGCCCAGATGGGTTCCTGTCCACCATTTATATGATGTATGCTAAGAAGATCTACAAGTGTTCTTATCCACCACTGAACCCTTCAAACATGTCATCTATGACCTTGAGATAAATATGCACTAATATAACTGCCATTTTTCCTTCTTCAACTGTGACCTTTAATTAAGCATGCTCAAAAATACGACTCTTAACTGAATAAGCTCAGAAGGGTGCCTTCCCTAGAAGTACTTTCTTGTATGAATAATTATATCCTTCCTGTATAAAATCCTTATACTTCCTTTGGTCCAAAAGTATTGCTTTAGAAATAACTCTCTGTGTATACTGTAGGTAATAGATCATTCTCCATCCTTCAAAAATGTTTTTTGCTATGATTACTTTGGCTTTGTATTCACTGAGATAGAAATCTGTTGCATTTGGTAATTTCTTTTTCTTTTAAACTATTGGAAAATATGTCAATACAACAAAATTGCTTTGGACACGGACAAAGAAGATGGTTTCTTTTTAATACCTTACTTAGGTATTGTTATAGCCAAGAAAAGACCAAAGAGAAGTTGATAGAACAGCCATATCATTTTACAGATGAGGACAATGAAGTCAAAAAGATTAAATTGTTGAGGGTAATATAATGCCTAAGTCTGGAGTTCTAATTTTCCAACCGTAGCTGCCCTCTACTATCCTCTGCTCTTGTACAATAGCTTTAGATTTGCACATGCAGAACGTGCCATACATGACCAAGACAGCTCTGTATCTCGCTGCTTACCTTATTCCTGAGAGGCACACTCGTTAAAATGAATTTTAAAGTGATAGAGCAGTGCTTCACAACCTTCCTAATGCTGCGACCCTTTAGTACAGTTCCTCATACTGTGGTGACGCCAACCATAAAGTTATTTCATTGCTATTTCATGACTGTCATTTTGCTACTGTTATGAATTGTAATGTAAATATCTGATATGAAGGATATCTGGTATGAGACCCCAAAGGAGTCATGACCCAAACCTGTAAGAGAGGAAAGGAATAAAGATCTGAGCAGTTTAAGAGACTCTCTAATTTCCTTCTCTAATTTATAACAAAAGCAACTCTTTTAGCTTCTCCTGTGGAAAGCTTCTAGGAGAAAGAATAGCTTTTAAATGCTGCAAATTGTTGAAGTATTTTTTCATCAAGAATCGTTTTCATGAATAGTTCTTAAAGGTGTCAAGAGTATGTAATACATAACACAGTCACTTCAGTTGAGAGTACAGCAAGTCCTCAAAGAGGAGATAATTTGCTCCAGGGCACCTGTTGCTGAGGCTCCCATGGGGACTTCCTCTGTCTTCCCAAGGCAGCCTTGGGGATTTGAAGATCAGCTGTCATGATAACACATTGGATGGATTATCTAGGACAGTGGCAGCAAATGTGACAGTTTATTTCCCATTCCTTGTCCCTGAGCTCTAGGGTAGCACTTAATGAGAAAGCTTTATTGCAAGTATAGGCAGAACTGGGTATATCATTTGAATTTGCCTGCTCAGGCCATTGGCCCCACATTAAAGAGTTCCAGCAGTATAGAATTTTGCTGAAACAGATGCACATGGGCAAATTTGCTTTACATGGAGATGAATGCTTGCAAAGTTGTTAGATTGGCAGTTGGCTCTCCAGTTGATGGGTTTGTAAATAACTATGAAGAGTGACTTTTCAAAAGAGATTAACTCTCTCTCATAAGAGTAGAGATGGGTGGTCCTGGTTGCACTACCCAAGCTTTAATGATGTACCCAAGCTCCCCAGATTATCCTTTCGCTCTCCTAATTTTCTTTAGTATTGACTTTTCACCCTTTGCCACATAATACAAAATACATGACTCTGCACCAGACTTTGTGTATCACTCAAAACCACAATAACAGCAAAATGAAAGTCATAACAGCCAACTCCATCCATTTTATTTTTATCTGTTATGAAGAAAAGAGTATAAAAGAAATTCTTGTGGTGCTGTGGGAGCTTCTTCCACTCCTTCAGCTAATAGCCTTTAAGATACCAACCCACTTGGGTGTGGGCTTGAAAAAACAGTGGTAGCCGTGTGTTGAGTTCCCTCTCTTGCTTCAGCCTCCACTTCTGGCTACCAGACGCTTTTCCTGGTAGTGCAGGGGGCTGTTGTAAGTTGTTCCCTTTAAATAAATAACCTTTTTGTTAATCATAATTCCAGACTGGTGTGGGATTGTTTTGTGACTTACTTCTTTATTGCAGATTTCCACATTGGTCAAAATCTGTTACCATATATAGACATACAGAATACTATGTTTCTTTCAAGAAACAGTGGGATTGTCATGTTTGACTAAGGCTGTTCACAATCACTTGGGGCTGAATACAACTGCCATCCTAACAAAATTGAAATGTGTTTATTAAGGAATAAGGTGTGAATGAATGCTGAGCAGAGGACCAATAGAGGAAGTCACAAATACAGAGCAGAATTGGCTTTTCTAGGCAGGAAAGGCTTCTTCTGTTTATATGATTATAAGCACCCACACATTTCTGCATTTTTAATCTTTTTAGCACAGTATTGTGTGCTCATCATCTGATGATGCTCTAAATCACCTGAAGTCTGAATTTTCCTACTGTGGCCACTATCTTTTTTCATCCTGTTCTCTCCAGTAGCTTCAGCGTCAACAGCTTGTCTGAGTCAGTCCTTTGCTTCTACCATGTGGGATCCCAGAATCAAACTCATTAGGCTTGGTTGACAACAGGTGCCTTTATATGCCTTTACTTGAAAAGTTGAGCCATGGCTTGAAAATACTGCAATGGCATTTTCATTTAACAATGATTTAAAGGGGAGGGCCTAGTGGGCAATGTGCATTAAGTGTCAGGTTTAATTATGTTATTGTGGTTTGAATGCAAAATGTCCCCCACCCCAAGTCTTCTGTGTTGAAATCTTAGTCCTTAGCTAGTGACACTGTTTAGAGAGATGGCAGAGAGTTTAGGAGTTTGGGCTCAGCTGGAGAAAGTAGGCCCCCAGGAGGCATGCTTTTGAAGGTTATAGAATCAAAACAGAGGCCATGGAGGATGGCTGCTTACTGGCTTGCTCATTCTGGCTCACTCATTTCAATGTCTTGTTTTTAAAGTTTGTTTCTACATGCATGAGTATTTTGCCTACATTTATGCTATGTACCACATGTATGCCTGATGCTTAAGGAGACCACAAGGGGGTATCAAATCCTTTGGGACCGGAGTTACAGACAGTTGTGAACTGCCATGATAGTGTTGGGAATTATTAAACTTGGGTCCTCTGGAAGATTATCAAATGCTTTCTTAACTGCTGAGCCATCTTTATAGGCCATAAATTTGCTTTCTTATATACCCCAGGGCCACCTGCCCAGGAATGGCTTTTTCCATAGTGGGCTGAGCCTTTCCACATCAACATCAATTAAAAATATACCCAACGGGCTTGCTTACAGGCCAATCTGATGGGGGGGCATTGTTTCAACTGAGGTTCCTTCTGAACTCGAGATTGTTTCAAGTTGATTGACTAAAACCCAAGCAACACACACGTTCTCATAGCCATGTTCTGCCTTCCTATGAGTCCAAATTCAATGGAGTTGAGGACTATGGACTGAAAGTTCTAAATGCATGGGCCAGAGTAAATCTTTCCAAAATGTACTTTTTTTGTTTGTTTTTGGCCATGTATTTTGTCACAGTGACCCAAAGTTCAACTTACCCAGTTGTAGTCAGTTGTTTAAGGGATCCTGGGTGACTGGTGAATGAATGCACATGTTCAAGCAAGCAGTGTAAAAAGAATTGTAGAGACGACAAGATGGCTCAGCATGTAAAGGCACGTATGTGCTGCTGACCATGCCTAATGAGTTTGATCCTAGTAGCCCACATGGTAGAAGGAAAGAACTGATTCCCATAAGCTGTTTTCCCATTACATCCAAAGGAAATAGATGGTTATTTTTAGAAAGAATTCTAGTTTGTTAAATTTTCTACTAGAAAGGAAGTACATAGCAATATAACCTTCTTGTTGAAATAAAATACCTAGAATATGACTTTATGCCTACTCTAAGAGTTTAAATAACTGCAACATACCATCTTATCCACACAAATCTAAATTTGTACACACAGGGTTGTAAATCTGTGCCATAAAATGCTGAATCACAAAAGCTGCAAAATAATATAGCTGAAACCAAAATAAAGATCACCTTTCTGGGCTTGCTTTTTTTTTCTTTTTTATTCAGATGAGTAAACTGAGGTCCATAGAGCTTGTTTGGTTTGTTTGAAGCTATTTAGTTAGCTAGTAACACAGACTTTTCTAGAAATCAGTTGGACCTGAGAGGTATTTTGAAAGCAAAGGAGTGAGGCTTTGTGAAGAGTGACAGTGGAAGCTGCCAGTATGATGATGAGGAAGTATAGATATGCAGACATGAAGAGCCGTAGATTACTAGTTTATGACTTTCTTGCTGCAATAACTTAGGGCATGCTGGCATCCCGTAGGTGTGGCTTGGATCACAGATAAGGTACTGGAGAAGGACAGAGGCAGGGTTACTTTGTGAGAAATCTTCTGAAGCTTATGTTGCTGGACACTAGGCTTTGAGTCATTATTGGACTTCAGAATCCACACTTTGGTAGTTTCTGTGTGTTTTAAAAGTGTTTCATGTGAGGAGCCATACTGCATATCTTTGGTGGAATCCTAACAATTCAGTGAGATAGGTTTTATTATAACTCCTTTTTGACAAGTGAGAAAACTGCAGTTTAAAAAGCATGCTAATTAGAATTCTTGCTGCTATTGTAAGATACTGAACAAAGCAGCTTACAATAAGAAAATATTCATTGCTGGCTCTTGGATTCAAGGGTTTCAGTCTATAGTTGCTGGCTTCATTGTTTCTGGGATTGTGTTCAAGCAGAAGAGCATGACAGAGCAAAATTGTTCTCTTCCTGTTAGCCAGAAGCAGAGGCAGGTGGGGAGGCGGGGAACTGTATTATATTTCTAATCTCTCTCGTACTGTGTCATGTAGCCATCAGATACTTGAAAAGATGTGTCATGGTTTAAGAATACTGCAATGACATATTCATTTATCAGTGGCTTACAGGGGGAAGGGCTGGTGTGCAATGATCAACTGAACATTCATGCTTAACGATGTTGTTAAGGTTTGAATGTAAATGATCCTCCAGGTTTATAGATCAAAATTTTGACCTCTAGCCAGTGACACCAATGCTTAGAAGTTTAAGGGTTTGGGCCAAGTTAGAGAAAGTAGGTTACTGAGAGGTATGCTACCAGCTTGGGTTTAGCTGAGCTGTTTCACTGGTCTGACTTCTTTTAAATGCTAATGTCTTCAGAAACTTTCTTTCTTAACTCCAACTTTACACAGAAATTTCTGAAAGAAACTGCAAATATCTTGACTTTCTGCTCTGCTTTTCACTATGCTGTATTCCTTATATCCAAAACCCAGACTCCACTGATACCTTAAGAGAATGATAAAATTTGAAGTCCTAAGGGGCCTTAGGTGGTCATCTATTAGAAAATTACTCATTGAGTGCTTCCCTTACTGACAACACCACCACCATCCAAAAGACTGTTACAAATACATCATCTCAGGTACCATTCCCCAGTCAGTCTCTGGCCCAGGAAGCTGTGTTTTAGAAAGATTTTTAGCCCAGATTTTTAGGCAAAATTCTTAACTTTATTTTAGCTAAAGTAGAATTACATCACTACACCTCCCTTTCCTCCCTTTCAGCTTCTCCCAGCTATCCTCCATTGTACTTTCTCCATGCCTCCTACTGTCAAATTGATAGCTTCTTTTTCTTTGACTATATTACTACAGATAAAATGTGTATTTGAATATATATTGCTGCATATATATGTGTATATACATATGCTATTGCTACGGATACATCAGTGAACATGTTAAGATGTAAGGGGAAAGTTTTCACAAGATTCTCATCCCTACACAAAGAACTAGAGGCAACTAATTACTGCAGAGAGAAGAGGAAAATTAGCCTTCTCTGAGGATGAACTGCCTTATTAGTTGTCCAATGCAGAGTGATCATCCTTGAATGCATATAACACCTCCAACAAAATGGACTCAACGGGTTATATTTATATACATTCATGTACATTTATTAATAACATTGTTCATTGACAATTTCATATGTTTTTGTAATGCATTCTGATCGATCTCCTCACACCCTCTCTGACCTTACTCCCCATCAGTTCCCCTTCTTTCCTGCAAATCTCTTTCCAATATTCATTTTTGTTTGTTTTGTGTCCTGTAGAGTTTAACTAGGGCCTCATGGCTAAACACACAACTGGATATTATGGCTCCTTCTTTCCCAGAATCTGTCATTTTCCAATAGTCAATAAATATTAAGGCCCCCTCAGCCCCTGGATGATCCTGACTAATGCAAGCCCAGTAGTCACCAACAAGTTGAGAAACATATATATAAGAACAGATTTCAGCTTCACTCCTTGATTTTAAAAAAGAGGGAACTGAAATCTCATCACTTAACCATGATCATGGTGCCAAAATTGGATCTCAAGCACCAAATTTCCAGATTCCTCATCCAGCTCACTGTCTGCAGTTTCATCATTAACCTCCAACAAGTGGTATACTTCTAGCTGGCTTGGAAACCTTGGGTAGTGTTTATAAGGCCTCTAGCCTGACTCAGCATATCCATTTATGTGCACGTCACTGTCTTCCTTCTGCTTGTGTTTGTTGTACACTAAAGTCTGTTTTTCTGTACCTAGGCAACCTGCTGTTTATCTTCCATTTAACCTTCCTTTTCTTCCTCCTCCCCTTTTTCTTTTCCATATTGCCTTTAAACGTTTTTTCAGTAATTTGTGATTTCATGGTAATACTTTTCAACATTGAAATTTTATAATTATTTGGAGAACTTAAAAAATATGGAGATGCTGGAATGCTCTCCTCAGGGACTATGATGGCATTAATTTGGCCTTAGGTCAGGGCATCAATAATTTTCAAATTTCCCCAGTGACTGCAATGTACAACCCTATATTAAGAACTGCCTTTTTTGTAGGAGTCTCACTATTACCTGAGTAAATAGATGTGGTAAGTGTCTTGATTTGCTTTTGGTTCAGGCTCTGAGTCATCATCTAGTCACTGGATCCTGACTGGGTGACCAGTATCTCTAATGAGTCTTAAAAATTAGCAGTCCACAAAAATGAAGTAAAACCTGTTTTGTTTTGTTTTTTTCATTTTCTGGCTCTCAGTGTTTTGTTGGTTCTTGTTTCTTGACATGAGAAAGGAATGGGAACAACAGTGAAATAGTATTGGACCAAATGTTTACAACTGAAATTCCCTGTTGAGTCCCTTTAATGGCTGGAGAATAATCATCGCTCCAGCAACCTGCCTCCCATTCCTCCTTGCCCAGCATAATAATAGTCAGGGAGCATCAGGAAAACCAGATGGAACTTGCTCATTCTGCACCAGCACACATGCCCCATTTGGAGACTAATTAAGAAAACAACAAACCTGGCCACATTGGCTGAGAGCGCTTCCCACTGGGGTTTGTAAATTTGGACATGTTTTTCCTGCATGCAGCATATTGATAGACAATGTCCCATTGTTGCTTCCTCTTTCTGAGTAATCTAATGATTGTATAACATGATGCTTGACACTCCCTCTTGCTTCTCTGACTGTTTTTTCAAACTTCCTATAGTTCCTTTATTCTAGTTTTCTTACTACTTCCCAAGAGAAGTCCTGTTCAGTAACCAGCCTCTGTCTTCGCATCGTCCTTTGCCACTTCAGGTGTGGTCCAGAGGCAGCATCACCAGCCTCAGCTTCATCTGGCAATTGTTAGAAATGGAGAACCCTAGCCTCACCCTAAACCTAACAGATTTGGAATCTTCATTTATTATCAATAACTTCAACTTGACTTGTGTGTATATTGTTGGTCCAAGTTTCTGTCTTCTCAGTGCCCTATGTAAATACCCACCCACTAAAGAGATTTCATGAAAGGCCTGGCATTTCTAAGTAACCCAGAGAACCCCAAGCAGAATACAGCCCTAGAGACGGCAGAAGTATAACTCCAACCATGTGTGATTATTGTTCTTATATAAAACCTTTGTAACATTCTAAATTGACATTATTTAGATTGGTAATTTTTTAAAAAATAACTCTACAGTGGAGAATAGGATACTATTCTCCTTTGCCCTGTTAACCCCTGGAAACGCAGAATTGTTTTCTGTCATGTAGACATGCCATGTGTTGGTATTTATCTTACTGGTACCATACCTTGAGACAAGAGACACGTCTTTGAAGCTGCTGTATTCCTGAGTACCAGTAGCGAGGGAGTACACATCCTAACTACTTGTAATAACCCTCGTTTGTTGGGTGAAAGGAGGCTATAGTATCCTTTCTATGGGTTGATACAAAAAATGTGTAGGTAGGAGCCTAGCATGGGGGCATATACCTTTAATTGCAGTACTCCAGAGGGAAAGGTGGGCAGATCTCTGTGAGTTTGGGACTAGCCTGGTCTACATAGTGAGTTTGGACCAGTTAAGACTACATAGTGAGACTGTGTATCAAAACCAAAAATGTCTAAGTAGGAAATGGAGAATTCCATGCTGACTTTCAATTTTCTGTTTCCTGGCTTTAAACTTTATCACAAAGTTCTTGCTGTCCCTCTATAATAAAATCAAAACATCAATTTGATTGATTTTTTAAGTTGCTAAACGACTTCTAAAGCACTATCTTTAATACCTGTTTATAAAAACTTGTCAATTTCCTTTTGTTAATATAGAAACCAAGGTCCTTGCCATGATGACAATGGACTAAACCTCTGAAACTGTAACCAAGCCCCCAATTAAATGCTTTCTAAGAAAAACAAAAAGAAAAAAGAAAAGAAACCAAGGGTGTGGTAGTTACAGTTGAGGAGTGGTTCTGGGGGCTGGAGAGATGGCTTAGCAGTTAAAAGGACTGTCTACTCTTCCAGAGGACCAAGCTTTGATTCCCAGCACCCATATGGCAGCTTACAACTTTCAGCAACTACCATCACAGGGGTATCCCATCCCTATTCTGGCCTTTTGGACACTGCGTACACGTGGTGCATCATAGATTTATATTCAGGCACAAACTCATGCACATAAAATTGAAAATAAATAAAATCGTTTGCAAAGTGTTTTTAAAATATGGAAAGCCTGGCTTATGTAATTTAAATATGCAGCATAATCAGGCTTTCATCTAATACCAGATGAATTCACAGATAATAACTGCAGAAGCCTATGCTTCTCAAGCCCTCATCTGAATTCATGCCACCTGGCGATCTTGTGAAAATTCAGTTTCTGATTCTGTGGATTTTGAACCGGAGCTGGAAATCTGTATTTCTAAAGGTTCTTGGATGGTGGCAGGACTTCTTCTGGTCCATAGACCACACTTGAAGAGAATATGCATCTGAGATTTCAGATATTTACAGTGAGCTTTGATACTGCCCAAGGACTGAAGTCTCTTTTGTATATCTTAGATGCAGGCATCATTGTTCAATCCATACTGGTAGGTAGCAGAGTTGATGTTTATGTGGAGGATGGCAGTGTAAGTAGAGAAAGCACTGGCTTTCTATCCATGCTGTTCCAGGTAGGGTTGCTCTGGGGAGGGGAGACAACAAGCCTGAGGCTCTCTCAAATAACTCAAGTTGGGAGGATGGATGAGAGTGTGTGCTGTATAAAAACTTGGCAGGAAGCCCGAAAGGGGATTTCCTTAAACTGTCATGAGTTAAGAGTTATAGGGACCAGCTACCTTTCTCTAAGTTCCTTTCCACGTAATTGTTTCTGCCCTAGCCTCCTTTCACTCTGAGATTGGGGTGAGCTCCACAGTCTTTCTCCCCCATAGCTCCTGCATGTTTCTGCAAAGTCTCAGCTGCACATGGGTCCATCCCTGCCGTAACCTGACCTGCTGTCAGCATCAGCTGTCATTGCTGACAGCTTCATTTCTTTCAGAATATGCATTTCAAATTGTTGAGAAGAGAAATTTAGTAGCATTGGATGCCTTAGTATACTGATAGACCTTGGATTTCACTGCTACTATCTGAAAATCCAATTACTGCCAATAGGGGAAGGGCAAATGGTATTTGATGCCCAGACAAAGAAATACAGCTAGCAAAGATTGCTCTTTCGTAGGGGCTGTGTGCCAGTACAGAGTCTGTGGTGTGGGGCAAGCATCTTGCAGCCTACTCCATTTTATTCATTTCCTTAATGAAGGTCATCTCTGTATGGATGTGGTTCAGTCACAGCCTTCAGGCAGGAGCAAGAAACATACCATTTGTTTAATTGCTTTTTCATCTCTTCATACTAGAGGCCAGCCTAATAAGACTATGTTACACGGTCAGTGAAGGGAATCAGTTAACTAATGAAACTGTTTAAAGCAAACCACCATAGACCTGCTTCAGCATTTTTGAGATATCTTTATTTTAATTCAGCCTAAGCCAAGGAGGTTGAAAAAAAAACACCAATTAATCCAAAGTATCAACAAAGCATTAGGCCTTCAGGGTTAAGAATACAGGAGAAGGCATCAGGCTTCTTATAGGAACAATCTGATCGGTGGACAGGGAGCTCCTCTGTAGCTTTCTGTCCCTTCCACCTGGAAAGGCTGCTTTCTCATTCCCCGCTATCTGAGTGTACCCAGGGGCCATATCCTCAGAGGGAGTGCACGTGCTCAATTCGCCTTCCTGAGTGATGGAGCAGGAAATGAGATGTTTGAGAAAGCAGACAGGAAAGGGACCCAAACTCAACCCTTACCCCTAAGACTCATGCCCCAATACTTTGCTTCTGTGTTGTTTGTTGGAGGGGGAGGGGTATTTTCTTTCTCAATCTTTCTTCCCACACACAGACTTTTAGGGAGAAGTATTTTCAGTATTTATTTGCTGATCAATAAACTCAAGGGTAGGTCTTGTCTGTTCTCAGAGATAAAGAACTGCGGGCATAACTACTCTTAATCCAGCTGAACAAGCACCGGTGTTCGCTTTGTTTTTCACGGTGTTTCTGTGAGATAAGAAGAGACCGCCCAGACATGATGCATGACCAGGCAAGGTTTTTGAGAGACTATTTTATGAATTCATTCCCTATTTTGAATGGTAGGATGAAAAGAATGGGGGAGGGTACCATACACAGAACAAGCTGATTTTTTTTTTTTTGGCTTCAAAATAAATAGGAGAATAAGAGTACATGTGCAGCCGAGGAAAGAGTCAGTTTTCAGTTCTGAATATGAAAAACAAATAGAAAAACTGTAGTAATTTAGTAATTTGGTGACAATTTTCTGCCAGAGAAATTGTCTGTCACGTGAACTCAGAATCAATATAGGACAGATAAGACCTGTGGATAGCCAAGGAGCAAGATATATTCCTAGGAAAATAAAAGGTGAATGGAATCAGATTAGAATTGTATTAGATCCAAACCCTCCAAGGATCTTAGCAATTTTCTGAAAGAGAGCCAAGATGGAGGAGCTGATTTGAGATTAATGATGTAAGACTTTAAATAGTAAGATTCAGTATAAAATCAGTTGCTCTTACTAAAGAAAAGAGTGTTTTCATATGGCAGGTAAATTTGGGGGCCAACAACTTACATAGTTGAGTCAAAAAATCATTTAGGAAAAATATGCCATTAGGCTAAGGAAAGACCCGAGTTTGGGTGGATGTGACACTGGCGGTACATAGGAAGATGGGGATTTCATGGGTAGAAAGAAAAGAGAGATAAACTCAAGAGACAAAGATAGGTAGAGAGTAAAAGGAAAATTGAAATTAAAAGTCATGATGTAAATGTTTCTGAGCAAGTGGAACTGAGGATAGAGTAAAATCTTAGGGAAGCTGAGCAGCACTTCATCGTCCACTTTTCTTTCCATCTCTAGGTTCATGAATCCAACAAACTGTTGTCTCTCATCTCCATCAGCAGATAGTAAATTCCCTATAGGGCAGAACGTAGCCCATACTTTCAAGAATCTCCCTATGAGATCAAGTGAGGGCCTTACTAGAATAGAAACTCAATAAATAATAATTGGTAAATTAATGAGTAGATAGTTCCCTTTTTTCTTGAATACATTTTGAAATGTGGTATCAGTATATAAGCTGGGCAAATCTAGAACTTGAGATTTTCCTGATTTAGCTTCCCAAGTGCTTGGATTACAGGATATGTGCCATACTTAGTAACGGATTCTTCTTTAAGTAATCATCTTGTTAAGTAAGTCCTAGATTTGAGGAACCCAGAAAATGGATTGTACTTTATTTTCCTAATATTGATTAAAACAGGGAATTTATGGTTTAGATCATTATTGTTTTATTTAAAAAAAATAATTCGTTGGTCTAATGACAGATATAGATAAGTGAGCCCTATGGGTCTTTAGGAGAGAGGCCTAGATTCAGTGATGTTTTTCTTGCTCCTAGAGTCAATCAGGCTGGACTGTAGATAGCTTTTTCCAGGTCAGCCTGACCAGTACTTTTCTATTACTGTTTGCCTTTTTGGGAAGCTTGGTGTCCTCAGAGCAAGTCAAAGTCTATTATGTTCACTGTCCTAGCGCCAGCACCTACAATAAGCTTATTTGAAATGGAATACACGCTTAAGAAATGATTGTGAAAAGAAGGGGAAGAGAAAAGGAAGCAAGAGTAGGGGTAAAGGAAGGAAGTTTCTGTTTTTTATATTTCCTCTAAAACTTAGTCATCTGTTATCAAAGTTTCCTCTTCCCCCAACCTCAATTTTTGTGTTAGGCACCAGAGATTCAAACTAATGAAACTTAATCAGACTGATGCTCTTAAGGGACTGATAGTCTAGTGAGATACAGAACTAAGACAGCAAGAGGGGAAGTGTTTCATCATAACAGGAAGCTCGATAATAGAGTAAACAAACCAAAGGAAGCATCCAGTTGGCCCCTGAGGGGAGACAGGTCACTGAGCATAGTGCAAACCAGAGGAGAATATTAACAAGCTCCTTTGTGCTTTGGAGGCTTGACAGATTCTCCCTTCATAATCCTAAAACTGATTATACACAGTTTGAGGAAAATGTGAAAGACCACAAGCCCTTGGATTTCAGCCTTTCTCAATTCGGAATCATTTTAGTGATTAAGTGATTTTTGTCTTGGCACAACTGGACGTTGCTTTCATTCCGGGAACGCAAGTGGATGCTCTAAATTTGTCACTCAGTGGCTTGATGTAGAGACATGGCTTTATATGCACAGCCTAAATGCCTCCAATTAAAGGCCTGATGTCTGGGACAGACCTGTATGTAGCATATGCTGTGGCAGGAGTAGTGGCTTTGTTAAGCACAATCCATTAGCATCAGCGTTTGTTCATTCCTGAGGAAATTCTTGTCGCCATGACAAGGATTAATGATAGAACATGTATATGGTGGTCTTTGTATTTTGTAACAACCTATCACGGCTAAAGTGTCTATTTTAAATGTTCTGAAGAGGGTAGATAAACTTGAATCAAAAGAAGGAGAACAAGTGGCAAAATAGGAAGGAAGTTTGGCTAAATTTTACATATAGGATAGCCTTTTTAAGCCCTCTGATTTAATGTTTGAGGGGCCAGAGATAGAAGTCCTGCTTCGACTTTGACTTTTTGATCTTTCTTTATTCAGGTATTGACCCCAGCACAAATTAAATCAATATGCCAGGCAATTTTGGACTCTGGGAAGCAGTACGCCCTGAAGAAGAGAAAGCCGTTCCCCCTGATGTATTCTTACTATGGAACTGAATACTTGGGTGAGTGGCACATGCCTATAGGCTGGAGAGTCTCTACTGGTAACACTGAATAAAGAACGAATTCTTTCAGTTTTGCTATAGAACAGTGATTCTCAACCTGTAGGTCATGACCCCTTTTGGGGGTCTACTGACCCTTTCACAGAGGTCGCATATCAAATATCCTGCATACCAAATATTTATAATATGATTCACAACAGTAGTAAAATTACAATTATGATGTGGCAATGAAAATAATTTTATGGGGGAGGGTCACCACAACATGAGGAACTGTCTTAAAGGATCACAGCATTAGGAAGGTTGAGAACCACTGCTGTAGACGGTCATTATTCATGAGCAAGAAATACTTTAAAGCATTTGAAAACAAAAATTTAGATATAATTTAATACCTTTTCAAAGTGTGAATGACGGTAATATAAATATTTTAATATTTATGTTCACTAAAGATGAAAACCTTATTATCAACCACTTATTTATTTGAGATAGAAGTCTCAATACATTGCTTAAGCTGCCCTTGAAGTATTGGATTCAAACAAATACCCTACATTAGCTTCCTGAGGGACTGGAACTATGGGCATATATCATCATACATGGCTTAACTTTGTTGAAACATGATGAACAATTATTACACTGATTCTAAGTACTGTTTTTGAATAGGGGAATAAGATCAATTCAGTAAGTTTTTAATGATAGCAGATTCATAACAGGCAACTGATCTACAGTGACTAATTTTGAGGTCCGATTCATGTAAACAAAAGATGAGTTCCCCCCACCCCAGTTTGAGTCCTTACACTCCTGAGCAAGACTTGTAAGACATACTTACAAGTGGTGTTGTGTCACAAAGTGACCTCTTACCTTTTAATTATTGTTTATGTTCCTTTTACCTAGAATGTTTCACTTCCCAGATACCCCTCATCTGCTTCTAATACTCACACTTCCCAACTTTGTGCAAACCTTATGAGATATACTGAGACACATTCTGTGTCTTAGGGAAAAAGGTAGTTGAAGCCTATCTTGAGAATCATTAACATGTTTCAGGTATTTTCCCCTGAAGCAAATAGGGTGACATCATGGTATCACGCCCACACTGTTGAGGGAGTCCTCACTGTAACTTATTATAATTTGTGACTCACTTGTTCAACTGCCCTGTCAGGTTTTATGCACATTCAGGCTAGGGATTAATTCATTTAGCTCTGTGATCCTTGGACCTTTGCCACGAGGCTACATTTAATGAGGTTATCTGAATGAATGGCCGAATGGCTAATGAGCAACATTAGTGTGAGCTTTTTCAAAGAAGTCTTGCATTCTTTTCTAAGTCTTTGTAGGATCAGACCTTGAAACAGGATTTGAGTATAAAAATCTTATTTGAAATGTGATCCTAGAAAGCATTGCTAGGGGAGTGGAGAAATGAGACAAGGAAGAGGAAGAATTTCATTGCAATATAATGAGCAGTTCTAGATAGCACAGGCTCTTTTGAGCTGCTTTGACAAAAGGCCTGCTGTAACAACTTAAAGGAGGGGACATTTCAGAAGGTACATTCTATTGTCACTTGACTGAACTCATTCTGGGCCCATAATAGGGAAGAACATCATGGGAGCAGAACCATATAGCAGCAGTTACTCCTCTTGTGCTAGATGAAAATCAGGGAGAAGGAAGGAAGAAGACTGTCAAAGATATATACTAAGCAATGTGCTTCTTCTAGATAAGCTTCATATTCCAACAGTTCGACAATATCCCAAAATAGTGCCACTCACTGGAGCACAAGCATTTACTGTATGGCAAATATTTCATATTCAAACTCATTTTCCCTGGAGACTCTTAGAAGACATATAGGACATACCTCATAATTGTCTTACCCAGTCTGAGAAGTTCAGATATGTATCTATGCATTTCCTGCTGTATTGGTTGGCTGCTCCAGGGGTGTTAATTCTGTATGTGTTGAGCATATTCCTGTGGCCAGAGAAGAATTCAGGCAAAATAAGAACTATTTAAGGTAGAGAGTTTGGAGAGAATAGATGTACCTGAGTGGAAAGTTTGCCAGCATATGAGCAGTGTCTTTTACAGTTCTTTCATTAACAGTATTTTTTAAAGATAAATTGACATTCTGGACATTGATATACATACTACATACCACATTTATGATAAATATGGAAATACTTTCCTGAAAACTCAAGCTTTCTTTTAATAATTATTACCATATATAATATGCAATATGTTTTAATGTAAGACTAAACAATATGCATCATATATATTCTAAGCTGTATATGTTATATAATATTTGAATATTTATATGAATATTGTTTATTTGTATAAATAATGAAGCACTAATAAAGGAACTGGCTTAAAGGATTATAAGGCTGAAAAATCCAGACCTAAAAAGGTCAATATTGTAAGATTCAGGCTGAGTCTAAGGCCCAGGGAGAAGGCAAATGCCTAAGCTGGAGAATTATTTCTTAGTGTTTTTGTTCCATTCAGGCCTTGATGAGTGGGTGAGGACTACAAACATTAGCAAGGGAAATCTTTAATCATTTTTATAGGTTCAACTTTTTTTTTCAAGGTAGGGTTTCTCTGTGTCACAGCCCTGGCTGTCCTGGAACTGTTTTTGTAGACCAGGCTGGTCTTGAACTCACTGAGATCTGCCTTCCTCTGCCTCCAGAGAGCTGGGATTAAAGGTGTGCACCACCACTCCCCGATGCCAGGTTCAACTTTTATTATTGTCTCTACAAGCACTCAAAAAGACGTACCTAGAAATAATGTTCAACAAAATCTCTGGGTACCATCTTGCCCAGTTCAGTTGCCACATAGACTCACTTATGCTCCTGCTGCAATCTACTATATAGAGTACTTCACTTATATTCTAAAAATTTTTTCAAATATGATTCACTTTCTGAACTGAATGAGGAGAGGTCTCTTCAAGAGTATAGGCAAACTCATATTCATCTTTGTGTCTCCATGGTGAGATAACGTCCAAAACACAAGTATTCATTGTGAAGACTTCAATGAATTCATGCCAAGAGAAAGGGATTTTTTTCCCTCTTTTGTTTACTCATCTATCTTTAGCATCTAAAGATCTAAAGCATCTGGTGCATAGTAGATGCTTAATACTTATATTTTAAATAGATTGATGGATTATTAAGATATCAAGACCAAATTGATCTTAAGTATTTTGGGAATATTTTTATAAGATCAAATTTTTTTTATAAAAAGCTTAACAGTTTTAGTTAGGGTTTGTGGACCATATGGTTTCAGTCACAAATTCAAGTCTGCTGTACAATGCGAAGGAAGCAGAGAACAATGTGCAAATGGCTATGTTCTAATAAAACTTTATTTACAAAAGTAATGAGTGAGTCAGATTTGGGCTGCAAGCTATACTTTTCTGCTGGTTTAGGTTTTAGCAACTCAATTGTTATAGTACTATATGTGCTTTTAAATAATATTTTAGTGTAAAACAAATCTCACAATTTTCTTTTCACTAGATCAAACTACCTCACCTCGCTTGATGGATAAATGATGCTTGCTTTGTCCACACAGGGGCAGCTCATGGCCTGTCATCCATTCTGCAAATGCTTCTTTCTTACCACGAGCATCTCAAGCCTTCAGATCGGGAGCTGGTGTGGCAGAGTGTGGATTTCCTCATGGAACAGGAACAGAATTGCAACTGGCCACCTGAGCTGGGAGAAACGATCGAGAGAGAGAATGAACTGGTCCACTGGTGCCACGGTGCTCCAGGTCTCGCATACACTGTTGTCTGAAAACAGAAACAGGGCCGCCTTTCACTGAGCTTACACAGAGGGAGGTTCATTTTTCTGACATCTGAGGGTATTTCTCATCCTGGGCCATAGCTATCAAGCTGAAATTTTTGAAAAGTAAAATAATATCTTGATCTTTAAAGGATTTCTGAAAATCATTCCACAGGTTGAAAAAACACAGCTCTCTATCCACAGTGTTAAGCAAGCACTCCCTCAGAATGTAATGTGAGTCACATATGTAGTCTGAACTATTAGGGTATTTGAGTGGTAGAATGAGTGATGAGTATGTCCAGCGTTCTGGGTTTGAGTCCCAGAATATATGCACAAAAAGAATCAGTAGCCACATGTTCAAAAGCAAAAAAGAAATGGGTAGAATTAATTTTAATAATATGTAACCCAAATATTATTTTAGTAGGATACAAATTTAAAAATAGATATGACTGGGCTAGGGACTAAAGGCACTGCTGGTAGAATGTTTGCCTGGAACATAGAGGACCTGGGTTCAATCCAGAGCACTAAAAATAATGTTAGTGTACATTCTTTCAGACATTGAAATCCTTAAAATTTCCTGTTGATTTTAAAGTTACGTAACATTATAATCAAATGCTGCATTTTAGAGTCTTTTTAGCTACATTGGAAAGTGCACATCCACAGCCTGATCACTTACATGGTGGCCTCTGTCATGCCTAGGAGCCTCACAGCTTGTAAATCTCTAATCCTAGGATCTATCACAACCCAGTGAATTACAACGTATATTTGACCAGTATCCTTATGAAACTTGTGTTAATCTTTAAGTTTCAGATGCATGGCTTTGAAATTCTTGGTCAACTGAGTATTTCCAGTAATAATTAATAAAATGTCTAATGAAATAACAACCCATCCCCCAATGAATTCTGAAATTGAGCCTTGAAACCAGAAAAACTTCACTATTCTATCCCACGTTTTACAAATCCCATTATACAACTAACTAGCCTTTTGAAGAAGGAATAATTTAAAAGAAGTTAAATTCAAACAAATAAATTTGGTTAATTGGCAAGGAGACTGGAATTATCAAATAATACAGTTATTAAATTTGTTTTTGACAATTGCATATGTATATAATGCTTTTATAATCTCCCCTTCCAAAATATTTTGATTATGAATGAATTTAGTTTACCAGGCTGTGCTTCAAACAGAAGAGCACAACTTTAAATTGCATTTGATTTATTTTTGTCTTGTTACCTGATTTTTATTGCCTCCCTTCTTCCTGTAATTAATGTTCTTTAATCAAATTAGAGTTCTGTTTTATCCTTGATACAGTTTGAATAATATGTCACTGTCTACTGTCTTATTTTCTTTGCCTGCCACATTTAACTATGGAAGGAATGGCAAATTGTGTATTTTAAAAGTACCAAGACATAGTACATTATGTTCGGCCTAGCTGCTGTCAGGTATAATTTGTGCCCATTACTTCTTACTTTGACCTTTTTGGGGAGAAAAAACACAGCAGTTATTTCCCATTCTGGAAATCATGTTTCTTGTTATATTCAATACTTCTATTTCTCCTTCCCCTTAATCATTCTCAGCGGTGGTCTCTGGATATTCTCCAAGCATCCCAGGATTCCTAAATTCTGGAGATGTCCCAAATTAAATATAGACTATTTTAAAAGGACTCAGTATGCTAGTAAAAGCCCTTAATAGAGTAGAAAGAAATCTACTAAAATGAGTGGGTGAGCCTGTTGAAGTAGGTGTTTAAATGACTGTTATTGTACCCTTTCTGAATACCAAATGCCATCTGTTTCAGCAGGTCATGGATAGGATTCATGACATTGGAGACTTTATTTACCCTCCTGTAACATTCACTCTAAGTGTTTTAAGAAGAGTAACATAAATATATTGCTTCAAATCAAAACTAAGTCCATGTAGTCACCAGAGTATGAAAAAGAAACCGATTAGCTAATTAAATAAGGTCGTTATTTCTGCTTACCTCAGCCCTCACCTAATAGTGATTATAAAACTGGTCATTGCAAGTCAGAGACAGTCAAGATCTCACTGAAGCTGACTACAAGAAATTTCTCTCCAAATTCAACAGGAAATGGCCTAGAAAAAATAATTTTATTTATTTGAGAAAAATTTTGAGAACAGATTTGTGAACAGCACAGATGGTTTGGGATGACAGACCATTCCTATGATTAAAAATCTGCCAGAGATAATCTATAGTGTGGAACTTCATTAATGCTACCTTATTCACACCTTAGCTTCCTATGGGCTTTCTTTCAGCTCACCTCTACAAGTGACTACCCTAGATATTAGGTATGAAATACATAACTAGTTCTTGACTATAGATGAGCAACCCTGGGGTCTAATTGTAACTCTAACAAGTGACCTTGAAAAAAATCTCTTTTTTTAAAAAAAAAATCTGAAATGAGTATGCTGAAGTGGAGTAGTGAATCTCAGTATTTTTGTCATCATTGACACATCTTCACATCTGGACCTTTGCCATTCCTAAGGGAAGTATCTCAGATGCTTTTATAAATACCTACAGTGACATGTAGCTTTGTGTTCTTAAATACAATAAAGTATTGCAGGAAGACTCATGTGATCCTTTCATAACCTTGATAACTCTGAAATACAGGATGGAAGTCATTTGCAGAATCATTAAAACAAATGCTGTGGCTAAAATAACCTTCCTGGCTGCATCAGGTTACAGCATTACTTTGATAACACTGACAGTGCACTTCCTTTATTCTGTGTGAAACACAGGTGTGAGCAGTTTTGAAATTTCATTCCACTAAGGCTCTTGGGTAGGTGACTTTGAATAAAGAGCAATGCTCCTGGAGCACAGATTGGTAGTTAAGTTTGTAATGACTCAACAAAATTACACATCCTAGCATGAACCTGGGTGGTGATGCTCCAGTATGTTGAAGTAGTGTATTCTATCTGTCACAAGTCTCTGAAGACCCCACATTTCAAAGATTTCGTCTCCCCAAACCATCTTTATTAAGTTGTGATTTAATTTCCTGGTTGTATTTGGCAAAGTCATCTACCATCACTGACTTCTGTTTTATATCATTGAAGACTAATTAGTGGTCGTAGGAAAGAGCTGTGCTAATTCCCATCGCAGTCAAAGAAACATGACATCCTTTCCTTTAAGAATCAGAAGCGTTAGGATGGTTTCCATTAGGTCAGAGTAGGTGCTAACAAATTTAGAATATGTTCAAGGCCCTACTCTGTCCAGAGCCCTAGGATCCATAGCTTTTTTTTTTTTTTTTTTTTACTATCTGGGGCTAATGCTTGATATAGCAATTGAAATCATCTCAGTCTATCTTCTTTTATACATCTCTGCTCTGCTTCTAGTGCCAGCTTCCACTAAATCAGTGGTGCTCAACCTTTCTAATGCTACAACCCTTTGATACAGTTTCGCACGTTGTGGTGACCTCTCCTAAAACTACAACCCTTTGATACAATTGCGCACATTGTGGTGATCCCAACCATAAACTTATTCTCATTGCTACTTCATAACTGTCATTTTGAAATGGTTATGAGGGGTAATCCAAATATCTGATATGCAGGGTATCTGATATGAAATCCCTGTGAAAGGGTTTGAGGCTCACAGTTTGAGAACCACTGTGCAAGGGTGCTAAATGAGGTATTGCAGGGTCAACAGACATTTGTGGAACTATTTGGTAGCAAAGCACCACACCAGATGAGGAGAAAAGAAAAGGAATATGATAAAAATTCCTGCCCTTTAGTGGTTTGCCTTAGAGCAGGGGAGGCAGACATGGAAACAGATAGTTTAAATTTGGTTTTGTATAAGTGCTACATTATATATAGTGTGAGATAGGATCCAAGAAGAGAGATTTCTCATGCTGCCTCCAGATTCAGTGAAGGCTTCCTAAAGAAAGTGATTTCTGAGTTGAGTTGTGCCAGGAAAAACAGGAGGCTTCTTCCAAGAATAACAGGCACTCAGTAGCATTGGAGCACTGTAGGTAGTCTGGTTTTATGAAAGTCAGAAACTTCAGTCCAGGAATGAAGGAGCAGCTAGCAGACAGAACAGGATGTTGTTCATGAAGGGCTTTCTGTATCATGCTATGGTGCCTGTATAATAGGGAACCCTTTGGCTTTCCTTGGCTCAACCACTTTCCACCTAACACACTCTTTTCTGTGTGTCTGGAAGCAGGCTGTACTCTCAAGGGAACCTACTAGGCCAAGGGTTGTTGGACAAAGAAGCTAAGAAAAGCCAGAGAAATGGCTTTCATGGAGACTGGCTTTATTCTGTCTGATTCTGAGGGATGCTAATAGGCACAAGATCCACTGAAAGTTTGGTTCTGTGTTCAGGCAAGGGAGTAGTAGACTTTTGTATTCCATGATAGCTCCAGAGGGCTGAGTATTTGATACAATTTTCTGTTTGCCTGTGGGGCAATCTCTAAAGGCAGGAATCCAGGACATGTGTTAGCAGCCAGCTGTTAAAAGAATTCAGGCGTGGTCTGCTTCCTGATAAGATAAAGGGAAGCTGAGTCAGTTACCTCATTGATTACTGCTCATCATCCAGAACTCAATTATAAGATGATAGTCTAGTAGGCCTTTCCCACCAGCAGGGACTCTTCCTGTGTGTTTCCATAACTATATTTGTTGTTACATAGCCTAGTTTGCACCTCCAGATTAAGCTATAAAATCCATTAAAGACAGAGGCCTTTTTTTTATTGATTTTCATTGAGCTGTACATTTTCTCTGCTCCCCTCCCTGCCACTCCCCTCTCCTTTTACCCTCTCCCATGGTCTGCATGCTCCCAATTTACTCAGGAGATCTTGTCTTTTTCTACTTCGCATGTAGATTAGATCCACATATGTCTCTCTTAGGGTCCTCGTTGTCTAGGTTCAGACAGAGGCCTTTTAAAATCAGCCTCTGCCATATAGTTCATGCTCAGTTGGTCTAAACAGTCACTATGTCCTATGAAATTATTCTTCGGCAAATTTCATCTCCATTTTTCCGCTAACGAAGCTAGCTCGGAGCTCTTCTGTCTTTCTTTAGGTGTTTCCTCATAATACTATGTACGAACAATCACATTGTTATTCAAAAATCAAAACCAACCAGTTCATAATAAAAGACTTCTAGTAGTTCCCTATCACCCACAGTATACAGTCTAAAATGCCTAACAAAACTATCATACCATCCAGAATCTGAACTCATTCTTACTCTTTTACCGTCCTGGTCCCTTGGTTAGGATGCTGCCACCCTGACTTGTGGTTTAAACTTAGATGTCTTGAACCTCTTAGCCTCTGTGATCTTTGGTGCCTAATATGTTTTCCCTGCCTCGTCTTGGGCCTGGCGTTTCTTATGTAGCCTACAAACCCCAGAAAACGCCAGCTTCCATCCAAGGCCTCCCCTGACTGTTTCCATCAGGATAGTTTTCACTTGTCTGATCTCTAGTTTTGCTGACAGCAGCATGGGCCCATGCCTTATTTTAGTCACAGTGTCTACCTAAATTTTAGTGGGTGAGCCCATCAAGACATTTATTCTATTCAAGGCCATTGTTTCCACTTTAAAAATATAATTTTGGAGGGTGCTAGGCACAAATCCCAGTGCCTCACACTCGCTAGACAAGCCTTCTACCACTGTGCTAGTCTCTTAGCCCTTTCCTGCCTTCTGGCAAGGAGGAAAGTAGGCTATGTAGGAGCTGGAGTCATCTTGGATTATTAATTTCACTATGGACTGGCCGACCTTGCAACTTGGGGAAAATAATTTCAATTAATAGTTGTCATGTCTCTTGTTTCTGCTCTTGCTTCTGTACTGGCAAGTTTCGAAAGAATGTTTATTTCCGTGGAACATGAAATATGGGAAGGGCTAACCTCAAAGCTGGAGTAGACATCTTATTGAGGTTGTCTGATTGCACTGTTATTCCTGGAAAGGCTCCTTCTTTGCTCTTAAGCAAACGGGTATTGTTATAAATATATAAACATTGCAAATTCTGAACTTCTATGGGATAATGGGTCATATTAGTTGCCGTGCTTTAGAAGTCTTCTCTTTGGAAATGTAGCTAGGAATGTAAAAACAAAAGACACTGGATGGGGATTCAGGAGGTGTACACCTTTGAGAAGTATGTTATTAAGTCCTGAAAGTCACCTCTTATTGTCATTGATGTTTTTACAGGAATTGCTTATCTGTTTGCCAAAGCTTATCTTGTTTCCAAGAAACCACAGTACCTGGATACATGCATACGCTGTGGGGAGCTAACATGGCAGAAAGGCCTACTGAAGAAGGGGCCAGGGATTTGCCATGGTGTAGCCGGCAGTGCCTATGTCTTCCTTCTGCTGTACCGTCTTACAGGAAACTCCAAATACATCTACCGTGCTCAAAGGTCAGCTGTTTTCATGCACATATTCTTACAAATCCCTTTTGCCCTTGAGACAAGATCTCTTGTGTCTTAGGCTGGTCTTAAATTCACTATATAGTGATCAACGACCTTGAATTCCTGACTCTTTAGTTTTGCAGGTTCTAAACTTACAGATGTACACTACCACACCATTTTATGAGGTGCTAAGGATTAAAACCAGAGCTTCTTATGTGCTAGTATTTGTCTACTACATTCTGAGTTCTAATTTTTGAAATCTTAATCTAATTGATTTTCTAAGCAGGTAATATAGTCCCCTGGTTTCAAATGTGTAAAAAAAAGGAGCATAGCATAACGATCATCCCCCCCCCCCCCCCAGCCATTTAATTGACTTCCCTGGAGATATTGTCTGGTGTGTCTTCCCAAGTTGTTGTCTGCAAATATGGGAATATATATCAAATTTTGTTTTTCTTATACAAATGATAGTGCCTTGTTATCTTGTTGATTATGCTATATGAATACATAAAGGGCCTTGTCTAACATTTTTGTTAGTCTTACTAAAACAAGAATATTTGACTCCAGTTTCCAATAATTTCATTATAAACAGTGCTGCCTTTTACCCTGTATGAATAGATTATTCTTTCCTGCCTTCTGTGTAGGAGGGAAGTTGCCTATGCAGGAGGCAGAGTCATCATGGGTTACTAATTTCTTACACTGTGAACCTCCAGACCTTGCAACTGAAGGGAAATAATTTCTAATTCCTAATTTCTATTAATAGTTACCATGTCTCTTGTTTCTTCTCTTGCTTCTGTAGTGGATATTACCTTTGTTTTGTTAGCAAGTAAATTCCTAAATTAGTCTCTGTAGTTTATTCCCTGAAGCGTTGATACATATGGAAACCAGATGTAGAGCAGACAGCATTGTTTTGAATAGAAATAACTCCATACTGATTAACTGTATACGCTGTGTCAGAAAGACTATGAATAGACTATAAATAAACTGGTAGGAAACTGAGCAGTCCCTTTGAAGGCATGTGCAAGCTGTCTGTGTAGGTCCTCAGAAGAGGTCTTGGTGTTCTGGGTGGCACTTATGTCTGATAAGTTAGGAGGCTTTTCAGCCACACCCCCCATATGATTTGATTCTCTTGTATTTGAGTTGTCATTTAGTCGAGGCCAAAGAGTGGTCCCTCATAGTTGTGAGAATCCTTTTGAAAGGATATACCCAGAATCATATTGGTTATGTGAAATAGTGCCCATTTCTCAGGTGTGTTGGCTGGATTAAATAAGTTAACACATGAAAATTATTTTATTTTTTAAGTTTTTAAAACTTTATTATAAAAAATTTGCAAATAAATACAAGAAAATCATTTTAAATAATGCCTGGAATATATAACTTCTATGTAAAGATTAACTTTTGTTATTACTAAATTTGAGTTTTATCATTTCTAAGTTTTATCTTTGCATATATATACATTACTCATTTCTGAAAATGGTATCAATAGTAAAATGAAAACTGTTGTGTCAAAAATGTACTCACTGTTCCCCAAATCAAATTAACCAATTTTCTCAATAATTCTCAGCTAAAATGGGAGCCTGAATGGTAATTATAGAACTAAAAAGAATGGACAATATTGGGTACAGTACATATAAAAGCCTAATGGTTCTATAAAAAACACCGAGCTAAGAAAACCTCATCATTTATAAATTATTACTTCTAAATAATAATTTATAAATTTATTTATATGTAATTATACATATTGAGTTAATTCTTTTTTTTCATTTTTTTTATTATTGAGAAAAGGAAGAAAAAAAAAACAAGTTTCCACCTCCTCCCAGCCTCGCATTTCCCTCCCCCTCCTCCCACCCTTCTCCCCCTCCTCCCATTCTTCTCCCCCTCCTCCCACTCCTCTCCCCCTCCCTCTCCAGTCCAAAGAGCAGTCAGGATTCCCTGCCCTGTGGTAAGTCCTAGGTCCTCCCCCCTCTGTCCATATCTAGGAAGGTGAACATCCAAACTGGCTAGGCTCCCACAAAGCCAGCACATTAAGCAGGATCAAAACCCCGTGCCATTGTCCTTGGCTTCTCATCAGCCCTCATTGTTCGCCATGTTCAGAGAGTCCAGTTTTAACCCATGCTTTTTCAGTCACAGTCTAGCTGGCCTTGGTGAGCTCCCAGTAGATCAGCTCCACTGTGCACCCCTCGTGGTCCTGACTTCTTTGCTCATGTTCTCCCTCCTTCTGCTCCTCATTGGGACCTTGGGAGCTCAGTCCAGTGCTCCAGTGTGGGTCTCTGTCTCTATCTCCATCCATCACCAGATGAAGGTTCTATGATGATATGCAAGATATTCGTCAGTATTGCTAGAGGCTAGGGTCATTTCCGGTTCCCTATCCTCAGCTGCCCAAGGAACTAACTGGGGACCTCGGCTTGGGCTCCTGGGAGCCACTCTAGGTTCAAGTCTCTTGCCAACCCTAAGGTGGCTCCCTTAACTAAGAATTGTGCTTCCGTGCTCCCCTATCCTACCTTCCTTTATCCCAATCTTCCTTTTTCCCCAAGTTCCCCCCATCCTCCCCTTGTCACTTTTCTCTCCCCATCTCCCCTTACCCCCATCCCACCCCACCCCCAAGATCCCAATTTTCTCCCCAGCAATTTTGTCTACTTCCCATAGCCAAGAGGATAACTATATGTTTTTCCTTTGGTTCAACTTCTTACTTAGCTTCTTTAGGATCACCAATTGTAGACTCCGTGACCCTTATTTATGGCTAGAAACCAATTATGAGTGAGTACATCCCATATTCATCTTTTTGGGTCTGGGTTACCTCACTCAGAATAGTGTTTTCTATTTCCATCCATTTGCATGCAAAATTCGAGAAGTCATTGTTTTTTACTGCAGTGTAGTACTCTAATGTGTAGATATTCCACACTTTCTTCAATTCTTAATATTAATAATTCTTTGCTGTTTAGAAGTGCAAACTCTTATTTAAATGACTGCATATTTAAGAAAACAGTTGATAGAAAATCAGTAATAAGTGGAATTGCAATTTATTTCCTCATTTATTTTAAGCTGCCTGCAATAGTTTCAATGGCCCACAAAAGACCTAATGAGTAATTACTCTTGATAGGACTCCTGTGGTGGCTGTAATAATCTAACTTTATGACAGTACAAACTCTCAGGCCTCACCAGCATCAGAATTGGAGATTATTTTTGTTGATGATGACAAAGGAATAAGATAGTTAAAAACCATGATATTGGTGAGAGCATTGGAAAGGCTGGAGACTACTATACAATGTTGTTTAGTTAATTTAAATAAGAAAATGAAAGTCAAAGAAAAATGTTTTTCACCAAAATTTTAGAGATCAGTGACTTATTTTAAAGGCAAATTGTCTTAAGAGCAATGCCTCATAGTTGAATTTACTATTTGATGGCACCATTATGAAAAGTTGCTTGCATTCTCCCATTCATCTTCATCCTTTGTTGCCCAAAGCAGATTGTGTAAAATCCTCACATTTATTTTCAGCCTCTGTGCTCTGTCACATATAAATGAGACCGAGTTCAGAAATAATATGCTTCCAGAAACACAAATATTTAGATTTTTAAAAAAGGAACAGTGATATATAAGTTTGCTTTGGTTCAAGATAAACAAAAGTAGGATGATTTATGTGACTTTTTCACTTATAATTATTGGACAGTGGAAGGAATAGAATCTCAGAAAATACCAATGTGCTTTGATTAGCAGCTCCTAAAAATAGTTGGATTTGTTTGGCAACAAACTCTGTTGCAAAACACAAAGACTTATATAACTGATCTTTTTTTTTCTCTAGAGAATGGAGTTTTCTCAAATTAATTACATAATTCTGAAAACAACCTGACACTAAAACTTTAACTTCACAAAAGAAGAAGAGCATCCTGTAGCAGGTCACATGGACACAGTCATATTAAATCTGTTCGTGCTTTCTTCTTCTCTTAGGTTTGCACAATTCTTGTTCACTGAAGAATTCAAAGCTGGTTCACGGGTCCTTGAAAGCATATATAGCTTGTATGAAGGCTTCTCTGGCACGGTTTGCTTTCTCATTGATTTGCTACAGCCCAATCAGGCTGAATTCCCTCTCTTCAGCGTCTTTGTTTAAAGGCTCCATCTCCCATTGCATCCTGGCAGAATTCCCCTGAGATTTCCTGGGCCTCCTCTAGGCAGTTTCCCACATAATCCACATCCAATGGCATCACAACTATGAGCCTTCACATTGCTGCCAGAAGGATGAGCTCAGCCTGATGAAGCAGCGTGATACCAGACTGGAGAGAGAGCCTGCCAAGCAAAGATGCCACAACTCATCTAAAAATCACAGATTTGATGTTTCAGGGGAGAGATGTAAAACCAAAGATCGAGAGAAAGCAAAAGGAAAATAATGTTTTCCAGTTCATGACACTGAAGGCAAAAGTGAACTGGAGATGATGGGGATAGACTGGCAACCCTTTGAAAACTGGAGAGCAAATTTGACCATCTGTCTATACCCTCCACCCTTAAATTTAGAAGTGAAGACAATCTTAATAATCTAAAATATGTAAAATAAGTTTGCCCTCTTAAAAACTGTTAGCAGGGATCAAGTGTCATGATGAAGGACATGAAAAGAAACCCTTGATTGTCCTAGGCCTTTGCTTGCTGAAGTTCATGATTTTTTTTTTGAGTGGAGATATTTGAATATGCATGTGGGTATTTTTTAAATCACTATCATGGGCACTTTAAAAACATCATATCATAACTTATTTTAAACACTGAAATTTCAAGCTTCCTTGGGTCTTAGAATATCTCTTTCCCTAGTTTTGTTTTCTTTCCTAGAGCTCAGTATAGTGAGATTCCGGGCAGGAAGGAGTGTAATTTTAGTGGCAGCCTAAGCTTAGTAGCTTAGGGGTGTGGCTTGTTTAGCATGCACAAGGCCCTAGTTCCATGCCTAGTACCATAAACAAACAAAAAAGAAGACAGGAAAATTCTTATCTAGCAAATAAGTGTTGTTGTCATGTGTTTGTCTCAACTTGAAGTGTGACCTGTATATTGTATATGTTAGTAATTCTTCAAATGCCTTCATCTTTGTAATCTCTATGAAGCTATTAGACTGTAAAATATGCTCTCGGTGAAAATCACTCATCTCAAAGATCAGGGTAACTACCACAAAGGTAAGTCATTTTCGTATTTCATAGAATACCATGAAAGACATGGAATGAGGAAAATAGAAGTGGTTATCGAATGAATGTTGTTCTATTTTATCCTATTAGATTAAGAGCGGAATGAACTCCCTGGCTGGTCACCTTACCTTGCAAAACAAAGGACATGCTAGAGCTTTACTATCATACCAGTTGATTTTAGTTATCATATTAAGTTTACTTTTGCTAATAACAAAGGTTATAAAAATACTTCAAGCCAATAGTGGATTGCTAAACACTAATAGAAGCAACTGTCACTTCCATACAGAGAATATGAGTTTACCACAGTCCCGGTATTTAACCACTGAAGTTCAAACATCATATTAAAGAAAACTGTTATGCTGTATAAGATGTCATTGTTTCAATAGTCATTAGCTATTTGGATATACATAGGTACATATGTGTACATGATACATTTAATACCATATAATTTGAAGCACTATTTGAACTGTAGATAGACTTTGGGAGGAGTTACTGCCTAGAAATATTTCTGTGTGTGCTGGCTTGTGGAGCTGTATGAACCAATGGATTTGTATGGGTTTGTATGAATGTTATATGTGTGATCCTATTTTGAAAAAGAGGATCTCTTGTATTCATAAGATTCTCAAAGAATCTTACCAAAGAAAAGAACTTGTCTTTTTATATTTTATGACTCTTTGCATGTTTACAATCGTTAACACAAGCTGGGACAAAATGAATTTTGCAAAATATGTACCTTGTTGGCTTATGGTCCCATTTCACACCCTCATATTTCAACATATAAAATTGGCTTTAATTGCCCATCTGTGAAAATACTGTTTGGAGTAAAACTTAATTCGATTCCAGAAGTTCTTTCTTGAGGAGGGCAAGCACCTTTTGGAAGCCCTAAGGAAGATTCTGTTTACAGAATGTTCTCCTTCTGAAAGGACCAGTGACAGCTCCTACAACATCTCATTTAAAATGCCTTTGGCATGGGCCCTACAGGCTAACGATAACCAGGCAGAATTAGGCCTTTTACAATAAAGGAATACATGCTTTCATTGTGTCTGAGCAGCCCCTCAATGTGTGTTAGGTGATCCCCCCAAAGACAGAGCTAGGAGGGAACAAAACAAGGATTCGAAGTCTGGTTTCTCCTTTCAGGTTCATTTATTCAGTATTCTAGATTAGAAATATGCCAGCATTGCAGTAGACAAATCCGCCCCTCTCTCAAAGGAACTTCCTTTAAAAATCTGCCCACCTCTTCCATCATTCATTATGTGGACCAGAAAACCAAAGGACTAGGAAATGACACATAGCTTTGTTGTATCTGTTATGTTTCCAGGAGCTTTAGAAAAACTGAACCTATCTTTTAAAGATACAATAGAGTGACCGTAACTTTGTGCTGATCATTGTGAAAAGCTTGCTATTTTTGTATATCATGTCTAAAAAGGGGTCATGTTTGGGTGTGGTCTTTCTGAAGTACCATCTCAGTAAATTTGAAACAAGGCTACACTTTTTTTTTTGGCTGTTAAGCCTATCATTTCCATTTTCCTGAAAGACAAGCACCGCTAGTTAGAGAGTCCTCTTCTATATTACTTTCCCAAGAAAGGGATGAAAGACACATATTTTCAGCAGGAAATTAAGTCATGTCATTTATTTCATAATCAATTTCATGTGTAGTAACATTCTTAATGTTAAAGCATGAAGGCTACTATGGCAGTTTTATTATTTTTAATTACAAGTACATGTGTGGATATGTGCATAATAGTGCTGGAACTACAGTTATGGACGGCTCTGAGCCACCCGATGTGAATTCTGGGAAGGGAAATCCAACTTGGGTTCCCAGAAAGTGGGGTGGGGCTCCATGCTCTCAACCGCCAAGCCATCCCTTCAGCTCTTACTGTTCATGCTATCATGCTATTTACTATATGGGACAAAATCAGTCCTGAATGCTGAGTGGAGATGTTTGAGGATACTTTGAAAGAGCCTTAACAATAAGGAAGGAGACGCATTATACTTCAATAGCAATATATTGTAAAACACTGTAGCTTTGTGGCATTAACACAGTTACTTGCCTTTCTTTCTACCCTTAACTGTCTATATTTAATTTACCCTATCTCATTGCCACATTACATCTTTTCAGTTTGTAACCTGGTATTTGAAGAGAACAGAAGCTTGACAGTGTATATTTCCCACTGACTTTTTTCCAGGCAATTGACCATGTTGTTAAGATAATAGTATTCAATTATGACAATTCATTACATAGAACAGCTTACTTGCTCTCTAGTAAATCCCATCTCTTCTTTTTACTTCTTTAGTTTTCTTTGAGATTTTAATCAAAGTGTTATGCAAATTGTTTTGGTTTCTTTTTTTTTTTATTGAAAAAATTTCCGCCTCCTCCCCGTGTTTTGGTTTCTGTAGAGAGTATATCTCAGTAATTTCAATGCAAAAAATATGAGTTTGGGATATATAACCAGGCTAAGAAAGTATACACAGGCTGAGGATGTAATTCTATAGTAGAACACCTTTCTAGCATGCATGCTGCCCTAGGCCGTAGTCCCAGTGTTAAGAACAAAAAACATCAAAGAAAAGACACAATTAAAAGGAAGTAGTAATGTCAAGAGAACCATGTTAGAAATCCTAAATCCTTGTTCTGACACTTTTTTGGGGGTATTTTATATAGTTAGGTACCTTGCCTAATTCATACAGTTGTCATAGGAGTTATTTGTCAATATGGGTTCTTTATTATTTAAAAAGGCTTCTATGTTTTAGGTTCCTACTATGTGCACATAAAATTATGCTCAGTTTATATTTAAAAACTAAACAAACACATTTCACATGAAGATGCAGTGTTTGGGGCCCAGAACACTAGAAGGGTAACTATATATTTTATATTCCACTACCAATTCTGACTGTGGTGTTTGTGCCTCAGAAGGTTCTGACTTGAAAGAATTTCCTCCAGAGGAATGGGTGGTATAGTCTAGACGCTCTCTTTAACACAAATATTTATTTTGCTGACTGAAAATAAAGGATTCTGTTGCCAATAACTGAAGAAAAGGAACATCCAGGCCATAACTATATAGCAAAAAATGAATTGGGAAATAGCATAATTTAACACTGATTTTGATCTGCATTTTTTTAATTTGGTCATCAGAAGTGTGTTACCTGTAGGAATAGAATTATGCTGCTTGTGAAGCCTCCTTTAAATTATTATGTCTCAAATTAATAGCTGGGATGACTAACCCTCAAATTTACCAAGGTCATGTGATCTTAGCATAAATTTGGCTAGAGAAAGGCAAGCTAGAAGACAGGATCAGGCTTGGGGGTTGCTTACCAAAGCGTGGTATCTGAAGATAATTTGTACATGTGCATTTAATGAGACTAAACAAGTATAGCCTTACCACTGGGCCTTTTTGTTTTTGCTTACTGAAATCTCTTTAATCCTAATTCACCTTCAAGTCAGCATGTGTCATCACGTGTCTCTAAACATTTCATTCTGATAATGGATTTTTTACCCCCTATGTCTGTTTAATCACACACATGACCTCTCTTCTCCTACGAAGGCAGGCTTCCTCTGTATCTTTGTCCACATCTGTCCTTAGCTAAGAGCATGGGGCTCAACAAGACTTGATTCTACTTTAGACAGAGGGCTGACCTCGAGGTCAGTTGCAACCAGAATTAGGACTATTCTGTAGTCAGATCACAAGTACAGGGCAAGCTGCCACAAGAGTGCCTGTGCAATGAGAATAAGGTAGTGGCCACATGTATCTTATTTCTAATCCATAAACAGGACTGGCCATATTGTTTTTATGTCTTTTATTATGTCATAAAAGACAAAAACCAAAGTAGTTCCTACACGAACAAAGTCTCTCCCCTTATTTTATAAATTGAAAGTGTTAATAAATTGGGACCTAATGGGTGATGCTGTTAAGATTTAAAAGAATATTCATTTTTATCTTTAAATATTGAACCTTGTCCTTTCCATCTAGTTCCCTTCACAAATGACAAAGTCTCTCATCTTCAGGATTCTCTGCGTCTTCATTTCCTTTGGGGGTACCTGTTATTCACCCATTCTGAATCAACTTTGAAAAGTTATTTAAATGGAAAACCAAATCTGTGTTTTTGTTCTGCATTGGGGTGGAAGGAGGGCCAGCGAATTGTATGACACATGAAGCAGACTTATCTTTGTACTCAGAATCACCTGAAAGGCAAGATACCACTTTTGTTATGGAATATTCACTTACTAAATTGAAAGTAGCTGAAGATTTATGTCTTAAAGGTCTTCCTGAAGTACCCCAATACGATCCCTTGTGTTATGCTTTCAATGAGCACTCCAAAAGAATGGAGATGGGTAAAACACCTGTGTGTATGTGTAAACAGAATTCCTTCATATAGAATAATGCAGTTCTACTGAAATTTTCTTCATATATTTTGTGTGATGTGTTCCTCAGTGTATAATCTTGTATTGTGTGTGAAATAGCTGTGACTTAGCAATCAGTATAAAAAAGGCATAAAATCTATACTTGTCTACTGTCTTTAGCAAATGACCTTATTACAGCATATTTTAGTGGGATGTCTGTGTGTAAGTGGCAATTACCAGTAAAATAAATTGTGTCATTAAATTTGATTCAAGTTGAATGTGGTAATACTTATATATAGATATATTCAAATAAGCATATTGCTTCAAATAATCAGTCTTGTATCTTTTAGGGCTTTTAATATTAGAGGTGTCTTCTGAAGACTGTAGCAGCGGTAAACTCCTTTTGCTCTTGAAAATGCAGTATTATTTGTATTATAGAGATGTCCCAGCAGTAAGAATGGAACACTGTAAGAATAATAGTTTGGTCTCAGGATCTGGTATAGGCCACTCCAGTCTCTTGGATGTAGTGGCACCAAACTAACAGAATTTTTAAAATGGATTTTGTAGAAATCAGTGAACCATGTTGAGAAGCCATAAATAACTAGGGACTGGTCAAACATCACATACTAGAGTGAATAGAATCTACTTCACCAAAAGGGTTTTCATTTTTGCACAATTTGCAATATTTAAAAAAATATGTTTGTATCATCATTGGGTTAAAACAAAGTTAATCTTCCTGATGGTACATTTCATAAGCAGCAAACCAGTGCAATTCCATAATCTTTTGAGGCAATACCCCAAATAGGAAATTGTCAATATAGTATAACAACTTACTCCTAATTGCACCTAACAGTAAAGGAGCGCCACAGTTTAATGTACTATTGAAGTTTAAAGATGTGCTCGATAAATTAGTATTATTAATAAAGTTGCGCTCTTTGCTGTATTTCTCCACCAATTACGAATAAAGCAAAATTATAAAAAATAAACCAAATGATAGGAATTAGTTATTAGTACTTTAAAATTCTTTTAATTTTTATTAACATTAAATTCAACACCAGTTATCTGTTGTATATGACAAGAATTTTGAAATACTTGCACACCAATTGAGAGGCTTTGTAAAAATGCCTTTTTGCCAAAATCAAGTTCTTTGACTTCTTGCTAATTCTTATATGTCTGTAGGGGTACTTTGAGGGGTTTGAAAGATATATCAGGAGCAGTTCTAATCTTAGTGCAGAACATTTTGCTAATCATTTTACTATATTACAAAATGTTATACTATGATATTTTATAATAAAACAAAATTATCAAGTATTCTGGCCTATTACATATTATTATACCCAAACATCACTTTCTATAAGTCTATTACTGAGTACACATATTTTTTTAAAAAAATCACAGTGGGTATTTTGGTCTTAGTGAGGAAGTATGATGCAATATCTGACATTGATTTTTAATGAAAATCCATTTAAATGTAGGGTAGAGAAACTAAGTTGTAAATGTATATGTTCATCTGACTGATAAAATGACAAGTGATAATTCGGAAAGGTCAACTTATAAATGCTCATCAGATTTTAGCTTTTGTTATCTATTGTTCCTGGAGCGGGACGACAATTGTCAGTTGAATTTGCTTCAGCTTCACGGAGGGGGGGGGTTGCTTACAGTCCACTGCCTGGTGTAATGCCATCTCTTCCGAAGCAAGACTGACTTAGAAACTTAGTGATGCACCTTACTATTTTTTAGCTGCTGTTATAATATCAAAAACACTGTGATCTTTCCAATGTGTTTTCTGTATCAGTTTTGTACTGTAGAAAATAATCTGCCATAAACTGCACTTTATTGTTTAAAGTGATGTTGCTGGCTTATTGCACCGCTACTCCACAACACGGTCCACTTAATAATGTAAAACCTGTGATAATCCTTTGCCTTAAGATCTGATGCTAAACCGTTATTGTGTTCTAATTAATTATTTGTAGCTACTCATTAGTTACCCTTTAAAGCTAATGATGGTATCAAATAAAATATTAAACAAATACACCGTGGAGGACTGCTGGTGATTCTGTTTGTGACTGTGTGTATCTGGATCCAGGACGTGGTGGCATGCTGGTCTCTATAAATAGGCATTCGTAATCCTTTTGGAGAAAGGGCCTGGTACTTCTCAGGCCTTGGCTCAATTCTCCTTCAACCATTATAAATAGATTTTCTGAGGTCACTTCAACAACCAAGTCAAACGACTCAACTTGTCCACACCTCTCTTCGTTCTTGTGGAGATCTTACGAATCTTTACATCTTGTTTATATTTACATCATTTTCCAAAATAGTAAAATGCCCAAGATGCCTGAAAATTAAAATCATCCAATTTCTTTTATTTATTTATTTATTTTTTAATTTTTTTAAAAATTTATTTATTTATTAAGAATTTCTGCCTCCTCCCCGCCACCGCCTCCCATTTCCCTCTCCCTCCCCCATCAAGTCCCCCTCCCTCATCAGCTGGAAGAGCAATCAGGGTTCCCTGCCCTGTGGAAAGTCCAAGGACCGCCCACCTCCATCCAGGTCTAGTAAGGTGAGCGTCCAAACTGCCTAGGCTTCTTCATGGAAAATGATCTTAGAAGGTGTGGAGGAGTGTGTGTGTGTGTGTGTGTGTGTGTGTGTGTGTGTGTCTGTGTCTGGGGGAGGTGGGGTGTCCATCTTGATGTATAGAAGGTTGTGAAAAACTCAGCGGGTACACAGGATGTGTACAGGATAAAACCAGACAAAATCCCAGCACTGATAAAAGGACATAGACACAAATTCCAACCTCCAACCAAGAAGATATTTGCAGTTGATATGTTCTGTTTTTGCATTTGAGTGTCAATGAGTACCTGCCAGCCACGCTCCAGGGCAGGTCTCATGGTCAGGAGTAGTGGGCCAACACAAAATGGACTCCATGTTTGTTGGTTGTTTTTTTTTTTTTAAAAATTATTTTTGTACTTTTTGTTTCATTTTGCTGATTTTGACTTTTTTTTTGTCTTACTGTTTTTTATTTTAGGTATTTTTGTGACAGATAGCATAAAGTTGGGTTGTTGGAAGGATGGGAGAGTAGGATAGGGGAAAGAATACGTTGAAATATATTGTATTCAGGTTTTTAAAATAAACAGTTGAGCGAAAAAGAATTGTGTTAGCCTTAGGGGTTGGCATACCAACAGAGGTAGGTGTGTGTGGGTCTGGAAACTGCTTCCTTATTAGTGAAAACCAGACTTGAAAACCGTCCGTGAAACCAGACGGATTGTGGATCAGGAAGGAGTTCAGACTCCCTCACCCCCAATTCTGGTTTCTGCTGCTTGCGGAAAGCAAGCATTCAAGACAGCCTAGACCTACGGACTCTAGGACCCAGAGGCTGCGCGCGGGCCAGCTGGCTTGGCGGCCTCCAGGCGTGCTCGGGCAGCTGCGGTCAGAAGACGCGGGTTCGCGACCCGCCCTGAACAGTGTCCCCAGCGCCTCCGTGAGCTTGTGGCGCGCGCTGGCGGCTGCGCACAGTGCGCGTGGGCGTGTCCGAGCGGAGCCACGCTGCCCGCCCCACCCCCTTGTGGCGGTTGCCCCCAGGCTGGGCTCAGGCTTGCGCGGGGCGTGTGGCCGGGCCCGCGTGCCCTCGGCGGGCTAAGCCGCGTGCCGGCGGCTCGGGGCCGGGCATGCTGGGAACCGCTCGGTGAACCGTCACCGCCGCCGCCGCTGCCGCCGCCGCCACCCGCCGGGCGAGTCTCTGAGGCGCGGAGATGAAATTCCCGGCCTCGGTGTTAGCGTCCCTGTTCCTGTTCGTGGCCGAGACGATAGCGGCGCTCTACCTGAGCAGCACCTACCGCTCCGATGGGGACCGCATGTGGCAGGCGCTGACGCTGCTCTTCTCCTTGATGCCCTGTGCTCTGGTGCAGTTCACGCTCCTCTTCGTCCACCGCGACCTCAGCCGCGATCGGCCACTGGTGCTGCTCATGCACCTGCTCCAGCTCGGGCCCCTGTTCAGGTGCGTGTGGAACCCAGAACCCGCCCTTAGGCCACAGCCCCTGGCCGGTCCCCCTCTACTGCCCCAGCTGGGGAAGAGGCCTTCCTGAAGGGGACAGGTGGCCAGAACCAGGGTTGACCTACCCTGCTTGCCCAAACCTTCCCATTCCAGTCTCCGGAGATGTCCTGGATTTCAGAACCCATAGATGGAATTGCCAATGTTAACTTGAATTTGCTCAAAAAGAGCAGCAGTCTTTGCCTTTTTTTTTTTTTTTTTTTTTTGGTCTCCTAAAAGTACGTGGCTTTCTCTGTGGTCAAGTGGACTTCTGCAGGATTGGCATGCGTGGTCTTTAGAAGTTACTCTAAGCGCGGTTAAAGTCAGAGCCTTTATGGGTCATTTAATTTTGTTTATCAAGCACATGGCACTTAACTGTGTACCAGGCACTACTCTAAGTGCTTTGTTAAAATTTATTTAATTCATATACAGAAGTCTATAAATTCATGCACCCTACTTTTCTCTTAGCGTGATGATTATTGTCTAGCGTGAAAACATACGGTACCAGAGATGTCTTCTGAGTCTGCCCAATTTCTAATATAGTCATGAAATCTGGGACACAATGTGCCTTGAAGACAGGAAGTTACTATGTGTTAAGAAAAACTGTTAATGCCATTTCTGGGGGGAGAAGTTGTTGTTGTTGCTCTTTGTGGTGCTGTGGAGTCAATCCAGGGCCTGGTACAGGCTAGACAAATGCTCTACCACTGGGCTAAATCCTTAGCCCTGAGAATTAATCTCTATGAACACAAAACAAGAAGTACACAGTCATGAAATAGACCTGATTTTAATCTCAGAACTTGAAGGGAATTTAAATGTATTATTTTCCTATCTTTTATCTTACTCGGGGAAATGCGAAAGTAAAAGTTTATGTTCAGATTAAAAAAGCGTTCACAATATTAAAACTTTGCATGCTACTTTAAACACAACCGTTTTAGCTTACTGTACTGTGCAGTTTAACAGTTATGGCAAACTCGGTAAACAGGTTCCCCATTCTTCAGAAACTAGGGATTCCTAGAAAGGACAAGAAATCTATGCTGGTAGTAGTGTTGCTGGCAGTCAGGGAGGCATCAGAAAATTGGGTTGGGGGTACTTAGGAAGCATGGCAATCAATTAGCTAGTAGGGAACCCATGTTCCTAAGCAAGCCCTGTGGTCCTGCTAGTGCCCCTGCTCGAGAAGCAAAGTGAGGTTTGACTTTAGACAAGGCACTCATCATTTAATGTCATCTGTGGGGAGGAAACTCATGTTTGGGTGGAGTGGCTTGGGGAACTGAGAATTCACAAAGGTTGCTGGTGCTGAGAGGATTGGTTCACACCTCCATGCCTTAGCTGATTGACTCTTGGATTTGTTCACTGCGTATCTGTTATTTTGGTGCTGGAATCAAGGACCTTAGGCATACTAAACCCGTGCTCCGCCAATGCTATAGGCGCTCTCAATCCCTGTCCCCATTTTATACAAGGAGTAAATGAGGCTCTGGAGCATGTTCCCAAGGCTTCCTTCCAAAAGGCAATTAGGTTCATTATGTTCTCTGTGTTCTGTAAAAGAAAGTAGAGTGTTCAGTACACTTTATCAGCAGTTCCATCTTCAAAGCTTTAAATGGTTCATTATTTGTGAGCAAAATTTAAAAAAAAAATAAACAACCAAAAGTAACCAGGCAAGTAAGAATCCTCTATCATTGCTGTCATTTAGAAGTGTCTCTTAACCTTAAGAGTACCTCAACACAAAGCTGATAGAATATTGCTTATAAAAACAGCAACTATAATCTAGAGTTCAAGGGTGTATATTAAGATGTTAAGAACAATAGAACTGAATGGCAGAGTGTGAGTTTAGGGTTTTTTCCTCCTAAATATGAACATAAGACAAATTTCTTCTTTATTATAAATTCTTTGGTATTCTTCAGTCATCAATGTACTTAAAAAACTTTATTAAGGAAAAGAGTCTCATATTCAGATATTAGCTGATTTATGTCAAGAAGTAATGGACCCATGATCTTTGAAATGAGATACACAAAATAAGGTTTCAAGACCCTTAGCTTGCAAATGAAAAGGAAATTTGTTGATTTTTGGTTAATGGGACTTAAAAATTATTACTGAGATTTCTTCCTAATGACAGGTTCTAATTTGAACTCTGAAATCATCAGCTTTTCAGAAAGATCCAGTTATTTCCACAAACAAGGGAATCACAACATTTCTTCCCTTTTACCCCTTAGCAATGGTTTTTAGTAATATTTTCAAGTTGTTTGGGGGCAGTTTACTTCTACTCAAGTTAGGGTAGCCAAACTACCATTTTTAGGGAGATGCTGTTATTGAGTTCATACAATATGACCCAATTAAAGTGCATATATATTTTATTCTATATAGTGCTTGCCTTAATATGTCAGATCCTTAGTCTGTAATACCTTCCACTAATGATTATGGACTGTAACTGTTAGCTCACTTCTACCCCTTTATTACTCCAGGGAGTCATTGGCAGAACTATTTAGTTCATTTATTTATTATAATTTTAGTCATATATTTAAATGTTTAGCTATAGTTTCTATAGTTTTTTCTAATATGAACTGGATAGTGTCTTGAATTATCTTTTTTCCAATTTGAAGGAAAATCTTTAAGTTATACTAAATATTCTGGAAAAACCAAATATTTCTTTGGAAAAAGTATTTTCATTAGAGTCCTTGGTACCTCAAGTCATTTGTGCTGCCACCAACATGCCTAGTTTTACCTAGGGGACAAACTGCTGTTATGATTGACAAATAAATTATATTATGCTAGAAAATGGAACTGAGTGAAAAAAATGATCAAATTACTAAATATCTACAGCAAAGATCATCATGAGGTCTTCAGGCTGTGCTCCACTGGCCAAATCATGCCACCACCTGTTTTTGTAAATATAAAGTTTTTTTTCTATTTTCTTTCTTTTTTAAGATTTATTTATTATGTATAAAACATTTGGCCTCCATATATGGCTGGAGGCCAGAAGAGGGAACCAGATCTCATTACAGATGATTATGAACCACCAGGTGGTTGCTGGGAATTGAACTCAGGACCTCTGGAAGAACAGTCAGTGTTCTTAACCTCTGAGCCATCTCTCCAGCCCCCGTAAATAAAGTTTTATTGGAATATAACTATCTATAGCCATTTCTTTATATATTATTTGTCTGCAGAGGCAGAGTTGCGCAGAGACCCTGATAGCCTATAGAACCTAAAATACTTACATTACACAAAAGCTTCCTGACCAATGGAGTATGTGATATTGAAAAACTACCTTGAATAATCTTTATGAAGGATGCTGGTCCTCTACCACTGACCTACATCCTTAGCTCTTACCTTTGGTGATTTTATTCAAGTAGTTCGTGCAGAGAAACAACAATTAAAACAAACCCTCTAAGCAACATTGGAGTAATTAGATGAGTCTTGGCAGAATTTTAAGAAAACAATAGTTTGTTTCTTAGTTTTTAGAAGTAGTAGTAAGTGTTTAGTAGTAGTAGTAGTAAGAGGTCTTGGAACAGTTCATAAATTTATAAGATACATTGTTTGAAGTTTTGTTAAGATATACCAGGCATGGTGGTGTATAACTTTAATCCCAGCACTCAGAGGCAGAGGCAGGTGAATCTCTATGAGTTCAAGGCCAGCTTGGTCTACATAGTGAGCTCCAGGACAGCCAGGACAACATAGAGAGACCCTGTCTAAAAGGAGGACAAAGACAAATAAATCACTTGGGGAAAGCAGTGAATTGTGAGAGGCTCCAACATTGGAGCTTCCTGTGCCATTATTTTTTTTTTATTTTTTTTTTTTTGCTGGAAACTTTGTCATTTGCATAAGTTGATCTCAAGTTTCATTTAAAAAAATTCTATAAATGATTCCTATTTTATATACTCTCCTCAAACATCAATAGAGTTTCATTTTTATACAAACCCTTATTTCATTCATTCATTTCTTAGAGCAGCTTTTAGCATGTTCTACCTTTTGCTTGTTTATTTTGGTCTTTAAAATCTCTAACTTTGACTTTTAAATCACGAGTAAAGAATATTTGTTAAAATAACAGAGAAACAAAATATATTTGTACAGTGAAGAAAATAAAATCTTTAATTCAACTGCCTAAAGAGAATAATTCTTAATGCTTTGTTTTGTATCCTTGCTAGTAATTTTATGGGGTATGATTGTAAACTGTCAGGAAAAATGAACCCAAATTTCAGCAGTTTACTAATTTACAAAATTTATTTATCCCCATCAAGTCTGACCAATGTGCTAGTTGTTTAACAACTTGTTTACACAATTTCTTTTTAACAATTGGCACTTTTGAGTCACAATAATTCAGTTCTGTCATTTCACTGTTCATGTGTATGTTTGTGTGAATATATGTTTGACGGTTTCTCTTAAATTTGCTTCCCAATTCCAGAGAACTTAGACATCAGTGAGGACACTAAGAGAGACTTACATAGATCTAATGTACATGGGAAGTAGAAAAAGACAAGATATCCTGAGTAAATTGGGAGCATGGGAACCTTGGGAGAGGGTTGAAGGGGAGGGGAGCAGAGAAAAATGTAAAGCTCAATAAAAATCAATTTACAAAAAGGAAAAAAAAGAAACTGAAAAAATTGCTTCCCTTATCAAATATGATAAAATATTTTTTCAAATATGATAAATGTATTTTTATTTTAATAAATTAGATTGTTATGGATTGAATCCAGGGCCTAATACATGCTGAGCAGACTATATTCCAAGCCCAGGATTTTAATTTCTTTGAAAAAGTAAATTTGATTGTGTATTTGTGTGTCTGTGTTTGCGTGCATGTACACATGTCTCACACATATCTGGGTGCCTGTGTGAAGGTCAGAGGACAACTTGGGAGAGTCTGTTCTCTTCTTTCACTACTTAACAGAAACCCAGGGATTAAACTCAAATGCTCAGGTTTGGTAGCAAGCACCTTCACCCACTAAGCCATCTCACCAGATGCTATTTATATTAGACATTTTCCTCAACTGTTGGTTTTGAGAACAACATAGTATTTAGTTGAATGGATGTGCTTGTATATATTTATCCTTTTATTTTGAAGACCTCTAAAATAATCCCATTATTTTGCTATTAGAAGTGATGCTGATTTAAATTCTTTTGTAAGGTTTCTTTGTGAGCTGGTATATCAGAAACTATCATGTGAACTAAAAGTACAACATAAATATTGTTGTGTTACATATTATATTTATTCTGTATATGCTCCATTATCCCATCTAGAAAGTGAGCACCTCTGAATGAATGGAGTGGGAGTCTTCAAGCTATCTAGTAAAGTACATCTGCTATCATCACCTCTTTGAGAATAAATATCACGACCACGTTAACCTCTCTTCTACACCTTACCACTTTTGATGGTCTAACAATAGTAACAGGGGTGTTCATTGTCAGTCAAAGGTTTAAATTTTGGAGGAGATAGCCTTGAATTCATGAACTAAAGTATTATCTTTTTTTCTTCTGAACAAACTAGACTATACTGCCATGTCTTGATAAAATATATTAAAGAATCTTTGATTGAAAACATATTACAAGATAGATAGTAGACAGATTTAGTAAACTACATCTGCTGTCATCACCACTTTGAGAATAAATACCATGACCATTTTATTCGATCTTCTATGCATTTCCACTTTCGATGCTCCAACAATCATCTTTGATTGAATATATATTACAAGACAGTAGACAGACTTCCCCAATACACAAACCACACACTTTCTTCCCCCTAGAAAGAAGTGAACAAAGGTAATAATCATGAAATCTGTCCACTTCGTGTTTACCGGAAAGGTTGTTGTATTTCTTTTCATGCATCAAAAAGAAGGTTTTAATTTACTATTTCAAATTATAAATGTACTTAGGTTGTCATAGATACCTCCAGGTGATATTATAAAGTTAACAACATTCAATAAACCCAGTGAAGCCATAAAATCTAGCAGCATTATAAGATTGTTATGAAAGTGCTTGTTTTAGGGCATAAAAGTCAATGTTTAAAACTAAGGGAAAACTTGTTTTTCCTAGCATTTCATTATGTAAGCTTTCAAACATGCAGAAGAAAATCTTATTGACTTGTACACCCAAGTACCTGCATCCTAGATTCTATAATTAACATTTTGTTTCATGTACCTTTCCATTGTTCCATTGATCCATCCATCAAATCTATCCCCTCTCTCTCTCTCTCTCTCTCTCTCTCTCTCTCTCTCTCTCTCTCTCTGTCTGTCTGTCTCTCTCTCTCTGTGTGTATTTGTTTTAAACAAATCATAGCCACCAGTACTTTTTCTTTCCATCAGTGTCTATCTATAATATTATCTAGAGACAAAAATTTTAGACACTGGTTCCTTAAGGATGTGTCCCTAGAGCAGGCTTCGGACTCCTTAAATAAGGCATTTGCCAACCCCAGGCATGTTTGAATTTACCATGGCCAATATGGGATTATTAGGATAAAAAAATAGATAATATGTGGTCTTTCAATGAATTCTAAATTCTTAGCATTTAGCAACTATGTGCTATAAAAGTACCTAATTTCATTCATCTTCATGTTCCTCTCCTCCTTTCCTCCCTCCCTTCCTCCCTCCCTCCATCCCCGCTTCCTCCACCATCTCTCAGCCTTATTGTAGCTGAGGCTCATCTATAACTCACTGTATAGCCCACACTGGCCTTGAATGCTTGACAATTATTCTTCCCCAGCCTCTAGACTCTAGAGAGTGCTTAGATGATTAAGTGAGCCTGCACATCCTTTTTTAACTAGGCTGGTTTGTGGCATCAGTTTTATGTGGAACGTTTACACACAGCCCTATACCCTTTAGTCCTCTTTCGTAGAAGGATGACAAAGTATGTGTTTTCTCTATTTTATTATTGAGAGGGAAAGTTCAGAATCTAAGGGCTTTATCTACAGCTGCACAGGTAATGTATGTCAGGAAGAAAAGCTAACCATTTTTTTCTGTGGCTCTAGAGTGTTAACTGCTTCCCATTGTCTTGTTTTCTTTGCCTTGGTAGCTTTCAGTGTCACCTTTTCTTGATTCTTGCTCAATTCCCAGTGGTCTACTGGAGTCCTTGTAGAAGACTGAACCCCTAAGAACTGATCCTTAGAGATTTAGAATAGCCGGGCAAGGGTTTGAGAATCAGGCTAAGTGAAAACAAGATGACTGGGAAAGGACAGAATTCTGCCAGTCATTAATTGCAATGACTCATTAATTTGTTCCTAGGTGTTTTGAAGTCTTTTGCCTCTACTGTCAGTCCAACCCGAATGAAGAGCCTTATGTGAGCATCACTAAGAAACGACAGATGCCAAAAGATGGCCTCTCAGAGGAGGTTGAGAAGGAGGTGGGCCAGGCAGAAGGCAAGATGTTTACCCACCGTTCCGCCTTCAGTCGGGCATCAGTGATCCAGGCTTTCCTAGGCTCTGCCCCACAACTGACCCTACAGCTGTATATTACCGTGTTGCAGCAGAACATCTCTACTGGAAGAAGTATGTATGCATTTTTTTTTATTTTCTGTTTTTATTTGAGGTTCAAAATGAGAAGCAAAACAATTTTTATTTGGGTGAAACCCATTTAGATGTTCATTTGTTCTGAATCTGTGTTCTCTTTGCTAACCTAAACTCCCAGTAAGTTAAAATGGTAACACTTTTTGGAGGAGGGGGCTTATGAATCTGTATTTTGGTCAGGGTTCAAAAGGATAAGTTTATCTGTGCTCTAGTGTGGACCAGCTGAGGTGGCTCAAATATGTGGGAGTTAGAATTTATTGAAGACTAATATACTGATATGTTCTTAGAGACTCACCTCTTGTCCATGTGGGCAGAGTTTAGGCTTCCTTTACAGCGTGGTACTGCTTCCAGTTGTGAAACTGAGTCATTTTTGTGGTCTTGAGCCATCTACATGATAGCTAAAGGGTTATTTTCTTTTTAACTGCAGTCTAATTTGTAAAGCAAATTCAGTAGTTTTAGTATATTTATAGTGTTGTGCCAACATAACTGTTATCTATCATTTTAGACTCTAAAATTTAGAACATAGAAGTAACCTACACATTATCAGTCACTATTTTTTCCTTGTTCTCTTGTCCTTAGCAATTGCGAATCTTCTTGCTATTTCTGTGGATATGTCTATTGTGCCTATTTTATATAAATAACATCATGCACTATTACAAAATTTTTGTATAGTTAACAAATAACACACCCTGTCTCTGTGAAACTTCATTTTGGATAAGGTGGGCAGTCTTTGACTTCTTCAGTTTAGTCAGCAGAAGCTTGATCAAATCACTGGGATCTTAGAGGATATGTTGCTCTTAAACCCAGGTTAGAATTCTAAGATTATTCTGCTCTGGGAAGGTTCAGACAGCTTACCATTCGTCTTGCTTGAGGGTACCCTTCTGTATTTTACTATAGGAGGTAAAATTGACTGTAATAAAGATTGTTCCATGGACACTTATTTTATGGCAGGTACTGTGCTGAACCTCGTAGCATTTGTTTCTCATGGTGTCCCATGAGGTAGAGGGTGTTCTTTTCATCTGCTTGAAGAGGGAAATCATACCTACAGTCTACTAGAGGAACTGTGAGCTAAGATTAGATTTGTGTAGTTTCATTCATGGATGCAGTGAGTATCTATTGAGTATGTTCTGTGTTCTAGTCTCTGCGCTTGTCTCTGACGATAAAGTGTTAATGAAATGGACAGGCTCCTATCACCTTGAAAGAAAATGACAGACATGAAATAAATCATTAGTCATGTATTTATTTTACTTCTGATAAAGTATGCAAAGTAAAAGTTAGGGAGACTTTGTGGATTCTAACCAAGGTTGGAAATGAGTCAGACTTTTCCAGAACATAGATTTATATTTAAAAATGGCCAATGAGGCAGAGACTACGGAAAAACAATATAGAGCATCTTAAGATTTAAAGTGTTAGCCCACATGGAATGGGAAGCCACTGATGAGTTCTAAGTGATACAGTGTCACAAGCAGATTTAGTATTAGTAAATGACCACCCTTGGAAATGAATTGGAAGATAGTCTGGGAAGGAATAGGAAGGACAGTAAGTGTGTCACTACAATGTGTAGGGGACAGTGATAATGCATTGGAGTAGAATGGTCAGAATGGATTCTTGAAACGATATTAAAGATATGGAGAAGGAATGACTGATGACTAATTAGATATGAAGGTAAAGCAGAGGAGATGCTAAAGAGTATTTTCAGGTTCCTGCCACAGTTATAGTCACTGAAGCTCTCTGTACAAGAAGCAAGATTCTGTGATTTTTTTTGTAATTTAAGATTTAGAGTTTTTACAAAATGAACATATTTAAAGATTCTATTTAGATCATGAGAAAAAAAAGATGTTAAAATTACCTCAAAAAGTAGACCAAAGAACAGACCTGAAGATATAAGAAGGAGTACTGAGATGAGTGCATAAAGGGAGGTAAGTCTGTTTTCAATGGATGTCAGAAGGTAGGACTGGGAATGTGGGTCAGTGGAAGAGCGCTTGCTTAGCAAGTGCATGGCCTTCTGTTCAGTTTTCATTACCATAGAAAAAAGAAAAAGAAATGGAAGAAACACAAAAGGGGCTAGGAATGTATCATAGCTCAGTAGGTAGAGTGTTTACTTAGCATACATGAAGCCCTGAGTTCAGTCCCCAGAACCACACAAACCAAGTGTGGTGGTGCACACTTTACTACAGCGCTTGGAACAGGAAAATAAGAAGTCTAAGATTCCTTGTTTCCAGTCTGCTATATATGAGAGATACTCTGTCTCAAAAAGGGGTGGAAGTCTTGAATGTGGCCTAGTCGCTAGAATGCTTGCCTAACTTGCCTGAAGCTCTCTGGGTTTAATCCCTTACACTAGCACAGAATAAACCAGGTATGGTGACACATGCCTATAATTCAGCATTTGGGAGGTGGAGGCACGAGTATCAGAAATTCAAGGCCGTCCATGTCTATATAAGAGTTCGATACCAGACTGGGGCATCAGACCTCATAATACCTTAAAGCTACTCTGCAAAGGATTGGAGGTATGAGAACTCTAAGGACATTTGAATCTGGTTTCCAGGAAGCAGTTTCCATGGTTGGATCCTAACAGTTTCATAACATTGCCAGTAGACACCAAATTTTATTACTGGCTAAGATGGTAAATTTTATGTTATGTAAACTTTATCTTTTTTTTTCTTTTTTTATTGAGAAAAGGAGAAAAAAAAACAAGTTTCCACCTCCTCCCAGCCTCCCATTTCCCTCCCCCTCCTCCCACCCTACGCCCCCTCCTCCCACCCTTCTCCCCCTCCCCCCACTCTTTTCCCCCTCCCTCTCCAGTCCAAAGAGCAGTCAGGGTTTTCTGCCCTGTGGTAAGACCTAGGACCTCCCCCCTCCGTCCATATCTAGGAAGGTGAACATCCAAACTGGCTAGGCTCCCACAAAGCCATCACATTACGTAGGATCAAACCCCCATGCCATTGTCCTTTGCGTCTCATCAGCCCTCATTGTTCGCCATGTTCAGAGAGTCCAGTTTTATCCCATGCTTTTTCAGTCACAGTCCAGCTGGTCTTGGTGAGCTCTCAATAGATCAGCTCCACTGTCTCAGTGGGTGGGTGCATCCCTCGTGGTCCCGACTTCTTTGCTCATGTTCTCCCTCCTTCTGCTCCTCATTGGGACCCTGGGAGCTCAATCCAGTGCTCCTGTGTGGGTCTCTGTCTCTGTCTCCATCCATCACCAGATGAAGGTTCTATGATGATATGCAAGGTATTCGTCAGTATTGCTCTAGGATAGGGTCATTTCAGGTTCCCTATCCTCAACTGCCCCAGGAACTAACTGGGGACCTCAGCTTGGGCACCTGGGAGCCCCTCTAGGGTCAGGTCTCTTGCCAACCCTAAAGTGGCTCCCTTAACTAAGAATTGTGGTTCCGTGCTCCCCTATCCAACCTTCCTTTATCCCAATCCTCCTGTTTTCCCAAGGCCCGACCTCCTTCCCTTCTAACTTTTCTCTCCCCATCTCCCCTTACCCCCATCCCACCCCACCCCCAAGATCCCAATTTTCTCCCTGGCAATTTTGTCTACTTCCCTTAGCCAAGAGGATAACTATATGTTTTTCCTTGGGTTCCCCTTCTTACTTAGCTTCTTTAGATTCACCTATTGTAGACTCCGTGACCCTTATTTATGGCTAGAAAACAATTATGAGTGAGTACATCCCATGTTCATCTTTTTGGGTCTGGGATACCTCACTCAGGATAGTGTTTGCTATTTCCATCCATTTGCATGCAAAATTCTAGAAGTCATTGTTTTTTTACCGAAGTGGAAAATACCCTACAACAGATGGGCACAGGAGATCGCTTCCTATGTATAACCCCAGAAGCACAGACATTAAGGGCAACATTGAATAAATGGGACCTACTAAAACTGAGAAGCTTCTGCAAAGCAAAGGACACTGTCACTAAGACACAAAGGCAACCTACTGACTGGGAGAAGATCTTCACCAACCCTGCAACAGACAAAGGTCTCATCTCCAAAATATATAGAGAACTCAAGAAACTAGACTTTAAAATGCTAATTAACCCAATTAAAAAATGGGGCACTGATCTGAACAGAGAATTCTCAACAGAAGAAGTTCAAATGGCCAAAAGACACTTAAGGTCATGCTCAACTTCCTTAGCAATCAGGGAAATGCAAATCAAAACAACTTTGAGATATCATCTTACACCTGTCAGAATGGCTAAAGTCAAAAACACCAACGATAACCTTTGCTGGAGAGGCTGTGGAGGAAGGGGTACACTCATCCATTGCTGGTGGGAATGCAATCTTGTGCAACCACTATGGAAGTCAGTGTTTCGGTTTCTCAGGAAATTCGGGATCAACCTACCCCTGGACCCAGCAATACCACTCTTTGGAATATACCCAAGAGATGCCCTATCATATGACAAAAGCATTTGTTCAACTATGTTCATAGCAGTATTATTTGTAATAGCCAGAACCTGGAAACAACCTAGATGCCCTTCAATGGAAGAATGGATGAAGAAAGTATGGAATATCTACACATTAGAGTACTACGCTGCTGTAAACTTTATCTTAATAGAAAATAGAACAAAACCAGAAAAGTGTCAGTCACTGTTGTTAACAATGGGCAATAACTTATCAACTGTAAAGGAATAGGGGGAAAAAAGCCAGCACACTAAATTAGAAATGAAGAAAACACAATAGTAAAAACGGAATCAAAAAGAACTTTACACAAGGGCTGGAGAGATGACTTAACTGTTAAGAGCACTGTCTCTACACCTAGTTGTTAGGAATTTTCGTAATGCAAGCTCTGTGCCTAGCAAAAATCCCAATCAAGCCAAATGACATAGAGTCGAATTAAAGGATATCCAGGTTTAATGGGATTTCTGCATTCTCAGATGGGGATTTGGGGGTAGGGGAAGTGGGGGGTTGGGGGAGGGGTGGGGGTAGGGGTAACCGGTAGAGGAGTGGGGAGAAAAGGCCTCACTTTCCCAGGAGCAGTTTAAATAGACTTGGGGAGTGGTCAAGGTTTTGGTGGGCTGTCTTGGCCCTCCTCGGCAGAGGGGTCAAGATTTTGGCAGGCACAGGGCTGGGGCTGTCTTGCCCCTCCTTGAGGAAGGGGTCAAGGTTTTGGCAGGTTGCCTTGCCTCACCTCAGGGGAGGATTCAGGTTTGATGGGCACAGGGGTGGGGCTGTCTTGCCCCTCCTTGGGGGAGGGGTCAGGTTGGTGGGCACAGGGGCAGGGCTGTCCTGCCACTCCTCGGGGAGGGGTCAGGTTTGGTGAGGGTGGGGGGCCTACAAAGATGGAGGCTCAGACTAGTACTTACACTAGTGACTTCCATATGGTGGAGAGAACCAACTCCTCAAGTTTTTCCCCGACTCCCAAATGCTTGCCAGAACATTATGCTCCCCAATAAATAAATATTAAAAATTTGAAAAATCCATTAATTGGTACAATGACTATATGTTAAAAATAAATTTTAAGTGTTCTGTTGATGTATAGGAGTCACATGAACTGATGAAAAGGGTAGGCATGGGAGTACATTTCTGTCATTGAACTGGAAATAGCTGTAAAGTGTCTCAGATAAAGTAAAACAGTTAAGTATATTTGTGGATGTGCTCCAAAACGGGGGGGGGGGGGGGAGGGGGTAAGATGATCTAAAATTGTAAAATCAAAATCCTCAAGGAGATATGAACACCTGTTACATACTTAACATGTAAATATCTGGCAGATATTAAATGAAATGGCAAATGTGATGAGCAGTTCAAAGAAGAGTAAAAACTACAAACAGGAATACTGATTGGGAACACTAAGGTAACTATATCAATTGAGAGAAAGCTAGAGTCTGATACATAACATAGAGTTTAATCCTCTGGGTAGGAGTTTTCCATTGACGCAGAGGTCTTGTCAGAATATAAAAATCAATAGAAAGGGTTCCCATCAAAAGAGGATGTAATCAGGTGGGCCTGGTGGCTTGTTGTAATTCCAGCTGTGAAAGGCTAAGGCAGGATCTCTCAAGTAAGGTGGCTAGTAAGTAAGATTCTCTGTATTGGTGAGCTCTGACTTGAATTGAGAGATCTTGTCTCAGTAAATAAGACAGAAAAGTGATCAAGGATGATTCCAGATAACAAATTCAGGGCACACACACATGCACCCACACACAGGCAACATGTGCATATGTATATGTATAACACACACACATGAAAAGGTGGGCAGTTTCTTTCCTAATATGGGCATTTCTGTGCTGACCATCAGAGCTCAGTGGATACCAGTGACATCATAAAGTCTGTGTTGTAACAGAAACCTGTCCTGAAGAGATAAATACATGTGTAGTTCAGAGGGTTGGGTATTGTGAGAGACCCAGGCCAGAAGAGCCCTGGAGTTCAGCCAGTCTCTTCAAACAAGCACCATGGCTAGAAGAAGATCCAGAGGAAACATCTCCTGCAAAGGCAACACCTCCTGCAGAAACAAAATCTCCAGCAGACGCAACATCTCCCGCTCCACCAGAGCAGAGCTTCAATTTCCTGTTAGCCGGGTAGACCACTACCTGCGAGAGGGCAAGTATTCCCGCCGCCTGAGCTCTTCTGCACCAGTATTCCTAGCCGGTGTGCTCGAGTACATTGCATCTAACATCCTTGATCTGGCTGGTGAGGAGGCTCACACCAACGGCAGGAAGCGCATCACCCCAGAACACGTGTATCAAGTGGTAGAGAACAACGAGCAGCTCCACGAACTCTTCGGAGACCCCAGATCTATGGATGAAGAGACATCAGAACTCAATGAGAACTAATGGTGCCTAGGTCTCAGAGGTTGGAGGGTCTACCACCCCTTCAACCTCAACCAGTCACAATGTTGTTCTAGCTGGGGGACTAATCAAACATGCTATTAAAGCATCTAAACTGAAGTCGCTGGTTCTGACTCTTTTTTGTTTGTCGTTTGGGCTAGAGAAATACCCAGGAGGGTGGTGGTGCGTTTGGAAGCTGTGGTCAGTATTGGGGATTTGATTTACAAGGGAAATTTCTAACGGGGGACTGTGTGAGCAGTGGTCTTGGGGGGAGGAGGTGGTCAAGAGAGAAAAGAAGGTCTTGATAAGAGAAAGGGGTCCTCGTGAGGCGTGAACACAGGTGGCCCCGGTAGGAGGATTTGACTGTGGTAGAGGACAGAGAAGCAGTCCTAGGAAGTTGTGAGCATGGAAAGCCTTGGGAGCCTTAGAAATTTGGGTTGGGCCTCCCAGGCACATTGGATTCCCAGTGCAATGGTGCTAACTGGAGAGGGGTGGATGAAGACATGGACTGTGGTAGGAAATGCTTCTTTGGGGGGAAGATCTCAGGTCAGAAGACTTGGGATAGAGGAGATCATGGAAAGTGGAACACCGTTGGCATGAGCTTCGAGAGTCAGAAGTGTTCACAGAGCACTGAACAGTGATGGTGAAACCAGAAGGAAATGCACAAATTAGGAAATATAGTCTGGGTTTTCTTTTAGATTTTAATTTTTTGCCTCGTTCTGAAAGGATTTGCACAAGGATTAGTAGGTATAGTACTAAGATTCTGTGTGGAATATATGTATAAATGCTTTTATATCATTCTTTTTTCTTGGGAAAAGGTCCCTCTACATAGCCCTGCCTGTCCTGAAACTCATTATGTAGACCAGGTTGGCCTCAAACTCACAGAGATAGACCTGCCTGTGTCTCTCAAGGTCTGGGACTAAAGTCATGCGCCTCCAGTCTTAGGCATACTGGTAAACTAAATAACAATAGTATATAAATGCAGTTACTTAACTAACATATAATTTAAGCAGAACATTAATGAACCTATACAGATCTTCAGTTGTGAGCTGAATGTGAGTATCCTTCTCAGAAGGAGGCTGTGGGTTGTCAGTGGTGGTGCATGTCATAGAGCAACACAGTGTCATCAGAAGTTGAGCCTGTGTCTGAAGAGTTTTTCTGAATTATATATAAATTCTGTCCCTGGTGTTTCACAGAAAGTCCATGGGATTATTATTAACACTCTCAAGTGCTGCTTGCACTTAGCTCTAGGACCCAAATCAAGTGTGCCAACAATCTATGCCCCTGCCTGTGAATGTACACACTTGAAGTTTTCACTGTTCATCAGGTCCTGGTATGCCCCCCTATGCTGCTGTTGGCCCTTTAGACGGGACTTCTCAGAGGATGTCCAGTCAACTTTCACAACATAATCAGAAGACTTCAGTTTCAGGTCCCAGTGCACCACTTTCTTTCCATGTGGTCTTGGACATTCCCTGTTTCCTCTGGGCAGTGAGTTCTTCATGTGGAGCTTAGAAGAATCTCCCCTCTTTGGTTTCCTATAATAGCTGCATAGTCCTTTCCTGTCCCCACAAGCTCAGGCCACTTTTCCAAAAAGCAGCTAGCTGTGCCTGGGGCTCATTGCCTATTGGGAATTGGGATTACTAGTTATGACTGCTACCCTCTGTTGTTGAAGGGATATGATAGAAAAGTACTAACTATGCAGAGGACAGAGGCAAATGGCAATGAGTACAGTGAGCAGGCTTTGCTTCTCCTCTTTCATTTTTCTGGTGGTTCCCTATGCCTGGCTTATTAGAAGTAGAAAAAAAAAACAACTTGCTTTGATGTATTTACAGGAATAATAATAGAATGAAGGGCCAGAATTGTGCTATGGCTCTGGAAAATGTACTTATAAAATCTGAAACAGCTTTCACCACACAATCCCCAGTGATATTTTTGTGTGTGTCGAAACCCTACTCCCAAGATTTCTGCCTCACACACATTCATGATTCCATGGAGAGCTATGAAGTGTATTTTCTTTGTAAAGCCTCTTATAAAACACCAATTTATTTTTTAATTAACTTCTAAGTACTGAGTTTCATTATGACATTTTCAAATATAGTTTGTTTTTTTTTTTGATCCCCTAGATCCTCTTCTCCATTCTTCCATCAGCCTCAGAGCACCCTGTGAACTTATCTCATTCTCCCCTGCTCATTCCTACTGCATCTTCCCTCTCCCCAGTAACCTCAGGGGAGATGGACAACTCCCCTGATCACAGGATGAAGATGTTTTTAACCTCCTCCCTTCCCTGCGGTGAAGTATCTCTATAGCCAGACGTTCTGAGTTTCTTCTAGTTCTGTGGCCTTCGGTGACAATAGTCATTATATTCAGAGCTCTATTCTCAAAGAATGATTTTGGTCAGAGCCAGCCTGGTTCTTGAGCCTGGACTATTAGATTGGTTAGATAGCTGTCTGACTTTTAAAAGCCATTTATTTGTCTTATGACACATATTATAATCTAAAACATGACCTCCTGGGTGTGTAACATGACAGCATGCCAGTTGAATTAACTTAGTATAAAAGGAGCTATAGTAGGTGGGTTAAAAATGTCAGATGAACAGCCCTGTGCAATCAGTCAGATCATCACTTTACAGTCCGTGTAGTAGTGTAAGAGTACAGCCTTCCTAGTCTCTCTGAGATCTGCATCTTTCCTGGGGTTGATTTTGAAGATTGCATTTGATTCAGCCTGGCTAGCAAAGTCTTTGCAGCATCAAGAGACTTGGGAGGATCAATCAGCAAGGTTACTGACCTCCGTTTATGTATTGTGCTCAGCTGTGCCTACAGGTTTCATAGGAAACATGGGGCCCATGAACAGCATAGCAGATGCTTAAATGCATTACCATGTTAGATACATTTTACATTAGTTACCTTTTATTGCTGCAATAAAATGCTGTGACCAACTTAAGGAAGAAAGAGTTTCTTTGGGGCATAGTGAGGAAATACAGGACCATAGCAAGATCAGAACTCAGCAGGGCAAATAGCAAATCCTCTAGCTCCATGTCTGGTGTCTAAGGCTTTGCTTTCCAAGGGCTTGGATGCTTCCACTCCTCCAGGTTTGTTGCCTGGGCTGAACCACTCCCTGTATGCCACTCTCATTGGCAGATGCTTCACATCTCTGACGTCTCCATCACCCTTGGGACTTAACTGAAACCCAGGCCGCACCTTCACAGCTTCATGCAGTGGCCTCTCAGGGTCCCCAGCCTATTGCCTTTTCGTAGTGACTCCAGTACTTCCATACTTTGCACAGCGTTGTTGGCTCCCTGGAACCACAGAGGATAATTTCATGACCCCTTCACTTTTGTATCTTTCATGCCTCCAAAGCCAGCACCACATGGGTGACATTCATAAATTCAGATGCCTGCTTTAGATGGGCCCTCACCCCTTTGGACCACTCTAAGATCTTTTACGTGCTTTCTAGGAAGAGAAAACCTGTTAGGCTCTCTTTTATAAGTAGAAACTTTAGCTAGGCAGGGTTTTGTTCTGAGGGTCTCCTTCTTACCTCTACAGTATAGAGCAGGATTCTCTGAGGCTATCAAATCCTGGAGGAGGTAAGCAGATCGTGGAAGTTTCCATAGTTAGTGGGCAGCAAATTGAGAATAAGAGTTCAGCTCCTACCTGTTCTTGAGACTCTTTCCTGGACTCTGCCCTAAAAGGAGACTTAGAGTAAAGTGTTTGATGTTCTCTTCTAGACAAATGAAGCTCCTTAATACTCAGATAGTAGGGTCTGTCTGATTTCTAGGAACACCCTTAATAACTCATTTTCAAGAACATCTGCTGGTATCTTATTTGGGGTACAGGTTAGGAAAAATGGACTGAGTTGGGCTTTGTTAACCAAAATCTTATTCTGCTGGACATGGTGCTGACTTTCCAGTATTGACTGTTATGTAACTTAAAAATAGTTTATGTGTGTGTTTAGCCTACATGTATGCCTGTGCACTACATGTGTGCATTTCTCCTGGAGGTGAGAAAGGGGTGTCATATCCCCTGGGATTGTAGTTACAGCTGGTTGTACTGGGAATTGAACCTGATTATATGGAAGTAGTCTTGACCTCTGAGTCATCTCTCCAGCCCCTGCTATTTTTTCTTTTTCTTTTTAAAATTTATTTATTTATTTTACATCCCAACCCCAGTTTCCCCTCCATCCTATCCTTCCTTTCCCTCTCCTCCTTCTCTCAATCCATTCCCCCTCTGTTTCTTTTCAGGAAGGGGCAGGCCTCCCATGGGCATCAACAGAGCATGACATATCAAGTTGTGTTAGGACTAGGCACTTCTCCTTGTATTAAGACTGGGAAAGACTACTCAGTATGAGAACTAGGTTCCCAAGAGCCAACCAAAGCATTAGGGACAGCCTCTGCTCCCATTGTTAGGAGTCCCACGAGTAGACCAAGCTACACACTGTCACATATAAGCAGATGGCCTAGGGTGGTCCCGTGAATGCTCCCTGATTGTTGGTTCCGACTCTGTGAGTTCCTATGAGCCAGGTTAGTAGTTTCTGTTAGTTTTCTTGTGATGTCATTGATCCCTCTGCCTCCTACAGTCCTTCCTCTCTCTCATCAGCAGGATTCTCTGAGCTTTGTCCAATGTTTGGCTGTGGGTCTCTATATCTGTTTCCATCAGTTACTGGATGGAGGCTCGCTGATGACAATTGATGTAGCCACCCATCTGATCACAGGAGATGGTCAGTTTAGGCTACATATCCAGTATTGCTAGGAGTCATAGCCAGGTCATTTTTTTGTAGATTCATGGGAATTTCCTTTGTATAAGGTTTCTACCTGACTCTAAAATATCCCCTTTACAGTCATCTCTTTCAGCATTTTCCCACTTCATATCCAAACCCAATCCTTCAAGTTTCCATCCCATCTGCCCCTAGTTCACCTAGAAGATCTCTTCCATTTCCCTTTCCCAGGGAGACCCATGCATTCTACCTAGCAGACCCTGGTATTAAACTGACCGCTTTGGTGTTCTGAAAAGGGCTTACATAATGGCATGAGCCTGCATCTAAGAGCCTCTTCTCTACAGTCACTTACGTCCATTTTCACTGAACTCTAAGACAGTTGTTGGTTCATTGTAGATCAAAAATTAGCCAGAGGTGACTGAAACTTAAGTCTCTGTGGTTCACTGTTGATTTCTAATAGTTTTTCCAACTGGACAGTCAGGTGGGAGTGCATAGTAAATATAATACAAAGGATATAATAGTAATAGACACCCTGAGGTACAGTATGGACTCATTATAAAAAAAATTAACCTTATTATCTTGAGATTCCTAGAAGAATTTCATTCACATATTATAGCTGTAAAGTGTGGTTCCTAAATAAAGAAGAGTGGTGGAAAATGATAAATTTCTGTCCTTTCATTAGACTTGGTAGGTCTCATGGGTACACTTTATGCATCCCTACACCACTTATTTCCCTTCCATAATGTGACAGAAATGATCGTATTCATTTACAGACCCAAAGATAAAATCGCTCTAGTGTGGGTATTATGTTTACCCATCTATTCCCAGTATTCTATCTTACTTGGAAATTATCTTTGGAAAGCACACTGAATATCTTATCTTTAGTTTTCTAAAAACCCCAGAAAAACCTCAGTATTTCTAAAATACTGATCAAAATAACCCACTACAATGTCTTATAGTAATTCAATAAAACAATGACTAATTTTTCAATATAAATTTAGACTTTGATAATCTTAAATACTTGCTAATGGCAATTCTAGCTCATTTTATCATGAACATATATATTTTAGAAAAACATTTACAAGAAACATGAGAGAAACAATTAATAAATGGGACCTCTTGAAACTGAAAAGCTTCTGTAAAGCATGTAATATATAACTATCTGTACTCTGTCTCTTTAAAGACTCCCCCCCCTTTTTTTTAATTTTTTATTGAGAAAAGGAGAAAAAAAAACAAGTTTCCGCCTCCTCCCAGCCTTCCATTTCCCTCCCCCTCTTCCCACCCTTCTCCCCCTCCTCCCACCCTTCTCCCCCTCCCCCCCACTCCTTTCCCCCTCCCTCTCCAGTCCAAAGAGCAGTCAGGGTTTTCTGCCCTGTGGTTAAGGGCATTAACTTTATTCTCTCTCTCTCTCTATATATATATTTTTCTCTCTCAAGCCTATGTACACTCATCCAACATTGTGAAATTACCCTCTTCTGTGTGGTCTCTTACTTCTCCCAGTAGGCTACCATGTTGATGGCAAGGCTCTGGAAGAGTCAAAGGATAAAAGCCCGCAAAGTCTCTTTGGTCTAGGCATAAAACCAAGTTGGTATACATTTTGTTTCCACAAAGCACAATTGAAAGGTGATTGAAAGACAAAAGTAAACACCTTCCAGGATAATACAGTTGCTGAGTTAGCACTATTGAGTAGCAAGCACATTTCCACTTGAAATGCGTAGAAGCCAGTTTTCTCTGATCATTAGCCTGGTGGTTTTTCCCACCAAAGCAACACTACATCTTCCCTCCTTTTTATTACTTATCTCTATATACTCACAAACAACTAGCTTATCTCCTTTTCCAGTTCATTCTTTATAGCCTCTAATCTCTCTAATGGCATACTTGTCATTTTAACTCTCAAACCTTCTTCATTGATGGTCTGGAGTGAATAAGAACGCTTGCTACTCTGGCAGAGAATCCAAATTTGGTTTCAAGCATACGCATCTTGTCTTACAACTATCTGTGACTCCAAATATAACCTCCTCTTTATACTTCCTTTGGTTCCAGGCACATACATAATGCATATAGATATATACATGCAGGCAAAACATTCATACACTTAAAATAAATAAACCTTGAAAATAATTTTAAATAAGCTTTTTCATATGAGATAAAAATATACATGTCACTTTTTCATAAAATGTAGTATTCACAATTGAATGTGCTGTTATAAACTTATTTTGGTAAGATTGGAAAACAGTGGAGATATGTTTTATTTTGGTTTTGGTCATATCTCTATGATTTTGCTTATGTGCCCAAATGTGAATTTTGGAGAAGCTGAATTGCATAGTTGATTTATGATGGAAGGTGGTATAGTAAATCCTTCTAAATCCAAGACTTCTCATCTTACACCTGGAAAATAACACACATGTATATATAATTTAAATTATTTAATTTAGTTTTAACTGATACATAAAAATTATGAATATATGGGATACCATATGATGGTTCAGTATATATATATATACACATTGTATAATATTTAGAACAGTGTCAATATATTTGCTCAAATTATTTATCATTTCTTTATTGTGAAAATATTCAAAATAATCTCTTTTATTTTAGGAAGTACATATTATCTTTATCTATAATTACCATCCTGTGCAACAGTTTGCCAGAAGTTACTACTCCTATCTGGTTATAACTTAATGCTATCCTTTGACAAGTCAGTCCCCACCTCACCCTCACTGTCACCCTCCCATTATTCTCCATAACCTTTGTATCCACCATTTTTGTCTCAAGTTTTGTGACGTCAGTGTTTTTTTAAATTGTACATATTAATAAAATCATCTGTTACTTTTCTTTTCAGTGTAAGGGTTTTGTTATTTGATACAACAACCTACAGTTTTAACTGTTGCCACAAATGACAGGATTTAATCCTTTTTATAGCTGAATAGACTTCCATTTTCTGTATATGTTTTCTATTTATGTATGTATATATGTATATTTATCAGTTAGCAGACATGTTGATTCCCCCTTTTAGCTCTTGTGAATACTGTTGACTTAAGCAGAGGTGAGCAGATGTCACTTAGCACACTGACCTTACTTCCTTTGGGTATATAACTGGGATTGCTGGATCATATAGTAGTTCTGTTTCCACTTTTTGAGTGACTTCCTCACTGCTTTCCAAAATATCTGTACTCATTTATAGTATAATTTTAAATATTTAAAGGAAAGATTCTAAGATATTTTTCTTATTATATTTCCTTTTCTTGGATTCATGCAAAAGTCTAAATCATGGCATTCTTAGGTCTTTTAAGTTTTTTTTTTTTTTTTTTGATCACTTCTAAGTTTTGTCCCAGCTATCAGTCTGTCTTTATCCAAAAGTTGATAACTTTGATATTATGAAGAACCAATGCCAAAAGCCCTGCAACTTCTAGAGACACCTCAGCCTGAAACCATTAACTAGTTGTGAACCCATGTAACTGTCCTGGCATTAGCATCTTTCCAGTTTCTCATCCATAAAGTTACTATGACGAGGTGATCTATTTGTTTATTTTTGTTCTTTTATTTTAATTTCTTTTTGGAATATGTTGGAGATAGGGTCTCACTTTATAGCCCAGGTTGGCCCAGAACTCCCAACAGTCCTCCTGCCAGAATTCCAGATTACAGTCAACTACAATGCCCAGTTTTCTGTTTGTTTTGCTTACTGGAGGCCTTGTTGATAATGATACACTAATGTTTATAATGTCCATTCACTTACTAATTACAGGTACTTTTTGGACTTTAATTCAAAATATTGGTAATACATTATTAAATATGTTCAGAAAATAAAATAATAACTACCTACCTCTTTGATTAATCAAATCGTTACATGACATGCTTGCTTTAGATATATGTTTCTTTTTTTCTTTTTATAAATAAATTTCTGCGAGGGGGAGTACCTTGTGAGCCTTCCTTGTCATGATTTCAGTATTTATCACTCTCATGGATTTATGAATGCACTGTAGAGACACCATATGCCTAAATACTATATATGCTGATTCTGTAAGTCTTTGACCCTTATCATATTTTAGTTCTTGAGTCATATTAAGATAGGACACAGTTTGATGACTTCTGTTCTGCTCTATGACTATAACATTATCATTTCTCCTTGATTTGTGTGACTTCCTTGACATCAGGTTCTTTTAAAGCAAAAGTATTAATGATTTTTTTCTCATCTATTTCCTTTAAAGTTTAGAAAATTGCCTTGGTTTCGTAAAACACTGACAAAAGCAACTTAAGGGACAAAGGGTTTATTTTGACTTACAGTTCAAATGTGTAATACTTCACAGTAGAGAACTCAAGGCAGCAGCAACTTGAAGCAACCGGCACACTATATCGAGTCAAGAAACAGAGCAATCAGTGAATGCTTACATGCTACAATTCTGCTTCCTTTCTCCATATAGTCCTGTATCCTAGCCAGGGAATGGTGCCACTCACAGTATATGAATTTTCCCACCTCAACTAATATAATCAAGATAATCTCCACCCCAAACATGGGCAGATGCCCATCTCCCACATAATTCTAGTCTGCAAGTTGATAGTTAAGAAAAAACAATTGCAAAATTTAAGGTACATAATTGATTATGAAAATGACTTCAATATTTTCAATGTTTGTTTTCTTCCCATTTACCTTATTTTTCTGTTTCAAAAGAACCCTGTGTTCTTTTTTATTTTTTCTGGCCTGAAGAGTCTCAGAATTGAATTTCTGTTAAAATATATAGGAGGTTATTGAGGAAGTTAGGTTGCCAGGATGCATGGGACTTTGCATTGGATACTTGGGCGTTGTAGCGACCAAGACATAGAGAGTACAGGGTTCACATTCTTGCATAGAAATTTCCTCATGATTTGGTACGATGGTGATGATAAATTCAGGATGTATGCTTGCATGTGAAGCAGCGTCTTTTTCAGAATCTCAGCTGTGACTTTGCTAAAATCCTTTGGATCTAAGATCAATAGCTTAGTCTGAAATAGCCTACTTTTATACCAAGTAGTTGTGTCATAGACCGTTAGTCTCGTAATCTGCAAAGTACAAATATCAGCATAATTTTTGCAGCAATGTTAGGGAAATTAAGGGAGAGAGATTCTGACAACATTTACATGTTGGTTCTCGGTTGGTAGTACTATTTGGGGATGTTTAGGTAGTACAGCCTTGCTGGAGGAAGTATATTACGGGGGCAGGTTTTGAGATTATATAGCATCATCCTACTTCCTGTATGTTCTTTCTGCTTTGTGCTTCATTTGAAGATGTGATTACTCAGCTTCCTGCTCTGGTCACTCATGCCTGCTGCTGGCATGTTTATTTGCCATGATGGGCTCCCTGCTTTCTTATTCTTCTCCCATACAATACATCCTGACCACAGCTTCCACTCCCTCCCCTTCTCCCAGTCCCCCTTCACATTTCCCCTCTCTCCCAGACCCACTGCTTTTCCATTTCCCTTCAGAAAAAGTGCAGGCCTCCCAGTGATATCAACTGAACATGGCATAACAAGATCAAATAACACTAGACACAAACGCTCACATCAAGGCCGAATAAGGTCCCAAAAGCAGGTGAAAGAGTCAGAGAAACCTGTTAGGAGTTCAACAAAAACCCGAAGCTAAACAACCACAGCATGTATACAGAGGGCCTAGTGCAGACCCATGCAGACTCTGGTTGCCACTCCAGTCTCTGTGAGCCCCTGTGAGCCCTGCTTAGCTGATTCAGTGGGCTGGGTTCTTCTGCAGTCCTCGACCCTTTTGGCTCCTACAATCCTTCTTCCCTAATGGCCTTTTATCCCTTGGAACAGTGAGCCAAAAAAACCTCTTTCTTCTATAAGTTGCCTTTCTCCTGGAATTGTATTACAGCAATAGAAAAATCACTAATAAAATCCTCTTAGACATGTAAGATCTTTATGGCTATATTGATATCATCCCTTTCTTAGGTTGGTCATTCATGGTTTTCCCTTTACTGATCAATCTAGATGTTTATCAATTTTATTTGTGTTTTCAAGGAAATAACTTTTATGATACATTATATTAGGATCACTGTCCTCATGAACTTTAGTTTGAGAAAAATCTATACATACTAACAAACCTCTCCTATGTTACTCCAAGCATCTTTTTAATGCCTAGAGCACATGTCTAATAGTACCTTGTTGATAATGTGTGTGTATGTGTGTGTGTGTGTGTGTGTGTATACACACATATATGTTTTTCTTTGAAGGTGAATTGGATTTACATTTTTTCACTTCTCAGTCTTTTCTGTTTCTGTACTCTGTGTACTAAGTGAGAAAATGAAGAGTTGATTAATGGCTGGGTATTCATAAATAAACAAGGTGAACACATAAAGAGTTGAACTGACTCGCATAGCCATATATTTTTGCAATGTTGAGAATGGAATCCAGGGCAGCCCTCATGTAGATGTTTTAGTATGGACAATAGTCACTAATGTTAGTGACCTTTCCTCATTAAGGCTGATTCTTCAGTTAATATAGGAAACTAAGAAAGCAGGTTTAAAGATTCAGTCTATATATTTGCATATATAAGTAGCTTTTACTGCTTTCTACATGTTGAAAGCTATTTCTGACATTTCTAATTGTACTTCAAGAGGCCTAATGATGATTTAGGCTCAACAAGCAGAAAGGAATCGAATCTTCTCTGGGAGGAATAATAAGAAACATAAATTCAACACATCTTACACCAAGGTTAGTACAAAGATACATCATCTGATGTTCATTATGTTACAGAAGATTGGGACAATAGGCTCATGCCTTTAGGATCTCTGAGAATTAGTTTCCTTTGGGCTTCACTTCAGGGCTTGGAGTTATTATCAGTTTCTATGAACATTTTTGTATCATGGTTTACATGTAGACCAGAATCCAAATATCAGTGTTGATTAAAGGAAACATTTGTGTGTATACATATTCATACATTGATGATGTACTAGTAAATGAAGAATATTAATACTGCTTCACCTATAGTGTTTATTGGTTTAATAATAAATCTTTGTTACTAATTTATTCAATAAATAATTATAGAATACCCACAACTTGTTTGGACATTGTGTTTAAGGCTTGGTTGCTAACCTGTGGCACTATTGGGGAGGTTACATTCCAGTACACCCAGTTTACATCATGGAAGCATGCCCTTGAATGAAATATTGAATCCTTGATCCCTTTTCTGTGCTTTCTGACTGCCATGGGGAAAGTTGTCCCTTTGACCACACATTCCCAGCTGTGATGTACTACATTGTCATAGGCTTCAAAAGAAACCTTTTATCTTTTGAAGTTAATTATTTCAGGTACTTTATTATAGCCATACAAAGATTTCTAATACACCATATGCCAGACATCACTGAATAATACAAGATTTTTGCCTTTGTCCACTTTTAGTCTATCAGGTATATCAATTTAATGTGTCTTTTTATCTAAAAATGGGGTATTGGTAGAATGATGAAATAAGAGCACATTTTAGGCTGTTACTGAAAGTTTCAGTTACTAGAATTTTTTTAACCATAGTGAGCACAGAATAATGCATTTTAAAACAAAGAATGATAAAGAGATGGGGGGTTTACTGAAAAATATGGGTTGATTAATAGAGGTTAGAATATGTCTGTCTTTAAAAAAAGAATATGTCTATCTTGTTAGGAAAGAGAGAAAATAGCTTGTTTTAACCACAGGGGGTCCAGTGGTCATAGATGGTTGTTTACAAAGTTCACTGTACACACGACACTGCATTTATGAGGGTTTGCCATACCTTGGCCTAGCTTTGGATATGCAGCTGAATGGAGAACCTCTGCATTGCATTCTGGATGGCTGTAAGAGAGCCTATTAGAGGGCCCCACACAGAAGTATAGGGACTTCCTTCCTTCGTCTAACTATAAAAGCCAGAGTTTTCTTGTCCAGCTCAACTCACTGATGCTTCTGTCTGCCTGAGACAGGATGATAAGGAAGGAGGGTGACAAGTTGGAAGGGCAGATAAAGGAGTGTGTTCCTGCCCTACCTCTTTCTGGGCATTGCTTATGTCTTGGGAGGTGATTCCTAGAAACCAGTTTAGTGACATAAGGCATATCCATTTTCTGGGCATAGGCAGCATCATTTCAAAATACTCATCTAGTAGAAAGCAGGTGGGAATGTGGGCTCAGTGGAAACAAGGAAGTGTGATTAACTTGACAAAAGAGTCAGGGAAGATTCTCTAGTCCCAGTGCTGAGTAGTTATAAGGATAACACACTCTTTCATGTCTCTCATAGATGATAGAGATTAAAAAGGAGAAGCTGAGAAATAGACCTGCTTAGGTTTATTTAGGTAGGAAATCCAACTGATTAAGATCAAGCTTCTAGAACAAGAATGCTCAGGTTTCAATACCAGTACTGTTCACTGGGCTGAGCAGTACCAGGGAGATTATTGATCATCAGTATATGAGAATAATAACACTATCTACTTTATATTGATACTATAGCATTGCTAGAATTAAGTGACTAGCACTTGTAAAATTCTCACAATAAGCCTTTGGCATGAAAAAAAAATCACAGTACTTTAGAGCACAAAAGGAGACAGTCTTATGGTCTTATTGAATTATTTCTGGGGAGGAAAAGAGTAAAATGATCCAAGATTTCCAGGGAGTGTAGAGTATACAGATATGTTGACATCATATGGGTTGTAAACTGATGGGTCAAAATATTTGTTCTGGCAGTCTGACAACTCAATAAAATTTAAGTTTGTATTTCAGGAAAAGTTATCAATTCTGAGTAAGAATCTGCTAATAGTAGCTTATGTTCAAGAGCAAGAAAATGGTAAAAGTAATGTCTTTGTCACTAAGATTTGAAGATTTTGATAGCTGAGAATTTCTATTTGTACTGGTTATAGCTGTAAAACAAACTATACTGCAGGATGTAAGTAGACCTTGCTACTGTGCTTATGTTTTTGACGTCTGCCAGAGTAGAAGCCTTAGAAATACCTCTGCAGCAACTTCACAATGGCAGTGAAATGATATTCATTTTTGTCTTTAAAATTTCAATTTAATAAACATTTATTGTTATATACATGTATGAGAGTTATCATGTAGTATTTGTTTTTCTTTGCTTAACATAATGATGACAGGTCCCATCCCTTTTTCTGCAAATGTCATGATTTTATTTTTCTTAGAGTAATTTAGTGATTGTACCTGACAGTTTGAATTTTCATTTCCAAATGACTAATGATTTTGATTTCATTTTCACATTTTCAGTTGCCATTGTGATGGCTATGTGTGTGTGAAGTGACTTTAGTCTTTTGTACCCTTTTAAATTTGAATTTTGTAGCTGTAGAGACATCTTAGTGATGCTTTTCCAGAAGACCCAAATTTGGGTCCCAGTACCCACATAACAATTCGCAACCACATGTAACTCCAGTTCAGAGAGATCCAGTGTTCTTTTCTTGTTGTATAGAGGAACAGGCTGCATCTCACCCAGCTCCCGGCCGCCTGGTTAGCTTATACCTTGAAATAAGAACACACAAATTATATTCATTTAAACACTGCCTGGCCCATTAGTTCTAAACTCTTATTGGCTAACTCTTACATATTCATTTAACCCATTTCCATTAATGTGTATCGCCACTCGACAAAGGCTTACCAGCATGAGTCTAACCAGCTTCCCTCTTGGAGAGGAGAGTCATGGTATCTGCCACACTGCCTTCTTCCTCCCAGCATCCAGTTCTCTTTTTCCCTCCTATCTAAGTTTTACCCTATCAAAAGGCCAAGGCAGTTTTCTTTATTCAACTACTGAAAGCAATACATAGAAAGAAGATCCTTCTACAACATTTTCCCCTTTTCTGTTTAAACAAAAAGGAAGGCTTTAACTTTAACATAGTAAAATTACATATAACAAAACAGTTATCAAGCAAGAATTACAGTTACAATATTTATATCTATTTTATCTTTTATCATAACTAAGGAAAATTATAACTATCTACTTATTCTACAACTCCATCAAAGACTCCAGAAGGATATAATATTACCTAAGTAAACAGGAAGTGCATTATAAGCAACTTCCAAAAACTCTAGAAATGACAGAGACATCTCGCTACCTGGACAGTCACTCAAAGTTCCTCTGTACCGTTGGGGCATCCATCTTCAGCCTTCAGGCCCATAGTATCCAGCAGACTTTTCCATGAAGCAGGAAATTTTAAAGACAGTTCAGTCACTTTCTTTTGTATCCTGTAGAATGTCTCACAGACTCTTTCATGAACCAGGAACCCTGAAGGATCATCGCACCTTAGGCAAGTTCAGCAGTCCTCTCTCTGAAGATTCTTTGTGTTCAGTTAAGCAGTCCAGGCAAGAGCAGTTTCTTGCCCAAATGGAGCCTCTTCAGTGCCCATCCTCCTCTTGAAGTAGCTGGTGCTGCCAGGAGCAGACATGTCTCATTGTCATGAAAAGCCGTAAGTGATTAAAACATTTAAAATGCCATATTCTGCAGTCTTTGAAAGATATGAAGAATGCCTATTTAACTGAAATATATCTCTTTATATCTGGAACATCTAACTAACATGACTACAATCTTGACTAATATTGATGATTATTTATTAACAACCTATATTTTTATTAAACATTATATTTTTAAATGAACTACACAATCACAATACCTTAGTCAAGATTAGAAATATACATATAACAAGATTGAACTTAAATTTATATCAATAAACCAAGACTCATACCAATGCAAATTAATTATATCTATATCATCTCCCACTTTAAATGTAAAGAACATTTATAATAAATACTTGGGAATATGGGTGTAGTTTTTTTCTTTCCAAACTACTTCATGCTGTATGGTGGCACCATTAATCAGGTCTTTCATGGTGTATCCTGTTTGCTAGGTTCCTCTCAGTCAGCAGTTAAGCAAAGTATTTTTATTATTATTATTATTATTAAAAATTTCCACCTCCTCCCATTTCTCTCCCCCTCCCCCCATTCCCCCTTCCTCTCCCTCTTCAGTCCAAAGAGCAGTCAGGGTTCCCTGCCCTGTGGGAAGTCCAAGGTCCTCCCCCGGCCATCCAGGTCTAGGAAGTTGAGCATCCAAGCAGACTAGGCTCCCATAAAGCCAGTACATGCAGTAGAATCAAAACCCAGTGCCATTGTCCTTGGCTTCTCATCCAGCCTCCTTGTCAGCCACATTCAGAGAGTCCGGTTTAATCACATGCTCCATCAGTCCCCGTCCAGCTGGCCTTGGTGAGCTCCCATTGCATCAGCCCCTCCATCTCAGTGGGTGGGTGCACCCCTCGCAGTCCTGACTTCCTTGCTCATGTTCTCCCTCCTTCTGCTCCTCATTTGGACCTTGGGAGCTCAGTCCAGTGCTCCAGTGTGGGTCTCTGTCTATCTCCATCCATCGCCAGATGAAGGTTCTATGGTGATATTGCATTTATTATTTATGTAGTGTGTATGTGTGTGCTGTAGTGGCATGTATGGAAGTTAGAAGACAATTTATATGAATCCTTTCTCCTCCTACTACGTGGGTTCCAGGGACTGAATTCATTGTCAGCCTTGGTAGCAAGTCATTTTGCCAGCCTGTGAGCCCTTAATTTAATTGTATTCTCTAGTTCTCGAATTTTAATTTGAGTTTCTAAAATGGTATGCTAAAATATCTTACCATATAACTTCACAAGCATATTAATTATAGTTTTTATGCTTTGTTAAATAATTCTAAAGCTGCATTTCTTCTAGGTTTGTTTTTATAATCATTGATACTTGTATGTAAGAAATTCTTGACTCTGTTGTTTATGTGCCATTTTAGGTTTAATTTACTCTAGATATGTGTATACAGGAGTTGAGATGGTTTGAGACTCTAGATAAGTTAATTTACTTCATGTTGAGGTCTTGAACTAGCAAATCAATGTGGGTGGATCACAACTTCAGTCAGCTGGAATCTGTATTTCAGTCTTTGTGAGGGCTCAGTCTATTTTTCAGTCACATTTAAACCCAGTGTCTTAGTGTTGCCACCTGAAACCTTGTGATATATACCAAGGCCATTTTGAGGCTAAATGTCAATATTTACTCACAAATCGAACAGGTTTGAGCGACTGCTGAAAGTTTCATTCCAGTTTTTAATCTCTTAGTATCAATTTTTATTTGAGTAAATATTTTGTAGGAAAAAAACTGCTTCAGAATTTTTCTTAGGGACCTTTCTTCTTTCTCATATCTTAAACCCCAGAAATTTTCCTTGCTTTGGTCAGTTTCTGATGTCTTTCAATGCATAATTGATCAGTTGTCAGTTGTTTATGTAGGAATATTGGAATAAAAAATTGATCTTTTTTGTCATCATGGAAATCCTTTCTGGTTTTGCCTTTTTCCCCCTTTCATTTTAAGTGCCTGTTGACAGGTATGTATAAATATAATGTTTTATTATATAGTATATCTGTTTGTACAGATATAACTAGTGAGTTTGGGGGGAATACCTTTATGACAAGATAAAATTTATGAATTTGATCCATAGTTCTGAAATAATAGCAATCAAAGAAGATTTACATTTACCACTTAGCACATAAAAATACCTTTAAATCATTTGGAAAATGGAAATTAAAGTCTCAAGAAAAGTCTTCACTTTATTTAGAATGGTTAAAATGAAAAGTTAGATAATAAATGATGTTAGTGAGAATATAAATAAATTTTATTCTTTATACTCTGCTTGTTGTGATGTAAAATGCTATAACTGCTTTGGAAATCAGGCTGGCAGTTCTACATATAAAACTACTATACCATCCAATAATTCCTATCCAGTCAAAGGGATATGTGTGCACAAAGATTTGTACGTTATTATTCTCAGCAGCACAGAATTGGAAACAACTCACATGTTACTTGGCAATAAAAAGGAATGACGTATTGATACATGCTGTAACATGTGTGAACCTTAAAACTAATAGGTGGAAAAATGCTTTCATTATATTATTTCACTAATAAGAAATTAAAAATTAAGGAAATCCATAAAGACAGAAAGTAGATTGGTTGTTGCTTAAAACTGGTAGAGGGATGGTTCATGCTGAGAGGATTAAAGAACTCAAAGAATTATTTGCAATATGTTGGCAAAGGTTTGTATAAGCTTATGGTGATTTATTAATTAAATTCATTTATTTTACATCCCAACTGCAGTTTCCCCTCTCTTTCCACCTCCTCTCCCCTCCCCTCTACTTGCCTTTCCCAGTCCACTCTTCCTCTGTTTCTATTCAGAAAGGGGTAGGCCTCCATGGGTATCAACAAAGCATGGCATATCAAGTTGAGGTAGGACTAAACTCCTCCCCTTGTAGTAAGGCTGGGCAAGGCAACCAATATGAGCAATAGGTTCCCAAAAGCCAACCAAAGCATTAGGGACAGGCTGATGATGATCCCTCTTACTTTCAGCCATTACTTTTTCAGTTTGCTCGGAACTTTCAGGGTCAGGCTGGGAATTAAATTATAATAGCACTGGATTCTAGAACAAGTATTTAAAGCTAACCCTAAAGTGAAAGTGGTGGAATTCAGCAAGAACAGTGATCATTTGACTGGCCAGGAAACTATAACACTACCAAGATAATTCAGACTTTTTTAGCCATTGGTTGGGTCCCATATCCAGAAATAACACTTACTTAAATTAACTTCTTTAATTACTCATGAGGTCAGAGAAGACTACCTTGTTCCTATATAGTCCTATTAAGCAGGCCTTTCATTTACTTTAAGTAGCATCTCTAGATTGCTGGCTGAAACTTCAGATATCATTTCCAATGTGGATTCTAATTCTCTGGAAATGTTGGGAAAAGGTACAATTTTTTAACTTAGGAAAAATGCATGAAGGCAGACAGATTCACATAAGAAATCCATAATCCGATAAATTGCCACATGGTAAAGGTGTCTGGGAGTTCTTATTGTTTGCTCCAACTATTTTTTGGAGGAGTGTTAAAACTGAAGGTTCCCATCAGTAGTTAAAAGAGATGATTTGTACTACATGCAATTAGTCATTCTTGTGTTATGCTTACATATATTGGTTGCCTTTTTCTGCCAGCCACTGTTCTGGGTGTTGGTGGTAAAGTCTCTATGAAAGAGTAGCTACCTTGAGAAGATTGCATTCTAATAGGAAAGAAAGTAACCTACAAAAGTCAGGTAACGAGATAAAGGTGGCTGTGAAAGCTTGATACATAAGCAGTTATTTGAGCTTGGGAAAACCTAAGAAGCATTTAGCACAACTGAACATTTGTAGTTGAATGATGTCTGAAAAAGGCATCATTGATGAGATGATAGCAACTGAACCTTGAATAAATGAGGAAAACTATTCATGGTACAATACTCCTGCAATGCCAGCAGCTTTCAGGAAGTAGAGATGGAAGAATTGGAAATTTGTTGTCACCCTTGACTATATAACACATTCAGAGCCAGCTGGGACTACATGAGACACTGCCCTTTCCCAAAAGGATAAATAAGGATACTTAGGCAAATAGAAGAGGTAGGTGGCTAGTGGTATCAAAATGTAGGAACACATGGTAAGAGCCTTATGATGGTCACACATGACAGAATGAGAAAAGGTGAGAAGAAAATTCTAAGAGCCAGGTATCTTAAACTTGAATGTTCCTACAAATCACTTAGCAAATGCTGTGAAATAGATTCTAATTCAGTGACATGAGCTGGGACGCTTCTAACAAACTCTCCATGTTAAAGCTGTTGGATTAGCAAGAACAGAGATCTATTTGGATAGAATGAGAGAAGAAGTTAGAAGAGTTCTAGCTACATATATATATATATATATATATATATATATATATATATGAATAGGGTGATATGTGGTGATGATATGTAAGTGATTATTTGGGAATTGAAAGTGTTGCTCTGTGTTTTGGGGGTGGCATTTTGCTTTTTGAGGTACCTACGGGATATCTAGCAAGAGAAATATGACAGGCATCAGGCATAAGAGGAGTGGAGGGTTAGGAAGTGAGTATTTTGATTAGAAACAACAACTCAAGGGGATTTCCTGAAAAGTGTCCAGGAGTATATATAGTAGCAGACAAAAGAAAATACAGGGTAAAGGGGTATCCTTTCTTCTTTCATCTGCCTGTCTCTGTTCCCATTCCTTTTTTATTTTCCTTTCCCTCCATTATCCCCTGTCATCCCTTATTATTACATAAATCTCCCAAAACAATTTTGTACAGTTTTGAAAATGAAGAATAATTTTTAGATGCAGCTGACTCAAATAAATTAATAATACTCAGATAAAAGAGTATTAGAGAGCAGTTGAAAATTTGGAGAACAGCAAAACTTGATACAATAAAGATTTTGAAAAGAAAAAAACAGTCATGGAGTGTAGTAAGGCAACAACCAAAGATCTAGATAAGACACACTTTGTTTACTGAATTGATAGAAACAATTGTGAGATTTACTGAATCTCAGAGTCTGCTTGAAACTTGAATTTCTAGCATTTTACTGTGTGTGTCAACTATTTCCAGTTTCCTTACCTTTACACTCCATATCCCTTTAGGCTTTCTCCATTCTTTTTTTTTTGTTATTTTTTTTAAATTTATTTATTTATTAAAGATTTCTGTCTCTTCCCCGCCACCGCCTCCCATTTCCTTCCCCCTCCCCCAATTGAGTCCCCCCCCTCAGCCCGAAAAGCAATCAGGGTTCCCTGTCCTGTGGGAAGTCCAAGGACCACCCACCTCCATCCAGGTCTAGTAAGTTGAGCATCCAAACTGCCTAGGCTCCCACAAAGCCAGTGCATGCAGTAGGATCAGAAACCCATTGCCATTGTTCTTGAGTTCTCGGTAGTCCTCATTGTCCACTATGTTCAGAGAGTCCGGTTTTATCCCAGGCTTTTCCAGACCCAGGCCAGCTGGCCTTGGTGAGTTCCCAATAGAACATCCCCATTGTCTCAGTGTGTGGGTGCACCCCTTGCGGTCCTGAGTTCCTTGCTTGTGCTCTCTCTCCTTCTGCTCCTGATTTGGACCTTGAGATTTCAGTCCTGTGCTCCAATGTGGGTCTCTGTCTCTGTCTCCTTTCATCGCTTGCTGAAGGTTAATATTCAGGAGGATGCCTATATATTTTTCTTTGGGTTCTCCTTATTTAGCTTCTCTAGGATCACTAATTATAGGCTCAATGTCCTTGGTTTATGGCTAGAAACCAAATATGAGTGAGTACATCCCATGTTCCTCTTTTTGGGTCTGGCTTACCTCACTCAGGATAGTGTTTTCTATTTCCATCCATTTGCATGCAAAATTCAAGAAGTCCTTGTTTTTTATTGCTGAGTAGTACTCTAATATGTATATATTTCTTCATCCATTCTTCCATTGAAGGGCATCTAGGTTGTTTCCAGGTTCTGACTATCACAAACAATGCTGCTATGAACATAGTTGAGCATATAATTTTGTTGTATGATAGGGCCTCTCTTGGGTATATTCCCAAGAGTGGTATTGCTGGGTCCAGGGGTAAGTTGATCCCGAATTTCCTGAGAAACCGCCATACTGCTTTCCAAAGTGGTTGCACAAGTTTGCATTCCCACCAGCAATGGATGAGTGTACCCCTTTCTCCACAGCCTCTCTAACAAAGGCTATCATTGGTGTTTTTTATTTTAGCCATTCTGACAGGTGTAAGATGGTATCTTAAAGTTGTCTTGATTTTCATTTCCCTGATCGCTAAGGAAGTTGAGCATGACCTTAAGTGTCTTTTGGCCATCTGAAGTTCTTCTGTTGAGAGTTCTCTGTTCAGATCAATGCCCCATTTTATAATTGGGTTGGTTAGCCTTTTACAGTCTAGTTTCTTGAGATCTTTATATATTTTGGAGATCAGACCTTTGTCAGTTGCGGGGTTGGTGAAGATCTTCTCCCAGTTAGTGGGTTGCCTTTTTGTCTTAGCGACAGTGTCCTTTGCTTTACAGAAGCTTCTCAGTCTCAGGAGGCCCCATTTTTTCAATGAAGTCCTTAATGTCTGTGCTGCTGGGGTTATACGTAAGAAGTGGTCTCCTGTGCCCATCTGTTGTAGGGTATTTCCCACTTTCTTTTCTATCAGGTTCAGTGTGTTCGGACTGATATTGGACTTGAGTTTTTGCATGGTGATAGATATGGATCTATTTTCATTCTTCTACAGGTTGATATCCAGTTTTGCCAGCACAATTTGTTGAAGATGCTCTCTTTTTTCGATTGTATACTTTTAGCTCCTTTATCGAAAATCAGTTGTTCATAGGTTTGTGGGTTAATGTCAGGGTCTTCTATTCGATTCCATTGGTCGACTTTTCTGTTTTTATGCCAATACCAAGCTGTTTTCAATACTGTAGCTCTGTAGTAGAGTTTGAAGTCAGGGATGGTAATGCCTCCAGACGCTCCTTTGTTGTATAAGATTGTTTTGGCTATCCTGGGTTTTTTTGTTTTTCCATATAAAGTTGATTATTGTCTTCTCCAGATCTGTGAAGAATTTTGATGGGGACTGCATTGAATCTATAGATTGCTTTTGGTAGAATTGCCATTTTTACTATGTTGATCCTCCCAATCCAGGAACAAGGAAGGTCTTTCCATTTTCTGGTGTCCTCTTCAATTTCTTTCTTTAAAGACTTAAAGTTCTTGTCAAATAGATCTTTCACATCCTTGGTCAGAGTTACCCCAAGATATTTTATGCTATTTGTGGCTATCGTGAAAGGTGATGCTTCTCTAATTTCCCTCTCTGTTTCCTTATCCTTAGGGTATAGGAAGGCCACTGATTTTTTGAAGTTGATCTTGTATCCTGCCACATTACTAAAGGTGTTTATCAGCTGTAGGAGTTCTTTGGTAGAGTTTTTGGGGTCGCTTATGTATACTATCATATCATCTGCAAATAACGAGAGCTTAACTTCTTCTTTACCGATATGAATCCCCTTGATCCCATTATGTTGTCTTATTGCTATTGCTAGAACTTCAAGCACTATATTGAAGAGGTATGGAGAGAGTGGACATCCTTGTCGTGTTCCTGATTTTAGTGGGATGGCTTTGAGTTTTTCTACATTTAATTTAATATTAGCCGACGGCTTGCTGTAAATAGCTTTTATTATATTTAGGTATGACCCTTGTATCCCTAATCTCTCCAAGACTTTTATCATAAAGGGGTGTTGAATTTTGTCAAATGCTTTTTCAGCATCTAATGAAATGATCATATGGTTTTTTTCTTTCAGTTTATTTATATGCTGGATTACATTGATAGATTTGCATATGTTGAACCAGCCCTGCATCTCTGGGATGAAGCCTACTTGATCATAATGGATAATTTTTCTAATGTGTTCTTGGATTCGGTTTGCCAGTATTTTATTGAGAATTTTTGCATCGATATTCATGAGTGAGATAGGCCTGTAATTTTCTTTCTTGGTTGGGTCTTTGTGTGGTTTTGGTATCAGGGTAACTGTAGCTTCATAAAAGGAATTTGGCAATGACTCTTCTGTTTCTATATTGTGAAATACATTAAGGAGTATAGGTATTAGCTCTTCTTGGAATTTCTGGTAGAATTCTGTATTGAAACCATCTGGTCCTGGGCTTTTTTTGGAAGGTAGATTTTTGATAACGGTTTCTAGTTCTTCGCAACTAACAGGTCTATTTAGATCGTTCACCTGGTTTTGGTTTAGCTTTGGTATGTGGCACTTATCTAAAAAAAATGTCCATTTCTTTTGCATTTTCTAGTTTTGCGGCATACAGGCTTTTGTAGTAAGATCTAATGAGTCTCTGAATTTCCTCTGTGTCTGTGGTTATGTCCCCCTTTTCATTTCTGATCTTATTTATTTGCGTGTTCTCTCTCTGTCGTTTAATTAGTTTGGATAGGGGTTTGTCGATCTTGTTGATTTTCTCCAAGAACCAACATTTTGTATCATTGATTCTTTGGACTGTTTTCTGTGTTTCTATTTTGTTGATTTCAGCCCTCAGTTTGATTATTTCCAGTCTTCTACTCCTCCTGGGCGTGTCTGCTTCTTTTTTTTCTAAAGCTTTCAGGTGTGCTGTTAAGTCTCCGATGTATGCTTTCTCTGTTTTCTTTAAGTGGGCACTTAGTGCTATGAACTTTCCTCTTAGCACTGCTTTCATAGTGTCCCATAGGTTTGAGTATGTTGTCCCTTTATTTTCATTAAATTCAAGGAAGACTTTAATTTCTTTCTTGATTTCTTCCTTGACTGTGGCGGTCCTCTCGACCGGCGACGAAGAATGACCACCACATCAGGATTCCACTCAGATCACGCTTTACTGGAGTACCCTTGATTGATGGGGAGCAGGAAATGAGGGGGGCAGGAGAACAAGAGGCAAGAAGGAAGTGGCAGGGAGAGCATGAAGCGAAGGGGAGAGGCAACAGGAAGCGAAGGGGCCAGGGGGCACTTAGGCAGCCGCTTAAATAGGGAATTGGCACACGGGTCGCCCTGTGATTGGCTGCCACCAACAGCTGACACCAGACTGCATCGGGATAGGCTCAAGGATCCTCATCCATGCATGCGGGAAGCGGGGACGCGCAGCTCTCAAAGCCATAGCCAAATATGGAGTTGTTTATAACCAACAAGACAGGATGTCGGCGCCATCTTGTAATGGTGATCCTGTCCGGCTCACTATACTTGACCCAGGTGTGGTTCAGTAGTTGACTGTTCAGTTTCCATGAGTTTGTCGGCTTTCTGGAGGTAGGATTGTTGTTGAATTCTAACTTTAATCCGTGGTGATCTGATAAGACACAGGTGGACACTGATATTTTTTTGTATCTGTGGAGGTTTCCTTTGTTTCCGAGTATGTGGTCAATTTTCGAGAAGGTTCCATGGGCTGCAGAGAAGAAGGTATATTCTTTCCTATTTGGGTGGAATGTTCTATAGATGTCCGTTAAGTCCATTTGCTTCATTACCTCCAGTAGTTCTCTTACTTCTCTGTTAGGTTTCTGTCTGATTGACCTGCCCATTGCTGAGAGAGGTGTATTGAAGTCTCCTACTACTAGTATGTGTGGTTTGATGTCTGCCTTGAGTTTTAGTAATATTTCTTTTACATACGTGGGTGCTTTTATATTAGGGGCGTAAATATTCAGGATTGAGATGTCATCCTGACAAATTGTTCCTGTTATGAGTATAAAGTGTCCATCTTGATCTCTTCTGATTGATTTTAGTTTGAAGTCAGTTTTGTTAGAAATTAATATGGCCACACCTGCTTTTTTCTTACGACCATTTGCTTGAAAGACCTTTTCCCAACCCTTTACTCTGAGTAGATGCCTGTCTTTGTGGTTGAGATGTGTTTCTTGCAAACAGCAGAATGTTGGATCCTGTTTTCGTATCCAATCTCTTAGCCTGTGCCTTTTTATAGGTGAATTGAGACCATTAATATTAAGTGATATTAATGACCAGTGGTTGTTTATGCCAGATAGTCCTATTGTTTTTGGAAGTAGAATTTGTGTGTCTCCCTTCTTTGAGTTGTGCTAGTGAAGGATCGCTAGATGCTTGAGTTATTGTAGGCAGTGTTGGCCATGTTGGATTCCTTGGGTTGCGGGTTTCCTTCTATTACTTTCTGTAGGGCTGGGTTTGTGGCTACGTATTGCTTAAATTTGTTCTTATCCTGGAATGTCTTGATTTCTCCATTTATAGTGAACGAAAGCTTGGCTGGGTATAGTAGTCTGGGCTTGCATCCATGGTCTCTTAGCTTCTGCAGTACTTCTATCTAGGACCTTCTGGCTTTCATTGTTTCCATAGAGAAATCAGGTGTAAGTCTAATTGGTTTACCTTTATAAGTTACTTGGCCTTTTTCCTTTGCAGCTCTTAGTATTCTTTCTTTAACCTGTATATTTTGTGTTTTGATTATTATATGGCGAGGGGATGTTTTCCTTTGATCCAGTCTGTTTGGTGTTCTGTATGCTTCTTGAATATTCAAAGGAATATCTTTCTTTATGTTGGGAAAGTTTTCTTCCATAATTTTGTTCAAAATATTTTCTGGGCCTTTGAGCTGTGACTCTTCTCCTTCTTCTATTCCTATTATTCTTAGATTTGGTCTTTTTATTGTGTCCCATAATTCCTGAATGTTTTGTGATGAGAATTTGTTGGCTTTGCAGTTTTCTTTGATCAGAGCGTTTATTTTTCCTATGGTGTCCTCAGAATCTGAGATTCTTTCTTCTATTTCTTGTATTCTATTGATTATGCTTGTTTCTGTAGGCTCTGCTCGTTGACCTAGATTTTCCATATCCAGCTGGTCCTCATTTTGTGTTTTCTTTTTTGCTTCCATTTCAGTTTTCAATTCTTGAACTGTTTCCATTACCTGTTTGATCGTTCTTTCTTGGTTTCCCAGGGTATTATGTACGTATTTACTCATTTCTTCAAATTTTTGGTTATACTTCTCATCCATTTCTATAAGGGCATTTTTCACATGTTGTTTAAGGGATTCTACTGCTTTCAGAAAGTCAATTTTTTCCACTTCTTCTGTGTTAGGGTGTTGGAGACCTTCTGTTGTAAGATCATTGGGATCTGGTGTTTTCATGTTGTTTTTCAGATTATTGGGTGAATTCTTTCCTTGGCGCCTGCCCATCTCCTCCTATCGATGCTATCTAAGGGGTCTGTTAAAACTGGTTCAGGTTTCCCTGCTGGCCAGGGGCTCCTCTTACAAAATGCCCTTGCTCTGTTTCCTGGATCCTGCCGGGGGTCAAGATCCCTCTCACCCCTCAGAAGGGTCTTCAGGAATAGGACCCGGCTCCTCCTTTGCCAGGGACCTCCCCAACCGAAGGCCTACCTCTTTGGTTTAATTGTAGTGGGGCGATCTGTTCTCCGTGTTGCGCGCGGTCCCTGCAGCCTGCTTCTGCTGCTAGGATGGTTCTCGCCGCCAGCAGCCTGTGTCCTCTGCTGCCGCTCCGGTCCCAGCCGGTTCCAGCCTGTCCCAGTCGATCCCCGCTGGCTGCGCTGGGTGTCCGGCCGGTGTTCCGGCCGCGCCTTCCCAGCTTTCTCCATTCTTGACCCACCCCTATAACATGGCCCGCTATTATTTTGAGACAGGGTCTAGTTAGGTACCTGATGATGGATGGCCTTGGATTTACAGTCCTTCTGCCCAAGGCCTCCTAGGATTACTGTTATACACCAATATACCAAGCCCATTGATTTTATTAAAGTCTGTTTGACCTAAGCATTTCATGAGTTCAGTGGTTTGACTGAAAATTTGTTGTCTTCACGTTCTCAGCTATGTTCATAGCAGCTTTGTTTGTCATATCCAGAACCTGGAAACAACCTGAATGCCCCTCGACTGAAGAATGGATAAGGAAAATGTGGTACGTTTACACAATAGAGTACTACACAGCAGAAAAAATAATGAAATCTTGAATTTTGCAGGAAAATGGATGGAGCTAAAAAACATTATTTTGAGTGAGGTAACCCAGACACAGAAAGACAATTATCACATGTACTCACACATAGGTGATTTTTAAAAATAAAACAAAGAAAACCAGCCTACAAACCACAATCCCAGAGAACTTAGACAACAATGAGGACACTAAGACAGACTTACATAGATCTAATCTACATGGGAAGTAGAAAGTAGAAAAAGACAAGACCTTCTGAGTAAATTGGGAGCATGGGGGACCTTGGGGAAGAGTTGAGGGGAGGAGAGAGGCAGGGAGGGGAGCAGAGGAAAATGTACAGCTTAGTAAAAATCAATAAAAAACAAACAAAACAAACAAACAAACAAAAGTTGGAGTCTTCAGACAGCAATTACATAACAGAGAAATAACATATAGTAGATTCAGGAAATTATTAGAATTCTTATCTTGTTTATTACAATGCATATTTCAGATAAAATATCATAAATTTAACATAAATAACTATATGTAGAATTGTATAATTTACATTCTAACTATGATGACTAGCTTTTTTGCATATATAGTATTTTATAGTGGAAAATGTTAAGTAGTAAAAGAAAAGGCTTCAATACTAGATCCTTAGGATGTGGGAATCTATAACCATACATATGGAAATTTCTTCATGAATATTTGACATTACAATGTTAACTGTACTAGCCTCTCAAGATAAATAACTCAGTCCAATTAATTCCTAGTCTGTTATGATTATGAAAAGTTTGTAGTTTTTACATATTATTAGTAGATGTCAGTCTTTCCAGTGAATGATAGTAACTAAAACCAGTCTCAAAAACTGAATAAAATTGATACTTTCAGTAAAATTAAGCTTCTTTTGGGAAATTAAAAACTAAGGCATATGAGTCTTTAGGTCCATCTAATTAAAATAATATATATATATACATATATATATATATGAACTCAGAATTTAAGGAGAACTTTCTTGTCATGTATCATTTCAATTAATTTTTTGTGTGTATGTGTATATTCACATTCATGCTGTGATATGTATATGTAGGTCAGAGGACAACTTGGACAAAGTTGGGTTTTTTTTTTCAACTGTAAGGGTCCCAGGAGTCAAACTCAGGTTGTCAGGTTTAGCAGTATGCATCCTTACCTACTGAGAAATCTCACTACCTTCCTTTATGTATCATTTAGATAGAGGTAATTTTAGTACATATGTGGAAATAAATGATGTGCATTCTAAGAGGCAGGTATGGGTATTGTACTTAAGGAGATATAGTAATGGCAAAAGAGTAGCATAATAGATCAGTTGAACTGAATATATTATCCAGAAATCGATCCCCTTAGACTCTACATTATTTGATCTTCAACAAAAGAGCAAAGACTGACTATACAATAGGAAAATAATATTTTCAACAATTGCTCCTAGAATAACTGCATATTTTCCATAAAATACACCCATAGAATAGCTGCAAAATGTGACTAAACACAGAACTTTCACTCTTTATAAACTCAAAATAGGTAACAAACCTAAATGTAAAGTATAAAATGGTATAAATGTTAGAAGATAGTATGGGAGAATCTCAAGGGTCTGAGGTTTGGTGATGGGTTTGTAAACGTAATATCGTTAAAAAAAAAAGAATTGATAATTTCAGTTTTCTTTCAATTAAAATTTTATATTCCAGCACACTTTAGGTATACTAGCTACTATTGAGAACATTGACAACCCCAGGTGCTGCTGGGGCTCCAGAGAAACAGATGCATTCTCTTTCATTTTCGGTTGAAATACAAAATGAGATCACCACTGTGATCCAGCAGTCACTACATTTGTATTTCTTCTAAAGGAGATGAAAAGTTGATGCCCACACCAAAGCCTGCATGTGGGTACTTATAGTAACATTATTTATAATTGCTATGACTTAGAAATAACCAAAATATGCTTGAGTTGATAGTTGAATAAACTAGCATACTAGATAATGGAATATTATTCTCCACTAAAAATAAGTGAGCTGTCAAGCTCACTTGATATCTATATAGTAGAGAAAACATAACTAGTGAAAGAAATTAATCTGAAAAGCCAACATAATATGTGATTCCAATCATATGACTTTCTGGAAAATGTAGAAACTATGAATGCAGTAAAAAGATCAGTTCAGAGGATGGAAGGATAACTGTACAAAGAATTGATGATATTTAGGGCAATGAGACCTCTCTACAATGTCTTAGGCATGTATTATGAATTTACCCAAATCTATAGGATGTACAAGAGTAAGACCTAATGTTAACTGCACTTTCAGTGATAACGATGTGTCTGTATAGGTTCATCAGTTGTGGTGTATGCACTGTTCTGCAGGGTGATAAAGATAATGATTGAGACTGGGCATCTGTGTGGGTTGAAGGTTTTGGGGAACTCTTTGTTCCTTCTGTTCAATTTCGCCACAAACCTAAAGCTGCTCTAAAATAAATAAGAATATATCAAGACCTTTTAAAAAAAGAAGAATCAACATGAAAGGTATTATCATTTCCATTTTATGGATGAGAAAATAGAAGATGGGGAGGTTGCCATTTTCCCAGTGTAGATTGATGTGGCAAAAATCAAACCAAGAGCCAGATTCATGGTTCCTAATTCATAGCTGGTGTAGGAGGCCCTTCTGTATTTCTGTTGTTTTCAAAGAAATTGCCTTGGCCTAGTTGATAGGGTGGAACTCAGGTAGGTGGGGAAGACAGAACAGAATTCTGGGAGGAAGAAAGCAGAGTCAGAGAGATGCCATGAATCTCCTGCCTGAGACAGACATAGATTAGAATCTTTCCTGGTAAGCCACGATCTTGTGGTGATATACAGATTACTAGAAATGGGTTAAATCAAGATGTGAGAGTTAGCCAATAAGAGGCTAGAGCTTATGGGCCAAGCAGTAATTAATTTAGTACAATTTCTTTGTGGTTATTTAGGGGGTTAAGCTAGCAGGTGGCAGGACGCAGCCCGCTCCTTCATACTACACATAGCCTTTCATTCCTCCTCATGCTAATGGGTGCGGGTGGTAGCATCCTGTAATAAGTCATTGCATTTCTGGTTTGACCACACTCTGTACCCATGAGTCTTAGTGGTTGTATATTTATTAGATAATAGAGCTCAAGGCAGATAGTATAGTAATGTGGAACATTATATGATGCTCCATTTAAATGGGCCACATCCTGTGATCTCAAACTGCCACTGTTTATAAGTAATGGATTTACCCATTTACTATAGGCCATTTTAGGAAATAAACATCTAGATCTGAGACATCTGTAAAGACACCTTTTAGTTTGCTGGGTGGTAGTGGCGCACACCTTCAATCCCAGCCCTTGGGAAGCAGAGGCAGGCAAATCTCAGTGAGTGCAAGGCCAGCCTGATCTACAGAGTGAGTTCCAGGACAGACTCCAAAGCTACACAGAGAAACCCTGTCTTGAAAAAAAAATCTTTCAGTTAAAAGCAGGTTAACTCTTAGGAGCAAGATTTGTTCCTTTTTCAGCACTCTAACTGAATTTCTATAGTAAGCATCTAAAACAGTCTAGGGTAGAGCAAACATCTTGAGTAAATTATTAATGAGTGCCTTCCGTTTATGTGCGTACTACTGGGATGTGCTGAGGGACATCAAGAAGATATATCAGTGTAGTAATAATAAGAGCGGCGGGCTGCGTCCCCGTTACCCGGCCGCCCTCACGGCTAGCTTTACCCGAAATAATTACACAGAAACTGTATTCTTTTAAACACCACTTGGCCCATTTCTATCTAGCCTCTTCTAGGCTAGCTCTCGCACCTGGACTAGCCCATTTCTAATAATCTGCTGTAGCCCACGAGGTGGCTTACCAGGAATGATCTTAACCTGCGTCTGTCTGGAGTGTGAGAATCATGGCGACTCACTGACTCAGCTTCTTTCTCCCAGCCTTCTGTTCTGTTTACTCCACCCACCTAAGGGTGGGCTTATCAAATGGGCCTAGCAGTTTCTTTATTGCTTAACCAATGAAATCAACAGATTGATATATGACACTCCCACATCATATCAGGGGCTGGAGGTGTAGTACTCAGCAGTTATAAACATTCTATTTCAGAGGATCAGCGTTCAGATCTCATTGCCCTCGTCATGTGGCTTTTGAGTACTTGTAACTCCAACTCCAAAGGATCTGGTGCCTCCTTCTGGCGTCTTTTGGAACCACCAATCAGGCATGCATATAAATAAAATAAGTATTTTTTAAAACGGCAAGAGGAAATTAATAGAACAACTGACAAAATCAACACATTTTGTAAAGGACTCTTCATATTTTCATTGATCAAGATCGGCATCAGGAATAAGTTTCAGTCTGAATTGCCTCTGAGGCAAACCCTAAGGAGCTGAGGCATGCATTTGAAGGGAATGTCTAACAACACTGAAGGGAATGTGTAATGAGAGAAAACTGAGGGATGGAAAAGGATGAGATAAAAATCACAGTTGGTGACTAGAAGTTAACCTTATGGGCATACACACTTACTCTATTTAACAGGTTAGGAAACTAGCTCTTACTGTAGGTGGAACTGAGTTATTGAGGGGGTCACCCATGCACTTTAATTCCCTAGTGCTTCAGCCTAACAGGAATATGTTTATAGCAGTCCTGTGTGAGTCTGGAAAAAGTCCTCAGGCAGTCTTCAGATATCAACAGGTGGAAGTTAGCCTGCATATGTAATACAGAGGAATTCAAGGCCTGTGGGTGGGAGATAGCAGAACATTGGCCATACGATTCCTGGTGGAGGTGAGGTTTGACTGTGCTCTTTCTCTTCTCTCTTCAGGCATCATCATGTCCTTGTCCCTGTTGTCCATTGTATATGGAGCCTTACGTTGCAACATCTTAGCCATCAAAATCAAGTATGATGAGTACGAGGTCAAAGTCAAACCCCTGGCCTATGTCTGTATCTTCCTTTGGAGAAGCTTTGAGATTGCCACTCGGGTCATTGTCCTGGTCCTCTTTACCTCTGTCCTGAAGATCTGGGTGGTGGCAGTCATACTTGTCAACTTCTTCAGTTTCTTCTTATATCCCTGGATCCTCTTCTGGTGCAGTGGCTCCCCGTTCCCCGAGAACATTGAGAAGGCCCTGAGTAGAGTGGGTACCACCATTGTACTGTGTTTCCTCACTTTACTCTACGCTGGTATCAACATGTTCTGCTGGTCAGCTGTACAGCTCAAGATCGACAGTCCTGACCTCATCAGCAAATCCCAGAATTGGTACCGACTGCTAATTTACTACATGATGAGATTCATTGAGAATTCTGTCCTCCTGCTCCTGTGGTATTTTTTCAAAACTGACATATACATGTATGTTTGTGCGCCTCTGTTGATTCTGCAGCTACTCATTGCATACTGCACAGGCATTCTGTTCATGCTTGTGTTCTATCAGTTTTTTCACCCTTGCAAAAAGCTCTTCTCTTCCAGTGTTTCTGAAAGCTTTAGGTCATGTCTCAGGTGTGTCTGCTGGTCCTGTGTGAGGAGAAAATCCTCTGAACCAGTAGTAAGTGTAGACACGGACTTAAAGTCATCCACAGATCAAGATCAAGGTCAAGATGAAGATCAAGATGAAGATCAAGGTCAAGATGTAACACCTTCTACCAGTAGACTAAGTCCTGAGACCACTGAGATGTGGAGTGCTGTTGATCTGTACTCTGCTTAATGGAACCTGAAGTGTCTTACAAGAAAGGGATATTGTGTTCTGGGTTAATAACTATTCTTCATACAAGTAATGAGCCCCACACAGGGGATAAGGCAGGGAATTAGCTGCCAATTCCTTGTGAGCTACGGCCTTTTATAGAGCTCTTTGATTCGAGGTAGCTATGGAAGGCAGGGGGAAGCCTACTACCCCACAGTTTGTTTCACAGTTGACTCTGTTACATTCTTACAGGCCTTACTGGCCATTTCATTGACACAGTATACCTGAAGTTTCAGTTGAGCTGGTCATATTCATCGGATATAATAAAGAGAAAGGCTTGTTTTCTACAATGTCTCAGTAGCCTGATCCTTTACTAATACTGAATATAGCTTTATACAAAAGTCACCGTGATAGTCATAATAGGTTACTAGGGATTTTTCAACCTCATTCCTATCATAACTTACAGGGAGAGCTGTTTAAGTTTGTTTTATCAGTGTATTCCATTTTCACCTCATTAAGACTTTTTATACATAACCAGCTGTAGCCACTCTGGCATGCCTAGATTTGGGGACTTTATTCCCTGTGATCCATTGGTACAGTTATTTAGGAAAGCTGAGTTTCATTCCACATGTTGAAGAAATTAGGGATCAGGATGGACTGGGACAGTTATTAGAACATCAAAAATGATGGAAGTTTATACAGATAGAACTGTTAACTTCTCCAAATGTCTGAAGATATTCATTGGTTAGAAGGTAGGCTCAGTTCTCCTCATAAGTCAGTCTTGTCCTATAATTCTGGGAAATTTCTAGTAGAATTTGCTAAGATTAATATTTTAAAAAGAATAAAATAATAGTTTTCATTCCTATTGCCCCTTTTCTCGTCTGCCAGGGAATTTTTAACAAGACTTACCTCAGTTCACTTGCTGTTGTTTCTAGAAAGCCCCATAGAAGTTTCTTTCCCAATTCCAGTATATAGGATGTCTTAGTTTTCATGATTTGAAGAGAAAGGAATGTTTTCCTCACTACCACCCGTAGTTATAGGAAGGAGTGAGATAAGCGGAAGATCTTCTTCAGGAAATGCATTTTGACTTGACATCATTATCAGTTAATTTTAATAAGCTCTTCATTTTCTCTTGTGTGTAATTTCTCTTTAATCTGCAGCTATTTGTTTCCGTTTTAAGAGTTGGGTGAATATTGTCACTAATCTTCTGACAATGCCTGTAAGCAGTGCTGTTATTTGTACCACTAAAATTTGGACAGTGAAATGTCTAGAAAGACATGGTTATAAAGTTTACACCAATTTAAAATGAGAGTTGTTGCAAAATTTAAGAATTTTTTAAAGATACCTTCATTTATGGATTCTGTGAGACAGAGCAGACATTTACTTCATTTATGGATTCTGTGAGACAGAGCAGACATTTACTTCATTTATGGATTCTGTGAGACAGAGCAGACATTTATTTTTCTGACCACATTTATCTGGCTATCATACTAGTAATAATTTGCTTTTTAACCCTTTTTATCACATTGGTGAATAATTTCATAAACATGAAAATTAATTTGGTAAAAAAATTTTGCTATACTAGAGGATTCATAAAACAGTAAATATTCTTTGACATGTCATTCACACTGTAATATTTATACCATTTTATATGCACATATATCATTAAGGTCCTACACTGTAGAACATTCATTTTACTTTGATGAAGTATATTTTCTCGTTTGTAATTCTCATGGTATTTATAGTGTAAGTCTATGAGAATCCACAGGCAGTACATCCATTTTGACTACTTTTAAGTTATAAAAATGAAACTTAAGATTGTCTGTTTTCTGTTGACCCATGTGCCACTTTTCCTGTCTTTAATAGGACTAGATAAAGTTAGCATATATCATCAAAATGATACTTTATAGAACAGATATTTCTCTGTGCTTTGTACTTTTCATATTCAGAGGTACAAAACTGTAATACAGGGGAAATTGCCTTTGAAAATATATAACAACTACAGGTAAACCAAAGCTAAGGTGGTAAAGCACTCTTGTTTTGGTTACTTCATAATTTAAGGTGTTGAAAATGACAAGAGATTAGAAGACTGCTCCTAAGCATTTCCAAATGCTTTTTGTCAAATCGCTTCGTTATGTTTCCAGATGCCATATGGCTTCCCTCTTGAATGTGAAAGAGCACCTTCCCTGAAGATCCGCAGTGACGGGTGGGAGAGGCACTGCTACCCTTTCCCAATTTTAGGTTATGCCTTGTGACCGAGGCTCGAGTCGGCCACCAGCTTTCACTTTCTAGGAGGTTCAGAATTAGACAAGGGTAAGGACACTTGTATTTTTCCAGCCTGGTTTGGAAACATGACTTAAAATATTTTTAATTCTTAATTTTAAAATATATTATAAGCCCCTTTACTTTAGACAGTTGGTAAGCATCTTGAATGACCTCAAACAAAACTAACAGTGATAAACTGTCACTGAAGACCCAGCTCAAGCTTTATAAAGAATGATTTTTCTTTTCTAGCAAATTAGATATCATTTCGGTCTCTTGGCATATAGGCATTTTCCTACTACAGTCCCAAGTTTACTTAATTACTCTATGCCTCAGTTTCCTCCCTCACCAGATTAAGATGATATACTTGTCCAACTTACCTCACTAACCTGTTGGAAAGATTTTATTAAGTAATAGATACAAAAATATTTTTAAAATATTTTCAAAATACCTTTAAAGAATTATTATATTATTCAAGTCAATAAACAGGCTATTGTTTGTGTTCTGTTTTTTTATTTACTGTCTGAACGGAAGTAAGTAGTTTCATCCATGTCAGTGTTTTGAGTGAACATATAGGTTATTGTTCTTCTTTGTAACTGCCCTCTCTTACCATCAGTTGATTACAAAATTTAGTGCTCATAGTGTGTGAAATGGCTCAGCAGGGAAAGGTACTTGCCACTAAACCCAACACCCTGAGTTCCATCCTTGGGACCTACATGGTGCAAGGAGAGAAATAATTTTTACAAGTTGTCTGATTTCCACAGGCACACCATGGCATTCACACACAGGTTCTCTGTCTCTCTCCCCCCACCCCTGCCTCTCTCTCTCACACACAATTAATATATGCAATGAGTATTTTAAAAATCGCCCAAAGTCCTTAGTACTTGGCAGGGAAAAAAAGACCCAATGGATCCGAGAAACTGCTTCTAGTGGCAAGTAAGTTTATTGTCTTGATATTATATTTCATAAAGAATGTAACAGCATCTTTAGATGATTGTACAGTACAACTTAAATGGCTTATTGAAATCATTAATTAAATGTGAATGTAATCTGTTCAATGTTGTAAATGGGAAAATAAGCATTAGCATCAATTGTCTTGACAACACAGCATTTCCTTGAGATCAATCTTACAACATTAATATGGTCGTATGTGCCAGTACATCTCAGCCAGTAGATTGTGGATATGAACTTTTGTGGAGTGCTTCTCTGAGTCACTGGCTCAAATATTGTTTATGTTTCCTCATATAATAAATTAATTTTTAAAAAAAGTTCTTGCATTTTATTTCTTGTATAGTCCTCAAGTGACTTAAAATTTAAGGCCCATTTGAAAGACAAATTTGAAAATGGTTTGTTATGATTATATATTTTAATGTAAGATGGAAATTCCTGCCATAGCATGAGAAATTTAAGAATGCTAACATTGAGCCTTACAATACAGCAGCTGTTCATGAAAACACTGCTTTTTGTGTATGAATTTGCTCAATTTTTTGAAGCCATGATGCTGGGTACTGTTACTAAGATTCTGCTAAATTGTCTGTTGTTGTATATGACACAAAGACAAATGTGATCTATATTTCATACTTTATATATAAAATTAATATATGGTACTTGTATATCATAAATATATATATACATAAGTTCTAGATAAACATGAGTGTTATGGTGATTCATAAATATGAAATATGAGGATGGCTTTAGCTTTTTGTGAACATTATATAAATATTATGTTTATAAAATCAAAATGAATTGCTTCCGTGTTTGGAAAAAATCACACATTAAAAGGGGTCATTGCAGAACATGAGCTAGATATGGGCTGTTTTTTAATAATTCCTTTGCTGCTGAAGGTGTCCTTTCAGTTTGCAAACATAGCCATAGGATGGTTTCCTTTAAAAAAAAATAGCTTCATTGAAGTATAATTGCTCCACAAAAACACACATATTGAATTTGAACAGTTTAATGAGTTTAGACATTTGCAAACACTCATGATATTATCACCATAGGCAAGATGCCACACCTCAAAAAGCTTCATTGTGTTTCATTTTTATTTTTTAAGAAACTATCTTTTCTCATTTTACATACCAATCCCAGTTCCCACTCCCTCCCCTCCTCCCACTCCCTTCACTTTCCCCACCACCCTACCCCCATCCACTCCTCAGAGAGAATAAAGCTTCCCATGGGAAATCAACAAACTCTAGCACATTGCTTTGTTGAAGGACCAAGGCCCTTCCCACTATATCTAGGCTGAGCATGGTATCCCTCTGAAGAGAATGGGTTCCAAAAAGCCAGTACAAGCAGTAGAGATAGATCCTGGTCTCAATATCAGTGGCCCCACAGTCTGCCCCAGCCACCCAACTGTCACCTACATTCAGAGGGCCTAATTTTGACCTATACTACTGGTTCCCCAACTGGCTGGCTGGAGTTGGTGAGCTCCCATTAGCTCAGGTAAACTGTTTCAGTGGATGTCCCCATCATGGTCTTGACCCCATTGCTCATATTACCAGTGTTTCATTTTTATTGCTTATTTTTCTTTTTTGGCAGAACACAACAAGAAAACTACCCTCTTAAAGTTCATAATAATCTTTTAAAAAAATTATGCACAATGTTGTATAGCAGATCTCTAGAATTTACACAGTATAAAGTTGAACTATCATACCCATATAACAACAATGGTTTGTCCCCTAGCTATTGGCAACCACTATCTGTCTGTGTTTATGAGTCTGATTATTTTAGATACTTCATGTAAGTACCTCCAAAAAGTATTTGTTCTTCTGTCTGGCTTTTGATTGATATTATGTCCTATAGATTTGTTTGTGTTGATAGAAATGGAAGTGCAGTTGTTTTTTTAAACATCTTGATTTTATTTATTTGGCTATTTATTTATTATTTCCAGAAAAATCATATGGTAATTCTTTTCTTTTTAAATTTTGGGGTCTATGGTGACTGACTGTTCTCCATACCAAGAAGCTGCCATCTTAGGGAATTTAGCTTTGCCCCTTGCAAAAGACAAACAAACAAGAAACTTCCTGTTAGGAATTTTTCTAACAAAAATCCCAATCAAGCCAAATGACGAGCCGAATTAAAGAATGCCAAGGTTTAATGGGATTTCTGCACTCTCGGGCGGCAGCAAGGGAAATGAGAAAGCAGCAAATGAGACTGGGGGTAAGGGGAGAGGAGAGGAGACTGGGAAGGCACATGGAGACTTTCAGGGGAGCAGTTTAAATAGACTGGGGAAGGGGTAAAGAATTGGCAGGTTGACAGGCACAGGGGTTGGGCTGTCTTGCCCCTCCTTGAGGGAAGGGTCAAGGTTTAGCAGATTCAGGGGCGGGGCTGTCTTGCTCCTCCTTGGGGGAGTGGCCAAGTTTTGTAAGGTACAGGGGTGGGGCTGTCTTCCCCTTCATTGGGGGAGGAGTCAAGTTTTGTCAGGCACCTGGGTGGGGCTGTCTTGCCCCTCCTTGAGGGAGGGGTCAAGGTTTAGCAGGTACTGGACCAGGGCTGTCTTGCACCTCCTTAGGGGAGGGGTCAAGTTTATTCATGCACAGGGGCGGGGCTCTCGTCCCTCCTTGCGGACGGATCAAGTTTTGGCGGGCTGTCTTGCCTGTCTTTGGGGGAGGGGTCAAGCTTTGGCAGGCACAGGGGCGGAGCTGTCTTACCCCTCCTTGGGGGCGGATTCAAGGTTTGGTGAGCATTGGGTAGGGGCTGTCTTGAGGGAGGGGTCAAAGTTTGTGAGGCACAGGGGCGGGGCTGTCTTACCCCTCCCCCGAGGGAGGGGGTCAAGCTTTGGTGTGCTAGGGACAGGGCCTCCAAAGATTGAGGCCAGAGATTAGGATTTATACTTCCTAGCTAGGCTTGTTTACAGTTTTCACCCCTCCTCCAACCCCAACTGAGTTTTTACTGCTCCCTACAAACTGGCAAGTTTGCTTGTCTCCTGGGGGAGGGTCTAGAGTATATGTTTATATATCTATATCTATACACACACACACACACATTGTGTATGTGTTTTGGGGCAGACAAAAGCGGGGCTCCATATATGAAGTTAGAGGGTAGCCCTCATCCGTTCTGGGTGCAGCAACCCTCTCAGTAGCCTCCACCTATGCTTTGTATATGACAACACAAACAAACTTAGTGGTATTTTTGTAGACATTTTGTTTTATATTACTTTGTTTTGATATTTTGTTTTTTGTCTTCTTTGTTTTTTGCCTGAATATTTTAGCTTCCAATTTTCTGTTTTTATAGGTTCTGGTCATATGTGAGTATTTGTGTGTGTGTGTTGTGTGTGTTTTCTGTTTTTGTGGGGTTTTTTTCTAAAGAGAAAAAGAAAGGGAGTGGAGTTGGGAGGGTGTGGAGATGGTGAGGATCTGGTAGGGAGTTGGGGAAAAGGAATCTGATCTGAATATATTGTATGAAAACAGATTTATTTTCAATAAAATGTGCTTTCTTATAAAAAGATGAGGAATGAGGTGAGGGCAGTAGATATTCCTCTATGGCCACACTTCTCTGTGTCCCTCTTAAAGAAGGTGAGTTTTTTTCTAAGTAACAAAAGTTATACAGACTGTCTTTAATGTCAGACACTTGAGGCAGAGGCAAACTCTAGTCTAAATAATGAATCCCAGACTAGCCAGGGATGCATAATGAGACAAAATATTATACATATTTATGGGGAGGTGTGTGATATTTTAATCCATGTATCCACTGTGTAATGTTCATATTAGAAATAACTAGGTCTACCTCCTCAAACATTTGTCATTTCCTTCTGGTGAAAGCATTCACAATCGTTTTTCCCTAGCTATTTTGTAATGCACAGTACACTGTCACTATCTGTAGTGACCTGGCAATAGAATACTAGAAAGTCCTTCTCGTATCTAACTATAGTTTAAGGGGATATATATTTTATGAATGTCTTTGCAACTGAAAAAGCACTCAGACATGCCAATTACATGTGGTAATTAAATGAATAATGTTCTTAGCAGGTTTTCTTGTTCAGGAAAAGGTACTTCATAGCAGCAAAACTTGGTATATTAAGCACACACTCAGAAACCTTGAACCCCTTCTTTCACAGTATACCACAAACCCTGGTAGATGAGGTTCCTGTTGTGCAGAGCCATTCTGTAGAACACAGGTGTGTCCAACTTGTTCATCATATGCCGCAAAGTTACCCATTCAGGAGACCCAACACTTCCTCAAAACATAACGAGGAGGGTTTTTGCAATCTTTTTAAATTAATTGCATAGCTCTCAAGCATGAACTTCGTAGATGACAGTGCTATTTTATGTCAAATGGTTGGGCATACCTGCTGGGAAAGGCCTTTACATATTACCTCATGGTATTTTCTATGCAAATTATCAGGTTCAGCAGTGCTGGTTTGAGCGGGGTTTGGAAGCAGGACTAGCTTTGAGGCATGGACAACAGCAGCATGACTACAGCAGATGATGAGAAGCTTTTGGCAGTGACTACAGTATGCCAACACTTTGTGCAGGAGAGGAATTTCAGGGTTTGCTGCTCTCCAAAGAAAAGATATGTGGAGGCAGATTTGAAAATTCTGGGTGTACTTTTCCTCCCTCTCTGCCTCCCATTCTGAATTAATTTTCTCTCCTAATGATGAGTTTCTGATTGAATCCTGATTAGCCTACTTCCTAGAATGCTGGTAATACCATCCTTTTTATATATTTGCATTATGCATACTGGTTTAGTTTCTTATCAGTTTGCTTCTTATCTTAATTGCCTCAAGTCTACAGCTAATGAGTGAGTTTTAGTAGTGAGTGACAGGACTCAAGAAATAAAATGGGATGTAAAATTTCTATTTCAGAATGGTTTCAAGACCTCCTCAACTACCACCACGATAGCACTGAGAAGGGCATTCTGCTGTTGCCTTCCCCAACCAAGAGGACTTTCTTAAATGGAGTGACAGAATTGCCATCCTCTCTAGTAACTAGAAGGATCTAGCACACACATGTACAATTATTTTCAAGCCAATGGGGATGCTGTTGTGACAGTAGTCACTCTAGTCAGAGTAATCAGCATGGTCCTCCCAGCCTACAGCAGAAGCAAGAATTACAAATTGAAAACAGAACCACTACCATGTCAGGTAAACTTAAAGAGATACTCACTGTGAGGCTGGAGAGATGGCTCAGTGGTTGGGAGCACTGACTGCTCTTCCCAGGTTCAATTCCAGCACTTACACGGCAGCTCACAACTGTCTGTAACTCCAGTTCCGGGGATCCAACACCCTCACAGATGTACATGCAGGCAAAACACTCTGAAAAGTGCACACAAAATAAAAATAAGTTATTTTAAAAGACATTCACTGTGATTGAAACTATAGGACTATTATTCTTTTTTCTTTTTAATTTATTTATTAAAAATTTCCACCTCCTTCCCTCCTCCTATTTCCCTCCCCCTTCCCCATCTCCCACCCCTCTCCCTCTCCAGTCCTAAGAAAAGTCAGGGTACCCTGCCCTGTGGGAAGTCTAAGGCCCTCCCCGCTCCATCCAGGTCTAGGAAGGTGAGCATCCAAACACACTAGGCTCCCAAAAAGCCAGTACATGCAGTAGGATCACAACCCAGTGCCATTGTCATTGACTTCTCAGTCAGCCCCCGTTGTCAGCCACATTCAGAGAGTCCGGTTTGATCACATGCTTGTTCAGTCTCAGTATTCTATGAGGCAATTTCTTTGTTGGGATCGTCTGTCTACTAAAAGCCCTCACTGTGGAAAAACACAGTTTACTTAAGGAACTATATGGCCATATTTTAGTATCAGCTCACAGGCTCCAAAATAATTCACTACCCATCTAGACCATTAGTCTCTCCCTTTAGTGTCCCTAAGATCAATAATTTATTGCAAGAAAGAAGTAAAATGCTTTATTGTTTCATCTAACTCCTTGTGGACTTCTAGTTAGCTGGTTTGACACATGTGAAAGGGTTCTTTCCCATGCTTTAGAAAGAGTCAAGACATTCCAGTGTTTAAAAGGATAGAAGGAAATATCTTCTTAAAAATATTTTCTGTAAGTATTTCATGTATGGATTTCTTCTGTCAATATTTGGATTTACAAGATTAGTGGAAAAATGGGTTCAGCCACTTCTACCAGAGGGCAAATCTTCCACCTGTAAAAGGCCTAATGTCACCGAATCCTGCAGTGGAAATCTGATCTTGACTCTGAACTTGTCTTTATTAAAGTATGGATAGGGTCCAGGAACAGCAGCAGTGATACCATGATCATGAGGATGGTTTCCCCAGGGGAAGGCTTATTCATTGCACTCCAGTTGTGTTGAATGAACTCCGTGATGTCCCCAAATGTGGGAAAGTCAACTTCATAATTTCTGGTAGTGGAGAACTGTTTGCTTTCTCCCCTACTAAATATATTTATAAAGAAAAAAAAAAGAAGGGTCCAGGAAGTATATTAAGGCAGAGCAGTTTTTACTTACTAGGGTCAACAGTTTTCACCCAGTACTATGGGTTACATTGAAAACAAATTTCTATTTCTCTGCCTGAATTTTGACCTCATTTTCTAGGTTTTAGAACTCCTTGGAATTTCTTTATATCCCATTTTCTACCATTCACACTGAATTTATTTTCTCCTTTCTCTGGAGAACTGATTCTTAAGGAAAAAGATAAACAAGGTTTCTATTAAGCCCCAAAGAACTACTCAGGTATGCAGGGCTGTTTGTACACTGACAGAGCTGCCTGGAGTTACAGGATAAAACAAATATTATTATGGTCCCAATATCAATATTAAGGACCCAATATAAGGTCCCTTTTCCAAAGGGAAATAAATTATATGTTAGAATGTCATGTTCTTAGGTAGCACTCATATTAACATCTAATATTAATGAATGCTATTATGTCTGTGCCAGTCTGTCATGTATGGCAGCCACTAACCACATGATTGCCAAGCATATGAAATGTGTCTACTTCAAATTGAAATATGTAAGTATAAAACATGAATGTCCTAAAATTTTTGTACTAAAACAAAGTAAAAAAATATTAACAATGATTACCTTTACATTGGATGACATGATGAAGTCAAATATTTGACATTTACTTGTCTAAATAATAGGGATTAATAAAATTAATTTGTCTTCATTTAACAAAATTAATTTTACCTCTTCCAAATTACTATTTATTGTGACTACTTGGGCATTTAGAATTGGCCACTTGGCTTCTTTCTGTGGTCTGTGTTAGAGTACACAGAGCTACTTCAAACATGTGGCCTGGTGAATAATGTCCTGTTTTTATTTTTTTCTTTTAAAAAATTTATTCTTCTCTCATATATTACATTCTAATGGCAGATCCCTCTTCTCCTCCCAAACCCTCCTCCCCTTTTCCTTAGATCCACTCCTCCTCTGTTTACCTTCAGAAAAGAGCAGGCTTTTATTATTATTATTATTTGGGGAAGAGAATTTAATGAATGAGTACAAGATGTTTTGATCAAATATACCCCCACTCCCTCTCTCCACTTCTCCCTCTCCATGATATAATATTGACCAGCATGATCTTGTACAGACCTTGTGCATGCAGTCACAGCAACTGTGAGTTCTTATATGAAGCCCTATCATTTTATAATCTTTCTGCTACTACTTCTGCAATGATTTCTGAGTCACTGGAGAAAGGAATATGACAAGATGTCCCATTTAGAGCTGAGTACTCCACAGTCCCTTATTCTCAACACTGATTGAATGTGAATTTCTGTGTTAATTGCCATCTACTGGGGGAAAAATTTCCAAGGACTGTTGAGAGATGCACTAATGTATGGGTATAAGGATGTGTTTAAAGGGAAGTTTGATACCATTTAGCAAAACAATGGTAGTAGGTTCTCCCCTAGGGCCAATGACCTCTTCTTCAGCCATAGGTTCTTGACTAGATTTACAATACAGGGCATGAGCTCCATCCTGTGGAGTAGGTCTTAAATGCAATCAGAAAGTGCTCATATTTGGTTTCTAGCCATAAATAAAGGACATTGAGCTTATAATTCATGTTCCTAGAGAAGCTAAATAAGAAGGTGAATCCAAAGACAAACACATAGGCATCCTCATGAATATTAACCTTCATCAGGCGATGAAAGGAGACAGAGACAGAGACAGAGACCCACATGGGAGCACCGGACAGAAATCTCAAGGTCCAAATCAGGAGCAGAAGGAGATGGAGCACGAGCAAGGAACTCAGGACCATGAGGTGTGCACCCACACACTAAGACAATGGGGATGTTCTATTGGGATCTCACCAAGGCCAGCTGGCCTAGGTCTGAAAAAGCATGGGATAAATCCGGACTAGCTGAACATAGCGGACAATGAGGAATACTGAGAATTCAAGAACAATTGCAGTGGGTTTTTGATCCTACTGCACGTACTGGCTTTGTGGGAGCCTAGGCAGTTTGGATGCTCACCTTAGGAGACCTGGATAGAGGTGGGCAGTCCTTGGGCTTCCCACAGGTCAGGGAACCCTGATTGCTCTTAGAGCAGATGAGGGAGGGGGACTTGATGGGGGAGGGGGAGGGAAATGGGAAGCGGTTGCGGGGACGAGGCAGAAATCCTTAATAAATAAATAAATTTAAAAAAAAAAAGAAAGTGCTCTTAGTGACCTCTATCACATTTATACCACTATTACACTTGGCCTTTTTAGATCCATTTCTTGAATATTGTGGATAGTGCTTGAACATGAGAATGCAGAGATCTCTTTGAAGTACTGATTTTAGTTCTTTGGTTATATACCCAATAGTGGAATTGCTAGATCATATGGTAGTTTTATTTTTTTATTATTTTTTAAATTTGGAAACTTTTATATCGTTTTCCGTAGTGGTTGAGCTAATTTACATTACCATAGTGTATGAGGGTTACCCTTTCTCCATACCCTAGCCAACGCTTAATATCTTTTTAAAAATGCATTAGTCATTCTTATTCAAGTGAAGTAATGATTCATTGTGGTTTTGATATGCATTTTCCTGAATATTAATGATCCTGAGTATTTTCTCATGTACCTGTTGTTCATTTTATGCCTTTTGAGAATTATCTGTTTTGATCTATGCCCATTTGACATTGGGTTCTCTAACTGCTCTGAAGTTTTTAGGATCTCATATATTTTGGATATCAAAGTGTTGTCAGATATAGTAGGTCTTATTCTGTAGGTTGTCTCTGCACTGTATTGAATGTTTCCTTTGTTGTACTAAAGCTTTTACACTTGGTGTAATTCTACTTATATACTTCTGCTTTCATTGTATGTATTTTGTAGGGACTCTTGTCTGAAAAATCTTGCCAATTTCAATATTGTGAAGCATTTCCCTTATATGCTTTATTCTAGTAGTTTGATAAAGTCAAGTCTTATATTAAGGCCCCAAAATTCATATGCGTGTGGATATACAGTTTTTCTAACTCCGTTTGTTAAAGAGGCTGTTTCTTTTCCACAGTGTATTTTGGCACTTTTGGTCAGAAGTCAATTAGTGATAGATGAATGAGTTAACTTCTAGACTCTCTGTTCTTTCCCAGTGTGCTGTGTGTATGTGTTTATTTCAATAAAATGCGGATTTGACTACTATAGCTTTATAATATCTCTTAAAGTCAGGTAGCATATATCTCCTGCTTTGTTCTTTTTTTTGTTTTTTAAACTTTTAATGATGTAAACAAAAACATACCTAAAAGCGAAGCTTCTGGAAAAACCATTTGTTCTTCCCTGTCTTGTATCGTTCCTCAAATTTGACCTTGGCTTCCCACCTTGCCTTGCGTTTCAGGGCTTGGTCCCTAAAGACATCCTTGTTGACAACAGTTTTGTCCAGGGGGATGTCCACAGAGTACCTTGTGGGCATCAGGGGGTTGTAGTTATAAACCTTCACAAAGGACTTGATCTTGGATCTCTTGGCGACTTTCTTCTTGCCCATGGCTGCCGTCACTTTTCGGGGTTAGTGGTCAATTCCAGCCACCAGGGCATGGCTGTAAGGGCGGTCTGAGGTGCCATCATCAATGTTCTTCACGATGACGGCTTTGCGTCCGGAGTAGAGTCCAGCCAGGACGAGCACCAGTTTCCCGGGTTTCATGAACTTGCCCATTTCGACAGCCAGCAGCCAGTTCCCAGCAGAAAGGAAAGGAGGCCACTTCTGCTTTGTTCTTGTTGCTCAGAATGCCTTTGACTATTGAGAGTTCTTATGGTTTCATTAAGTTTTAGAAGATTTTTTACTACTACTTCTTCTGTGAAGAAAGCCATTGTAATTTTGAGAGAAATTATGTTCAAACTATAAGTGTTTTTGTAAGGGACTTTTAAATAATATTAATTCTTCTAATCCATAAATAAGCTTTCTGATCCTTTGGCATTCTCAAGTGCTTCTCGGATAAACCCCAGTACCACATATATTTGCTTAGTATTGTCCCCCAAAGTACCAGTAAGCATTATTTATTCCTCTTTTTTCTTCTCAAATTATATTTTCAAATGGCTTATATTCTATACTACTTACATTTTCTGTCTATTATACTTAGATCTTATATCATACTTTAAATTTTCCTAAATGTATTTTTCATCTTAATAACTTCTATTGGACTTTTAAATTGCTTCTATATTTTTTGTTTCTTTTTTTTTTTTTACAAATGACACATTTCTCTGTTTTCTTCAAGCTTACTGAGTTAGTTTCCTTAAAACAACTGTTTTAATTTCTCTGAGACCTTTAAGAATCATTGTGGATTAGCCCCAAGATCCTGTGGCCACAAAAGCTATAAGCTGTGCCAATCTCTGAGACCACTGCTCAACAAGACCAGCACAGCAATGGGTTAGGAACAAAAGCTATGCTTCAAAGAGTTGCTAATTACTTAGAGTCATAACTCATGACTGTTGGAACCAGCCACAGGCGATGGAATGAAAGTCCAATAGACATAGGCTGCATATGTTCCCTTTGCATATAGTGGTATATTATTTGTGTTTTAATAAATAAATCTTGCCTGAGGATCACAGGGCAAAGCGGCCACACTAGTCAGATATACAGGCCAGGAAGTGGTGGCACACACCTTTAATCCCAGGACTCTGGAGACAGAGGCAGATGGTTCTCTGTGAGTTCTAGGCCACCCTGGGCTACACAAGATTGAATCTGTCTAAAAGAGAAAGAGAGCCCCCTCAAAGGTGATCTCAGCACTGGGATCACATGTCTTTAATCCCAGCACTAGGGAGGTGGAGACAGGAGCCATATGACTAGGCAGAGATGTAGGAGGAGGATGCTTGTTTGTTCCCAGCTGCTTAGCCCCGAAATAATCACACAGAAACTGTATTATTTAAATTACTGTTTGGCCCATTATCTCTAGCTTCTTATTGGCTAACTCTTACATATTAATTTAACCCATTTCTATTTCTATTAATCTGTGTATCGCCACACGGCTGTGGCTTACTGGCTAAAGTTCCCAGCGTCTGTCTCTGATGGGCTACATGGCTTCTCTCTGACTACACCCTTCTTTCTCCCAGCATTCAGTCCAGTTTTCTCTGCCTAGCTCTGTTCCCCTATAGTTCTGTTATAGGCCCAAAGCAGTTCCTTTATTAACCAATGACATTCACAGCATACAGAGGGAAATCCCACATCACAGAGAGAATATAAAGGGGAAGGGACATGAACTCAATGGAGTGCAAGTTTGAGGATTTGTGGAGACAGGATCTTGCCCACTTCAGTCTGAATATTTGGTAGAGGTAAAAGATCTCTCTAGTGGTTGGCTGCTTTGCTTTGCTGATCTTCAAATTGAACCCCAATCTGTCTCTGGATTTTTATTATTTCCCTACATTAGCACAGGAACTGCACCAGAGTTCTAACCTCAGGCAGAACTGTGAATGGGGGATATAAGACCTGCCCATGTTTGGCTTGAGCAGCTGAGCCAGTTCCAGGGCAAAGATCTGTATGCTTTATTACTCGGTGCTACTCCTCAGTGAGTGAAACCTTGCAGTATACTGTTGCCTAAACTTAATATATTGTTGCTGAAGGCAGAACCCTGGTCACCTTGGCTTGTACTTTGTATTAAGATGGATTGCAGCTGAATTTCATGAGTTGTGAGGAGCTGCAAAGCCATCTCAGGTGGCAGTGATGCAGGCCAAATCACAAATCTGTCCCACTTGATGCACAAAATAGTTTGGGATTAGTCCTGGGGCAGTTCAAGATTCTTGTATGCGAATACTGTTCTGGCAAACTTGGAGGTGAGTGGTCCAGACAGTCCCCTGGCTACAAAAGCTGATGCTAAGCTGGGTCACATTTATATATCAGTCGCAGAGGCTTGGCTACATTCTCAGGTGTAGGACATGTTTACAAGACTACTCTATTAATAGAACTGAAGCAGTTGAAACTCAAGGCACATAGATTTCCATCTGATTGTTAGTCTGCAAGCTGTCCGAGCTTTGGACTACCTACACAACCTTCATTTTTAACTTAAATCTTGGTCTCACATTGAGTCTGCTATTGGACTCTCAGACAAATTCCTGTCTTAGAATCCCCACTGTTTTCCTCAGTTGGTGGAGTTCTGCTCCCCGCTCTACTGCCTGAGGTTGGGGATGGGGCAGTCTCTACTGCCTGCTATACACTGTTACAGTGGTTCAATATTAGACTGCTAACCTAACAACAGGGATCATGGGACTTTTCCCAATAGAGTTTCACTGTGACATGCCCAATTCTGAATTTCAAGTCTAAGGCCTATACTTAATTTTTCATTCCCCCAAGTGGGAAGTGTTTCTCTTTGGGTTTTTCTTAGTAATGGAGAAAATTTGTAAGGATTTGAATTAAAATTTCCAACATAAGCCTCCGTGTTTAAACACTTAGTAACTGGTCCATGCTGTTTGAGGAGGTTTAAGAGGTGCAGCCATGCATTCCTACCATGATGAACTCATAAGACTGAACCCATAGGCTCAAATAAACTCTTTATTCCATAAGTTTCTTTGGTCATGACATTTGATCAAGCAACAGAAAAGTAATGGCTGCAAAGGGAGTGATGGGGAAACATTTTTGCTTCCTGTTTTCTTCTGCAAGTCTTTCAGTTTGTTACACTATAAGCAGATGTGACATTCTCTTTCCTTATTTCCTTATCTCTTATGAAATTAGTTTGATGTGTGAATAGCTAGCTGTTCTACTTGGTGTGTCTGGGGAGAGACTGCCTGAGGATTTACTCTGCTGCCATCTTGCTTGTCCCATTAAAGGATATATAACCTAATTTTTAAACTAGGCTAATAAATTGAACAGGGAGTTCTCAGAAGAACAAATACAAATGGCCAATGAATATTTTAAAAGTGTTCAACAACCTTAATTATCAGGGAAATGTAAATGAAACTACTTTGAGACTTATCTCACCCCAGTCATAAGATCAAGAAAATAGCTGTCAACAACTGCTGGCCAAGATGTTGGTGGGAGTGCAAACTAGGCAAGCTACTATGGAAGTCAAGGTGGATGTTTCTCAAAAAGCTGTAAATAGATCTACTACGCCATGTAACACTACAAGTCCTGGGCATATACCTACAAGGACTCTATATCCTACTATAGAGATATTTGGTCATCCATATTTGTTACTGCTACTGCTTGGTTGTAATGGAAATAGTCTAGATGTCCATTAATTAATGAATGGATAATGAAAATATGGTACCTATGCACAGTGGAATTTTATTAAGCTGTAAAGAAAAATAAAATGATAAAGTTTGAAGGCAATTAGATAGACCTGAAAAGTATTATCCTGAATGAGATAACACAGGCCCAGAAAGACCAATACTCCATGTTCTTTTTCATAAAGGAATCCTTGCCTCTAAGTTTATATCTGTGTATATGACAGTGAGTATGCATAGAGGTCAGGAAAACAGAAAGAGCTTCATGAATGGGGCAAAAAAGAGTGGTTATAATATCCATGTGACAGAAGTGGTAGCAAAAATACTCGGGGTGGAAGAATATAACCAAGGATGGGCGAAGGAAGATGGGAAGTAGAGAGAGTGGTAGGGGAGAGTCAATCAAAACTAAGTGCTCATGAAAAAGCTATGAGGAAAACTCATACTTCATAAGCTAATTTCAAAACAAGGTTAAGGAAAAAAGAAATAACCAGTTACCTTTGGTTAAAAATAGGAGGTCTTTCAGAATGACTTCCCTGACCTCTTTTCAGTGAGAAGATAACCACCACAAATACAGTAGATAATGTGACCTCATGACAGAGAACACCTAAACTTCTTGGGCAGAGAAGTTCAAATCCTCCTTCTCTCCCTCCCTCCTCCCTCCCTCCCTCCCTCCTTCCTCCCTCCCTCCCTCCCTCCCTCCTTCCTGTCTCTGTCTCTCTTCCTCTCCTCCCTGCCCCTCCTCCTTTCTCTCTTTTTTTTCTTCCCTCCTTTCCCCCAACTCCTGGTGGCAGCTGGTTCTAAAGTCAGCCACTGGTGAGGTCTCACTGTTCTGCTTTCTTAGTCTTCCCTCATTTGCGTTGTGTAGATGATGGTGCTAACCATCCCCTCTTCTGGCCCATGGACTCAACTCCTCCCAGCAGAGGGTAGCACAGGAGATTTTCAGCCTGCAGCTTTGCATCTGCAGGTGTTACTGGGCTTCAGGATCCCATATGGCCTCACCAAAGGGCTGGTTTACCTTCTTTCATGAAAATTTAGGATCTGGAGGGGACACAATGAAAAGTTTCTGCATTCTGACAAGCCTCTCTGCTGACATAATAAACTGAATCAAACCAAATTTTAAAAAAAACCCAGGTTTAATGAATACAAATGCTCCTGGCTAGATTCCCAGACCTCACCCCATCCCCAGAGCGGAGAAGGGAAAGAAAGACTAGAAAATCATGTGTTTGTTCTCTGGGGGGTCAGTTTAAATACCCTGTGGGAGTGGTCTTGAGCATCTCTGAGGAGGGATCATCATTTGGCTGTCTTTCTTGTGGGAGAGTCTGGACTGAGGCAGCTCCTAGGAGAGGGGCCTTGGGATAGAAATTCCACCTGAACATTCCAGACTCTGGATATGGATGTCAGGGGATGGGGTGAAGTTTCAATCTAAACATCCCAGACTCTTTGGGTATATGAATGCCAGGGGTTGGGGTGATGTTTCCACCCAAACATCCAAGACTCTTTGGCTATAGGGGCGCAGGTCCAAGTCTGGCTACTTCCTTCAGGCATGGGACAATGTGGGGGAAGGGAGAGTTGAGAGTTGGTGGGCTCACACTCAGCAGGAGGTGTGACTGGAGAGGCATCCACTTAACTGCCATCCTGGAGACTTCAGGCACCTGTTCTTTGAGGAAGATGAGAAGACAAGTTGCTAAGAGAAAAAAATAGATTGTTATTGTTGGGCCTATGCAGGGCTAGGCACAGGAAGGGTGATTAACTGCCAGAAAGAGTGGATAGAGAAGTGCCTTTGTAGTGGCATTTCATTTGCATTTTAATATAAAGCTTGCCTGAAGATCGGAGAGTAAAACAGCCCCACTGTTCAGCCTTACAGACAAGGCAGTGGTAACACACACCTTTTATCCCAGTTGTCACACTAGTTGCCATAGAAACCTGGCAGTGCATGTCTTTAATCCCAGTGGTACATACCTTTAATACCAGTACTATAGAGAATTATAAAATGGGAGGAGACAGTTCTCAGTCTGAGTCTTATTCTGTAATTCCCTGAAGGCAGGATCACCATTTTCAGACTGAGGTCGAGGTAAGAGCTAGTGGCTTACTGTTTTACTTTTCAGAATCTCAGTAACTGTCCCTGAGTTTTTATATAGTGTGCTTCATGCCCTGGTTGTACAGGAGAGGTAAAGGTGAATGAGCGAGACACGAAAGTAGATATGCTCTTTAAAACCAGTGTCTCCAGCGGCATGGCCAGGGCAGAACTTTCAGGATCCCAATTCCAAGATAGGTGGGAATCTGGAGGCACAGAGACCCTAGAACCAAGACCAGTGCTATGAGACACTGGCCACTGAGGGAAGGACGGGAGCACAGTACCCAGATACCATGGACATATGGGAGTTCTGTCCACTTGTCCCCACCCTGGTAGAAGTTTTTAGGTGTTTAGGACATATGGTGTCAGACAGCCCCAATTTAAAAAGATTTTGTAAAAGCCAGCCCAAGGTCATTTGGGGATCAGGCCTTGAATTGCAAGTGCCCATTTCGCAACAGGAACTGAAGTCCAGCGCAATGAGTCCAGTGTAGTAGGCTTTGGGTCAACAAAATGGGGGGAGGAAATTCCTTTGAACTTGATGTTTTCTGAAAAAGGGATCCCAGAGGACAAGGCAGGTCCCTGCTTGTCACCTGCCCTGCCCCTACACAGCTCACCACGTGGTTCTGTGCACTGCTGTGTGCATTCAGATGTCACCTCCTATGTCTGATGCCCTCAACTAGACACAGACCTTCTTGAAGAAATGACCATATCCTGTATTAGGTTTGCAGGCCCATATTCCCTGAGACCGTAAGGGACTCATTTAGGAGCTTCTCAGTATGGGAAGATGAAATTGTTTTCATGTATTCTATTAATTTCTCTTATTGCCCTACCTGCTCATTCTCTTTACTCTAATATTTGCAATCTCTTGCTTCTTTTATATCTCACATATATCCCTTGTGCTTGGAACTACACTGAATGGGTTGATATTTGACACGCACAGTTCCCTGCAGATCAACTTTGTCTAGGACTACATTCATCATGTGTGTTTTTGCCCAAATGTAAAATGTAGTGAATAAGATCCGTTCAATAATTAGACTGGTGACTTGCACGTTGTTCGTATTGGCTACTTGTTAACCACTAAAAACTAGAATGTGTTTGTTGGATGCAGTGGCATGCACGTGTGCTCCAAATTTTCCTCAGAAGTTGAGATGTGAGAATCATTCTGTAACTGGAGTTTAAAGCCACCCTGCACAAAGTAGCCAGACACTATCTTAAACTGCCACCACAGAAAAAAAAAAAATGGATGCACACTCAAAAGTTACCTGTTAAACTTATTGCCTCTTCTGTCTGGTTTTGGTATATAAACCACAAGTTTACACGCACATGGTAAAACACTAAGTCTTAAGTATTTTCTTTTTTTCTCTTCCTTCTTCCTTCAACCCTCCACCCCCCCATGATGTTTTTTAAGTGTGTGGTTTTGCAAATAGTCCCTCAGCGGTTGTATTCTCTATGGCCAGCAGGTGGCAGTGTTTGCTCACTCAGGCCGAGGCGCTCTCTTGGTCTTAGCACACTGGTCATAGGTGCTTAGACCGGTTGCCCAGGTTATAACCTTCTTGTCAGTTTTCTCTCTGTGTCTAGCTATTGATTTTCTCCTTCTCATCGCCACCACTGCTTCACTTATCTCTAAAGATATTTCTAACCACATTCCCAAATAAAGGAGTTAGAGGTTTATCCCCCCCCCCCATCTACCCACCCGCTGAGGCACTAACAAGAAACCGGGGTTTAAAATGAACCAGTTTGTAAAACATGAAAAGTTAAGTATATCCTGAAAGAGCAAGAAAGGTGAAGTCCCAGTTAGCCTGCTGACCCAGATGATGCTCTGCCACTACACTGGGACTTGCCTTGACTTCGGAGTCCTTTTTAGCACAGTTATCCAAGAAGCTTGTGACCAATATGCAACAAGACACAATGTATTGGCTTGCCCAGGAAGGGCATGTTTCTGCATTACTATAATCTCGGATGGTCCACGATGCATTTAGCTACCCTTCAGAAGGCACTGTCTTGTCACCAGCTCTTCTCCACCACTACGGGAGCATTAACAATGCTTTAACAGCAGCAGTTACAATTAATGAGCTCATGCTACGTGTTGGGCAGCTACACATTCATAGGCATCACCTCATTTAATCCCCAGAGTAGGCAGATACTGTTATACATGTGGCAACCATAGTTTGATTTAAAAAGTGCCATGCCCTCAGTAAGAGGAAGAGCCAGGATTACATCCAGACCCTCTTTCAACATCTTGCCTTTAGCCTCCCACTCCTTGGAGGTCCTCTGGCCTATCACATGTTCTGACTTCAGAGCTTAAACTACAATGATTCTGTCACTGCCTTACGCCTAAACTCCCACAAGTTCCAGATGCTGTTGCTTCTTGCCACTAAGAGCTCACAGTTCTGTGGAGAAGTCAGGAGTGCCCACTTGATCTGGCGTCCCAGAAATGCTGAGGTCCTATCCTTCAGGTCCGTCTGCAGTAACAAGAGAAAGAGGCCTAACAATACCCAGGCTGAGAGGCAAATGGCCAACAAAATAGGCAGTGTCTCCAGGGCAGCATGGAACTAAGTGGTTTTGATGTACGTGGAGAAACAGGAAGGGAGCTTAGTGGTACCTAGTCTCCTGATTTGGAGTTAGGATGTCTCCTCACTCCCAGAAAGAAACAACATTGCAAAGGATCCATGGGGACTACACTGTGATAATAGTGGCTGTGGAGGTGGAGAAAGGAGCTAGTAATCCTGTAGCTGTGGAGATGGATATAAACAAGCTTTGTCTACAGTGTGAAGTTGTTGATCCACGGGCCTTGTTTTCCTGTAGAGCACCATGACCAATTGTCCCCTTCCTGCTGCTTCCACTGCGCTACGTCCCCAAGTTCTGAGGAAGAGACAGGAGCAGAGCAACCTGTGGTGAGGGTTCTACTTCACTGTGTGGTTGATTGTATAAGCAAGGTGGCATAAATTTTCTGTTAAATATATATATATATATATATATATATATATATATATATAGTAATGAAAACCCCCAAGGCTTTGTATTGATTACTTACTCAATATGGAGGCAAAGCACAAGAATGACAACATTAATCAAAAACCTCTAAATACAAAAGGAACTCAAAAATAGTTAAATGGCATGCTACATGCTATAGTTTGTGCCCATGCCATCTGCCAAGGGCTCATGTGTTATGAGGTTGCTATCCAGTGGAGAGCTTTTGGGAAATGTAGAACAATTTACCAGACAGACCCTAGTGAGACATCTTAGATCGTTCAAGGGTGTATCCTCAAAAGGGATTGTGGGACCTTGGTCTCTTTTAATTCATTCTCCTCAGATTTTCCTCCTCTTCCCTTCTTTTTTCTCCTCTTGCTCGTACTCCTCTTTTCCTTATTTCTGCATAGAAGTTAACATTTTCTCTATTACACATTCCCACAATAATGTGCCACATAAACATGTGCCAAAAAGGATCAGGATCAACCAACCAAGGCACAACGCTTCCATAATGTGCAGCCAAAGCAAAACATTTTTTCTGAATTAATTTTTTGTCCCAGTTCTTAATTACAGTAATGGGAAATTGACTAACACAGACAATATGAAATGGAAGAAACTGATGTCAATCAAATGGTCATTCAAATAAATGAGTAGATGCTGAACACTTTTGAGGGTGTCTGTTACTGAAAAAAATGATAATAAGTGGTATCAAGCATGGGGAGAATTAGGGAAACTGGTACACTATTGATAGCGTGTAAGATAATACAGCCACTGTGGTAAACAGTAGCATGGCTCCTCAAAATATTAAAATTAGAATTACAATCTGGTACAATTTTACTTTAGGATATTTATGCAAAACTATTTTACTAGTGATCTTGAAGCGATACCAACATTCCCATGTTCATTGCACCATTATTCACATCAGATGAGACACAGGAAAAAAAAACCACCAAAATGTTCATTAACAGAATAAAGAAAATAGGACATTCATAGACATAGCTATAGATGTACATATGTAATGGAATATTATTTGCCTTAAAATAAAGGGAACTCTGCCATTTGGACAATATGATGAACCTGGAATACATTATAGTAACTAGAGTAAGCCAGGCACAGAAAGGCAAACACTGTTCACTTGTATTAGGGATCATAAGTAATAAAAGTCACAGGAACAGAGGATAGGCTGCTGACTGCCAGGGCCTGGGGTGGGTGGGAGAAATGAGAGTTACTGCTCATCAGATAACAAGTTTTAGTTATATATAAAGAAGAAGTGCTAGAGACACGATATACAACATATTGCCTGGTGTTAACAATGCTACGTTGTGTACTTCAAAATTTGTTGATGCTACTTCTCATATTAAATGCACACACTACAATAAAAATGTAAGACTCTGAAACATAACTAAGCGGGCATGGTGGAGAATGTTGTAATGCTAGCACTTGGGAGGCTTAGGCAGGAACATGAAAGCTCAAACTGCCCTGGGCTACATAGTAAGACTTTGATTAAAAATATAAAAAGAAAAGAAAAATAGATCTCATTAAGAGAGTATGACTGTAAGCTCTGAAGCATGAGAATACACATGTTCCATAGTAATTTCTACCACAAACTGGTTGAAGACTACTTAATATGAATTGTAAAACCCAAGCTCTCCATCTTCTTTGGTTGGTGCAAAATATCTCATCAGAGCTTCAAAGATATGATTATACAATTCAATGATGTCAGGATCACTTAGTTCTAGATCAATACAACTCTTAGTGATATGGCAATGTTTTCTATGTATCCAGTACAGGAGTAACTGAGCATCTGAAATTCATCCATTGTAACCGAAGAACTAACATTTGGATTGTATTTTGTTTTTGTATGTGTGTGGTGTATGTGTGTGTGTATGTGTGTGTGTGTGTGTGTGTGTGTGTGTGTCTGTGTATGTACTCATCTTTGTGTGTGAGTTTGTGTGTGTGTGTGCCATGTCACAACTGTGGAGGTCAGAGAACAATGTCAAGTGTTGGATTTTGCCTTTCACCTTATTTTGAGGACAGAATCTTTTTAATTGTGCACTATAAACCAGGATAGCAGGCACTTGGCCTTCTGGAGATTTTTCAGTCACTGTTTCTCATCTCATTACAGGAGCATTGGACATATATATGTTATAGACATATCTGGATTTACCCTGTGGAATCTCAGGTTTCAACTCTGGTCCTCATACTTTCATGATAAGTGCTTTTACTCACTGAGCAATAGCCCCAGCCCAGTATTTTTTTTATCTTAATTTAAATGTGGAGACTCACTTAGACTTACTGAATACGATATTGGGCAGTACTGGTTGAAGACCATTTGAATATATAATGTATAATGTACTAATGATTGTGTTTAGACAAATCTAAATTTGAAGCCTACCTTTATCTCCACTACTCGGAAACTTTAGATATGTTACTTTATTTTTATGAAAATACTCTGTGATGGGGAACAGGAAAAGATACATCTTAATCTTGAGTAAATTATGTATTAGAATTAATGAACAGAAAGAAGCTATCCTAGGACCTGCTATTAGTGAATGTTCAAAGAACAGCTTTTCCCTTCTATATAGCAACTGTACAACTTGAACAGCTGTTCCCTTCTGTATAGTAACTGTTCAATTTGAAGGAGTTTCTGCTTCAAATAAGAAGTTGTAGAATTCTGATGAATCTCCTCAACATGTCTAAGAGTATATCCATATGCATACCTGAAAGGGAACTGCAGCACCCTGTGCTTCTTGAGCAGGGATTCTTCCAGAAATAAAACCCCCCAATACACTTATGGTCATGTTTCCAGTGGGAAACACATGCCCCCCAACCAGCCTAGCTGAGAAATATAGAAAAAAAACCATCATCTACATTGGGGGTGTTTATTATTTTCTTACTTATCTTCTTGAGCACCTTAGAATCAAGTTTGCATTTTAAAATTAGTAGAGAGGTTGGCTATTTTACATACCTCTTCACTCAGTGAATAATTCTCAGATTATATTCATTTGCTGTAAAGAAAGCCAATCCCTTGTTATGTATCACTGAAGCACATGTGTATTCTCTTCAGCTTCCAAACATTTGGAGTGTGTTTTAATTTTTTTAACTTTCCTTATAGCCACTGGCTGCTGCATTTTTAAATTTAATTTAATTTTTAAGACAATCTTATTTTACATACCAATCCCAGTTACCACTCTCCTACTCTCTCCTGTCCTACTACTCCACCCCCCAGTCTTCTTCCCATCCTTCCCCCAATCTGCTCCACAAACAGGGTAAGGCCTCCCATGGGAGTCAACAAAGTCTGTCACATCACTTGAGGCAGGACCAAGGCCTTCCACTCTGTATCTAGGCTGAGCAAACTATTGCTCCATAGGGAATGGGCTCCTTAGCCATCAGGGGAAAGCAAATCAAAACAACTCTGAGATTCCCTCTTAGACCTGTCAGAATGGCTAATGAAAGCTTATGCTGAAGAGGATGTGAAGTAAAAGGAACACTCCTCCATTGCTGGTGGGAATGCAAACTGGTACAACTATTTGGGAATCAGTATGGTGGTTTCTCAGAAAATTGGAAATCAATCTATTTCAGTACCCAGTAATACCACTCTTGGGCATATACCCAAAGGATTCACAATCAGACCATAAAGACATTTGCTCAACTATGTTCATAGCAGCATTATTTGTAATAGCCAGAACCTGGAAACAAAGTAGATGCCCCTCAACCAAAAAATGGATAAAGAAAATGTGGTAGTTTACACATTGTAGTACTACTCAACAGTAAAACACAATGCTATTTTGAAACTTACAGGCAAAAGAATAGAACTAGAAAAAAAACTATCCTGAATAAGGTAATCCAGACACAGAATGTACTCACTCATAAGTAGATATTAGACATAAAGCAAAGGATAACCAGCCTACAGTCCACAACCCCAGGAAGACAGGAAACAAGGAGAACTCTTAAGAGAGACATACATGGATCCCCTGGGAAGGGGAAATAGACAAGACATCCTTAGTAAATTGGCAGCATGGGTGGAGGGTGGTAGGGGAATGGGGAGAGGAGAAGGACTGCAGGGAGGAGAACATGAGGGATTGGGAGGGTTGAGTTTGGTGAAGAACAGAGAGCAAGAGCTAGGAAAGAGATACCTTGAAAGAGGGAACCATTATGGGCTTAGCAAGAACCCAGGCACTAGGAAAATTCCCAGGAATCCACAAGAATGACCCCAGCTAAAACTGTGATGTTATGTCCTGTCCCTTTAAGAGAAAAGTCCCGCCCACTCCCTCCCCTGTTCACTGAGGCAAGAAGATCTTCATTCTGTTTCCAGCCTAAGTTCCTTTCTTTCTGTCTCTCTCCCAAAGAAGCAGCTTCTGCCTCTCTCCCTTCTCCCCACTTCTCCCCTCCCACCCCCTCCTCTCTCTCTCTCTCTCTCTCTCTCTCTCTCTCTCTCTCTCTCTCTCTCTCTCTCTCTCTCTTTTGTTCTCTTTCTCTCTCTTTCTCTGCCTCTCTCTCCTTATCCCCTATCTTTCTCCCTCTTCCCTTTACCCTTCCCTTCCATAACCCACTAAATAAATGCCCACTTCCTCTGCATAGTGTGCCTAATAGGTCTCTGTCTCTCACCCACCATGTGACTCCCTGCCTGGCTGGGACTAGCTGCCTTCATGGCCTGTTGTGGTCTCAGTACCTGGAATGGTGCCATTTTACTTTTGCCATAACAAAAACCCTAAGCAAAAATGGAGAGGGTGCCTTAACTGGCCTTTCCCTGCAATTAGCTTGATAACTATTACAATTGTCACCACAGAACCTTCATTCATCAATTGATGGAAGCAGATGCAGAGATCTACAGCTGAGCACTGGGCCAAACTCCTGGAATTCAGTCAGAGAGGGAAGAGTGATATTATGAGCAAAAGGGCCAAGAGCATGATGGGTAAACCCACAGAAACAGGTGACCAAGCAAGTGCCACCTCAATGACTGTGGAATGACAGGTGGAGAACCCGTGTAAGACTTAACTAGGCCCTCTGAATGTAGGTGACAGATGTGTGGAGTATTTCTAATGTGTGTTACACTGTGAGAAATGGATGACCTCTAATCCAATATGGCTATTGTCTTGATAAGGAATGTAGTGATGAGGTGAGTAGGCCTGCTTTTCTTCCTGCCCGGCCCCTGCACGGCTAGCTTTACACCCAAAATAATTACACAGAAACTGTATTCTTTTAAACACTGCCTGGCCCATTAGTTTCAGCCTCTTATTCTCACATCTTGATTAATCCATTTCTATTAATGTGTGTAGTACCACGAGGTGGTGGCTTACCAGGAAAGATCTTAACCTGCGTCCATCTTGGAGAGGAGAGCTATATCATCTGCCTGAGGCATCTGCCTCACTTCCCTTCTTCCCAGCATTCTGTTCTGTCTACTCCACCCACCCATGTTCTGACCTATCAGGCCAAGCAGTTTCTTATTAATTAAGCAATGAAAACAACAGATAGACAGAGACAGATGACCCTCTTCCATCAAAGGAAAAAGATTGTGCCAGGAAAAGTACCATGGGAAAACAAAAGAAGATCACCATCAAACAACCAAGGAGAGAGGCCTCAGAATGAAGCCATTTCTGTTAAACCCCTATGTTGTAAGCCACCATTTTTGCAGTGACTTCTGCCGTGGTTCAGCCACATCAGGTTCATACATTCCAGGGTAGAACTGTGGGGTTTAGAAATGTTAGGTAGGACGATTGGGCATATACCCAAAAGATGCTCAGTCATACTACAAAAGAATTTGTTCAACTATGTTCATAGCAGCATTATTTGTAATAGCCAGAACCTGGAAACAACCTAGATGCCCATCAACCCAAGAATGGATAAAGAAAATCTGGCACATTTACACATTAGAGTACAACTCTGTGGTAAAATAATGATATCTGGAATTTTGCATGAAATGTATAGAATTAGAAAACAGTATCCTGAGTGACATAACCCAGATCCAAACAGATGAATATGGTATGTACTCACTCATAAGTGGATACTAGCTATAAACAAAGGACATTGAGCCTATAGTTCATGATCCTAGAGAAGCTAAGTAATATGGTTAACTCAAAGAAAAACATATACAGATCCACCTGGAAGTTAGAAACAGACAAGATTGCCTGATAAAATTGTGAACATGGGGGTAGAGGGAGAGGAGAGGGTAGAAGAGGAAAAGGAGGGGAGAAGGAGAGGGTGTAACGGATTAAGTAAAATGCTGCAGGTTCCTGTGTGGCTACAGTGGGCAGTGGGCCATGAGACCACACCATAGATCCCTAAGTGAGGGCAGGCAATGGGTAGCAGGTTCTAAGAGCAGCCAGTCCCAGGCAGGGACTGTATAGTTCCCCGAGTGGCTGTAGTGGGCCATGAGTCGCAAGCAAGGAACCATGTAGAGACCTCAGTGGGGCAGCCAGTACCACAAGGAGAGAGACAGATGAAAACACCATGAGACCACGCCGCAGGTCTCCAAAGGCAGCTGGTCCTGGGCAGGGAGCCATGTGGTGGGTGAGAGGCAGAGACATTGATAGGCATGCCATGCAGAGTGAGGTTGTATATTTATTTAGTGGGTTATGGAAGGGAAAGAGAGAGGGTGTAAGGGGAGAGGGGAGAGATAAACAGAGAGAGACAGAGAGGGAAGGGGGGATGTGGGGAGAATGGAGAGAGGCAGAAACTGCCTCTTTAGGGGAGAGATGGAAAAGGAAGGGACTCAGGTTGGAAGCTGAAGATCAGCTTGCCTCAGCAGATGGGGGAGGGAGTGGGTGTGGCTTGTCTCTTAAAGGGACAGGACATAACATTACATTCCCATCTCTTTTTTATAATAAAAAAAACAGGAGACTAGGCACCACAGGTTAAAAGAATTGGGGCGGTGGATTCTCAAGAATGCTTTCTGCTTATTTGTGGGTGTCATCTTTGGTGGGGGAACCTGAGAAGGCTGGTGCTGGTCATATCCTGGCATAGCTGGTCTCTTTGCTTCTGTCTGGTGTTTGTGGTATGAAAATGTTTCGTGTCTCTTATACCTGTTTAAGGTATTGGCAGAACAGAAGACAAAGCTAAGTTTAGGAAAAAAATTTTTAGGACCAAGGAATTGAGAAGGGTATATCTGACCTGTTTAAGGTGGATCTTTCAATTCGGCTCCCTGGAACTCACAAGAATTTTTTGGGTTTGTAAAAACAGAAATTTTAGGCATATATATTATATAAACAGTAGCAGAATGACTGTGACAGATATTTTTGCATAATAAAAAGTATCTTTAAGACTATGAAAGGCAGCAGGAGAGAGAAGTTTGATAGCGTGAACTTGTCCTCACACCTTTATATGATGTAGGAGTGTCTTCTATCTATCTGTTGTTTTCGTTGGTTAATTAATAAAGAAACTGCTTGGCCTGATAGGTCAGAACATAGGTGGGTGGAGTAGACAGACAGAATGCTGGGAAGAAGGGAAGTAAGTCAGATGCCATAGCTCTCCTCTCTGAAATGGACACAGGTTAGAATCTTCCGGGTAAGCCACCACCTTGTGGTGCTACACACATTAATAGAAATGGGTTAAGCAAGATATGAGAGTTAGCCAGTAAGAGGCTAGAGCTAATGGGCCAAGCAGTGTTTAAATGAATACAATTTGTGTGTTGTTATTTCGGGTGTAAAGCTAGCCATGCGGGACCTGGGCAGGATGAAAGGCAGGCCTGCCCGCAGCTTCTTCAACATTTATAACTTGTAGATACACACCTTAATAACATATATTTGTAATTTACTGAAATTTGATTAGTGAGGATGTCCTTTTTTAAAACTGACAAAACCTCTCATCTGTCAATCATCATCAGAGATCTTTGAGAAGGATAAAATTTTACTTGAATCGTCGATTCAAAAGTGACAGAGAATTTACTTGGTTGGCACCTAGAGCTACTCTTCAGGGTCCTCCATGGTGGCTGAATGTTGTCTTTGCCATTTGCTGTTTAGCACAGGGCCTGCCAGGCTCCAGAAGATCTTGTTGGCTAAGAAATCTGTAGGAAGACAAGCCTACCTTTACCTGAGCAGCTAGGCTGTCAATCCCAGCAATTCTGTCCACATCTGGACATCATCAGTTTAGATGAAAGGCAGTTTTCCCAGTTATAAGCACTTGGCAGTTGAAGCGATTTGTGGATGGACGTTGTTTTGTGCCCATTTGTCATCTGTCTCCTTTGGAGGAAATAGAGTGCTGCTGCTAGGAGCCAAACTGTCTTTTTGTTATGAAGTGTTTTCAATAATTAAATATTTAAATACCATATTCCCCAGATCTCTGAGCAGTTGAGGGCTGTTTATCAGGTGTAACTACAGTATAGAATCTGCCTGGAGAGCTGGGTCTGAGCTTGACCTTACTGGCTCTCAACTTAACAGGTAAAGAAGGGTTGGATTAAATATAAAGTATTTTTTAAGAGACTTAAAAGTACATACCAGTTTAAAACATAAGACTTATTGCTTTGTAGTCTGGAATGAGATACAATGAACAGGCAATTATAATATTTAACAGAAAACATAGGTACATTTAAGTTACATGTATGAACACACACACAGAGTGAACAGGAATTGGGTGAAGTGGATGTTTTTGGTGGGCCAAAGGCATGCCACTGTGCAAAACAAACATGCAACAGATTCAGCAAGAGGAATTTAGAGCAAAAACATAAGTAAATCAGGGGACTAGGCAGAGTATACCTCAGTAAAGATGGCAGAACTCGGTCACCTGACCTGGCTCTCAGTTAAGATGGCATTAACGCCACGTGACTTCAGTCAAAATGTCAGTAAGGTCACCCATGTAACAGAGTTAACACTAGGGAACCAGGCAGGGAATATCTCAGTAAAGATGGTGGAACTTGGTCACCTAAACTGACTCTTAGTTAAGATGGTGGCAAAGTCACCTGACCTCAGTTAAGATGGTGGTAAGATCAACTGACCTTAGTCAAAATGGCAGCAGTCACACGTTTGTATGGAAAAACCATGGTTTTTGAGCTGTGGGGATTTTATACTTAATAATAAGAGAGACCTAGAGTTGTGATTTGCCCTGTGGCTAAGCTGCCATGCCACAAACCACAGTAGGGAGCAAAAGTCTGTAATTGAAAACGGTTGCCTCATGGATCCGACCAATCTTGTTGGCAGCAGTAGCGGTGGCAGGGACAGTTTGAGGAAACTCCTTCCATTTGCTTATGTGCTGACAGTAGTTAGAAAGCTCCCGTAAAGGTGGAGTCAGAGGGACACGGGAGGAGTGAGGGTAGGAGCTGAAGAAGTAGGTCATTAAGACTTGGGGTTTTAAGGCCTCTAAAAGACATCCATCCCAGGAGGACAGACATGGGTGGCTTGCTACCCATAGCTGAAACTGCGAAAACCTGTGAAACAGTGACCCCACAAGGCCTACAAGGAGATGTCTCTTCCTTGATAGGCAGGGTGTATATTGGTACAAACACCACAGGGCCTGTGGGAGAGCATCCCCTGAGGTGGGGTGCTATTACCTGACTGGATCGGTTGGGGCGACTCAGAAGCCAGAGGGGCCAGAGGCCACTCCGAACAGCCTTTTCATGGTAGGAGTAGGGGGAAGAAGAAAAGAAAAAGAAAAAAAAAAGAGAAAGAAGAATCTGAGGGGGACCAGCCCCAGGCCGTCCAAACACAATTTTATCTAAGGGAAGCAATCCAGAGATGAATGTCAGCAAAGGGCTCAACTGTAGCCTTAAAGACCATGGTTGGGGGCTGTCCCCCTGTTTTTAGGAACACCAGAAGATTTCTAGGAGCTCAATGGTCAGTTCCTTTGGTTTGGAGAAACGCTTAAGCTGACACAATGGGGGAACTCACCAATAGAATTTGGTGTTGTGTGGAGAAAACATGCTTAGGCATATGGAACATGTGGTTGTTGTGGGAAAAAATACTCGGTTTCAAATCCTGAGCCTGGGAGAGGAGCTCAGAGTGGGAGAGCCTCCCAAGTCTTATGGCACCAATGTAATGGGTTAAGGAAAATGCTGCAGGTTCCCCAGTGGCTGCAGCAGACAGCAGGACATGATATCATGCTGCAGGTCCTGGAGTGGGGGCAGGCAGTGGGCAGGGGATCTGAAGAGCAGTCAGGCAACCCAGGTAGGGATGGTGCAGTTCCCTGAGTGGCTGCAGCAGGTCATGAAGAGAGACAAACAGATGGGCATGCCACGAGACCATGCTGCAGGTCTCCAAAGGCGGCTGGTCCTGCCTGGGCAGGGAACCACATGGTAGGCGAGAGGCAGAGTCATGGATAGGTATGCCATGCAGAATGAGGTGAGATATTTATTTAGTGGGTTATAGTAGGGAAGGGGAGAGGAGTAAGAGGAGAAGGGGGAGAGCAGAGAGAAACAGAGAGAGACGGGGGAAGGGGAGAAGTGAGGAGAATGGAGAGAGGCAGAAGCTGCCTCTTTCTGGGAGAGAATGAAAGGAAGGGACTCAGGCTGGAAACCGAAGATCAGCTTGCCTCGGTGGATGGGGGAGGGAATAGGCATGGCTTCTCTCTTTGTTGTTGTTATTATTACTTGAGAAAATACCAATCTAAATTCCCATTCCCTCCCATCCTCCCAATCCCCTCCCCTTCCCCCTCCAGCCCTAAGGGAGTACCATCCACCCCACCCTGTGGAAAGTCCAAGATCCTCTCTACTACATCTAAGTTGAGCAAGGTTTACATCCAAAGAGAATAGGATTCCCATGAAGCCAGTATATGCAGTAGAGACAGATCCCAGTATCACTATCAGTGGCCCCTCAGTCTGCCCCAACTGTCAACCCCCTTCAAAGGAGCTTGGTTGTTCCCATGCTTGTTCACTCCCATAGCTTGTCTCTTAAAGGGACAGTGCCGATCAGTTCAGAGGTTTGAGGATAACTTGAGGGAATGGGATAGTTGAGATGGAGGAAGGACAGTGATGAGAGCAAGGAAAGGAATATCTTGACTGAGTGAGCCATTATAGGGTTAGCAGAAACCTGACTCTAGAGAAATTCTCAGGAATCCACAGGATGACCCCTGCTAAGACCCTAAGCAATTGAGGAGAGGGGGCCCTATCTTGACTTGCCTTGTAGTCAGACTGATGAATATCTTAAATATCACCATGGAACCTTCATTCAGCAACTGACGGAAACAGAGGCAGAGACCTGCATCACAGCTCTGGACTGAGCTCCCATAGTCCAGTTAAAGAGTGGAAGGGGTAATAATATGAGCAAAGAGATCAAGACCATGATGTGTTCACCCACTGAAACAGTCTACCTGAGCAAATGGGTGCTCACCAACTCCAGCCGGACTGGGAAGGAACAAGCGTAGGACCAAACTAGTCCCTCTGAATGTGGGTTACAGTTGCATGGCTGGGGTGGACTGAAGGGCCACTGGCAGTGGCACCAGGATTTATCTCTACTACATGTACTGGCTTTTTGGGAACTTATTCTCTTTGGATGGATACCTTGCTCAGCCTACATATAATAGGGAGGCCCTTGGACATTGCACAAGGCAATATGCCTTGCCCTCTTTGAGGAATAGATGGAGGGGGGGTGGGAAGGTGTGTTGAGGGAATTGGAGGAGGGGAGGGAGTGGGAACTTGAATTTTTTAATCCAATAAATTTTAAAAAAGCAAAATAAAATATGCAATAAAAAAGAATTAAATTTCCAAAAAAAAAAAAACCAGAAATGTTAGGTAGGAAGAACAGAGATAAGAAAGAATCACAGAGACACAGGATAGAAACGGGAGGGAAACTCAGTGAATACTGAATTTCAAGTTCTGAGTTCACCTGTGTTTATTTTTCATATACTTTTATACCCCAATACAAAAGGACAAAAGAAGGCAAAAGACTGCTTTAACATGACACAAAGGACAACCAGAACAGTTACTTGTTTCAATACTTGAGACATCAAGCCATTAATTCCTGAGTAAAGCATTTGATGTTTGGGCCAGTGAACACACTCTAGATCTGTAGGCAGTCACTCCCTAGGCCAAACCTCCTATTTTAAAAGAAAGAGCAGAAGTAGGCTTGAATTCTCTGACCTTCTGATCAGAGTAGAGCAAATCCACCTCTATGAGCCATCTTAATAGTCAAAACACCAAATAACCACACCCTGGGTCAGGTATCTTTTTTTGTAGCCACACCTGTTGACAACAACTTTGAAGGAACAAAAATAAGCTCAAACTCTCTGACCTTCCAAAAAGGTAAAATAGGGTTACGTTCAGGGCTTTGGCTCGAAATTGACACAGGCATCAAGAAGGTTTACTGGAGATACAGAAACAGGATTTTTGATAGTTAAAGAGCTAGACTTCAATAACACTAATGAGGTACATAAATCTGCTTTAAGGCTTTTTAGAAAGATATAATATCTCTGATTACATTCAGTTCTGTTTACATATTGGTCACTCGTGTACACAGGGACTGACTATAGCTGCTGCTTTACAGGGAAAGAAAGTTAACAATCTTCTCTGCCAACAAAGCAATCAAAACCCAAAGATAATGAGGGCTGCAGGGCCCCCTGGAAGCTGCTTCGGGTGTGGTCTTAAGGGACATTAGGTCAGGCAATGTCCTGATAGGAGAGTAAGCCCAGGGAAAGGAAAGAACCGGGTATGTGCTGGAGGTGTAGGAGAGGAAAACATTGGACTAATGAGTGCAGATCAAAGAGAGATGATCAAGGGAACTCCCTGTTGGGAAATGAGGAGAGGGGTCCACCTCAGGCCCCCAAAGAAATATATGGGGCAATCTAGCAGTCTGTTCCCCTACAAGAAAATCCATTCAGGACCTTTGCAGAGTAACCCCAGGCAGTGCAGGGCTCATACTCAGCTCTTCTGTCTATATAGTTTTAACTCCTAAAATGGTGAGCCAGGCTCTTCCCACTGGAGTTTATGGGCCTTTATCAGAAGGCGGTGTAGGATTATTACTATGGAGAAGTAGAACCACTGTGCAAGGGACTCTTGTTGCTCCTGGAGTCATTGATGCTGATTTTGAAAGAGAGATCAAGGTTATGACTCACTCACCTAATTGAGTTTCTGTGGTAAAACAGGCCAGAGGCTTGCACAATTAATTTTACTACTAAAGTGCAAACTAGAAATCAAGTTAAAAGAGGTAAAAGAGGAGAGGCTGGATTTAGTTTATCTGATGCCTATTGACTACAAGCCATAGGTCCACAGTGACCAGAACTCACTTTGTTTATAAATGAAAAAAGCTTTTCTGGTCTTCTGGATACTGGTATGGATATTTCTGTTATAACTGCCAGTCAATAGCTTTCAGGGTAGCCTAAAACAGAGTTGCAAGGAATTGGTCAAACTCAAAATCCTGAACAAAGTAGCAATGAGCTTTACTGGAGAGATGGAGAAGGTCCTAAAGAAATTTTTGGCCATACATTGTTCCTCATTTACCTGTAAATTTTTGGTGCTGAGACATTATGACCTGCTGGGGGTATATTTATATTCCCCCAACACAGCTATTGCTAATCAAGTTTCAGCAAGAGTTGTTGACCAATCAAGGTCTGGGTAAGGAGAATGATGGAAGGATCCATCCTATCATACCAGACCTCCCAGGGCTGGGTTATGGTATTTTTAGGAGAGGTCATTGAAAATCCTGTACTTCATGTAGACCCAATTATTTAAAAAAGTGACAAGCCTGTATGGGTAAATCAGTGGCCTCTAAGTGAAGAAAAATTATAAGCTACCTAGAAGTTAGTGCAGAAAACAGATGGATAATGGTCACATTGTGCCTGCCAATTCCCCTGGAATTCTATTTTTGTAATTTAAAAAATCAGAAAAATAGAGATTAATATAGGGTTTAAGAGAGGTTAACAGGACCATGCAGCCAATGGTGCTTTCCAGCCTGGGCTGCCTTCTCCTTTCGCTACACCAAAAGATACCTATAAGGTTATTTTAGATTTAAAGGACTGTTTTTTATATCATCCCTTTGGCACAATAAGATTGTCAAAAATTTGCATTTAGTATTTGCATCAGTTAATTTCAAAGAGCCAATAAAAAAGATATCAATAAAACATCTTCTATCAGGGTATGGCAAACAGTGCTATGTTGTGCCAAAAATTCATGGCTCAGGCTATATTAGAGATCAATTTCCACAAGTTTATATTATCCATTATATGGATGATATCTTGCTTGACCATAAAACTGAAGGAGTTTTAGTTGAGACATATGGACAGCTTCACCAGACAACGTGCAAAGTCACCCACCTTTCCAATATTTAGGTCATATGTTATATCCTAAAAAAAATAAGCTCAGACTCTCTTACCTTCAGACAAAGTGGAATAGATTCATATTTTTTGGTCCCCACACCCCTGATCTTGGACTTTTACCAATGAGTGGTATGGGAGGTTCTTCTGTCTATGTATTGATTTTATTGGTTAATGAATAAAGAAAACTGGCTTAACCTATAGCATGGAAGGAGGAATGAGGAATTAGGAGACACCATGAAGCTGCCACCAGAGTCAGACATTCTGAAGCTTTGCTGGTAAGCCACTGCCATGTGGTGATACACAGATTAATGGAAATGGGTTAAATTAAGATATAAGATTTAGCCAATAAGAAGTTAAAGCTAATGGGCCAAGCAGCAATTTAATTAATACAGTTTCTGTGTGATTATTTTGGGTCTAAGCTGGCCAGGAGGCTGGGAAACAACAGGCTCTCTCTTCCTACAAATGAGAGCTATGACAAACTAAGTTTCTATTATTTAAGCCCCAAAGCCTGAGGTTCTTTGGTATGGCATCCTGCAAAATTAATACAGCAACCCCACCATGAGGCTTTGTAATTTACATACAATTGACAGAAGAGATATTCTTAGCAATTACTACAACACAATTTCTGCAGATTAAATAAAAAATTCAGTAGCTGTGTTGATTGCACACTTCTTTATGAGCCAGTAAAGTGAGGTAAGTCTTAGAATGGTAGCACAATTGGTGTGGAATTTCACCATTTACTTGTGGTTTCCACAACACAGGAAGTTAAGATTTCACTTTAGTACTGACCAGTCAGATCACACCTAGAAAATTTTCTTAATTCTAAGTTTCTCATCAATTCAGCAAGGTTTATACTAACCACATTTTTCAGATAAGGAGACCAAAAGAAGGTGAAAAGAGGCTTGTCTAAGGTCACAGATCTGGTAAATGCAGGGGTCAGTATTCAACCAAATTCCGCACAACTTCATATGATGGTTAATATTGATTCTACTTGACAGACCCTAGAATGACATAAGAAGAAAACTCTGGGTATGACTATATGGAGGGGGTTTCAGATTGAGTTAATTGAGATGGGAAGATACACTCTAACTGTGGGCACTGTCATTCAATGGGATAGAGTTTTAGGGAGAGGGAGAGAGAGAGAGAGAGAGAGAGAGAGAGAGAGAGAGAGAGAGAGAGAGAGAGAGAGAGAGAGAGAGATGAGCTAAACACCAGAGCACTAGAAATGCCCCACCTCTTTCATGACTACAAATGCACTGCCATCTCGTGACAATGAATGCACTGCCATCAGCTGCCTCAAGCTCCTGCTGCCATGCCTTCCCTGTTATAATAGACTGTATCTTGTGGAACTGTAAGCCAAATTAATAGTAATAATAATAATAATAGCAGCAAATTCTTCTGTCCTTAAATTGATTTTTTTCATGTGTTTTTGGCACAGTAATAAGAAAACTAATATACTTCACCAACTTTCACAACTGAAGTAGGGTAAGCAGACCAGGAAGGTGTTTGGCACTTAAGCCATCTGGGAACTGAATACTAGCAATCTGTTCAATCTGAGTAAAAAGAACAGAGGCACCATCAAAATACGTGTAAGAGATTCCTGGGATGATGATGGAATAAAGTTGAGTATACATACCATCTCTTCCCAGGCTCCTAATGCAATCACCTGGGCTCCATGGCTCTCTGGTTTCCCAATTCTCCAATGTTTTCCAAGGTATACATATTCTGGACTTCTCAGTTCATGGTGCAAAATTAAGCCTAAACTCTTTTGTAAATCTCCACAGTGCAGACAGACAACTCAGCAACTGGGATGGTTTCACCCACAGGCAATGGCTATAAGACTGGGAATTGGGATTGTGTTTACCCTAGCAAACTCAGAAATCTGCCCACCTCTGCCTCTGAGTGCTGGAATTAAAGGTGTGTGCCACCACTCCCAGCTCTTGTATATATATTTACTTCCTTCATGCTGGGTCCTTCTGAATAACTTGTTACGGGAAACTCAAGTGGTAGACACTCATCTTTCTCCATTTACATTTGCATGTAGGTACTACTCATTTCTGATTGCTTAGGCTCAAGTGGGTTGTTAACTCAGTCTGCAAATCATTTGGGGTTTCTACAGTCAAATCTCCCCTTCTGAGCTGCAGCTATAGTATTGGAAGCTAGTATCTGCCTTGGGAAAGATCTCCTCACCACTTGACTTTCGACAGATGGCCCTGCCTTTTCTTTCACTAAGGAAATAGGGACCACAAAGAGGAAGAGTCTCATGTTCCTGCCACTGGCCCTGGACACCTTCAGGTATATGTACCCTCTTCCCCTGCTCTCACAAAACAGGTACCACTTCCTATAGAAGACTTTCCATTTCTTTCTTTCACTGTGCTTAGAAGCCTTACTCTATTCAAATTCTTCTATGTTCAGCCTCCCCCTTTTGTCTGTGTTCCAGTTACATAGTGTTTACAACTTCATATTTTTTTTAAAAAAAAATTAAATCCTTCTGGTCTGCAGATTTCTTCTCTATGCCAGCCAAGCTCTCTCTTCCCTGTCACAGTCTTGTCCACCTTGAGGTGACTCAGTTTTCCACTTCTATCCATACATAGTATCTGGGTCTCCTTATGCTCTTTAGTGAAACCCCTAAATGAGGTCACTAAAAACTTCCTATTGCTAATCCCAGGTATCGGTTGCTAACCTGTTTCATACTTAATTCTTGGCATCAAATAACTTGTTTTTGAGTCTTCTGTGGAAGTCATCCCTGTAGTTCCAGGCCTATGTTTTCTTTGCTGACAGCTTGCCTCTTCTTCATTTCAACTCCTCTTCTCTTGTTCTTCAATCCCAAATCTCCAAGAGCGTTCCTTTCTGGAGATCTTTCTTCTTATGGCATTCTCCAATCTTACCATAATAAACACTAGAAACAATGTAGCTTAAAATATATTTCTCACAGTTCTAGCAACTAGGAGTTCAGAATGCCAATATAAACTATAGTTCAACATTACTACGTTTGGTGAGTATTTTCTGTGACCTCTGTAATGGCTTGTCTAGGATGTGCTTGGAGTGACTTCCCTTATAATTGGTGGATTGATTGCATTAATGACCTCAATTCTTTACCTCTTCACTATATGCATACCCTTTGCTATATGACTTTATAGCTTCTTCCATCAAGTGTTAGAATACTTTTTTTCCTGGCCTTTGAAATTAAGCTCGGCCATGTGATGTGAATTAGGTAACTGGAAGTAGGAGATATAGTGCCAGTGTAGGCTTGAGGGGATGCTTAAGTGTTCCCTCTTGTATGGCTTTCATTTTTACAATAAATATGTGCTCATATTTGTCTACTGTTCCGAGAAGGAAGGTAAAATAATGTGTAGAACCCTTCCCAGCCAAGTCTGATCCAAATCACTGGGCTCTCAGTTTGATTCAGATGCCTAGGAAGAAACAGTTTAAAATAGTCATCTAATTCTTAACCACTCTACACACACCCCCAAGAAATTTTTTATGTTATTTCAATCCACTGATCTTTGGGTCTTTTCTCAACTAGTAATAATCAATTTGCATGCTCACCCAGATGAATTCAATTACCTGATTGATTTTTTTTTCTGATACAACAAATCTGTCTTTAGTCTCTCTCTCTCTCTCTCTCTCTCTCTCTCTCTCTCTCTCTCTCTCTCTCTCTCTCTCTCTCTCTCTCTCTCTCTCTCTCTCTTTCTCGCTTTTCCAAGACAGGGTTTTGCTATATTTTTTCACTATTTATTTTCTTATTTTATTTAACTGTTTCTTTTAAGATTTTTTTCTTTTGAAGAAACCAGTTTATTGGACTCTCCTAGCACTCTTTTTTTATTATTGATTTTTATTGAGCTCTATATTTTTCTCTGCTCCCCTCCCTTTCTCCCTCCTCCCCCTTCAGCCCTCCCCCAAGGTCCCCATGCTCCCAATTTACTCAGGAGATCTTGTCTTTTTCTACTTCCCATGTAGATTAGATCTATATATATCTCTCTTAGTGTTCTCATTGTTGTCCAAGTTCTCTGGGATTGTGGTTTGTAGGCTGGTTTTCTTTGCTTTATGATTAAAAACCACTTATGAGTGAGTACATGTGATAATTGTCTTTCTGTGTCTGGGTTTTAGACAGGGTTTCTATGTGTAGCTTTATAGCCTTTCCTGGAACTAGCTCTTGTAGACCAGACTGGCCTCGAACTCACAAAGATCTGCCTGCCTCTGCCTCCCAAGTGCTAGGATAAAAGGCATGTGCCACCACTGCCTAGGCCGTCTTCAGTCTCTTTTATTTCTTTTTTAATGTGTAGTGGTGTGCATATATGTATATGTACATATTACCATGTGTAGGGCTGCAGGAATGTGTAGAGGCCCAAGGATAACATTGAAAGTCTTCTTCCTCCACCTTCTCCTAACCTGTTGAGGTAGTTTCCCAGTTGAATCTAGAGCTCACAGATACCGACTAGTCTGTAGAAGGAACAGCAGGTTGCATCCGGCCACCCAGCTCCCGGCCGCCTGGCTAACTTATGACCCGAAATAACAACACTGCCTGGCCAATTACCTCTAGTCTCTTACTGGCTAACTCTCATATCTTGCTTTAACCCATATCTAATAATCTGTGTAGCACCACAAGGTTGTGTCTTACCAGGAAGATTCTAGTGTACGTCCATCTTGGGCTGGAGCTTCATCTTGTCTGTCCCAGAGAGGAGAGGCATTGCGATTGCCTCACTTCCTCCCAGCATTCTGTTCTGTCCACTACACCCACCTAAGAGTTGGCCTATCAAATGGGCCAAGGCAGTTTCTTTATTATCCAATGAAATCAACAGATTGACATATGACCTTCCCATATCACTAGTCTAACTGATCACCTTGCTCCAGGACTTCTCATTTTCCCTTTCCAAGCACTGGAATTATAAGTGGGCAGCCACACTTACTTGGTACTGTGGCATTTATATGAATGCTGGGGAGTCCAAACTACAGTCCTTATACTTGTCCAGCAAGCACTTTTTGGTCTTAGTCATCCTTCCATATCCATGTAATCTATTTTTAGTGAAACATAGTACCCTTCTACAACACAAAATTGATCACTCTATCATTTATTTACCTTCTTAAATTGTTCAAAGAACTTTTCTTATTTTGATTCATAACTCCTGCATAATCTAGCTCCTGCTTGTCTTGTTCTTCTGGCCAGCCTCATTTCTTGGCGTCACCTGTCTTTCTCTCCTGACTTTACAACGGAGTTGTTTGCTTGCTCTGGTTGAGCCATTCTCACTTTTATTCTCATTGCACAACTTTAAACATGTTGTTTTCCTTAACAGGGAGGCAACGTACTTTCTTCTGGCTCTTTTAACCAAGTATCAAAATCTTGGTGATTTTAAATCACAGAAATTATTGGTTCAGATTTCTAGACTCAAGGTGTAAGCAGGGCCTTGTTTGCTCTGAAACAAGCACTTGTCCTTCCTTCTTTCTACTTCCTAGAAATTGCTAGCAACCTTGGGTTTGCAGCAGCAGCACTTCAACTGTGCCCATTAGATGCAGTTCTTTTCTTGGGCTTTCCCAGCTATGTCTCGTAAGGACTTCTGGTGTGTTGGATGAAGATGACTTCTACCTCCAGTATGACCTAAACTTAGCTAATTACATCTATAACTCCATTAAGTTCATGTTCTGAGGTATTCGTGTTTAGGACATCAACCTATCTTGCGGGGAGACACAATTCAATTCAGAGCAACATTTACTTTTAATGGCCTGTTTCTGGCTGCTAATCCTAGTCACTTATCAGATGTCATTATTGCTACCAATTCTACTAGGAAGTCTTTCCTTATCTGTTGACCTGTTTAAATACAATACCATTCTATTGTATAAACAAGACATTACAGAAAAATTGCTTGATAAACTTTGATTCTGTAGCTATCAAATGAATGGGATTTTCCTTTGTTGTAAATGTAATTGTGATAAACCCACCAAAGAGCAATTTGTTGGTAAGGCCAGTCCTAAAAACATGCTAGACTGAAAGTTAAAACAATTCATGACTTCCTTTCAGTTTCTCATATCTATTTCTCTTTGAACATCAGTAATATTTGTTTTTTCATGTGCAATAGGAATTTTTTTGTTCCTTATCACTTACAAACTTAGGGCCATGTCATTAACTCCAAGTTTAGATATCACTGGTCCAGCCAATCTACAGGAATAAGATATTTTTTCTAGATATCTAGTTGGCACAATTGTGATTGGTGTTAAACTACTGACCAATTGGCCTACCACAGGGTTTTTGTGTTTCAGGCATACATTTAAGGGCATGCTGTCTCCTGAAATATGGGGTTTAATAAGCTATGATTTGAACCACATCTCAAATGAAATGTTACTCCTTACAAACTGATTATGTAATAGAGTAGCTTTTTCTACTCAATACTAAAAGTATTAATGAGACAAAAGCCTTCAGTCTTATCCACATACTAAGGGAATAATGCCTGATGATTTGCCAGGTGCCATACTGAGCTTGGAATCACTGTCCCAATAATGCTTTAAGTAAGAGTTTCTCTCCATTCCTTCTTGATGTATCGTCATAAACTATATAGAAGGAATGCATATGAGTACCATAGAGTCCAAGAAAATAAAGATTAAAATCCCATGATAAACCTTGCATCCACTAGGGACAGGAAATGTATCTTGTTTATCTTATTCTTCTTTTGCCTTCTGAAAAAAATAAAACATTCATGTATCATATGAAAATTTCAATGCATTACATGAAAATCATTTCCAACAGACCTTATTTTTATTGTAAACAAAGACTTGAGTTATTTGAAAGCAATGGGTAACAAAATGCTTTAAGTTGTTGAATATGAAACAAGTACATTGCAATTACACCAATTATGACACGGTGTATTTGCAGTATAATTTTTATGGTGCTGCAGACCGAACTTAGGACATGCAAGAGCACTACCACTAAGCTGTATCACCAGTCTTTAGCATACTGCATATTAAAACAATTATGCATTATCCACTTATAGTATAAATTCTATGAAGAATAGGAGGATCACACTTGCCATATTCCTTTAATTTCCAAAATACCTAGTTTGGTCACACAATTGCATTTGTTGTACCCATTAATACATCCTTCTATCTATACCTTTTGCCTGTAACTTTATAACACTCATTATAAGTCACTGTCAAGGTGAATTGCTTTGGCTGATAAATTGTTAATGAATATGAAGTGAATTGAAAAGTTCTTGTGTGTTTTAAAAGACCCTTTAAAATAAATTCTCTTGACTAAAATGATGACTTAATTACTTTTTCTGTTTATTTTCATGATAGTCCCTTCCCTCACTTATTTAGTGCTACATTTGTTTTGGTTTTGAGCCAGAGTCTTCCACATAGTCTAAGATAGCCTAGAATTTTCTTTGTAGCTCAGGTTGGTCTTGAACTCACAATGCACCTGCTTCAGACTCTTGAGTACTGATTTAACAAACATATAATTCCCAAGATCTTTGGACTGCATTCTTTCTCAGAATTCCCTAGAACTTTTAAGAGTACAGGCCTTAACACTATGGCTGTCTAGCCTTCTTCTTTCATTCTTGCTAATTTCTTTTTTTTAATTAATTTATTTATTTAAGGATTTCTGCCTCCTCCCTGCCACCGCCTCTCATTTCCCCCCCTCCCCCGATCAAGTTCCCCTCCCTCATCAGCTCTAAGAGCAATCAGGGTTCCCTGACCTGTGGGAAGCCCAAGGACCGCCCACCTCCATCCAGGTCTAGTAAGGTGAGCATCCAAACTGCCTAGGCTCCCACAAAGCCAGTACGTGCAGTAGGATCAAAAACCCAGTGCCATTGTTCTTGAGTTCTCAGTAGTCCTCATTGTCCGCTATGTTCAGCTAGTCCGGTTTTATCCCATGCTTTTTCAGACCCAGGCCAGCTGGCCTTGGTGAGTTCCCAATAGAACATCCCCATTGTCTCAGTGGGTGGGTGCACCCCTCACGGTCCTGAGTTCCTTGCTCGTGCTCCCTCTCCTTCTGCTCCTGATTTGGACCTTGAGATTTCTGTCCGGTGCTCCAATGTGGGTCTCTGTCTCTGTCTCATTTCATTGCCTGAGGAAAGTTAATATTCAGGAGGATGACTATATGTTTGTCTTTGGATTCACCTTCTTATTTAGCTTCTCTAGGATCACGAATTATAAGCTCAATGTCCTTTATTTATGGCTAGAAACCAAATATGAGTGAGTACATCCCATGCTCCTCTTTTTGGGTCTGGCTTACCTCACTCAGGATAGTGTTTTCTATTCCCACCCATTTGTATGCAAAATTCAAGAAGTCCTTTTTTTTTTTTTACTGCTGAGTAATACTCTAATATGTATTTATTCCATACTTTCTTCATCCATTCTTCCATTGAAGGGCATCTAGGATGTTTCCAGGTTCTGGCTATTACAAACAATGCTGCTATGAACATAGTTGAGCATATACTTTTGTTGTATGATAGGGCCTCTCTTGGGTATATTCCCAAGAGTGGTATTGCTGGGTCCAGGGGTAGGTTGATCCCGAATTTCCTGAGAAACCGAAACACTGCTTTCCAGAGTGGTTGCACAAGTTTGCATTCCCACCAGCAATGGGTGAGTGTACCCCTTCCTCCACAGCCTCTCCAGCAAAGGCTATCATTGGTGTTTTTTATTTTAGCCATTCTGACAGGTGTAAGATGGTATCTTAAAGTTGTCTTGATTTGCATTTCCCTGATCGCTAAGGAAGTTGAGCATGCCCTTAAGTGTCTTTTGGCCATTTGAACTTCTTCTGTTGAGAATTTTCTGTTCAGCTCAGTGCCCCATTTTATAATTGGGTTGATTAGCCTTTTACGGTCTATTTTCTTGAGTTCTTTATATATTTTGGAAATCAGACCTTTGTCAGTTGCGGGGTTGGTGAAGATCTTCTCCTAGTAAGTGGGTTGCCTTTTTGTCTTAGTGACAGTGTCCTTTGCTTTACAGAAGCTTCTTAGTCTCAGAAGGTCCCATTTATTCAATGAGGCCCTTAATGTCTGTGCTGCTGGGGTCATACGTAGGAAGTGTTCTCCTGTGCCCATGTGTTGTAGAGTACTTCCCACTTTCTCTTCTATCAGGTTCAGTGTGTTCGGACTGATATTGAGGTCTTATACAATAAAGGATTGTCTGGAGGCATTACCATCCCTGATTTCAAACTCTATTACAGAGCTACAGTATTGAAAACAGCTTGGTATTGGCATAAAAACAGAGAAGTCGACCAATGGAATCGAATAGAAGACCCTGACTTTAACCCACAAACCTATGAACACCTGATTTTCGATAAAGGAGCTAAAAGTATACAATGGAAAAAAGAGAGCATCTTCAACAAATTGTGCTGGCAAAACTGGATGTCAATCTGTAGAAGAATGAAAATAGATCCATATCTATCACCATGCACAAAACTCTTGCTAATTTCTTAAGTGTCTCTCTTTTGCCTTTTTCAAGGTAATAAGTATGCTTTAGGAAAAAGTTTCTTATTTTTATTTTTCTTTTCACACATACCTTTTAGCAATTGTATTTTTAATCTTATATCTTTGGTCTTTTCTTACTCTTACACATTAAGTTTTTACGCAAAATCCACCTCATACTGGCTTTTAATAAAAGACAATTATTAAATTTCAGAAATTTTATGAGCAGAATATTAAATATGAATGTCCTTAAAATAAGTGATGGTGGGAATGTATATACCACAGAAACTGATAAATGTAGGGTGGTTTATACCTGTAATCCCAGAAATTTGAAAGTTATGGAAAGAGAATTGTCAAAAATTCATGGGTAGCCTGCGCTATATGAGTTCCAGACAATAAAGTGCAAAAATAAATAAATAAAGGGTCAGGAATGGTGGCAAATGTCTTTAATTCCAGTACTTGAGAGACAGAGACAGGTGGATCTTGGCTCTGTATGAGTTCAAGGCCAGTCAGGGCTAAATAATAGCACCGCTCTTAAAAAAATAAATGAATCATCAACATCAACAAAACCTCAAAAATAAAGAAGGAAAAAATTGATAGTGCTACAAATCAAGAATGCATTGCATGCAGAGAAAGAGAGAGCTGTTAAATATGTATTATCACCAACTTGTCTTAGTCACTGTTCTATTGCTATGAGGAGACAACATGAACAAGGCAACATTCATAAATGAAAACATTTAATTGCAAACTTGCTTCTAGTTGTAGATGGTTAGTTCACGATCATCTTGACAAGAATAAGACAGGCATGGTGCTGGAGCAGTAGCTGAGAGCTCTACATCCAGATCCACAGACTGCTAGCAGGAAGAATGGGGGGATGGCTAGGCCTAGCATGGGCTTTTGAAACCTCAAACCCACACACAGGGACACGTCTCCTTTAAAAGGCCTTATCTCTCCAACAGCAACATACTTCCTAATACTTCCCACACAGTTTCACTAACTGGGGACAAAGCATTCAAGTCTATGAGTCTATTGGAGCCATTCCCATATAAACCACCACATCCTACTCCCTGGCCCCCATAACTTTATAGCCATATAATAACGCAAAAAGTATTATGGACTAAAAGTCCAACTTCAAAAGTCTCCGTAGTCTTTCAGTTTATGCTTGAAAGGCCAAAGTCTCTTCTGAGACTCAAGACAATCTCTTAACTGTGAGGGCACAGCTTCCTTTAGTCCATTTAGCATCAGGCTTTTCTTTAAATTTCTAATCTCCTTGAGCATGAAACTTGGTTTCTGTTGAGGGAGGTCCTTCCGCTCCTCCAGCCTATAGCCGCTGAGATACCAGCCCATTGGGGTGTGGTCTCTCTCCCTTTAAAAAAGCGGCCACTTCCCTCTCCTCACTCTCTTCATTTCCTGCTCAGCCGGCGACTAGACTCCCTTCCTGGTTGTGCAAAGGGCTGTTGTCTGGGACGGTGATCTGTAAGTTTTTTCCCCTTTAAATAAATACCACCCTATCAATCATAATTCCAAACTGGTGTGGCATTGTTTGTGACTTACGCCTTCAGGCTTCAACATTATATTTCCTGGTGCTACTTTCCTCCTCAGACTGTAAATTTTGTGTTCCTTTTTGCTGGCTTATGCCTTTTCACTGTAGAGCTACATAAGAGTGAACACCAACAACCAGGTGACATAGTCAATTCTGGACTATTTTGAAAACTCCCCTGCCAATGACAGACATTAATACAAACCTCTTCAATTTAGCCTCAAGAAAATTGGGGGGGGGGGGTTTGAGAAGGAAAGAGAGCAGCAATTCTTTGCCAAAATATCACAGAAATGGCCTGTAGGCCACTTACTAATATTCTTCCCCTCGGAAACCTCTTAAACCAGGCTTTCATGGTCCAAATTGCACTCAGCACTACTGTCTTCTATGCTCCTATCAGGATGGCCATTAAGCCCTGATTAAAGCATTCAACCACATTTCTAGTACAAAGTCCCTAAGTCTTCCATCCATATTCTTCCAAAAAACAGTGTGGTCATCAATACCCTGGTCCTAGTCTTATCTGTCATTCTATTGCTGGGAGATGTCATGACCAAAGATTATGAATGAAAGCATTTAACTGGGGACTTGCCTACAGTTTTAGAGGGTTAGTCCATCATCACCACAGCAGGAAGCAGACAGGAATGACATTGAGGCAGTAGCTGAGAGCTATACAACATGACCTGCAGGCAGCAGGTAGAGAGGCACTGGGCCTTGTGTGGGCTTTTGAAACCTCAAAGCCCATCCCTAATGACACACCTCCTCCAACAAGACCATACCTATTTCAAATAGACCATAGCTCCTAATCCTTACCAAACAGTTTGGGGGGGGGGGGGCGCTTGTTGGTTCCTGAGCACTTAGCCCCGAAATAATCATACAAAACTGTATTAATTAAATCATTGCTTGGCCCATTATCCCTAGCTTCTTATTGGCTAACTCTTACATATTAATTTAACCCATTCTATTAATCTGTGTATCGCTATGTGGCTGTTGCTTAGAGGCTAAAGTTTCCAGTATTTGTCTCTGGTAGCTCCATGGTGTCTCCCTGACTCCATCCTTCTTTCTCCCAGCATACAGTCTAGCTTTTCCTGCCTAGTTCTGTTCTGCCTTTGCCATAGGTTCAAAGCAGTTCTTTATTCATTAACTAATAGAAGGAATACATAGACAGAAGGACCTCCTACACCAACAGTTCTCACTAGGGACCAAGCATTCAAACACATTAACATTGGGAGCCATTCTCATTCAGACCACCACATTATTATCTATAGTTGTTGTATTTTATTACTTACTTCTCTCTTTTTCTATTAGAAGAGTCAATAGTGAGGAGCTGAAGGGAGGGAGAGTGAGTAGAGCACTAAAGAAAGTCAGGAAAGCAATGAGATCTCTGTAAATAGGAACTTCGATTTTTTATTTATTTGTATCCTGTGGATATACACATTTCTAATTATTATTACTACATGCATGTGTATGTATACGTTTATAATAGAGAGATAAATGTGGCTCTAACCCCTCATCAAAGAAGTTTCTTTTGTAATAGATGGAGAATATTACAGATATATAATTTGTCAACATGCAAAGAATAAGTTACTGTGGTGTGCTCAACCCCAGCTGATATATCTTGCAACACAACCTCTGTATCTAAGGCTCAGAAGACATCAAGGAAGAGATGTTGCAAAAATTCTTAAGAGCCGATGAACCAGTACATATGCTCCTAGATACTGCCCTGTACATATAACAGGGAAAATGCAACCATGAAATCACAACAATATGGTTGTCTGATTATGGTTAGCATGATGGCAACCTCAGTTGGTATGCCAGTGTTTATGGGGGAAATTCCACAAGGTTGGACAGTGGCTAATGACAGAGGGAGACTCAGTCTCCACAAGGAATGAGATTTATGTTTCCTACCTACTCTTCTGAGTGGTTTTCTTTGGTTCCTAAACTTTTAAACAACTTCATATAAAAAGAGCCACTGCAATTATCCTTTGATCTAACAAGAAAGAGTGTGATAATGACTATATTTTCTTAATGCCTAGACTTCTAGAAGAAGACTGCCCTGATTTAGTTTCCGTGTGTGTGTGTGTGTGTGTGTGTGTGTGTGTGTGTGTGTGTGTGTGTTTAAGAAAATAGGTCTGTTTTCTTTTCTTGTAACAAAATCAAAAGAAACTACTTTTGGTGACAGGGTCTTTGTGAAAAACAAATAAGGTCTTTTTGTTTGCTAATCAAAGGAAAGTTCCATTATATAGACTCATTAATTTCACTTTGACTTTTAGAGATTGTCATTCAACTATAAATTTGTGTTGTTAGGCAATTATATAAAAACTTCATACTTTGCAAGTCAAATCCGTAAAACAAGGCTTAATTAGAAAAATCAAAATTGGTTCAAATCCTTAGATATTGTGAATTGTTAATATCTATATGATATGGGGATGTATAAATGTGTGTGCATGTTTCTCCATTTAACTCATAATTTTCAAAGTAGTAACTAAAATTAAACTTATTTATTAATTAAAAACACAACTTTAAACAATGACAATATAGAGCAAAACCTACAAAAATTAAGTAGTCAATAATCACTTTTATTGATACTTTTTCTTCGTGTACCTTCAAAGTATATTTAGCAATCTTTCATTTCATCTTAAAGGTATCATCCTAGCATTTCTTATAAGGTAGGTCTACTAGAACTTCGTTCTTTCAGTTTGTCCTATCTTTTAATGATTTTATTTCTCCATTTTAGATTTTGGGATTTTGAGACATGTTTTTATGGGACCCAGGCTGGCCTCAAACTCACTATGGGTGTACTATGAACATTTTTTTTCTTTCATCACCCTGCTTGGGGATTGTTGAGCTGAACAACTGCATGCTTGTTACCAAATTTGGAGAGTCCTTTTTACTGTTTACACTATTTCTTCATATATTTTTCTTCTGTGTTCATTACTTTTTATTTTTTTAACTTTATTTTATCAGTATAAATCTGTATCACATGTGTGCCTAGTGCCCTAGGAGCCCAGAAGAAGGTATTAGGTCCCCTGCAACTAGAGTGGTAGATGGTTGTGAGTCATCATGTAAGTATTGGAAATCGAATCTGAGTCTTGTCAAAGAGGAACGAATGTTATGAACCTCTGAGGAATATCTCCAGCCCCCATCAGTTGCTTTTCTTGGTGTGATAAAAATATTTGACAAAACTGGCTTAAGGAAGAAACAGTTTAGGCGGACTCACACTTGAAACTGAAAGCCATCATGGCAGGAAAGTCATAGCGGAAGGACCTTGTGACAGCAGATCACATTGCAACTACAGTCAGGAAGCAGGAAACAATGCATGCTGATACTCAGCTCCCTTTGCCCTTTCTATGCAGTTTACAGCCTCAGCCCATGGAATGATACCACCCATAGTCAGACTTCAGCCTAATCCAGAAACTCCCTCCCAGGCATGTTCAGAGGTTCATTTCCTAGGTGATTCTAGATTCTAGCAAATTAACAATGGTCCTCTCCTCATTGCTTCTGTATTTCTCACTTTGTGTGCATTATGGTTTATGGTGTACTACAAACTCTTCATTTTCTTTCTTTTTTCTCACTGTGCCTCAAAGTAAATACTTTGATTAAACATGTATTTTAGTTCACTGGTTGTGTTTTCTGCTTTCCTCAAATCTTCTAGTACATCTTTACTTCAATTAATAGATTTATTGAACCCAAAATTTCTATTTTGTAATAATTTCTGTTTCTTAATTGATACTCTATATTTGTTGAAACATTAGTTTTATGATTGTTATATTTTCCTTTAATTTTTGGTTTATGCTTTCCTTTAATTCTATGAGAATGTTTTAATACTGTTAAGTCAAATATCTGTGATTTCTTGGGGACTTTTTTGTTAATTTGTTTTTTTTTTCCTGTGAATGGGCAATAGTTTATTTTATCTTTTATGTTTTGTAATTGTCTGTATTAAACTAGATTTTTTAAAATTATTTTATTTTTTTATTAAAAATTTCCGCCTCCTCCCCACCTCCCTTTTCCCTCCCCCTTCCCCCACTCCCCATGATCCCCTCCCCTCCCCCTCCCTCTCCAGTCCGAAGAGCAGTCAGGGTTCCCTGCCCTGTGGGCAGTCCAAGGTCCTCCCCCCTCCATCCAAAACTAGATATTTTTAATACTGTCATGCAGTTACTCAGTTTCTCTCCCCTCTGCAAAAAATTGTGTTTTCCTACTTACTGTCAATAATATTTTTACTAACTTACAAAGCTATTTTGTAAAAGCCATATTCCTTTTTATTATCAAATTCATTTATTTTTCATCTTGACCAATGATTCCCCTCCCTCTTCTCCTCCCAATCCCTCCACTGCACCTCTTCCCCCAGTGCACTCCTCTGTTTCTGTTCAGAAAGAAGCAGGCCTCCCATAGGTGTCAACAAAGCATGTCATATCAAGTTGAAATAGGACTAAGTTCCCCCTCACACACCTCCTTGTATTACAGCTGGGCAAGGTGACCAAGTATGAGCAATAGGTCTTGTCCATTGATGCTGTGTGTGCTCTATTTTCATATAGCTGAGAAGTTATCTGGTCATTTGACAGAAATATTCTTAAATGCCTGGTGTCATATGTTTTAAAAAAAAAGAAGAATGTAAAAGAGAAAAAATAAATAAGAGACAGGACAGGACAGAAAGGGAAGGATGGGATGGGAAGGAAAGTGAAGGGAAAGGAAAAGAAAGGAAAACATTTTCTAGGTCCTTGAAGATTGGCTCTGAATCCAGGCAGGGCACTCCTTCAACCCTCAGCTAGGTGATTCCAAATTTGACGCTACCTTTGTTCTGGTTAAGGCGATAGCTTCAATTTCTTCTGTTCCTGACCCAGATGCAGTCTTGGTTCTTCTGCTTCAGATGAGATATGGTGGTAGAGGAAGCAGTAAAGTGTTAGTTAGAATAAGTAAAGAAGCAAGAATATATATATATATGTGTGTGTGTGTGTGTGTGTGTGTGTGTGTGTGTATACGCATACATACATACATACATACATATGAAATTAATAGGCTGAACCTAGCAGAAAAGCCTTGACCCTAACAGACATGGGGCTTATATTTCTTTTCTTGTGTTATTCCCTCCTTTTTGCCCTCCTACAGGGTGACTACTTCCAGAAAAAGGGCATACATTTCTCAGAAGAATTTTTTTTTACCAAAAATTCAATCTAAGTAGATATATAAGATTCAATAATGTGCATAAGCATTTAAGTAAAATACAAAACCACTCAGGAAAAGGTTAGCAACATTCTTTTATGTTTTTCTGTTATGGAAGTTGCTGAAGCTGGTGTGAGTTGTTCACTGAGCAAAGAATGGCCCAACACCACCTATTATTGTTTTTATATCCTGTTCCTGGAGCCCTGGAATTACCACCATGACATATTGTTCTGTATGTCCTGTTTTAGGGGGTCCTTTGACTGATCCTTTCCAGAGCTTGCCTCCTACCTAACATCATTTTTCTGCTTAATCTGGGCCTAGACATCAGTCTGAGGTGAGCTGTTGTGATCTTAGGTCTTTCCTGGACATGAATCCAGTCCCAGACTTACGTGGGGCTTTCTAGATGTTTCTCCTCCACCTAGCTATTAGCTTTGGCTGTCTTAATAAAGTTACATAGACTGGATGACTTCAAAACCTAAAGTTTGGAACTCACAGTGATGAGTTCTGTGAGTTCTAGATCAGAGGACTCTCAGCATTGGTGTCTTTCTTCTTGGTTAGGGATACTACACGGCCAGATGCTATGTACTCACTTAAGCTTTTGACATGCAAGTGGAGACTTTTCTCAGGGTTTCTTCCTCTGTGTATCAGGGAACCAGAGGTTGAACTAGGATTCTACACTGTACAACCTTTCTAGTGCTTCAAAACTAAACACTAAAAAGCTTATCAAGAAGCATAATTCTGCCGGGTGGGCCAGATGACTGAGCAACAACTATTCAGGAAGAACAACACTGGTGTACTTTAAAAACAGTTCTAACAATATCTTTGCTGTGTAAATCTCCCATCTGCCCAAGCGCTCAGATTTCCAGTCCCCTGTCTCTGTTTAAATTGTTCCAAGTGTAGCTGGGACCCGAAAGAGATTTAAGGAAGACAGTGTGTGTGTGTGTGTGTGTGTGTGTGTGTGTGTGTGTGTTAAATTCATAAGCCCAAGGAGTTTATAAGCTAGGGACATCTACTCAAGGTTGACTGTTATTTGAGAATTAACTTCAGGAAATAGCTTTTCCTTCCACTGTAAATGTGCAGAATGATTATTATTTCTATTACACTATAAACACCTACAGAGACTGTCTCAGATAAAAACCATCTTTTCCAGGTATGGTATCCCGTTTTGGGAATCTCAGCACTCCGAAGGCTGAAACAAAAGAAGCACTGTGAGTTTCAGCCTTGCTTGGCTATAGTCACAAGACTTGGCCTCAAACCAAACCAAACCAAACCAAACCAAACAACTGAAATCCCTCCGGTTACTGGGAGTCACTGCAGTTTCAGATCTCCCCGCAGGATTGCTGAGTGTTGCTGCATGATAATTCATTTTCTTCGGTGGCACACTCATATTTTCTCATCTTTTCTTTCCTTCTTTACACATTTACCTGCTAGAAATCTCCCTAATAATGTTACATACTAATCTCTACCTTAGCGACTGCTTCCTAGGAACTCTGCTCTCTAAGAATACCTGGGATACCTAAATGTGTAGGCAGAAAAGATCCAAGAATTCAAACATTGTCAGCATATCTCTTTTCAAATCTCCTCATCCCTTCTTTGTTACTAAGTCAGATTTTATTTTTGTTGATATAATTTTCTGTATATGCCTTCTAGGTTTCTAAGTTTAAAAAATTTAAATTCTTTTGAGAATTTCACACAAGTACTGTATTTACATCATTTCCACCTTTTTCCCCACTCTTTCCCCAACTTCTTCTATGCCCACTCCTTCTCAGATACATGGACCTCTCATTCTATAATTGTTATTGTTACATATATACATGTATTATAGAAAACCTGCTGAGTCCATTTAGAGTTGCTTGCATGAATGTGTGTTTGAGGTTGACAACTTGGGATTGGATAATCTATCAAGGTGCTTAACCCCTGAAAAAAAGTAATTTTTCCCCTCCCTCTGCAGCCACCGATTGTTTACAGCACTTCATCTAGGGGCAGGGCCTTGTGAGATTTCCCCCATTAACAATGGTACACCGATTGGTACTATCCTTATGAGAGTCTTATTTTGGCAACCATATTGTTGAGATTTTATGGGTACAACATCCTTGTCAAGGCACTATCTAGCAGCAGCAGGCATCCCAGTCTTGTTTCTTGCAATCTTTGTGCCCCTTCTTCCTCTATGTTTCCTGAGTTTTAAGTGTAGAGGTTGCATGGTAGATATAATCATTGGGACTCACCTTTGACAGTAAGGTTTTGTCAACTCAATAGAAACTGGAGTCATCTGGGTAGAGGGAACCTCAATTGAGGGATTGCTTCCATCAGACTGGCCTGTGACTTGTCTGTGAGACATTTTCTTGACGAATGGCTGATGAACGAGGGCTCAGACTACTCTGAGTGGTGACACCCCTGGGTAGGTGGTTCTGGTGGTTGTATAAGAAAGCAGGTTTAGTAAGCAATGAGGAGCAAGCCAGTAAGCAGCATTCCTTCATGGTCTCTATTTCAGTTCCTGCCTCCAGATTCTTGAAGTTCTGGTGCTGACTTTTTCAGTGATGGCATGGGGCCTGGGAGTTGTAAGATACAATAAACCTATGTTGCTTTTGGTCCTAGTGTTTCTCACAGGAACAGAAAGCAAACAAAACAGTATCCCACAGTCCCTTATTCTCTAAGCTTTGACCAGTTGTGGATCTCCATAGTAGCCATTGCTGCAAAAAGAAGTTTCTTTGGTGAGGGACGAGATAAACTTCTTTGGTGTGGGTATAAGGGTAAATGATTCGAATACAGTTATAAATTGTACTGGGTCAGGAAAATGGCAGTATTAGGTTCTCCTCTAAGGTCTGTGACTGCCCCAGTCACTAGCAGTTGCCTAGGTTCGTTGTACCAGGCATGAATTCCCTCCTAGTGAGTGTGCCTTTAGTCCATTTAGACAGCTATTGGCTACCCCAAAGATTAAAGTGCCACAATTGCCTGGCCAGTCATTGTTGTGGTTTGTAGGTTTTACATCTGGGTAGGACTCATGACTGCTTTTCTCCCTGGATAGCTTCACAGTACCTTCTGATCTGTGAGAGCTGGTCCTCAGGGAGGAGGCTTCCCGGTCACTTCTAACTCTATTCCTTCATGTCTGGGTAGAATTCTTATCCAGACTTATGAGCACATGATAGTAGAGACAGACTGTGGTCACGCATGGCATACATCACTGACAAACAGGAAGAGAAAAACGTTTTAATTTTGTTCCTCTAGAGGATGCAAAATCAATGGTTGGTCTTGTTTATATCAAGAGCCCACACCTAGAACAATCAATGTGTCCAAGGGGACTTCTTGGTAGTAAACCTTAGGCAAAGAATATGGGACCACATCATCCATACTTTCAGATTTAGCTAAACATGACAATTCTGGAAAGCCTAGCAAACCCAAGCTAGCTACAAAAGAAGGGAAGCACACTTTCATCAGGACTAAGAACAAAATTCGTCAGAACATTTGATGTAGGTACATATCTCCCTTTCTATAGCAATTTTCTTTCTTGAATTTGGGGAAAATATAATTTGCAGATTGAGCTATCAAGGCAGAAAACAGAATCACATTCAAGAAGTGAAATCGGGGAATATTCTGAAACTTGGGGCTGCCTCTCTCCTCTGTCTCAAGGGCTTGTGAGTTCATGCTTAAGTTTTCCATAGTCTCACTGAATGTCAACAGCTCAAGAGACAGTGGCAGCTGAAGGGACTGCGACAAGATGTGCCCTTAGCTAATACCCATTAGCTAATACAGAGGTCTGAGTGTTTTCCCTCTCTGTGTGTAATCAGTACTACGCAGCTAATCCCATTGCTCCTTTATCACCCTTTCCACCTGTGTTTCCAAGGGCAGTGCACACTGCAGTTTTCTTAAAGTCTTCTCAAAAGGGGCATTCGTTTCCATGGAAGAAAGGTTTTACTTTTCATTGCAAGTGATCTTCGCCAGCTGTGAAACTGATTGAGGCCCTTAAGACTCGTGAAGATGCTACAGACTGTCGTGATTACTTTCATGAGGGGGAAAATCAACAGAAGGGAATGGTTGCTTATCTGTGGCAAAAATGCTTCCTTCTTTGAATCTTCTTCTGAACTTGTAGGGGGAAGGAAAAGGAGGGGGAAATAGCCAAGTAGCATGTTTATAAGAAATAGAAAATATTGTTCCTTAGCATGTGAATGTTCACGGCACGCTCACTTTTTCTGCAGTAGGGCACAGGCATCAGAAAGCACATGATAAAACAGTGGGGGAAATGTAAAAATTTAGAACAGGAAAGATGAACCATTATGCAGGGAAAGAGAAAAGAGGGGAAAGTAACAGAAGAGGAGACCTTGTTGAATTTTTAATAGCTTGAAGGACTGGGAGTCATCCTTATGAAGAAATCTGAGAGAGAAGAAGAGAAAGAGAATTTGTGTTTATGGTGTTTTATTGTTCTTTAGGCATATAAGATTAACTTCTTTAGTTACATGAATAAGTACTCAAACTAAATTACTTTGTTTCAAAATCCAATTAAAAAACAGAAACCACAATATTTCAACAGAGGGAGTTTCACACCAGAAAAGTGTTGCATGGGTGATGGAAAAGTGGAGAATCCCAAAAGGGACAAGGGGCAACATAAAAAAGAACAACTACAGGAAGTGGTTACCTCTCAGTTAGAGGAACTGGGAGGAGGTTGTCTAATCTCCCACCCCCGCACAACAGCGGGGGCCATCTGGCAACACGGAGCCCTACAATACTACTGACTAGCAGGTGTTCATGACATTGAAGGGAGGGCAGACTAGGGGAAGCTGGAGGCCCAGTAACAATTCACCAACCTGGTGAATGTCCCTTGAAGCAAAATTCTGCGGTGAGAACCATTGTGGCTTCTCCTCTATTCCAGTTTAGCTAAACCAACCGGAAACCATCAATCTAAGGCTGACAAATGTAGTTCTCTGTGAAATCCAGCAGTTCTTGGAGAGGGTGGGCAAACAGATCATCATATAGCTTGTCAATGTTCTGATTTCCTAACCAGTCTTTGAATTTATCTATTTTGGGAATGAACCCAGGAGGTCATTTTGCCTTTATGTGTGTTATACATGTTCTGATTACCATGGAGAATGTCACAATACCTTTCTTTAAATATCATGCAGTGGGAAAAACATGCTGCTTTGCTAATTGCCACGATCCCAGAGGTTGTGTTCTGTAGACAGCAAGTGAGAGAGTGTGTAGCTCGGTTCTTGTGCTCTTGAGTCGTCTTCCAGCGCTTCAGTTTGTTTCTTCAGCTTCGCTATGAGCTGTGCAGTCACCTTGTACTTTGATCACGTGGTCAGGGTACCATCCTAATCTGCTTCATGTCTGGAAGGCAGAAGAGTGGCCGGATGTAGTTGTGCTACACCTAGCTTTAGCATCTACCATACACTGACACACCTTTGATCTATGTCTACCAACTTAGCATAAAATGTCTGCCTGGAAACATGTTTGCCACCTAAATATTTTGGTACTTTTACTACAGTTTCCTTTCCTGTGTGGAGTGACTTAAGGTGGCACTGACAAATTTAAACTTTTTTTTTCTGGTACCTTACTTTACAGGTAACATCAGTTGTATGGACTTCAAACGACCGCCTGCATTATTCCTTGGCACTGTAACTGGGTTTAAATAAGTTCACTGCTCTTGGTCTTGATTTTCTCATCTGTAAGTGTAATCACAAATTAGAACCTACTTATAGGGATTGAGTTATGAGAATCAACTGAGTCGATGTATATGTGGGCACAAGTATTTTTCTGTGTATGCATACATATGTATTAATATGTATGTTTCAAGTCACAAATATATGTACACAATATAGGCCTATATCTACTTTATGATAGAAAACTGAAACATGGTTAGCACTCTATAAGCATCATCTATCACTCTTTTTACTTTACCCAGCGAGGATAAATACTGCTATAAGAGTTTGTCAGACAATGGCACTGAGTTTTGATTCTACTGCATGGACTGGTCTTGTAGGAGCCTAGTCTGTTTGGATGCTCACCTTCCTAGACCTGGATGGAGGGGGGAGGAGCTTGGACTTCACACAGGGCAGGGAACCCTGACTGCTCCCTAAAGAGGGAGGGGGAGAGGGACTGGGGGGAGTGGGAGGGAAATGGGAGAAGAGGAGGTGGAAATTTTTAATATATAAATTAAAAAAAGGAGAAGAAAAAATAATGCTTGAAGAAAGTCATTTTTAAATTTATATATCTTTTTCATTTACATGAAAAATATTCTAGTTCCAATAATTATATCTTTTGCAAATCAACTGAAGAATTATAATGTTGTATAATCCATTTTTGTACAATCTCATTTCTGTTCAGTTTATTATTTAAACTGGAAAATATTGAAATTTTTATTCCCCTAAAATAAAACTACTCTTCTCAAAATAAAAAAAGAGTTTGTCAAAAGATGTCACATGTGTTCGGTATGTTTTACCCAGCACACGCACGTTTTATCCACGGTTAGGCAGATACCTTGAAAATTACAAGTAGAAAACTAGTTAGTTTAAAAAAAACATAGGTCACTGTGTATAATATATTCGTAAACTGCACAAAATCTGATAAATGATAAAGCAAATTTTAAAACTTGACAAATATAGTCTCTCAGTTGTAGCAATTGGTTTCATTTTCCAATGCATTTACTTGTGATTGAATCACAAGATCTATTTTTCTTTCTGTAGTTTTTATGTGGTTTAAAGATTTAAATTTGTTATGGAAACAGGCTTTCAGTTGACCAATGATTAGCTAATTTCTGATAATAGCAAAGGAAACATATTGCCCCAATGCTGTTTTCATTTCCTCATGCAAAGAAGAAGCACAGTAGAGAAGAAAGGCAGACCCAGCACATTCACCCTTTGCTGCCATGGGGAACTGGGCTGTGAATGAGGGACTCTCCATCTTTGTCATTGTAAGTACCAACAAGAGATAAATTATAATTCTTTAATGTGTTGGGGTTCTCTCGGGAGCTAACATAGAGCAATGGGTTTTCTTACTGTTGTTTGCTTAAGAAATTTACTTACACTGTGAACAAGCATCAATTTGTAAGTAGATTGAGTTAATTCTCCCATTCCAAACTTCTTAATTAAAACTATGCACCAACAACTCTCATTTCTCCCAGTTTGTTTCTGAGTTACTAAGACTGTGGAATTAGCCAGCATTTAACAGAGAGAATAGAAGATCATACTGAAGATCTCTGAGATATTTTTCTTAGTTACTTGGAGGTAAATTTATCTACTTTTTATGTTACCTACTTAAAATGCTCAATTAAAACCTTACTGTTTTCTGAATAATATTTATTCTTAAAGATTTCATGAATGGGAAAGGGACCTTTACTTCAGTAATAGAACCAAAACAACCAAAGTTCTCAAATTTCTTTTTAAAATAAGCACATTTTTCCCTAAGAGGTCTGAACTGTAGTCACTTGTGAATTTTGCAACAAGTTGAGATGAAAGAATTGAAATAAATTATTTAGACTCATCTATATGTGGTATGTATGTTATATGTATTTATGTGCATATAAAGTATGTATATAATATTGAATTATATATGAACTATTAATCTATCTTGAGAAACAATTTTGGAAATAAGGCTGTGGCTAATTTTCAATTACACATTGATTTCTGGTTTATACTTTTAAGTTAGTGTTCTCAGCAAATCAATTATGGATGAATTGAATTGGAAGAAATGTGGTATCTATTCTTGCCAAATAGCTAATGAAGCATGATATCAAAATCACTTATGAATGGAAGTTTTGTAAAAATTCACCACGTAATACATGGAGTGTTTGAGTTCTAGAGATGTAAATAAAATGAATAAAATTAAAACAACAAATATTTGATTGAAAGTTAGTTCATGCCAAACCAATATTCCAATGCAACATAGAAACATCAGGATTTAAAACTGGAGTCCTGACTCCTTATTGCCATTTTAAGAGCAGATTATTCACTTAAGAAACAAGTTGAAATAGAATTTTCATTCTAATTACAGTTTCCCCAGGAAGTAATCTTTTAAGTTGTGTATGCATATATTTGAAAATAAAGACATGGTTTAGAAATTTAGAGTTGGGGAGAGTGACAGGGCAAGAGAGGAAGTTTCTGTAGCGCCTTCTGTGTAAAGAGAGACTGTTATGAAACATTTATGGGTATTTAATAGCTAGTATTAATAATAGCTAGTAATTTCATATTGAAAGAAAATCACGTTGGAGCTGAAGGTAGAAGACTGGGCAGTATCAGCCCTTGATAAGGTTGTTGCTAGCATCAAATGCCAACTTAAAATCTAAAAAGTTTATTGTTTAAATTCCATGACCTTGACTCCTTTGCTCATGTTCAATATGCCCTCCTTTAAAAATGAAGGAAAACTTACCAAATAGAATGGTAAGCTGTATGTGCTGCAAGTAGGTGACGGGCATCTGGGAGAGGACAGTTCAATTTCCTACAGGTCGAGCGAGGGTCAGCAACAATACATGTTCCATGTGTCCTCCCTTTACTTGTCAACCATTGTTACCTCTCTGATCTTAAGATGAAAAGAGACAAGGCAGGCTGATACTAACTTCGCATGCTGACCAAGTAGTGAAGCAATCATGCAAAACAACAAAGGCAGATCAAGCCAGTGTGACTGAAGAGTTGGGTGGCGCGGGGATAGGAAAGAGCTGCCTCGAAGCTGATTGTGCTCAGCTTTATGACCCCCTTTGTCAAAGTCTGAACGTGGGGGAAGTCCTGTCCTTCATTTGACTCCACTGTTATAGGGAATCTACTTATTTAGGCTTATAAACCTCATCCGACTTTTTCTGTTTGTGCAGCTGGTGTGGTTGGGGTTGAATGTCTTCCTCTTTGTCAACTACTACAAGGTTTATGATGATGGACCTAAGTACTATTATACTCGAAAACTCCTCGGGGTAAGTGAACTTCCACCTCATGCAATATCAGCCAGCTCACACTTCTAGGCAGATGTGCTCGTATTTATTTATTCCTTTTAAGATTTAGAATGAATATTCTGACCAACCAAGACAACATCACCAGCTTTACTCTCCAGTTGCAAATTCTTTAGCAAGAATCACTTAAGGCCTGACAGTGTAACAAAGTGAAGTGTGGTAGAGGGTCCTACCTGCATCCCTCTCTACCAATATGTGCCAAGCTTAACATAGGAATCTCTAGAATGGAAAGCCTACTGGGAGCCACTCATACAGGTTTGACACTGGTTTGACAATTGAAATTTTCTATATTTTTTCTAAGTTAAATATCATATCATATTTTTGGCATGGAGAAGTCCTCCTCCTAATGACATGTGAAATGATCTTGAAAAAATCGACTTCAAGCGATTATCTGGAGACTTGCAGGAACTTGTTTGTGTACTACATCACTTCAGTAGGCCAGCCGAGCAGAGGTCCTTAAATTTCCTTGAGTCCCTAAGCAATCTGTTTCCTTGAACTGTCAGGTCTCTTCATCACAAATGAAAATAATTAGAACTACAGCCACTCCCAGAGCACATCATTTGTTATATAATGCTGAAAATATTACTTACATTAATAATGTTATAATCATATGTGTAAGTATTGCCAAACAATCATTTCACATTATTAAAATTGTCTCTACTGTATTCATGCTGATCTGTTCTTGTATCATAGGCAACTTCTTTAGACATTGCTAAACCAGTTTTGCCCAAGTATTACACCATACCAGCTTAAGTTACTGTTAAGGTCTAAATGCAAAGGGGACTTTGTTTAAAATCAAAGATCTAGTTTTGATACTGACCTCTTGTTAATGGTATACATGCTCAAAGATTTAGGAGGAAGTAAACTGATGCATGCAACTTACTTTAAAATGTATCAACTATATGGGAGGGGTGTCAAGGGATAGGAGTTCCTGCTGCACAAGCATGAGGCCAAGAGTTCAGTTCCCCAGTTCCCATGTAAAAAGTCAAGTGTGGCCACAGGCACCTATAACGCCACCACTGGAAGGGCAAGGGAGTAGTAGAGATAGTAGGATCCCTAGAGCTTGCTGAACACCAGACTAGACAAAAGACAGTGAGATCCTGGTTCAAGCTGAGACCTTGTCTCACAGGAATAAAGCAGAGCACCATAGAAATACAGGAGGACACCTGATACTCTCCTCTGATGGAGGAAGGGGTGTAAAGCTAGGTAGATGATAAAGCACACACACGAAAATTTAAAAAGTTTAGTCCGGCGGGTGGATAAAAAAAAAAAAAAAAACTCAAAGTAAATTTCTTTCCACTTCTCTTCAGGTTTGAAACTTTAAAATGTTCAGTTGGAGTAAACAGGCAGATTCAGGTTAAAGTAAAGCATATCGGTGGACCCCAAGAAAACTCCGCTGTGAAGGGAATTCCATTCCAGATGTCTTAAGGGAGCTTTTTGGGGTTCCATGATGGGACCCCAGGGAAGAGGAGAATGGGTATTCTGCTCACCAAAGTCTCTCTGCTCGCAATCCTCTCTCTTCTAGTCAGCACTGGCTCTGGCCAGGGCACCTGCAGCCTGCCTGAATTTCAACTGCATGCTGATCCTGTTACCAGTGTGTCGAAATCTGCTCTCCTTCCTCAGGGGTTCCAGCGCGGTAAGAGCAAGCTTTCTACTGAGTGCCTCAAATTCTCAATCCATCATGCCAAATGCTCTTTCTAAGGCAGAACAAAGTAATGCTTTGTGAAGCTTATCTTGTGTAGAATATTCATGAGCTGCACCATGTCCTATGCTGTAATATATATCATATATCTACACACACACACACACACACACACACACACACACATATATATATATATATATATATATATATATATATATATATATCCCTGGAATAGTCATTTAATTTGAAAAATTTAAGAAGCAGCTAAACAAACTATACATCAACAACAGTACTGTAGTAAACATTCATGTGTTAAGAGTATATGAGCCAGACATGTGATATTTAGGAACTAATTGTTCAAGACTATTTTTAAAATTTTATCATAAAAAACACATTTTCTGTGGAACATCTCAAGCAAATTAAATCAATGCACAGAAAAACCCACTATATGAAAATAGGAGGAGAAATAGTTGGTTCCTAGGGTGTCACATGTCTATAATTCCAGCAATGAGGAGCCTGAGACAGACAGTTCTTAAGTTTGAGCCTATTCCAGGCTACATAGGGAGCTCTAGGCCAGCCTCAGCTACACAGTGAAATTAAAAAAAAATAAAACAAAAATAAAGAAAAGCAAAATAAACATTTATAGTCCCATGGGATTGGAAGTTTCGGGGCTTTCTACATGCCCAGAGCCCCCTTTGCCTTTACATTAATGTTTCAATGAGCACCTTGAGATATATATATATATATATATATATATATATATATATATATATATATATATATATATATATACTGGTAACATTATATGAAGATAAAAATTAAATCATTGATATTTTTAAATTTAATACATGTTCAAATAACAGAACAAAATATGGTAGATCCCATATAAAACATTAAAATAAAGAGCCATAGAGGATCAGATATGACAGATCAAATAAGACAGAAATGACATCAGATGGGGCAGGGAATACCAGGAAGGTTGCAGAGGAAAAGTAGCCTGAGTAGTGAGGATAAATCAACGTTTAGAATTTGTTGATAAAACAGAAAAGTGTTCTATGTGGGCAAGAGATAGCATGGGCAAAAGCACAGAACATGGTGAGACATCTTATTATCAAAAAATGAGAAATACTATAATACTTTCTGTATCACCCTTTATTGTGTTCTATTTAAATGTGGTTTGTTGGGCAGAGGGTGCAGCTCACTGGTACAGTGATTGCCAACCATGCATGAGGCTATGGCAACAATCATCAGTACCAAAAGAAACACAAAGGATAATATTTACCCAATGTATGAGTTGATGGCTAGATTGTTTTCCTTCTGTGAACGTTTGTGTACTTGGAGAATGAAGATGAATACAGTCAGGTTCTGTCTGGCTTGGGAGAAAGAGAGGTAGTGTATTCTTCCCATAGGAAGAAATATAGAACAGTGCACAGAATTGGGCAGGTTGAACAAGTCAAGTCAAGGACAGGCAGCATCCTGAGCTTGATTTGATTTGGGTATATTTTCATGTAACTGCCTTTAAAATCTAATTATCAGCAAGACATTGCTTCACTTTGGATTTTTTTTCTATTCCTGGCCACACTGAAAACAATTCCTGAGAAGTTTTAGGTGTTAGTGCCCTCCTGGGACCTTGAGTTTTGATGAACAGCTAGCCTTGCGGAATTGGTGCACTCCAGATTCAGTGAGAGATTTTGCCTCAAAACTAAGGTGGAAAGTAGAGGGAGACACTTGACATCGACCTCTGACTACCACACAAATGTCTACCCCTCCCCCATCTCTCTCCTAAAATCTTAAAACATTTAAGTTAAAATCAATTTTGAAGGACAATGGTAAGCAAACTCTGCTTCTGGGAGTACAGTAATTGGGGTGACTGTCTAGAGCAACGGTTCTGCTCTCAATCTTCCTGATGCAGCAACTAAAGTTCCTCATGTTGTGGGGAACATAAAATTAGTTTTTTGCTATTTCAGAGCTGTAATTTTGCTACTGCTGTCAATCACAATGTAAACATCCAAATTTTTCAGCCCCTTGTGAAAGAGAGTTTCTCGATCCCCCAAAGGGTCATGCCCCACAGGTTGAGAACCACTGCTCTAAGATAAGACTGGGAAAGAAAGCACGGATTTTACTGCGAAACTAGGAGCTTAAACATATAGCTAAAGAGTTAACGCTTGATCCAACAATTACTGAATATATGAACTAGATGGTGAGTTACAGGTACAATTTGTGTTTCACTTTGCCTCCCTTTTCCTAGTCATACAACATTCCTATTAGTCTAAGAAGAGTTTCTATCTAGAAACATACAGCCCTCAATTTGCTAAAATGGCATGAGCAGACAATTAAACTTTGATACTCCCCACCTCTTTACAAAATACCATTTCATCTTAAACATACTCCCTAAATTCCACCCTCGGGGCTCTAGTTTTACACGAAGAGTCAGGAAACGGGGGTAACTCGGTAGTACAGCATTAACCTAGCACGTGGGACCCAAGTCACGCCTCCAGTACTGCAAAGCCATATGTAGTTGAACAAAATCTTAGACTCATTTTTGCTCATCAGCAAAACAACAAATTGGACAGGCAGAAATAAAAGAAGAATGTTGACAAATCATTTGAGGTTCTCTGAAAAGGGTCAGGTCCTTCATCTGGAAAATTCTGTGACAATGCTCCTTTATCCAAGTCATTATTTCAATGTATCACAATTTGATCTTGCAGACTGAGCAAAACCAGGGCAAAACCAAACAAGAGCACCTGCTGTTAGACATCAACCATGAGGCTTTCCAAATAATCTCCCAAGACTCCACGGAGATGCAATCTCACTGCATTGAAAGACAGATAGCCAAGCTATCCATCTATCTTGTACAGGAGCCACATGAAGCCTTGCTAGATGAAACCATTGCACATTAACTTGTTTTGTTTTTATGGAGACATGATTCGGTTGCCTTTAAAAGAAATTCCCCCTGTCCCCATTTGAATACTTTCTATTTAGAGGAAGTAAAGCCTGAGAAACAGGCAGTGTTTTCACCAAGGTGGTCAGTTAAGAAATCCTGATTACCTCATAACCCGAAGTTGCATTGCCTTGAGGGCCCATGTCCCATGAGCAGCACATATAAAATGTCATCTTAGGGGCAACTTGTGGCCCACAGGTGAAGACCCTCATGAGAACCTTTAATAGCAGTGATTAAATTGTAGAAAAGCCCAATTCGATAACCAAATAGATCTTCACACAAAAGAACAATTTCCCCCACTTATTTATGTATTTATTTAAATTAGCAGACAAAGTAAGGGTTCTCCTTCTGGTATTTTCATATATACTTGAATATTGTTGATCAGCTGCTCCACTACTTCCTTTTCCCATCTCTCTGCTATTCATCTCCATTTCTATGCGTCCTCCCCTAGAATTGTTCTTCGTGCTTTCATACCATCTATTCTGTTATCCCTGCCTACTTCCCCTCCCTCAAAGCAATGGTCTCTGACAGGTATGGCACGCCCTTCATTTTGGGCTTAGCAAGCTGAAGTGTGAACTTTGAAAACTGCAGCTGCTCTCTGCTCACGGTTTAAACGCACGAGTATGCTGTGGCTGATGTTGGAAGTGGGAGCGGCCACAGCTCACTGAAGCTCTGTAGAACTCATGTCGAGGGAGTGAGGTGGGAGCACGATTAACTGGGAGGAATCAAAGCCAGGAAATTGTGCTCCCAGAGCCTGTTCGCTTTTGTATGTGTCAACTAAACATCTTGAACTCTCCCTGTGGCTCTGTTTAATATGAGTATTTGAGCCTGCTAAATGACCTACTCTAGAAATGATAAGGATATAATAATTTCAAAAACTTGTTCCATTAACACCATACTAACTAAACAGACACAGAATTTCTGTTCAGTTTTAGAGGTCCGAATCATTCAGACTTTGGTTTTGAATTCTTCTGGTTACCTAGAGGGGAAAAAGTCCTCTGGCTGTGTATCCTTAGGCCCCTCGCAAAAGGATAGAGGTAAAGGCTCTCAGCTAGCTTTGTTGAGAGAGATGGAAAAAGGATAGGCCTAAGCATACAGAAGTCTTTGATGAACTTCCATGTGTAGAAACAAATTTCTAACTTGTGACCATCCTAATCTTCAGGTCAGACTAAAACAGGAAGGTTAAAAGGTAAGGCCGTTTGCCTTATATAGTCTCAGAATCAGAAGGCCTCATCATGGCTCTGCCTCAAACCATGTGTCCTCCTAGAGGGAGCCCCTTTGTGCTTTTCATCTCAGGGATGATTTTAGCAGGGAAGCAGGTCAAATAATGCAAATTTAAACATAAATATGCCTTTCTAGGAAGGACTGTAGCTTAGTGGTAAAGAACACACCAAGTATAAAAGGCTCTATTTTCCATTTCCAGTGTTGAAAAAAAGAAGAAAAATGAATGAATATACTTTTAGTAAAAATATACTGATTATTTAAGTTTGTTGATTATTAAGTTGTCACCCTAGTAGAGGGCTTTCTATATATTAATAACTGGAAATACAAAGTGATTAAAGGCAGAAAGCCACAAGCTTTAGGAGCTTAGAGTCCTGTGAAAGAGATTTAGAATTAACATGGGATTTCAAAATTATAAAGAGTTCCGTAAAAAAGTGTTATCCTTCATTTTTTCACATAGTTTTACTGCCACCATGTGTGGACATTACTGTCAGAGTCTTTACCTGAGTTCTGTCAGGAGATGTAAGGATAGCTCTTGACATTTTACCTAAAATGTTCATAAATATGTAATACAAATACAATCAGACCAAGTATACATAAAATAGAGCTTAAAAGCTTAAAATAACCCTATCAAATGAGTACTTCATTTTAGTTCCACTTTTCATTATTTTGAAATTCAGTTTCAATAGAGCATAGCAAATTGCCAGGATGTCCCAACAATTGCCCTTGCACTATAATGATAGTTTGTTGAAATTGGGCAAGGCTCTTTGTGACAGTAACAGAGAAACTTCCTTTTAGAAGCTAGTGGACAAAGGCAAAGAGGTAGTTCCATGAGGAAGCTGTAAGGCATGATGACAGCTTGGCTATTTGGGAGATGGCTGGTAATAGTTTAGAGGTGAGCCGAAGCACAGAAATGGTATCTTTTATAGTAAGGAGGAACAGAAAGGACCCAAGCAATCAAAGATAAAGCCCGTCTTTCAAACTTTACAAACTGATCATCCCGCCTCATTTTCAGGAAGTGGTGAGGAGATCATTTTCTTGAAAGTTCAGCATCAGCATGACTTGTGGCTTCTCTTTAGGGTTGTTTACCATTGCTGACTACACTGAAGACAGTGGTTAGGAAAAATTAAGGCCTGCTGTCTTGGTAGGACCTGTTCCATTGACTCACTAGTTTTTTCTTTGAATCAAATGTTCTTTGCATTAATGCATGTTAAGATAAAATGGTTATCTCTGAATGGACTCTGTAATACCTAATCCTATCTCTCCATTGTTATGATACTGCATTTAGTTTTTCTACGGCTTCGTGTCAAAGTTAGCAAGGGCATCAACATCTATTATTTCACAAATTTTATCACTGCTAATGATAGCGATAAAGATGGGCCTATGCAGAGGATATAGGGGGCCCAACAAAGCCATACTATTTCTCTTCAAATTTGTTATAATTCAGAAGTTAGTAATTTTTCCCCTCAATCCCTCCTTCAAGAAACTGGAAAAGAAGCTGTAACAAATGTAGATAGGTTTAATGATCTTATTTTCAAGGCATGACCAAACAATTATTAAAGAACAATTTTACAAGTACATAGCATGTTGATCTCTGTACAGGATGCTTGCCCTCTAGCTGGAGACTCAGGGTACATTAGATGCGAAGTTAGTTACACAATGTCGCAAAATAACATCAGATTCTAATGAAACATCTCTCAATGACTACATGTCTCCTAGGGAAGAACTTCAATTATCATCAATTATCTATCATACAGGGGAGAAAATTAGTTTACAGCTAAGTGGTAGGTCTGTGACTCACAATAGATACATATGAAGACAAAATTTCCTTTCAAAAATAATTCATGGCTGCTCTCAACTATATTAATTCTCATCATGTGATTCTTTATCTGGTTTTGGTTTTTAGAGACAGGGTTTCTCTGTAGTTTTGGAGCCTGTCCTGGAACTCGCTCTGTTGAACAGGCTGGTCTCAAACTCACAGAGATCCACTTGTCTCTGCTTCCTGAGTGCTGGGATTATTGGTGTGCATCACCACCGTCCAGACCATCCTGTGATTCTTAAGAGTCCAATCCAGTTTGCCACTCCAGGAAGGATGCTATTAGTTATCTACTCCTGTGCAACGGATTGTCCCAAATGCAATTGTTTTGAATAACCCTCATTTATAAGCTGGAAGTTGTATAAAGCAGAGGTTCAGCACCCTGTTTGACTTCTCTATTCACCGTTCTGTGAAAGTAAGATTAAGAACATGTTTGCTGGGGTGAGAGCAAATGAGTGTACCTAGAAACTGGCTTAAAATATTCTTCTGAAAGTCTGGACTTAGAGATAGAGTATGTTTCTAGCATGCACAGAGCCTTGGGTTCCACCTCAGCTCTCTAAAACAAAATAGAAAAACAACAAACCAAAAACCCCTTTCCAAGCTCCTTCTTAGCAAAATTCCATTCATTATAGTTTCAGGTCCCTGTCTCCTTGCTAGTAATCATCCCATGGTCACTTTTGGAGCCTACATGCCCCGCCACTTCAGCAACAGTACCTTAAATCCTTCTTGTATTTTTAATCTCTGACTTCCTCCACTTGGAACTTCTAGACCTAGATTTCAAGAGTTTATGTGATAGTGTTGGGTACCTGAGGGGAAAAAATCTCTCTCTTTAAGACAATTTTGGACTTTACATCTGCAGAATCCATTTTATCATTATCGTCTAACAAAATCACACACCCTAGTCACAGGTCTCATCCAAAGTCAAGGGAGAAGATTGCACAAGGTCATTACAAGTCTTCCAGAATTATGCCTATCAGAAGGACTCTTAAAAGCTGAAGGACTGTGGCAGTTAAGAAATGGGAGGCTATTTTCTTAAAACTATAAAGGAGTTGCCTCATCTGAATGACCCCACTGTTAAAGCACAGTGGTAGCGCTTTAATATGCCCTTTATGGGTTTCTTTCCATTCTAGTCTTTGTTCTCCTACCCTCACTTTCTTTGACCACTTTCCACTAAGGATCCCAAAACTTAAATTTAAGTCATATTTTTGAGGCACTTAGAATAATAATGATGGTGTCCTTGCATCTGATTTGATGGAAAGGGATGTGAACTTTAGAAAGCCAAAGTGAAATTTTTAATTTCTTTGTCTATAATGGAGATGAGAATACTTGCATTATTGCATTGAGTGATTAGTAAATAAGTAAATTACCTGGGTCCCACAAGATACTTGATAAAGCTTTTCTTCTTTATTTGGAAGCCTTATCATCTTCCTTACTAGTATTTTTGTGATTCAAAGAGTCACCTTTCATGTAACCTTCCTTCCTTTTAGGTGTGATGAACTGAGAAACAGTACAGCAGGTACAATTGTCCACCAATCATATCTTTCTACAAAGTCAGAATATTTTATTAAAAATAAGTAACCTCATTTAAATAATATACAAAATTTAGATCCATGTATTAACAATACCTAAGATTGTTTTAGAAGGTCACTGTCCTCTTTAAAGAACTTTAACTTTTTATGACAGTACTTTTAAACTGTGGTGCAAAGCAGCTAGAACAAGCCAATAACCAGATTTTGTGAGGATAAGTGTCTATTTCAACCACCAACAAGATTTCGCTTTCTCTGCTTTGAGCATTGACTTGACTCCAGATTCAAATCCATGCATTCTAACATATGGATATGGGCCAAATGCCCTGGACAACTTTCTGTTTTGAGTGTCAGGAGATTATATAAATTACTGCAATATTGATACAAAAATCTCTCCGATGATCTGGATTTAATCTCATCTCTGTCCATTATGGACTATATCACATAAGGCAGGATAATCAATCACCTTTGTTTCCTCAGCTGTTAGGTAGGTAATGGTCTCTCCTTAATAAAACTGACATAAGAGGAAGAATTAAGTAAGCCAATACATGTAAAAGGCTTAAAGAGTTCTTCCACAAGCTCTCAGTAACTGCTAGTTATTGTTGTCCCCATCAACATCATCATCATTATTTTTATTATTATTATGTGATGACAGACAGTGATTTTCCTTGTAATGTCTGTGACCTAGATGACCTCCTTCTATAGTGTATATTAGCAATTGGATTAAAGACCTACTCACTTGTTCTAGAACTGTTCACTCATTTTTGTCCCCACTGGACTCTTAGGAAACAAACAGTAGGCCAACTCTTTATGAAATCGTAGGCCCCCTTTAAATAAATTTATCATAACTAGGAATATATTGTGTCAAAATTTAAAACTTTATACAATGAGAAAGGTATTTGAGAGAGGGCTTCATGTCACTATGAGAACAGGAACTATATTACTTAAGCTTGCTGTTTGAACGGGGAGAGATGACTTACTAACTCCATCAGTTTTCTCATCAACCAAGTGGATGGAAATATGTCCTCGTAGAGCGGTTATGAGAATTACATGAGCTGATGCATGTAAAGCACCTGGGACATAGAAGGCTTTGACATGAACAATTTCCACCATTCTCTTTTCTCTTCATCCAAAGTGTTGCTCAACAAGAATTCGAAGACAACTGGATCGGAACCTCACTTTCCATAAAATGGTGGCATGGATGATAGCGCTTCACACTGGTAAGATTGAAAAGGCGTTTGAATTGCAAACCAATTGTAACAGAGGAGCCCTCTATTCTTGGATACACACGTGTATCCGACTCTACAAGTCCATCATGTCCGTTATATGGTGGTCAGATAAGTTCAGTTCAAATGCATTCAAACTCTATTTTCTGATGTTAGGATTTACACTTACAGTGTTTTTTTGAAAACCATACGATCTTCTTATATATATAAAATAACAATATGCCATAAAGTCTGCCCTCGTATTCTCACCATTTTCCATGATCTTAGTATGAAAAAATGTTTGTTAGTGGACACATAAAAATTTTTATTAATGCTACCGAATTACATTGCTACAAATGTAGACTTTGTGGATTTTTGCAGTAAATCTACAGAAATATGAGCTATAAATTGAAAACATCTTAAGGAACCCCTTATCACCTACATACCTTAGTGATTATTACTATTATCGCATATATGTATGCATACAATATGTTTTTATATGTAATGTATTGTATTATCACTGTTGTGGTAGGGGATGTGCCTAGAACTGTTACTATAGTCTCCATGAATTCACTTAAATATTTTATATGTCAGAAAATAGACACAAATAGTAATAAACAAAAAAGTCTTTAGTCTGCCTGTGAGGAATCTCTCTTACCTGATGAAAATGAGCTTACCTTAAAGGTGTTTAACTGGGTTTCTCTTCTATAAGATTGTGCAGGACGTTGAGTTGTGCTAAATGAAATGCTTCAAGAGAAATTAATGGTAATATTCTGTTGGAAAACAGTGTGCTATACCAGTAAGAATGCAGACACGGGTGCCACACAGCTTGGATTTGATCCCCAATTCAGCTGCTTTTTGGCTAGGTGACCTTGGGCAAGGTTTTACAGCCGTCTATGCCCCGTTTCCCTCATCTTTTAGGTGACCTGATACTGAATGTACTTAGCTCATTGGTTTCATATAAGGGTTGAGTAATGGTAAAGCCCTTCTAACAGTACTAGTCCCTAGGAAGTTCTAGGCAAATGATAATGCATAATGAATGCAGTTTTCTTTGTAACTTATGTTCAGACATTTATGCTGTTGACCATCAGCTCGTATTAATTCAATTATGTTTGTCACTGTACTCTGGAGGTGATTTATCAGGCATCACATGATTTGTTTTCTCACTTGAGCACAGATACATTAGGGAAAAAGAGAAGATGTGACTATATCAAATGTCTATCTTAGAAATTGGTTGAATCTTCAGAACTGTTAGTTCAACATTCATTTTACAAATGAGGGAAGTAATACCAGAGAGGCTGCACAATTTTTTCACAGTCACACAGGTGAAAAGAAGCTGGACTATTAGAACTGTCTTGCTTCAGTGGTTATTGGGACCCAGTTTTTGTTTACAGCATCCTGGACCACATCCCTTTGTTTCACTTGGGAGTCAGAGGCTGTGGCCAGAAACCTTGACTCCAATAATGTTTGCATCCCTCTCCTTTTCTTTGTTTCTCTTCTCTGCCCTCTTCAGCGATCCACACCATTGCACATCTGTTCAATGTGGAGTGGTGTGTGAATGCCAGAGTCAACAATTCTGACCCATATTCAGTAGCACTCTCTCAAATTGGTGACAAGGACAATGAAGAGTATCTCAATTTTGCTAGAGAAAAAATCAAGGTAAGCCTCCTCTTTTCTGATTCAAATGTTTTCTGGGCTATTAAAACTGAGAACAATGAAAATCTCTAATTTGTCTTTTAAAGTCAACAATGAAAGTTTGCCAATGGCTTAGAATGTAAGCCCCCTTGGTGGCATGTGCACAGACTACTCAGGTATTTCCTGAACCCTGGACTCTCCTGCAGAAATTTTGTATGCAGATCCTGTAGGAACTCACACTCACCCATGACTGTGCACAATAAAATAAAGAAGAGATTCATGTGCAATCAAAATTGGCTTTACTATTTGCCACAATGAAAGAGATTTCATGCCTTAAAGATGTCCAAGTGAATACCTGCAGAGGATGTTATAAGGGACTTGCTAGGCCACTTAGGCTTATATTAGATGATTTGAGGGAAGGCTTAAGAAAGCCAGTATTTGCTGGAAACAGAGGCAGAGACCCACACCAGAGCACTGAACTGAGCTCCTAAAGTCCAGTTAGAGAGTGGGAGGAGTGAGAATATGAACAAAGAGGTCAAGACCATGATGGATTCACCCACTGAAACAGTTTACCTGAGCTAATAGAAGCTCACCAACTTCAGCCAAACTGGGAAGAAACAAGCATAGGACGAAACTAGTCCCTCTGAATGTGGTTGACAGTTGCTTGGCTAGGGCAGACTGAGGGGCCACTGGCAGTGGCACCAGCATTTATCCCTACTGCATGTACTGGCTCTTTGGTGCCTAATATCTTTGAATGAATACCTTGCTCAGCCTGGATATAGTAGGGAGGGCTTTGAACCTTCTCTAAAGCAATGTGTCTTACCCTCTCCAAGGAGTGGATGGAGGTAGGGGGGTAAGTGGAGAGAATGGGAGGAGGGGAGAGAGTGGGAACTTGGATTGGTATGTATAATGAAGAAAAGATAGTTTCCTTTTTAGAAAATAAAAATAAAATAAAATAAAAAGAAAGCCAGTATTTGTATGAATCATATATGATCCAAAATTGGGGGTAGCTCTGGAACTACTTACTGACTTACTTATTTTTCTGGGAGGCAGAAAGAAAAGAACAGGGCTATCTGAAATAAGTAAAGAACCCACGTTTTGTCTAAACTCAGACACGATTTCAGAAAGGTCTTGTTTTTTAAGATTTATTTAATTACTTTTGTTTTTGTGGGCACCTGTGAACCCCCATGGTATCTATGGGTTCTCATCCCATGAGTTTCTTCCACGTAGAAAGGAGCTCCGGCCATTTTTATGAACCATGTGGTTTAGGAAGATAGTTAAGTTCCCCACTAAATTTTGAACACATTTTCTGAGGTTAGACAAACATCTACAAGACAAAAAAAACTTTAATTTTTCCAAAATGTTTACATTCAAACTGACATAAGAAAAACTGGAATGATTCATAAATGCTTGTTTTTGATACCGTGGGTAATTTTTCTTTCCATTGTGCATTGTGATGTATAAGGATGACAATTTTTTTAAAATTTTTATTCATTTTACATACCAACCACAGCCACAGTCCCCCTCCCCTCCCCTGCCCTTCCTCCCACTCCCTCTCCCCCACCGAACCCACCCCCATCCACTCCTCAAAAAGGATTAAGGCCTCCCATGGGGAGTCAACAAAGCCTGGCACATCAAGTTGATGCAAGACCAAGCTCCTCTCCCCTGCTTCAAGACTGAGCAAGGCAACCCATCATAGGGAATGGGCTCCAAAAAGTCAACCCATGTACCAGGGATAGATCCTAGTCCCACTGCCAGGGACCCCTCAAACAGACAAAGCTACACAACTGTCACTCACATGCAGAGGACTTAGTTCATGTCCCATGCAGGTCCCCAGCTGAGAGTCTAGAGTCCATGAACTCCCACTAGTTCGGGTAAACTATCTCTGTAGATTTCCCCATCATAATCTTGTCTGTCTCCCACCCTTGCCCATATAATACTCCTCACTCTCTTTGATTGAACTCCCCAAGCTCGGCCTGGTACTTGGCTGTGGATCTCTGCATCTGCTTCCATTAATTACTGGATGAAGACTCTGGGATGTCAGAGTATTCGCCAATCTGATTGCAGGAAAAGGTCACTTCAGGCACACTCTCCACTATTGCTGGGAGTCTTAGCTAGGGTCATCCTTGTGGATTCCTGGGAATTTCCCTAGCGCCTGGTTTCTCCCTAACCCCATAAAAGTTCCCTCTATCAAGATCTCTCTTTCATTGCTCTCCCACTCCAACCCTCCCCACCATCCTGTTCCCACATGTTCCTCCATCCTCTTCCCTCTACTGCCCCCCCCCAGTTTACCCAGGAGATCTTATCTATTTCCCCTTCCCAGGGTGATCTATGTGTCCCTCTTAGGGTTCTCCTTGTTACCTAGCTTCTCTGGAACCGTGGATTGTAATCTGGTTAAGGGATGACAATTTGACCATATTAGTTGAACTGACATTGTCATACTCTGTCCCAGTTTCCTTGGGTCACTTTTATTGGGTCTGAACTTCCCCCCACAGTATGTGCCTTCTCAATTCTTTCGCCTGTCTTCTCTTCTACGGACTGCCTTGAGGCCCCCCGTGTCTCTGCCCAAGGATGAGATCTGAAAGGATCTGCTTAGTTACTTCTCCCTGAGATGCCTTTGGCAAATAACTGATGAATGCAGGCCTTGAAGTATAGCTTCTTTCCCTTTAGTCAGTCCAAACTCTGAGGTATAGTTTACTCTCAGAGTGGTTTGTGCATGCCTGAGGGTACGACATTCTCTCAGCCTTATTAAATAGAATTCTCTGAGATGGGAGATAAAAACAACAAAGCAAAGCAAACAAACAAAATAGGGTCAGTCTCACAAGGGATAGCCTCAGCCTAACCCTGTGTATCTCTGTGTATCGTGGCCTGCTTTTGCCAACTGTTAAGAGATCTGAACATTTTACCATTTTATTTTCAGTTTCCTGAAATAGACAGAATGAGAGAACATCTCTAAGGTCAAGTTAAAGCTAGCCCTGTGAGATGTTGTCCGTGAGTTGCCCCTTGCCTGGCTTTCTCCTTTTCTCTGAGCTGTGCCTTTGCTGAGCGGCTTCTCTTGGAACACCTTGTTTCTAAGTCACTTGCCCATGAACTGTCATCTCAGGATCCAGCATGGTGAAGCCCAGCCTCAGATGGCATCTATTCTAAATTCATTAGCCAACTAAGCACTGTGACCTTTTCAAATCAAAGAGATAGAGAACATAAGACACTTTGAGGACAACTTTTACTAGGCCAGTTCTTTATAGTTGAACTCCATTAGAATCATAGAATGTAATTGTAATAGTTCTTATTTATCCATGACATCTCAACAAGGTTAACAGTTTAAATTTGGAAGCCTCAACACCATATCTCTCTGAGCGCTATGATGAGGCTAGCCAAAGGGACAGGAAATAAATTATACAACAGCTTTAATAGTGACACTCCTGCAATTATGAGCCTGCATGTTTCTATTTTCTAGAACCCTGAAGGAGGCCTCTACGTGGCCGTGACTCGGTTGGCTGGCATCACCGGAGTTGTCATCACACTGTGTCTCATATTAATTATCACATCCTCTACGAAAACCATCCGGAGGTCTTACTTTGAAGTATTCTGGTATACACACCATCTCTTTGTGATCTTCTTCATCGGCCTTGCCATCCATGGAGCTGAGTGAGTTTTTTACCTCCATTGCCAAAGGCTTTGGGTTCACTGTCTAGATGTATTATTGCCCAGTGACAGGCACAGTGACTTCCTTGCTTTTGTATGATCATCCTTTCTGCTGAGGGGATGTAATAGGACAGCAGAGGTCAGTCAAAAGAAACAACAACATCCTTGCTTTCTTGTTGTACCCATCTAATTTATAATGCAGCTACTTAAAATAAGCTTGAAACATATACCCAATATATAAAATAAACTGTCTATGTTTAGTTTCAAGGCTACTGTGTATGATTGTGTAGATTGCTTCTAAAGAGAAGCAAGGTAGTCTGCACTATGCTGGCCATACGTTATTGAAAGCATTGGTAGGTTCTTGACTGTCCACCACAGTGTTTCCTATGGGTAAATCACAAGTAGGTTAAGCAAAATCCCAAAGTAAAAGAGTTAGTGATTAATCAGTTGAAGAGGTTTTCTGTTGTCCAACTGGTTTTGATTTAAGCAAACAATCATTACTGGTTGCCTTCTGAGTATGAGGATCTATCTGCAGAACTGTGGAGGAATGCCCGCTAGAAAAACACGCCTTTCAACTTTTGAATATGATAAAAGTAATAACTTCTACCAAGCTCTATGTCAAGTGCTAAGAACTTGACATTCGATGTTTCTTTTAACTCCTCTAATGTATAGATTTGGAACCCCAAAGTAAAAATGGTAAAAATACATGTGCTGAACCACTCCCAAGTGGTATGTAGCCTACAGAACAGGTGTTCTAGAGTGGGCTGTGGTGAGCACTCCCATAAAGAAACACGGTGCTAGACTGTATGCTTGGGAAAATCTGCTTTAATATCAGGTTTCATTTTTCTACTCTTTTATACCACCTGCACAGAAGAGCCAAGCCCAGGGAAGTTCCATGATGGGTATAGAGTTCCAGGAACATAAGGGTGGGGGAAAGTCAATATGCAAAACTCAAGCCAAGTCAGCTAGGGGTGAGCAAGTCTTGAGAGTGAAAAGAGGAAGGATGAGAAGAAGCAACTGGGGCCACCTTCTATGTGCATTCTTAGCCTACTTCCCGATTTGAAACCCTCATAAACTCTTTCTAAGCACTGAGAAATCTGTGGGATGAACAATCTCCTGAGTCCCCTAAAGTAACAGTGTCTTAAGGTGAAACTCGCTCACAATCCAGCTATCTCAGAGAATCCTACAAAAGTGAGGCATTACTTCCTCTCTCTCCTTTACCAATCCCACCACTTCCTGTTTGGAGAGTGGCACAGAGAGCTGTCTTCCTTTGGATTAGACAGAGATGTATTTGCTTAGTCTCTATCTAAGTCACAGTTGCTATTTACACTGGTTAAGTGGTTGTTCGGGATCTCATGGCTAGGTAACGATTGAACTAGATTTGAAATTCTGATTTGCAGACTTTTGCTCCTATTATTTAGAGTACAAGGAGAAAAATCGTATTTTTCTATTATTTATTCCCCATGGGAACTAGAGAATAAAGATCTTTTGTAATTACTATTCCTCAGACTCCTGCTTTTCCCATGCCATGTCCATTGGTCACTAAATCCAATCTTTAAGGAGGAAATGTAAGGGTATACAACTCATTGTTAGAGTGCTTGCCTAGCATATATGAGGCCCTGGATTCCAAGGGTCTAAAACACTCAAACAGCTTACTGTCTCGTTAGTAAGTGATGAAGACTTACTTTTTTTTTAATTCATCAGACGAATTGTACGTGGACAGACTACAGATAGTTTGAATGAGCATGATATAAAATTCTGTGAAGACAAAATCTCAGAATGGGGAAAAATAAAGCAGTGCCCAGTACCCAAGTTCTCTGGAAACCCTCCTATGGTATGTATTTTTATTATTTCTTTTAAAGCGCTATTACTGGTAGGTTTAAGAAGCAGGTACAAATATTGTTATAGATACTTTACTATGTGAATTGGCTAGAACTTTTTCTTGAAAAACAAACTTTACATTGATCTGTTGTCAATGTCCTAGAATGAAGTTGGAAAGCAATGATTTTAAATTGCTTTTTGGGCTTAAGAGCCACCACTACCACCACCACCATCTCCTCCTCTTCTTCTGGCTATGAAGATCACAATAATATCAGTTAATGATTTTTCAGAGGTGCACTTAGGGATTCTATCCTGATATGAGTTGTATGGCTCAAATGATCCACCTATAAGGAGCTGTGGATCTCTTTGGTTACCGGGAAGTCTATATGGAATTCTATATGGCTTCAGAACTGTTAAGAAAACAGATGAATTAGCACATTGAGCTGCCTTTATTCATCAGAGGATCCTATCTATCAGGATGACAAAGGTTCCACAGCCAAAATCATACAAACACCAAAGGCAGTCACCTTGTGAAAGAGGAGAGGCAAGGCAAGGGCTAACGGGGAAACAAGGTGAAACTCTTGCTTTCTCCCATAGAGAGTTCTTCTGAACTCCACTCTGGGTGGTCTTCGATATCTCTGCCCCATAAAGCAAGCTTTATAATCTTCATGTTATCTTTCTTTCCGTTGGTAGACATTATAATCTGTTGGTTGCTGTGCTAGCCACTGTTGTAAAATGAAACAAAAGTCAACATTTGTCTCAGGCTTCTGACTAGTGCTCTAACTCTTTTGTATAACTAGTATTATAACTCTCCTGCATTGTATAACATAAAGACAAATCTATCCCATTTTCTCCTGTTGGCATGGGAATATTCTTTTACTATGCCCATCACTCTAAAGCAGCTTAATGTTTTTGAGTATCCTTGTTCATAAATGAAATCAAGCTGACTCAGCAGTGACTTGCCCCTACTATATTCAGCCATTAATAGAAAGCGTACAAAACAAACCTTATTTTTAGTTAGTTTATAGGCTATGGAAGGCACAGTTCCTTGATGACAGCTAGAGTGAGTTCTACTATCTTTGCAGGCAACAGTCACAAAATTACTTCTAGGTTTCTGAGGCTATCAAAGGAAATGCCCAAGTATAGTGCCATTAAATGTAACTCTATGGTATCAACCAGGAAATAGATGGGAGACTTTTAAATATCCATCTTATAAAGATGAGGTAGACCAAAAGAATACTCCATACCTCTGTTACAGATATTCTTCACTTTTGAATAGTGGTGTGAAGAATCTGAGTACTTTTAATTTTTCCAACAATATAATGTCAAAAATATAGTTTATTTCAGCTTATAACTCTCAGGTCACACTCCATCACTGAAGAAGTGAAGGCAAGAACACAAGGCAGGAACTAATTAATGCAGAGGCCATGGAAGGGTACTGCTTACTGGCTTGCTTTTACTGGCTTGCTTCTCCTGGCTTGCTCGGTCTGCTTTCTTACAGAGACCCGGGCCACCAGCCCAAGTGTTACACTGCCTACAATGAGCTGGGCCCTCTCTCATCAATCAGCAATCAAGGAAATGCCCTACAGACTTGGAAATCTGGATGGAAGCATTTTCTCAATTGAGATTCCTCTCCCAAGATAACTCTAGCTTGTGTCAAGTTGACAAGAAAAACAATAACAAAACCAACCAGAATACATGAGGAACATGGCTCTTATTTTCTGCTTCAGATTCCATTCTAGAAAATTAAATTTTAGATATTTCTAATTTTTTGGTACTTCAAATATTAGATTAGGAATCCAACTGGTAGAACTGTTGGGCCTAAATGTTGATTTGGAGCCTAAAAATCTATGAAGCAATTTCCATATTCTAATCAGAGACTTAGATAGAAGCTTTAGAATCTTCATGTGTGTCCCTTCAGCAAAAGTACCGCATAGCTCCTAGAGTTTGCCATAATGCTGAGGAAGACAGCTGAAGTCTTGCACAAAATTTGTCATCTTGAAAAAGATTAATTGGAGACTCAATGGCTGGGAGAAAACAATTGCAACGTTGCATTAAAAAAAATCTCGTGTTGCTGAAGAGTCAGGTTCACTCTGGGACCATCTGTCCTCTGTTGTAGGCTAGTCCAACTTTGGTTGTAACACTGAGAGGAAAGCTCATTCTTGTAGGAAATTCTTCTTTGGAAAGCCTCACACCACAGCTACAGATCATACAACATATAACCCCAACGTCTGTTTTACTGACTTTACACTTTATCTTAACATTTGATAGTTTAATATATTATGTTTTATTTTTTAAAAAAACTGCTCATCAGTAGTAAATACTTAAACAAGCTTACAGAGGTTAGCCTGGCTTGTAAAATGATTTCTTCTTCTTAATATTTAACTAGCTGTCACCACTCCCCTTAACACATCTCATTTTGTATTTGATGCAATTACAGACTTGGAAATGGATAGTGGGTCCCATGTTCCTGTATCTCTGTGAGAGGCTGGTCCGGTTTTGGCGATCACAACAGAAGGTGGTCATCACCAAGGTATTCACTCATGTCGGAATTCTTAGTAGCTAAGTATCGCATGGGCATGTCTCCTCATATTCTCTACATTGATGTTCAAAAAGATCTCTTTGCCATGTTATTTTTATTAAACTGAAAACAGAAACCCTACAGTTTAATTGAATGAATTTAACTTAATGATGAAATGAATTGGCCTTTAAGTGGGGACACTATAACGTATCACTTTTTATGATACCTGCCTCCACACACACATGTATTAGTGAGACAAAAACTTTCAGGTACTAAAAACAGCAAGAAGCATATAAAGGAGGTTGAAAGACCTTTATAGTTCCTTTTTCTATTCTTTATAAGTAATCACAGTGTATTAATGCTGCAGTGTTCAATATATCAAGTGGATTAAGACATAATTTTTGCCTTGCACTTGGTCTCCAGGCTCCAAGTCTGGAGTGCTTTTTCTCTGTTTTCCTATGTTTTGTTTTTCCTTATGAAATAAAGAGAGAGATATACAATTAGATAGACTCTATCAGATAGATAGATGATAGATAGATAGATAGATAGATAGATAGATAGATAGATAGATAGATAGGAAAGTTCCTTGTTACAGTAAATACCCAACAAGATTGTTTTGTCAAATAAAATTTAATTATGATCAATTCATTTCAAAAAGGATTTACAAAAAGCCTATTGTAGGTTATGTTTTGAAAGACACAAAAATTCCTTCTGTCTTCCTTCTAACTTATTTCAGTTGGTACCTATGGAGAGTCATAGTAGAGCTAGTCCTGCTGGCATTGAGAGTTTTGCAATGTAGGAACATGCAACGGCTCTCCTTTTATGTTATGTATATTGTATTATTTTTAAAAGTGTAGCAATTGACAAAGATGCCTGCCACAATTTTTTTCCATTCATAAATAAGAAATGACCAAACCAGACAAATATTTCTCCTTAATGTATTTCTAGGGTAAATTTGTTATCTTGTGAAGAAAATAAACGTTCACTTTCTTCTCATGAAATACAAGAAACAGGGGTTATCTAAAAATATTAATGAGAGTGCTGTCTACTAAAATGTCTTTTGTTAACGTCTCCTTGTGCGTATAATAATAAAACTGCAACATGAAAGAACTGTTTTTACTACACAAAATTACAACATGGTAAACAATTTTCAACATAATTTTCTCTATTCAAAATGATGCTTTCCAATTCTGTATTTCAGAGCAGAGGAAGTTGTTTGCAGCCTTGTTGTATAAGATACTCTTAAATCCCAAGTTTTGAAAATGTTTTACAATGTTTTGGTGGTTCTACGGGTTAAACTCAGGCATCACATATGCTAAGCATGTACTTTGGCACTTGGCTGCAGCCTTAATAGTAACTTTTATTAGTAGCAGTCCCCACATTTCTGAAGTTTCTCATGGACAGAAAAGCTCAGCAATATCAGTGAGCTCGGAAAAGCTGTTTCCATTCTCTAGAACTTTCCCTTCTTTGATGTCCTTTGGGTTGTCTGGACTTGTACCTCTGAAATTCTTCTAGGTATGGTAGGTGTCTTCGAGCAGTACATTACCTTTCCATTTGGTTTTAAGTTTGACTTCATTTTCAGTTAGCTCATAATTGTATATCTTTATAAGCTACAATGTAGTGTTCCCCTGTGCTATACCTGTGTAACCAAGTAAAGCAGCAGCACAGCTTTCAAGTCAAACATACATGATTTCGCTGTTATAAAAATGCCCAGTCTCCCAGAAGTCTTGACATATGCAACCTACCATTCAGCACCAGAACACCACAACCTAGTCATTCTACCTGACTGTAAGTCAGTACCTATGAACTCCCATGCCTCCTGCCACCCTGCTCCCCTTATCCTTTGCCGCCCACCCTCTTACACTCAATTTCTATGCGCTGAACTCTCTCGCATTCATCGTATGAGTGAGGTTATGCTGCATTCGTGCCTGGCTTATTTCACTTACGTCATTCAGGTTCGTGTTGCACATGGCCAGATGCCACCCTTTTAAAGCTTTTAATAGCCATCTACTGTGAAAATGCGGCACATTTTCTTTATCCAGTCATTGTTGCCACAGTTAGGTTGATTCCAGAGCATTGCTGTAGTGCTGAAATAGACCTGCAAGTGACAATATCCTTTTGACAAGAAAGAGGATCTACTTTCTGTTTCCCTTATTCTGTTCTGTTTTAGAGTTAGCTATCTATTTACTAGATTTGGATAATTCAGATAGACCTTAAATGGACTGTTGTGTTTATGGAGAATAAATATAGTGCCTGACTTGGGGAGAGATGGATGGCATTCTCTCTGGGAGGAGAAGTGCAGAAGCAGGGCACGTTAAGGTGTGATTCAGTACAAGAACAGACAGTATGGTTAACTTCATTTGGGAGCTGTTGTAATATATCTAGTTAGTGAAAACTCTACGTTCTGTCTATCTGCCAACGCCCTCTCTCATGACCAGGGAAGACAGAAAGAATGAACTAGAAACTTTTCTTTCTATTTTTTGTGTCTTTTTTAGCATCTGAGAGAGAGAAAAATCACAACAGATGGATAGTTTTCATTTCCTGCTAGAGACTGTGAAACAGAAATGTATGTAAAAGACTTATTAGGAGTGTGTTCTCAGGGGCTATATTCATAATGAAAGTTAAACCAGATGTGGTAGCACGTTCACATGATCCCAGTAATCAGGAAGTTGAAGAAGGAGAGCCTGAACTCAAGGGCAGTTTGGGCTACATCACGAGTTACAAGCTACCCTGGGCTACATACAGAAACCATATCTCAAAACAAACAAGAGAAAAACAGTTAAAACATTTAGAAAGGTAAAATGAGGAAGAGAGAGGAGTTGACCTGGTGCCCACTGTGGTTACAGCTGCAATGTCGGCTGATCCTACAAGGGAGAGCTGGAGCTGTCTCAGACTGAAGAGAGAAAACTAGGACTTTGTGCCCATCCTTCAGTCCACCCTTAGCCAAAGGCTATAATTGAGGACAAATGCCAAATGACAGATATATCTGCTTCTGTGTTGGTATTTTCAAAAGAAGCACAGGTAGGGCATCTTAATTATTTTATCCATGTGAATCCTAAAAGTGCAAATGTTTTGGTGACACGTAATTTTCGGGGTCATGTTTTATTCCATAGGTGGTCACTCACCCTTTCAAAACCATTGAGCTTCAGATGAAGAAGAAAGGATTCAAGATGGAGGTGGGACAGTACATTTTTGTCAAGTGTCCTAAGGTGTCCAAGCTGGAATGGCACCCATTCACCCTGACCTCTGCGCCTGAGGAAGACTTTTTTAGCATTCATATCCGTATTGTGGGAGACTGGACAGAAGGGCTGTTCAATGCTTGTGGCTGTGATAAGCAAGAGTTCCAAGATGCCTGGAAACTACCTAAGTGAGTACAGAACACATGGAAAACGTGCATGAGTTTAGGAGAAATGGTGCTAAATAGTTGTGATTCTCCATCTCACCACCTGATCTTCTGAGTGACAAAGCACATTGGTTCAAAGAATATAGTGTATGTCTGTTTACCATTGCATGTGGTATGTTTATGCATATGTTTAGATATCTTAGGTAAACTAGAAAGCATTGATATCAAGTATTAGTAATAACCTCAACTTTCTTTAAATATGTAAGGGTCAAGGCCAAGTTATGTTAACTTTTTCTGACAAACAAAAATTATATCAGAGATACTCTTAAATTTTAAATGATGTCATTTGTTTGAAAGTATTATTTGTTTTGCATCCTTCTCTCCACTTGTCTCACACAGTACTAGGGACACTGTAGACACTAAAGAAAGGCTTTTCAAGTTATTTCCTGAATAAACAAATGGAAAGTGATCCTATCAACTCAACACTATGTTATTATGTAAAACATTCTTATCTTAATATGTAATGCAATTAGGAATTTCAAATTTGGATTGCCCTGCCAGGCATGGGGCCCATGCCTATAATTCCAGTACTTGGGAAGTGGAAGCAGGGGGATCAGGAGTTCAAGGTTCTCCCTGATAACACAGAAACTTTTGAGGCCAGCCTGGGCTGCTTGAGATTGGTTTTAAAAAAACAAAACAAACAAACAAATGAAGAAGCAAAAAACCCAAGGGGCTTCCTATATGGCTTGATGAGTAATAGAGCTTGCTGTGCAGACCAGATGTCCTGAGTGTCCATTCCCTGTCCTCCTGGATTATATGGTTGAAGAAGAGAAACTCCTGAAAGTTTCTCATGTGTACTTCGGCAAATGTGCACACACACACACACAGACACACACACACACCATCATCATCATCATCATCATAATAATAATAATAATAGCAAAAATCAGATATACTTCTCCATAACAAGAGACAAAAGTGAGCTGGAGAGATGGCTCAGCCATTAAGAGTACTGGCTGTGCTTCCAGAAGACCTGGGTTTGATTCTAAGCACTCAAAACTATTTAACTCCAGTTACAGGGGACTCACGATCACTATCTGTTGAGATAGGGAGCTGCGGGCTGCGTCCCTGGCACCTAGCCGCCCGCATGGCTAGCTTATGCCCCGAAATAATTACATGGAAACTGTATTCTTTTAAACACTGCCTAGCCCATTAGTTTCAGCCTCTTATTGGCTAGCTCTTACATATTGACCTAACCCATTTCTAATAATCTGTGTAGCCCACGAGCTGGCTTACCAGGAATGATCTTAACCTGTGTCTGCCTGGAGACACATGGAGAATCATGGTGACTCCTTGACTCAGCTTCTTTCTCCCAGCATTCTGTTCTGTTTACTCCGCCTACCTAATTTTATGTCCTATTTAAGGGCCAAGGCAGTCTCTTTATTTAGTCAATGAAATTAACACAAAACAGAAGACTCTCCCCCATCATTTCCCTTTTCTGTTTAAACAAAAAAGAAAGGCTTTCACTTTAACATAGTAAGATTACATATAACAAAACAGATATTAAGCAAGAATTACAGTTATAATATTTATATCTATTTTATCTTTTATCATAATTAAGGAAAACTATAACTATAACTAACCATTCTTCAACTCCATCAAAGACTCCAGAAGGATATAATATTACCTAAGCAAACAAGAAATCCAAAGCTCTAGAAATGGCAGAGACATCTCGCTGCCTGTACAGTCACCCAAAGTTCCTCTGTACCATTGGGGCATCCATCTTTAGCCTTCAGGCCCATCGTATCCAGCAGATATTTCCATGAAGCAGGAAATTTCAAAGACAGTTCAGTCACTATCTGCTGTGTCCTGCAGAATGTCTCACAGACTCTTTCATGAGTCATGAACCCCAAAAGACCATCTCACCTTTAGGCAAGTTCAGCAGTCCTCTCTCTGCGGGTTCTTTGTGTCCATTTTATGCAACAGTCCAGGCAAGAGCAGTTTCTTGCCCAAATGGCTATCAAACTCCATAAGGAGCCTCTTCGATGCCCATCTTCTTCTTGAAGTAGATTGGTGCCGCCAGGAGCAGACATGTCTCATTGTCATGAAAAGTCCTAAGTTATTAAAATATTTTAAATGCCATATTCTGCAGCCTTTGAGAGATATGAAGAATGCCTATCTGAAATATATCTCTATATATCTAGAAAATCTAAGTAACATAACTACAAACTTGACTATTATTTATGATTATCCATCAACAACCTATATTTCCTAATTATACATTACATTTTAAAAATGAACTACACAATCACAATACCTAATCAAGATCAGAAATACATATAACAAAATTGACCTTAAAATCCATACCAATGCAAATTATTCATACCTATATCATTTCGCCCTTTAAATGTAAAAGAACATTTATAAACAATATTTTGGGAACATGGCCGCAGTTTTTTTCTCTCCAAACTGCTTCCTGCTGAATGGGGTGCTGTCAATCAGATCATTTAGAGTGTAACCTGTGTGCCAGGTTTATCTCAGTTGGCAGTTCAGTGAAGTAATTTTTTGAGGGTGTTCACAGCAACTTTTCTGGAGGTCGTGGTCTATCATACCATATCAGGATAGAATCAATCCACAGGGTCTGGTCCTCTGTGAAAACAAATGAAGACCCTCTCCAAAGCATCATATCCTTAGACCCAAATTTTGAAATCATAATACCCTTATATCCATTCTGGTTTAGCTTGGCAGCCCATGTAATGAAATGTCTCTCTGTACTTAGCTCCTTCACAGTCAAAAATTTTAAAGAAAACAGAATGTACATAATCCAGACTCTCTGTGAATTTTCCATTTTTATGTGGCTTATTTTTCTTTATTTCTTTTAATCTCTTAACTATCTGTACTCTGTCTCTTTAAAGACTTTACCCTTTTTTTTAAGACATTAACTTTATTCTTTATATTCTTTTTCTTCTCTCTCTCAAGCCTACATACATTCATCCAACAGTGTCTGAATCTGTTTTATTGTGAATCTGTAATTTTTTTTTTTTTACTATCCAGGAGCACTTTGTTTTGCGCCTTTAAATCACTAAGCGCTTAAGAATCTAAGCTGTGACAATTCCTAGGTCAAAAACAGGTACTGCCTGCTGGCCCCGCCCAGTCCAACATGGCGGAGCCGCTCATGCCTCTGAGCCACAGCACACAATGACTTCCTTTTATGTACACAGTGAGTCTAGTTGCCATCAAACAAATCGTAGCACTTTACTCCAAATGCTCCATTCAAAAGCTCTGTCTCCTGCAGGAGCCAGACAGAGATTGCAATGGTGGTACAGCCCAGAAAGCCGGCATTTTTAAAAAGCCAGTTTTTTTTCCTGCTGCTGAGTCAGGAAAATTTCAAAATGGAGGATGTACCATTTTGTGCTAGCTCTGGGGCCACCAGGTAGGAGTGGCACTCAGCACTTTAATTCTGAGACTGAGCGTGCAGCACAGAAATTCTTTTCATCCAAGTTACAGCCAAATCTGACACGCAGAGCACTGCACAGTCTGAAAACACGTCTCTGTATGGCGGCAGGAATCCACCATGCTCTTCTGCCTGCCTAAGCCTGATTCTGCAGTCTGCCCAGGTGCAGGCGGGGAGCGCTGAGCCATGCCACTGTCTCAGAGCACTCTCCTTCCGATCCCAAGCAGGAACACAAACATCCAGTCCCATAAAATCCATTGAAATGCTTTAAAGCCAGAATTCACGCTGGCAGCACAGCCCCAGGAAGCTGCGCTTTAAAATGACGCAGCGTTTTTTCTGCTGGTGATGCCAAATCAAGAAATCTCTCTACAGCACGCCACCAACTAACAGCCAAAAGCTGTGTTAAACTCTGTTTTTTTTCTCTGATTAAAATTAAGCTCTCTCAGGTTTTACGTGGAGTTCATTACCACTCTGGGCGCCACTCTGTTGAAATAGGAGTGGTGGGCTGCATCCCCGGCACCCGGCTGTCCCCGAAATAATTACATGGAAACTGTATTCTTTTAAACACTGCCTGGCCCATTAGTTCCAGCCTCTTATTGGCTAGCTCTTACATATTGACCTAACCCATTTCTAATAATCTGTGTAGCCCACGAGCTGGCTTACCAGGAATGATCTTAACCTGTGTCTGCCTGGAGACACATGGAGAATCATGGTGACTCCTTGACTCAGCTTCTTTCTCCCAGCATTCTGTTCTGTTTACTCCGCCTACCTAATTTTGTGTCCTATTAAAGGGCCAAGGCAGTCTCTTTATTTAACCAATGAAATTAACACAAAACAGAAGACTCTCCCCCATCAACTATCCTTTTTCTAGCCTCTATGAGTACCACATATGCACCTGGTTCACAGACATTCATGCAGGCAAGCATCCATACACAATGAAAATAAATTTAAAGGTAGGTGTGTGTGTGTGTGTGTGTGTGTGTGTGTGTTGGGTGGAGAGAGAAAGAAGAGAAAAAATGGGGAAAAGCTCATGGTAAGCTAGTAAAGGTTTTCAGTTAGATAATCATTTATAGTCTTACTTTCAGCCCCAGTGGTGGCATTAAATGACTTACAGGAAAGCCATTTTATAGAGACTCCCCATACATACACTATCTCAGCAGATTCAGCATAGCACACATGTCCAACAACAGCATGTATTCTACTTCCTGTGCAGATTAAGGAACACCTACAACTATCCCTTTCCCTTTCCGTTCAGGATAGCAGTTGATGGGCCCTTTGGCACAGCCAGTGAAGATGTGTTCAGCTATGAAGTGGTGATGCTAGTGGGAGCGGGGATCGGAGTCACGCCTTTTGCCTCCATTCTCAAGTCTGTCTGGTACAAATATTGCAATAATGCCACAAATCTGAGGCTCAAAAAGGTAAGTTCCTCTTATTCTCTGGAGGGCCTAGATTAGATCCCATGCTGAAATGCAAGGCTTTCAGAGATCAGGGCAAGTGGGGGAAGGTTTGAGTGACTGCAGAGAGGCAGACTTCTCCTCAGAGGATTGTCAGATAAATTCATGTGCTTGCATATAAACAGACCAGTTAGCAAAAGTAACATGCTGTATTTGTTTAGCAGTATTATAAATTCAACAAACTTGAGAAAACATTTTTTCTGTTTTTAATTTTTTCTATTTTTTAATGACTGAGCCATATCTCTAGCCCCATCCTACCTTATATAATATTAGATTATATAATGATACTGACTCTATTTTCAGCTTTTCAATACTGCTGTTTAGCAGAATAAGGTGGGAGTCGTGGAACTTTTTACTTGCCTGTGGATGTCTCTTGGGGATAAATTCCTAGGGGATTGTTCCATGTCAATTACTTGATGAAAGACGTCTTGGTAAATCTCAGATTATTCTAGTAACTGTTAAGATTGGTTCTAGTAGGGACATTGAGGTTAGCTTCATATTTCATTCTTTTATCTTACTTTTTTTCTATGTGACAAAGGTATGAGTAAAACTAATTTTTCCCCCTAGGAACTTGGTCGGGGGGTTGGCAGTCCCAGGCAGGGAAGTCCTATAGTAGCCACTGTGTTGATTTCTTTGGTCATTTTCAGAGCAGATACATAGGAAGCCAGGAACTCTGGGAGAGAAGTAGCATCTGACACAGGGAAGCTAGAGAACCACAAGATGGGGATTAGCTATGTATTAACTAAACCATCAATTTATTGATTTACTTTTAAATATTTATTTTAATTAATGTGTGTGCTCATCTGTGTGTGATATATAGAGGTGCTGCTAGAGGCTAGAAGAGTGCAGATGCCCTTGAGAAACAGTACCAGGCAGTTGTGAGCCACTTGACATGGGTGATGGGAACAGAATTTCATCCCCTGGAAGAGCAGAAAGCACTCTTACTCACTGAACCAACTTGCCAGTAGCTTCCAAATGCTACTTCCTGATCTTTGTGCTGGAAGGACAAAGAAGGTTTGTGTAACAAGTCCACAGTGTGGTAATACACATCTGTAACCCCAGCACTTGAGAGGCAGAAACAGGAGGATGCCGAGTTTGGAACCAGCTCTATATTAAAGAGCCTGTCTTGAAACAATGACAAATACCATCAGATTTCTGAAACCCTGTTTCTAGGCCTTGTGGGCATCATGAAAAGGTTGAGAGCATTAGAAACCCATTCTTTGAAGGTGATAAAGACTACCCCTTATATAATCCGATCTGTGTCCCCTCCTTCTCCAGATCTACTTCTACTGGCTGTGCAGGGACACACATGCCTTTGAGTGGTTTGCAGACCTGCTGCAGCTGCTGGAGACCCAAATGCAGGAAAGGAATAACGCCGACTTCCTCAGCTACAACATCTACCTTACTGGCTGGGATGATGCTCAGGTGAGGACAAGGAGACAGCTCTCAGGCTTTCTTAGCATGCCCAGAGCTTGCTGGCTTCTTTTTACCTATTGGTATGTTCTGTGCACGGCATTTTTCCCCAGGGACAGCTAATGGATTCAAGTGACCCAGCTTGCTCACACTCACTCAGTAGCGCCGTCACAATATTTAAACCATTGAGACTTGATTCCAAACTAAGGGGCCTGTGCTGACATTAGAACACTGTTCCCACCAAGGAGCAGGAATCTCAAAACACAAAATGGAAATGAGAAGAAAAGTCTATCCTTGTCTTGTACATTAATTTATGTTATACATGTTTTATGCTATATTCAATAAATTTATATGCAGTCAGCTCTCCGTCTATCTGAGGTTCTGCTCTGTATATATCATTAACCTAATCAAAATATTTGGGATAAAAGTAATCATACTGAACATATACTGTCTTTTTCTTGTAATTGCTCTCAAGTACAGTATAAGAACTAGTTACATAGGATTTACGTTGTCGCAAGTGTCATGAGTATCTAGATATGATTTAAAGTATGTAAGAGACGTGAACATTTATGGATTTCGGGTCATACAACTAATGCTTTGCAGAGTCTGAATTCTGTTCCAGGCATTTGTTGTTGTTGTTGTTTTGTTTGTTTGTTTTTTTTTTTTTTGAGACAGGGTTTTTTTCTGCCTAACAGTCCTTGCTGTCTTGGAACTCACTTTGTACACCAAACTGGCCTCAAACTCACAGAGATCTGCTTGCCTCTGTCTCCAGAATGCTGGGACTAAGGGTGTCTGCCCCCACCGTCCAGTCCCCAGGCATTGTTTTTAGTGCTTGTGTGGATTGTCTAATTTTATTTGTCAAATTTATTGTCTCATTAGAGTCAAAAGCTTAGAACTGAGTAGGTTATTTGCTTAAAGGCATCCAACAAGTAAATGGCTGCCTGACTGCTCCGGAACCTGCAGTCAGCAACTCTCAGCAATTTGTTGTTTTATTAATAACAAATTAAATAAAAAACAAATTAAATAAATTAAACAAATTAAATAAAACTACCTATATAATGGAGAACAATTTGGATATATATTATATATGGATGTGTGATGAAAAATATTTGGAGACTACTAAAATAAAATAAAATAAGTTAGTTGTCTTCAACTGAATGCAATATATCCTCCCTCACAGAACACTTAGCAATATAAACATCTTATGGTTGACAATGTTAAGAAATTCTGTATGAAGCCTCATTAGGGCCTATAATGATTAGTTTTAAATGTCAACCTGGGAGGAGAATCTCAATTGATTGAGTAAATATTTAGATCAAATTGGCCTAGGAGCATATCTGTGGGGGATTGTCTTAGTTGCTAATTGATGTGGAAAGATGCGGGCCATTGCCAGTGGCACCATTCCCTGGGCAGGAAGTCCTGAACTGTACAGGACTGGAGAAAACTGCATAGAAGCAGAAAGCAAGCAGCATGCGTGTATGTATTTCTTTCTGCTCTTGACTGTAATATGACTAGCTGTTTCCAGTTCCTTCCACCTTGCCTTCTCCACAATGGTGAACTGTAATCTGGAATTGTGAACCAAATAAACCCTTTCTCTCCTAAGTAGATTTTATCAAACTTTATGATGTCAACATGAAAGGAAACTAGGTCAGGTTCCCTGGAGTATACAGTTTGCTTTTCTTAGAAGGCAATACAATCCTTGAAGGCAAAAACAGAACTTTTGAGTCAATCAAGGAGGAAATAGATAACTTTAGTATTATTTGGTTTAACCTTGCAACCAGCTAAAACTTGCTCTATGTGACCTTGAGGTCAGGGTGTGTCAAAGACTGGAAGGAATAAGTTTACCTCTTAGCTTTGTTAGCTTAGGACCAGGACAGAAAGGTTCACTGTGTTCCTGTCATTGGTGTCCCTTTGGCTCCATAGCCGTTCAGAGTCCTGGCCATTGGTTCATCTTGAGCCCTGCCATGACTCACAAACGTCTGTGGCTCTAGATCACTTACTGAAAGACTGGGGCTGATTTCTTTTTGACCCGACAATGGGAGATCAGCACTTGAAAATTAATTACAAGCAGCTGGGAGATTTCCTGTCATAGCATTTGAAATTCATCTCTTTTCAACTTTTCTACTACCCGCCTACACTAACTGGGCCAGCAGTGAAGGTCTGTAGGCACCTGGGGCTTTTGTAATGCATCAAGGCCACGTTTCATCCGGGGCACAGTTATTCTTCTCATTATGTTATATCATCTTTATATTCTATTTCCTTTCTCGTTTACTTTCAAGTTTAGGTTGGCCTTATTTGGATTGCAAAAGAGGATTTTTCACTTTAATGCAGGGGGTGTTTTGCTTCAAATGTTGTCTCTTTTACACCCAAACTTACAAAGCTTTTTACAAAGGCACCTTCTGTAAAAGGAGTTACTGACCATTGATTATACCATTGTCTCATAAAGCACTGACTTATTGATATCCATAAGTCTAGCATTGAATCTTGATTGCAGATGGGTATAGAGGACCCTTTCATTCCCTTTCTTCACCCCTTATCATCATAACCTGTTTGTGTGTGTGTGCGCGCGTGCGTGTTTGTGTATGTGATGAGTGGTAAGAGCTTGTTTTGTAAAATGTGTGTTATACCATATTTTTCTGTTTTTTTTTCTGAATATATGTCCTTTGTAACAGGCTAATCACTTTGCTGTACACCACGATGAGGAGAAAGATGTAATCACAGGCCTAAAACAAAAGACTCAGTATGGACGACCCAACTGGGATAATGAATTCAAGACAATTGCAAGTCAACACCCTAAGTAAGCAGTGTGGTCTTGAAACTTGTGGTCTGCCAGAAAGCAGCAGCTCTGAGCACTGACTGTCCTTTATAGTCTAAAAGTTAGCATTAACATTTCCATAATACTGTAATGGGGTTGAGTTCTTCTCCAACAGATGTCTGATATCTCTGACTTTAAGAAACAATCTTTAAATCATAGCAAAATTATGTGGAGAGTAATCCTCTCAACGTCCTAATCCAAGCTGCACCATAGAATTTCTCTAGTTTAGTTGCCCAAATTTCCCTAGTGTATATGTTTAAGTAGTGAGGACTGCTTATGCTTATTATTAAGAATATTATACTTTCACTTTCAGTTCAAGTGTCTGAGTCAAATCAGAAGTTGACAGATGACACAAGTTTCTTTCTGGTGTCACTACAGTTTTATCAATCATGAAACCTTGAGGAAATTCCCTTGTCTCCTAGAACACGTGAAAAACTCATGAGCTTGCCATAAATATATCTTTTTGAATAGATGTGGCAAACACTTTGACTTGCCATGGCAACATCATCTACAAATGTGTTGTGCTGCATGCACAGCTGTTTTGATACACATGTGGCCCATTGGCCCCAGGTTTGGTACACCTGCTTTATTTGGACCATGCTTTCCGCTCTTTGAATGGCAAATATATCCCTTGCTATGTTTTTACATACAGGCTCTGATTTATTAGGTGTGAAATGGGCCTAGGAACCTGCATTATTAAAAAAAAAACATGGTGCTTTTAAAAAAAAAATGGCGTGAGACCACATTTTGAAAAGCAAGGATTTCAACTATAAAACTTAAAGGGATGAAGCTGCTGTCAGAGTTGGGGTACCCAATGAGGGTTTGTTACTGATTTTAGTATACTAGAAAGATTTGGGTGGGGGACTAGAGTCCTATAGAAAAGTACATTGTTGCTTCACATATTAGCCCTGATATTCTTGTGGTAGAAATTTCCAAAATCTCTATTTGGATTTCATTTTCTGGGGGTATCAACCACTTTTGAGTTTTCCAGCTGAGCCTACAATCAGAATTAAGCCTCCTCCTTGTGATCAATGTGAACATTTTTTCTCATTTGTGGAAAACATAGGACTAGAAGGGGCTCTACTTCATAGAAAATTTACCTGTATACTTTGTTGTTCAACTCATGCCAAAGCCTGAAACTTTCTTTTCTTTCTCAAAAGCACCAGAATAGGAGTTTTCCTCTGTGGTCCTGAAGCCTTGGCTAAAACCCTCAACAAACAAAGCATCTCCAACTCCGAGTCCGGCCCTCGTGGGGTGCATTTTATTTTCAACAAGGAAAACTTCTAACTCGGCTCTTTCATGACGAAATAAGTGTATGCTGCCAAATGCCCCAATATTGCTGGTTGACTAGATGAGCCCCATTCTCTGAAGAAAGGAGGAGAAAAGGAAACGATGATGACATAGCCACCCCCTTATAAGAATTGCAAAGATTGCTTGCTAGGTCACATTTGCATGGAGCTTCACGGCCTTCACAGCACTTTTACAAACATTATTATGTTGCTTTATGTCACATTTCCCTCTGCCATGCCAGAAGAGGGTTAGTCAAGAATTATCTGGGACTCATTTTTGGATAAACAATAGAAGCTCAAATAATTTCAGCACCTTCCTTCACATTCAGAAGCTGAAACCCGATCTATGTCACTTGACTCCATGTGTGGTAATCTTTTCGTATTTAATACCAGGTTGTCTCAGCAATCAATTTTTCTGCCCTCTCCTACAAGAGAGTACTACAAAGAGTAGTTTATCAATCCTCATTTTTGTTTCATTTTTAACATTAGTTAGCATTATGCAAAAGGAGAGTGATTTTTATGGAAGAAATAATGATGCTGGCAGTGACTTAATACTTCCTAGTGACAGTATTGACGTGGAAGTGCTTTCCAGTTTACCAGCACAACAGCTTAACTGTGTCAGAGATTATTCCTACAAAGGAACATTAGACTGGCTGGAGTTAAGGTAGCAGTCTGCATTTAGCAAGGTGCTTGGCAGAGTGGGGTTCAAGGTCAGTTTATTGAATGAATGAGTGAGTGAACAAACAAATGGAAACATTTAGAACTACACAATGTCACAAGGGAATTAACTTAAGATCAGAGACAAAATTATCCTTCTGTTACTTTTACAGATCAGAGGATTCTGATTCCCCTGGGGGAAGAAAACAGAATATAAACCAGTGGGATAGCCTGGTTTAGTGTATTTACCCTGCTGTTATCTGGAGGCAGGGGAGATGAAGTCAGAGACCTAAACTCCTATGATGCTGCTGGCTAACACTTCTAGTCCTAGTCCATAAGACTGAAAGAAAAACACATCTGTTTATTGCCAGAAATGGTCTGTGAAATTTGAACTGAATTCTAGCAAATGTGTATCTGATAATACGTATCCTGCTTAGAATCCATTTATTCTTTTTGATTTAATGCCTACACAAATAAATCTCATGTGTGTATATAATAAGTTGTTTTTACTACAGTATTTTCATCACCACTATTACCAGCGTCACCATTTTCCGGAAATATAAATCATAGAAACTGTAACCCTCAAATAGTGAAATCACACCCAATATTTGATGGGTAGTCAGAAGCACAAAACAGAGTCTAAATCACTGCTAGAATAGTCACAAGTTCTTTAAAAATAGTTATGATTGCCCCACCACCGAGGATACAAATATTTATAGCTATACAGCTTTGGCAATGAGGAATAAAGAGCAGAGGAAAGGGCAGAGGTCTTAGTGCAGAGAAGGGGAAGTGTGGAAACAACAGAAGAGAAAATACAGTACACTCAAAAGGAAGAGGCAGGGGAAGGGGTCTCACAGTGGTCATGTTTCATCCTCCATTTCTGTGGTGTATATATTGCATATAATTGAAAGAGGCATTCAGAGTCATCTTGTTTTGACTTCATATAGTGTTGAATCTTTTCAATTCTGGTCCAAATTTTGATGTTATGCGGGCATTTTGAAGGGACTAGATGAAGTGAGAGCTCCGATGTCCCTTATATTACTTTTCTGCCTGTATTCTGCTAACATCCTTAGAACACTGAAGGTTGGATTCGGCAAATAAGATCTTCCTAGATGTGCACATGGCACCACAATAAATGTTCCTCCTTTAGAAAGGTTCATCCCCTTCATGTTGTACCCTAGACATTAGTTCAATCATTGAACATATATTCTCTTTGTATAATTAAAATGAGTAAGATACTGTGTGCATAGTTTTAATTATTTGGAGCGAAGTTTGAGGTAGAGGGAGACATCAGTTACATGGAATTTGAACATATGTCCCCAAATGCTATTAAATAATGTCTCTCTGTTTGTTACTCCAAGAATGTCTCTCCAGTTTTCTAAAGACACAAACATAGTTCCCCAAATAGAGATCCACCCTGTGTTATTCTGGTTTTGAGATGGAAAATGAGTGCAATGTGCTTCTTGTTTGAAAACTTCCTTCTTTTTTCCTCCCAAGCCCCCAGCTCCCAGCTGCCAGCTGCCAGCATAGCTCTTTCAGCATTTATTTCTTGGAATTTAGTAACAGATATTGAGATTTGTATTTAGTAACAAGTATCAAATGAGAAAGTAAGGCTATACATGCTTTTCTTAGTTTTTCTTGCTTTTGCAATATTGTGTTTATGAAATTTGAATACTTGCAGCCATTGTATATGAATAGTTTGGGGGAGAAGATGATCTGGGAATAACTTTTAAAAACAGCTATTAAAGCTTGCTTAGGTGTTGAATCCAGTATGCTTTCCTTGTGTCTGTGTTATTGAACTCAAGGGTGAATCTGGCTAGCAGACATCCTGTCTTTTTGCAAGAGAGTTATTCTAATGGGTCCATCAGTTACAGCTGTTACTGTCTAGGTAATGCATGGAGCTGTGAACACACGTTTTCTGATGTTATCATGGATGAAAAGAATAGCACCTAAGGCAAATGGTAATAATAGAAATAGCAAGCATTTATTGAGCTACTACTATACCAAACATTTTTTGCATACCTCAGATACTCCCTCAGCAACGTCACAATGTAGACATTTTAATCTTAATCTTGTTGATAAGAAAACTATCCAAGGAAAGATAATTGATAAGCAAGGGTCCTACAGTTAATGGATATGTATGTCAGTGATAAATTCACATTTTCTAGCAATAGGGTATATGTCCACTAGCATATTAAACAAGGTTCGTGGAACCAAAATATGCACTGAGAATGGTTGGATCATGGCAGCAGTAAAGACCAGTATCTTGGTATGTCAATGAAAAAATTTGGATCCATGTTGATTTTCACTTTTAAATTAAAATAAAATAGGATGCTGGAGGGAAGAAAAGGGGCATAGAGGTGATGTAATTTTATTTAAAATATGGAAAAATATATTTTAAAAAAGAAGTGAAGATCACACATGTAATTCGAACACTCAGGAGGCTGAGTCAGAATTAGAAATTCAAAGCCAGTTTGGCCTATATATCCAGACCCTGTTTTAACCTTACAAAGAAAAAAGAAAGCTTTAGTGACTCAATTTAAATTTACTTTTTATATATTTTTATGTCTTTCATAAAATAGCCATCCATTGTTTGAAGGGTGTGTGTGTGTGTGTGTGTGTGTGTGTGTGTGTGTGTGTGCTTGTGCACATGCATGCACATGTAATAAGTTTTCATGAGGGAGAAGTGAAATTAAAAAATGACATGATTTCTCAACTTTAAGTGCTGTTCTGCAGAACAAAAAAAAAATTCTGGCAGTAACTGGGCAATCTGACCACTGGTAATTTCTAAAATGTGGAAAAAATGATCAACCAATAGTCCATCTTAGAATATTGAAAATAGATTAATAACTAAGAAAACATAATATTTTAAATTGTACAACAAAGAACTCAACACCCAAGTAACTGTTTTGTGGCTAAAGGGAAGTACTAGGAATAGCAATGTATGAGAAGAAACCACTGGGAGTTAATTTTTGGGATTTTACCCTGAGAACTATTAGTTGTGCATGTCTAATTTTGGGGAAATGCCCCAAACATTATATTCTGAAACTTTATCCTGCAGAGAAGATTACACAAACCTTATTTATATGAAAAAATCAAGTTCAAAACATCTTCACAAATCCTACAATCACATTAGATTTAATAATCTACAGGATTTTTCCATTCTGTTAGATCACTTGATTGCTAAGCATCACTTCCCCCTTTCAGTTACACAATTCCCACTTGAGTAACAGTACAATTGCTAGCAAAAAACGTCTAAACATTACTCCTCAGAGTCATAGGCATACAAGCCAAGATACAAGAATAAATCATCCATTTTTTTCTAAATATTGTAGACCAAATTTCAGCTTGTGCTTGTGTAGATTTATAAGGAAAAATATTATCTGAACATCTCTCACTGTGAATTGTGTATCTATTGGTTGAAAACTGCCATGGTACTCTATTGACATAGAAGTTAATCCATACCTGGTGTGTAAAGGTCAGCAGAGCTAGCTGAGCCTCCTGTGTTTCAGTGGCAAGATCGGCATCAGTTATGGCCAAAACATCACACTCAGACATCTGTGTTGTCAACTACCTGACACATTTATTACTAGCTGCTCCATTCTGCTGAGCATCTGGTAATTTTCTGAGATCAAAGGCAACAGCAAGCTTGACCATAAGCAAATTACAAAGGAAGTCAGCTTTAAAGCCTTTTGGAAATTAAGTATGTTTTCCCTTTATAAAAAATAATCAGCAAACTTTACTATTTGGAACATATGAGATGCATTAAAAAACACCTCTACTTTCTACTTAAGGCTATCATATATCAAAGGCTAGGAGATGGGGGTAAAAAGAAAAGTGAAACAGATGTATCATCATTAATTAGAGAGAAAAGTGGAATATAAATAGATCGTTTTATTGGCTCTTAAAGAGGTGAATAATGCTTAGATTAATTACAATTTATCCCCACATATACATTTCTCTCTATATTCACATCATCTGTCTGCAATGTAACTTTGTATCTCTTTCCATTAATAGAAATATACCCTTTAAGTAGTATATTTAATACATTAGCTCTGTAGATCTATACCTTTCCATCAATAGAAGAAGTATTCCTTAAAGTAGTGCATTTAGTACATTGGATCTTTAGATCTATAATGACTAAGACATTCAACTCAGCTCAAAGTGAGAAAAGTCATAATAATGTAAATGTTGATTTTCTAAATTTACAATTAATAGGCAAATCACAGAAGACCTAACCATAAATAAAATGAAATACAAAGTTATTACTTGTGACACTATATAATTAAAGGCATAATAGAGGAGGTGGGGTATTGGCAAAAGTTAAGGGAGAAAAATGGTAGGCACAGGTGTTGAAATATGAGCGGCGGGGCTACGTCCCCAGCACCCCGGCCGCCTGCTAGCTCGTGCCCTGAAATAACAACACACAAACTGTATTCATTTAAACACTACTTGGTCCATTTCTATCTAGCCTCTTCTAGGCTAATTCTCACATATTAATCTAGCCCATTTCTAATCATCTGTGTGTAGCACCCCAAGGTGCACTTACCGGGAAGATTCTAGCCTACGTCCATCCTGGGTTGGAGCTTCATCGCGTGTGTCTGCCCGGGAGCAGGGCATGGCATCTCTTCTGAGGCGTCTGCTCCCGAGAGGAGAGCTGTCGAGTCTGAGCTCACTTCCTCTTCCTCCCAGCATTCTGTTCTGTTTACTCCACCTACCTATGTTCTAACCAATAAAATGGGCCAAGGCAGTTCCTTTATTAGCCAATGACCTTCCTCCATCACACAGGAGCTGAAGATATAGTTCAGTTATAAGATGCTTATTGCTCTATCAGAGGACATGGTTTCAGTTCCCAGCACAATATAAGATAGCTCAAAGTCTGATGCCCTCTGACCTATGAAAAATTGGCAAGTCAGTGGTGCACATAACTTCATGTAGGCACATGCATACACATAAATTGTAAAATATCTTTTAAAGTGATATATGGGGGGGGCTGAAAAGATGGCTCAGTGGTTAAGAGAACTGACTGCTGTTACATAGAACCTGGGTTTGATTCCTAGCACCCACATGGTGACTCACAACTGTCTGTAACTTTAATTCTGGGAGATCTAATGCCCTCATCTAGCCTTTGAAGGCACCAGACATGCATGTGGTACATAGACACACACGTAGGCAAAACATCCATACACATAAAATACAACTGTAAAATTTGTCACTGTTGTAGGGGGAGGTCTCACTTGTTCTTTTCGGCCACCCGGCTAGATTACCCCCAAAATAACCACACAGAAAGTATATTAACTAAATTACTGATTAGACCATTATATCTAGCCTCTTATTGCCTTACTCTCACATCTTGATTTAACCCATTTTTATTAATCTGTATATCCTCACGTGGCAGTGGCTTACTGAGAAAGATTCAGCATGTCTGTCTGGCAGCTCCATGGCATCTCTCTGACTCTGCTTTCTTCCTCCCAGAATTCAGTTTTGTCTTCTCTGCCTACCTAAATTCTACCCTATCAGGCCAAGGCAGTTTCTTTATTCATTAACCAATACAAGCAACACACAGAGGGGACTCCCACATCACTTCCCCCTTTCTGTTTAAATAAAAAAGAAGGTTTTAACTTTAACATAGTAAAATTACATAGAACTGGTATCAAGCAAGAATGACAGTTACAATATTTTTATTTACTATCTTTTATCATAACTAAGGAAAGCTATAACTATAGCTATCTATCTATTCTTTAACTTCATCAAAGCCTCCAGAAGGACATAATATTACCTAAGTAAACAGGAAGTACATTGTAAGCAACTCCCAAAATCTAGAATTGACAGAGACATCTTGCTGCCTGGACAGTCACCCAAAGTTTTTTTGCACATTGGGGCATCCATCTTTGGCCTTCAGGCCCATAGTATACAGCAGAATTTTTCATGAAGCAGAAGATTTCAAAGTTCAGCCACTTTCTTCTGTATCCTGCAGAATGTCTTGCAGAGTCTTTTATGAAGCAGGAACCCTGAAGGATCATCTCACCTTTAGTCAAGTTTAATAGTCATTTTTTTGCAGGTACTGCATGTCCAGTTTAGCAATTCAGGCAAGAATAGTTTCTTGCCCAAATGGCTAAGGAGTCTCTTCAATGCCCATCTTCCTCTCAAAGTAATTGGTGCTGCCAGAAGCAGATGTGTCTCATTGTCATGAAAAGTCCTAAATTTTTAAAATATTTAAATGCCATAATTTGAAGGTCTCTGAAAGATTTGAAGAATAGCTAACTGAAATATATCTCTATACATCTAGAAAGCCTAACTAACATGACTACAATCTTGACTACTACAGATGATTATCTATTAACCTATATTTCTTAATTATACATTTTTAAATGAACTACACAATCACAATATTTTAATCAAGAGCAGAAATATACATATAACAAATTTGACCTTAAATTTGTATCAATAAAACAAGATCCATACAAATGCAAATCTTTATAGCATATCCCCCTTTAAATGTAAACAAATAATGATAAATAATATTTGGGAATATGGGAGTAGTTTTGTCCATATTGCTTCCTGCTGTTTGGGGGCGTTGTTAATCACATCTTTCATGGTGTATCCTGTGTGCTAGGTTCATCTCAGTGATCAGTTGGGTAAAGCACTTTTTTGAGGGTGTTCACGGTGACCTTTCAGGGAGGTCTATCATACCATATTACTCTGGAAGTATTTCATTGGTTCTCATCTTTTGTGGAAACAAAAGAACCTCTTTTCCAAAGCATCATAGCCTTAGACTCAAATTTTGAAATCAAGATACCTTTATAATATACATTCTGGTTTAGCTTAGCAGCCCATACAATTAAATGTCTCTCTGCATTTAGCTCCTTTACAGTCAAAAATTTAAAGAAACACAATAATATACATAATCCAAACTCTCTGTGAATTTTCCATCTTTACATGGTTTATTTTTTTTTTACTCTTTTTAATCTCTGACTATCTGTACTTTGTCTCTTTAAAGACTCTCCCTTTTTTAAAGGAGTAACTTTATTTTATGACTCTCTATACTCTTTTTCTTCTCTCTCCCAAGTCTATGTACACTTATCCAACACTGTGACCCATTTAGAGATCTTTTATGTCAGAATCTGTCCTCTTGTGAATTTGTAATATTTTTACTATCCAGGAGCACTTCTTTTTTTTTTTTTTTTTTTTTTTTTTTTTTGCTTTTTGAGACAGGGTTTCTCTGTGGCTTTGGTTCCTGTCCTGGCACTAGCTCTTGTAGACCAGGCTGGCCTCAAACCCACAGAGATCCACCTGCCTCTGCCTCCCGAGTGCTGGGATTAAAGGCGTGTGCCACCACCGCCCGGTCAGGAGCACTTCTTAAAATGTTAAGCGCTTCTTAAAAATTTAAGTTGTGCCATTAGTAGGAGTAATATGGTACCACCTGTTTGCCTGCCCAGTCTTTAGCTTTAGCTTAAGCTGTGCTCTTACTATGATAAATATGGTAGGCCTGCTTGGCGCTCTACACAGTTCAGCATGGCAGAGCCGCTTTTGCCTCTGAGCCGCTTGTGCCTGTGAGCTGCTTGTGCCTCTGAGACACATGCATTGCCCTACTTCTGGGCACACAGCGAATCCACATTTCCATCAAGCAAGCCGTAGTAGCACTTTACTCACAAACCCCATCCAAATGTTCTCTCTCCAGTAAGAGACAGAGGTTGCACTAGCAGCATAGCCCAGAAAGCTGGCATTTTAAAACTTACACTTTATGTTGCAGCTGCTGAGTCAGGAAAATCTCTCCTAAAGGAGCTGTGACATGCCTCCAGCAAACAGCAAAAATCTGTTAAACTCTCTCTATATATTTTTTTTGTTTGGAATTTCTTTTAAAACCCTTTCAAGTTTTATGTGGAGTTAGTTGACCATGTTAGAGCGCCAATTGTTGTAGGGAGAGAGCCTACTTGTTCTTCCCGGCCAACCAGCTAGCTTAGACTTCCTTTCTGTCCTTCTGGCCCTGTGAATTCAACCCACCTCATGCTTTGTTTTATTTGAGATAGGGTTCCAATTCCTAGGAATTGAATATATGCCTCTTGAAGAGGCCAATCTGGATGCCAAGATTCTGGAGTAATGACAGTCACATCCATACATGAGTCTAGTAGTCTCAATTACAATGTTATTTATACGCACTCTTAGCTTTGGTCTTTGAACATTTGTAGAAGTCTGCCAAAATATATGTTTCCTATTTCCTCCTGGAGTTTTTGACTTATCCTCCAGGTCTATTCAATCATGCAGAACAGTATGGTTTTTTACAGTAGGCACTGGATTGTTTAATTTTCCTGGTGAGACATGTTCTCCACAACGACTGGAAATGACTGGGCCTTGTTTGACATCGGGGCCTGTGAGAGGCCCCCTAAGGAGTTTCCTGGTGGTATCGGGTTGCCTTGTCTGTCTTTTGTTGACCTACATTCATTAGTTCAATGTCAACTTTTGCTACACCTCCTACATATATCAGAAGAATGAATCTTCCTATTCTTGCCATTCCTAGAGAAAACATTATTCCTAGGAATTCCTTGTCTACAGTCCCTTCTTAGATGTCCTATTCTTCCAAAATTAAAACATTTGGCATTTTGGTGTCTCCTCATACCATTGGAAATTGTTTCTCCTACCCAAGCTTCATTACTATAGCCAAATGTTTCAATATTCATTGTTTGCAAGATCCATTCATCTATGGGTGCTGATCTGACCTTTAGAGACCCAAGGATCTTCTTACATTCTAAGTTGGCATTTTCAAAAGCCAAGGATTCAATTAGTACACATCTAGCTTCAGGGTCTGTCAATCCTAGTTTCACAACCTTAATTAATCTTTGTAAGAAGTCAGTAAAGGGTTCTCTCTAGCCTCATTTAATCCTAATATATGACTCAGCCCTCTTTCCTAGTTTCTGAATCCTGTCCTAACCCTTAAAAATGGAATAGATAGATAGATAGATACAGATAGATAGAAAGATAGATAGATGATAGATAGATATATTTGTGTGTGTGTGTGTGTGTGTGTGTGTGTGTGTGTGTGTGTGTGTGTAGTACCTGTGTATATAGAGACAAGAATGGAAAGCAATTTCTACTTCTTGTATCAGTTTCTATTTTAGTTAAGATCTACTTGTGCCACAGGAAGTTAACTAACCACATTCTGGCAGAGGGTCCTGTATTGAAGTGTTTATGGGTAGGAGAAATACAACTTGATGGATTAAAAAAAAAGGATAAAGTTGGGTAGATAGGGAAGTAGGGTAGGTATATGAAATTCTCAAAGAATAAGAATATTTTTAAGTCTCAATGAATTGAAGCAACAGAAGTTATTTTATGTCCATATTTCATGACCATTGCATATTGCCTGGGTATAAGGGACTTGTGAAGCCCTTATGGACCTAGAGTCCCATCTTCCAGCTACTACTATTATCTAAGAACTTTATATATTCCATCTAATTGATTTTTCAGAGCAGCTGTTATCTCTGCTTTCCAGGCCAGGATGTTGCAGCATTGAAATATGAAGCACCTTTTCTGCTCTCACACACATAGATCATATTAAGATTAAAATACAGTGTGTTTTCCCACAAACTTACCTTATGGCATCACAGAAAACTGATGAAGGTTAAATGTAAATGAATTGAAAGGTTGGCATTTGTGGGAAAAGGTGGCTAGGAGTTGATCTCCAAAACTGACCTTAGGAAATACTGCTAATTTAAAGCTATAATTTTACTTAGTAATGGCATATAAAAGCAAAATTAGGTCATGATGTTAAATAGATTGAAAACTAAATGAGAATAACACACCTCTAATTTAGTAAATCAATTTGACAAAATGCTTAAAGCATTATCTTTAAATACAGTGCAGTGTGTGTTGCTTCCAGGTCAAGGACCACTGTGGATCCTGGTTGGGGAGGAAATAGGAAGCATTCCAGCTGTGCAGAAGCTGGGTAGAGATGAGCCTCCTGCAAGTCATGTCCATGAAAGAACAGACCCCTGACAACTTACAAAGAAAAGGAAAAAAAGCTTTTTTTTTTTTTTGAGCCCCTGATAACTGAGGACTGTTTATCATCACAACATAACCTAGATCAGGACACTGATTAGTATGTTTGCTTTTAGGGCTAGGTCTTCTCGTCCAGCATAGTTTCTGAGATAAGAAGGTCCAACACACGACTCATTGGGATAAATTCAAGTTCTCAGCAGGAGGAGGTACCTGTGTGAAAATATTCATCCTTTCCTTTCCCAGCTTTTAAAAGTCTATCACCTTCCTATTCTACCATCAACCTCAATTTTCTTTGTAAGACAACATATTTTCAGTGTTCAGAACTTTTTCCTCTCTATCCTTTTAGGTTCATTGGTCAGGGATACAGTCCATTGTGTCAGGGAAGGTATGGTAACAAGACTCAACTGTTTAAATTCAGGAAGCATAGAATTATGAATACCTCCTCCTTTGCTCTCTCAACCCCTACAGCGATGGCTATGTTGCTGTCCCCCATACATAGTGATTGATTTCACTTCTATGTCTTTACATTTACAATCCCTCTGCCTGAACTAATTTTTTCACATATTTCTGTGGTTTTCTCTCACTCCTTCAGGTTTCAGCTGGACTAGAATTTTTATTAGAGAGGTCTGCTTTGACCAGTTCATTTAAAATAGTAGCCCTGCTACCACCTATTCCGTCAATCACTTAACTTTCTTCCACCCAGTCATTTCTCTACATCACATGTTAGCATCTTATTATATTGCTCTATTGTCCACTCCACAAGAATGCTAACAAGTAAGTAGTTTTGTTTGACTTCGTTTTCTCAGAGTTTAGAATGGTATCTTATAGTGGTATATTATTTATGTTTTAATAAAAAAGCTTGCCTAAAGGTCAGTGCAAAACATCCACACTAGTCAGTCATACAGTCCTGGCAGTGCTGGCACACACCTTTAATCCCAGCAGCTACACTAGTTAGCCATAGAGGCTGGGAGGCAGTGGTGCAGCCTTTAATCCCAGAACTAGAGAGGAATGTAAGATGGGAGAACAAAGGTCTCCGTCTCATTCTCAGGATTTGTGGAGGCAGGATCATCATTTTAGTCTAAGATAGAGGTAAGAGCCAGTGACTGGCTGTTTTGCTGTTCTTATCTTCAGGTTGAACACCAATATCTGTCCCTGGGTTTTTATTATTTGTGCTACATCTGGAACCCAATGTTTGAGGTATGAATTCATGAAAAAGCTGTTTGCCTGTGGCTTCACCAAATGGCAGAGGCTCTGTTACAGCTAACTGGACTCCTGTGCTGATGTTAGATGTAAAGAGAATCACGGAAACAATATTCTCATATGGCAGGCATTCACTGTTTGTGAAGCAAATGTTAAACTCGTGGTCAGTTTGTAATAGAATTATCCCTAAAGACTGACTGCTTTGCTTTTCTGATCTTCAGCTTGAACCCCAATATCTGTCTCTGGGTTTTTATTATTTGTGGTTTTTATTATTTGTGCTACAGTATCTAGTACACAGTGAACACCTATTCAAGTGTTGCTTGTAGAAGGAGACCAGGGAAGGTCTGTGGAAGGGGTGTTGGAAAAGGCCTCTGAAGCAAGATTACAGCTGAGAGGCTTCTAAGGAAAGCATCAGGATTCTGGTTGTTTCTCTGAGAGAACTGTGACAAACCAAAGCAGGCTGTTGTTTTAGTCCATGTATTGAGGCCTGTGACAAGGGGCTCCAGCATGAGTTTAGAGTTTGACATAGTCTAACTACTTCAACAGAGCGCTATTTTATAGGAAAAACTGGGGATCTATGAATAGCCATTGTAGGTAAGGGGGCAGAGAGGAGAAAGCTGTCATTTTGAATCTCATAGAGACTAAATTTCAAGTTTATGCTTCAGTGCACAATCAATGGCACTCTTCTGTCCCCTGGTGGTAGCAATACAAAACTACATGAGGAGATGTGTATGTAAGCAAATCTTTATTTCAAAGCAAGTTTCACCCATACATGTGCAGTGTGTGTGTGTGTGTGTGTGTGTGTGTGTGTGTGTGTGTGTGTGTGTGTGTGTGTTCTTGGAACTCTTGAGATAAAAATCTCCAAAATAACCCTAACAATTTTTCCTTACTTTTCCAAGCTCAACATCAAAGGAGCCAGTTAAACAGAGGGTATGCTTGAGTATAATAATCCAGCTTTTAGTCTGGGCAATCTTCTCTCCTAGCCTTCTGCTAAGGGTTTGTGGAAAGAATCTCTGCTGTGGCAGAGCATAAGTAGCCTCAAAGTGCTCTCCAAGTCTAGGACCTACCACATATGATGAACCATTTTCGGGATTCCCAAGGAAGATGTCTACATCTGTACAATCTGGCAAAGGAGAAAATCAGAACACAAAAGAGTAAATTCTGTTCCCAAGAGAGAAGCAGAAGAGAACCTTTACAACTCTACGAAGGAAGTGAAAGAATATTGGAAAGGGAAAGAATCAAAGGTGTAACAGAGAGAAGCAATCAGAATGCAGCCTCTGTTGCAGTTCCCTGGAGGTAGGTCAGATGAGGACTAGTAGTCAGATCAAAGTCCAGTTCTGTTTGAGCACATCAGTACAGAGTCTGGGTATTTTCACATTAGTTGTCCCCCTTAAGTTGATCTGCAAACTACCAGTGCTATGGTTTGGCTATGGCATGCCCTCCACAACCCCTCATGTGGCGAATACTGTATACCCTACTGGTGGGACTGTTTGTGGAGGCTGTGAAAAGTTTAGGAGGAATCAGTTCACAGTGGTCACTCTTTGGAATAGTCCATCTGGTCCCTCTCCTGTACTCTGCTTCCTGTCCACCGTGCTATGAGACTGACTGCTCTGCTGAACTTGGGCTCTCAGGATGTTCTAGTCTTGCCTGAGGCCCATCAATAGAGCATAGGCTGCTGAACTTGGGCT